>NC_073721.1:87732059-89170184 GCF_023634155.1 Falco peregrinus
CTGTAGAAAGAATCATGAGAATCAAACTACATTTGTATAATACAGTTGCAGTTCAAATGTTTTCAGTAAATATACAATGGTAGACAAACAAGACAATAAAGCATCCAAGACGTTAAAGCCATGAACTAGGTATGTCCCAGAAATTTTACCTCAATTTTTTAACCATAAATAACTGTTTGACTTTTTGTCCTCAAGTTAAATAGAAAATTTCTTCTTTTTATAAACATTTGAAGACTTTTCAATGGAATTCTCTAAGAAACAGAATATTTATAATTGCTACTCTATGAACGGCTGTCTCTCAGTCCCCAAAACCCCAGTAGTATAAATGTTTTCAAGAAATTTATTCTTGCCTCAACATTCATGTTTTCACTTTACTCAATCAGATGTTAGGTATTGTGGAAAAAATTTGCAGCTATAAGCAATCACTGAATTAAGGACAAAACCATTTCTAATTAAGAGAAAACATACAGAAACCTAGACTAACACATTACAAACTTTAGCATGACATAAGAGTTCTTAGAACTTACATGAAAAGTGGCTTTGACATAGGTATGCACTGCAGCTCCAGAAGAGCCTAAGTTATCAGGAGTCATTAGAGGGTTAGAGGACAGCTGGCTGCCATCCTGAAGCCATTCGTTGTATCTCAGGCTGGACATTTTAATTCTTTTGTTTGGATCCACTGTTAGAAGTCCTAATAGAAATATATTACATTATCTTAAGCTGTGAGCTCTTTATCTTCTTTTAACAGGAAGTAGAATTATTTTTTAAGAAAATCTCAGGCACTGCTTTGATAAGTAATGACAATATTTACAATAGGTATGCCAATATTTATCCTAGATAAGACTTGCACAATGTTATACTATCATCCTCTCCAGAAGAATCATTAAATGCAAAAAAATGCTATTTAACTATCTGATAACTCATACCTCTTTTCACACAAACTCAAAACCCCCGAATTATTTCTTCACTTAAAACCTATCTAGGTTGAAGTCCAAGAGAGTAAGCCTCAGATTCTCTGCACAATCCACTGAAGTCTGAACCTGGCTACATCTGCATTTTTGACAGAAGAATTCCTTACAAGCCTGCTTCTCAAGAAATTCAGAACTCCATCTTGGTAGAATTAAGATTGGTGTCTATCTCATGTTGAAAATATAATTAGATGCTCAAAAGCTTAAGGGGAGTCAAAGCACAGGTAATGTGAATGAAGCAGCTCAAAAATACAGTAGTCTTGGTACACGTATTCAAAAACAGCCTGAGGAAAAAAAAGATATTAATACGTTCATTTCCTGCAAAAGCTCAGCTTTTAAACATTTATGTCATAAACCTGCTGTTTCCACAAAAGCAGAAAATAACATAAAAGAAAAACCATGCTTCTGAATGTTTTAAAAGGTGACTTCACTTTTCCTGAAGCTCTTTAGTTACTTCTAACCCCACTAACTTTCTATTGGCATTTCACTACATTAGAAAGCTCCCTGGTAGGTGTACAAGGACTTTGTAATGCCATTCCAATGCGTCCATTGTATTGTGGGATTCATTACATAGCTGTGGAATATTACTGTATCAGAGGTTAGGCACTCTGATGCTGATCACAGCATCCAGATACTGTATGGTTCTCTAAATTCTATCTTTTGAGATAAAAATATAAGGTACGTGAAATATTTGTGAATACATACCTTGAATTAACTCTTTAGCCTCTTCAGAAACGTTTTTCCAAGCTTCTCCTTCAAAGGAAAATTCTCCCTTTTTTATTTTCTTCATAATTTCCAATGCACTGGTACATGTTAAACTTTTGTCTTGAGACTGAAATGGTACCTGTCCTGACAGCATTGTATACTGTCATGAGAACAAAAGTACTATTAATAAACACAGTATATTTATCAGCAACCATATTACTAAACATGGAGTACTGTTGCTTGAATCACCCAGTGCTATACAATAAAACTTTTGACTTGCATAACTTCAAGGCTATAGAAAACTTAAGATACACAAGACTTTCTGGAGTCCTTGTTAGAAAAAAACATGAATGTGTTTCAAGAAACTATGAACAAAACACAATGGTATTTCTACCCCGTTTATATCTACTGAAATTAATTTTCTGTAAATCAGAATGCAGGCTCATTCCTGTTCTGAATTGAAAATGTAGGAAGACTATATGGATGCCTGTAAAATCTCCTAACAAGAGTGTGTCTTTCTAAGAGCCAGACTGTATCAAGTATTTTTTCCATTCCCAGAAATGTTGAATTTAGTTCATTTCTTAGGAGAAGGAAAAAAAAAAATCTCTACCCCTGAAAAACATTTCTTTGGAACCTTGGAATAGAAACTGAATTCAGCATTCACTTGAATTCAGCATCTACTCAATTCAAATCTGAAATTGTGTCAAGCCCTTCACATTTCAACAAAAAGTAAATACATGCAGTAAAGTTACAATTAAAAACATCAATCACTCACCAAAATGACACCCAAACTCCACAGATCACAAGATTCGTCATAACCATTGTGATTCAAGAGTTCTGGGGCAGCATAATGAAGAGTAAAACATGGAGTCTTAAGAGGCTGATTATCAGGTGGTTTTAAACGAGCAAAGCCAAAATCAATTATTTTTATTTCTGAATTATCAGTTTCATCTGTAAATAATAAATTCTGAAAAACAAAGACAAAATCTATACCAGCACTGGGTAGAAAATTGGTTATAATACTCAATAGTTACTCTTCCCCTACATTTATTACTACAGAAAACTTTCCATTATCTAGAGAAAAGGGGAACCAGGAGACAGAAAAAAATGGAAAAGTAGAAACAACAGTACTCTGGGTTGTAAGAAAATGTGATGTGTTTATCTGCCTCCTGTATATCTACAAGTCAAGATAGTTCTGTCTGAGATTACTAATGAAAATGGGCATTTAGCAGAGAACAGTGGGGAAAACAGTTCAAGGAACACTAACAAGAAAAAAAGCAAAGACATCAACATAAATGGAAAGTTGCCTTCTTCCTCAAACAACGGTAAATCTTCCTAAGCTTCCACTTCTTTCTGGCATGATGTGAATGACAGCTTGCTTGTGTGTGTAACTTGTTGCATGTCTTGTGACCAAATAGTCTTTGGTCCTCAAGTGGTAACACACTGAAGCCATATTGCAATGAGCACAATAAGGCAAAGGAATTATTTTGAAAGCAAAGGATGGTGGACTAGAAAGTGCACCAGTAGTTCAGTAGTTGTACCAACTGCTGTCTGACATGGATCTCAAAATCAGTACAGATATACTTTCTGGAAGAGACCTGGAACTAACAGCATTTAAGCACTGAAAGGCCACATAGCAGTCCAGCCTCAAACCAATGGCCTGCTCCTTACACCAATGTAAAGAACCTTGGGTACAGTAGTCCCCAAGAATTCCAGCTTTACAGATGGAATCTTCAAGTCCATCTTGGACTTGAAGACAGACAAGTTATTATCAGTTTGGCGGATTTAACACAGTCTGTTCTCTTCCCTGAGTATTTATATTTGTCAAGAAAGATACAAAAGTGAAGCAAGTCTTAGAAGAACTGGCCAAAGCCATCATTTCTACTCCCCTCTTGAACTTCTGAGAGAAGAGAGCAAAATTTTGCTATTGCCTTTGCCATTTCATCTATGCAACACTAGAAAATGTCTCAGTATAAGAAATACTATAGCCCTATGTAGTTTTGTAATACAAAAGGTGAATGACAACACAAATTAATTTCAAACTTATTGATCTGTGTGCTCCCCTTCTTAATAAGGAGAACCTGAGAGCCTTCATTATGGATAAAAGAGAATAGCTGCTACAAAACAGTATTTTTGCATTCTCTGCTGCTGTTACAGCTTAATGCACGATTAGAAGTCAGTTTTCCATATTAAAGTGTTGGCCAAAATGGATCTGAAGGAAGCCTAATTCCAGAATAAATATTTATACAATGAGGATAGGTGATTAAAACAATAATGTTTTTTTACGGTGATGTTATATAACCAATAAATAAAGAACTTAAGTAACACTGGTTTAAAAAGTCCTCCTTTCTTAAAGCAAAAATGAAATTAGTTGTATAAAGGTGTAGTTCAAATGTCTAAGTTGGGTTCAGACTACTTTGTTGATTAGGTAAATAAAGCATGTTCCACAAAACCCCACACTTAAAGCTATAATAAAATACATTTAAAAGATATATAAACAATATTATGTCTTCCTTGCTATGTTTTTTCTAATATCCTTATAACCCAGTTTACAGATTAATGGTCACTTCACAGAAACAGCTCTCAAATCCTCTACTGAGAGGCTCCATATGGTCACATATGCTACATGAATTCTTTATTTCTGTGAATTCTCTACCTTCTATCCAGTACTTTTCGTCTATTTTGCAGAGCAATATATGTGATCTAATGACTATTGCTTAAACAGAAAAGTCTTCCAGTTCAGGCAATTAAAAAAACCTCACCCTTAGTGACATGTAACTAGCCATACTTTTTAAAATAGACTTACTGATATCACATTAGATGTCAAAGTTGAACGTCAATCAAATCTGATAGGAAGTGTTACAAAAGCAACAGAATTTCCTACATCTGTTTTACAGAAAGGTGCTCTAACCACATCTATACTGGGAAACCTGCATATCCCATACCAAGTTCACACCTGAACCTAAAACAGTAGCTTTCAAAATAACAAGCAGGAAGGAGACAGGCTAGTTAAGTCCAACTTTGTGGAGGCAATGAATTCTGCAAGCTGTTTGCAAACCTTCCTCAGACTTCCCAGACTTCTGTTCTTGGAACATTATGTTGAATTGAAGACTGCCTAATTTACCATACAGTTGAGGCTCTACTTTACAGAATCTTGCCTTTATATTCAAGACTGTAATAAGACTAAAATGACGAACATAGGAAAAGAGAAATGATTTCTGGGCTTTGTCCTTTTAAAAAAAAGACTTGTTTCAAAAACTGCTTGCTTCCCTTGATGATGTCAGGGAAACTTTTTCCAAGAGTCACATTTTCAACTGACCTATTACAATTTCACAATAGCCCCTCTGTATTTAATTTTTTATTTAGTACAGACAGTCCAGTACAGACATGTTTTCAAACACATACATTTTGGACTGCTTTTCAAAAACAGTTTAATATCCACACCTAGCAGACTTTTTTACCTGTTGAATTGGAATTACTACAAAATAAGTAAGTTTGTAATATACCAGAAAGTATGTCACAAAAGGATGAAACATCAGTAGGAACGGTGGATCATTTCAAACTCCAGATACAAAAGGAGTAGCTATTTCCTGAGGTACAAAGACTATAATCACCAATACAATGTAACACCCTCACTGGATGAAATAACATCAATCTACACTGTTCTTGGGCTAAAGAAAACTAACACGTATCCAAGCCCATTGCTGGCAAAGAAAAAGGAGCAAATATTGGCTTCAGGAAGCAGAATAAAGCCAGCGGTCAACCTTGCCACTGTAAACTGAACTGTCTGGAAGGCAAGACGTTGCTACACAATAAAAAATATTGGAGCATGTAATTATTGAAAAAATATCTATTTTTGGGAAACTACTAAACTCACTGAACTCAAATCACACACCTTTACTAGTTGGCTGCATTAGTTGCATTCATTTTGTGTTTAACTGGGACAGAAGACAGTACAAGGGTGTTGTAGCTAACTCCAAAGGAAGCCCTAACTGAGGGAATTCATATCACACAGAAGGTGGAATGTATAGACAAAGCATCCAAGCAACCTAGCTCTGCTTTTGAACTGTTTCATACAAAGAATACATACTTATCACTAGTAAAAACTGTCCCAAATAGGCAAAGAACAAGTTACAGTGTAAATTGCTTACAAAATTAAAAATTTTTACTAACAGTTACTTTTCCATACGAACAGAAAAATATCTACAGAATTTGCTAAGTAAGAGCGATAACATTTTATTAAACATATAGAAGTAGAAAAATCTGTAATAAAAGCTGGAGGAACAGAAATATGTCACATTCCAGATATTTAATAACTTAATGTCTGAACACATACAAGCAAGTTACTATACCTCAGGTTTCAGATCTCTATGGACTACTCCTACATCATGCATATGGCTCACTGCTGAAACAAGTCTGCGCATAATATGACTGGCTTCAGTCTCACTGAAATGTTTCTTTTTCTGAATACGTTCAAGCAATTCCCCTCCCTTCAGCAATTCCATTACGAGAAACGTGTGAAGCTGCAACAATAAAGAAAAATGTGGAATGTTAGAAATTTAATATTACAAACAACATTCATTCAGGAACTAGGGGCTATTCCAGCAGGTTCTCAAAGTCTGAAGAAATAAAACTGCTGCTCATAGCAATACAGAAGGCCAGTAAGAAGCACCAAATTGTCATCTGAGATGGCATTTTTCCCCATCAATCTCAGTGGTACTGAAGAATGTTGATGTCTTCCCCATGTCCATCCATATTTATTTACAAAACCGCAATGCCATCATGTAAATGGATAAATCTGTGGGGAGATGAAAAGCCTTTCTCTTTAGGCTAACAAATAAAGGTGTTTTTAAAAGCTAGACTTTTGCTTTTTAAGCCTGTTCTGATGTAAGGATATGTTTTTATTAATATGCACAAGGAGTTAGCCATTTTACATTATCAAATCCTTTAAAAGGACCCCGAAACTTTACTGTGAAATCAAAGATTATCTAGAATTTCTTCTGATTTCATCCCCTACAGAGTAGTAAACAAAGCTACTCTATCATTAGAATCACAACAGACACCTTCCCAAACATTAAAAAGTATCTTTTTATTAAAAACCAATGGCTGTTCAGATGGTTGTTTTTTCCCAAGACAATCAATAAGCAGTGACTTCCTTGATTATAAGACAACATTAGTACACAATCAACTGCAATTCAAATGTCTTGCCATTAAAGAAACTTCAGACTTTTCAGGACAGAAAAGCAATGTTAGCATTCTCAAAAAGGCAATGGTTGCAGGCATGTGATGGCTTCTACTGTTTCCTTCCCCTAAATGACAGTACCAATAGTAATATTTGCACGTGAAGAAAAAAAGCTCTGGGAATTGGTCAAAAAATAAATTTCAAAGAAACAGTCAGGAACAGAAGGTGCACAGTATTTAGCTATAAAGGAACAGAAGCAGAACTATGTAGACAGAAAGTGGTAACACTTCTCAGAACAAGCAAAGTGTCCATTACTCACATTGCTAGTAGTGCCTGTAAGATACCCTCTCCTGCAAATTTTCTTTGTCTTAGGACTAGCTGACAGAAAAGCAGAAAAGGCTGAAGAGACTTTTCTCTGCTAGAAAACAACTTGTGGCTCACCAAAAGAGACTGCAACCCAATAATCTATGGTTGGAGTATTAATACAGAATTTGATTAGATTGATATCAGAGCAAACTAGAAATTGGACTGTCTTTAAGACAAACTGCAGAAATGACAAAACTAGAAAATTTTGATCAGTTTTGGTGTTTAGAAAATTATGTATGAGTAATCTGGAAGAAAATATCTGGGAGCTCCAGGAGCAACTAAAAATAAATGGTTTGGCTGGTTGAGAATAGCCTATTCAGCTGTAGAGCTATCTGAAGAACATTTTTTTTTAGATATTCCTGAGTATAGTCATTTTATGCTAAGGAAAGTGAAAAGTGTCTTGTTCTACACACATGTACATAAATGCAAAAAAAAAGGACATCCTAATTAAAGATTACAGCACAGATTTTTCATCCTCTCAGCTCATTTTAGAAGTGGTCCACATGAACATTCTGCTGGTCCTTGTATAAACAGCATGATGGGGATAGACTTGGATACATGGGGAGGCAAGAGAGCCCATGTTCTATTACAAAATTATCGACTAGAATCACAGAGTAGTTCAGGTTGGAAGGGACCTCTGCAGGACATCTGGTCCAAACCCCTTGCTCAAGCCAGGACCAGCTTCCAAGTTAGATCAAATTATGGCTTATTACATTACACGCTATGGAGCTTGCATACACTAAGGAAAAAGACAGCTAAGGTCTCTAAATAAACCCTAAATCTGATTGTGATATATTTTCAAACAGAGGCTGTAATTTCACATTTGGTAATTTAGTAAGCTACTTTGTTATCACCATGAAGTTACTAATATGTAAGAAAAAAATGCTAGGTATGTAATCTTCACATGCATTATTTCCAAATTATTTCCCAAATATTAATTTAAGGTTCATGACAAACCCAAGGAAAGGTGATTAAATAACCTCAGTATCATAGATAAACTGGGCCATCAAAATATTGTACGATGATTAACAAAGTAGACCAAGGACAGAACCAGAACCCAGGACTCTCATTCTTCTAAATATTTTTTTGATTTGCTAGAGTAACAGCAAGTTCTCTTGAACGCAGAACTTCTACTTCATATTTTACACTGACTAGACAAAAGCCCTAGGAAAAAGGTTGCCTCTAGTTAGGTTAACTCCTAAAAGCTTTTTGGGAAAATGTGGCAATGTGCTTGGCAAGTGCTGATTATAGTTTCTTCAAAATACCTGGTCATGATAAACTTCATGTAACTTCACTACATTCGGGTGTCCTTCACAGAGTTTCAGAGCTGTTATTTCCCTCTGGGTGTTGGCTTCCATTCTGGAAAAATTAAGCAGTCATTTGGTACCAATTTTACTGAGCAAACTGCACATTCAAAGTGTTACACCTGTCTTTTTTAATTGCTTGCAATCCAGATTTGTTTAATATTACAACCTTCTAAATACAATTAAAAGCATATTCAAAGCTGAACAAAACTCTCCACAAAACCCTGCAAGTCAGGACAATTAAAAACCACACCCAAATCAAACAATGTTTTTTATGCAACTGCAACTTGCTACAGCAAAAGCTGAAATTACATTATAGAATAGTTTCTATCTAAATTAAACCTTTCCCTTAGTCCAGGGCAATTTGACTTCACCTCTGTTCCTACAGATATTGGTTAGCTCAGCTTTATCTTTAAAAGTCAAATTATTGGCCCAATCCTTTTCCATTCTTATAGGAGATAAGTACTTCCAAAAGTGTATGGAAACTATGAGTCCCTACTAGAGAAAAAAAAAAAAAGTAACATCATCTATACATGACATGTGTTATAAAAATGAACCCCTGAATAGGCCACTGTAAAAATCTGAAATGGAAGAGATAAGAAGAGACTAGCTCTGTAGCAAAAATAATCACACAAATTCTCTTTTGAGAACTGAAATCTATAGCCAAAAAAGTAAACATGGTGAACATTATAAAAACTCCGTGAATGGGAAAAGAGCAGTATATTTTCTTTTCTATAAAATACATATGATGATCTATTTTGGGCAAATAATGCCTGAAAATTTTTGCCAAAACTCTCTCTAAGAAAGGATAATCCTGTACCAATTCAGAGAATGGCCTTATGGATAACACAGACAGAAGTTCTCTCACCACATGTATTCTTAATTCGCCCCCCATTAGGACCAGGACCAGATTTTTCTGTAAGAGAATTCTGGTTTTCTGCATGCTTCATATAATCAAAGGGTAACTAAGCTGTCCCACCTGCATCTCTGCCAATGTATCGTTTACACTGAAAGTGATTTCAGGTCCTCAAGAAATTAAAAAAATCTGACTTGGATAGTCTTTCCCCCCTAAACTACTATCAGAAGGTGAACCTAGGCAACAGATGAACAAGGATCAGGATCATGAACATAAACCTTTGAAATTTGTGTGTGCACTTATTCTGAGTATTTCCCCTCTGTAAACAATTACCATCTCAGATTTTAAACAGACAGTATCATGAAAAGCAACTGGGAAGCTCTAAAACAGTAACTTTACAGGACCCCACTGTTTCCCTGGCCTTCAGACACATAGATAAATCTCAGATTGTTGGATGGAGGCAGGTCCAGCACTACTAGCAAAGCAAGACCACAGAGGAATTCTTGATCTGAGCTTTTACCATAATTATCATGAAAAGGTTTGCCTAGATGTAGGATTCGCTTTTCTGGCACCTTTGATGGATAAGAGTGAAGGACTTCCTGACTTTGAGGCAAAGAAGTTACTAGAAACCTATTACACTTTTCCTTTTATGAGTGTGGTCCTCAGAGCAGTATTATTTACAGTTTTAACAGTGTTTTATTCAAGGCTGGTTTGTGTCCAACCATTCAGAGTGTGGGTTTACTGCTATCTCTAAGTACTACATAAACATGCTCTGAGTCTGCTGACAACCTGCAATCCTAAAAAAAATAATCTCTGTACACAGACCACTTCTTACCTTCATTTAGCCTGGTCCACCAAGATGAAGAAAAAGAACAAAGGAACCTATGAGTAATTACATGTAGGGACGTAATTCCTGTAAATTTAATTCTATGGGAAAAGTCAATACTAGTTTGCTGAATGATCCAGAAACAAACAAACAAAAAAATCCATCAGCTTAAGATGAGATGGGAATACTGATCTTCAGCTCTGCATGCACCATGAAAAAAAATATGAATGTAAACACAAGGCAGAGATTTCCAGGTTAAAATACTCCATGTAGGTATCTACTGCACACTACTTGTCTAAGGTCTCACTATAACAAGTGAAATTCTAGTTAATAAATCTTACAGGGTGAACTAGTTCACTGTAAAATACATACCTAGAGAAGGATTCAGTGGCCTAAGCATAGGAGAGCCTGGAAGACATCAGCCATGAAGACATCTACATAAAGGTAGCAGTCACAAGACTGATGGAAACTGGAGGACAGAGAGGACACCAACAGATGCTAAAATGGCACTACGTAGATGCCTATGTTTAAGTTACTGAATCCCACTGCTAGTGCCTGGCCATTCAGGCCTCTCTATAGGCTCCACTAATAGTTTTGAGTAGGTGCTATTAATCATAGCAGACCTTGGAAAACTCAGACACCTATATTTAGGTGTCTTATTCTTGAACTTAGCTTATCCAAAAAGCATGTGATGAAACACTTAAGTATGGTGGACAGTTACTTCTACAGTCTGGAAAAGCAGAGGTACAGCCAAACGTCTTGGAGAAGAGATCACTGTGAACTATCATTCTGATAGCAGAACATTTACACTTTTCTTTCCCTTTCCTGCCAGCATTCTGCAACACACTAGGGACATACATATTAATGAACACTGCAAAATGAAGGTAAAAATCCACCCACCCCTCAAAGAATCCCTTCTCTCTATTTTTCTCCAGGCAGAAACTGGCAGTGGTATCTGTTCTGCCAGAGGACCTGACAGTCTTCATATACAAAACAAGTCAGCTGCCTCCATTGTGGTGTTCTCTTCAGAACACCCAGGAAACAATATGCCACTTACAACTCCATAATTAATTCCATTTTGCGCACACACACACAATTAATTAGATCTAAGGCAACCCACACTACAGATCCTTCTAGGCAATCAGTAGGGCTGCTTAGGAAAGGGAGCTAGCCTAAGTGTACATCCACTTCACTTAGGTCTGAAGATAGACCTTACTTACACTTTACTCTGGTTACAAGCAAAATCAGGGGAAATTAGGGTAGAATACAACTAGGAACCAGGAAAGTCTGCTTTAGGTTTCTTCTTGTGTCCTCCCCAACAATAATAATATTCTGTTTCAAAGTCTCTCGGAATCTTTTAAAGGTCATAAGGTTACTACAAGTTTCTGTAGATTCTTCAAATAGGAAATAATTTTAAAGTTATTTTTCCACTTCCAAAAATGTAGCGAACATTATTCTAATCCATGGGTGACAGTAAGCAAAGAAAATATTTTTATTGTCTTATAGAATATTTATACCTTTTGCTAATAATTTTTACTGCATACTCTTGGCTAGTTTTCTTGTGTAAGCATTTTCGACAAATGGAAAAACTTCCTTCTCCCAATGGTTTCTCTTTCAGATCCAGTTCATAATGATGATAAAATGGAGAGTCCTGTTAGGAAACTGTCTGTATTTAGTTCTGCAGAATACTTTTAGTATACACAGTCAAAGACAAAGAGTAAAGTTTTGTGAGAATTTTTCATCTATATTTAAAATTGTAAAAGAGCTCTCTTTTTGATAAAATAAAATCTTAACTTCTATTTAATAAAATGCATAAACTTTATTCTATCAAAGAGTAGATCTTATGTTACATTAAACAAACATAATCACTAAATAAATAATTACTACTACAATAGCTTAAGATACAAAATATTCAGACAAACAGGATCAGAGATGGCTCTACATACATTTATCCACAAAACTATGTGCTCATTTGAAGACATCACAATAGCATGTGTTCTTAAAAGGCTTCACACAACTATACATACTTTTGGGCAAATACATCATAGGAGGAGTCAAATTACTATTACACTTCAGTCTTCTGGAAAAATAGACAACCATCTCATTTTTCAGATTAAACTTCAACCACTTCTAAATAGTACCACATGCAAATTATATGCTTGGATCATCTGAGGAGCCACGACAGAGAAGAGATAAATGATTAATGACTATTTTGTAACTGTAGCCTAGCCTGTGATTGTTGTTTTGAAAGTTATATGCAGTTCCAAGTTAACTAAACTAATTCAGCACTTGATATTATTATTACCTTCATCATAGCACTTCTGGCAATAGTTGTAGTTCCAGGCCGCTCATCCCCCATATAAAACTGAAGAGGATCTACTGTAGCTGCATTGCGTTTAAATAAAATAGAAGGTGCAACGAAAGAATATCCCTATGAAATTAAGACATCAGAAAAGGGCATGGCTTAAAATTGTCACACACAAGTTACCATACACAACATAAGAAGTTTCAGAAAAAAAAAAATCAGAGATCAGAATTTTCTCAACATAACACAGAAATGGTAACTGGCTCATTGATAGGTACATATTACTCTGTTCAATGCGAACAGGTATCTTCCTGGAATTAGTTATATGATTCTCCATATTATAAATAGAACAAAAAATTCTGGTAAATAATGCTAAAACTCTGGCTCAGCTTCAATTGTTTTGCAATAGTGATAAAGGCTCATACTTCAAACTAGCTAGCTTCTCAGAACATCTTTTAGTTAAAGCATGAAATATTTTTTATGTTGTGATGTAAGCATCAAATCATTTTAAACGGCAAAACAAAATAAGCTTCATATTAATGATGCACCGAGTTTGAGTATTGTAACAAGAACAGCTGTGACTACCACTGCAGGATGAATCAGATCATATTATAACATGCATAAATCGCTTGCTACAGTCACTATAAATCTAACAACTTCTAAAATACGCTGCTATATTCCTGTATGCTACGGTGCTCAAAAACAGGCAATAAAAAAACAACAAAGCACAAAGAGGGGGAGGAGAGAACGCAATGTGAACTGCCGTTCACCTCTGCAGCTTTGGTACCAAGCTGGCTGTGCGTGAGCTGTTTCTGCCCATTTGACATCCAGACTGTGCAGTGCAAGAAGGGATCATTCTTTAATACCATGAAGAAGAAGATAAGGAAAGATTTGCTACTGATTTGTATAGAGTAGTCTAGTAATTAGAGCACTCCTACACAACATGGAAGACCTACTTTCAACTCTGCAGTTAGCTCCCACTTCCCAGATGAATACCTCAACTAGATCATAATGTGGACACCAGCAAACTACATTGCTGTTGTCAAAGGTGGTAGCCTAGGCTGATGGAGTCAAGGTGACAAGACTCACAAGATGTGAAGAATCAATAAAGCAGGTAGGACATTCAGCTGGGAATGGAGACATTTTATGCATGTGGTAGGATTGTTTCCACCTTTCTCAATTTGCAATTCCTAAACAAACAGCCCTGGGAACTGGGATGAGAATTACATAGTTCGTTCCCAATAATTTAGAAGGCAGGAAGAAAAAAAGCTAGCTAAACACGTGGAATTGTTCAATAAATGATTTTTTAAAAATCAATCTGAGATCTTAAAATACCTGAAATATTCTTTCTGAAGTCTGCGGGGTTGCTGCAGGAGAATATGTCGGATCCATTTCTGTAAACTCTTCTGCAAAATTACTGACATCCAACTCATCTCTGATTACTGGTTTAAAAGGAGCTGATACTTTTTTTGCAGCTAAATCATCCCAATTTATATTCTAAACCAAAAACAGGAAAATAAATTTGATTCAAATGAAAATTTAACAGAAACACATACTGCAAAGGGAGACTTGTCCAGAAACAAATCTCCTGACTCCATTTGCTTTTTTCCATGGGCAGATGAAAAGCACTAAAATTGTGCCCTATTCGTTTGCTTAGGTAAAGGCAAGAAGTATCATACTTATTTGTAAGTTGACAGAACCCAATTAAACACAAAGAAACTTAACAGTGGAGGTAAATTAAACAATTAGCATGACAGCCCTTAATTTTTTTCCTCTGTTTCAGAGGAAACATCATCTATATTTTTGTAAGCCATAGTGCATGCATGCAGTATCTTCAGCTTTTCATAGCTGATTTATATGCCTAATTACTAATCTCAGCTTCCAGAGCCCTGAGAGCATAACACCCTCTGGATTCTTTCTTAAATGTATGGCTAGAAGTATGATGCGTAGATAGAGCAGTTACGAGAAAAGGGCCTTATTACTGTAAAGGAGTGAAACTCGAAATTAAGTCAAGATTAGAAAGTGTATGAGGAGGTTTAAGTCTACTTTGTCAGACTCTCTTATAAGAAGAAGAAATTCAGGAGTTAAAAAGCCAAGATATTGCCCATGCTGAATGTTACAACAATTACATTGAAAATATTTGTAACGTTTAGTTTATACTACCAACTTGAAATTTATATATGTATATAATCTGTTATAAATTATATTTTAAATTAATCTCACACAGAAAATATATTTATTATAAAAGTTCTCTATATAAATCTATGATTTTATATAAATATAAAATATATGGATTATACAAATTTAATTTAAAATTATATAAATATATATTAAATGTTATATAAAAAATGCATTTAACTTCAGAAGCACCAGCAATACACACTTAAGTTTTTTCAAAGAAAGCACACAAACAATTTCAACCTCAATGGATGGAACAGTACAAATGTATGCAAATCCGATCTTTGTAATTTTTTGAAACTAAATGGTAATATACTGAAATGTGAACAGAATTAAAATCTACTAAACAAGACTAAAGATTTCATTAGGCAAAGGTAAATACAGAAGAAGCATTTATCACTAAAGGTGAATTTTAATAGTAAAATTTGAAAATTGGTAATGATAGTAGCAAACTGTCTTTTCAAAAAAGCCCATCAACATACAATTTAAGTGTTTTCCACCTAAACCTTCTGGTTTATGTAGTGTCTTTTAGCTGCTTCCAGTAACTGTTAGAAACAGAATACATTAATTATCTCCCATGCCCTTCCTGTAATGTACACACAAAATCCATATACATATAAGCATGTGAGTATTTTCAGCAATTTCAATGAAATTATTAATGCAATTAACAAGCCTCTAAGCTATTCTGTTAACAAACCAACAGAATTTCTTTAGACTTGGATTACAAAGGCACTAACACAGAGGAAGTGGTATCAGAGGAATTTTATTGTTTGTTTTACCTGGAAAAAGGGATGCTGTTTGATTTCATCAGCATCAGTGGGACCACAACCTAGCCTCTTCTTGGGGTCTTTCATCAAAAGACGCTGAATTATATCCTTAGACAGTGCACTCATTTCTTGTGGATAAGGTGGCTCACTTTTTAATATTCTCCTGTAAAATGAACAAAATTTAGTAATAACTTAATGTGTTGAATTTAAAACAAAGAGTTACCATACTAATGGTAGCATTTAACATTTCACTTAAACTTCTATTGTACCCGCTAAAGACAGGAGGATGAAAAATGTGAAACCAACTTTTTTTTCTTTGTTTTTGTTTTAATAAATAAAGGTTTGAGGAAACAGACATGAAACGTGACATTTATAGAAGATAAATTATGTAACTTAATCCACAAAAGAAAAACAATCCTCACTTCATACATACTGAGTTTACTATACCAGACAGCTCCACAAAGACATCAACTTTGTCAAAAAAAACCAAAAACAATTCCAAAGTTAAAAATTATCGGAAAATAAAGAGAAAAAACCCACATGGTCCATTTGAGGTTTGCCTGCACCTTGTATATTGTGTTCAGTGCTCATGCCCTGCTCTCAAAAGGAGACACTGTAACTTTTGTAGCAAGATGAACTAGAAATGCAGAATGCATTTAATATGAAAAACTACAAAAAAGACTAGGACTATCTAGCGTAGTGAAAAGGGGGCTTAAGGCAACTGGGCACAGTGTTCCACTCAAAATGATGAATGCTAAAGATAAAGTGGATAGGGACCTCTGACTCTTTCGATTCAAGAACTAGGAGCCACCAAATAATGCTAGTGGAAGTTCAAAATCTTGAAAGCCTAAGTGGAAACACATTTCAATATCTGTCTTTTACATGTGTAGCTCCCACAGTTTTATATAAAGTGAAAGTCAAGTTTTCCTTCAGATACTCCAAATGTAGACATTGAAGCTAAGGACTCTGAAGGAAAATTGAGAATGCACACACAGACAACACACACCAAAAACGTGTCAAGAGGTTTAAAAAAATACATACACAAAACCCTTTAGTATAAAGAATCACATAATGGTTGAGTTTGGAAGGGACCTCTGGAAGTCATCTGGTCCAGCCCCCTGCTGAAACATAGTCACCTAGAGCCAGTTGCCCACAACCATGTCCAGAAGCCTTTTGAATATCTCCAAGGTTGGAGACTCCTCCACCTCCCCGAGTAGCCTATGCTAGCGTTCAGTCACCTTCACAGTAAAAAAGTGTTTCCTGATGTTCAGAGGGAACCTCCTCCGTTTCGTTCTGTGCCAGTTAAAGAGCCTGGCTCCCTCTTCTTTGCACTGTGCCTTCAGGCGTTTACATGCATTGATGAGATCCCCGAGCCTTCCCTTCTCCAGGTGGAAGAGTCCCATGTCTCTCAGCCTTTCCTCGTATCTTTCAGTACCTTAATCTTCTTAGTAGCCCTTTGCCGTATGCCCTCTCCAGTATGTCCACATCTCTCTTCTACTGAGGAGATCAGAACTGGACCCAGCACTCCGTTGTGGCATCACCATTGCTGAGTAGAAAGTAAGGATCACCTCCTTCAACCTGCTGATACTTTGTCTAATGCAGCCTAGGATGCCACTTGCTGCCTCTGCCACAGAAGCACTCTGCTGGCTCATGTTCAGCTTAGTGTCTATACATGTACAGGCTACTCTCACTGTGGTGACTTCAGGAAGCACGATACATAGAAGGAGGACTTAAGAGCACCTCCACTAAACACAGACTGAAAGATTTTGACTCTACAAGAGACCATGAGGCTGAAATTATATGAGGTTGTGGCAGCACTGAAATCTCATTTGTTAAACTTTTATCAGAGGGAGACATGAAAGTTGAGCACTGCAGGCCATTTCTAAATTTTGTTTAAAGTTACTGCATGACATATCCTTAGAGTCAGCTATCCCATGGGAAATTTTTTTATCTCGAAATACGTAACTTCTGGGATTAGACCAAAAATAGATGCAAACTGATTTTTTCCTAAATAATCTTGTCCTGTCAGTGTGGAATGACAAAACCAAGTTCAATACGCACTTACCCCAGGACTTGTTTCTACTGACATAGTATCCAATTTCAAGCAAACAAAGAGAGAAAGCAATCTAACCTCTTGGTTTAACTAACACTGAAATGAGTTCAGAAAATACAGTCTGAGCTTTAAGATGGATTGTATCTTTAAATGATTTAAGGGTGGTCTGCCAATAAAGGTCTTAATCACAGCCACTCTGCTAGTAACAGCAATCAAGCCTTGCCTCCAACTTTTGGACACACTTCACTTTACAGAAAAGGACAAGAAAGCACAATATTGCTAAATGATTTCTTAATTAGGGACGTTAAAACCAAATTTCAACATCACTAAACAAGAGGATTCTTACACTGTAGGACTGGTGGAGAAGTAAAGATTCAGCCTCTGCAGAAAGCATCCAGTTTCAGAAAGAGGAAGTGAGTAAGGAAGTAAGAAAACCTTCCTGTTCTAAGACAGAAGGCAGGACATCTTGATAGCAAAATTATTTGATTTACAGGAAGGCCAACAAAATCTACAATATCTCCTTAGCTTGAAAATCACTTCAGTTAGAGGAGTCCAAGGAAATTTATTTATCAGCCTTTCAGAAAGGTATATAATAAAGGTCCTGGAAAGAGACTAGTTCTGTCTGGGCTCTCAGAAGGGGAACCCTAAGTCAGGGTTTTGGTTTTTTTTAAAGTTAATTTCTAAAGCAATGGGATTAAGACTCTGGGATGTCCTTAGAACCCAAAATGGAAATTCCAGAGCATTTTCCTGTCTGAAAAATATCAGAAATTACAGACAGCCAAGTCAGATAAAAACTTGAAAATGTCTTTGAAAAAAAATGCTGTATTGGGATGATCAGTAACATGGGTAACAAAGAGAACAAACACAATTAGCATACATAAAAAATTAGCATACATATTTTGCCAATACAAGTTTGGTATAAAACTGTATTTTGCCTAATGGAAAACTTCTGTGGCAGCAACATCAGTAATTCCTGCCTTTTGACAAGATTACAGTTTCAAATTATTTCTTTTCATAGGCAGAACTAACAATAAAGTGGTATTTAGCTATGTGATTTAGCTATGATTATAATCATTTAGGTTGGAAAAGACCCTTAAGATCATGGGTCTTCGGACCAGTAACCTAGCACTGCCAAGTCCACCACTAAACACGTCCCTAAGTGCCACATCTACACATCTTTTAAATGCCTCCAGGCATGGTGATTCCACCACTTCCCTGGGCAGCCTGTTCCAATGCTTGACAAGCCTTTCACTGAAGAAATTTTTCCTAATATCCAATCTAAACCTCCCTTGGTGCAAGGTGCAATTTCCTCTTGTCCTATTGCTTCTTACTTGGTCATAAAACCTCAAAAGTACAGAACCTGAAGTTTTTTTTGCTTCCACCAGGTAAAAGACACAATCATATCATGAAAAATTGAAAGGATCACCATAGCAGACCAACAGAAACATTGTTTATGCTAGAACTGTTACTATAGTCTATTATTATCAGTGCCCTCAGAACTGTATTATAAGCACCACCAAAAAGATACATATCCATCCTGATGTTCAAGGAGTAAGAGAAAGCAATGCCAAGCTGTAACCTTGTTAAAAGGCAGAGGGACAAGCTTCCAGAGTTTTCACCTTCACATTTCAGAATGACTCTTCTGAATGGCCTGCCATCCCAGAACTACTAATGCCCAATTCTTTTGTTCCAGCTTTGAGCAGTTCTAGTTCTAGGCAAGTCAGAGACTTTGATGCCATACTTATGACTTTCTTGAAACCATCCACTTTACTGAAAGGTTAGACTGATTTGTAGGCAGAGTCACTGATGCAATGTGGTTCACATTAACTTTTGCATCAAATTGTTTCCTTCATGTGTCAGAGATTTCCTGACTCATTGCTATCTGTTAGAAAAGCATCATTACATTATTGTCTATCAGTTCTTGGACTTTGGACTCCCGTCTAAGCACATAAATGCTGTACATTCTAGGTAGACAGCTACAGGCTTCAAGAAAAAGTTCCAGAAGACAGCATGCAAATTACAAGTTGGATTTAATGACTGCTCTGACCTTTAAAACATCTAGCAATCGCTGAAGTCTTAACAGAAAAAGAATAAAGAAGGGAATCCCAGCATACACCTGCTATGCATCTTCCCAACCGTTTTATCAAGGAAATGTTTCCTGCAGAATTGCAAGTATCTTCATAGCATCTAATGACGAATGGTAAAATTTCAGCCACCCTCCATGAAGTTTAACTAAAGACTAACCAACCATGTCAAATAAAGGACATAGGCTGCTATTAGCATTAGTATGCTAATATGGCATCATATGCTTCTACAGATTATATTATAGATGTATATACCTATGAAAATGGAAGATAGATAGATATCTATCTATTCATAACCCCAAAGCTGGTAATTTTCTAAGCTGCTGCACAGCAGCAAAATACTACTCTGAAAACTTCAGGCTCATTTTAAATCCCTGTATCTATGATAAGACCCTCAAAAGTCAACACCTTAAAATGGATCTCTCTGTCTTTCAAGTTGGCCCTACAAATCACTCATGGTCAAACTGAAAATACTGGGTTTGTAATCAAACCCAGCCCTTCCCTATGCTTTTGCAGGACGGGTCCCATCCACAGCTCTGCAACAATGGAATTCCAGAAATCTCAAAAATGAAAGGAAGATTTGGAGGGAAAGGAGAAGAAAGGAGAGAGGGCATACTAGAAAAGGAGAGATACTTGAATAGTTCTGTGCCTCCTTTTTACCCATGTTAATAACCTGTAACAACAAGCACGTGAACAATGGTCTTCAGAGACAGAGACATAAGGGAAATTTAAGTATGCACTTGCCATGAAAGAGAAGTCCAGAGTGTTGTCAAAAAGGTTATCATAAAAGAACTGAACGTAATGTCTCATAAAAAAAAGATACAAACCACAAAGTAACTATTTCTGACAGAACTGAACTGTACATTACAGAGATATTTCAGAACAAAACTTTGTACTCTAATTTAACAGCATGTATTTCCTTGTGTGGCACAATATCTAAAAATACCTAAGAATATTTCCCACCTAGGTAAAATAAAAGGAGGACCTGGATTCATTTAGAAGACTACTTTTTTTCCTTAAATTCAAAAAAATCAAAGGCGATGGAAACTGATCTTTCTAGTTTCGTTTCCTCTCTAAATTGATGAAAAACTGAATTGCCAATAACTTCATGAAATTCTACAATTGCCAATGGTAATGAAATTACTAGTGCTGGCACAGAGATACCAGTTGGTATAAACTTCTTTCTTGATGGCAAAGTTACTTTAAATAGAAATTATATTCCCTAACCTAAACAGACTTTTAATTTGCCAGTTGCAGCGGACTTAGAGAATTGAGTTTTCTCCTACTCAGTAGCAAGCCCTGAAAACAAAGATAGTCACGGAGAGAATCTGGAACCTATTTAATTATAGGTGTGACATATCTATAGAGTCTGCACCTCAATTCAACAGAAGACTTTATAGAAAAGGCTGGAGACAGCATTGAAAGAATTAACAACAACAAAAAAAGGGCATTAAGTATATATTGTAAATGTATCCTCAGTGACAAAATTATCAAAGAAAAAAGGGAAATAAAGATCATAGCTTCTAGGCCAGACAGGCTTAGGATAAAAACAGGTACTGGAAATTCCACTGTTACTTCTTGAAAGAGCTCTGTGTTCTCATGCTAGAGATAAACACACGGAGGGCATTTCTGAAAAGCCATGAATATGGCAACAGTATCTTCTAAATATATCAATCATGCATGTCAGGAAAGATGGATCATTTCTTTCAGGCATGCTCTCAAGCGAGTAACTCAACAGCTTCCCAATTTGCAGTAAACACAGACCCCTTCAATCCTTAAAAAAAGGGGGGTTTCTCCATCTTCTCCGAGATGTACTTCTGCTTCCTACTCCTCTAGCCCTCTGCCTGGGCTGCAGGAGCATGAGGGCCTGCTGATACCTAACATCTGTTCTGCCTGCTCTATCCCACCCTCAAGGAAAGCCCCAAACATGCTCCCATTGCTCCCCAAGGCACACAGCAACCATCACTCCCCAGAAAGTTCCACGTGACTCAGTGCAGCAGCCAGGACAGAGAAAACAGCAATGTTCTCATATGCTCAGCCACACTCTTAAAAGGAACGTAACATTCATTACATAAAAAACTGCAAACACAAAAAACTGATACCATCCAGCACAGAAATTGCTATCAATGGAAAGGATTCAGAAACCATGGGTCTTACAAGTACTGAAGTAACAGAGGACAGATGAAATAAAGTCTGAAATGCAGTCATATAGTTGGGACTAATGAGGTTTCAGCTATAAACTAGGGGCTTATCAGTTGGAAGTGATAGATCTAGTTCCTTCTCTTTTTCTATCAGTCCACCATTGGCATCAACAAGAAAAACCCAAGTAAAAAGGAATTAATATCTTTTTGTTCAGATGGTGAATTATTACTTCAATTTAACAAGATCCTCTTGAAACATCAACAGGAATAAATTGTCCATATGTAAGAAATAGCACCACAAACTGATTTAAGAAAAGGCTTTTTCAGGAAACAGGAAGATTGTGAAAAAACTTTATTTAAGGAAACTGTAAGAATTTACCTTCTAAATTTACTAAAATAAAAGCTGAAAGACTACAGGATTGCTGTCCATAAGTGTGTAGCATAAACACCAACCAAAAGCATACTGAGCAACAACACAGTAAACTTCCTGCAACTAAATTTACATCAGAAATCAGGTTATTAGCCATCAGAGGATGGATGTTAGCAACCTTGCAGTTTCTCGGCTTTCAATTTAATCTTACATTATCAGAAAGATTAAGATACTACAGACCATAGAAGGACCTACCAGAAGACAGGCAAATCCTGTAGAATAGTTACCTAAAAAGTTTCCCAGTTTGGGGGAAAAGCTATGTAAATTCAAGTCAAAGTTCTCTCTAAAATATTTGTAACTCCTTTGCAGTTCCATTTAGTAAATTTGGAGTCAAAATTACGAATTCAGACATGGCATAAGTAATCAACAAAATTTCTAACCTTAAGTATGTCAGAAGTTTTAACTCCATCAGGAGGGTGAAGTCCTGAATTTTGTTTTGTTATTGGATTCCCCTCCCTCCCTGTATGGTTTTTCTAGTAGCCCTCTTAAGTTCCCTGTTCTGATAAGAGACCTAGAAACCAATAAACGGGTCTCAACCTTCCAAAAAATTGTCTGAATTTAGAACAGAAGTAAAATAAATTGTCAAAATAATTGATGTATGTTCTGTTGCACATTATAACCTTAAATACCAAGTGACTTCAGGTAAAAGTTGAACCACAGTAATGCATTCCAACAAGAGCAAGATTATTGTTAGTTTTCAGACTGGATTTACAAGCTGATTTTGACAGTGGTTACTGATTTGTGAAATTTAAGCCCTCAACTCCCTGTTCCAAGAGAAATCCAGGAATAGGAAATGCTCATTTTGGGGGGAGATTTCAGTGAAGTCTTTTGGGCAAGCTTATTGCTTTCTTTTTAAAACGCTCCAAGGCTGAAAACAAACCTTTAAAGTGTATAGATTACTGAACATAAAGCTGATAATCAGGAAAAAGGTACATGTAAAATATAACAATGGCATAGGTTATTTAATTTCTGTAGGTATCATATTCATTTTTTCTCAGATATGCAAGTATGGCTAGAAAAGATCATGTTCTTAATTTCACGTTACACACTAATAAAGTAAGTATTACCTGTGACAAAAACGTGGGAGTAGGATACATCCTGGCACTTTAAACCTGTGTTCTGATGGGGTAAGGTAGCAAGAGGTGACAAAAATATCTGTAGCTAAATATGTTTCATAGTGTGTCAAGATTTTGAATGTGATAATTTGATTTACATATAATTTCATTTTTCATTTGACTTCCTTTTCAACAGTATACATGCAGCAGGGCTGAGTGCCTACAAAGCTGTGGTTCCACTATAGTTTAAACACAACAGGTCTTTTGTAAATGTCAGTTCTACTACTTCAATAACCTGCTGAGGTTAATAAAACCCATCTGCTTCTAAATGTTATTCTCTTAAACAGAACTGGAGCAACTAAAATGTTACCCTGGTAGCACTTTCTTCTTAAGTTCTAGATTAAAACTCTCACAAAACATATATTATGGCATAAACATCACTTTGTGAGCAAGCACATGTATTTTACTGTTTTGAATCTTACCTAGAAATCTCTGCTTGGGAATTCTTCTCTCCATCAACTGTAAATGGTGATGCTCCAGTTAATAATTCATACATAAGAACACCAACACTCCACCAATCAACAGCCTATAGACAACAATAATTATGTATGTTACAATACATTGAAGTAAAATTGTTAACAAAAGAAGGAACAAAACAATGCACCCAGAAAGCAACTAGCAAAGGAAGAGCTTACCTATCAATATAAAAGCAAATCTGGATACAATAAGGCATAAACAACTGCAGTACTGACTGCAGGCATTTCCTATGATAAATTAAGTTCATTTTGAAATCTCTCCACTTAGCTGCTTCAACTAATTTCTCAAACTGAACTCTTTCTACTGACTACTAAAG
Organism: Falco peregrinus; assembly: GCF_023634155.1. Classification (NCBI taxonomy): domain Eukaryota; kingdom Metazoa; phylum Chordata; class Aves; order Falconiformes; family Falconidae; genus Falco; species Falco peregrinus. Next base: position 87,756,133 of record NC_073721.1, read on the forward strand.
TTCCTCTCCCTGTCCTGCTCACAAATTACTTTTTATTTTTACCACTGTGAAGCAGTAAGAATTCTAAAACTTATTTGAAATAACAGAGGAACCTAAGCCTTGCTAAGAGAAGTAGTGGAACCTGAGTTTTTAGGAGCTTGAGAATGAAACTAAGGAACTTTCAAAAAAGCAGTTTAAGAGCACAGGTCATAGTTAATCAGGGCACCTGAAAATGCTATGCAATTTTATCTTATAGATCCCTGTAACACATGTCATCTTTCACTTCTAATAGACTAATCATATTGCTCATATCTCCAATACCTCGTAACTTAAAAATATTTCTCTTTCAAAATAAAAGATGCTACTATGAATAATAAAGGAAGGAGTTCAATCATTTCAACAAAATTAATTTAACTACAGGTTGTTTGAACTTCTCAGTTTTACTTCCATGAAATTTGCAAATTAATGAAAGTTCTGCTTTACTTATGTTGACAACATTAATACAATACAGGAAGATAATTAGTGAAATGATGAAAATTTGCTCTCATATTCCAGGATTTTTTTGCTTCAAGATACTCAAAATATGATGTTTCATATATTCAGCCAGGAGTCTAGAAGAACTAGCTGAAGAAGTCTCCGTATTGTTAATAATTATCTTTGCAAATACACAATGGTCAGAGAAAATACCAAAGAATTTTTCCTTGGCATGTGTTTTTTCACAAGGAAAGGATGATCTGCAGACTCAGAAAGCAAATTTAGAAAAACCATAAATACCGAAATACTAGAGCACAACTTATAGGCAAACAATACAGCTATCTAGAAGAGATTACAAATCAAAAACACTGATTAACAATGAGCATAGCACATTAAGTAATCATTTTCCTCTTTTTTTAAAAATAACATCTTTCAGTTGCTTGATGTACAGTAAGTATGAAATACACTAAAAACCTTGTAACACTACATCACATGACATTACTAATGGTGACGCAAAGAGTGTGTGGTGTAAACAATTATCATCACATAGGTAACTGCAAAGTCACCCTTATTTATTAGCTAACATTTGGTACCAAACTGTGAAGCTATTTCTTATAGAACACTGTATGGCTCTGCACTGTATCTAATGAAAGTATCAGATAGAACCAATCAAAGATAACAGAACAGAGATCACACTTTAAAACAACAATATTGAATTTGTAAGCACTTGAGAAGCCAGAATCACAAATTCAAAGTGACTGAAGCATTGTAGAGGTGCTCTGAAACTGGTGAGACTAAACCAAGAGAGAGTGTACAGGAAGGAGCCTTGGTTCTTAAGTTTGTAAAATTCTATTTTTAATAACGACTAGGCAAACAGTACGGTAGAAAAAGATGCAAAGGTTAGTGGAATACAAAGCAGGTGTGAGACTGACTATGTGAAAAGACAAAGCACATTCTATTTTATGTTTAATAGAAGAATTGGGGAGGTAACCATTCCGCTGTACTTCAAACTGTGAACTCTCAGCTGAAACACTGTGCCCACTACAGTGCTCCCTGCCTGAAGAAATATACAGGCAAACTCAAGACCAAAAGAGACACAGAATGCATAAAGAAGGAGAGGAAAAAAAAAAAAAAAAAAAAAAAGAAGGACAACTTCTCAGGCAAAAGTCAGACTGAGTCCAGTTAGTCTAGAAAACAGAGATGGAGGGTGAAGTAGTATTTTTCAATGCTTAAAAAGGTTGTCATGAAAGGAACTGTGATCAACTATATTTCATGACCCCCAAAAGAAAGACAAGTCAACTCAATCTACAGCAAAAAAACCTGAAGATTAAATATTCTCCAAAACTTCTCAGTATAGTGAACAATCAGAATAATTTATCTAGGAACACTGTACAATTCTTTTGGAGACTAGGGTTTTTTTAGTTGCAAATATCACTTGTAAGTTATGGTTTTCTTGACCTATCCCATCAATTACTGACACTTTAATTCATAGTAAAAAATTGAGCCTCAAGCTAAAAAAAAATGTTTACAGTCTGAGAACATTTATGACATTAATAACCCACTCCATACTGAAGATAACAGATTTCCCTGATGTACAATTAAAAAAAATATATCAGTTTTCCACAAAGTCATTTTTCCACTCAGAACTATTTTATTTCGAAGAAATTGTCAGCTACATTTTTTCTCCCACTGCACATTTAGAACAAATTTTGAATAGAACACAAATAAGCCTCAATAGCTTTATAAATATGCGTTCTATTTAAGATTAAAAACTGAAAATATATCATACTGGATTTTTTAAATATAAGTTATAATCTGTTTTAGGACAATCTGAAATAAGGCATGTTTAAATAAGACACTATCACATCTTACAAAAAAAACTCAAGCTGAATTTGTTTTTGTTGCCTAATAAATTAATTTCTTTTCACTAATAAACTTAGATAGAACATACCTTATCATGTCCTGTATCTCCTCCTCTTACAATATCTGGAGCCATGTATTCTATTGTTCCACAGAAGGAATATGCTCTCTCATTCTAGCAAAAAAAGAAAACAAAATCCACGTCAAACAACTATATTATACAAATCGTATGGGACAGATATGGCTAACAGTTCCAAGATGCTGGCAGCAATTCTTCTCCAAATAGCTCAGAACTGCTAGCTAAATCATATTCCATCATATGCAGAGATGTACCACATAATGCTACAGAGTATTTAGTCTTCTACAAAAAAAAAAGTCATAGGTTTGTGTGGCAGTCTAAGATAAGCACACAAAAATTAATGTTTTGATATTTAAAAAACTTTCCCCTAAGTTTAAATGATCTATACGTTTCAGAACTACACAAGATTCCCCAAGGTAATATAGACACACATTCTGAAGGCTGCAGTATCAATACTCTAGACAACAAATGGAACTTTTCCATTAAAGAGAGCACTTCATTTTAAGTTGTACAATTTGACTAAATTGGATACAAGATCCTTTGGGTTCCCCATATTTAGGAATTTATTATGACCTCTAGAAAAAATATTTTCTTCTGCAACACACACATATACAAAAAACACAACATCCTCTCAAGAAGAGACTTGGAGAAAGACAAGAGAGAGAAAGAGAAAGGCAGACAGACAGACAGAGTTGTAAATTTAATTTTATTCTACACACTGAAGTTATTGTCTTGATTATGTTCAAAACTAAGCTGCTTTCACAGGCATGTATAATTGTTCCCTGTTAGCGATTTACCTTTGAGGTCAACATGAGGTCATGCTGTACCTTGCTAATGACGAAAGCACATGTGTTTGGGCCATGCAACATTGTTCCTCCCTTATCCTTCAAGCTTCTAGCATTTTGGGGAGAGATCCTGATAGGTCCTTTAAAGAAGAGTGTTCAAAAAAGCAAATATTTCAAAAGTCAGGTTTTACATTTGTAGATTCAGATTTGGAGTTTAAAACAGGTGCTATATAAGAGAATGTACTACACTAACAAGAGGAAGCTTCTAAAAGTAGAAATAGTGCTCAGTGCTACCCTGAGGCATAAAAATTAAACAGTCCAACAGCATATTATTAAATTGTATTTATTAAAATACATATACTGTGACTGGTTTCTTGGGGTCAAATTCTGAATTCAAGATAGTTATAGGCCTCATTTTGTTCAAATATTAAATTGAAATATTAACTTCTGAGACAAAACCATAAAATAATAAACTTTTCATGATTCCACTTTCTCTTTACACAACTATTTTTTCTTTTTGATTGTCTTTGCAGTACCTGTTATCTACAAGGAAAATAGTGTGATATAAAGCAAAAACAAACAAAAAAAAATCAGAAATTCCTAGCCCTCCATCCTGGCATCAGCCAACCTGAAGCTATTCGTATATCCCTCTGTTCATTTTTTCTTGAGCTGGGAAGGAGGGAGAGGGGAAGAAGGAAAAGGAAGGGGAGTGAAAAATACAAAACGAAACTGTTGTTCACTTGCTACCTCTCCAAAGAGTAAAGACAATGCAGCCAAGCTGAGATTTATGAAAACAATTTATAATGCTAATGTACCAAAAGAAATGGATAAAACTACTATCATTTAGTTAGCTGCAAATTCAGCAAATCATTTGCAAAATTATGTCTTTTTTTGTCTCCACATTGTGTAATAAAGCTAGGCTACAAAACACTACAGTGACAAAAAACAGACTAGGGAGTTGTAATGAGCGTATACAGTGGTACAGCAGAACCCTTATGATCTCAGGTACCTTTTGCTGGTGAGAAGGCACACTAAAAACATTTCAAAACATTTCAAAACATGCAGAATTATTAGTAGTAGCTTTTTTGAGGAACAATTACAATCCTTACTATACATAATTGGTGGTTCTGATTTTCAATTTTATCTACTTTTTACCTTTACTACCTTTTACAATCATTTTAGCTTTTAATATGGAAGATAGAATTTCTGAAACGGTATTTGAAAATTAGTTTGATTTCTTTCTTAAATTCATGTCTAAGGTATTTTTTTTCTCCCTTACAAAATTCAGTGTTTAAAACCCCCAAAGTAATTTAGGGAGGTTTTAAAAAAATTGGTACTGTGTAATATAATTTCTTATAATTAATTTTCAATATGAAAAACACACACTGTAAGTCACAGACAGGCATTTATAAATTGAAAACACTCTGGGATATGTTTGTAATGAGTTCAGAAAAACCTCAATTTCTAATCCACATAGGTAAGTACTTGTATCCTTTAGCTCTTGCTTCCCTTTCACTTTAGAATTGGTCTACTGCCGAAACTCAAGGCTGAACAGAGCCAAGAAAAAGAAAGCAGATTATCATCACAAGCGGAGATCTTAGCAAGAAATTAAGTAGTAAATTGGAACTCAGCATTAGGTAGGAAAAAAAAAAAATGGACCCACTGATCATTTCCTTCATAATCAACACTGATTTACCATCACATATACTAGCGTCATATTCCAGAAGCCCTGCAAGTACCAGCTTATGACTCTTACAGGGCGACCATTAAGAAAAAGCACCCTTAAACCAAATATTTGTTTCTTATTTAACCACGTAAAAATCTCAGAGGCCTATAGCACTCCCCAGAACATTAATAAATCCAACTGTCTGAAAGCAAAGCATTCAAACTTGACTACAAATTGACACAGATTTGCCTTTATAAGATGCTGTAGAAAGTCTCAACTTTAGACAGTTGAGGTCAGAAAATCTGGATACTTCTTTGTTATGACACCTCTGTTTGCATTGCATTTTATTAAGTTACAAGCCCCACCAACTAAATCTAACTGATACTTACAGTTTTTATGGCATGAAGTTCGTTCACTAGGAGCACTTACATAAATTTGTCATTGTTAAATACACCTTTTTTAGGGAGTCACTAATAGTCTTTACTATTATGTGCTACATGAGGTTTTAAAACCACTTTCAAAGAAAGTTAACTTCCAATATGAGTTTCCTCTTCAGTCCCAGTACTTGGTCTCCCCAGTACCAGAGAAACGTGAACATACTGGAGAGGGCATACGGCAAAGGGCTACTAAGAAGATTAAGGTACTGAAAGATACGAGGAAAGGCTGAGAGACATGGGACTCTTCCACCTGGAGAAGGGAAGGCTCGGGGATCTCATCAATGCATGTAAACGCCTGAAGGCACAGTGCAAAGAAGAGGGAGCCAGGCTCTTTAACTGGCACAGAACGAAACGGAGGAGGTTCCCTCTGAACATCAGGAAACACTTTTTTACTGTGAAGGTGACTGAACGCTAGCATAGGCTACTCGGGGAGGTGGAGGAGTCTCCAACCTTGGAGATATTCAAAAGGCTTCTGGACATGGTTGTGGGCAACTGGCTCTAGGTGACTATGTTTCAGCAGGGGGCTGGACCAGATGACTTCCAGAGGTCCCTTCCAAACTCAACCATTATGTGATTCTGTGACAAAAAGTGACTGTAAGTTGTATTTCACCTTTCATTTGTGAAATCACATTTTACTCTCATACCAAGTATGCAACCCCCTCCAAAATTTCAAAAACCACAACCAAACTTCTTTTTGTATTTTGCCCCCACAATTTACATTTCATTCAACCTTATAACATGAATCCAAATTCCAGAGTACATATTATTAACACTTCCATGTTATGAAATATAAGACAAAAAAATAAACAATGGAACTTGGATTACCTACAGGAGAAATCTCACTGAACATGCACATCTTCCAAATACTAGAGCTTAACATTTTTTTGTGTAATGCAGAATGGTCTTTTTTTCCCCTCACTCAGCACGCATGCCTTAAAAAATTGTCGTTCCCTCTTCTGAGTTGCAGAACAGCAAGCAACCAGACACTAGCAAAAAGAAGCAGAAGTGTGGCTAACCCATCTCTTAACTCAATATGACAATATCAACCTTGTCTTTGGAAACAGCATTGTTACGTTTGTTGCAAATCACCATGTTTACAGATCTTCCATGTTTACAGATAACCTGGAGATGGTCTTCAGTCCTCTAGCACACAAGAGTTGGTTTCTGTTTTTTTCTTTACCAAGTTCAGTATTATTCTTGAATGTTTATACAATAACATAGTTTTTATTAAAGGTATACAAAGTGGCTACTTCAAACAGGTTAGCAGCTTATGAGTGCAACAACTTTTCATGAAGCCACTGATACAAACAGAATTTTCTTAAGAGTTCTGGATCAGTGAAAACGGATAGGTTCACCTGGACAGCCAGGCATTTCACTTACTTAAACCATCCCTCTGTTAAAACAGAAAAACAAGTTACATTCCCTTAAGACTTATTCTTTGAGATGAGCTTATACACCAACACTGTGGATGGGCCTATATGTATTACCAGACTGTTTCTAATAAATACTCTAGTACTGCTAGTGCACTGCCCTCTTTCCAAGTTCCTTGCAATCATTCTGGCTGGTCTAAGCATCCTAGTGAAATGTAACTGCTTTAACTTGCTAGGGCACTTTCAATACCATGTGTATACGATGACCTCTGCAGCCTTTTCTCCAGATGATCTATTTTAGCATCCCATTTTCCTTTTCCTTCATCAAAGAAGAAACGGCACTGAGCAGCTTTAGGACAGAGAATTAGAATTCCTTGACTGTCCAAGATGGAGAAGTGTAATGTGGATTAGCATTTTTCCTGGAAGACAGTCACTTCACCAAAGAAAAAAAAAACAAACCACCGAGCACTTTCTTTGTTACGACTACATACACTGACCTTGGCAGGCTGACCACAATTACACCACTTCCAGAGATCAAAAAACCTAGCTCCAGAATTCAATCAAAAGTGCCAACGGAAGGATGGACGTATTGCACCATCCAGCTCCTGATGACCTTGTGATATCATCACCTGGCCCTGCTTTATAACTAAGTAATGCTAGGCAGGGATGTGAAACTCCCTGATGTTGTAAAAAGCATGTATGCAAACTTTCCTCCTCAAAGAGAAGGCTTACACTTTCATAGTTCTCTGAGCTCCTTCATAAAGTAAAAAAAAAAAAAACAACAAAAAAAAACAGTAGCAAAAAAAGCAAGATGAAGGAACTCCCATTTCTCTGCAAGGACTAATCGAAACTCACCACACCTACAGTCTGCCCAACAGAGAAAGTCACTACTATAATACACAGATGTGTTCTCGAGTACACATCCTAGTCTACAGCAATGCAAATTCAGTTTAGCAACACATGTAATGGCAGCTCAGAGACTTACTAAGTCTCTTAACTGTTCAACAGGTCATAACAGGATATGTGGGACAAGAATTGTAATTCCAAAGTGAACCACAGGAATTAGATGAGACTTCAAGAGAGCCAAAAAATCATAGATGCACAATATGCTCCTAAAAGGCTCATTTCTGACAGTAGGCCAAACTGTCTTCTGGCATCAAACTATTTGTATGAAGGGCCTACTCCATTATATCCAATTTAAGAAGTTACTGTGCTGGAAGGATAGTATTAGAATCCAGTGTTATAAAAAACCTCACACAGCCCAGATGCACAGAAAATGTCTGATACAATGTCCTAACACATCCAAAAGGGCACGGAAACTGAGCAAAGAAATAGACAATAGTTTCAGGATAGGTGTTTCCCAACACCTAGGGGATGAAGGCCTATGTTATTTTACCACATGCACGCAAAGATGTGCATCTGAGAAACAAACTCCATTTAATACTTGGCTGAAGAAGTCTTCAACTAGGACACAGGTAGACAATTGTCTGAATGTCAGGGCCAAACTAGTATTAATAAAGAAAGAAAAAAGTCTTCATAGAGATCCCAAGGGATTGTTAAATGGCATTAAAACTCCTTCAACAAGCAGAGAACACCATTAGTTCAGGGCCTCAAAAAAAATAATTAAAAAAAATCAAGTTAACCCTCTAGAAACTGAGATACATATAATTGGGTATCTTGTGCTTGCCATGCTTACTCATAATAGCATGGCAGACAGGACATCCCAGTCAGCTTGAAGGAAGTACAGAGAACAGCTTTCAGAGCTCCAAAGCATCCCCAGAACAAAAGATGATGACCCACATTGAAAGGTTCAAGACTCGGGCAAGCAAGGGCTAATGTGTTGAGTACCTCCTCAGTCAATGGTGTCATCAGTATGTTGCTGCTGAGCACTAAAGCAAAAGATTTCTGTTTAGCTTTCTGCAGATAGCTAGAAGTTGCATCAAGAGAAACAGACAATCTATACAAACATTAAGCACAAAATGCCCCCATCTGTTGCCAAATTGGCTGTTTGTACAAAAGACTAACTGAGCAAATTGGAGCATGCCATTTGACTATTGGAAAAATGGAAGCGAAAACCAAAACAAAGAAAAGATCAAGTAAGTTTTAAGAACCCACAAGATTTTTTTTTTCAGAAGCCTTGGAAACAAAACATACACCAAAGCAAAGCACCCAAACAAAAACATGAAAGAAGACTATAGAGGTGTGAATGCTGGAAAAGGTGAGTTGAGTTAAAGCTAGCTAACAGAATACTAACAGGTAAAACAAAACAAAACAAGTAACCACACCCACAAAGAATAACCAGATGCTCTTTCTAGAGTATCTGGCTCAGAATACTGAAGCATATTCCAAGTACACTGCTCCATCTGTGTGCGCCAAACCTAAGGAAAGTATCTACTTGCCATACAAATACGGCTTTGGAAAATGTTTCAGAGCTTAAGCATTTGTGATTTTATCTCCAAAGTGTGAATGCAGATATGGAAAGCACTCAAGTGTCTTAAGACAGTCATTCTGTCATTTGAAGACATATTATTTAACATTTAAATACACAGCCTTTGACTGTGTATTTACTACTTCAACTTGACAAACTGCATTCAAACAGCACGTGCCACTGCTCCAACCGAGATGGCTCCTAAAATCCTACAGCTTGTTTTATTCACAACAGTCTTTGTGCAAACACATTTTAGCCAGAGGATTAGCCAAGTACTCTTTGAAGCCATTCTTTTCAGCATTCACAATTAGGACCCACTTCAACTGCATGGAAAGGTCACCTTTGAAACAGAACAGACTGTTTCTGTTCTCCAGCTACTTAATACACAAATACTTTATTCTTAGCTGAGCTGGACTACCACCCTGAACATCAGATACGACACATTCTGAAACCATACTACTACCACATTCCTTTGAACCATGAAACTTCATGCAAATGAATTCTGCAACTTAAAAAAAAAAAAAAAAAAAACAACAAACAAAGCTACTCTTCTCTAAGTGTTCTTTAATAAGAATTCCTTGTTAATAAAAGTGATGATAGGATACAGTCCAAAGGCTTGGATAAATCCTAGAGTACATAATTTCTAGCATAAGAATTTCAAGAAATAGAAACTACATAATATTAGGGAAAGGGCACTTTCTGGCTATTAAATTGGTTTGGACTTTTAACTTCCTTGTATTCTGTATTCATATAAAATAATCTATGAACATAATCAAATAGCTTAAGAATTACTCCTGTAGTGTATTCAGTGTTAAAAAACAACAACAAAACCAAAACCTAGAAACACTAAGTGCTGTTGGGTAGAACACAGACAACCTTAGAGCTGAGGAGTCAGAGCTGCAGTCTCCTATGGCATGTATTTCATCTATTAGCAACAACTCCGCCAGTGAGTAGCACCTGGTGACACAAAGCAAGAGGGTTCAACGAAACAGAAGGGAACCAGTTAGCCAAACAGAAGCTCACTGAATGCATTCAGGGCTGCTCTCAGGACTGGATTGACTCTCCACAAATCCACTGAAAAACCCTCCAGTCCAGACAAGGATTACTTACTGGTTCTTGCCACATTTTTTAAATGGAGAAATAACAGAATTACTATGCATGTTTTAGCTGGGTTCCTCCACAGATTTCAGCAACATTCTTACAGGGTTCCTATGCTTGTCCATACTTGTTAGCTGACAAATTAAATTGCTTCATTCACTTAATCTGGCCTCAATGTTATGAAGGTTTCAAAACACTACAACCCAGTAAAGCAAGAGAAATGCTTAACTGTTGTTGGAAGTACTCTGAAATACCATAGCAAGTTTAAACAAGGTTTTTAATCTAATACATATATGGTCTTCCTAAAGTCAAGGATAATTCCTCCTTATTTCATGAATAGTAAAATTCTCCATACCAACTTTTAGATCAGATATATAGATTAAAAAAATCAAACTGATGAAAGTCACAGCTCAGCTAAAACTCTGTTATCTTGGGTCTTCTCTTCAAGCAATCGCCTAATGTGAATGTGTACACCATATAGATCATGCAAGCTACTACCATGTTTTCAGCTTTTATAAATACCCAGAGCTACAAGTAAGATCCACCACTCTGCCACGAAAATGCCTCTCACCTACAATAAATTGGAAGCAGTCTGTATGGAATATATATGACAAAATGAAAGCCAGCCTCCAGATGTAAACTTTCAAACCAACCTTTTAGAACTGGTAAAGTTATGATCAATATAAAGACCTTGCTCTTCATTTTATTTAGTAAATAAACACTCTAGCACATGCAAATCTGTAATCTCAATTGTTATTCATAAGTATTTACAAGTCAAATATTCTCTGATAGACAGTAAGTCATCTTATATTACCAGATGCATGGCATAAGGTAATTTCTTGGGAAATAAAAATGCTAAAAAAAAAAAAAAAAAAAAAAAAAAAAAGATGTCTTCACACAGTGATAAGACTTATAATTGGGGAAGGGATCACAAGGAATGCAAATGAATGGCAGATGTTAAAGTTTCTTTGACATCACAGTATCATAATTCTTGCACAAGATGGTACACTTCCAACTTATGTTGTAAAGTAAATAAGTGATGTTGTGCTTTTGGCTCTCAGGAAGTCCAGCTGAATACCGCAGACTACAAGGAGGAGAAACACACAGAGAGAACCTTCATTCTCTAAGTCATTAATGTTTCCTAGGTACATCAACTGATCAGTAATGAAGGAAACCAGAGGCAGTTGATCCCTCCTGCAATAAGAGATCAATGTAGAGACTGGGTGACAAGACGCTGGAGCACAGCCCAGAAGAAAGGGATTTGTGGGTTTTGGTTAATGGTAAGCTCAGTATGAATCATCAGTGTGCCCGGATGAAAAAAGGGACCAAACATATCCTGGGTGCATTAAGTATGTTATAGCTAACAAGTTAAAAAAAAAAATAAATATTGTCCCACTATACACATCAGTGGTGCAGCCTCACCTTGACTACTGTGTGCAGTTTTAGGCTCCAATATATGATGAGGATATATAAATATGAGAAAGCATCTAAAGAGGGCAACAAAGATGGTGAAAGGACAGGAGGCATGACTTTTGAGTGGATAAGGATACTAGGTTTGTTCAGCTAAGAGCTGAGGAGATGGAGGGGCAACCTTTTTGCTGTCTACAGTGTTCTCATGATGGGGAGTAGAAAGGGAGATGCTGATCTCTTCTCTGGTGTCCCGTGACAGGAAGCAAAGGAACTGCTTAAAGCTGCAAGAGGGGAAGTTCAGATTGGATATTAGGAAAAAAAACCTTTACTGAGGGTGGTCAAGCACTGGAAACAAGCTCCTCAGGGAAGTAGTCATGACCCCAAGCCTGTCAGTGTTCAAGAAAGTGTTTGGAAAACTGTCTTAGATATATGGTTTAACTTTCAGGTGGCCCTGTGTGGAGTCAGGAGCTAGATTCTGTGATCCTTGTGGGCCCCTTACAACTCAGGGTTTTCTACAATTCTATGATTCAATGAGACCAGAGCATAGCATGTTTCAACTGTGCCAGGAAACATTTCCTTGATGTAAAAAATCTCCAGGTATACAGAATGCTACAACAAGCTTTTACGAAACTAAGAAAGGTGACTTCACACAGCAGATTCTTCAACAAGATTTGGACTAGCCAGGTATTTCTGGTATCTGCAAAACGACTGCTGTGAATTGTGCTGGATACCGTCACAGACTGCAAGGATTGGAATAATCCAGAAGTGCTTGTGAAGTTCCCCAAATGACTGTTTTGTGGTATGATTATCAATACACTAACTGTACCTAAGAAAAATTCTATTTCTAAATTAGTGCTTCATATAAATTCTGAACAGGAAACCCACAGAAAAATTTCTATGATTTCTCCTATACTTCTCATAGGGTCTTAATTACATGTGAAATCTGTACTCTCTTTTGCATCAGCTACAAGTGTCTAGCAGAAGAAATGTCAGTCTGCTCTAACAAAAGGCATACAATGGATTGTACCACTGTTTTGAAGGTTCAGTGATGGCAACAAACATCCCCAGTATGCTCTCACAAAGGCTTTAGTAGAAAACAATAGCTCAGGAGAGCAACACTGTCCTAAAAGATCTATCTAGCTTTGTATTATAGTATTTAACAGCTCCTGGCACTAATTTAAATTGAATGTGCAGAAGTTCCAACACATCTTGCATAAATACTTTTAACTGATACCTAACTAGGATAGTGTGTGACACTTCACCCAGTGATGAACAAGTCATCCCAAATGAAACCTGCATGTTACACTTCCACAAGTAGTCTCACTCAAAAAGGTAAGGCAGAAAAGCAGACTCCAATTCAGAACTAGAAATGGCCACAAAAGGTAACAGTACTGGAAATACATTAAATAGGTAGTCAATCCTCTTGAAGAATAATGCTAATGTGGTTTTGTGAGGTTCCTGCAGTCTCTTGGTGTGCATATTCATCAGTATCAATACAATAGGAACAGCTTCAGCCACAATAATATGGCAAATGACCCTTGTATTTCATGGGTTTACTAATTTCTTCATTAACAAGGAACAACATTTTAAACAATAAATACTAAACTCTCCCTTGTAATTATTTTTATTTATTCAATGCATATTAGGAAATTGACAGAAACATCATCCATTCTACCATTTTTATGAGGTCATTGAAGAAAAAAAGTAATTAGTTGAGAAATAAGCAAATTCAGATAGTAAAGGGTAAAAAGGATACAGGCATTCAGGAGTAAGACTTAACTATGAGTATGGGCCCACCTAAAGAGTTTCACATGTTATGAAATAAAATAATTTTCTTGCAACATAGAATCACAAAACGGTTGGGGTTGAAAGGGACCTCTGGAGATCATATAGTCCAACCACCTGCTAACACATGTTCTCCTAGAGTAGGCTGACCAGACTGGCATCCAGGAGGGTTGTGAATGTCTCCAGAGAAGGAGGCTCCACAGCCTCTCTGGGCAGCCTGTTCTCTGGCACCCTCACAGTAAAGTTTTTCTTCATATTCAGATGGAACTTCTGTTGCAGTTTATACCCGTTGGCCCTTGTCCTGTCGCTTGGCACTACTGAAAAGAGGCTGGCCCCATCCTCTTGACCAGGGGTCCTCAAACTATGGCCCGTGGGCTGGATACGGCCCCCCAGGGTCCTCAATCCGGCCCCCGGTATTTACAGACCCCCCACCCCATCTCCCCCTCCGCCGGGGGTTGGGGGGGGAAACCAAGCAGCCGCAGATGGCTGCCTGCCACTTGATCTGCACACCGGCCCCCTGGTTAAAATGTTTGAGGACCCCTGCTCTTGACACTCGCTCTTAAAATATTTGTAGACATGCACAAGATTGATAATCCATCCCTTAATCTCCTCAAAAGCCCAAAGTGGTAGTTATGAACATTTCATTTCTAGGTATGCACAGATCCTAGCATTTGTACCTCTGCTAGGGAAGTCTCACTGTTGCTTTTCATTTGACTAACCCAGGAAAATATGCTAGAGTAAAACTACCTTCCTTAATTGCTTACACCTCTAAACAAATGTTTCAAGTCCAAAGTTGTCTTTGAAATCCCTTTAACAAAGGAAGAAAGTCGAAGTTAACTTCCAGGTTGCATTAACTACACCTTCCCTGGGCTCTATCGGTACTGTAACAAATAACATCATTCAGAAACATTAAAAAAAATAGCAATTTTCTAGAATACAAGGGACAGTATCATTATTGTTGCTATTTTGTACAGCTGCAAGTGGATGTGATTAGAGTTCTGGAAGTCATAACTTAGCTTTTGACTACAAGCATAAATGGTGAAAACTCTCCTAGTATAACCATGTCAGGGCCCTGAGCTTATCGACAGGCTGTGCAACCTCCTTCTCCAGTTCCAGGGGTTAAGGCATCTCTGGCTCAAGACCAACACTGACACAGTGCAGCTGAGCAACCTGTATGGAACCCTGTCAGGGGCCTCCTCCACCTTCAGCTGGGAGCAGAAGTTCAGGCTCCCATTCTTCATTCCTTGTGTCAGCTGTGCTGCAGGTATGCCTGTGCTTGGCTGTGTACTTCACAGATCCTGACCCACTAACTTCAAATCCTGGCTTGACCTCAAGCCTCTCTCCTCACAACAAGCTTGTCTGACAACCACTGGACTGTTGTCTGAGCCTGTCTTACCACCACTGGAGTTGCTGATCCACACCTGCCTTGCTGCCACCCTTAGCTCACAGTAATGCAGAGAGCAGTCTCCCCATCCTGCTGCTCCCTGACAAACTAGTCAAGAACCACAGTTCCTCTAGAAAGATTATGACTGAAGAACTTAAGCAGTTGAAGAGTTCAGCAGTACTCCACAGATTATCTCATACATCAACTATCAGCAAACTGTTTATAAGCTACTGATTAAGCAAGCCATTAGAGGTCCCTTGGCAAGTTTATTGAGAAAACCAGGACCATAGGATAAATCAAAAGAATAGTCATAAATGGAAATTTGAAATGCCATAGAGGACACAAAGGTGCTACTAACAAGCTGATCTGCTACATGGATTTTGCATTTCGGGAAAATCACAAGTAAAGATTGAAAAGCCTAAATTCCATGCAGAAACAAGCCTCGTACCTTCAGTGAACCCTAGAGGTCATCCTATCTGAAAGTGATCTTATTGATATTTACCTCAAAAATAAAAATACACCAGGAAAAAAGCCCATTTCCATACAAATCAGATCTGTAATGTTCTTCATCATTTTAATTGTCCAGAGTAAAAATACTGTCAACTTAAGACGACATATGAAAATTGACAGAAAAGCCCCCTTGTTCAAAGATGTGATGTAGACTTAAAATGAGAAATAAAAAGTCTGTTCCAACGGAGTGCATGCCAGACTAAGTGGTTTCTTCCTTTTTCTCACTTTTTTAATTTTTATTCCTTTGGGAACCTTTTTGGTTGTAATACCCAGACATAACACTGGGTACTTAAAACTGTCCATAAGAAAAAGAGTACAACTTCACCCAAAACATCTCTCAGCTGCAGACTGTTGCTTGTGCAGCTGTAACTTCTATTCAGGACCAAAACTATGATCTCTGTAGAAGACTAAAGAAGAAGAACAAAGACAGGAAAAATGTTTAGTGGTACACTAGTTAGACTGCTCTGTTGCATTTGACAAAAATCATAATGAAGATTGTAGTACAAAAATAAAGATTCAGACTAGACCAAGAACGGTTGCAATATGGTAGATCAAACTATTAATTCTTCTTGAGATGACATTTCAAAGAATAAACATATAAGGTCATCTGAAATGAATTACAAATCCTATCCTGGTGGCTGTTCCTACTTAAAGCCAGTTAAGTCAAAATACCATGTTCTTTACTATAACTCATGCCAGAGCTAGACACACCAATGACTTCTACTTCCAAAACAGACATGGAATCAGGCTACTGAATTTTTCAAGGAAGAATAGATTTGCCTGCCAGCAGCTACCACTGGAACAGGAACTTAAAAGGGACAGCAAGAACAGCTAAACCTGGTATTGTATGCCAGCCAAGAAACATGTGACCTCTACAGCTGTGGCCCGAAAACATAACTCAATGCAAGGTTATGTTGTTATGTAATGTCAAGTGGAGGTTCAAGAAACAGTTTCCACTGATTTATACAACAACTATGTTTGCTTTCGCAGTGTAATGCAACTGCAATTCTTCAAGGAATTCTTTAAACCAGTTCATGATAATGGATTTGTAAAGCAAAAAACCAAGAGAAAACAAGTCTCAGCTCCATAGGGACAAAAAATTATCAAAAAAATCAGAAACAGCACATAATTGTGTGGGAAGAATGCAAGTATGAAACCACTGTCATCCTGGATGAACATTTTGTACTAGGGTCTTCTCAAAAATCTAGGTTTCGGAAGACTTGTTTTCTGAAACATCACTTTTTGATAAGAGAGGGGTAACAGTACCAAAAGAGAGAATGGTATATGAAGCAAAACATGAAAAATATCCTCTTTCTCGTACCTTATAATTTTGCCTCTATTTGAAAAGAGTACTGATTCTGGGAAGAACTGTACTAGCTGCCACAAGTCTTCAAAAATGTATTTTTTTAAGAAAGAGAATATAAAAAAATGCATAGGAGATTGAAAATAAACATTCATAGCATTGAAGAGCACCACATGTAAAAAGGTAGATGAGTAGGAGTGGCCAATTTTGCTCAAAAGCAAACCATCTGGTTCTAAATTAATTTTCATATCGCCACAAATTCCTGGTCATTTACGGTTTTCACACCTGGTTGCCCCAGTTTCATTGAAGTTAAGTATTTGCAGTAATTCAAGAGGTAAAAAAAAATCTCTGAGAAAAAAAAAATTAATGAGGATGGCAGCATTTCCCCTCAAGAAGTTACATTGTTTTTTGTTTTCCCTTGAAAAACAGAGAAAGAATTTTCCCAAGTTGACTAGCAACATAGTATTTTATAGATCCAATAGAAGATACCAGGCTATTTAACACACAGATCAGTATTTCTTCCCAAAATGTGATTTTTAAGTGGCATATTACAATACCAAAAGAGTATCCTTAGAGCAGTCCCTGTAAGAATTATCATCTGACTTGCATGAATTCTTAATGGCACTTTGGGATTTTGGCATCAAAGTCTGGACAGAATGTATTCTGTGTTCCAGTCTTTGCATTAGTGCTCCAAGCTGAGAAAGCACAATCATCTTTTGTGATAAGCATTGAAAATGGGACACCTCCTGGGCTAAGGCACAAACAGCCATCTGATCACTGATGACCTGTTTTTGCAATTAAATGAGTCCAGTTCAATTGTGTGCCTTTAGAGTGCCTGGTATGTTCTCAATATTCAATTTCAGAACACTTAAAACACCAACAGTAGTACGCCAATTAAAGCTAAAAGGTTTTGCCATTGTTTCATGTCCTTTTCCAAAATAAGGGAAACAATGACTAATTGTCCAGACAGATCTATAACCAATGCTAACATATGTCAACTAACTTCACTATTCAGTTTATTCTTTCTTACTTTTTTACTCTTTGTAGACATGTAAATCTACCCCAACTTATGACTGTGTGATGTCTGCATCACTGAACAATTAACTAAAATGCAAGCAGATGTAGTAAGTCATCCCCAGCATGGATTATTCTAACATCTTTGCAAAAGAGCGAGCAATGTTCAAAGGATGTACTATCAAATTTTGAAGATCAGACATTACCACTTTAATTGGACAATTATAAATGGTCTTGTAAAGGTAAATGCACAGATAATCTAACAGGTCACTCAAGTGAGATGACCGTTCATACAGCACTAAACAAGAATTAAGTTGTACTCACTTCCCTCTGTTCTGGACTACCTTTGAATTGCTCTAGCAATGTGTACAAATCTCCTCCTACTTCACCTACCAAAATCTGCAGCAGGCTAACCACCTTTTTATCATTTTTCCTTTAATGAAATTTCCTTTAAAATATTTTAAAATTAATTTTCCTTCCTGAACAAAACGTTCACTCACCCAGCTAATAAATAAAACAAACAATTCAACAGTGAAAAGCACCTGACAGTTATAACTAAATTTGCAACTCTGATCAAGATGCTTTCAGATGGGAAAACAATAACGCATATGAACTATTCATTCTATGCAGACAGACATCCAAATATCCATCCAACTGACCTATTTACAATTCAATCATCCCTCAATACAGACTATCTACTATTACATATTTATTACTAAGGTATTTGTATGCTCTCAGATACATTGTTTGAAGACTGACAACATTCAGTATTCACTACGTAATTTTTCTCAAGCTTCATTAAGCAAACACAAAAAGCTTCAAAATAAACAAGCTAATGCAGAAGAAATGCACTAATGCAGAAGAACTGAGCGTTTCACTGTACTCTGGAAGCATACTTGTGGAATTTAATCAACAAGAAAAAAGTTAATTGTTACTCATGGTCCAATAAAATAGATTATTACTACATAATTCAATGAATGTGTTCAGATTACTTTTTCTAGGATATAAAGGTCTCCATATATAGTGAAGTATGATTTTTAGTGTAGTTACAGAAATAAAGGAAATGTGGGGGGGGGGGGGGGGGAGATTAAAAAAATTAAAAACTCCAGAAGATAAAGATACTACACAAGAAATAAAATGGCAAAAAAACCCCAAACAACCCACCTTAGGGGTGTTGGGTTTTTTTAAAGGTAAATGAAATCATAGAATCATTTAGGTTGGAAGACACCTTTGAGAGTTCAACCATTAATCCAGCAAGAGCCTTGAAAAAAATAGCAGCACCAAAGTGATCGCACTTACGCAATGAACAAAACAGTGTTGTAGAAGTTTCACTACAATGTCTGTCTCAGTTCTATCAATTCCCTCCGACCCTGATAATAATTTGTATTTATGTCATGTGCAAATATATTCTACAACCCAGTCAGACAGGAACTCAACTGAGATGCATGAAAACATAAGGCTAAAAACTGTCTTTTTTACACCTATTTTCTTTGCAACTCAGATGACAGCTAAAAAGTACACTAGCTTTAAATTCATCATAGGACTAAGAATGCAAATGTCGTAAAACTTAATACTAAAAAGGTACTAGCCATTTCAATCTCTTCATCTCTTACTTAATCCTATGCTATGGTTAGGCTTGTCCAATGGTAGATCTTCAGAGGTAATAAATAAAATTTGAGTATCAGAAGTAATTTCATACCCAAATACCTTGTGATACTGACCTATCCTATGTGAAAATTCATTTTTATTCAACTACTTTATTCCAGTCAGGTCATTCCTTCTTTTTGCATGCAAATGCAAGCATATGGACTTAAAGATACAACAAGGGCAAAACCACACTGTCATTTCACTTGTACAAGACAAAATTCAGTTTTTAGCAAAACAGTAGTATAAAATGTTTTAGAGCCCTTAAAATCACACTGCTTTCAGCTTTTATTTGTAATTCTTGCATGTTATAAGCACTTTCACATAATAATTGTAAAACAGAGGATACTTGACAACACACTCTTCACACTCATGCTTCAGTAGCTGCATGGTAGAATCACTGTTTCTGTTTTCCTAGAAGCCACATGCATTTGCTTCCTTTCACTCAAACAATGCCCAGGAAAAGCAGCTTCCCACCTCTTCATTGCTGACAAATCAATTAATCTGCTATAGTTATTATAGTCAAGAAATAGTACACACTTTTTATTATAAAACACCTTCTATTAGTTTCTATACTTGCTCAAGTACCTGGAAATATTTAACAACCATCAGATTAAAGCAGGGATAATGAAAACATTGAGCTATGATGTTTCCTAGCAAGAATCCCTAACTACAAAAGCATCCAAAATTCATAAATACAAGGTAAGAGAATTCTTATCAGAGAGAATTCTTCGGATAAGAATTCTAAACATGATACATGCTTGTAATTGCTGATGATTTTTATACATTTTTAACCTAAATATATATTTTTCAGAAAATACAGTCTAAAGAGGGGGGAGGTTGCTAGAATAAATTCCACTTGGATAAGTATACTTTCTAAATGCAAAGTTCTTGCAAAAAGCAGGGTGCGCCAGGGAAGAAGCGTGAAGAAAGGGGGAGAAAAGAAAGCATACTGCTCTGATTAAATTGCAAATGCTACATCTGATTCACGAAGTTGTGAAATTTTATTTAAAAGTGCTACCCAATGAACTTAAAGCTATGCAGTTAAACAGGGAAAATTTACCTCTTGTAAGTACATTAGTTCAGAAGTGTAAGTTAAGTATCTTTTGTAATGCAAATTGCAAGTGTTCTAGTAGTAGCCGAATTGTCTACAGATAAAATAGTATGAAATATCAACTTCTATGTGTAAATGCATCATTCTAATCATGTTTAGGATCAGTAGCTAAATTACAATAACACACATGAAAACTAGTCAAGTGCAGACAATTTCTTAGATTTGGAAAGCAATTACTTTTTTCCTTAAAAGAAATAACAGAAATGTTGAGCTTTTCTGACAGGGAAGACAAATATAAAATGTGAAAGAGAATATGAGAAAAAGGGAAAAAAAGGTTAAATGAAGAGACTTCTGAGGTATATACTGAAAACAGAATGGATTAGAGTCAGATGAACCAACAATAAATGACCAAGCAGCAAGACTGCTTTATTTGACTGGAGAAAGAGGAATCGAATCAGAGTGTGGGAAAAGCAGACAGGCATCTCTGTTGCTGACCCCAAGTCCTCCCCTTTCCTTGCACTGCTTGTAAATGACATTCCAAAGGTGAGCATAAATAACAAAAAAAGTATATTTCCTAAAACCATCTGTTTTAAGACTTAAGAACGTCATAATGAATCAGGACCTTCTTAATTACAGGGAAAATTTCACCTTCATTCAACTTCAGCTCAAAGGCTCAAGACTGTTCCTGCACATCAGTGCAGTAGTACCATTCCATGTACTTTGTCTCTTGTGCCCAACATAGCTTCTCTCACAACTCTGAGGAGGTCCTACTCTCCCTAGCCACACCTTTTACCATCATTCCTTCCTGCTGAAAACTGCATCTCTCTGTACTTCCTCTCTTGCACTGGTCTGGCAAGCTGCTGCTAATCCCTTGTCATGCCAGTTGAACCTCCCCTTGGTTTCATGCCGTAATTTAAAATGAATATACTGATATTATCTGCACTATTTCCCTGCTTCAGAAAGTAACATTTCATAGCTCTTAAAATGGTACCTCCCAAATCCTACCAGACTCCATTTGAAATGCAAATATTCTAGAGGAAACTACCAGTTATCTATTTTTAGAAAACCCTTCTGCTGCTTCTAACAAAGACTTTCAGATCTGCAATCCCAGATTTCAATACCTCTGTACCTGATGTGAAAGCCAAAAATTAGCCATTTTTAAATTCTCTTAGAAGTAAAAGCCTGTGCAATTTCAACACTCTGAAATCTAAAAAGTGTATTTGGACATAAAACTGTACTTTACAAATAATTATCAACCAACATCAACAGTCAGAGATCACTATGTTAGATACTATGCATGTATTTAATAAGAGATAAGCTTTTATCCTAAAAGCTTGCAATTAAGCTTATCAAGTGACACAAAGACATGAGAAAGACAAGATAATAATACATTAATTATTATTAGCAGAAAGAAGAGTCATAGCATACCATTTGCCTAGTCACTGCAAAGTATTAGCACAGTCAAGTTTTTAACAAGGCATCTGAAAATGATAACATTAGCGGCTTTTCAGACTTATGCGGATCTCTCCTTTTTCACATAAAGGGCAGCAGAAGGGTGCATGAAGGCATTTCAGGGAAAACTAGAACAGACAGACGTGTCTGACAACACTGGCAGACCAAAGACAAATGAACTGAAAGCTCAAAACGCAGTAAAACGACTACTAGATTTTGTTCTATGAATTAAGAATCTAGTAGGCAGTTTTTCCTCCCCTCTCAAATGGGTTTCTGATTTCAATCAGACAGAACCTAACTTTGATCTTGCTGGATTCTGTCCACACTTACTGAAGACTCAAATACTCACCTCATCGGTAAGAAACTCCTTACTCAGACCAAAGTCTGTGAGCACCACGTGGCCATCAGAATCGAGGAGAATATTCTCAAGTTTTATGTCCCGATATATAATCCCCAACTGCAAACAGAACATTAAAAAAAAAAAGCTATTTCCAAATCAGCATTACCACACCAATGAGACAGTTGAATCCATTTAAATATGAAGGTAATCTGACACCTGAAAGTTGCACCTCAAAAAGAACAGTTTAAAAATGCCTTTGAAGAAATACTTTGCATGACTTTAAAATTTTCAGAAACTACACTGTGCATTAATGTCTTTAAATTTAAAGGACATACTATATCCCTTGAATCTAAAAGTGACTGAATACTTGCTGTGGTGTGCAAAACTCAGTTCAGCTTTCATTAAGAATGAAAATGGACACTTCTGTCATACGTTCTAGACCATACATGCTTTGTAATAGTCTACAAATCTACTTACTACCTCTGAAAACCGTAACACTTTTCATATCTACAAGTTACATGAAAATTTCAGATCTCTGCTGTTTAATTGTATCAAACCAAGGAGAACTGAACAATAGTGCAACCCAACCCTGTTCATACTGACTACAAGTTAGTTTTACTGACATACACCATTTCATAAGGATTACTATAAATTAACAATCATTTGTCAATAACAACACACTGCAGACAAAATAGACAAGTTCCTTTGAATTTAAAGCAATCTAAAAAATAAGTTCTCCTCACTAACTTTACATGATGTGAAAAGAATACAGTTGCAGTTCCACAAAATGAGCAGTAGAATACAGTTACTTTACCTTGTGGAGATGCTCAAGTGCCAAAACAATTTCCCCAATGTAAATTTGCACCTCATTTTCTGAGAATCTTTCTCGCTGCGACAGATGAGTAAACAATTCTCCTCCATTTATGTAGTCTAAAAAGTAGAACAAATAACCTTTTAATTTCACTTTCTGACAACTTAATTTTCTTAGTGTAATATTAATAGGTACTTTGCAAGTTATTAACTAACATGTTCTGGGATCAGATGTTATTTATTGTAATTCAGTAATATTTCAACACATTGTACAACACACAATTTCCTCCTTAAAGGACGGATGGAAGAACACAACCAACTTTTAAATAAGCAGCAAACCCATAAAATAGCCTCAAATATTCCCAAATTATAAAGATTATTTTTTGCAAAATCAGACTTTTCATTGTTTAGGAATCAAAAGTAAGGAGTACAAATGATATCTACAAACTGAATACTTGTACACTAATGAAATACTTAAAAGCAACAAGGCAGACTGACTTAAAGAAAGGCAATTCAGAAAACATATTCGGTGAAATAATAAACTACGGACAATTACAAATTATACTCTTTGCAAGGGGAACTTTAATGGCAAAACTCACTGAAGGAGATTATTTCCACATACATTCCGACATGGAAACCACACTTTTCATCCTTTGCAGGCTATGACACAAGGGTTCTCTCACATTCAGGGAGGGGGAAAAAATTATTATGACAGAGCTCCACTGCAACACAAACATTTTAGATCTGGACCTGTTTATGCTAGCAGTGTACACTAAAGGCATTAATTTCAAAGCCCATAGCCCCCATACTGTATTTCAGGTCTACATGTACAGAGCAGGGAACATGCCCCAAGACATCTTACTCAATATTTTCTTGCGTGTGGTTTCTACAGATTCATTGGTATAATACACAAATCCATGAAAAAAGTCCAATTCCTTTTCTAAGTTAATACTTTGAAGGATAAATCATATATACAAGTTACAGATATTTTGATCTGTCTCCTCTTTTTAGTCTTCCCGTTCTCTGTTTGGGAAGGAGCATTACCAGAAACAAACAACGCAAGGAAGATTTACCAAGATCAGTAAGCATATCAAAATTATAAAAAAGTATAAATAATCCACATTTTACAACTGCTTTCTTCCAAAAAAATCTCAGCATTCTAATCATGGAGAAAAAGGTAACAGAAATAAATTTTTAAAATATTTCTAATCAGAACTGCTAACTTAGTACCAGTAAAAGCTTAATTCCCAAGCGCTGTTCTAAGGACTGTGACATACAAACCAAAGCTGCCACAGGAGTGGCAGAACAAGCCTAATTCTATTCAGGTTATAACATTAACCAAAGCCCAATGAAACAACCAGCCTTCGAATTCTTGATGCTAGATCAAATGCATCACTGACAATGGGGGTGGGGTGGGGGAATATTATCAATTACTTCAATATAAACTTCATCTGACAGCTCAGGAATTTGGGGGGTTTTGTTTGTTTTAAGTATTAGTAGATTAACCTCTTGTGACAAGCATTCCATAGAACCAGTACTCACACTGATACAATACTTGTTCTTTCAATGACAGCTTAAAGTTAACCTAAAAACTGGAATCAACTCCAAACCCTGTATTCTGGAAATCTGGCAGAAATGCAGCTGCATGTTTGCACTTGTTCCAGACTAAATTCTAAGACTATATAACTCAACAGCAAAGAATTGTATTAAATATTGCACCAAGGCTCCAATTCTAAAGCCTCTTGAAACTGAAATGACATGTTACTCATACACCAAGTTCAACTAGGTACAAAAAAAAAAGGCAGAGATTGGTTTCTCCAAAAATTCAGAAGTCTCTGAAACACAAATTCCCAAACTAGATCAGAGGACTGATTTACAAAGACTTACATAATGAGACATAAAAAACTTGCAACAAACAGTTTGGGTTTTTTTGGTCAGGGAGGGTGCAAAGCCCAATGGAATTATAAATTAGCTTTAGGCCATATTAGGTAGAAGACATCTTCACTGTTACAAAAAGTGATTAAAAGTATTTTTTAAAACCCCACAAATTAGCCCCATTTTCTGCTAAAAAAGAAGGAAAATAGGACCTTTCTGACCCTAGCTGATATTCTGAGAATGGATTCATGTAGGCTTTGTGGGAAAGCAAAAAACCAAACCAAAATGCCTTTAATTATACATTAGTTTTGCATTTCTTGCTTTAAACATCACCGTAACATTTTTTTATGGTGAGCATATGCCCAGTTTGTACTATCTGCAATGCAAGGTTCTTCAGAACTCCTAGGCTCCCTCCTCTGACTCTTACGAGACTATGATGCCAAGCTTTTTAATTTTGCCTTTATATAAAGTTTTTTCTGACCTTCTAATTATTGTTGTCACCTAAATTTCGCTATTACTATATATTTATTTTTAGGTAACTACATCCATCTTTGGTATGAGGTGTTTTTTGTTTTTGTTTGCTGGGTTTTTTAAAAATATTTCTAGTGGGATCTAAACTGCACTCTACCTAAAAATATCTGATTTAAATAATAGTACTATAATATTTATAATACATGTTCACATTTTGTCTCATTTAATCTTTCAATATTTTTCTAAATTATTAATCAATAATGTAAAACAAAAAATTAAAATATGATTATCGTAATTATTAAAAGTTAACATCAAGGAATCAAAGCTATCTATATATTTCTAACTTTGTGTCTAGCATTTTCCAGTCCATGACAATACTTTACACATTTCTTTAATGTCCTAGTCAGAGGACTCTGTAAGAATCCTTACTAATTTACAACTCCCATTTTCAAAAGGAATCTAGTGAATACCCCATTTAAGCTTGAGCTCCTCACTGCAGTATCTAAAACTAAGGTATAAGCACAGAACATCTTCCTAAGAATTGACAGCCAGTGGTGTAGATTCATATAACATTAATAACATTTTATTAATTTAATATCTAAATCAGCCTGTTAATAAAGGTTCAATAAAAGGAAGTTATGAGCTAAAAGAAATTGCAAAACTTGTACTTCAATTAAAAGACCACCTACATGTTCAAATAATTCACTACAAAAATGTATTCTGCATCCAAGCATAAAACTGTTAATTCATTTTCCAGTTTTTTTAAATACTCCAAGTAAGCAGTCTTTAAAATTGTTTGTAATTTTCTTAAAAATCCATCTTTATATACCAAACAAAATTTGCTGCTGATCTGAAAGGTTAAAACTTTTCTAAATTTAGAGTGGTACCAAGCCTTACAAACCAAGCTCTACTTTCAGCACAGAAATGTGTGGATTGCCTCTTAATATCCAAAAATTGAAACATGCAAGTATCTCAAATACTCAAAGGTCAAATGGTTTCATAACAAAGTTTTGGCAGCAAATGCTTCCTGGAGCAGTAAGGCTGAAAGCTGATTTTAATATTCTTTTCTAGCTCCTGAAGTGTTTCTCATTATCAGGAAAAAACCTTCATCTTCCTCAAAAAGGCAGGACTCTTCAAAGACAATGAAACTGGGGAACAAAGCAAAATGAATTTAACTCCTTACCCTCAGCGTCTTTCAGCAAAATGTTGCTGTCCTGAAAAAGGATAATGGTAGGGAATAGAGAAACACACACATGCAGAAGTTTTATCTTAGTTGAAAACCTTAAGAAAGCTTCTGATCAGTCTTCTGACAGCCTTGCAAATGCCACAGAAAGAGATGTGGCTCTCCACATCAAGACGGAAAGCAAAATGGTAAGGACATAAGTGCAATGAAGAACATCCTAATAAGGCTTGCTATACAGTAGTTCATTATCAAGCATATCTCATAAATGGAGATTTATGAAAGTTACTGGTAGAACTTAATGAAATGAAGTATCACAAAGCATAAAACAAGAAACTGATTCACAATACAAGTATTTTCACCAGCATTTTACAGCAGGAAACCATAACAACAACTTGTAAATCCCAATGTTGTAAGAAATCTGACCAGAAATAAACAAAAGCACAACCATTAACTGTCATGGCCCACATTATAAGTGCATTTGTTCAGAAAAAAACCCTGCCTCATATGACCTTGTAGTTTGCAGCATTTCACTGCTAAAACAGCATGTTAACTCATCAGCATAGTGACAGGTAGCCCTATCCTCTCAGACAGATGACATTTCAAAAACACTAATCACATTGAGGACAATATACAACTGTTCTTAGAGTGAAACTTGCAGCATGTTTGAATGACAGGGCTTTCTGCTGTTTAAATATTTCTGTACTTTTTTTCTTCTTTCCTACCAACTAATCCCAGTAACAAAGTCATGTTTGTCGTCCCTCCTTACCAATAACCTCTGTGCCACATACACAAAGGCAGCATGTAAAGAAAAAGAAATGGAATCACTTTAATGCCCGCATTCGTACAAATTAAGAACTTTTTCATTCATGGTAGCAGTTTGAAAGTCTGTAGAAAACTAATGAAGTATATAATAATGGTTTAAAAAGTGCAAATCAAAATTTCATCTTCTAGGTAAGTTCAAGAAAGTATTTCTCTGATTTAGGTACTTAAGGTCAGATACATTTTTTTGCTGCACATAAGTCACTGATAATACTTCCTCCCACCTCCAAGTCAGAGTAGCACACTGAAGTTCAGTGTCTGTGTTTGTGGATTTTCTGTTTGTTGAAGATTAACAGTATTTTACTTACTATATGGTGTCTCATGCAATCTCCAAATACAGTACGTAAAACCACATGAAAAAAAACCAACCTACAAAACATTGAGATAAAAGGGCAGATATATATTTATTTTTTTTTAACACAAGACTAGAGTCTTGACAACTACTCACCTAAAATGAGATGAAGCTTTGTATCTGTCTGGAAGGCATAATGTAACGTGACCAAAAATGGTGATTGCCTAATGTGCTCCAACACTTGTCGTTCTGTCCTTGTGTGCTCAGTTGTTTTGGCTTTTTGAACTATTGTTGCTTTCTTCAGTACTTTCATGGCATACAGCTTTCCAGCATCATGGCCGCTTACTTTCCTTACTAGGAACACTTTCCCATAGGCTTAAAAAAAGAAAAAGTGGGGAGGAAAAAAAAAAAGAAAGTCATGTACTCATACTACAGGTCTGGCTGATACCATTACTATTTTCAATTATTCATTGTTATGGTAAACAGTAAGCACTCCGGCTACAATCTTCCAGAACACTTGTTTTGTTTCAGACTGAGATTTTCTGAGCAAAATTTCAACCAAACAACCTTAATGACATAAAACAAGAGTGGGGAAAATAGTTTCAGTATTTTAAAACTAATTTAAACACTGCTGATTTCTTCCTTTGTAATAACCTAAAACTCCCATACCTAGAATTTAGCAAGAGTCTGGAGCAAGAAAGATGTTACTTTTTGACCTTAAAATAGTTTGCCCATATTGTACAACTTACATGCTTTCATTACTGGTTTTATAGCACTGAAGTTCTAAAAACCCATAGAAAAGCCAATGAATTCTTCCCATCAGTATTTAGCCCATAAGAACATTCTAAGTTCCTGAACTTAAACTGAGAGTAAACTAGAGGAATTATCTCAAGAAGAAAGGTTTCTGAACAAAAACAGTAAAAGAAATAGTCACCAGGACCAAAAGGTAGCATTTCCAGAGTTGTAAATCATTGAATCTATTGTGTTTTATTCTCACATCCAGTTAAAAATACACTCCATACTGGAGTAATAAGTGGCAAGTGTAGACATTTTTTTTTTTGTGTGTGTGTGTCCCCCTTTTTTTTTTTTTACTAAAAAGGGCTCCTGGGAACTGTACAGAAGGAAATTTGATACCTCTACTAGGCAAACCTGTAGAAACAGTAAATGTCAGAATTAGCAGATATACAAACAGGATACTATGTGAACAAATGTGTTACTTTTGAAGACAGTAATAATTATTTATATTAATAATTGCTCAGAAGAATCAGGAGTAAGGAACAATGATATGGTTGACTTATTTATATTTCCAAGGTACTCAAGTTCCCTTACAAAAGGGTCTTAAAAACACTGAACAGTCATGAGTGCAGAGTCCTCTGATGAATGAGGAACTGTATTAGCAGTCAAAAAACCCCAAAAGGTTAAAAATATTCAGCTTTTTCAGTGAAAGGAGGTCAACAAAAGAATTCACTCTGCTTGATTCAGTCATATATGAACAGTGAGGAAGACTATTTTCTTGGTTTAGTAGATTATCCAATACAACAGAAATCAAAGCTGACACTGAAAACTGTACCACAGTATCAAAATATTAAGTAGCTGAAAAATAAAATGGCAGATAAGATTCCAAATAGGTAAATGAGTAATCCACATGAAGCAGGATAACAATTAAATGTACACAGTGTTATAATCAAGGGAAAAAAATAAAATACCTGGACTTACCACAAAAACCTTATTAGAAAACACCAGTGGTAAACCAATATGTAAACAGAACAGTAGAACTCCAAGGAAAGTATTGAAGGGAAAAAATAACACGTATGTACTGTCCCCCAAGCCTTCAACACAAAAGCAGAAATCCCTTACACTGTGGTATGAAACCTTTGTGTGGTCCTATCTTGAGTGATGCACACTATTTCAGTCTCTCCTCTCTTCTGTTCCCAGCTCCACCACCCCCCCATCAGAAAAAAAAAAGTATAAGAGAACATTAAAAAAATACATAAAAGCATAAAAGAATTTTTTTCATTATGAAGGCAACTAAACACACTTAAGACTTTTTTTTCTGAAAAAGTAGAGTACTTATGATGCTAGACAGTTAAAAATAAAAAACTATATGAAGGTAAGTAAAGAACAATTTTTTATTACTTTTAGAAATTAACTAAGGTAACAAACGAAATCATTTGGTATCAAGATTAAGAACTGCCCAAAACTCACAAATACGCAGTTAAGCTGTGGAACTACTGTTACATTATGCTGCAGATGTCAAAAATGTAGACAAGTTCAAGAAGATTATATAAATCCTTGTGGGAGAGGAAAGTATACCAAGTGTTGCTAAACACAGAAAAGAATCTCTGGCTCAGGCAGACCCCAAACTGCAGGCTGCTACAAGTTCACTAAGGAACACCGCTGTATGCCTTCTCCATGTTCTTGTAGGGTCTCCTTAAGCCATCACGAGAGACAGAAAACTGCATCAGCTAGATGTTTCGTCCAACCTCTGTAACTATCTTCACACTGGTTTCTCAAAAAGAATGCTCGAGCATCTCAAACCTGTAAATACACTAGACAGGGTATACTGTCCTGATGCAAGACACTCAAATTTAGTCCGGTCTTTAAAAATGCTATAGCATACACTGCTCCCAGTAAGTAATTACATGTAATTCCAGATTTATCCTGTTTTTTTCAAGACAGGTAATAGAGAGTTTTAAATTACCACATGACATTGATTTTTTTTCTACAACCAAGATCTGCTTTATTCAGTATACAGAAGTGGTTTTGCTCACATAATGAACAATCCTTTGTAAGAAGTTCTCAAACCTGACTCATCAAACCCTAAGGAATCATGCTTGCTTTCTTTACAGAACCCATGACTCTCAATAAGAGCTTTCATAAAAGAAGTTTTCACAACACCTCTCTCAAGAATGGCAAATAAGAGTCAGAATAGGTTAGTGTAAACATATCTTTCTACTTTGGGAGACAATTTTTTTCAAGATGTTCAGTATTATATTGCATTCCTCAACTCTAATTGTAGTTACGAGATCTCAAGCATTCTAAGTTGGGCTCAATGGTCACCAACTGGTTATCAAGAAATCGATAACCACAGATATAAAAAAATACTTTAGTAAAATAGTTACGGGTCATAAATTCTGTCATGATGTGCAGAAGTGGTCTGAATCAAGGTTATACAGACCAAAATATTGTGACCAAAGTAATACTGTCATGCATATACACAATTTTAATGTTATTAACCTACTTTTCCAATATTGGATGTTTATTTTTAGCATCTCAAAAACAGACCCCTCCTGCTGAAAGCACTGGTTTTCAAGAACTGCTTCCAAAAGCAGTAAGTTCATCTTTTTAAGGAGTTACTTCTCTAAAAATGTAGATAATACTTCTGCATTCTACTAACATAGAACAAAAACAGCACTTAGGAACAGCCTTAGCTTGCATTTCTCAACTGCTTGAGGGAGCAGCCCCTTAGTTTTCACTGATTTTCAGCTGGAACTTAGCACCGAACTTCCTTGTGCCTCTCTGAGAAGCCTGCTTTAGAGTATTATACAGAAGTTTCCTTAGGTTCCTGGAAAACGGCAGTTTTATCAAATGTGGGAGAACAGAAACTTAAGCTAAATCAAAATAAAGGCCCCTAGATTTTAACACTTTGCTACCTGTATCTTTAATCACACTTTACAAAAACACACAATAATGCATCTTAAGTGGCAGAATACCAGTAGCATATTAACAGCACTTACTACAGCCTTACATACAGCATAGGGTAAAATTATCCATTAAGTGTAAGAGCTGTAAGGAAATCTCTAGAAACTATACTGGTGTTATCATAAATGAATCTGCAACATAAAGCTTTACCATGGTACAAATTATTTCTTTAGGAATCTGAAAAGGACTGACAGAATGATGAGGATTCTCAGCAGTTTTGATGAGAATAAATCTTAAGTAGCACTATTTTAATCAAATGACTCATGATATATTCAACACCAGAATCTCAGATATCACCACGAGAAATCTACTTAAGACAACACTGCAAAAGTCATTCATTTTGAGTTGCAGCAAGAAGGCACATAATTAATTGCGAGAATACCCTTACTTGACAATCTTACCGCAGAAAAGCTTTTCTAACTTCTCAGCCACTTTTTAATGTTCGTTCTCATAAAATCTGATGCACATTTCAACTACTTCCAAGGCAGAAATATTTAGCCAGCAACATATTCCCCCATAAAGAAACACACATGGAGTCACCAAATATTCACCCCCAAAATTCATTAAAAATATTTTAAATTATGGAAGAACTAAAAGACTCTATAATCACATTTTTTATATATATATATATATACACACACACACACAAACTATGTTAGACAGGCCTTGCAGTTTATTAAGAGGAATAAAATAAAAGTGTCAAGTTAAAGAAAAAAGCAATTATTAAGTTGCAGATTGACAGATACGAGGCCTGTAAGATAAGAGGTTTCATACTAGTAATTTATACCAAATTACCACTTAATTTGTGAGGCAGAAAAATGTAATTGGGAATTGAACTTTCCTTTCACTTCTGCCTTTTTCATGAATACACATTACCCTAATTAACAACTCAGCAAATCATTAGAATATTCTAAAGTACACACTTGCTGAAAGACAACTAATTAAAAATATAAAGTATTTTTTGCTACTTTATTCTTTCTATAGAAAGGCAAGCACTTTAAGCCATTGCATCATGACACCATTCTCTTCTTACAGAGAAAAAAACAAGTAATTCTTATTGTTTATAGCACACAGGATGGTTTATGTGGACTTCTAAATCCATCAAGACTTGATGTTTGTATACAGAGAGTTTTAAAGCAATGTTTTCAAGTGTTCACATAAGCTACACATCTTTCTTAAATTACTTTTTTACTGTGAGTGTAAGAATAATCATGAGACAACAAAGGAAAAGGCACAGAAGTACAAAACATTTAATGATCTGAATAAATTTCACTGTATTCTTGCATGATATTTGCCTAATAACCTCTTTCCTCCGCACTTTATTCTTATAAAGAATTTGGAGGCAGAATTCTCACTATGCAGGTATCTGTCCACATGAATTAAAAACTGGGATGTGGCAAAGTTGGAAAGGCATACAGCCCTAGCAGCTAAAAACAGGAAAGAAAAAAAAAGGAGCCAAGCAAAATCCTTAATAATAATAAAGATCAAATAATAGCATTCTGAACAAGTATTTCCATTTTTTACTGTCTACCACCAAACTGTCAAAGATAAGGCATTGTCACCCTTCCTTAAATATTAGATAGGCAAGAACTCTTTTCAACATCATTATTTCCCCAAGAACAAGTTCCCTGTCCCATTGAACAAGAGAGTATAAGATGATAAATAAGAAAGGCAGAAAGTGACAGGAGAGGGTCAGATGCATCTTAAAATGTACTTTCTGTCAGCATTTGCTTTTGTGCTTTTTTACCCTTGGCTTTTTAAAAAAAGTTAAAGTAAATAGGTATGGCAGGCAATACAGCCTAACTTATTTTTCTGTTTTAAAGAAAATGAGTTTTTAGAAGGTGGCTCTCATATCTAAGACAATCTACACTGAGTAATTATTACAAAAAATTAAGGTAAATTTTCTTCAAAATTGCTTTGAAGGCACTGCATACTGCTGAAATCAGATGCAGTCAGAACAATAAACCAACAGCTGCCTGGATCATCTTCTTACTGCTTTCTTTCTTAAACAAAGATTGCATTTGCTATTCTCTCCAGTTATACTGAACCACCTCTGATATTAGTTCCAGTAAGAATCTTGGCTACAGATCTCTAATGTCCAGATTCTTTCAGAAGTCTCTGATGGATGAGTGTGACAAATATGTCCACGTTCTTAGATTGAACACAGTCCCCACTTTTCAGTCTGCTCTCCATACAGAAAAATAATTTCCTATTTCCCAACTCTGTC
Source organism: Falco peregrinus (assembly GCF_023634155.1). Taxonomy (NCBI): domain Eukaryota; kingdom Metazoa; phylum Chordata; class Aves; order Falconiformes; family Falconidae; genus Falco; species Falco peregrinus. The sequence continues at coordinate 87,789,584 of NC_073721.1, forward strand.
TCTGATTATCCATCCCACCTTCCATTCAGCATTCATTATAGCTATCCATAGCAAAAACTGAGTAAAGTATTAACCAGAGTTTGGAATTATTTTTAGACACTGCCTAATTTTGGCTCACTCTCCTGAGCAGAGTAACCGCACTTCTTTCTTTCTCCTCCTTTTATGAGAATATTTTATATTTTCTTCAATATGCTTTGAAAGATCTAACTTGCTTTCAGCCTTAACTTTATCAGAATACTTTCTGACCTCTTAGATGTAACTTCATTATACCTTCTTATATAACAAGATTTTTGAGCTGATTATTTAAATCTGACATTCATCCTACCAGTTTTCTTCCCTTCATATGAATATATCCTTTCAGATTCTAAGTATATTCCACATAAGGAGAATACCCTTCCTGTATAAGCACTTAATTCCAAAAGATCGTGTATAAAATATTCTCTTTTATATATGGCAGTTATATTCTTGTTTCTAACTATTTTTGTCTTCATTAGTGCACCACAGTTCAAGCAATAGACCGTATTATTAGAGCATATGCTCAGGAACCACTTGTATTGTTGCTTCTTAAGCACAGCTGAAAGACTGAGTGAAAGTGGCATTTATTAAAATCATGAGAGGCAACAATTGAGTAGAAAAAAAGGAATAATCAACGTGCAGAAAAATGTATGACCCAGAATGCACTCTACATTAATGTTTTTTAATTTTAAAAACACATTTACAAAAAATGAAGCAAATAAACCAAGTGGGCATACATACACCAACACAGCAACCTTCTCTTGCTGTTCCCTTTGCGGCTTTGGGAAGCAATTAGATTTCTTTGCTGCTGCGTAACCCTGTTCTATAGAATAGACACTAGTTTTCTGTGTTACAGGAAAAAGGCTTTAACTAGATAGGAGGGACAGCTGGAAACTAATTCAGTGGACAGGAAATCTGAAAATTCCAAATTAGGGAGGCTATACAGTGACAGCAGGAAAAAAGGACTTAAAAACAAAAAGAGACTGGCATTTCAGAAAGTATATACCGAGTAGAACACAGGCAAGTCAGAAGTCAAGTAAGCAGTAATTTGCTCCCAGAGCAACAAGTACATTTTTAATAGCTTTCTTAGCAGTGGCATACTGTCATCTATGTTGTTTTACTGACTCAAATGGGCAAGTTTATTCTATTAATAGCTCCTTAACACAACATAAAAGGATCCAACTCAGATTAAAAAGGCAAACTCAGATTTTTGCTTCCTTGTATTTTCCTGTGAGGCTCAGGTCAAAAGAGGAACATGTATACTATGATGTTCTTTTAACACCAAAAAGCAAAACACAACAAGCATGCTTCTAATTGAGCACATACAAGAACAAACCAGACATAAAGGAATGAAAGAATTATGAAATTATGGCAAACCATAGTGTGAAGAAAACATTGTCACCAAAAAAAATGAATAATCACAAGAAACATCAGTACACAAGGATACTATTTCTAATAACCTTGGTATTTTTGTGGGGGGTTTAAAAGATAAAACAAAAATGAAGATTTAAATTAACTTTCACTGCTGTTACCTGAAAGAAACCAACACCAAGTCTATATGTAATAGCAACAGTTTTGTATACTTAAACAAGTGATCACTTAATTTAACATATTGTATCATCTTTAGTCATTCCAGTTGCTTCATAACAGACTACACTTAAAATACTGTCATTAGTTAAAATAGCATCTACAGTCAACACAATATGACTGTGAGGTTTCAATATATTCTGCCTTGCATTACTGTAGGTCATTTAATTATCAGATAGTTTGAAAACACTTTGCATGCTGCATAACTACAGCGAAGAATTTTAAAACAGCATCATAGCTTTCGTTTAGCATTAGCTATATTACAGTAATATCAATAATACCTACAAGCTAACACCAGGATAAGGCTTTCACTGCCAGAGTAGAGTTCTTGCCTAAAAATAACAACAACATGAAACAGAGGCCAGATGCCCTCTTCCTTGTTGTTCTTTAAACTGCTCCCCAAAAAAGCATTAGCATCCCTCTTGTCTCTGTGAATCCTTTTGTCTAAGATGACCTCAACCCCCAGCCCCATGATCAATTTACAGAATTTACTAGCGTAAAGGAAGAGTAGTTCTCAAAATCAAAATAAACCAACACCCCAAAACCAAGAAAACACAGTTTTCTCTTATTATCCCGCCCATAATTTTGGGGCAAGTTACTAATGAAGATACAATGGGTATTTGAAGAGGTCTCCAGGTTCCAGGAATCATCCTGCCTTCCCTACAGGGCCTGATTAAAAACAAAGGAATAAAAAAAACAAGGAAAAATACCCAAAAATCAGCCTCACACACACACACCACCACTTGAAAAATACCTGAAATACTTCAAATTTCTGAAATAATTAAATTACCATGCTTTTTTTCTGGCTGAAATGTAAAAGGCAACTAATAAGCACCTGCAACTTGCAGGCTAGCCAACAGGCAGCTACTGTTGAGAGAGATGGCATATAGCTTCACCATAATTAGATTGCCAGGTATAAACAGATAAAAATTAACTAGATATACATTGAAGAAAATATCCTCCTTTCTTTTTCTAATACAATAAAAACTACAGAACAAGATCATTACTATCAATACAGAAGGCATGCAAATATTTTCTGAATTTTTCTCATTTTTTGTGAGAACAGGCCTAAGGGACAGCAACTAAAATGCAGACAAGCAGTTTTGTACAAGAGAGTACAAATTCTAAATAAGGCCCTACCTTTGCACAGTATCACTGAAGGCAAGTCTGCAGTAAGAGCCTGCTCTTCTAAATATTTCTGACTTGCTATAATCACACTGATGTAAGTTTTCTTTATGCTTCGTCTCATTCCCCCAAGTAAACATATATGCTGGTAACAAAGAACTGAGAAGTCAGAGTAGCTATACTCACCCCTCCAACCTCAATTCAAGTACAAGAATAAGAAGTTTCTGGGCTTAACAGGACCCCACAACTCATGACAACATATTTAAGATCTTGTAGCAAAGTGTGCATGCAAACAGGTGGTTAGTGTCTTAGGAATTTTCTGAAAAAACAACCTCTCTGCTTTGGGAGTCGTGGGGAAAAAAAAGCAAGGTACATTGCAAAGACAGACATATAGTCAGTTAGATAGCTAAATAACTGAATGTATAGCCCCAGACTTTTCACATGCAGCAGATACTGCAAGGTCTATGGCACTTAAGATGGAGCACTCGCACAATAATTCTTGCTATTGATAAGGTAGCTCTAGAACTTCCTAAAAACTAAGTTTGTAAAAATGTGTTTGTATGTCATTAAACTAGCAGCACCAGAGTCAATTTGTACAAGTTTTCTGTGGTTCTGTAACAGTAGTCCCAATGCTTACAAAAATTTATTTCACAGTAGAACATTTCAGGATCATCTCTGCCAAATGGACAGTATCTTCCTTCAGCTTCTGTTCTGCTCTGCTCTGCCAAGTCAATGAAAAGGACACAGAAACTCTTCTGACCATAACAAATAGAAATATACTGGAAGTAAAGATGGTGTTCAGACCTGCATCAAATTTTTGTTGGATGATATTTACAGAAGAAATACCTTAACACAGGTATATCCTATCGTGAAATAATGTTCTTTCAGAGAAACATCTTGCAAGAATGAAAGGGGATATTTGCTTATTGCAATCTCCAGAATGCTTCTCAAACTAGGAAATTAAACTATCATCAGCAAGAACATCTAGGAAGATTGCAGAATCTCTACTACTGGAGGCTTTTAAGAATAAACTGTTGTCAGGGATGATGCAAGTGTAAACTGACTGTGTCTTGGGCCAAGCAATTAGAGAACCTCGTCAAGTCCATTCAAGTCCTGTTTTCAGCAGTTCCATGTTAATCGTAACACTGACAATGGTCACTTCCTCAAAAGCAAACAGAACTAGCTCCTTTCTGACCAGGTCATTTGCATTTAATGCTGCCCAGAAATTGGCAAACAGCAATCTCTGACACCTCTACTGCACTTGTCTTAGCTGTCGTAAGCTTAAGACTGAACAAAACTTCTTGACTGCCCTGATGGTCTAGATATCGAAAGAGAGAACCTCGGGCTATGACTGAAACTACATATTTTTAAAAGTGCAACCAGCATTTCCTTGACAAAACAAGTGCTACTCTTCCTACAAATGCCATTCCAGGATACCCAAGGTGTCCTTGGATTCCTAAAGTTAGTGGGAATCTTTCAATCAGTTCCTGAAATAGTTTGAAGCCTACTAAGACAGAAGATGTTTCTGCAGCAATGTGACTGCAAGAACAGGATGAAGACAGGCAAGCATGCTTCCTCAGCTTTTTTTTTTCTTCACATATACACACAGTCAATTCCACTGTCAACCCATTAAGCAGCCTTTTCTGAAAGGGGTCATTCAAAAATTACCCTGTTAACCTGAGTGAATAGGATGGCTTTGCACTATGAGCCTAAGGACTAATTGCTATGATTAAGAGTCTGCCAAGCCAAGAGAAATTTGCCTCATCTGTTCATGAAGAAGAGACAGCATGGAAGGTACCAATGAATGACAGATGACAGTTTAACAACAGCAAAAGTAGTACTTCAGAGGTACTGCCTAAAGACAGTAGGAGGAAGACAGGCTACTACTAGTCTGAACTTGAAAACTGACCACCAAAACTTAGTTTGTATTCCAAATGTAAGAGTTTGAAAGTAATTTTAAAGTGATCTCAGACTAATGGTAGTGGTAAGGGAAAAGGGAAAAATTCAAATATGGGACTGGTTTTCATACACACATATAATTAAAAATCCAGCCAATGTTTCCATCAGCAGGAGAGAGACATCCTCACATAAATGCATAATAAGTAATTTCATTTTTGTAAACTCCACTCAGACTAATACTGACCACTTCAGCACAGCTGCTTCCACCTATGAATATGGAACATATATTTAAGAATATTAAAAGCTTCCTTGCCTCTACCACCAAGTGCTGATGTTTAACAGCAAGGGTTGAGGTTTTTAAGCCTGTTATATTTTTCTGTTTCTGAAGTAATTTTTTAAAAAATTTGAATTTATTCTCAGCTGATTTAACAGCTTAATGAATTTAGGAAAGAATCTATATGACAGCTAAATGTGAAAATCAAAACCCTTTGCTCTTTTCAGTGACATAGCAGCTTGTGCAACTATAGCCTCACTGCTAGCCATTAATGGCTAATAACACCCCAAATTTAGTATCATAACTAAAAGCTTCTACAGACCTTGATGATAGTCTACCTTCATGATTATCCCAATCTACTCAACACTGCATCTGATGTTAATAGTGACATAGAAAAAGCATAAACACACTAAGAAAAATAAAAGTCATTACTTTCAGTTTGTGTATGCATCCCTTTAAGAAAGGGGAAACAAAGCTTTTTTGTTCGTTAGTCAGCAATCCTACAACATCTTACAAATCTCCAACATTGTGCTGAAATCCAAAATACAACAGCAAATATTTTCCATCTTAAGTAGTACTGGGATTTGAATAGGATAGAAAAAGACTACTAGAGCCAATGCCAACCCTCACACATACATAGTTAGAGCATCCTTTTCAATAATGTACTAACATTACTGTTTTTTTTCCAGAAATTTGTGAAAACGTAGTCTGAAAATCTAATGAAATTATCAAGATCGTGGCTTAACTTAGATAAGATTTTTTCACAAACTGTACTAAATTGTCACAAATGTCAAGCCATTTATCTTCCATTTTTTTGAAAAAATGCATCTTCAAAAGTGGTGTAAGCTAGAACATGTGACCTCCAATTTTGCACAATATTTGTGAGGGAGAAAAAAGATATTATGCTATGCAATACCAAAGTGATTTATTTTCCTAAACAATGTTCCAGTTACCAAAGCTTCTGCTAGAGAAAAAATTTATGCTTAAAAGTAATGCTTCCAATGTTCAACTTAGAAAAAAAGAGTACAGCTTACCCCCTGTTCCAAGAACTTTCAGGAGCTCAAAGTTTTCAATGCCAACTTTCTCTGCATGGCCTGTCAAATTTGCTGAAAGAAAAAAAAAAAAATATTCACATCAGATATGCAGTACACTGAAACATCATCCTGACACATTACTACAGCTTCAGTAAAACTTATCAGATCAACAAAATAAGCAGCACTAAAAGGACACTCCATTTGCATACCATAATCTTTCAGTTTGAAAAGTAAGGGAGAGCACTCCATTTTCTTGCTGCTATGAAACGCTATAGTGTTTCCAGAGGTTTAAAAATCACAAAATCATAACTGGAATCCATCTAACTTGTATACACTGCCTTTCATCCTACTGGGTACCTCTGAAAAGAGTCTAATTCCACCTTGTCTGTAACTTCTAATTGCATAGTTATAGACAGCAATGAGGCCATCCCTTAGCCCTAGCACCCTGAATACTCTCATGTTCTTAGATTATATGGCGCTTGGGATGACACAAGCAGAGCTCAGGTAACTAACTATTCAGCATTTAACATAGTATTACTAAACCTATAAAAGCTCCCCACTACTATCAAATAGGAAAGATCTTGCATAACCAACAAGTCTGGAAAAATCTAAGCTGCTACAGAGTTGTTTAATTTCTTGGGGAGTTTGCAAGAAGGAGGTTCTACATTTATACAAATCTTATACAACTTTGAGTTTTTGGTTGGTTTTTTTGTGGTTTTTTGTGTTGGTTTTTTTCTTTTTTTGTCTAACAGACATTCTTCTAAGCAGGGAGGTAAAGAGCCCTATTGTAAGCAAGAATTGTGCTGGATTGGTTTGTTGTTGTGTTTTGGGGTGGGTTTTTTTTTCCTTTTGTAAGTTGCTAAAAGCAACATCTTTCATTCCTAGCATAATATTATCCACCCACTTGCATCAATATGACTGCAGGCCATTCAGCAAAGCTGCTCACTGAAATGATCCAAGTTAAAAGCAGTAAGGCAAAAGTAACTAAGTTTGATTATTCTTAACTAAGCTCAGTTCCCTGATACACTTTAATGAGCAGCTGCATAAACACTTGCACTAGCACAATTAAGGATGCAGCATCAAGCAGCAGAAGCTGGCATGGCTGCTAAAAGAATGCCTCTCAAAGAGCAACTTCAAGTCAAACTGTATGTCTAAAGGTTAGTTAAAAAAAAGGCAGCGTAGGAAAGATGTGCAAGAAGCTTTCCATATCAGCACCACAGATTTCAAAGATTTGAAGTACAAAGATCTCTTAACCAAGAGGAAAACTCTTTGACAGGAGATGCTGCAATTAACTCTGTTCAATTGAAATTCTCATTTGGTTTGATATTTCTAAGTAGCTGTATCAAGACAGTGTACTTTCTGAATTAATTATCAAAATGTACAGTTATTCTCCATTCACAAAACTGCATTAACTCAGAACAAACAGAAAACTTAAAGCTTCAGAAATACACATCTCTGCAAAGAAGGAACAAGTACAAAAAATACAAATATTAAACAAATTTAAAAGCAAGGTTCACTACTTATTCCAACAATCCTAGGAACCTGTACACATACTCAAACTGCATCCAGTTGGGATAGGGTAACATTAGTGCTCTCATGCAAGGCACTGATGTCTAAAATATTATTTCCAATTCTTACCATTTATCTTTACAAGAGATTAATCAAACTTGGAATAAGTGCAGGCAGACCACTTGAAATCACTGGGAGATGAGAAAGTCTAAAAGAGCTTTCAGATTTTTTTTCTTGTACAAACAGAAGTACACATGACAATGATTTTTGCAAGTCTGAGGGAATCTACAAGCTATCCTAATATTACATATAAAAAACCCCACCAAAAAAAGCTCAAAACCACACAGCACAGTGGAATTATTATTGGAGAAATACTACTTTTGTGATCGGTAGCATTTTAATAACATGTACTAAGCAAGACTGTATCAGAATCATTAAAAAAATCAATGAGGCAATATGCTCCACATGAATTGAACTGAAGCTTGCTGCACTACTTTCACTGCAAATAAAAGAAACACTGTTGCTAGTGATACATCACAGTCATTGCTGAAGTCTGCAGTAAGGAAGATGCCCTCATGTGCCAAGAAAGGAGTAACAGCAGGTAAGGCAAAGCCAGACTGAGCTGGTGTCTATATAATTAGACTAGTACCTTGTGTCACAGTTAGAAAGCAGTCTGCCTTGAAGCAACTTAGTATTACATATTGCTCTTCTTAACAAGTACTGAGAATGGTACTCAGTGTGAACAGTTTCAAAACAGTGTCTTTCCTGCCAGGGAGAACAGGAGTCACAGACTATCCTAACAAGACCAGGGCTAGAGCACCCATGGTTTTAATGAAGCAGTGGATGTCACCGAAGAGATTCAGGACATAAAATTTCTCTAGATATAAGCTAACTGCTGAACTCCGAGCAGGGAGCAATTTTTCACTGAGAAATCCACTGATTTGGATCTTCTGTTACAGAGTACTCCAAAAAAAGCATTATCATCTCACATCTTTTAAGAGCTGTCAGCAGAAGGCTTTTCAATTAAACATCATTCTAGAAAAGAAAACAGTCATTTAATCCTATCATATTCTTGGAACCGAATAGGAAGACAGAGTGGAACACAGAAATGTTGCATCTCCAGTAACAAGCTGAAGATTTGTAGTGCTGGCTACAGTCCTAAAGCAATCCAATCCCTAAACTCAATTCATTAATCTAAGCTGTATCATAAACTCAATTTAACTGGTATTCCACATCCAATAGTGTTAGTAAAACCTTTCCAACAACTTTCATGAAGTTACACAATAAAAAGCTGAGTGATACCTAGTTTGAACTATTATGTACTTGTTTCAATGTCAGCAGTAATTTTGCACTATCCACTTAATCCCATTTTTACTTCCATTTAGGATATTTAATTGCCTTATCAAAAAAAAAGAAAAAAGAAAAATTAAATGGTATGAAGGTTATTGTAATATTATTCTCATAGTAAAAGGGAAAAATTACATCACAGATCAGCATATGATCACTATAAAATAAGTCCCACCTCCTCCTTTTTGCATTATACTGGGAGAAAAAAGCCATCCCACAAGACCAGATAGCTAAAAGGTGCTGTATAACACAGAGGTATGATAGGACACTTGAGACGTACAAACTTTATTGTTCCCTATAAAGCAAGAAGTAGCATGACCCTTTAGAAAAAAACAACAAAACAACCAAACACTGAAACAAAAAAACCCACCAAAACCCCCACACAAACAAAACCCCACACCCAGATCTCCAAAGCTACAAGAAAAGATTAAAAATTTCCAGAAAGTGCTTCTCCCAATACTACCATGGCTTGCTCCAACAGTTTCAGTTACTGCACTCAAGTCCATCTCTGAAAGTCACACCCCAAGAAAAGCAAGCTGAAGAGCTTGTGCCATATGCTTACCAACAACACTTACTAGAGCAGTTCTTTGTCTTCATATGCTGAAACCAGGCACAGCACTTTTCAACATTTTAGCTGAGATGAGGTGCAGTTTCTCCGGAACTAAAGTCATCACACCAACATTTCCTTCAACTTGCTTTCAGGAGTATACGTAATTTCCCAAAGATCAGTTATCCTATCCACCGGTTGCTCCCAGGAACCCAAGTGACCACTGCTGGAAGATCTTCACAAGGAATCCCTTCCGCAATTACAAGACAACTGTTGCAAGTTTGAGAAGCTTTAAAGGATTGCAACAAGAAGGCTACTGCTACTACAGACAGAACAGTTAAAGGCTTCTCCCACCTCACAGGCATCACCATGCTAGGATCAGTATCAGAACATGACCCAACAACTGCCCATGCAACCTGCATGAAGACAATGTAAATGTCAAGAATGCAACAGGATGTACACACCAGCATCTAGCTAGCATTATTTCTAGCAAGTAGTACCGTAATCTTTCAGTGTACACAAAGATGCTCTTCAGAAACAGTGGCTTGGGAATGCTCTTGATTTAACAATTGAGCACAAAGAAAGCAGTTTTGGAAATGGAAAATTTACTTCTTCATGCCCTTTTTTCTTCAAGTCTGTTGACACATCAGCTGAAGAGTACCAAGGAAGGGAATCAGGCTTGGACAGGCAGAAAGTACTGCCCAAGTCAACAGGATGAGCATTTCTCCACAAATGATCTGAAGTCACACATGACACAGCAGTATAAGGGATGGTGGTGTATCATGGAATAAAAAGCAGTAACCTGCCTACACCCTCTAGGAGACAAGCTAACTGCATAGGTGCACAATTAGGAAGAGCTTCCATTTACTGATTTTCTGCTGTAGTTCACAGTAAGCAGCATTAGACCAACACAGGTGAGTATACAGCTGAGGCAATAGCAAGATATAACAGATCAACCCAGAAACAAAGACTAAAGGGAAAGCCCAAGACATCACGGCATCCATAAAAACAATGAGGAAACAGTGGTACTGGTTGGAATTTTCACCTCTGAAGTAAAAAAGAAAGCAAATATCTAGAAATATTCTCACTGTAAAGACAAACCTCTACATGCAAGGACACCAATGCGTGGAAATCAGTACTGTCATTCTCAGCTCCCTGAAGTAGGACAGTCTGTTTAACTCTGGGAACCAGAACAAAATATTTCTGCTTGATGGAGGATCTCTAGATGACATAAGAAACATGACTGTCACCTGCAATATACCTGAACTTTGAAATGGCCATGTGTGAGCTAAGAACTGTGCAAGCTAGTACTGTGTAAAGACTATTTGTTTTTAATTGTACTTCTTAAGAAATAACATTTCAACAGCAGTTGTTTTCAAGTTAAAATGTGCTGTGTCCTCTGTTTGTGGACTCCATTGCATACAGGTTTTGAAGCAAACAAACGAAAGTAGAGCTTCCTCTACTGAACTAGATTCAAGTAACCTTCAAAGACAAGCTCTGCCCAAAAGCTGTGACTTGTCTCTGCTGTGCTCTGCAACGTGAGACAGCTCTGCTATTTTATTGAGCAGAACAATGAAACTCAGACAATTTAAAGCAGCACAGAGGAAGCAAGAAGGAAAACAGGACAGAAGAAATTCTGTAATACTTCTCTATTACGTGTCCAATGTGAGGTACCAAGACCAACTTTATTCTAACTTCTTCAGAGAATGACCCATCTCCACTCACCTAACAGATCTACTTTTAAGTCACAGCAACAAAGAACAGATGCTGGTTTCAAAGTTGTATGAACACAAACTCGAGATTATCCTTTACTCAGAGTGAAGAGTGGGTGGTTTTCCTTGAAATTAAGCAAAACTAGCAAATTCCTTCCTGAAAAAAAAAAAAAGCCAAAACAAAAAAAACCCACCACGTAATAGAAACCACACAACTATTGCTTGTTAGACACCAAAGAAAATACATCTAGGATGTTATACTGGTTTTCTGCTATATATAAAATTATACTTTGACTGTAACTGGTTACAGCAACTGAGAGCTATCTGTTAAGTGAAAAACATTCCACTGCCCTTCAAATCTGACAGACTGAGTATCTGAACAAGAGTATCATTTAAACAGGACAGAGAACTACCTTGCAAATTTAAAATGGAATTTAAAGAGCATACCATCTCAAAGATTACCTGCATTTTTCTTAGGCCAAAAAAGAAATCAGAGCAAAAATAAAACATGCACACAGTTCTGAACTCACATCAAAGAAAAGAAAATGCAATTTGTATTACTCTGAACTCCAGGATCACAACTAAGATAACGGGAGTGACAACTCTTCATTCTCTGTATTAGATGCTTAAAGAGGAGACCATCTGAACAGGGGGGGTGGGGGTGGGGAGAATAACAATCAAGATCCCAAAGCTGCTGATCCCATTCTAGAAGGCCTAGAAGCCAAAACTTTACACAGCCAAAGATGACAAAGACCTCTGAAGTACTAGCTAAGCCGAATGCAATATGGAAATTCAGAAGCATGAAATGCCATGGGGAACATGACAAGAAAGTATCATTACCATTATGAAAACAGACTGAAGTTGCAGAAGACTATCCCACCAAAGTTACCATTTGTACATCAGAAGACAAAGTAAAGATAAAAGTGTAGATATCTGAGATTAACAATCCAGACTCACGATAGTCTGAATTGAAAAGTGTTCCATGTTAAGATTCATTTGTGTTCATCAGCAGTAGCCCTTCTGCTATTACAGAGGTGATTTTGCTATGAGGTTTAGCATTACTGTGAGATGAATCACTAAGATTCAACCTAGAAGCACCTCCGTGGTTAGCTAGAAGCTTAATGTGCAGTAATACAATACATCATATAATAATCAAAAAAATACCAGAATGAGATTAGGTAAAATGCTAATGAATAAAGTTGCTATGGGTAATCTAATGCCAAACAGAATCGAAACAGATCAAAACATCTAAAGACTCTGCATACCTTTTCAAACAAGAAACTGTATCTAAGTATAAGATATGAATCAATCATCAAAAATCAGTACAACACTTAAAAAATACACTAACACTTTATTCAATCACAGACACTTTGAACAGTGTTAAAAAGTAGCAAAACGTAGGTTAATTTATCAACATAAGAAGAGCAACTGACAACCTCAATGTTGGTGAAAGGTATTTACATATTAGTTCATGAGACATTAACCAGGAAACTAAGAATTATTTTCAAAATTATCCTCTCTCAGGTATAGTTTTTATAACCATCTGTCCAAGCCAGCACAAAATATTTACAGGCATCAACAAAAAATGGGAAGAGGAAACAGTCACAATAGCTCCCAAAACAAAACACAAAACCAAATAAAGTGACTGTGTGTAACATGAGCCCTTCATAAACAGAGTCATCTGCCTACCTACAGAATGAGTCAGAAGCAAAGAAATCTTAGCAGAGCTTGCACCTTTGCACCTCATCATGGAGTTGGAGGGGGGGAAGCGTGCGCGGGCACGCAGGAAAGAGAATGTTTAACATAAGATACCAAAAGATGCCAAGCAATGAAGGGGATCAAATCACACCCTCAGATACCCAGGCTTTCTCATATGTTTAATCAACTCTGGCAAGTCTTTTCTGAATTGCCTCCTGAATAAAATCCCGGAGTGAATTCAAGTCGCATACAATTCTCCTAACTCTTGTGGAATCCAGCATGAGCTTTTAAACCATCATATTTAGAATACATTGGAGGAAAGCTAAACAAGCTGACAAAGACAACTGTGACTACTAGTCTTTGTTTAAGTCATACATTTTATAGAACAACACTGAAGCAATGAAAGCAAAATGAGCAATGGTACCAGACCCTTTTACAGATCATTTTAATCGGGTTTATTACATTCCAAAGCTGGAGCAGGGGGACAACGATGGGGAGACAGACCAAGAGATCAATAGTTATTCTCCTCCTTCATAATCAAAGTTTATCATAATCAAAGTTACCAGAAGATAAATTCCTACACTACAAAAAAATTTTTTAAGTATTGATTCTGTGAAGAGTAAAATCCACAGATTTAAGTTGTATTAAAGACGATTCATAAACTTAACCCTCTTAAAACACTCTTTATACTTCCCACAGCAATATGAAAAAAATATATATTTTAGTGCTCAAAAGACAAAAGTAGAAGTAAAAGCAATCCAAGTTTTGAAATATTAAACTATTAATATCTCCTGATCTCCAATCAATATACAGAATTAGTACAGAGTCAAATCTGTGTCTTACAGGAAAAAATTTTAAAAGTATCTTTCTTATAAAGCTTTCCTTCTAAAAATAAAAAGTGCAAAGGTGACAGGTACAGCTCCATAGCGAAGTTTGAATACTCTATTTAATGCATGATTCATCATGTTTTTTAGCCATTGGAATTTTCACAATGCCTTACAAAGTAACATGAACCTTATAGTTTACAAATAAATCCATTCTAGTTTAATTTCTCATTCAAAAAGGAGTAAATAATAATTTGCAATATTAAACCCTTCAAATAGTCCATGTATTTATTGTCTGAAGCCTTTCACAGTTTCATACTGAATTATAAACTAGACTATTTGACTCAAGTGGAAATTCCAAATTCTTCTGCCTCTGGAGCCCTGCAGCCCATCACTACATTGACTTCTGGACTATACATGCCTTTTTGCACATCATGTGTTATAGTCAGACAAGTTGCAAACTAAGGCAAGTTCTTTAGCCCAAAGTTTGTGACAGCACTAAAATGAATCCGGTATCCTCTTCAAAAGGGGCTTGCCAAAAGGAAAAGAACAATGTCTTAAAGCAAAACAAACAACATATATACAGCCTATCACCCATACATTCATGAAATGCTTCACAAATTCCCTTCAGGATCCCGGTTTTGCTACTCTCTGCCTCTCACTGGGCAAAGCAGGGAGTACACATGCATGCTGCACGACGGGCAAACTCCTACCTAGTCACATACACTGAAGGTTCAGGATCCTTTGATCCTTATTTTATTTTTTCCCCAAAACAAGAGGTATGACAATAGCCAACAGGAGATGGGGGATAAATCTCACTGCTAACAGTTCTATTTCCTTCTTACCTCTCTACATCACAAGTCTTTCCCTCTCTGCCAAAATCCTGCCCTATCACACAATTTTTTTTCTCAAATAGCCTTTACATTTCCCATTGTTCAGTTCCAAAGCACTACCAGGAAACAGAAAATGTGAAAAAGCAACTATATTCTTTTTTCACTGTAAAGAATATATAACTTCTTAGGTCTCCAAAGAGATTAGAAGTTTTACTAACTCTGAGGTTCACCTGCAAAAAAAAGCAAAAAGAAAACCCTTTGCCTCTACAACGTTCCAGAAACAGACACTGGAGAAAATTTCATTTTCTCATTATTTTCACTGTACAACTTCAGTGAGAATCTGAGACAGAGACAGTCACCACTTCCTACCATTTGATCTCTGGCTTTTTTTTTTTTTTCTACTTCCTGAAAAGGTGACTCCACTTTCCTCAAAAACTCATTTCTTTCCCGAAGTGAGCAAAGACAGATGGTAATAATTCTGAAGTAGCTGAATTGTGAGATTTCTGTGAAAGAATAATTAGTTTGTGTGACAGGAAAAGAAAAAAAGTTGCTAAATATATTAGGAGAAAATCATTATTAACTGAAATGCGTCCTAAAAGTCACTGCTGTGTCTGGTTTGTAAAACAACCAACTGAAGGAACAGTCATTGAAGCACAGGCATGCTTACAGTTTCCCCAGCAGTAGGGGGACATTCTGATTCTTTGTATCATTAAAATAAAATCTATATACACAGAGTGGTGCCCAGTATTTGTAATACAACAAATCACATGGCATCTCACAGAGGCATTCAAATGTTATGCACCACAGTTCCTTCCCTATCACAAACCCAATCTACATGCCTATGAAGTGATGTTTTCTCAGCGATTGCTTTTTGGTCACGCAACAGAGGAGTTTCAGGGCCCTAAGAATATGGGATACAGAGCTAAAATTAAGGTTGACCCTACATATCAAAGCCAGCACTGTAATTTCAAAATCAAAGCTTAAAAGAGGTCAAACCATGGTATGATAGAGATAACAATCAGCTGGAAGCTTGTGTAGAAATAGCACTGCATATGCTCTAACTGTGCATTTTCATATGCCGCATTACTTGCCTGAAAGTAACAACAATCATCTGTTTCATTCTTGAAGATACTAATTTCATCTTAAATTCAAGTTTTATAGTTTGTTCACTTACTCAGTTGACCATAACCAATGCCTCTAACACGTTTAATATTTTTAGAGCCATTCCAAGACACAAGTAATATCAAATGCAAAGTATAACTGTAGGTTCACCTGCATTTTAGTTTATTTGACTATATAATTCTTTGTACTTTGAGTTTGTTATCAAAAGCTTCAAGCAACTTCCACAATATGAAAATGAGACACTCCCTTCTCAAAGAAGGCAGTATTTCTACCACAATAGTACATTCTTTCAAAGCACTGTGGAGACTGACCTCTTTTTCATCTTCCAACTGACAGCTACTTTCAATATGTAATTCTAAATCATATGATTAGTCACAGAGCTAGCACCGCCAAAGAAAGAACACTGAGAGGAGTTCCACTAGAGGAACACTACAATCTAAACAAATCACACATTAAAAAGATATTCATGGTATACAACGTCACTATTCAAGAACAACAAAGATCCTCTGGCTTCAATTCTAATTTTGCACATCCTCTCAGCCTCTTTCTCAAAATGAAACACAATAATCACGCTGCATGCTTAAAAACTGTAGTGAGTTGACCCTAGCCAGTAGTTGGGCACCCACACAGCCAGACCCAGTACAAAAAAACCTGAGGAAAATATCCAAAGTACGCTATAGATTATTTACGTATTTCCATATCAATAGAAGCTGACTGCAGTTTTTATCCTCAAATTACCATACCTCTGTGCATTGTGTAAGGACAAGTTTTGAAACAGTATCTTGATAAATCCTGCATAGCAATGACACTATTGACACCTTCAGGAGTAGGAGTCTCCCAGGAGTACATGACAGAGTAGCTCCCTCCTCCACCCTAATGCTCCAGAAATAGACAAGCCATTGCTAGAAAGCATTTTTCAGAAAGCAGTTTTCTAAATACTTAATAAGGAAGAGCAAATGAGGAGGGGAGAAGCAACTGAGTCCCACTAAACTGAATTTTAGAAGCTTAAAAAGGCACAAACAAGGTTGAGAAATTTAAAATTAAAAGTACTGGTACTTCCTGAATCTGCAAAGCTTTAAGATCATGATTAAAATGATAATTGCTTATTCTGCTATATTAGACAGCTCTTTGTCTAGATTATATGAATATTTTTATTCTTCAAACTATCTTTAAATAACTATCCCACAGGGATATGTGCTGTCTCAACTTTTAGAAAAGGCACTAGACATAGCTAGGTAAACATATAGAATAAATGTATTATGCTTCCTTTCCCCTTACCCCTTTTTCTCCTGCACACTGAAATCTAGCAACTCCCAACGAGACAAGTATGTTTTCCACCAACAGTACTGCTTCTTCTTGAAAGAAGGAAACTACAGTCCCTTTGGTTTCTTGGTTTCTGCGTAGCTATCAGGAAGACCGCCTTTTTTTTTTTTTTTTTTTTTTTTTTTTTTTTTTTAAAGCTGCAGTGATAGCTACGTGCCGCTGGGGCACCTCCACCGAGCCCCTAGACCCAAATGACAGGGGGACAGAAGGCTGAACACGACGAAGAGAACAAGTACCACCACTCGCCTTCCCCATCGACCCATTACAGTGTCAACTACATTAACCCAGGGGGCGGTTCTCTCAAACTTCTGCGATGAACACCATAGTATATTTACTTTTACTTCATCATGGAGAAAATAAGATGGTGAGAGAAAAGAAATTAAGGGCATGGGTTAATAGCACCTTCACTATTAAGACATATAGAGAATATACATCCTGATTATGTTTTACACGCACCCTCAAATTGACAGTAAAATCTAGAGTTACTGCAATATTCAAGTTGCCTGGAAACTTCTGAGAAGCACTGAGTCCCTATTAAAAATATATAAAGATCTTCCCCAACACAACAACCTACGACAGAGCATTTCTGCTGTATCTTTGAAAGATCATACATATTTCACACGTTGAACTACTTCTCCAGAGGGTCTACAAGTAACTACTGAGCTGAAAGAAGATTTCGTAGACCTAAAAGCCAGATAACTGCGGCTACATGTTAGCACATTCCCCTCCCTACAATTCTGGCATTTCACCGAAGTCAGAGAAAAGCTGTCACACAAAACGACATCATTTAGGACTGTAACAAACAGCAACCGTCGCCCCCCCCCCCCTCCGCCCCCGACACAGCCATAAAAGTCAAACACATAATTAAAAAAAAAAAAAGGCAGCTAACCCTTATCTCCTTTCAAAAGCGTCAAATACCACTGGGGCGGTGGGTCAGAGGAGCCAAATACGCAGTAGAAGTCCAACTGAAATACTTCTTTCAGAAATAAAAGAAGGGACCCCCCCCGCCCCCACCTCACACGCTCCTGCCCATGTCTTTCAGCTCATCCTCTTTTTCTTCCTCCTCACCGAGATTTCCCTACTGGTCCCGATCAACTCTCCTGAAGCTCCTTCCTCAGCACTTCTCCCCCCAGTCCCGGCAGCCCGGGCCCCCACCGCCACCCCCTGCCGCCCTCCCCTCAGGCAGGAGCGCTCCCTCAGCGCCCCACGCCGACACCCCCCCCGGCCATGACCTCCCCGGCCCCCGGCCCGCCCCGCTCACCGTTCCTCAGCTCGTGCTTGACGGTGAGGAGCGGCAGCTCCGCTTCCTCCGCCGGGCCCGAGGGTCCCTCCATGTTCTCACAGGCGGGCGCTCCCCCGCCTCTGCCGCTCCCCGTGTGTGTGAGCGTGGAGGCGGGGGGACGTCACCTGGCCTAAGGCGGATTTTATTTTCCAGGGGCGCTCCGGGGGAGAGGAGCCATGCAGGCGCGTTGGGGGCGGCTGTTCTCCCCTCCGCCTCGGGGAAAACGGAAAAACAACAACAACAAAAAAAAACCCCCACCAATAAACCACACCACCCAACAACAAACAGTTATTAAAATACAGGGAGGCACACGCACGTCGGCTTCCCTCCCCCGGCCCTCAGAGCCAGCCCATGTCCTTGCGGCTCCCCTCCCCCTTGCTCCGGCCGCCCTCCCCGCCCAACTGCAGGGCGCGGAGCCGAGGGGAGCCGAGCCGAGCCCGGCGCGGCCCAGCCGGGATAGGCTGAGCCAGACGGGAGGAGGGGGCGCCGTGAGGAGCGGCTCCTACTCAGGCGCTCACGCCCCCTCCCTCCCCCCGCCGAGACACTCATTGGGCGCGCGCGCCCGCGAACCTCAGCGGCTGTTGGGCAGAGAACGTCCTACGTGCCTCCCCCGCCCTTCCGCCGAGCGGCGCGCTCCCTCATTGGGCCACCGGCTGCGCCAGGCGCTGGCTCCGCCCCCCGGCTTCCCCCAATCCCTTCTACTCCCTGATCTTGTTTGTAAACATTCCCGCCCGCCTCTCCCACTCCCCCGCCCGCTTGAGGGCGGGCGCTGGGTTGCCTAGAGAAAATGGAAGGCGCTGATTGGCCACTGCCAGCGGCAATCATCTGAGGGAGCTGAGGTGGCGCCCTTCCTGCGGGTTACGGGCTGCTTTCATCGTATTTGTGGGGGGGAGCAGCCGTGGGCTTCCCCACTCGCAGTGGCGGCAGGGGGGAGCCGGGCAGAGCTCCAGCCTGGCGCGGGGCGGCGGGGGCGGCAGCGGGATGGGGGAGCAGGGCATCCCCTCGCCGAGGGACGCGACGCGGCGGGGAGGAGCGAGGGACGGCCGGGACGGGGGTTCCCGCAGAGCTCTGGCCGCCCGCTGAACCTGCGCCTCCCCGCGCGGCGCGGGCGGCGTGTGCGGGCTCCCAGCGGCGGCACGCCGGCGCGGCGCGGCCGCCTCCTTGGGCCGGGGTTAGCGCGGGAGCTGCCGCCGTAAGTGTGGCACGTCGGTATGTCCGCCTTCAGCCAGCGCTCGCCGCCGGGCGACAGCGCCGCGGCCGTGCGGTACGCGCTCGGGGCACGCAGGATGCGGAGTCCCGCACAACGGGGCCGTGGGTGGCGGGTGAGCGCAGGCCCGGCGCCGGGCTGCACTGAGGAGGCCGCGGGCGGGGGGGCGGCCGGGGCTGGGGGAGCAGGCGGCCCCGCGGCCCGGCCGCTGGGCAACGGGCGGAGCCGTCGCCTTGGGGGCTGGAGAGGCTGAATTTACTGCAAGTTAAAACAACCTGTGAGGTCGCTGAAAGGTCACAAAGCAGAGCGGGGCTTGGGGGTGATGGTGGCTCAGGGCGCGCTGGTGAGGGGGCGGCCTGCCTGGTTGCGGGGTGAGGGGCTGGCAGGTGCCGCCCGGGTACCCTGCTCACAACGCACTGCGCGGGGCATTCTCATGTGGTGCCATTAGTTGCGTGCGACACGCTATCCTGAGAGTGGGGTTTGGTTCTGGTTTTGAGGAAGATGCGTCTTGAATCTCATTAGGCCTGTTCATCTCACTTAAGCCTCTCAGGCCTGTAAAGTTGTGGAAGCCATCTGACACATCTAAAGACATCTACTTTTCCTTGAGACAGGTCACACAAGTCACTTTTCTCTCCGCTTCTTATTTACAGTAATTTCTGGCTTGTTGCTTTTGAATGCTGTGGCTTCCTGTCATTTGACACTGCGTGACAAGAAGCTGATTTACAATGCCGTGTCACACAGGACAGCTCTGCTCAAGCAGAGTCTGATTCTGGTACATCAAACGTCAATGAAAAAAGTGTCCTCTGTTAATCCTTTATTCACATTCCAGTATTGCGTATATTTTTTGTGTGCATTTGTATACATATACATAAAAAATACATGTAAGTATATATACATACACGCATTTCTACAGTTCCCTGTAGAGAGATTGGGTTGAACTATTTGAGGTTGATAAGGGCTTTCTACTATAGAATCGTTTAAATACCAGACCTCAGTTTCAGGGTGCTTCTGGGATGAGTTTTCTTCCCAGAAATTAAAAATATTATCTAAGGGTTTCATAGTATTCCTGGTAAAACTTTCGAAGGTCTTTTCTACAAAGCACTGCAGGTGTTCTGTTGAGGTATCTCCCTGTAGCATATGATACACACATGACTTCCCTGAAAACATCCATCCAGCTACTGCCTTTCCAACAGTATTATATCAAGGCTATAAATATAGAAAGTCAGCTTGCAAAAGATGTTTCCAAACTGAAAAATAGATTCCCTAACTTCTGTCACTTGATTTTAGAAGCCTCTCTATTGCAGAGACAGTAAATGTTACATCAGCATAATATTAAACCACAAAAGGGAAAATAATGAAAATACAAAATAAACTGATAAAGTTAATTTTTAAATTAAATGTTTGCATCTTTGTAACTAATGGCTCATCTGTATAATTAGTGGGGAGTGTCAGTTTTTCTTCTTTACAAGGAGTAACAACCACTTCTGATTATTCTGTGTCCCAGATGTTACATTTTGAAGAGACCAGTACTGTATTTCATCCAGTGGCTGTACTAGCCTACGCTTTGGACTACCTGTCCCTGGCAGCCTCAGAAGAGAGAAACTGAAATCTGACTCCACTCTGTTCCTTACTACCGCTCAGTGTGAGTGGAGCTGGCATTGAATCCAGTAGTTGCTAATAGTTTTGGTTTCTGACAATCATAGCTTGACAGACTTTTATCTGCTTATTTGCCTCAGGATAAAAGCTACTCTTCATTCCCTTTAAATTTCAGCTAAAACAGCTTTAAAGAATGAGGTCATGACCCTAAAAACATCAAACCATGGTTAGTGGTTGATTGTTGTAGCTGCTGGCTATGCATATAACAAGACAGAGTGATTACCCTATATATTTAGGTTGAAGTTTTCTGGGCTTGGAAAGTACTATTGCATGAGCTGAAAGTTCATTGTTATCACTGAGGGACCCACTGATTTGCTTGCACCTTGGAAAAAGTAACTGAGTAACATGGTCATTCCATTTAAAAAATCAAGATTTTTTAACGTTACAGTCTCTCCAGTGTTAACATTTTTGCAGTGGGTTTCTCGTGTCATATCCAGGAACAGCAAAGCAGCCCTATTGAATGTTTGGAAAGAATCCCACCTTTTGACAGACAAAAGAGCTATAACTGCACCAAAATCCTAAACCTCTTGTCAGTAGTCCCTGAGTACAAGACTATGTTCAAGTTTTCATTTCAACTAAAATTTTGGGAGCAGTGGAGGATTAAACTTGGTCGTGTGCTTGATTTAAGAGTGGACCTACCTTCAGTTGGATGGTCCAGGCATAGTGGGCTGGTTTCATTACCTCCATCACCTTTGCCTTTGAAGCAGTATCCCGTGGCTTTGCAGTTGTAAAAGGACACAGTTTTGTCAGCCTTAAGTGTGGACAAGATTTACAGATAGGTGGAAACATACATCTATATCTGTACCAGAAAATAAAGCAGATAGGACTCATTCTTGTCAGGGCAAGTGGCATGACATGGCATGGCATAGCTTGCATGCACACAGCTAAATTCTTTCCCCTTCAAAACAGGGTGGCCTTTTCCGTACTGCCTCCTGGATTTATGCAGATTGAAAACTGTTACTGAGCTACACTAGCCCCCAAGTTGTATGAGGACATTGCCTAGGAGAGTACTAGTCAGGGGCCCAGCCATTCCGAAAAGCATGCCAGCAGTCAGAAATATGGATAGTCATGTGTCAGAGCTCAGATTCTGCCTTTGTCCTATTTAAATCACTGACACAGACAGTCACAGAGTCAGATGAGGGAGGAAATTTGGCTTGAGCCTGCAGCCAAAGCAGACATGTGAAAGTACAGAACAATGGTGGACTGTAGACCCACGGGGGGTACAAATGGTCTGTAAGAGATTCCTTTGTATTTTGGAGAAGTAAAACCACCCTTGCTATGTAAACTGTGCTTTTAGAAGTGCAGCTCTGAGTGCAATTTAACTGACTGAAAATGTTATTTGCTTTTTAAATACTCATTTCTGTGTGTGCTATAACACTGAACAAAAAATTACTATTGGTATGATATGCATTCAATAAATCACCTCTCCAATGTTAAAAGGAAAAACATTTGATGTAAAAATTATTAAAAACTATGGGGTAATGCAGAGCCACTCTCATTCCATAGTCTAGATGTGTTTTTTGTAAATAGCATTTTCATGTTTGTGTGTACAATAAGAGCAACCTGACAGGTTAATCAACCAACAGTTCAATGTTTGGGCTGAGCATGTGCTGCAAGTTTGGGAACATGGAGTAACAGAGTTCTAAAGATAGATGTCCCTTCTCTACCCCACAACACAACTGTTCAAAAATATGCGTCTTTACTTGCCATTCCTAATTGTGAAGAGAGGGAGGAAAAAATGCTGTGGGAAATACCCACATGGAAAGATATTATTGAACTTCATTTAAGAAAAAGTGTCACAACATTTCCTTTTCGGTTCTGAAAGAGGTGGTGTGCCAAGATGGTTTGAGGGCTGAGGTGAAATTGAAATGCTCAGTGTACAGACTTCTGAGAGGAAATGAGAGAAAGAGAGAAAGGAGAAAATGAGTGCGATAGCTGCACACTTCCAGGGGCTCACTACTTTACAGTTTTGAGGGACCTGATTTACTTTCTTTTTGAAGGGCATCTGCCTAAGGAAGACATAGTTTCTATGGAGCTAAAGCTGGGGGCGTCTGGGGCTTTCCTGTGGTCATCAAATTGTTACAGAAATAGGTGTTATTTTCAGAGTACAAATGTTGCAAAGCCAGATGATACACAGTGTTCCCCTTAATCACTCCAGGAAGAGCATTTGCACAGCAGGGGAAAAAGAGGATAAAATTTTGGAAACCACAAAATGAATTTAGGGAAGGACTGCCCATGAAAGACAGTCATGATGTGAAGCAGCTTTTGTGTGAGATTTTAGCACAGTATTAGTTCTAGTTCTAGTGTCTAGTTTACATATATTCTCTGTGATCTTTTTAAAAATCTGCAATTGAACATTTTGTGCTTGATAACCATCAGAAAAACACACCAGGTCGGTAAATTCGCTGTTTAAAGCATTTTTTTATGAAACTGCTCTGGGCAGCAGTTTTACCTCTTTAAAACCACTTAATGTCTTACCATGAAAGGAGAAGTTATGCTAAGCATCCAAGCCTAATAATTCTCTTAACGGAAGTGGTACAACTCTGTCAGGAAATGGATTGTTTCTTGAAAGAGTGCATGTAAGTGAAGATGTGTTACTGATTCTAGGGTTACATCTTTGATTAAACTTAAGTCCTGTTTCAGTTACTATTCAGTTCTTTGCTGAAAATTCATTTGTTTTGGGCGTTTTTTTCTTCAGTAACAGTACAGCTACAACTACTATTCCAGGCAACACTTTCAAAAGTTTAATTGTTAAAAATCTACATGGCTATAAAAGAGAAATGATAAAAATATTCGTTATGTTACTCGGTTTCTGATGAGGAGAATGAAAATGAATGAACGCTGTCCAGAGGGGAAAGGAAGAAGACCTATCTATTAAAACAGAAATAGGGGCTTATTTCAATTTCCGCTTAAATGCTTAAGCTAGGTAGAGATGGAATTTATAGTTAATACAAAGAATTGGCTTTTGGGTCCTAATCCTCACTCACTCATAATAATTTGATATCATTTTTAAATCTGTTGGAAGAAACATAGAGCGCTGTTCTACATAATGGTGTTATTAAACCGCTGAGTAATACTGACTGCAGTGTAATTAAACTCAAAATCCTTTTCAGAAGACTCAGATATGAATTCTGACTATTTTGAAAATTGACTGTAAACTTCGGAGAAGGGGACTTTAGGAAGGAGAAGCTAATCAAGATGATCTGAAAGCTAGAGATGAGGAAATTAAAACTTTTAACTCAGCATGGAGACCATGAGTACATCCTGATAGTTGCAGAAGCCATGCAGCTGCTTTCCACCCCCAAAGAAGGAAGCAAAAACATGAGGAAAAAAGTGATTAAATAGCAGAGCTTAAAGGTATGCATTGTAGTTCTTAAAGAGATCCTACCAAAAAGGAGATAAGTGAAAAGAAGTGCCACATAAAATGAAGGGGGAAAGGCAGGTTTTTAAAGCATAAATAAAAACTAGTAAGTTCATTTCCACAACTTTTATTGCTACTGACATATTTAAAGATATTGCATATGTTAAATTAGCATAGAGCAAAAAAGGGGTTTAACAAAGTGAACAATATTGCAGAGATACATTTTTCCCTTTTCCCTTTACCTTGACAAAAGTTGTATAATTATTGATTTTGAATCTACTCTTTTAAATTCAAAAAGATAAGATGCTCCCATGATTTGAAATAACAGAAGAGAAAATTCTGAAACAGATGGATAAATTTATTTTATATATATATTTTTTCCAGACTCAGGTGATATGCCTCCTGGAGTTTGGAAGGAACTTGGAGCTCCTCAGAAAAAGTACTAAAACTCCCATTAGTTCCAAGTACTATATCAGGTGACTGGAAAGCACCTCTTAACATAGTGTAATAGAATATTATATAATATAATACAATATGATTTAATATAAGCTGCATTACAACTAAAAAAAATTATTTAAAAGGACCAGGAAAATGTTTTGGTGAAAAGATTTGAAAGATTACCTTTAGTTATAAAGAATGGGAAAAAAAAATAAAGGATTGAAAAAACCCAATAAGTAGATAAACATGATTCCATGAACACACACCAGATATAAAACACTACTGTGAAAAATCAGGTCCTAAACCCAGTATCTAAAATGATAAATGGCAAATTTTCAATAAGACTAAAAAAAATGGGGATTTTTAACTGAAGTTGCATCATCTACACTGGCACTATAAACTGTATGACTTGGGACTAGAGATAACCGGTAACTGGTACTCAGTAATTCTACCATTTCATTACTTTTTTCTTAAATTTTTCATCCCATAATGATTTATTGAGATATAGGGTACAAACTAGAGTATGTCTAGCTCAGCATCCCGTCTCCAGCACTGGCCAATAGCAGCTGAGTAGTGTTACAGCAAACTGTGGTAAGAAACTTCTAAGGTTTAGCTATGCAGTCTATGAATAACCCGCCATTTGTTTATCTTTGACTTTGCTATTTGCTAGTTTCATCTGACCGTAGAATCATAGAATGGTTTGCATTGGAAGGAACCTTAAAGATCATCTGGTTCCAACCCCCTGCCATGAGCCTTCCACTAGACTAAGTTGCTCAAAACCTCCATAATGATTCAGTTAAAAAAGAGAGTGAAGAACTGTTACCTTTTATCTCCTCCATACTTTTGTTGGATCTGCCCATATTTCACAGGCAAACCCAGAATGTGAAGCGCTAGTCCCCCCACCTCAAAATGTCCAGTAAAATATTTGCTGTAGGTACAGGTTATGCACCAGGCACAAGCAGTTCTTTGAGCTTTCAGTAATCCATCCACAGCCTCATTTCTTTCACTTTTCTTAAGGAAAGGGCTTATAGGGAAAACTAGGTTATTTAGATGTTAGAACCCTCAGTTTCAATACACCTCTTTTCTAATGTAAAGTGTTTGGAGTGACAATCTTTCAAGAGCATATCAGAACTGCAGTTGGTTGGAAGGCATTTTACACTCCTTTTGTAAATTCCTCAAGATTTGCATTTTCTCTGAAGTGTTAGACTTCTATGCAAAGAAATGCCCCATTAAGCAGTTTTTCTTTGGCTGTCATTTATTAAGTCTGGCTAAGAGTGAGGTTTGGCATCCTCCTCCTTACATGTCACATTCAAAGTTACTTTTCTGTTGTGACTGCTTGTTAACATATTGATGGGTAATATTACAGCAGTGCAGATTATTGACATTGTAAATCACTCCATTAACTCTAAGCTACTTCAACCCCCTCACCCCCCAGCATTTTCTTGGATTTAATGAAGGTTTACACAAATACCACATCTCACTCCAGCTTCAAAAGAGCGCATTCCTATTCAACCAGATTTTATTACACCGAACCCACCATGTCATTACAGAAATTCCATAGTAAGTGATTTGCTTCCCACTGGACTCAGCGCTGCCTTCCTGTGACTCTAATGAGATGCATCTTCAAAATGGGAAGTCAAATGAGGCAAACCCCACAGATTTTTAGAATTACTTGCAATATGCAGAGGAGTTAGGGTATGACTTCAACTTAATCTAACATATACCTGCAACGTGACCTTACATTGTCTTCCCACCAGAGTATTTGGTTTTGGGTGGTAGTGAGTTGTTGTGAGATGGTTTCCATTATTTCCTAAGTCTTTAGATAATAAGTTGGTTAAACTGTTCCACTGTGCGACACTGTTTTTCTTTAGAAAGCCATGTGATTGAAGACAGTGGACAAGCATGAGATATTGGTTTGGTTTATACAGAAGACAAAATAATTGCTTTTGGGTAGCAAGTACAAAAGCAAACAGAATTATGAATCGTCTGGGGTTGGACATGAGCCCACTTGCAGTCCTGGTACTTCTGCAAAAAGGGGATTTCTGCAAAAATCTTGAGGCTCTCCTTGCTTTTGACAAACACAGAGCGAGTGTTAACCCTTTATTTAATCTTGTGTTTCAAGCCAGATCAGGACAGTGCTTTCTGTAGTTTTTTATGTACTCTTTCTGACTTCAGGTATTCCGTGAGAAACTCATCATTCCTCCTCTAAGGCAACAGTTGCCTTATCTTCCCAGTGCCTTTCTCTGCAGGAGTAAATGCCTTCACACCCCACCCACTCATGCCATGAGAGCAGACTTCGCACTGCCACTCCCCACCCGCACCATGACTTCTGCTACAGTAGCAGCAACACTCTCTTGTCTTCAGTTACAGTGTCAAGGATATCACTGTCATAGCTGCATACATGCAGGTGATGCTGCGTATCGGCATGTCATCACTCATCTCTTAATGCTTTTACCTCTCCGGGTTGGAGCTTCACAGTGCACCCTCTCACACAGTTGAAGCTTTGGGATACAATTCAATCTATTTTGGCTCTATTGATTTGGTTGTTGTGTTTGGTTTTGGAAACTTTATACCTGTTAAGATTCTTGAAAGTGACAAATATAGAAGTCATATAGTCCTGTTAAAACAGAACCTTGTCCAGAATGACCATAAACCCAAAACATTTCAAGAAAGTGTGCCTATCCATCTTATTAATAATCTTACTATCTCCTGTTCATAGAATGTTCATTGCTAATCTCTAGCTGTTTACTTAGGAGAGGCTCATCTTTTTCCAGGTTATTTGCTTGTGTTGCATCTACCTATTAAGTCCTCTTATTCATGAAGTAAATATCCCAGCAGTCAAGTTACCTACGATATCCATAAACTTTTCAAAGAAGCCACAAATGTATTCTGATTTATTACAAAAAGATCTAATTAATTAATTCTAAATGTTATTTTATAGGCAGAATTGAGATTATTTTCAGCAGAAGTTTCAATCTATGCTTATGGCTTTAGTCACAGGGCAAGTGTTCAGTGCAGGTGAGGGATTGCGTCACACTGCAGTGATGCTGGAGAGCCCTGGCTATAGATTAGCACTCGGTGCTGAGCAACAGACAAACCCAGAACAAAAAGGTGCTCCCCAAAAAAAACCTTCTCATTAATGTGCTATGATGAAAGCCCTTAGAGCTCAACTGAAAACTGGGAAAACTTTGATGTTTTCACTGAAATTACTATAAAGGTCAGAAATTGGTTATCCTACAAAAATTACATGTCTATTGGGAAAAAAATGGGCCATCTATAAGCATGATGTCCTCTTTTTTCTTGTTCATTTTTAAGACAGACATTTGAGATGTGTCTCTTCTGCAGAGCTCATGAACCCAAGGCCATGGAAGTTAGATGTATTTCTGTTAATATTCTTAGCTATTTTTAATATACATAGATTATATCCTAAACAATGCCCACGTAATGCACTTTGTTTTGCATATTTTCTTTTGTATACTTCGTAACCGTGGAAAAGTCACATACAAATAATTCTATTATTTGAACTATAAGATGGTCAGTTTGGATTGTCTTTTATTCAGTTAAATTTATGCAGTCTTGAAATAGCTCTCTTTAATTGAGAACAGTTTGCTTTATGTGATCAACCATGGAATGAATGGATATATATTTTATATACATAGATATATATATGCACACACTTTTTTTTTTTGCCTTTTTTTTTTTTTTTTTCCTAGAATTTGAGACCAAGTACTGATTGCAATAGTTTCCTTCTTTAAAAGGAGTGGAAAATGTTGTGTAATACTTTCCAAACTGAAGCTGGATCTACTCAGAATGCTTAGTTTTTAAACTTTCCAGTAAATGGGGGGAAAAAAGCATGTGTATTGTTTGTTCAGGAGGACACAGATTTGCTAATTTTTAGATATGGTTTTATATTCTTTTATATGCCAGCTGGTAAACTATATTTTTGATGTCAGGCAAGAAAGTCTCACTTCTTTCCAGTCGTGTATTTTCACGCTCCAGTGAACCTGCACAATTTCTGACAATTTTCCCATGGACACAATGATTGTATATCTCATATATCTGCAATTTGAAGTGCTTAATAGATTCAAAATTAGCCTTGTATACCAAAATTTCTATATCAAAGTAATTTAATTTACAAAGACAAGTATTGTGAGACTAGAGAAGAGATTTCCATTGGGAAAAAAGATCTATCAGTAGAGAATGGAGTTTGAAAGTCATTAGCTACCATCATCTATTCAAATGTTTTAGCAGTAGTAACTATGTTTTTTTAATAGCAACCTTTTACTGCTCCATCAGTCTGACTGGAAATCATAGCAGGTTCTAGTAATGGATGCCTGTTCATCTTCCTTTTATATAATCAAAATCCTCTCTCTTCTTTCAGTACTGAAAACACCTTCAGACTATATTCAAATGATAATGTTCTTCCATCTTTGCATATTATTCAAAACACTCCCTGATAGGTATGATATAGCAATATATCATACAACATACCCTGCTCTATACCATTTTTTTTTTTATTTCCAAGTAGCTGAGCAATTACCCATTTTGTAGTTTTATCTTTCTCTGTCCAGATATGCTGCTCCCAAATATTCACTCAATTTTCAAAATTCCAGTTGGTCCCAAAAATGCGTCTCCATACTAGTTATATTAAAAGAGAAACTAGTTAAATAGGCCTAGGCTTCAACCAAACTCACTGCTCCCTCTCCCCCACAACCAAAATCCAACACATTTGACTAATCTTTTGGAGACAAAACCCATAGATGTTCCAAATTCAGTTTTTGCAAATGTGAATGCTCTATTTTAATTGTACATTCAGACTTGGAACCCATTAATGCATGCTTCTGAGTGCTTTTAATTTGTCTTGTCTTTTTTCATTGCACATACTATGTATTCTGACCCTTCTTTGGGAGAAGATATTGCTGGTGATAGCTAAGTAAGTGTATTTGGAACACCCTTCTAAGATGCTTGTCTCAAGAGGATATATATTTATGGAATTAGGATTAAAAGGAATGCCTATGTTTGCAGATTGCATTCTAATATAAAGATGGTTTCATTACTTTTAAATATATTAGCTTTGGAACTGGAATCCTAACCATGCAAAATTCTTGGCTTTTGCATTTAGACAGTTCCCCAAGTAATTTAATTTAGGAGGTAGCTACTGGAATACATGTGATATGCTGCAAACTGCAGTAAGTCCACCTGTCTATCAGTTTTTATGTTAACCTCTGCAAAAAAAAAAATTGTGCTTAGCTCTGAAGTTCCTGAACCACAGGTCATAGAGTGCTGGAAGGATATACTAGCTAAATTTGGTCAATGTTTGCTCTGATTTTAACCTCTTCCTTGGGTATGCATTATTGGCCACTATCAAAGTCAGGATACTGGGCTTGATGTAACTTTAATCCTATCTTCTGAAGAATACTGTTGTAATAATATTTTGAATTATTTAGACTTTATTCATGCATCAATCCATACCATGGAACTCGTAAGGCACTATGATGTAATGGAAAGTGAAGATCCATTTCAGAGAAGGAGGGAAATTCAGCCAGATCAAAACCTAATGCTTAAACAAGCAAAGACTCTTTTCCCATTTGAAAACAAAACAGAACTTAGCACACACTCTTCCATACTTAGGACATATAGTAAGTTATGTGAAAAAAATCCAAGAACAAAAATGGTTATTCAAAACTTAGTATCATAAAGCACATTCTAAATAGGTGGAATGTGTAATTTTAAGCTACATTATTGTAAATGGCTGTCTGGCATACATCCCAACACCAGAAAAGAGGATAAATAGTTTCTAAGCAGACAAAAAAAGTTAACCCTTATTTCCAAATTGTATGGTTCATCAATACTAATTATAACTTATTTTGTATCAAGGGTGTTAGCTTGCTCCATACACACATGTTTATAAAAAGTACGTATTACTTATGCGTATTTCTTACAACTTTTTTGTCACATCTTTCTTTACTCAGATCTGTGTATAATCTATGGCTTGTATGCAAACACTTATGCAGATGAAGTGCAATACAGCAAGTGTTTCAGCACTTCATCTGTCCTTGAACTCAATAAGACTACTTATCTCTGACACATATTCATAGAAGTACTATATATTTGAGTACTTAAACTGTAAGCTCTGAGACAAGGTTTTATGCATATTACCTCAAGTACACCTGGGAACAAAACCCTTAAATAAATAAATAAACAAAAAATACTAATAGCTTAAATTTTGTTCTGTGTTGCTTTTGTACAAAATAGAGGCTCAAATCTGTATCAAAATGGATTTTTGGGAGTAGAACACACCAAGATACACCAACCTGTTTAGCTTATTTATGTTTTAAAAATATAAAATGAGGTGATATATACATAAGACATTTTCAGCCCTTACCTTCTTATTGTTTGGTAATGAAAATTGAAATGATGACATTAACATCTCTTTCAAGTCAGCCAACGGATGCAGCATTATGAGTCATCTCTTTAACACCGAGCTGGCTTTAAAAAAAAACACCATATTTTAATGGTATGATAAAAGGTATGAGGATGATAGGCCTACAGGTCTTACTCTATTTACCCACAGAATGTAGAGAGAAGCAGTAAAAGTACAGGATTAATTCTCTGAGATAGAAGGGTGAACTGTGTATTTTTTCAACATCTTGAGTTCTCTGCTAAAGCTGCATATGAAGGCAGCGGTTTGAGATATTCACTCTTGTCTGCTGTAACTACATTGAACACAGTAGTGAAATGTATGAGCCACTGAACAGCTAACAGAGTGACAGCATTTAGTCATCTGATACCTGATCTAGTCTGTAATCAGAAACTTCTATGAGAAGTTCTTCACGTGACCTGCGTTAGGACCCAAGGTTAGCAGAGCTCCTGAACTTCTCCCTTGCACAGCTGCACAGCCGTGATGCATCTGCCGCCAGCAGTGGCTCTGAGGGTACCCTGATGGACTGACTGCCCCAGAACATCCATGTGCTGTGGGGTCAGGCTGTCCAAGGACAGTTTGAAGAGGGCCTGTATCCTTTCCTGCAATTTAAAAGTGTCATGTCAATGGGAATTTCCTTTTCAGAACACAATGCTTCAGTTCAAACCCATCTTTCTTCTAGGCAGTAGGCACTATTTTAGCCTATGGATATAGGGTAACTCATGTTCTGCTTCACCAAGGATTATTCTGGTGGCTGAGGACAGTTGCCCAGTGGGATTACATCATATGCTGGTCTTGAATGGAATGACTGTGATGAGTTCATAAATGGAGAGGGCAACTGGGGGCACTGTTGGTACACTGCAGCACCAGCATACCACTTGCAGAACCTCCCTTCCCACGGTCAGTGTGATTGCCGTTTGTCTATAAAACCAGTTAATTCCTGATTCCTACAGATAACTGGACAATCAGATCAGTGTAGCAACATCGTAACAACTACAGTTGCCACACAGTACCATAGTTGTCAGGTATACAGTAATGAAAACACAGTAATGCAGCCGTAACTTGTCTGTAACTTCACGGAGCCTTTCCAATTGGAATGGATGCTGCCGAACAAAGCTGTCCAGGCATCCTTGATGCAGGTTAACATGTAATATGTGAGCAGCGTGGATGCCCCAAGATAAAGTAGCAGTCCAAGTGCATACTGTTTGCCATTGCATAACACGATAGCTAACAGCACTTAATCTACGCTTGCTCCTGGAGGTTGCAATGAGGTATCCTTGCTGAGCCTGCTACTAATTCACCTGGTTATACAAATAGCACTTAAGCCTGGAGTTCCATCAAGGAAATGATGCTCTGTCCTTTTGAGCTGTTCAAGTACTTCTTGGGCTAAGAGCTGAAGGAAGCAGTGGAAAAACAAAAGTCAGTATCTCTCCATTACAGGTATCAGTGGAGGCAAAGGTGTTTGTTCTTGGTAGTGTTTGGAGAGGTACAATTTACTGGAGGTTCCTCAGACACAGCATACTGAGACACCCACATTTCAAGGATGCTATCCTTGTGTAAATACACAGTCTGCATTCATTCCTTCAGTGACAATATCTGAGGAGAATTGCTTGGTGAGGAGCAATGGGTGCAGTGATTTAGCACCTTTTGGCAGACGTGAGGCCAAAAGAAGCGGCGTAATCCTGGGGGCAGCTTGGACGACCTGACGATAGGGGCGTGGCATGTTTTTTGGGGACCATGGTGCTATTTTATGGTGTGTAAGGAGCAGAGCATCACTCACCTGCTTATCTCCAGATGGAATTCCTTGGGAGGAACGGGCACCCCATCAAGTCCTGTGACCATGCATGATGTGACTGGGTGTAACCTAGGCGGTGACATACTTTCTTATCAAAATAAGCACCTGTGGCTGCTGCCTTGCAAACAAAGCAGTACAAGTCACTGTACTTTGTCCCATGGACCTTTGCTTTCATTCTGCATGAGTAAGAGTGGGAAGAAAAATTTTCCTCCCTTTCTGAGTTTTCATCCAGCCAACACTGGTCACCTTGGCTGCAGCGTGCAGTGCCCTGGTCAGAGCTGCCTTGAGGGGCAGGGGAAAGGCCACAGCGGCGGCCTGTGGGCAAAGCCCTCTGGGGCTGGCTCAGAGCCACAAGAGGCCAAGACAGAGAACTGGTGGCTGGACCCAGCCCAGCGAATTGTGGAGCAATTCTAAAGATCTTCTCTAGCTCAATGTAGATTGGGAAACTATATTTAAATACCACCTTCATGTTTTTTCCCCAATTTCTTGAAGTTGAATAAGCACTTCTTGTCATCTTATTACGAAAACAACCTCTGGTAGATTGCTTGCTGTCTCTTCTTACTGCAGCTGGTGAGTATTCCTGTCAGAAAAGTCAAAGGCATGAAAATGGCCTTGTAAAATCTTGGTAAAGGTCCTTGTCTCCTCTTAGGCGTGTACCATACCTTACCAATGGTGTACATAAATGAGGTAGCTGTTCTAAAGTTTGTTGGTCATGTGTTTTTGTAAGATGATGGGGCAGGGTATGCAGGTATGAGGACATGACCAAAGGTGTTGGAAGGGTGTGTGAAGTCATGATGTTTCATCCTTTGCAGGATGAAAAAGCTTAAACATCTGAGATCTTGCACAGATTGTGCCTGTGGAAGGGTAGGGCCCAGTGTGAACTGTTCTCTAGTCTCTGCCCACATTTCTCCACCTGAAAAACAATTTATTTTGTCCCAGAGCAGAAGCGGAGTATAAAATAATGCAAATGTGGTGGCAGAAGTTTCAGGGAGCCTGTGCAAGTCATGTTGCACTGACACACAGTGCTGTCTGAAATGGCTGCTTTGGAGCTGGTAATTGCTTTCTGTTATTTGTTCTTAGTATACCGGAATAAACTAAATGTCCTGTGTCTTGTTTGCAAGCCAGATTGCATCAAAGATACGTCGATGCATCATCAGTTTCTGATCCTGACACAATCTGCACAGTCTCTAGTATAGGCTAGCTGCATTAAGAAGCAGAGGGAACACTAGTGGAAACTGATTTAAATTTCTATTTGCAGCCCTCATTTAAAGGTGCATAAACTTCAAAGGCAAAAACCCTGTATTTCAAATGTAAAGCTAAATCCTAATTTGCTGGATGAGCTGCTGTCTGAAAATACACAAAGCACTTCCTCTTTGGAATGATAGACAAAGCCCTTCTGTACTTCAAAATGATTCATAGCAGATGGGGAGAAAAAGAATCATTAATTGATTCTTCAAATAAAACATCACAAGTATTACTGAGAGACTCGGAAAATCAAATGGAGTAAATTTTCAGAGAAGTTTGTGCTTTTTGCAGTAGTCTCTTGGCAGAATTTCAAATCAGCTTGATGATTAAACAGCAGGTCATTTTAAACCATGTTTACATTAACAAACCTCTGTAACCATATTCATACTAGGCAAGGCATTGTACACAAAGGGTTTGTTAGATTATAATTAGTTTAGATTACTTTATGTATCAGTAGAGGCAGCCCATGGGCTGGCTCATTTTTCAAGTTACCCTGCTGTTCCTGTTAGAGCAACAGCTTTGGTTAAGCT
This sequence comes from Falco peregrinus, assembly GCF_023634155.1. Taxonomy (NCBI): domain Eukaryota; kingdom Metazoa; phylum Chordata; class Aves; order Falconiformes; family Falconidae; genus Falco; species Falco peregrinus. Next base: position 87,824,368 of record NC_073721.1, read on the forward strand.
ATCTGCATATCTAAAAAAACCTGCCCAGCAGCGTTAAGTTGTGACCCCTGCACTTTTTTGACCAATGAACCTGTATGTGCCACCACCCATTCTTATTATCAAACTTTAAACTGAAAATAGGACAAAAGTGATATAAACAATGCAGGATTGTATTTCGTAAGAGTCCTTAGGCTCCTTGTAAACAAGTCTCTAGACTATACTTTGAAAAATCACTGCATTAAACCATATTCTTGTCAGTGTATCAGTACCATTGGAGAAACAGACCTGTGACAGTCACTGTAATCAGTGACATCAGAAACTGGTATTAACTACTTTGCAATCTTCAAACCTACTTGTTTGTCAGTTTTTTCACCCGTACTTTTTACAGGCTGTTTATTCTCAGGTGATCCATTTTTAAACCAACAGAAATAAGTATATGTTTTTAGTTTTACTTCATGAATTTACTTGACACGTGTAAAGGTGAAGCAGTCACACTGACACTTCTGAAGAATGTTTTAATCCTTCTGTGTTATTATGTACTTTTTAAATTCATTTTTATCTGGTGTAGTTTAGTACAGCTGTATGGACACATCCACTGCATCTCAAAGTGCAATCTTTCTGACACATAAAGGACATTTTTCCATTTTCTTGTGTAGTGAATAACTTACATTCTGGGCCTGTGAAGCATCTATGCTTGTATTTAAATATCTGAGAAATGTACAGGTTCACATTTTGAAAGCTCTAATGTAATACAAAATATTCCATTTACTGCACTAATTTCTTTTTCTCTAAAGAGATTATGTTCTGCAGATTGTAAAAATGCTTTATAAACTATAGGTCAATCAACAATTGAATGTAAAGTTACATAACTTTGCAAGGCTAGTCAGTGATTCTGCTGTCAGAATTTAAGGAGGAAATAATTACAAAACCTATGCTTAATCCAAGCTTATCTATAATATTAAGAGGGGATACACACACACATACACACACACACGTAAGTATAGATAATGAGGTTCACAGGATTCTGCATCTTACAAGTCTAGGAAACTATTTGTGCATTTATTGTATTTTATGATTTCTGAAGTTAGATTATTTTGTGTGAGACTGAGAACCGGAAAAGCTGATTTTAGGCTGAAAATCGAGAGAGAGTTTGTGGTACAACTTAGAGATACAGCAAGTATGTAAATTAAAGAGAGCTAGTGAGAAGAGAGAAGGCATCCAAAATCCCATATTGCCAGAGGATGCAGTCAGACAAACCAAGGAAGGAAGCCCTACAAAGGTCAGTCAAGCTTGGAGTTATGGAGTTAGAGGTCTGAGCTCAGGGAGGAAGGTGGCAGCAACAGAGGCACACTGCAGACAAAAGAAAGAGGGAGGAAACAAGAAATACCCTGGGATGTGCAAATAGGGTGGTGCAATGAGGCTACTTAGTCCATCATGCAAGTCATCTGAACAACCTCTTTATTGAATTTTGTCTGGAACTGCATTTTTCTTGCTCCATGTTGGGTTGCAGATTATTTGGCAAAGGTGGATGGCATTTGTCACATTTTCCAAGCATTACTGTTGAATATTTAACTCTTACTTTGATATACAGTAACTAACTTTGTTACCAGAGGTGACTTAAAGATAGAATTAGTGAATCTGGAAGCGATATGACAGGCCAGGGTACACCTCCCGAGAGCAACAGGGTTTTGTAACAGGATATAGTAACATTCCTCTCAAGATGCCTTTTTCCTAGCATGAGTCGTAGGATTCAGGGGAAATAGAGCATATTCTTTACAATCAGTTATGAAGATGAGGCTTAGAACCAGTCCCATTCCAATCACCTCAGCAAAGATCAGCACTTCATTACACAGTACTCAGTCACCTGTTACTCAACTAGTGTGCTGAGAACAGCATGTAGAAATTGTTAATAACTTAGAGCTTCACATGGCAACAATTGATCACAATTTCTGAATAAAAAAATACCTTCCAAATCTGGCTTTCCTGAAAATTGTTGTTGTCTAGGTAATGGGATATTTTGCAAATCAGCTGGGCCAAGTTAATCAGGTAGTGTACCTGTGCTTAACTCTGCTGAAGTGACGTTACACAGATATATACAAAATTAAGATGTCACTTAAAAATTTTACATTAGTTTTTAAAACCAGACCCAAGATCTATTTAGAACTTTTACCAAAGCTGGTACATATCTGTAATTCCTGACTGCCCCTTTGATGCAAATTTTTTCTGAATATACGTGTCTTTTTAATATAATGTCATTTAAATCAATATTTTTCTGACAAATTAATTCATTATTCTGAGCAACTGATATGGCATATGCCATACTGCCATCATTGTCTGATCACACAGCTCCATACATCATTCTTACAGACCATTCTTGTACCTTATCATCTCTTTCCAGCATTGAAGTTCCATTGTCTTTGTCAAGATATGGAAGTGCAGCTCAAGACACAGTAGTGCCCACAAATCAATAGTAAGTGCCATCTTAATGTGTCAGACATGAATGTATTTTAGTATTTATTCACATGAATATGGAAAACTCAAAATATGTTGAACCTTCATGTAATTCTCTAAAAAGAAAAGTGTTTATTGTGTTTGTAACGTGGAACAAAATGTTTAAGAAAAGGTTCTTTAAAAGTGATCTTGATACTTCAGTGCTACGAAGCTTTGCAATACTGGTTGTTGGTATTGTAAGTCAGGGAGTCTGATGTGAGCAACATGACTTAGAACAAGGATTTTTTCAGACTGTCTGTGTTAAGTATGAAGTTTGTCATTACACAGCCAGTAAATGACCTGATTTTCAAATGCTGGTTACCCAGGACTGTATCTAGAGGTTCATTCCATTAAAGGCAACCCAGACTGGAAAGCCAGATCTTCGGGTCCCTTAATGAGGGGACACCACACAGGATGGCACAACAACTATCTCATAAGCTGTCAGCATCTTCTCCTAAGAGCTTTTTAATACTTACCCTGCACCCTGTCTTTAGCTGTATCATCATCCAACATACCCCCACAAGATAACTGATACTTACCGTGATCTGAAACTATCTCAGAACAAAATGAAAGGAGTCAAAAAAACTTATGCCAGGGGACAGATCCTGATAACCGATTAAGAGCTGTACCAGACCATTTAGTAAGAGCGCTGCTCGATGGCCCCATGAAGCCAGCCTGTGCACCTCATGAGGCATCCTAATGGGACGAAGTGGAAAAGGTGCTGTAAGACCTGAGTTATTGTGGTGCTTCTCCCCTGTCATTCCAAAGAGGCCATGGTCGCGATGGCTCCAACAATTTTCCAGGTGGTCCTAGAGGTGGTTGGGAAATCTAAACCTGACGATGCCCCCTAGCATAGGGAAATAACGTACTGCATCGAAACTAGCCCTCCCTGAGGAAGTCAAAGAGCAAAAGCTAGGTTTTACTATGATCGTCTAAGAGTTTATTAGTTGCTAAATTTGGATAGATGATAAAAAGAAAAACAGCAGCATAATCTAGTACTGATATTGTATAGCAATACAGTGGTCTAAAGTTATCACTCAGAATGTTAATCTGATTGGATTTTCCCTATAGTTTTATAAAATCACCACAGGAACTTTAGTGATAGCAAACGGCCATAAGGTGAGTTTTCTATCTCAACTGGAAGTGTTGAATCAGTCTGCTTTTATACAAAGTTAACATTGAAATTATTCAATTCCTAACCAGCCATCGACAATACGTGTTGCTTTGCAGCTAGGGGCTAGGGTCACACGTAGGAACTACAAGCACAAGTGTTTCTGTAAAGGACTTGGAGCCGACATTGCAGCACTACTGATATTCATGGGTTTGTAGTTCGTTAGCCACTCACTGTCATATGAACCTAAAACTTCTAGGGCCCTAAAAGTATGCTGATAAAATCTCATAGGTGCTTCCATTTCTGCTGCTGGGCATGTACTTTATGAGGGCAGAATCATGCTTACCCAACATCAGACCAGGGAATTTGCGATAAAATACCTAGCTGAAGAGAGCTTTTGTGCCAAACTAGTTCCTGAACTTCAGACTGTCTTTCAAATCCAGGTAAGCTAGTAGTTCTTAAGGCCGTCAATCCTATAGATTACTTAGATAGTTTCAAAGATGCTCAGAAATAAAGAAAAACAATCTGAAACAACCTAATGAATGCATCTGGAAATTTTTATTAAGATCACTGTGTTTAATTTGAAACTGCTGGAATAGTGATTCCAGGGTGGTGTTAGAAATACTCTTTACAGAAGAATAATGTCTCTTAAATTCACACTTATAGGCCTGGATTAGAGCTCAGCTACATTTCTAAATCCAACTTCGTGTTATCTTCAAAGTGTGTGCTTGGAATTGTTCATGATTTTGTAATGACGACTATTTTTTTTGCAGCATAAAGAGTGATAATGTAAAAGCAGAGAAGATGAGAATAGTTAGAAAGCAGTAAATTAGAGTTCAGAAAAAAATCCAGACTGATTTCTTTTGGCTGACAATGTTATATAAAGATTTCAGAATTAAGAAAAATACAAAGCTTACTCCAAATTTCAGTGCACCCTACTTAACCTCTCAGAATTCTGCAAGCTTTGGGAAACATTTGGACAGGCAACCTATAATGAAAGTATAATTTCTGTCAAAACCTATCACTGCTCTTACTTCAAGTTAATTAAAGAATTAGTTGCTCAGAGGTATAAATTTTCACAATAAAGTGTTTCACTTACATTCCACTTCACCATGAGAGTGAAACTTTGTACTACCATAGTTATAGTAAGAAAACTGTGGGCCTTTAACAGAAAAGTTAACTTTTGCTAGAAGGTTGTAACATCTCATTGTACATTAATTTACTGGCATCTTTTAAAAGAAAGCAGCACAGCTTCTATCTTATTTATTACTTCTTACGAATGACATCAAGTATGGCTTCTTCTGAATTAAAGAAAAACTTGGAGGTTGGTAATTTGATTACTTGGAGGACAGTTCAGTTTCTTTACTCAAAAGCAACCAAGGTTAAAATCATAAGCAGCCAAGTTATTTTACTCTGAGCTATCTTTTACTTTTTCCTAAGAGCGATGTGATAAACTCTTTTTAGTTATTATGTAGTTTAGGTTGAGGGAAAAAACTTTGTGTGAACTTTGACTAGATTGCAGAAAAAAGATAACTCTCCAAAAGATATAAAAAGAGTCAGATATTGATTTTAATTAGGGTACTTATCTCTGCTCCTACTCCAGATTGTATGACAAGTGACTTAAACATCTATATGTCTGCTTTCCCAGTGGAAGAGTAGCCACAAGAGTATTCACTTCTACATAATTAATATTTGAAAAGTATAATGCACGTGGAATACATTAAAATGACATTTTCTGAAATAGTTCTCCCTTTACCGCAAGGTTGCATTGCTAATTGTCTAAAAGCATTTTGAGCAGAGAAATAATATGACAGATTAGAGCTTGGTAGGTTAATCCATTTGTGCTTTTGCAATTTTAAAATTATAATGAGTTTTGGAAAAGTGAATACTCTAGGAAATGAATAGTTATCAGGGAGGAAAGAAATCTGTTTCATACATTACAGGCCAGCAAAATTTTATATTTCATCCTGAATGTTCAAGTGCATGTCTCTGGCTAATTTATTGAAAGAGTGCTTTTAGTCATAAAATGTCAGTGAAACAACCTTTTGACTTTGATCTGCCTTTAGGGTTATAACTTAGAATTTCCCAGTGATAATAACTTTGGTGGGACACGAGGAGGAAAATTAAGCTTAAGTTTTCCAATAAATCAGAATTTAAAATGTCAAAAAAAAATATGCTTTGTGTTTATATTTATAATTACCTTTCTGTTAAGGATGAAGAGATGTTTTTGACGGGTGGCTTGCGATCTCTCCTTCCCCATGTGCTAAGAAAAATGATTCGATGCAACAGACTCAGTATTAGTAATACTTCTGGAGTGGCAGAAAGTAAGTAAATCTAACAGCTCTAAGTGCAAAAGTGACTCCATTTTAGTTTCATAGCTCCGTGTTTTATGTTTTTGTTTGTGAAGGAATGTAGGAATATCAAAAGCACTGAAGTAAAACAGAAGAAAATGTTGACTTGTGTTCTTAGGTCACTTTGGTGTTCTTGAAATCCCATTGTAAGCACCTGGCAATGTGTTACTAAATCATAAAGCTGTATCAGAGAAAAGATGTCATCCTACCTGTGCAAAGTACATGGACTTTTCAATGTTTGAAGTGCATCCCTCAGCTCCCAGTTTTGTCACTGAGAAACTACGGATGCAGAAAATATTTGAAAAATCTTTCACTAAATCTGGCTTTTCGTGCATATGTTATCATGTTTGTAGCGTGGCATACCATGTTTTTCACACAGACCTTGCTTAGCTCATCAGATACACTTTGGGGAAGAATTAGAGACGTATGGTTACAGAAGTGGTTTTCTGCTTCATTTGTTACAGAAGCTGGAAATTACTGACTCGGCGAGACTGAAAATTGTAAGGGGGAGGGAAAAATAGTTTTGTACTCAGATAACTGAAGGCATTCTGGAAAACTGATTTCTGTCTTGCCTCTCATAGCTGGACTTTCACAGAAGCAGAGAAGTCCGCGCCATTGTTCTGATCAACTTTAACATGTAACTTAACTAAAAATACTGTGGCCAGTAGCTAATCAACAAAGCTGTGTGTAGTAGCATTGCTATAAGAACTTTTAAGGGTCATTTTTTAGAATCATAGTGAGTCTTGAAGTTATGCTTTTCTTTTCCATCAGAACATAAGTTGAAAAATACTAACAGAAAACATGTTACAGTATTACTAATCTACAGTTTGTTCCAACTGTATTTTTAAGTGAATGTATTGCTGCAGTAGTTTTAAATGTGTTAGTTTTAACATTTGAAAAAAGTGTTGTGTACATACAAACCAAGTTCAGACTTACAGCCGTGAGCGTACAACTACATTATGCAAAGACAAAAAAAAGACTAGGGTAATTGGTATTTCTCAGAATCCTTTAAAATTATGTTGTTTGTAAAATAATTATTTCTTAATGCCCTCACTGTCATTCACCAAAGAAATTAAAAGCTCTTTCTAAACTTCTCTGAACTGGGACATGAGTGTGTTGAATTAATACACAGGTCAGTCAGCATGGCTAGCTTCACTAACATTGCTCTTTAATATATTCATAATGATCGATAGTAATGCAAGTATATATGTAAGAAGATATAGGAAGGGTAAAATACTTCTTCATCTATAAAGAAAGTAAGGCTAGTTATTGGAAGGAGCAATAAACTTGTCCAAGAGTTATAATGAAGCTTCCTGAGTTCACAGAATACCTGAAAGTAACCTGCAGATTCAGTCTGTCAGCTGTGACTCATATTTTAAATTCTGTGTAGTCCGAGCTGAATGCATTGACTAAAACCATAATGTAAGGATTCATAACTATCACCAGCAAAGTAGAAAGCACCTATGCATTTCACATAGATGGCAGGGAATGAAGTTCAAGGATAAATGAATATAGTATTTTATTCAGTGGTAACTTTAGTATGTTTATTTAACAAAAATGTATTTCTGTATTTAGCAAGAAACTGTTCCTGTATTTAGTAACTTCTGCTAGTAATAAAATGAATTTTTGTGCTGAGTACTCCCAAGGGAGCAGTTTGTGGGCACATTCAGTATGCAAATACATGCTTACCTCAGCCTTTGCTTTGCATTTTTCCATCAGGAATAGAATTTTATCTTTTGATTTCTTAGTTAGCTTTTGTCAAGAGTAAGATGTGGCTGATTTTCTGCCTTTTAAGGGAGATTATTGATTTCAACTAAACAATTGTCTCTTGGCTGACAGACTACCACAGCATTTAAGAAAGTGAGAGCTTCTATGCAGCCTCTTGCTTGTCTGTATGATATCAGACACAGTAATAACTTTTCAAGACAGTATCAACACAGGAGTCAGGGACTGTTAATTGGCAGTTTTATACGCCACAGACTAGTTGTACTCCAAATTTCCTTTCTGTATTTGAACAGCTGGTATTTACATGCAGGAAAATTTAAATGGCATTGGTATTAACTACTACTGTTCAGAAAATAAATTTTTGCTGAATAGATGAATGTGAGCTTTCTTCGTTGATGCTCATTGCAAAAACGTTAATGTCTTTAGAAGCTATCACATGGTAGTAGTTAACAACCTTTTAAATCAAAGTTGACTCCAAGTGAAGAAAGTGTAGTGGTTCTGTTAATTTTAGTTTTTAAAATTAGAAATAGTAGAAATGACTGAGATTCACACAAGAATTTATTTCTAAGCTGTAATTATGTCTGTTAAGTTGCAGCCCACAGTAAAATTCCATGGCCAACAGCTTTTAAAGAATGGGCTACATAACACCAAGATACCAGGAGTTTACTGTTGGACTGGCCATGATTTATAGCTTGGTATTAAATGAAAAAAAAATGGTGAAAGTATGGTACACTAGCCTTTCTTTGTCTTTGTGTTAACATTTGCAAAGTAAAGCATTTTCCTATAGAATACTAATCTCCCAGGTTAGGTAATAAACTATGCTTATGTATAAATGCATATAAATGTTTATTGAAGTAATTATGCAGTATTACACATGCCTGCCAACTATTTTACCTATGAATAACTTCACACACAGAGTACATCTAGCTATGATTTTAGAAACATTTCAAAAAGTTGATTAATTTTATTACGGAGTTCTGAACCAAAATTTCCTTCAGGTAGTTTTTTATAGACCATGTAAGAAATCTATATAAAAGTTATTGTTTCACAAACAAAAGGCCGAATTAATAACCAGTCATACCTACCTTTCACATTTTCAGGCTATAAACAGGCCAACGTTGTGATTTTGCACAAGTCCCTTGCTGACGAATTTGAGAAGTTTTGCCATGCAAACAACGGACCCCTGCCGCTGCTGTACAGAAGTAAACCAGGTGACTGGAAATGTCCTCTGAGTAGTGATTCTGATATCAGGTAACTACAGACCAGCTCCGCTTGCTGTTGTGCAGTGAATGCTGGTGGTGATTAGGAGGGTTTCAGGGAACAGCCTGCTTACGCTGTTGTACATTTTGAAGAAGTTTCTTTTCTTGGTGTTACACCTTTGAATGAAAACTGTGGATAACAGCCTAATCATCTTGTTCTTGAGAAACACGTTATGATAATTGTCAGTATTACAACTATTTCTTTAATGCAAAAGTGAAATTTTGTGTAATTTCTAAATGTTTTGCAGTCTGAGCTGGTAGAATTAAATAACAGGGGTTTACCTTTGTTTTATTTAGTAGTAATGCAAGCATGGTAACCACATGATATTTGTAGTCTCTGAAATTTGAAAGATGTATTTCTATAGTAAACACTGAAAGCAAGACTTAAAACATCTCCCTAATTTTTGAAGCCCGGAGGTAAAACAACATACGTATAAGAGACATTTACCTGTGAAACCTAAAAAATACCAAACTCTAACATGTTCTGTTTACTGGCTTGGTTTTCTGCAGAATAAGGTGTTCTGGGGTATTTGCATGTGTTTGTTTCTTTGTACCTCAGGAAATAAATGGATAAAGTAGGCTCTATCTTGTGGCTTGATACTGGGTTAACGTCAATTCAAAAAATTCACTGTGTTTTCAAAAAATATGATAAAGCTGTGATAACTTCTTATTTCACTAGAACTGACTGCCTACAGTACAGAAGATATGAGCATGGAGCTTATACTGGATCACTGAAAAGCCTAAAGGAGTATTCTGAACAACTTAAGGACATGGTGACTTTTTATTTAGGCTGCAGCTTCTCTTTTGAAAAAGCAGTCCAAAATGCTGGCGTTCCTGTACGAAATGTTGAGCAAAAATGTAATGTAAGCATGTATAAGGTAAGTATATGGACACACACAGAGTCTTTGTTGTAACTTTGCCTGTATTTGTCCATATTCACATTATGTGTATATTCCTATTGCTCAAAATAAGAAATTTTTTTCCTACCTGGATAGTAACTTTAGGCATGTGCTAGTGCTGACTGCATAAAAATATAGGGTAAAATGTACCCAGCCTCACTACAGTGCTTTCCTCAGCTTCCTGCAAGGCTGATCTACTTTTTTATTAATTTACAGTAACAAAGTTTTTCCCTGTGTGCTGTGGCAGCCATTTCATTTGGATCTGTTCTCGTTTGCCTTCTGTTTCACCTGGTAGCCTATGCACTGTTCTGACCATGCCTTTATACACATCCTGCTCTCCATACCAGCTCTTGCTTGCAATAGGAATATTCCTTTTATGAGCCATGGCAGCGGCATTTTTTTCTGCAGCTATGACAGCCACATTTTGGGGTTTCCCTGTGACAGCAGAGCCTTTAAACTGCATATTTACTATGAACGCAGACCACTGGGACAGAAGATGTTCTCACAGACCTGAGGTGTCCACCATAGCACTGAAAACTGTAACCATCCTCAGAAAGTTTGTAGTGTAGATTTTAACATAGACAGAAGTCTCTGGCTCCAGTAGGTAGACCCTTAATATTAAGAACACTTAAGTATACATCTGCATGCCTTTTTCATTTAGTTTGAGTGCTGTTTTCAGTGTTACCGTTTCACATATATCTTTTCACTATACTCCCGGTCAAAATGAAGGTGCAAATGTCTCTCATATCCGAGTTCTTCTCCCAAGCTTAATGAAAAAAAAACAAACCAAAAAAGACAAGTATCTGCTTATAATATTTCAGGATTAGAACAATATTACAGTTTATAGCATGTCAATACTGTGAAGAACTGTACAGTGTGTTTCTTCAGTGACAGGTGTGATTTTTATTATAAAGATTGTTAATGAATTCTATACAGCTCTAGCTGTCTACATATCTTGTTTATGTTCAAATGCAATTTAGGTATCAGATACGTTGTTCTAAGAAGCCGGACTGGTTTATTTCTGAACAGAAAAGGTGCTTCAGCATCCCAGTCAGTGAGGATGAGGAACTCCACAGAGCCTTCCTAGACGCACAAAAGATTTTCTATGCATGGAAGTGGCATGCTGCTTCTGTAGAGAAGTGGATACTGCAGCAGTAAGAGTTCCTGACCCTTGCATATTACAGAGTGCTGTAGTTCCCCTAAATTCAAATACAGATGGTAGACTCAGATCAAGTAGATTTGTCACTGTCTGATACTTTTGGGTTTTTAGCTTTTTCCCTTTCCGTATAGGGAGCACACCATTGTTGTTTGACAATATTCAGAATATACTGAGCTTACCACACCATATGTTGCATGTACCGAAGCAGGAAATGCATAATGATTTTTATAAAATTAATTTTAGTGATCTATATGAAGAAGCTCAAGGATGGAATGTTTCACTCCTGCACAAAAAAAAAAAAAAATTATGCTAAGAATTGTTTTCAAAAGTATTTATAATTAATGTCATTATGTGGCCTTTCTAAACTGAAGTACAATACAAAGTTTTAGACTTATTTCTTCTAACACTTCAGAGTTATTATTCAATATTCCTACTAATACTCTGGATTCTTTTAAACTGCCAGACAGCTGTGCCTTGCTACAGCATTTATACTTTTTGCTGCAACTTAGTAGTCACAATGAGACCTATACCTGAAAGGAAGTTGGAAGCAGCTGTGCTAGCAACATCTGAATTAAAAGAAGCCCACGGAGCACCAATTCACATCGGTGACCCTGGTCAGTGATTTTCATTTTTCATTCTACATGCACAAATGAAGGGGGAACCATGGGAAGTGGTAGGACTGAAATACCTGCACCAGTAAATTTACTGGTTTAATCCTTCCTAATGGTCACAAACCTGAATTAAAAAAAAAAAAAAAAGAAAAAGAAAAAAATCCTAAAAAAAGGGGTTTTAATGAGCTGAACACAGAGATTTTGTGGATATTAAGAGATAGCTGTCTGAAGTAGGTAAGTTATATGGCAGGGGTGGTTTTAGTAAAAAAAGTGTAACATTTTTCTAGAATGTGTGCAGTTTCATCTCTATGTGAATACTTTCTTGCTGTCAGAGATTCCAGTGACAGGGTAGGAATGATTGACAGCATGGGGAGAAGTATGTGTGGTTGCATTTTGTGTCTTAGAAGATGACTGTGAAAGTAAATACTACATTATTTTTAAAAATACTGAAATAGGATACACTGAGCACAACGCTTAGGACAGAATAAATAGATGACAAGACTATATTTTTTCAAAAAACTCAGCTCAAACAAACATAGGCCTAGTCATTGCAAGGGAAAATGGAGACAGGGGGCAGGCAGGAGGTGGCTGTTTGGAAAAGAACAAAATCAAACAAACACCTGTCAGATGAATATAGTTCACAGTAAAAAAAAATTCCCTCTGCTGACAGAAATTTGTTGATCAGTAGACTCATGGGCTGCATATACAGAAGGATCACGTTGCAGAGCATGGAAGGAGATGTCATCATTAACAGTACACCCCAGTGGTATATTTTGTCTGAGTTCTTAAATCTGAGGAACTAGTAAGAAGTCTTTACTTTCAGTAGAGCAACAAGCTGATTGGGCAAGTGAGGGTCACGCTGTTTATTTTACTTTTAACAGAAAAGAATAAACGATTATATATACAGGTTATATAAATTAATTCCAGATAAGACAGTGGCATATTAAAGAATGTGAAAAATTTAAAACCAAGGGAAGGTAGCAAATGCTTAGAATGATAATTCTGACAGAATATTACAAGTAGATGTTGGAATAAAACAAAAGACAATTTAGTGATGCTGGGTAAGAGCAAGATGTAGTTATCTAACCCAGAGAGGTAAAAGAGCACTTACTTATCTCTCTACCTGAAGAATGTAGGAAGATAAAGCAGTAGAAAATGTGTTCTAGAAAGAGCTCGTTTTGCATTGCAGTCATTTATTCTTGTTTGCCAGTGTTATATCATTCTTCTGTTGGTAGAGAAGATTTATAATATCTTGGAAACTCGGCATACATATCTAGTTTGTATTTTGTTGCAGAAATACAGTGAGTAAATTTTTAACTGGTGTCATCAAGTACAAAAAGGGAAAGCAAGTCAGCTCAGGTTCTGTGGACGTGCACTTGAAGGCAAACTAAATATGCCACTTCAGTGGGACTTGCCAGTGTTGCAGCCCTAGCTTAGTGTCACTCAATGATGTTTGGGGTCTACCTCCCCCAGCTTTGTGGTATTACTACTTAACTGGAATCTCTCATGATTTAATTTTTCATCAATTCCAGGTATGCTGGGAATAAACGATCTTTCCAAACCAGACTATGGGGACCCAGTTCACCTTCACCCTGGTGATATTCCAGTGTTTTGGGCCTGTGGAGTAACAGCAATAGAAGCAGTAGTCAACTGCAGTACGTACTATGTTTGGAGACTCTTTTTCAAATTATCCTTCAATCTCTTTTTCTCTCTTTTTTTTTTCCCCCTCTTTTGTTATAAAAAACATGGACTGAATGCATTGACTGATCAGCAGGTTTGATTTTAGAGTAAGCTAAAAGCCACTCCAAGCAAACAACAAAACCCACCTTTGGCAGGACTATTTTCAGTTGTGAAAGACAGGTCTGCCTTAAAGGCAGGTCTTACTCAAATTTCATCACTTTTGTTTCAGTATTTTAAAGGCAGAAGTCTAAAGGTCTGGCAGCATCCAAACATCTTTTTTTTAAGCATTATTAAAAGCTAAAAGTTTAAAGGCGTTTGTTTTTACGTTTCTTCCTTTTAAAATAGTATTTTCTATTACATTGCAGTAAAACAATAATAAAGGGAGTAAAAAAAGAAAACAAAACAAACAAACAAAAAAAAAAAAAAAAAAAAAGAAAAGAGGCAGCCAGAAATCTTTCCAAAGTGTTGTCAAGAGCTGCCAAATTGATTGACCTGGAAAACAGCTCATAATTGTTTCTTGAAGAATTTTGAGCTTTCAGGTTTTGTTCTAAAATTAAGTGAATGTGACACACTTTACATAAATGAAGCTTTGTCCTCTGCACAGAGCTGTCCTACACTTTATCCAATCATGTATAACCATTTATAAAAGACATGAGCACAAAGGGCAAGAAGATGCAACTAAACCACAGCAACAGTATTATATACTGCTCTAAATCACTAGTGCGGAATGAAATATCGTATTTTAGTTTTTACTGAAAAGTTTAATAATCAAAGACAGTATAATTGAGAGAGCATTTGGAGGTCATCTGCTTTGTCCTTCTTGCAGGGTCTGCTACAACCTTGTGGCTCCTTACAGATGTTTATCTAAACTGCTCCCAACACCTGCTGTAAATATGTTCAGTACTAGGAGCAGACACTTCTTTTTCTTTCTTACATACAATCCCTTCTCTCTGGCCCCAGATCCGAGCTGAAAATCCTGCTCATTCCTATGTTCTCCAGCAGTTCTCTTCATCTACCTCATGCACCCTTGCTGCAGAAAAAGGAGAGAAAAAAATTGCCAACCTCTCTACAGCCTGTTGCCCAAAGCAGCTGTCTATCCTGGCTTTGCCTGGAACTCACTTTCACTTTTGTTTATTTTGCCATTTTCTGTGTTAAAACCAGTCTTCATTAATGCATTCCAGGAACTATTTGGACAGTTTGTATCTTGCTGTGCTCCTTTTTCAGCTAGGTAGTTCAGAATAATCTGCTAGCTTCTCATAAGAAATACTGTCTAGTCACATGGTTTGGTGAGGTATATTAAACCTCAACAGCCGTGTTCCCCAGCTGCTTTTAAATTACTAGCTCCCAACAGATCTAGCACAGACCGAGCACATATATACTTGTAAAGAAATATCTCCTCCCATTTCACCATCCTAACAAAGTAAGGTTTTTCTTGTTTAAGTATACTAGCTGTGATTTATCCAACAACATACCAATTTTGCCAAATCAGGTATAATCTAGATCAACATTTCTGGTATTAACATAAAGACAGCAAATATTTTCAGTTTAGGGAGCTACTATGCTGTCAGGTCTAAATAAGCTTATTGTTCACTGTGGGGTTTGATGCTGCTCAGATTCCCTTTGCTAAGACTTACTGGTCACCTTTTGTCATTATTTCTTGCCAGTCTACAGGTTTTCTAGCTAGGTTGGCAAGACACTGTGCAGAGATGCTTTTTCTTAGTCCCCCTTTTCTTAGTCTGATAAAGGACTACTCCTAGCCAGCAAGCGGTAGTATGACAAAACTATGTCAACTCCTATTACAGGGATATTCAAAGGTACAAGACAGACTCTAATAGCTTCCAGCAGCACTAGAACCTAGAAAATTAGGTTTTTTTCTTACGGAAACGGTATCACCAACACGCTGTGCAAACTTAAGCATTAACTTGTTCTTATGTCAATGCACTTCATGTGTGTCAAATGCAATTTTCAGATTTGCCAGCTCCTGACAGACTTCCTTGAAGGATACTAGTGTTCAGTTCCTAAGTTGCCTCAGATTTATGCCAAAGAGTATATTGTAAAAAAACCTGATCAACTACCCATATGACCTTCGTAAAAGTGAAAACATTTTCAGATGTAAATGCATAAATTTCTTTCTCAAGATGCATTAACTGTTGCAGTGTAACTTAAAATATCACCTGTTTTTAGAAGTATCATCAGGCAGAGACTCGGTGTTGTTACATTAAATATTTTTTTGTGATTAAATATTTTTATTTATAATGTTTAATATGATTATTTATATTATTATATTAATATTTGTAATTAAATAAATTTTTGTGACTTTGTCATTCTGATATTTCAAAGAGTTTAACTGAAGTTTTTTCACCTATTTTAGGAGCTCCATTAGCTTTTACTCATTCTCCTGGCTGCATGTTCGTTACTGACCTAAAGAATGATGATGTCACAGTCAGATCCTCAGGAGAAGTCCCACAAGTCCACTGCATTTCTCAAGATCCTCTGCATTACAGTATTGTGTCAGCAGAAGCAGCCCAAAAGATAAGGACTCTAGAGACCCTAATTGGAATAGATCCCGGTAAGACACCTCTTTTCCTTTAGTGGATTTGTTACGAGGTAGATATGACCTATCATGCTTTTTCAGATATTCATAAAGTTCAAGAACACAAAATCTAAAGGCAATTTTAAGATTTAAAATATTATTTGTGGAATACAGTGAGCTAATATAACTAGGCCTTACATTTTCTGCTACTCTACTCAATATCAGAGTCTGGCCAAAACCATCCCACCTTAGGGGTAATGGAAGATCTGATCTTGATGACTGTATACTTTCAAAGTACACAGAAGCATCAATGTTTACAGCAGACTGGAGAGTCCACAGGGAATAAGAACTGTTGCTGAATAAAACTGAAATTGGTATGTAAAGTACATGGCACCACAGCATGCTGGTAGCAGCTACACTGGTATTCACCGTTGAGTAAATAGCACGTTTCTTTACACATGTTTATGACCCCTGTGCTCCTACCAGAAAGTTGTAGTAGTTGCATATGCTTTTCAAACATCCCTCTGTGATGGGTGGAATTACAACAAACTCTGCTGACATACTCATCGCAGAGATGTTCGTGATAGACTGAAGTGACCCGGCCACCACAGAAGGTTGAGAGGTGGGGCTGCACGTGTGCGTAAGGAAGATGAGAGGAACATAAAAGCAAACTGAATAGTGCAACCGTTCCTGTAATACACACTGAATTAGCCCCCTCTGTCTGCTGTAAATTCTGATCAGTTTCCCATAAGTTTTCTGAAATCCTCTGAAGGCAGTAGTGGAAAACAGCTTATGTCCAGCTCTCCCAAGCTCCAGGTCTGGGCTGTGTGCATGTTTGGGTCTGTTTATTTTTACTCACAAGGCCCCTCCTTTTCCCACTCTGGAGTTCAGCCTGGCACGATGCCATGCTCTGCAGAAACACAGAACCTAACTTGAGAGCTAGCTCATTTTATTGCTCAAGGACAGTACAGTACTTTAATTCAGTTAACATGCCCCACTTCTCAGAGACTAATATTCCCTGCTTCTCTTGCTCTATGTTTTGTTCAGAACTTTTTTCCATGTCCACTATCTGTACATTGCCTGTATGTTATTTAGGAGGAACCAAGGGAGAAATGGCAGAGGGGAAACTGAGGACAAAAATAGGAAAGTGCAGGTGGGGGGAAGGTGAGAAAGATGAAGATGTGAGTAGGCTAGAAAACAATAGTGATGACTTACCTCTCACCATCAGCCCATGAATATCGGCACGTCACACTGGTATTCATGGCTGTCAGGAACGATAGCAAATCAGAAGGACTATGCTGTGAACATTTTTTTCTCAGTGCCAGGGAAGGGAGAGGGGATAGGAGGTGCTTGAACAGTGGCAGACATACACCAATAGCACCGCGTTGCCTCTGTAGGGGCTGACCCATGAGAAGAGACATCTGTTAATATATTTTTACCTGTTCCTCAAGGTCAGGTAAAAATTCTCTACTACATGAAGTGTTACAAGATCTTTTAGCAGTCACCTCTGTATTAACTGAGTTTATGAAGTCCCTTGGTAACTTACCATGTCTCTGAATCCTCACTTCCGTGGTTATTAATTTCATTAAGTGGGATTTATTTGGGAATGAACTTTTCTCTATGCAGACAGAGTTAAATAGAGACAAAGGGCCAGCTTACTCATCTGAAGTCTGTATCAAAACCTATGTAAGATCTGGGGTGCCCGAGTTGCAATCTAGCATCAGTAGGTAGATGTGGTCTAGCACGACTGTCACAGCAGATCAGAGGAAAGCAGAGGGCCAAAGAAATGGAAACAATGTGCAGTAAGTTCTCAAAAAAAAAAAGAAAAAGCTATTTACACCAATACCTAGAAATGCTAGGTATAGTAATTTACAAAATCCAGTTAACTGAAATTCCTAACCTGGAAGCACAGCCCATTATCAGCATTACTCATATCCTACACCTTCCTAGGTTTCCTGAGGAAATTACCCCAATTCCTGCCTTGACCAGAGGTTTTTCTTTCTTTTTTTTTTTTTTTAAACCCCATTTTATGTCATTAAAGTATGCAGGTTCACCCACACAGAAACTTCAACAGAATGACATACTGAAGCGTACCACTCTCTTTAAACCCCCTTTTGCAGGAGAGCGGGGCATAGCCCCCCTGCGCCGGCAGGACGAGCTGCTGAAGGCTGGCCTGTCCCTCTGCCATGCGCGGGCCGTGCTGCTGACCACCGGGTTCCCGACCCACTGCACCCACCAGCCGCCCGAGGAGAACGACGGGCCGCCGGGCACGCTGGCTGTCGCAGCCATGCTGCAGGCCTTGGAGAAAGAGGTTACCATAGTAACAGATCAGAGAGCCGTGAATCTCAATAAAAAGATTATTGACGAGGCTGTTCAACTAGGTAAGACACACGTTTTTTTTCCAGTTTTTATCTTGCCAATTTGAGCCAAGGTTTACTTCAGTTATTCTCACTGTCACTTAGTACCGGGTTTTATTTTTTTTTCAGAGGATGACCCGGGGTGAACCCTCTAAGCTCTGATCAGCCTTGCCACAATGGCATGGTTTTAAACCCAGCTGGCATCAAGTTAGTACTTATGTGCCTGGGTACTGGTTCTGGATTAGCTGTTTGTGAAGAACTCTGGATGTCTGCTCTCGTTCTCGCAGACCTCTCAAGGTCCCATTTACTAGCACTAACATCCAAATGAGTTTAAATTAGAAGTAAGGCGACAGGGAGCTTATCAGGAACTGTGTAAAGACATCAAATCCTTACTATTCTAACTGTTCTACTTTTTTTCTAAGTTATTCAAACACACATTTTAAAAAATAATGAAAAAAGAGAGGTACATAGTATCCGAATTGTATTTTGTTCCCTTGTAGGAATCCTGAAGAGACCTGTCCCTGTATTGAGTTATCAAAGGGAAGGTGCCGATTCAGCTTTGATGTTTTTGTGTGAAGGTGGGAATCCTGGAAGACCTAGGTATGTGTACTCAGTTTTTTAGAATGGATCACACTTCTACTATGTAAAGTTATGATAAAAATAATGACCATGATCTAAGACGGCATAACAGTTACAAGTAAATCCTTAACACTTCAAGTGAACAGAAAAAAACCTTAGAAACCAGTGTTGGAGCACACATAGAGCCCAGAATTCCATATTATCCTGTAATTACACATTTCTGGAGTACAAAAAAAGAAATGATACTTCATACATCAATTAGCTCTTTTCCTTCGAAAAATTTCCAAAAGCTTTTCAGCTGTTATTCCATAGATATATATACACTCACAGAGTATATTATTTTACCAGTTTTTAAATCACTGAGAAAATCAGAAGGGGGAATTATTATGTCAGAGTCAGTGAAAGAGCTAGGAAAAGAGTTGTGGAGTGTGTTCACTTTCCAGAGCTTTGGCTCAAGTGTGACAAGTGGGGAATCCAATTTGATTTAATAAAATGTCATGTGTTTGTAATAGTGTGAAGGTGATCATCCTATTGTCTTTAGGCAGCCAAAACCAAAATCATAGATGTATGCATGCATTTCTGAATATTGATTATTTAAACTGTTTGCATAAGTATTGCTGAGTGTACAATGTTAGGGAAACATTCAAATTTAAACAGTGTGTGATTAGTGTTAATGCACTGGAGAATTTGCCAAGTAGCTGTATGCACATTTCATTACTTAGCAGGCAACTTACATTTCCTTTAAGCAGGCATACATTGCTCATTTCTATTGATCTTTCCTTGTAAAGCATTTAAATGTAGTTACCCTCAGTTTATTCTCTTTAATAAAAAGATCTTTCACCCTGGTATTTGCTTCACCGTCTTATTCAATTCTCATTTCTTTCCACAGATTACTTATGCTATAATTGTATGCTGTAATAGTATGCGTGATGTCTTTGGTTTTTACGTATAGTTTTACAAATATAGTTTATAGCTATGCATAATGTAATTACAGGCAGTTTCTATTTCAGTCCCCAAAAGCTGAAGTGTTTCTTTAAAGTAGACAACTAACCTGCTTAAGGTCTCTGGAACCACCGTAGATACCCACCCACAAGAACATTAAGTAATTCAGCAGAATTAGTAACCTTTTAACAGTAAAACTGGAGAAGCAGAAGCAGAACAACTTAATTCTAACATACAGTGGCAGAACTGAGTACTAAAATTCTGCTTAAAATGTAGGACATCTGTAGCACATCTGTCTACTCTCATAAGTAGCAAAACAGCCATAGACTTAAAGAAAAATCCTCCAAATCTAAAGACCCAAACCAAAAAAATCCCTAACCAGAAATAAAAAAATATTTGCCAAGCAGTGTACTTTAAGAAGAGATTATATTTGCACTACCAAGGATTTAGATGATCATTAATTTCCACTTTTTTGTTTTCTTTGAAAACACTTATAGACCACTGTCTTACAAGGTATTGCCTATTTTAACATGAAACAGAGCATGGCCAGATGGCTGACCCAAAGGATTGCTGGTTAGGAGGATTTCAGGAACTTCTCCATTTCTTGGTGGCAAATGTGGTTTGAGGGAGTTGCACTGAAGCTATAAAGAAATAGACTAACCTTTTAAAATAAACTGTAGAGAACTACATTCAGAAATAACAAAACAGTTTCCAAGTTTTACCTTGAATCCCAAAACGGTCAGAACACAGAACCAAGCACACCAGGAGAAGCAGCCAACAGAAAACTTTGCTAGGTGAAAATCACAGCTTCGACTCCTCTGTTTTTTCACTCCTCTCTAACCAGATTTGATCACCTGATAGCAATAGAGCGTGCTGGGATGGCTGCTGATGGCAATTATTACAATGCCAGGAAAGTGAATATTAAACACCTTGTGGATCCCATAGATGACCTGTTTTTAGCTGCACAAACCATTCCAGGAGTCACAACAACAGGTATGTGTGAGTTTGTGTTATATTCTCAAAGTGAAAGAAGCACAAAATGGGAACTCTTAGTGGAAGTGCAGGGGAGCAGGAGGCAGGTGTTGAGTAACTGCTTGCAGGCTACAGCTGTTCGTTGTGGTTGAATTTAAAGAGACCGTTACTGGAGAAAAAGTACAAGTTTCTATTGAAAAGTTCTCACAGCTGGAAAAAATAAGGGAGTTGATTTCAAAGTTATTTAAGGACAAAAAAACCAAACCCAAGCCTAGATGTATTATCTATACATCAGTGTGCGTACATACATTTCTCTAAATGTAGTTTTTAACACAGACTTTATTTTGCATGTTATGTGTGGAAGGCAGCATAGAAAGCAAATGACTGTTGAATGGAAACATTACATATTAAATATTATATTTATTTTTATGAATATTATACCTGTGTTAAAACAGCAGTCTGAATGGAATCTTAGTTTATTTTGTCTTTTAGCAGTACATTCTCTTAAGCAGAGATTGCATATTTGCATCTACTACAATAGTGCCTTCTCTAACAAAATATATGTATACGGTAATAATCTTTAAAGGAGGACATTGTCCTTTCTGTCACAACTGCATCGACATTCGCTAACACTTCTAATAAGAATGCTTTTGTCAACATAGTGCTCCTCTCTTTTGCCAGTGGTCCTTTCTTGGAAGTTTAATTGCGTTTGGTTTTGAAAAAATATGACATAGATCAAGGTGTATCTATACAAGTGTTGTACAACGCTCTTGTACAATCAGATGCCTCCTGCTACTCTGTGTGGACCAAAACAGAGCCTGGAGATCTTTAATCTGTGTAACTATTAGAAACAAAATCAGAAATGAGTGTCACAAAACAAGTAAGTACCCATGTCAGGCTGATTTCACTCACATTAAAACGTGTCTGCCAATCTGGCTTTTTAATTTCTTGTAGTGCTGTGGACTCACTCCTGTTACCAAAAACACAGGAACTTTGACTTCTCAGTGTTGACGTTTTTCAAATGTTTCCACAGAATTTACAGAGCTCCTGCAGAGGCAATGCATAGTCAGATTTCAGTGTGTTGGAATCATTTAAAGCTGTATAGCAGAAGAGTTCCCTGGTGTTTCTGTATGTTCTGAAAGCTTGCAGTACGTTTTGTTTAGATGTAATTCCATTTTTTTCCTATTCCTGAGGAGTAACTCTCATCATTCAAAAAGAAGCACTCTAGATGGCACTCTGCTGGCAATCTTGGTAGAAAAGCCAAAGATTGACTGAATAAAGATAGAGAAAACTCCCTTTCATAAAGATGTTTAGCAAAATGCCTCAGAGCTTGATCTGCTGCAGCTGATTTCAATTCTTGTCCCTGTTTTTAGAGTGTTGATACAGGGACTTGGTCTTTCCAGCTATTATATAATATCACATCCTGATTCCTTTAATAAAAATGCCCTAATCTTTTAAAATATCTGCCAGAGCAGGTCAAAGAATGTTATTGATTTGGCAGAGTTTGGAGTGTTCTGCAAGGTGGGAATTTAAATCTGTTCAGCAGAATTTGTTTTAAACGTTCCCTGAATATTCAAATATACTATGAAATGTCATTAATTAAAAATATCACGGACTTGTTAAGAAGAAGCAGTTATCCAGATTTGCTGTGTCCCATTGCTGTGAATTTTCTCTAAAGAGATGTCTGCATAGGAAATGATTTAACAAGTCATAAGTTTCAAAAGGTAATGAAAGTACCTGCTCTGATTACCATGGAATTTGTGTATATGGATATTCTGTGCTGGATGGCTAACTGAGTATCTAATGAAAAACAATGCAATTGTTTCTTTATGTTGTCTGTTACCTAGTTAACGTTTCTTATTTTGCTTATCATGCTATCTTTTTGTGTCTCTTTTTTTTCTTTTAATTTGATTACAATTTCTTGGAATGGCTGTTGGTTTTCTTCAATGTATTTCTGCAAAGCCTAGCCTAACAAGGCACCGATCTGCGCTGTGGCCTTTGCATCCTATATCTCATTACTGATGACAATGTAGTGCTACTGATTATGGTAAATTTTTCTGGTGGGGCTATCTTTGACTTTCTTCGTGGTCAGCAGGAATTTGGAGGCATATGTCTAGTTCCAAAATAAAATGCAAATATTATACTATGTTAGGGCAGAGTATTCAGATAACTTTCTAGACTAGAAAAGGATACTAGAAAGATCAAATTTTCAGCCTTACAGAAATCTTTACATAGTGTGCTCGGTGGCAAGAAGTATTGTGTTAGTAAGTGGAGAGGGGAAATGTTAGAACATTTGTTACCTGCTGATTAATGGCTGTCAAGATTTGCATTTAAAACAAGGTCTTTGTTTAAAAAAAATCTGATCTAGGAGTTTGACTACAGACAAATTGTGAACAATGCCTACAATTGTATGGGTACTGGTATCATAAAAAGTCATGGAGTAAACAGTAGCCTTCAGGAAAATAAAAAATAAGACATGAAAGGCTGAGGTTGGAAGGGCTCATTTTCCACTAAAGACTGAAGTAAAAGTTTAAGACGTTACAGAAACCACATGCTATTTTTTTTCAGTTGACATAGCTATATGCTTATTTAATTGACCTAGCTATATGCTACTTATAAAGGAGCTAATGAAAAGCTTTCCAAAGTGCTGCGTGAAAAAATATTGTCACACATTTCCCTTTCATACAAATGTTTTTTATCATAGAAGACTGACATCTTATGTGTTTTTTATGAATGCAGTTTAGAAGCCAATGTAGTCAGTGAAAACTTTCATGGAAAATCCAAGAGAGCTATTTTTTCTCTGCCTGGAAAGCACTCAGGCCTTTAGGAGAAGAGCATTCATCTTGTCTATTTTAGGCATCTATATTTGGAATGTCTGCCTTGGGGTGAGATGAACTGAATGTTTGAAGGGTTTGTTTCTCTCTGCTGACTTTAAAAGAAGCATAGCTGACCAGCTCATGGGTAGATGGCTTGTATTTTGTCAGGTGAATCTCAGTCTGGAAATCTAGAGTAAAATGTAGTCCTCTGCTGATGTGTAGAGGAGGAAGAAAACAGATGGTACAGGAAAAATTTTCAGCGTGGTGTTCTTTTCCTCCCAGTGTAATGCAAATGGGATCTATCCACAGCTGTAGATCTACTAACTGCAAAACCATCCTGGTGACAGGACTTTCACAAAGACAAGAAAAAGCAAAGCAAGGCTGATAGAAAAAACCCTCTGAAAAACAGATTAGTATCTTTCAGTTAAAGAAACTGGTGACGATCTTCAAATGACAAGAATTCATTTTAGCATGTTTAAAGACTATTAAGAGCAAAATTTTGGATTTTTAATATAAGAAAAATCAGAACGTTGTATGGATTCTTACAACCCAGTAGTAACTACCATATTTATATATGATGATAGAGGCACCATGATTATGTCATTACCTATTTGAAAAGTGCTACCAACAAGCAGATTTTAGAAACCACCATTAAGTCTGAACATCGAAATAATTGTGAACAGATTATTTAAATCCTTTTATATAAGTTGTGTCACTCAGTTATGCTCTCCTTGACTATGTAGACTTAAGGAGTTACATAAAAAATTGCTGCTGAGAAATAATTTTCTATTTCTCTTAGAGAAGAAATTTGCTACAGACTTACGTGAGATGTTTATGCAGTTACTCAAAGTGTTAAATTTATCACTTTTCAGGGCTTGAAGTGTAAATTATAAATACTATAAATTCTCTCCTGTAACACATACTATTCATAGTCACATTTCAAATTCAAATACGATATGTTGCAGTGAGGACTTAGAGCTCTTGACTGTTCTGTTTCAGAGACATGAACTAGGAATTTTCTATAAAACCTTCCAAGTTGAGAAAATGCCATTTTTAGACTAACAGGTGAAAGAGAAATGTTGATTTTCATTTAAACAGATGGAATTTTTTTTTTTTTTTTGGGGGGGGGGGTGTTGTTATACATTAGTAAGAGACTAGAGGTACTATCCAGCTTTCATGTAAGCTGCTAATTTATGTATTATCCTTATCTCCAGATCTCAGAATGACATCTAACAATTTTATGTCCCAAACACAGGATTGCCCAGAATTTTCCTGAAATTACATAGGTCCCATTGATTTTACTGAAATCACTGAGACAAATACATAGCCTTTCTACTTGGCCAGCAAAAATCAAGGGCCCACACCCCAAATATAAGAACACTAAAAAAAAAAAAAAAAAAAAAAAGGAAGACTGGCTATGTGTTTCATAAGTTATTAGAAAAAATGAAAACAGTTATAGTGCACAGGGTTGGCCTCTTTGTATACTGTGGCGCAATGATTGTGTAAAACAGATTGCCAAGTCCTACTTCTGCCAAAGTCCTTACTTTTTGCTTAACTTTCTGAAATATTTGCTACTTTTAATCTCTTTTTTTTTTAATTAAAGCTTTTAACAAGCCAAAGTTTTCTATGCTTGCTTTATTATAGTCATGGACAAATTCCTCAGGTTTATTTTGGATTAATTTTCTTCTTTATTTGTGCTAATGTACTTCTGATAATGCATTATACCGAACACTTGTTTAAGGCCTTCCATAGGCGAAGTTTACTATCTTAATTCTATCTGCAGTTCTTGAGCACTTGATAATTTTTATTTCTTTTGCATGCACTAATACAGCATACATTGCACATATACGCTTACAGGTTAGTGTGTGATAGGTGATGCTTTCAGCCATTCCATTCACAACCTTCTGGTTTTAGACACTTGATGAAAAAGGATAAATCGCCTTATGTGAAGCTATGAGCTGTTCAGAAATTTCTAAATTTCTGAAAGGATTGTTAGTTATATGCTGGGTTCATACTCATTTGGTCTTTTTCTCTTTTCATAAAGGTGTTGGAGATGGAGGAAATGAATTGGGAATGGGGAAAGTAAAAGGTGCTGTAAAGAAGTACATAAAAAATGGAGATGTTATAGCCTGTGATGTTGAAGCTGATTTTACTATTGTAGCTGGTAAGGGATTTTTTTTGGGGGGGTGGGAGAGTTGCTGATGTTTGAGAACAGAATTGACAAGAAAACATCTGTCTTTCGAACTAATTTGTGTTGGCCCTTTATTTGTATGACCAAGTCATCCCGGGCAAACAAATCTGTCTCTGTATTATGTCCATTTTCTGAAGAGTTAAGCAACTATGGCTTCAGCAGGACTGACTGAAAATTGAGGATGCGCATTTAATTGAAGTGAGAAAGCGCATTTAATTGGAAATAGGAGGGCAAATCCTGAATATTCTTGAAAAAAATCACACCTTAAATAAAATAACAAGGAAGACTGCGGAAGTGATCTGTGTGAGAATTAAAATACCTGTGCAGATATGGATTTTCAGTATAATTCATGAGCTTCTGTGGGTGTGACCTTTTCAGGCCTAAATCAGTCATATTTTTTACATGAAGAGATGGTACGTCCTTTTACCAGCCACTTAAGGACAGGTGTACATTCTTGATGTACAACAAAAGTTGAATGTTATAGTTAAAATTCTCTGCTACCTTAACATCTTAAGTAGCGCAAAGTAAAATTTGCAAGTGAAAGAGCTGTGTTCAGCAGGGGCCGATTTCTGAACTGCATGGACTATAGGGTACTTAGGCTCAGGTTTTGAGGTTTCTAACCTAGGTGTCTAACAATCTTGATACTAAGACAGCAATTTCTGGGAGAAATGAGAGTGTGGTGATAAGTATATCTACTTCTTATGGCTATATGTATATAGTATCTACAGTGGCTGTTTTGGCAATTCTGATAATTTTTACTTTGAAAGCAACTGTCACACCCAGACCCTGCAAAGGGAAGTGAGGTGGAGCTTTGGACATGTTTAAGTATGCAAAACTACATGCACTAAAACAACTTCCACACTTCTTGAAAATTTTGCTATTCTGCATCTCTGGAAAAGGTATCAGGTAGCAGAGACAACTTCTCAGAGCAAGTTTCAAATCTAATGATCCCCAATAGAGTCTTGACAAAGAAGCTGTCTAACAAGACTGTGTGCACTGATTTGATAACAGCATACAGAAAAATTATGGATCTTAACTGTGTTAGAATGTCCTTTTGTTTATGACACTTACACCAAGGACACATCATCAAGACACAGACAATTAGCTTCACCATAGCTTCGTATCTTACAAAATAGCTGAACTCTTTAATCAGGCCTCATTTTGTGACCAAAAAGGGATTCTCTGCAATGGTACAGCGTTCCATTATAAAATCTGACACCAGTAAAAATTTGCCTGGTTTAGGATACTTTATCAAAATCTTCTACCTCTGTGTGGTTAGAAACAAAAGACACCAGGCTGTACCATGGCTCCTGACAGTTCATGGACATCACACTAAGCCAAGGGGAACCGTGCTACAGACCATGCCCATTTGAGTTTTTGCTTTGTTGGAAAGACAAACCACAAACTAAACTAGATGGAAACTTAGAGAAATTCAATCTGTACTAGAAATACTAGAATACATAATACTAGAAAACATTTCAGTATGTTAAGCAATTGTGTATTTCTGAAATAAATGTTCCAAATTCGTGTCAATATTTAATATATATTCATGTTCCGTTTCACCACGCTACATGAGACTCAGTTTTATGTGCCTACCGCCCTATGCAGGTTAGGTATCTTTGCAATAGATATTGGGGTTTTTCCATTTATTTCCTGGTGCCATTCTTTTGCAGGGGTCTCTAACTGGGGAGGCTATGCCATCGCCTGTGCTCTATATATTCTCAGCACTTGTGAAATACATGACCGCTATCTGAGGAAAGCCATTGGATTTCCGCAGTTATCACAGAAGACGGTCTGGCTATCAGCACTTCCTTCTGTTACCAAGGTAATTTCTGTAGGACCAAGGAGTTGTGACTTGCTTGTGACATGCAGATAGGATTTGCTACCAGCTGCTAAATCCTGCCTAGTCCAGTTCGATAGCTTACTTTCACCTGGTCTTTTGGTGACTTTTGCAAGTCACTGGTGAATGAGCAACCACACTGTATTTAGAATATTCCACAAAGGCTTCAAGGCTGATTGAATGTAAAAATCCTCAAAAATGCATGTGTACGTGTGCTGTGACTTCAAGCACAAGACAGCACTACAATTTTATGGGCAGTGCAAGAAATCCTTGCACTGCAATACAGTGATTAAAATTACCTGTTCACTTCCTTCGTATTGTTCATGATTTTATAAACCTCTGTTGTAGCCTTCTTTAGATGTCCCTCTTCCAAAATCAAAAGTCATAGAGTTCTAATACAGAAGCCACTCCATATTTCTGATATTTGCACCTTCTGATCTTTCCACCTTTTCTAGTTATGTTAGAAACTTTCTGTAATTAGTTTTGAATGTTTCTAAACTCAAGACTTGCAGGTGAATATTTTTAAATCTGTTTTGATTAATGCAACTCTGAACAATGTGATATTCTGGGAATACAAAGGTTTCAGACTGAGAAAAGTAAAATAACCGAGAGGGGTGAGAAATGACTGTGATCTGTGTTCATCCTGCTGAGCACATGGCTCTATTTTTAACTTGGCAGGGTTTGTTTTGTTGGGTGGGTTTTTTTAATATACATATATATATATACTCAACAATCAGGTAAGGTTGTTCCACCATACTTGTAATAACTTAGGAACTTCAAACTTCAGTCTTACTGGTAGAGTACCTCTATAGACACCTGGGCAAAACCAGTAAGTTTATGACCTGCAAGAATGCTAAGCAAAATGTCTACCATAGATATTGCTCACAACAGTGGAGAATTTATGCTGATGAGAGTACGTTCTGCATGACATGCCAGCAAAACACCTCTTAAGTATTTTAGAATAGGTAACATTTTTTGAAAATTCTTGCTATTTTGATTTTTCATTTAAAGGTCACAAAACTGACACTGATCCCTATGTTTAGCATAGCTGTATAGCCACCTATCCTTTGACTTAACAAAGCACATGGCACCTTTCAGCACAATCTTTTCCTAAAATAAATTACTTTTCATCTTTCAGTGGTTTTGCCCTTTAAATTAATGTATCCTTAAAACTACTATGATCAAAATTCCTGGTAATGAGCTACTGTAATTAAATGTGACACTGTGTACAGGAAATCCTTCTTGGTTTTTACTAAGCTATCCAGCTGGGAATATTGAGAATGATTCAATAATGGGCTATTGAAAGTGCAAAACTAAAATCTATTGAGATAAATTAATGGAAACAGTTTTGTGGAGGACAGGAAATTACAAAATGCCTGACAAGAGAATATGGTATCGTTAATTATAAATCACACAACAGTAAACAATGCAGATGATTGAACACATTAGTGTTCACACACTCCATTAATATAAAAAACCCTCAGACCACTTATATTTATATGGCTACTTTCTGCCCAATCCAACTTCTTTTAATGCTATAATAATTACTCTCGTAAGTTAAAGAGCACCACCACACATACCCACGTCAGTGTTCATATTCTCTGTTTGTAACTGGAAAGAAGACAGTTGAAGGAGTGCCTAAGCACCGAACAGCTTTCTTGTAATGTGTTTTGTCTTTCTTCCAAAAATGGCATTCCTTCCGCGAAAACTATAGGTGATCATTACTGGATGAAGAACTCCCCTGAAACACAAAGGTTATTTCTCTGCAGCCTTGTGTTCAAGCAGTGTCAGGATTGCACGCAATAAAGCCCAGAACTGTGGAGCTGAACATTCCCACTGAACAGAATGCTGAGATAGTTCTAAGTGCATGGATTAGTCTTTACATATATTTTATTTAATAAAAGACACTGCATTGCATTTATTCCTTGTTGAGAACTTGATGAACAAGAAACAATTGGATCTAAACAATCTTCACTTACCTTTCATTTGTGGAACTGAATCATAATTGTGTTGTTTAATACAACATTGGTTTGATTTTTCAGATGTTCATGGTACTTTTACACTGAAGTGACTCTAGGGAAATATATTAATTCATACATATCCAAACATAGCTAATGCTAAACATCCCAGAGTAAGCTCTGCATTTCCTTGCATCTCACATCCAGGTTAATATATCAGGCAGTCATTATTTTACTGAACTCTTTATTATAAAATGTTAAGAAATGAACTGTATGGTGCTGATTTTGAAGTTGTGACCTATAAGAATGTTAATTATGTTGTAAATGAGAAATATATTGAAATATGATGTTTGTTTTAGTGTTCTGTATAAGCTTTGTCATGTCTAAGGGAGTTTTTCCCATTAACAAAGTGCAAATTAACAAGTTCTTTTTCTATTAATTGGGTTATTTTTCTGGTTACCCCACTCCCAACATAATGATTTGCTAAAGAGAGAACTCTGAGCAAACTGCAGCACTTTACAGCTAAGGAAGCACGCTCTACATTGTTCCTTCAAATGGAAAGAATAGCATTCGATGAGAGGATGCAGTTTATCAGGCATAGCTAAGCAGTATGAAGCAAGCAAGCCTTTTTCCCACGTAAGCAGATCAGAGTGCTCTAACATGTGAGCATGTGGGAGAAGAATTCAAATTAGAAATGATGTTTTGCGTATCCAATTCAAGTGTCTCTTCCGTGACACAAGAGATCTAATTTGCCAATTTGCATATAGATGCTAAGAAAAAGCTCTCTCATGCAGAAAGATCAGTTGATTATATTTGCATTCACATATTTGATCGTTCATGTGAGATAAGCTGATGGATATTTATAGCTTTATAAATTAAAAAGTAGCACTTCTAAAGCTACCGATGTATCCAGATAATTTCCTTAAATAGCTGTATCATTGCAGTGTTGTTACATGATGTCAAGACTGACACCATGTAACTATGCATAATTTTTCTTTAATAGAACACTGGTGCCTCATGTAACTTTGTTGCAGCTAAGAACCAGGATGCATTAAGAGAAAATACAGGACAAATAATAAAGTGCAAATAATAAAGTGCATTCAGAAAACAGGTTACTAAATTATACTAAATTATCTGGTAATAGACCATGCAAAGTATGCTTTAATTCTTTCAGAAATTCTTATATTTTGACCATATACTGTATTATTTAAAATACAACTATATTGTGTCAAAATTCAGATCTAAAGCTATTGTAATCTTTATGGTTGAGAAGTCTTCCTAGGAAAAACCGGAACATTTAATAAGACAATATTAGAGAGTTTAACATCATAATTTTTTCATTGTCAATTTGTGTCCAGGAGATAAAGGACTTTGCTAGAGGTTATTGGATGGGAATATCAAACAAGAAGTAATTAAACGTACAGAAGTGTTTGTCAAGGACGCTGGCAGGGCTGTTTTGGTAGTACTCAAAACCAAGGATTCTGTTCCCTTTGTGTACTTTTAACAGCTCAATTTGGAATATGCTTTGTTATCTGCTTATATTACTGTTAAGCAAGAAAATAACTGTTATAAACATGAAATTGAGTTGCAGTTCTAAACAAAAGTATGCACTATTTCAGAGAATCCCAAGGAAGCACAATTTCAGGATTATTCCCCCATTCCTAAGCAACCCAAATTCTCGTAAAATCAATAGAAAAAAGTGGACAGAGAGCAAAAGGCACACAGATCACAGAAGCTGCAGGAAAGGAAAGTGATTGCCAATGTACCTACTCCCTGTAACCTTTTTTCCTGATGTATCCTCTTACCCTTCTCTTCTTTTTCTTTAAAAATGCATCTGCAGCCAGCTGCTACACTGGGGAAGTGATAGGTAGTGGTTTTTGAGATACTTTGGGAGGAGGTTGCTCTGATTCTGATTTATGCAATATAGGAACTTGAAACCAGGCAAAAAAAAGGATTTGTGTTACTAAATTGATGTTGTTGTGCTGTTTGAGGGAGTGTGGAGAACAAGATCATTCAACAATTAAATAGAAGTCAAGAATGTAAGCCTTTTGATGCTCCCTAAGCTCCAGATGCTACACACATTCTTTGGGACAAGGGAAAAAGTTGTTAGCAAACGGCTGTCAGAATAAATATGGAGGATGTGGTCAGTCTCCCCTAGAATTAGAAGCAAGATCTTGATGAATGCTCTTGTCTGATTCGGAATCTTAATTATATTCTCTTTTTATGTTGGTTTTAAGGAAGAAAAGCTTCTGAAAGCACTTGTGCAGCATGGGGTCCGCAGTGGAAAAACTGCCAGTCTAGAAATGGAAGTGGATGGGCTGCCCTTCTACAACACCCATTCGCTTATGATTGAAAAGCTGCTTCAAGAAGCGCAGCAGTGACTGCCCCTGATGATTTCTGTATCGAGAGTTGCCCCCATGTTAGTTCCTTGTTCCCTAGCCTCTCACAAGGTATAAAAAAAATCAGAAAAAGATGACTTTTCATCTCTGGTGTCTGGGCTGCCCACAACCTTTCAGTGTTACATCTCTGTGAAGCAAGAAGGGGATATGATGTCATTGTGATGATTTTTTGGGCTACCTTTCTTTTCTGTAATTATATAATGGAGAATGGATATTAAATGGTATTATATACTAAGAGGTGATCCGTCTTTTACAAAGAAAGCTTGTCACTATAAAATGAAATATTGCACTGCTGTTCCAATTTTACTAACCTTATAACTGCAACAGGAAGTAACTCTTGTAGCAACTTGGATTTAAAAATACCTTGTGGTGGGGAAAACAGCTGCAGTGGAGTGGGGAGGTTCAGAGCAAAAAACCCCAGCGTTAGAGTAGGGAAAGCTGTTAGACACAGCTCCCTTGCACGCTTCCTGTAGCCCCTCTAACATGGTCGTCTTGTGGTGGTGGTGGGTACTTTGTGGAAGTGTGAGGAGATAAGGGGAGAGCTGTAACTGAGATAATGAAAATAAGGGCAGCACTGCAAACTTCCCACGTAAAAGGTAGGGTATACCATTTGCCTCCTTCGGACTACTAGTTTACCATGTGTATCTTTTGTCCCTTTCTGGGTAATACAGAAAGGTGGTATACATTTAAGGGTATCCCGTTGAGAATAAATGAATTAAATACATAAATAGTGGTTAAAAATTAATACTTAAAAATGAAAGCATTCCTGGAAATTAAAAAATACTTGCGTTCAGTATGAAATAAAACTATGGAAATGAACATTTGGATTAATTCCAGTTATAGAAATTCAGCTCCTGAAAAGACTAAATGAAGCAAAATTAAATTGTATCTTAAAAGCCTACTAACGCTGAACCAGTACATGACAAATAGTTGTGAATTGTGCCTGACTTTTGTCATTTAAAGCTGTGATTTTTACTTTAACTCTAGAGGAATGTCAGGGCTGAACTTCTGCTAGCTGTCAGCCCTTGCAGCAGAGAGGACAGGGTATCTGTGCACCTCTCAGGCACTGATGCTTTAGCTAAAATGATTATAATGATACAAAAAGCGAGCATCAAACCACTGTGCTTTAACAGGATGAGAATGGCAGTTGTGTTTAGCCACTGCTTTTTCCAAAGCACCGTGGACTTCCACACCTTATATCTACTTTTCTTCCTGGCCGGTGAATTTTACGTTCCTTCTTTTATGTAAGACAAGCACATAACTTTTGGAGAACGAGAAAAATCAGTTCTTACCACAAACACTGGTGTATTTTGAACATCAATCTTCTGAAGTCCTTGAGGACACACAGCCTTTAAAGACTTAAAACAGTTGAACACATGAGAGAAAGAAATCTTAATGCCAGACAGGCTGCTAGACATTCAGATTCGCCAAGGCTCCCAATGTATATTTTATAGATCAGACATTTTTTTAGATTCATTTTATTTAAAACCTTCTTGAACGATGTTGCGGTAGAACTATCTTTGAACTTTCATAATTAGAAAATAGCTCCTTTAGAGGTCTCCCAACTCTCCAAACTATAACTATTAAGCAAAATATTTCCTATGAATGCTTGAGCTTTTTGCCAAAGCCAGTAAGCCTGCAGGATGGCATATGTTCACTGCTGCACAGAACCCACAAAATGAAATGGGCATAATTTTAAAAAGTCTGTTTGGGAAAAGAGGCAGCTGATTTCCTTCTCTGTGTGCTAAGTGCTTAGTAGCTTACTGACATATTACACTGACAGGTGCAATGTATGTTATTCTTTCCAAACACTAACATTTGTCAAAAAACCCTTCATTTAGTGAGCTTTTGCTCTTTTTTTCTGAAAATACAAGTTTTAACACTCAGATTTCAATAAGAAATATAGAACGTAATAATTTATTTGTCTTTTTCTCTAATGTGTTTTTAAGATCCCTTCTCATGTGCAGTCCCAAGCACTGTATTTAATCCAATAACAATGTGTAGCATGTCTCTAGCAACCACAGCAGGACCCTTGGTTGACTAGTTTCTGGCTGAGATGGAAAGCAAAGCTCTGAGTGAGAGTTACCTTCTTCCCACATTGGTTACAGTTCTGCAGCCTAAGCCTAACAGTTACACTATAGAAAGAATTGATAAAATATTGACTTCAGGGGAAAAAAAGAGAAGGAAGAAAAAAAAAAAAGAAGAAAAAATTCTCCCCCTTCTCTTGTGGGCTAGCAGGTTAAACATTGAGAACTGTAGCAGAATGCTGGACTTCATTACACAAGTTTCCATCTGATTTGAAACTGCAGCAGCTGACCAAAAGCTGGCCACATCAAAGTACAAATTCAAATAAGCCTTAATCCCTCAGATGACAATTTGATGTAATATGGCATGCTCTGCATTCCAGCTGTCTAATTTAAACAACGTGGGTAACTGTAAAGAAGTAAAGCATAAACAGGAAAACAAATATTTCATCCTAGAACAAACCATGTGTGTGTCTTAACCGCCTGCCAGGTCATTGGAGTCCAAGCAGTTGGCTCGGTGCTTAACAAAATAGAAGCACGGCATTACGGCAGTGGCGAGTCCCGGCCTTACAACCCCGTCGATACAGGAGATCAGAACAAAGATTAGGAGAAAGTAAAGCTAAACAGCACTAATGATCACAAGAAAAAAAAATGCATATATAAGGTAATTAATCCAGCTTGGCGACTGGTCTAAGGATAAAGAAATGTAAAATAATTAAACAAACCAAATGTTAACCTATGCAAACCTAGTCCCCTCCTGGGAGTAGGGACATGAACCCTTTCTGAAAGAGACAGGAGAAGATTTGTAGTCTCACAAATAGAAACTGTGGGCTAAACTCATAAGATAGTTATTTCAAACAAAGAGTGAACAAATATATGAAGAAAATAATAAAAACATCCTTTATTAAACACATCCCTAAATTATTTCTAATATTGCACTCTCAAGGTGGTTTCCAGAAAACTGTTAGAATATAATCCTTTCAGAAACCGACGACAAGCAAGGCTGTATTACCGTGACATACTTCAGATACCAGGAGTAGACTATCTGTCTAGAGAATCTTTTGACGTTTGGGGCAGGCAAGAAACTAAACTGATTATACTGCTGGAAGTTATCAGCTCCAGGTTGCAGGGAGAGAGGTGCCTCAAGAAAGGTTTCAAACCAGAGAAGTGAAAGGACAAGGCAACATTCATGGTGTAATGGTTACAGATACAAGAAGGTGTGAGGAGCAGATCACAAAGAATCATCATACAGAGAATCATCATACAGGATTCATGAGTATAATACGGGGGGGGGGGGGAGGGCGGGGGATGGGACGAAACTAGAGAGGAAATGGTGGTAGAAACAATTCTGTAGAGCACGACTGCATCTTTAACTGCTATTAACTCCGCTTATTCCTGTCTTTTGTTTCTGCCTAAACCAGGAAACAGAACATTCATACATCATATTTCTGATAGTGTATTTCCTGAACAATGACCAAACCTTAAGCAATAGTATCTGTGGGAGAAAAGAGACTTTGATCAGAATCCATTTAACAGCTTCCCTGACAAATGTGTTGTTAATTAATTGCCTACATGGTCTGTTCTGCACAAGACACACAGATTGTGAAGGACACAATCAAATCCTTAGGAAGGTGTAGTAGAATTTAGACGTAACTAAATTTGTCTTTGAACACAGTGACTCAGAGAAGCACATGGGTTCAAAGTGCCTCACATACTACCAACCTCCTGTTTCTTTTCCAAGTCAACAGACCAAACGACTTATCCCCATCGGAGCCAAGAGTTCTCATACCTCTGGAAGTCAATAGCAACCTTGCGCTGAGGTTCAGCGGTCTCAGACTCAGCAGTCAACAGACAAAAGGTCTCAGCAGATGCCGAGTTCCTTGTGAATGGAATTGGTTGTTTTAGGAGGCTGGTTCTGGCATGGTCTCTGCCAGCCTCAAAACTAGCTGAAGGGGAAGTTATTTCAGAGAGTTACAGAAATGCAGGGTTTTTTCTTTTAAAAAAAGTACATATGGGGACATTAATGTGTTCTGTCTCCAACCTTTTCAACAGATGATGACAGCTTGCAGACAATTAATTTCTCTAGATGCTACAGGGGCAAACAGAAAGCAGTTAAAGACAAATTCAACAGACCCACACCCCATGAGTACTAGCTTATTCCAGTCAACGCAGGCATCAAGACAACAGGTTTTGAGTGGTGCGACAATGACAATGGACATGTGATTGTAACTGAACTGATTCAGTATGTGCTTTCCTCACTATTGGCAAGGCCCAAACACCTCCAGAAATGACCTCACTGTACTGCGTTGCTAATAAGACTTTAGGAGGTAACACCGTTGTAATACATGGATAAATCAGATGGATACACAAACAAAGCCATAGCTGCAGATTTTAGATTAATATCTTTTTTGATGAATGTTATAAACTGCCCACGTTAGTTGCAGAGGAGTCCTTCATTCCAGTACCATCATGTGATATTTGTAATAATCCTGGTGGTTGCTCATGCTGTGGCTTGTTGGGAGTTTCTGGAGCATTCAGTGGATAACATTCCTTTGTCTCAGTCTTCAGACAGCCTAAACATGTTAAACAAGAGTCTCGCATCTTGGCAAAGTTCTGGTAAGTGCTTTCACTGGAAAAACAGTACAATACTGGATCAGCAACACAGTTAAAAGTAGTCAACAGGAGAGAAAAATGGTAAATATTAAATATTTTCTCAGCAAATGAGCAGTTGTTCTCCAACAAGCTGCGAACCACAAGAAGGATGTGGTATGGTCCAAAGCAAACTAAAAAAATGAAAACGGTGCTTGAAACCAGTCGTTTAATTTGGATTTTCTTCTTCTTTTGAGTACCGGGACTCTTGTGGACAACCCGTAAAATCCCACAGTAAGAGAAGGCCAACAGAAAGAAGGGGAAAAGGAAGCCAGCAGAGAACCGGTAGTAATTGACATTGTGCTCCCATTCTTTGATGGGGTAGTGCTCGAAGCACACCACATGGCTGTCAGCGTCCATACTGATCTCCCCATGCGTAAAGACAAAGCAGCAGGTCATTATTTCCTTGGTCCAGATAATGATGCTTACTATCGCTGCAGCCTTCATTGTCCGAAACCGTTGAAAGCGAAAAGGGTGCACTACTGCAAGGTAGCGGTCAATGGAGATGCAGCAGAGGAAGCCCACACTGATATAGATATTCTCATACAGGATGATGCCACAAATCTTGCACAGCAGCTCATCGTAGGTCCAATTGTCATGCTGTAAAACATACTGAAGCCAAAATGGCAAAGAAAATAGATAGAGCAGGTCTGCTACGGTCAAATTGCAAAGATAGACACCCAATTCATTTTTAGCCTTAATCTGTAAATACCCGTAGTACAGTGACAGGCAGTTAGCTGGCAAGCCTAATACAAATACAAATACGTATACCACAGGGGATAATGTCTGGTGAATATCATGATTAATAGTGCACTTCTCAGTTGCATTCTCTGTGAAATTCACCATCTTCTACCTCTCCCCGTGTATCACTCATCAGGATCCTGAATGAACAGACGTAAAATTTAATTTTATTCTGTTTCATGTATCGCTCATCTCTTCCACAAACCTTTAGGCTGAAGTGATGACTTGCTTGCTGCAGGATGTTAACAACCTGAAGGTAAAACACATGAAAATCTTCAGAAGGGATACGATTGTCAAATATATAGTACCATTTTCAGTAAGCTGCTTTTTCCTAGCCTTAAATTTCTTACAGTCTTTGATAGAAGGTAAAGCCTTGCTGGGAAATCATGATTCATATAAGTCCTAGTACTTAGCAGAAAGGTACCAGAAAATTTTCTGTCCAAGAATCCCAAAGCAAATTACAAACATTTGTCATTTTAGATTATCTAAAGTATCTAAAAGGTGAAGAAATATTCTCTCTGCTTTGCAGGTGAGACACAAAACCAGTAATACAGTAATATGGTTTTTCCATGATGGAAAAAATGCCTCTGGCAAACCAGAAGTCCCCTCAAACTTCCTTACAGGATGCAGGGTGCACAAAAAAATTTATTTTGAATTTCCATTTCTTAGATTTCCCTTTAGATACAAGATACCATGGAATATGCTGTTCAACCCATCAGGATAAAAAAATAATGGAATTTTTAGAAGTCTCTCTTACATTTACTTGTAAACACAGCCCCAAAAGTAAGCTGTCCTTCTGTCAGAAGGACACTGTAAAAGTCTGGTACAGTGTACCCCATGGTCTCAGTCCTGCAGGATATGGTATTACGGATTCCTTATTTGCCATTGACTCTCAAAAACACTCATTTACTGTTACTACATACACATTTGTATCTTTCCTTTTCATTTTCATTGAATATGAATGTGATTGTTTTTACCTGAAGAATCTTCCTTAATCAATGCACATATCCATACAAATCATTCCTATACTATACTATTACTATTTAAGACACAAACATCACTGCTGACAATGGGTTAGCACTCAGTTCAACTAGGACAAGCATTCAGCCTTAAGGCAGCCCACAGTGATTAAACCCTAGAGTAAACGAAGTATTACATTCAGCATTTTATGACCTCAAGTGATATATTCACACTGACACAAATGCTCAGTTGGAAAAAAATTTTCAAATTGGAAAACAGTGGGGCAGACTGTGCCCACTCTGAAGGGGATGTATGTTTTACCTGATGATGCAGAACAGTGAGACTATATTTCTTTCAGTCTCTTCCAAGAAAATACATGGTTGTAGCATATACTTCTGTAAAGTTAACAGTTTGTGTGCTCTTCCTACAGCTTCAGTTAATATGGACTCAAAAGGAGACAACACTGTTCGGGGACAAACATAATGCCTTGTTGCTTTTTCCTGTTTAGTATCCTAACTCGTATTCTTGTCATCTTCTGTCCTGTCTAGGAATATAGAATTTTTTCCAAGGCAATCCTTATGAAAACGACAGTAAAATTACTGTAAGCTGCAGCATTTGAGGATATTACTGCCAAATATTTTTTTTTTGTTTTGTTTTAATACTGATGGCCTTTGCTCCTGCAGAAACTGAAAAGAAAACCACTTGCTTTAGGTCAGAAAATAATTGCCTGGCTGAAATAACTGACCAAACCTGCAAAGACTTTCAGTGTTTAGCCTCAAACAGTGTAGCACAGTCCCACAAAAATCACAACAAACTCAAGGGCACACGTAATTATTTAGGAATTAGAACATGTTTTTCATTCGTTTGCTTTTTTCTTACCAAAAGACAGAACATCAGCCCGAGTTCTGGTGGAAGTATTCTTGGGGATTTCACACACCTTCAATCATGAAACAACAGGCCAACGTAAGCTCATCTCTCTCAAAACTTCTAACTTCAATGTCCAGCGATCTTGTGCAAAAGACTGGTCAAGCCTAGCAGAGTGCAAGCTCCTCTCACTCTCACACAGCTCCTTTGGGGGTTAATAGACTCATTCTCTCCACTGTGGGTGGCACAGTAGTTATAATGGATAAATCAAGCAGAGCAGGAGAAATGCTCCTTAAAGGAGCGAGTCACCAAACTGGTTCAGTTTGAATTTTGCTTCAAGAGGCTGCCATAACCTTCCCACAGAATAAGCATGATAATGTTAGCAGTGCAGACACATACAGCAGAAATTAATCACTAAAGTTATGTATAAATTTCCCAAAGGACTGTTACTTAGGAGCCATTAGCTCTCCTGTAACACTAACCAGTTTCTTAATGGCTTTATAACCATCGTGCAACTCTTCTGCCTACAGGAGACCTGGCTCCACACCCACAAGGACAGCACACAGAATCTTTGCCAAGGCAGATTTGATAACCTACTTACATCACCTACCTTTTCCAATCCAGAGCTCCAGGACAAGTACAATTGTATTTGAGTTTGTATTTGATACCATTTCATTTCTGTATGCTAATTTGGTGACTTTTACATGTAAGAGTTAGCCTGCACAGAATGATTGGCACACCTAGTTCTCGTCTAAAATGCCTAAAAATCTGAGATGTATTGTCTGATCTACCAGCTAAAAGTGTCCAGGCGGTGTCCAGCTTTTGCTGATGAAGCCAAATAGTAATTCAAAAGCTGCTGACAATTTTGAAAAGTCACTGTCTTTATATGTCTAGCATATTTCAACAGCGCTGACTTCCATTCAGTGTTACCCAGCCAGTTACATACCAGTCAGTATGCATCGTGGTATGAGAAAAAGGAGATGTACCCTACAGCTGCAGTTTTTTTGAAAATGTTTCTTTTCCTTTAAGGACTCAAAATGTTTTTATTAAATTATGTTTACATAACAGAGAACATGATTGTAAAACTCATTTCTGTTTAGCTTAGAAGTCTTGCCAGAATGCAGAAAGTGGAGGCAACAGCAAAAGTCTTATTGATATGACATTATGCTAATATAATATACACTTATTATTACAGCAACATTTCCTGCTCCTGGAGGAAGTGCTGGACAGGGGGCAGGAAGAGAAGGCTGGCTGTTATGAATCTCTCTGCCTTGTGCTAACAAACCCTCCCTGGTTTCAAAGATGGGGATGAAAAACAAAAGGTCCAGATTCTTGCTTGTACAATAGATGTGTTGTACTGCTCTTCTGGTCAGCAGCAGCAGCGAGCCAGGAAATCCTCCCCTTGTTTCAGCCTCCTCAGCACATGGGCTCTGGGGCACCTCAGTGCCCTCTGACCCCTTGTGCCTGGCTAGGAAGAGGCTCAATAGCCAAATGGAAAACATAAAGGCAGTTCCTCTTTCCCATCTCACTAAGTATAGTAAAAATGGCTCTGTGCCAGCCAGGGAGTGAAACTGTATGATTTTCCAAGAAACCTGGTATCAAAGTACTGCGATAGCAGTGTTAAACACATGGGTGCAGAAGAGCCCACCTTATTATTAAAAACATAATGCACAATACTTTACAAGCCATCTGGAAAAGTGGAAACTAAAGGAAAGTTGATGGAGGGTATAGGAGAGAAAAGAAGAATAGCTCCCCCTATTCCTTACTGACCTTGTCTGGGTAGGAAGAGGAGAAAAATGAAAAAGCTGCTGTATGAAAAACATCTGGGGTGCAGATAATTGTAAAGCTGAAAGTTATGAACGGGTACACACAGGCATTCCTTTTAGACAGCTTTAATGTGGAAATCATGCAGCTGTGATTTTTAGAGCATAGTTTATGTAACACCTTCAGTATCACAAAGTCTGCAGACACTTCCAGGCAATATTTCTCTCTCGTATATGCCCGCATCTTTTAGATGATACACATCTAAACTGAAGTCTGGGAAACAAATTAGAAGAGTCTTGCCATCTACATCAGCTCCAAACAATTCTCTTGTTCCTGGACTAAAAATAAAGCCAAGGAGGCTTCACAAGCCTCACTTTTTCTTGATTTAAACAAGCCAACTTTCATTGCTTGCTGAGCAGTTTAACAACAGGTTCTTTTCTTCCCAGTTTCTTTGTGCCTTAACTATTGAACAAAATCATGACTCCCCAACGCACCGAACCACAGAGCAGCTCAGACATTAAGCGCTGCCTGCTGGCACAGCACAGGAAATAGCTCAGAGCCACTTACAACAGCCTCTTCAGCTCGGACCAAGTACTAGCATGGAGTCTGGGTGGATTTTTTCCAGTTTCAGTGAACATTGCTACAATTTTCCTCATCAGAAATCTGCCTGGAATTAGACCTACGTATTTTTAGCAGAGACAAATGGGACTGCACCAAAGGACTACTTTGTAGGAATTTGCAAAAGTTGTGCACACAGCTTGTCTCATTTGCAAAGTACCCACGTCTGTGAACAGGGAGCATAATGTAGTCGTGTATCTTTATGTGACAGTAGCTCTCTTGCTGTTTAATCTGTCCCTGCACCTGTCACACACCGCAGACAGGCCTGAGTCACTTGGTTATCATAGCAGGACTTCAACTGTGCTGCATGTCTTGGAACCAGAAACCAGAGGTTGTTTCAGTTTAGGATTTGGTTCAGATCATTACCTACACAAACACCAGCCCCTAAATTCACACACTAAGCTTCCCACAACGCTTGAGGGTTTGTCAGCTTGGTTTGATCCTGGTTCACAAAGCCTGAAAAAATAAGGTCATGTAAAGATGCTGGGAAGCAATGACCAGCAGAAGAGACTAGGGATTGGTCCAACAATAGAAAATGGTCAGAA
Organism: Falco peregrinus; assembly: GCF_023634155.1. Lineage (NCBI taxonomy): Eukaryota > Metazoa > Chordata > Aves > Falconiformes > Falconidae > Falco > Falco peregrinus. Next base: position 87,866,384 of record NC_073721.1, read on the forward strand.
ACCAGCTAATACCCTTAGAGTAAGTTTGGGGAAAAAATGCAGAAGAAAGTGGAAACTGGGGTACATGGCTGAGTATGAGGAAATGGCCCAATGATGTCTGGATTTAATTGGAAGGAACAATTATGATGTAAAACACAGACCTATTGGAGCAGGTGCAGAGGAGGGCCACAATAATGATCAGAGGGATGGAACACCTCTCTTATGAGGAAAGGCTGAGAGAGCTGGGATTGTTCAGCCTGGAGAAAAGGCTCCAGGGAGACCTTACTGAGGCCTTTCAGTACTTGAAGGGGGCTTATAAGAAAGATGGGAACAGACTTTTGAATAGGGCCTGCAGCAACAGGACAAGGGGCAATGGTTTTAAACTGAAGAGGCTAGATTCAGCCTAGCTATAAGGCAGATTTTTTTTTGTGATGAGGGTGGTGAAACACTGGCAGAGGTTACCTAAAGAGGTGGTAGCTGCCCCATCCCTGAAAACGTTCAGGATAAGGTTGGGTGGGGCTCTGAGCAACCTGATCTAGTTGAAGATGTCCCTGCTCGTTGTAGGGGGTTTGGACTGTTAAAAGTCCCTTCCAACCCAAGCCAGTCTATGATTCTGTGATTCTAAAAGGGTCACAAGTAGAGCTATAAGAGGCAATGAAGAATGTTTCTATTAACACACAAGAAAAGTAAAGGGAGAGAACATATGAGGCACAAACAGAGATCTAAACATAGCTGAAGTACTTGCTGATATTTTATATTCCAATTTTTAGAACCAAAACTGTGACCCAGCATCTAACAGAATTGTTTTTAACAGTAGCATGGGAGCACAGAAAAAATAGATAAGCAAAGGCTAATAGATATTTTGAAAGTCTATGTGCGCTCTGAGGGAATGAGCTAAAGCAGTATGTGAACTATTGTTGATGATGTTTCAGAAATTATGGTGGACCGGGGTAAAAGAGACAAAACACCTGTCTTGTAAAAAAAAGAGTAGTTGGATAATTATACAACACTAAGCCTAGCTTTAACCCGAACAAGACATCAGACAATCAATATAAATATCCATGCATTTACAGACTGACTCGCAGCCGTGGAGACTCACCTCAAGTGAATCTTGCCATACTTCCGGAGAAGATGAAGTTGGGCTGGGATAGGCAACAGCACTTACTTCACACCCTACCTCAGAAAGACAGGAGAAGCTAGGACTTCCAGGTCCTTCTCTGCAGAGCTGCCTTCCAGCAGGCCAGCCCCCAGGCTGTACTGGTGCGTGGGGTTGTTCCTCCCTTGGTGCAGGACCCTGCACTCGCCTTTCCTGAACTTCATTGGGTTCCTCTCTGCCCAGCTCTCCAGCCTGCCCAGGTCTCGCTGAATGGCAGCGCAGCCTGCTGGTGAATCAGCCGCTCCTCCCAGTTTGTGTCATCAGCAAACTGGCTGAGGGTACCCTCAGTCCCTTCATCCAGGTCACCAATGGGTAAGTTGAACAGGTCTGGACCCACCACTGACCCCTGGGGAACGCCACGAGCTACAGGCCTCCAGCCGGGCTCTGCACCACTGACCACAACCCTCTGAGCTCTACCAGTCAATCCACCTCACTGTCCATTCATCTAACCCACACTTTCTGAGCTTACCTATGAGCATCTTATGGGAGACAGTGTCAAATGTCTTACTAAAACGGAGGTAGACAACATCCACCGCTCTTCCCTCATCTACCCAGCCAGCCATTCCATCATAGAAGGCTGCCAGGTTGGTCAGGCATGATTTCCCCTGGGTGAATCCATGTTGACAACTCCTGATAACCCTCTTTTCCTCCACATGCTTAGAGATGACATCCAGGATGAGCTGTTCCATCACCTTTCCAGGGATGGAGGTGGGGCTGACCAGCCTGCAGTTTCCTGGGTCCTGCTCTTTTCGAAGACTTGAATGCCGTTAACTTTCCTCCAGTCCTCAAGCACCTCTTTTCCATGGCCTCCCAAAGATGATGGAGAATGGCTTAGCAATAACGTCTGCCAGCTCCCTCAGCACTTGGAGGTGCATCCCATTGAGGCCTATGGATTTGTGAGTGTCAGGTTTACGTAAATTATCTCTAACCTGATCCTCCTCAACCAAGGGAAAGTCGTCTTTTCTCCAGATTTTCTCTCTTGCCTCCAGGGTCTGGGATTCTTGAGGACTGGCCTTGGCAGTAAAGACTGAAGCAAAGGCGGCATTCAGTAACTCCACCTTCTCTGTATCCTTCATCACCAGGGCACCCACCTTATTCAGCCCACATTTTTCCTAGTCATCCTTTTCCTACTGATATACTTGAAGAAGCCCTTCTTGTTGTCCTTGACATCCCTCACCAAACAGACTTAGCCTTCCTTATTGCATCCCTGCATGTTCTGGCAATGTTCACATATTCTCCCCAAGTGGCCTGCCCCTTTTCCACATATTGTAAACTTCCTTCTTCTGTTTGAGGTTTGCCAGAAGCTCCTTGCTCATCCATGCAGGTTTCCTGCCCCTTTTGCTTCATTTTTTACTCATAGGGATGCAATCACTTTACTTTACAAAATTACTTTACTTTTGTCATTGTATAACTCCATTTATAAACCTATTGTCAAAGAAGGAAGCCAGCAACATTTTTTCAGAACCCACATAAACAAAAGACTAATTAGTCACTGCTGTCCAGTTTTCCCTAGCACAGACATGCAATTATTCACAGCATTGGGTAAATCACTCCATTTGCTCAAACTTTGAAATCCTGGGAATTTGTCCCAACCTCTTAATTTCTGTTTACCAAATTTCTCCAAAGTCTGAAGTAAGCTTTTTACATTAAATATTTCATCACTCAAACTTCAGATGCCATCTGGCCCACAGTGGTGGGGTGGCTGAGAGTTTCATGCCTTCAACTTGTAAATTTGTCATTAGGAACCGATCATGTGGATCTGAGTAGAAGGTTCATGTTAAAATACTTGAATCATTCTTTTTTTTTCCTCATAGTGAATTTAACACTTGTTGAAAGCACTAGATTTGACATGACCATAAACTGAGAAATTTGACCTGTGCAGCCTAACATGAGCTACGTGGGCTGATGAATGAATGTAACTAGAAGCCAATGAAAATAGCCCATGTCTATTAGCCACATAATTAATTAAAATAATTTAATGACCTCTAAATCTAGTTCCAATGCTCATTTCCCATCAGTAATGACATGGTAATGGAGTTTAATCTTACAAGTGCCTTGGCCCATAGATCATGAAGCTCTGTAAGGAACAGCTGAATCAGTATGGATCACACATCTAATAGTTCTATATTCAACTCACTTTGTAAGTCAAACCAACAAACAAATTCTCGATTAAGCAGGAAGCCACCTAGAAAGCAAGCAGCTGAGCACTTCTGAATGGCCATAAGAGCTAAGGTACCACACACCAGTAACTTATAGTAACACAGTACCCTGTAAGCTACACTGGGAGGACTTGCTGAAACGCAAAACTTATATTCCTGGAAAATGTCAATATTTCAGAAGAAAAAGCCCTGAATAATCCAAGAGGTTATCATCCTAGGCTCACATTTGTCATTTTAATTAGAGCACTGACTACCCAGCTTCTTTCTTACCTGATGTGCAAACTGCTGTATATGACATATTATGTATTTCCGTATGATACGAGAAGTCAGTAATAAAGCATGTCCTATTTTACAGCAGAACATCAGGAAGGATGTGGGTGTTCCAGGGGTCACATACTGAACTGAAGTCAACCACACAATTTTACAGAACACCCACATACTCATTTCACATTGGGACATCTCAGCAGCCTGTAGGTACCAGACCTCTGCCCTGTGCACCTCTGCAAGGCTCTACAGAGGTGCACAGATCCTCTGGGATCTGCTGGTTGTGGTTAGGAGAAATGCAGGGGAAACGTCAGAAGTCTAGCAAAGCCAAAGAATGAGGCAGTTGGGCTTGTTTAGTCTAAAGAAGACCAGATTGAGGGCCAACACAGCAAAAACCTTCAAACATGTAAAAGATTGTTGGAAAGATGAGAGAGGCTGGGTTAAACACCATGAAAATCTTTCCACTAACAAAGGCAAACGGAGCACTGGGGTAGATGGTACGTGGAAGTAGAGCTGTCATCACAGAAGGTCTTAAAGTTTGGCAGACAACCTGAGAATGGTTCAGCTGATGTCCCTTGAAGGCAAAGAAATATCTGGGGAGCTCTCAGGGCCTTTCCATTCTGTTCTCCACTATTGTTTGCCAGGTAACTTGGCACAACTCGTCCCTCTTAGCGACATGCAATATAGCATGGAAACAAACGGTATCGTACAATTGACATGAAGTAAAATAATTTCCACAAAGGAATTGTGTTTTGAAACAAATCATAATTTTCCAATTATTTTTTATGAAATAGCTTTCATTTTGAAAGGTTTTTCCTAGAACTGAAAGCTGTAGCAAAGTGAAATCTATTTAAGTTCACATGCACAAAAACTGTACCAAAAAACCCATGTTCTGCTGCTGAACCATTTCATTTCAGGTTTTTATGACTTTGGACTTCTTAGATGAGGCCTGCACATATGAAGGACAACTTGACACGAAGGGTAAGGAAGGCAGGTAGGAAAATAGGCACAGTCAATGCAGTATCTCAGACTACTTCGTAGTCATTATCTAGGATTAGGATGTTTTTACCAAATGCAAGATTTGAACAACCGGCTGAGCACAGGGAAGTGCTAAAAAGAAACACCACTTTGGAAAAATCCCTATTTATGGTAATAAGTTCATACAGTGTCTAATTTCAGGCAAGCAATTCAAGTGGTATTGGTGAATCACATAAGAGGAATTAGTCATGCTATAGCTGCCTCAAAGCTTTTAAAAATGACCCTCATCTGTCCCCTCCTTCCTGCTGTTAAAGATCAGCCAGGTGGATGTCATGACCCTCCAAGTATTTCACTGCTGAGCTGTTGCGATTAGTTCCTACCACATGGAACATCTCTCCAAGACTTTGTGGATGACTTGCCCGAGTACAAGACAGCAGGAGGAGGAAAACACATCAACACCAATTTCTGCAGAAATCTTAAATCCCTGTATTCCTCAGAGAACAACTCCAAGTCTTCCTTTCCCCTCAACTAAAACCTCAGCCAAGTCAAATTCCCTGTCCTCACAAGCCTCCTTGATGCAGAAGCCAAAGCACTGTGCTGTTTCTATTGGCACAAGCAGCAGGCAAGTAAGTAATGATCAATCACAGACAACAGAACTGTTTATAATCCTGAATCTGTGTGCTGATCCTCATTTAAAACGACAATGCAAGAAAAGCCAAGATTACACAGGTCTTACTGATTAGAAACCATATAAACCATGATCAACATGCAATATTACCAGTAAGGAACAAGGACTGGAACAACAGTGTTGTAGCCTGTGATTGAGAAATAGGAACTTTACCCTTCTGAACTAAAAGAGTTCTGATTCATTTTACCATCTACATCGTTGGGGAAAATCACTCTTCTGACTCATTTTCCCAAACTGTGTATTACTGCCTCATTCAATGTTGCAGCCTGCTCTGACACCAAGCACTGTGCTCCATCAGACAATGCCAGATGTCTTACATATAGATCAGTGACTTAAAGTTTAGGTCATATTTCTATTGAATTTCCATGATTTTTGGCTTCCTTGGTTTGCCAGCATGCCCCTCTACCCCCAGCACTGCCATACAGCCCCTGCATCACAGGCCAACTGCCCAAAGGGAGCCATAGCCTTGTGGGAGTCACCCCACAGATTTCTTAGCAGCCTAAGCATGGGCCACCCACTTATAGCACATGGGCCATAGCACACTGCTGGCATCCCATACTAGTCAGCATTCACAAACCAAGGCTGAGCACAGCCAGCCAGATATTAAGCCTGTACCTTTGCCCAGATGCTTATGGCACTATACAGATACAGTCAATGCATATATTGAGAGCAACTTGCTCTCTGTACCCATATGCTTTCACAGACAGGGGAGGGGGTGCCGACAACATGCAAGACAGTCCCCTGTGCCAAGACTCCCCAGCATCACTCTCTGGTTACAAGGGAAAACTTTTGTTCAAAAACTAACAAGCTGGATACCAAAGCTGGGCCAAAATATCTTTCTGCTTGCACCTTTTATAATGCCACCGCCTCCAGACAGAGCAAGGTATAATTAAACCCAAGTATCAGCACATCATACCCTCCCAAACAGAGCTATGTCATTAACCAAAAGCAGTTTGGAAAGCAACTAAACATCCATCAGTACAATTTTTCCTCCTCCTCTACTGATAGTTCAGCGGATAGAACTGATTTTGCAGTGCTGCTGACAAACAGTAGCTTGGGACATCAATAATCGGTGTTTGACCAATAATGTTTGACAAATGGTAAAGGCAATCTCAGAGAAAAATTTTGCTTGCTAGGTCTAACTGAAATGTGGTTGAAACTCTGCTGTGTCTAAAAAAGACTGAGCACATCTCCTGTTCAAGGAGAACATTAATGCTTTCATTATTCCATGCATCAGCAAATAATGATATATTCTATAAAGTCATCTCTTTTTAAAATGCTATTTTCTGCATATATGATTCACTATATGATTAATTTTGTGCAGCAACAGTTTTAAGACATGGTAAAGTGAAAAGCTATTTACAATATTTGGAGATTTTTTTCCCTTCCCTCATTTTTCTTTGACTTCATTCTTTTTCTTCTGTTTGGATTTATTTTAATCGAAGAGACAAAGTTAATCATAGGATAGGAGCCTGTTCAACTGAAGCATGCATGCTGTTGCCATTTAAAACTGGAATAATGCTTTTGTGCCTTTGTCCTATGTGTTTCTGGCTTACACTGATCCCCATTCTGCATTTCAGACATGTTTCTGTTCTAGATCTAGTTCTTTCTAGTCTAGCACACCATCTGCCCTTTCACGCATTACTGTTTAGCCGTGCTCGTTTCCTTTCAGACTCAGTTGAGTCTTTTTTGTCTCCAGTTCCGTATTTCTGTATTTCTTCCTTGGATCCAGCATTGGGGGTGGGTGGGGGTGTGCTTGCATGCACACGCATTTGTGCATGTCTTCAAATAGTCCCCATCTAGTCTGCAGAGATTTAACTCTTCTAAGTTATTCCTTTTTGCTGCCTTTAATACTAAGCTTCCTCCTTTTTTGCAATTTCCCTTTTGGAGATTTACCAAGTTTCCTGTAGATCTAAGTCAATATTCGCATGTGAGGCGTGTTCTCCAGTGTTATTTCTCAGACTTCTCACGATTATGTAGAAGCAGCACGCCTTGCAGAAGGTTTTCCTCTGTGCTCTTTCCCTTGTTTTTCTCACTCCCTAGATGACTATTGAAAACTTTGGTCCTTTCTTGGTTGGTTTTTTTTTCATTTGAGGATACAGGACTCCAACAACCTAGTCCCCAAATGATAAATAATTCTAAACAAAGTGCTGGCATCTGTATCTGCAGGCTTGCTTACATGTTCATTTCCTGAACTTTAATTTCCTTAATTCCTTTAATTTTCAGTTTTAAAAGTATTTTACCAGTCACATGATTTTATTAGTGTCTTGTTTTCATTAAGATTTAAACAAAGTCTGGCCTTTCCCTACTCCCAAGTGCCTTCATTTCCTGATGTACATGAATTCATCTTCCCTCCTCCGTTTTCTTAGTCATACCTTGAAACTGCCTCTCTATACCTCTGTCTGGCCTTGCATATGGTGTGAGAAGCCTTCCTCAGCACAGTGCTGCTGAATTCGTGCACTTCAGCATCCTGCCTAAGAGCCTAAATATTCTTCCCAGCACTTTTCCATCCCACCCTTTGGATGACAGTGGTATCTGCATAAGCAGTGACTGCCTGCTTCCCCTGTGTCAGAGCCCCAGCAGGTTTGCCATCTCTTTCCTGGGAGACAAATCCCAGCATCCAGCCTGGGGGCACAAACTCAATTATCCATATGGCTGAAAACTGACTGACCCTTCTCTACTCTTCTTTCAAAGAAAACTGGGAGAAATAAAATGCCCATAATAATGGTATTAATCTGGATAAAAGGTTCGACACAAAAAGTGAAAAAAATAGTTTAAGAACCATGACTTCAGAAATGAAAAAAAAAAAAAGAAAACCAACCTTCTTCAATAGTATCAGAGAAGCAACTCACAGCAAAAGCGACAACCTTACTGTAAACCATTTCTGCTTGCCAACACGCATCTGACTAGAGAAACAGGAGAGAATCAAATTCTCATTGCAGGGGAGCTCTCACAAGCTCTTGGGCAGGAAATGGAAAAGCTGGCACAGGAGACGGACTCCCAAGTTGAGAGATGTTCAGAAATCCAGGACCTACTCTGGGGTGGAAGTGTAAGACCATCTCTGAAATTTGGACACAAGTTCAAATTCCAAATAATTATGTCCTGACACAATAAGTTAAGGAATTTTAGTTTAAGCTTGTTGCAAGATTAAAAGACAGTTACTATTTTGAAAGCTATGTCTGATCGCTTCTTAAACCTGGACCATAAAATGGATGAAAGACAAAGTGTTTCCAGATATAAAATGATCAAATTCCAATTGTTACAAAAATACTGAGTTATAAGAAAGCCAAACCAAAGCATCTCTGTAATAATGTTTCCATTCTTCCCTACTGAAGTTGCCCATTTTAGCATTTTATTCAGGTGTCATTAAAGTGACTTAAGTTTGATAGTTTGATTGCATTTGCTTCTGTAATGTGTTCAGGTTTGAACTCCCTTTCCTCTGTTAGCTATCTGACCTCTCTTCAAAGCTGTCTTTACTGTCGACCCATAGCAATGTGAGAGAAAGGAAGCTTGAAAGCTTGTAGAAGAAAGCAACGATGTCCAGAAATGAGAAACTAGGCTTACCCTAACAGCAATAGCTGTCCGTAGCAGTTTTTGAGAGGAGAATGTCAGGACAACATCTCTCGTGGAGAGACAGTAACAGCAGCAGAATTCCCTCTCCATCACCGTAGGCCAGATCGGGTTTGCATTTCTATTTGCCCCTGGCGTGATGACAGATCTGAGCCTAAGCAGCCCCAGATCAAACTCCAAGACAACCCAGCTGGAAACAAATTTGTTGCCACAGAAACAATTTCTGGCACAAGGGCTCCATGGAGAGGTACAGAGTACACTTTTAGGTGAGCTCATTTCTCAGACTCCCTCTAACAATGTTTTAAACCTATTATTTCGTCTTTTCTTTTCTTTTTCAGGCATATCAGCTACAGCTTCCAGATGAAGTGCCTAAAAAGTTCTCCTTTTGCTACCCAGTAGATTAACAGATTTCAAAGTGTGGTTTCCAGTGGAGAAACAGGAATTACAGTGGATGCATCCCTCAGAGAATAAACTGCAGTGTTGTTCTTAGCTTCTGCTGATTACTAATACCTTTCCTTCAAATTATCAGCCAGTTTCTTCTAAACATTAAAGCTGTTCTTTGTCTTTTTAAAACCATTGCCATTAGCTGTAAGGGCCAGCAGCTCTGCAAATGCTTCAGCTGGCAGAATAATTAATAACAAGCATTAAAAGCCACTCAAAATAAGCTTTATAGGAAAAACAAACCTCTTAGAGGAGACATTCAGCTAATTATAAGGTAATGAGCCTCACAAGGCTGCTATGTCTGGAGTTCTCTTCCCACAGTTCTTCACTTAAAAATAATCAGCAAGTTGTGTAAATGTCCTTGTGAGTCCAAAATAACTTTTTCTTTGGTTATCACCACACTAAAACAAGAATAGTCAGTGGCAGTGAACCCCATGGCAACATGAATGCACCCTCAGGTCAGGTCTAGAAAAACCGGCAGGGAAAAAAAAAAAATTCTTCTCCATGTGCTTGTTCAATGGGATGCCAAGAAAACTTTCAGTTACAGCATCAGCTGGTTAATCTGAGTAACAATATCCACAGGGCTGGTTAGGGGAGGAAGATTTACTTTAATATTCCTACCTTTGTACACCTGGCCCTGTGCAACTCTGCTCAGCCACAGGTGAGAAGTTTACAGTCTGTCTGACCCCAGGAACCAGCCATCCCTGCGGCTGACCCTATTCAATGACATCTAGTATGATGGCACCTATGTACACCTAGTTTGACTAGGACTCATTTTCCTCCCTTCTCCCCCCTTTCTCCACATCTCCCTCCCCTCTATTTTCCTACTGTCTAGGACCGCTTACACTCCTCAGGTCCCAGAACAAAGGGAGTCAATTTTTGTTCACCAGCCACAAAGTGAGATAAATACATCTCACTGAAGTTGACAAGTGACATGAGGTTTTTTAATGAGATATTGGAACTGTCACAGCTTTCTTCATTTGAAACTGTAATATTCAAACCACAATGCTGTGATGCTGACATTGTCACCTCCTCGGCTGTGGCCCGCTATCGCAGAACAACATACCACTCCATTCTATAAACCAAGTATTTTATCATGGTGTAGTCGCCAAACCCTGGAAGACTCCTAAAACTTTGGGGATATTCCTTCTATGTTATCTTCCAAATTACAGCTGTATAGCAGCAAGTGTATAATAAGCTCAAATAGTACCTTCTGCTTCTTCCCTCATATAACAGGAAGACTTTACAATTGCATGTGTAGAAGCAGCATGATATGGGGGAACAACATACTAACAATAAGATGGGGAGGCAAGAAGGATAGGGATGAGGACAGTAAAAAATTTCGTTTCCTCAGAGAAGGAATGAAAGAGTGGCTGTTAAATACACAGGATTGACTCACTCTTACTGGCTTCTTGGTTAAAGCAAACTTGAAAGAAGAAGTGGTCAGACACCATACTCTTCTGGAGCCAGTGTGAACACAGGGTGCTAATGTGGAAAAAGTCACGGAAGGAACTGATTAACATACTGCTCAGAAAGTCCCATAGTGCTCACAAATGACAGTGTCATGTCTTATGAGCCTAAGTGTAGTTATTTTTCCTTGCCTCACTGTTAAGTTTCCTTAAATTTGTATTAATAAATACCTGCGTACGTTCCCAATAGAAAAGGACAGGACATAGCCCCTATATTCTTCCAAATTCTCTACTTCTCAGCTCCTCTCCCTATGCACACAGGAAGCTGTTTGCTCTGCAATTTACTTTTCTAGTTTCTTTACAAAGACTGTCAAGAACCAGAAAAATGTACTTGTAACACAGGCAACCGACGATAATGAACAAAGGGGTTTAAATCCTATTAAAAAAAATAATAGAATGGATTCATTTCTGACTGAATAAATTTAATTTCACTAAACAAACCTTCACATCTGAATTGTCCCAAGTCAGATTCTGAACTGCAGCAATAAGAGTGTCTTATTGTTTGGAAAATACAGTAATGACATACTTGTGAGATACAAAGACAAATCTATATAGGTATACACAGAGCACCCACACACCAAGGTATGTGGTTTAGCAGTTTCCTGTTAGGCGTAACTTCTGCCTTGTGTTCTCAGGCAAAATGAGGTATTTAAATCACTTATTAGTCATTCAAAATATCTTTTATCTAGTCTGCTTATACGGTCCTACTAAGTTTTCTGAAAATGACTAGCGGAATTTATCTACAGGCCATTGCTCTGGTTCGCTGCTGCAAACATGAAATAGTTTCTTGGTTTATCTTAGCAAATCCCTTTCATCAATACAACTTCAACAATCAGCTCTCCTTGTGCCTAAGTGGAACTCAAGAAAGTTTTTTTAGAAGAACTTTTATTGAAGTCCCCATTAGTGGGAACTTGCCAAGGCAATTAATTATGAAGTTGTAAATTTTTTTTGGACATGGATTTTGATTGAGTCCTTAGACTGCCTCATTGTTTTGCTTTAGCCAAAAAACAGCCAAAAATCCTGTCCTTCCACCTTTCCAGGGGTTGTAACCTTGTATAATATAACCTGGCTCAATGATGGAAAATTAACTTGCTTTTAAGAATGAAGAGATAAAAATGAAACTCACCTGTGAGCAGAGTTTATGCAAAGAGGTCTTCCCTGCAGTGTGAAAAGCACAAAACTTCAGTTCTCCCAGCTCCTGCTCAGGCTACTGGTGAGGCTGTCCTCCTCCCAGCTGTGAGCAAGGCTGTCAGTGAAACAGCGCAGGGAAGGAGGAGGAGGAGATTGCATTTCAGCTCCTGTGCTCTTTATAGTTCAACTGCAAAGGAGTCGGCCCAGCCCAGCCCAGCCGTCTCCTCCCTCCCTCCCTCATTCATAAATGAAAGAGATGAGAGTGCCAAAAGCAGACACCAAATACAGAGATTGCAATGCACAGAGTGGTGTTCCATCCCTACCTACCGTCACAAGCACAAACCAGCAGATAACCGCATTCTGATCACAGCAGCTGGTGCAAAGCCCAAATACTGCTGCTTACAGCTTATCTAAACACACACAGATGTAGCCTCATGCAGGCGTATTACAAAGTATACAGAGCATTAATGGTGTTATTACTATTATTTACAGTAAGTTGTTTCTAGAGCTTGTTGAGATCAGATCTAGTTATGTCCAAACACAGCTGAAGCTGATCTCTGCAGAAGGGAGCATCTTCCCTGACTGTGCAAGAGCAAGGGCTGCAGGGGGTGGTGGTGGTGGAGGTGTCTTCCTCTCTCATCTATGCAGCAAGACAGACTAAGGCATAAACAGATCAAAGGGCTTGTCCAAGGTCGTTCAGGAAGACCATAGCATATGTAAAATCTGACCTCCTACTAACTCATGTCACTAGTCTTACTCCCACAGGAGTGAAAGCTGCACCATGGGATACATATTGAAGTGTCTGTCATTCAAACTGAAATGCACTACTCTTAAAAAAAGTAAACAAACTTTTTTTTTTTCTCAACACCAAACAAACAAAGCCCCAAACAGCACTGAAGCTGGGAACAAAAGCTGTTACCAGTTCAGATTCTGAACTGGTATGTAACTCACCTGATATAGTGTGCTCTGCCATGCTGCTGTAGGGACACCTGTGACACTGCGAGGCCAGTACAGCACCTAGCGAGAGCTCCCATCTACTTACTGTAATGGGGCAACAGTGGTCCAAGGGTGGCCAGAGGCAGTAAGTCTGGAAATGGGAGTCTTGTGTGGGGTATTCCGAGGCATTCTCCATTTTCAACCTGGTGGAAAGCAAAGTGACATAAGCACAGAAAAAAACCCAAAACAAAACATCATGAAACAAACCAAACAAACCCAAACCCAAAACAGAACAAAAAAACCAGGAAGAAGATACAATGACATTTACAAAACTTGGAAATACTCAGGAGCACCCATGCCTAACATCAGAACCAGCATCAAAGATAACTCCTCATTCTAAACACAGGCAAAGGGCTCTTCAGGTATGGCAGACTAGCAGATGGCAGAGCCCTTCCTCTGCCAGGGCCTCTGGCAGATCAGAGATCTAAGATTATCTGCAGGGCTAAGGGACCTCTCTAGGTTTCTGAGGAGGGATGCAGCAGAACAAAATAGGGAGTTCTTGAACATGGCCAGAAAAGGATGCAAAAAGCACAGAACAGTCCTTTGCCGGCTCACTGTGCTGCTTGGAGGATGGCAGAGATGCAGACGGCATACCTAGCTGAATAGGCAAGGCACAAGCTCGCGGGAGCACAACCAGGGGCTGGACATCCTGTGCAATACTGAAGAATATGAAGGGTTGAATCAAATTTATCAGGGCTATTTGGAATGCTCAGTCTTTTGTTTTGTTTTGTCTTTTTTTATTTTATTATTTAGTACTATTTAGTTATATACATATATAAAAATATACATATATTAAGAAAATCACTCTGAGTGTGATCTTTCAGGAAGTAAAGTAAAACATTTGTTCCAGTGCCTTTTAATCCACAATTATGTACCCTTGGATATCACAGGGTTTTTATTAGATTTAAAGAATTTATAATAGATGATATTAAGAAAATGAAATGCAGTTATTTCCTTAGTAATATGTGTATTACTCTTCAATAAGGAACAACAGGGCATTGCATTGGACTGTTTGCCTTCCCTGAGAGCCTCCCAGGGGCAGAGATCACTTTGGTATCCAGGGCTCATTGGTGGCTGCGAGGAAAGCATTTCCACCTCCTGCAGGGTGCAGGCTACAGATAGGGAACAAGCCCTGAGAAGACCCACAGACAGTGATTAACCCTTTGGGTGCCAGGGAAAGCAGAGACAGCCAGTGGAAGTAACACGTGGCAGTATCTCTTTCCCAGTTCCCACCCTGGCTGCAATTCTCTGTCAACGCTGAACTGCAAACGTGCTCAGAGATGTGTTAGACAGATGACCAGAATATCCAGGAAGCAGAGCCAGAACCTTGGCCATCAGACACATCAGACATACATGTCTATCAGAGTATGTTAAAAAGGCAGCACTTGACCAGCAAAGCTGGTAAATCAGGCCTTGTAAGTGGAGCCGAAACAATCACTTCCACAAACCTCCTTTTACAAAAATGAGAGTAAAATAAAGTCCAGAAAAATCCTGGTTTGCTTTTCTTTCATCCAGCCACTATATATTGGTTGACTTAGCATGCATATGCTGTAAAACAGGTTGCTAAAATAAAGGGATTTGGTGGCTTGGGTCACCTGTCCTTGTCACTTCCAAGGGGGCAGAACAGTGTCTGCTGCAGACCACAGCCTCCATCACACACACTCAGCAACTGCATGTTTGTCTGTATTTAAAATTCTAAAAATGAAAAGAAATGACAGTTTTTGTAGCCTTTTATCTCCATGAATTATACAGCAGCTATTAAAGCTGACAAATAGCTATTATTCTGTGCAAGTGGCAATTCTTGCTTTTTGCTCGATTTGGTCAAATCATTTTAATGCGTGTGATGATTAAGTAACTCCATTGAATTGAATAGCTCCTGGCTTGCATGTGTCAGAACCAGAAGCAGCAAGCTTCAAAAAATGGAGATAAACTGGTGCTACCAATGTCACAGATGCCACAGAAATGCATCAGAAAGGAGGTAATCTAGACCATCTCCTTACTCAGAGCCCCAGTAAAGAAAGCTAGACTGTCTCCTCCAGAGCTTTACCACCTTCTCTTAAATTGCCACTGAGGAAGATTCTGCCTCTCCTCTGGCAATGTCTCCATCCCCTGGCTAGGTTCATTCTTAAAAAGCTTGCACTAATACAAAAATCTGTGTTTCCATGTTTAAATTCATTTATTTTTTCTTGTCCTTCTGTGGATGGACATGAAAAACAGTCTATTGCTACCTTTTCCAAAGTTAATCGTATAAATGAGAATTAATCATACTGTTCCTCTTAGACTTCTCTTTTGTAGTCTAAACCATCCCATTTTTTCAGTCTTCTTCACAGACCACGTTTTCCAGACCTCTGCTCACCCACGTCGGTCTCATTTCCAGTCATTAGCACTCCTCTCTAAGCATATTCCAATGGAGGCCCTTTCTAGCAGCACTGGCTCCATTTAATTCCAATTACCTGATCTATGTTTTGCCTTTAAGGATCAAGTTTCCAATGAAGTTTGTTTTAAATCCTTTCAAGCACCCATTTTGTGAGGATAGAAGGTAAATCAATAACTTCTCTCTCTCTTTTGCAGTGATAATCCACATGCACATTCCCATTTTGCGTAGCTGAGAAACAAGAACTTGCTACTGCTCTTCCTTCCATCCTGGTACCACCGAAGAGCCCTTGCAGGTCCAGCTCTTACACTGCACCGACGGGTGGCTATGCAACACCAGGCTTCACATGCAAGAGGGAACACTGCTGCAGATTTCACTGCAGCCCAGGCATCCTGCTTTATCTATCTGTTCTCCTATTTTCTCTTGTTTCTGTTTTGTCCCAGTCTGCACTGCATTACGTGTTATTTTTAACCTTTTCCACAGGTCTCAGTTTTCACTCTGCAGGGCACATGCGCAGTCCTCAGATCTGCACTCCAGGTGCTTTGGGAACACAGACCAATGTCCTAGAATTTATGCCCAGAATGTGCCCCAAGTGGTGAACTTGGCTTCAAGAGTTACCAGTGGGAAATGCCATTGCTTAACACACATCTCATAAATAAGCTCAAACATTTAGGCCACCCTTCTACCTCCAGAAGAAACTTCAGGTGTCTGCCCTTGCCACTGTGCTAGCAGCTGCCAGGTTAGACCCCTCTCCTCCCCCTCAGTATCTGACTTCACGGGGTTCCCAGCTTCCCTATTTTAAAGACTTTCATTTCTGCTGGTAATGTCTGCTGACCAGACTTTTATCCCATTCACCATCACACCCCGCAGAGGAAGAGACGATGTCAGGACATGCAGGGGACCCCTTCTGCAACCTCCATTGCTAGTGAGCAGTGCCTTGGGGCTGACTTGGTAGGTTGGTGCCTCAGCTCTATCTCACACAGGCTAGCACAGCTCTGGCCAGGTATCAGCCAGGCTCTGCAGGGCCAAAAACGCAATCTGGGGTCACATAATTTACCTTGGGGTACAGATACATTCTTAATGCAACGTACCTTATCCCTTTCGAGGGATTCTCCTTGTGAGAGTGTCCTTCTCAGCAGGTATAAATTCCCTCCTGGCTCAGAGGTTACCAAACCAGCTCTCAATTGGCACCTTCAGCAGCTACTTTCTGGAAGGTGAAAAAAAGATTGGAAACACCTTTGGGAACTCAGAAAAACTGGGGATCTTCTGCCACAAACTAAAGCTCAGCATTAGTGTGACACAGGCTGAGACCATCTCAGCTCATCACAGGAACATGTCCACGCCTCATAACCAGCGGGAAATCCTCTCTCTATCCTCACCGTGCTGGTGTTTCCCAAGCGCCTTCAAAATGTATGATCAGAAGTGCTCCTAATTTCCTACTTCTGCCCACCTCAGCAGAGGTAGGAACCTGGAAGGGCAGCAAAGACTCAGTAAACTAGTTGTGGACAGCAAGCCAACCCCACAGGTTAAAGTTTGGGGTTTTTTTGCCAGACAGCCTATACCTCTGTAGTTTTTCCTGAGGCAGGGAACAGGTTTCATTTACACTGAAAGTGTAATTTAACCATCTTTTGCACCTGTGTGTGCAACATCCAACACAGACGTCATTTTGCACACCAGAAATGGGCTTTGCATGGCTGGACTTGGGGCCGTACTAGTACTGTGTCTAATGTCTACGTGTGAATTACCAGTTACTGTCTGAAGAGAATTAAGGGCCTGTAGAGGGTGAGTCTACTTGTCCTAAAGTGAGCCCTGTGGTAAAGCTGCAGGTACCTGGTTCTCCCCTTCACTTGTAAAGGGAGAAAGGCCTCGCTCTTACAGAGTGAAGGGCGAGTTGACAGGAATAATACACAGTTGTCCAGGAGCTCTGCCTGTTTCTATTCACAGCACTGAACAATGCAAAGACACAGACACAAAGCAGGTTGAGAATGCAGGAACTTCTGTGCAAAGACTATAAAAATTAAAAAGTTTTGTCATAATCTAGAAGGCAGGGGCAGAGAAATTTGTCGTAATCATCACAGCTACTCCAGAGTCCAGGCTAGAGTATCTCTGTTCTTACTAGCTGCAGAACAACAGACTGAATTCATTCTTTCCCAAGCTGTTATGCCACTAAGAGACACTGGCTTTGATGTGTGGCCTTGCAACTGCTGTGAAGGACCCATGGATGATTATGCATGTGTTGGGAGTAACCAGCTGGACCCACCATGAATGCATGCATGAACTTCCATTCAGATGTGGAAAAGAAGGTTGGTCACAGGTAAGTGAAGTTCTTGAAGATGGATAGCCATGTGGACTTGGAACTCCTGTGCTGCTGCTCTTCCTTCTGTTACCACAGATCTGGGAATTTCATGTGAGAACAACAGTTGTCATAAGTTGGTCTGTATGCCAGTGTTCTGATGCAGTGGGGAAGATGGGGCCTAAGTGCCCTTGAACCAGTACTTCAAGGGCAAAAATGTCTTTGGCCTACAGCAACTGCAATAGGCGGTCTGTCAAAGTTTGAATGTACATAGCTTTCCAGATACTGGTGTTTCCCGTAAAACATTGCTACAAAGACATTGGGCTGAAAACAATAGACTGTGGTTACCGAGTTCACTTTTTGCTTTCCTTCTCAGTTTTAGATTTACTTGAAAGTATACTCTCCTTTCCCGGATAAACACCGTCTGCTAAACAAGTATAACCTGTTAAACACCCACCTTATGTGGGTGAAATTTGACCCAATAAAGTCTTGCTAGTATCTGTTTTAATTCATTTGCCTGATTACGTAAGAAGAAAACAGGCACATGCTCATATAGGACAAGGGTGGGAGACTGAAGGGAATTCAGGATCTGCCAAATGGGACACACTGTTACCATTGATATGGCTGGTTAAATAAACAAGGAAAAGAATCTGTGTTCGTGGGAGTAATAGGATTTGGCTTCAGGGATTCAAGGTGGTTTCATTTAATTAAAGAAGCCAAAATAAGCAAGGAAGGAAATTCTGAAACAATAAAAATTATGTGGATAGCTAGGAGGTCTAATGGAAACGGGGTACATAAGCTGTCCAGTCCTGCTTACACAATGCTGTTAATGCAGCTTTCCAAAGCATTCTACCTTTTTGTCTCAGTTACTCACAGACCAAAAAAAGGTGTAAGCAAGCTCAAGAGAAACTAACGGTTACCAGCTTCAGCTTAATTTTATTTAAATCCCAACTAAATCGATATGAGGTCTATCCCAGGCAGCTTGTGCCAGCCCGTTTTCTCTATTTGCCTTTTCATAGAATATTTTAGGTTGTAAGGGACACATAAGGGTCACTGAGCCCAACTCCCTTTTCCTCACAGACTACCTAACACTAAACTGTATGACTAAGAGCATCATTCAGATGCTCCTTGAACTCTGACAGGCTTTTGCACTGCTATGAGCAAGCTACTCTTGTTCAGAGGACTGCAGTTTTAAAAAAAAAAATCCCAAGATTTTACCTTCACAGACATTCCCTGATTCTCAGTATTTCTTCTACTTTCACTCACAAATAGCCAAAAGGGTCCTACAGGAGCACTCTCAAACTGACTGGAAATTTTCCACTGAGTTTTCCATCCCTGCAGAAGGCTCAGATGCTGCAGCTGAACATCCCCAGGTAACCAGTGGCTCTGAAACACGCACATCTGTGGATTAGGTATTTTGTGGGCTCACAACACACACACAAGCAAATTTCCAGTTTTGGATAACTAGAGAAAAAAATCCACTTGCAAAGGTGCAGGAAAGCATTTTACGTGGGTTTAACAAGAATGGGATAACTTTGGTCAGACATATTTAAAGCAGCAAGGGAACATACACTTCTACATCCCATAACCTTCAAAATACCCTGCCAAATGGTAAAACAATCAGACTAGGAGCACTACAGAAAGCTCATTTTGGTCCTTCACAGACATACTTTCCCACTTAGTTCTTGCAGAAAACTCCCTCTTCCCTCCAGTGCAAGTCTCTAGAGATGCCTCAGCAGTCCGGTGGGGAGTTGTGCTTCTCCAGCTGGAATATCCTTCTCAAACTCTCATGTTCTTTCTTAGCAGTATGTTTCCAAACATAAACTGTGCTTTACTTGCCATTAATATCTCACACTTTCAGAGCACGCCCTCTACTAAAAACATAACGTGATCTTTGACTTGCAAATTTCAGGCATTTTCACATGGAGAAGGTGCCCACTGTTCCTAGTGGAACTGGCCCAGCTCCTGAATCTGAAGACAGCCACCACCTGATGTTGGAGAGGAGAGGGAGCCTCTTTTATTTTACCTGATGATGTTTTCTCAAGGCAGAGGCTGTTTAGCTCTCCTGTAAACTATTTCATACCAAACCCAAAGCATTAAAATATGAGGCTATTACATTAATCTATTTGATTCCATAAGAGCATGGTGCCCTGTGTCTCACCAATAGCTTCGTTTTCCCCTTCCTAAGAACTCTCTCCTTTAGCATGACTTTCAGGTCACACCACAGGGTGTCACTCACTGAGGAGGGAGCTGGGCTCCCGTTTTCCCTTCGTGCAATACATGCTTTTCATGGCTAATGCCAACACTTAGATTTATTGCTCTTCCCCATTCTGATATGCAACACACACATTATGTACTTTGGCACAGCCTCACCATCAGAGCTACATAATCCTCAGTTCTGACAATCTTTGGTTAAAAACATGCGAGTGTTTTAACTACAGCTGAGCAGAACAGCATCTGGGAATGATAGAGAGCTGACAGTAGTTTCCATGGCATTCTGTGTTTTGTTTTGGACATGTTTTAGGCTCCTAGTTTCTATGGAATAACCACATATTCATTGTCATGCTATGAGGAAAAACCAGTTTTGCTCCCCTACCACTGCTCACCCCAAAACCTCCAACAATCAATAAACTGTCCTTTCCACAACTTCAGCAGAGGTAGGTACAGGTAGCCTGCCACTGAAGTGCCCGCTCATCCATGTTACTCTTTAATGGTGTCCTTCACAATTCTCCAAATCTGAACTAACCTCAACTTTGTGTCACATTTCATGAAGTCACATTTCACCCTCTAGGCCCCAAGTTAGCCTTTTAAGGATTTTCCCATTTGAGAAGCTTTTAAACAGCAGCTATCTGTTGTCCACTGTTCTCTTCATACTTTTGAAGAGATCTTTGTGACTGGTAAAACACCATGTAGTGTTGTACAACTTGCCATAGCTTCTCCCAGTCACTTTGAACTCCTACCAGTACTCTCTTAAATTAGATTTTTTTTCACCACTTTCCAGCTGATGCCATTTTCTCTTAGTTCTTACGGAAGCCTTTAGTACCAGCTTTCAAGACAGACCTTCACAGCCTGGTCTACTTCTCCCGTCTAGCAACCCTTCATAATGATAACTTCATTTGTTATTTTTAGTAACTGAACTATTTCACTCTGCACTGTTAGGTCAGGTTAATTCTGCCTAGTACTGGTGGTCTGTAAAAACATTCCCAAGGCTTCCACCTTCCCTTGAACAGCTCCAGTGCTGCCAGAATCTGATATTCCAGGACTCAGATAGGCAGAGAAGCAATTGTTAGGATAAATTTTTTTTGTGGAGCTTACCACAACTGATCCCCCTCTGCACCCTTTCATCTAAAAATGCAAAGCCACAATTCAAATGCTCTCAGCGTAATTATTTCTGGAGCATTTCTTCCATGTTCTGTCTTGAAGTCATTTGCCTTTGGCTGAACCCAAACATCTGGATGATCAGAAATACTTGCTAACCACACGGGTTCCTTGAAACCTCATTTCTCTAAACCAAAGTACTAGCCCTTTTTACAATGCACTTACAGTTGGAATTTCCCTTGTTATAGAAAAAGGTAAATTCTATTTTTTAATTCTTCTTCTGGGGATTTTATGTTCTAGACTCAATTAACTGAAATCAGAAAAGGTCTGTTCACTTCATGGTTACCTACCAAGTTTGAGGAACAGCAATATCTGAGAGGAAAAAGGTAACCATGACATGGAATCTCTGTGAATGACCCCTCAGGCTTCAGATTTCTTGGTAAGGAGATGCTGCAGAGCACACAACTCCCTAGAAGCAATTTCCACATCAACCATTTCTTATACTTCAAGCAAATGCCATCATCATGCGGTGTGTGCAATTTTAAGCACGTGTCAAACAGCTTCACTGACTTCAGCCTCTGAGCACGCTGCAGGGAGCGTGTGCTGCCGAAGGCACCACAGCCCCTGGGCTCTCTCTATCGGCAACTGCTGCCTCCTTGGCGTGCGATACCCTTCAAAACCCTGTCCTTTGATACAAAACATCATCTAGAGAATTAACGAGCCACATATACCAACTGAGGCACTCCATTATCCAATGTTACTTAAATGGTTCAGAACAGTTCACAGCATTATTTGGCACACAGTTGGTGCCTACCCTTCCGTGTCGTAAAGTATCGGCATCCCACGGCCCTTTGCCACACAGAGCTGGGAAAAGCCAGTGTGCCAAAGCTTAGGGCTCCTGCAGAGACAAGCACCTTTCTCCTGTGCCCAACACACAGGGTTGCATGGCTGCAGCTGGCCACTCACCATCTTGCTGCCAGCAGTCCCACCGGCCAGGCCCGGCTGCCTGCCCTTGCACAGCACGTCCCAACAGCCTTTCAAGTCATGCAAATTGAAACAGGTGTTTCACCAGTTTCCCTTTTCTTCTTGGAAGGGATGAGAAGCCTGAAATGGCCTAGTAGTTCTGCCCTTTCCACTTTTCCCCTCACAGAAACACCTCTCCTGGCAGCTCCCGGCAGCCAGTGCCTCACGGCAGCTCCACCAGCGCGAAGGCGGGAGGATTTGCTGCCGCTGCCCTCTGAGGAACACAAGAGGCGTCTCCCCCCATGTCGCTTCGACAGTGAGCACCCACTTACCCAGAAAGGCACCCCAGAAGGCACCCAAGACTAGCAGCACCTTAGCTGCAGGCAGGCCTTGTTCTCACACCCACCCCGCTTCTTACCTGATGGCGCAGCAGGTGTTGGGCGCACGCCGCCCCGGGAGCCGATGCATCTACCAAAGAATTGAAAACCATTAATGAGCAGGGCAGACTGCAAAATGGCTGCACCTGCCGCAGCAGCACAGGCATCTAGGCCAAAATTTTCCTTGAAGTTGTTCCATGTTATAACATCTGTATTTTAAACTATCCCATACTTGAAAGGTAATACGTAAGTATTACATACATTTTTATTCAAATGTACTAGAACTGAGAAAGTAAATAACTGCAAATAAGACAATGATCACTACAGTGTAAGTGACCAAGCAGGTACTTACAGCAAAAGCAGATCTGCAGTAATGGACGACTAACAGATGAATTCCCCAGGAGCCTAGCCTGCAGAGCCATCGAGCACATGCCTCCAAAACGGAGCTGGAACAAGGGAGAAACGCCAGCCTTTCACCTTGAGTGGTCTGGCCAAGAATCAATGTTGAGAGGGAATTTATGGAAGGAGAAATTTAGTTTACCAAAAACACTATGTTCTGAAATGGCTGCATAGCACATAATTTTAAAATTGTTGCAAAACTGTAGTTAGCATTAAAATAACAGAGAAGTCAGAAAGTTCCTTTTGCTGTTCCCTTCACGTTCAAAGATGAACACAACTCTGCCACACAGAGATGCAAATCAATATTGAGCCTTACACAAAGCTACTGCAGACAGATCTCCATCCAGCACCATGAATCGTGGAATTTTCTTTCCCCAAGGAAAAAAAAAAAAAGTACAACATCCATCTATTTTATTTCAATCTTTATTATAAACAATTTTGTAGTTTCCGGAATGGGATTACTACATACTAGATAACAAAAACATCCTCAGATGAATCAGTTTTAGCTTTTACTAGATTAAGTCAGAACCAGCAAAACAAGTATTAATTTTTTTTTTAAGGATTTAGTCTATTGCAAAAAAAACAGCTTTACAAAGGTGAAATAGAATTAAAGATAAGCATTTGATCATATATACATAAGCAGCTGATGACACTCTGGACAGAAACATACAAGGAGCTTCTTTGCACATAAATAGATCTTTAAAAGTATATTTCTTTCACATGTATACAAAATTATTTTGCTTTCTATGCTGAGCAAAGTTCTTGGAGATGTAAACAAGGATTTCTAAGAGACAAAATCCCACATACCACTTAGTATGTGGGCAGTCATGCACACAAGGATGTAATAATACAATTTACACAGCATTCCTATACAATACTTGAGCTTCTTATATACATACTTACAAGACACTTTTGTACATGAGATGCCACCTTTGCAATTGAAATGGCATCTCCCTGAAAGGCTGCATTAGTTCCAGTGTTTGTATAAAAGATAAAACAAGTTTCAAAAGGCAGCACCACTTGGCTTGCAGAGTGTCAAGGATCCACTGAACTGCAGCTATAGTGAAGGCATTGGGGTAATTGCGCTGGTGCCTCTGTGTTTACACAGTCCCAGTGGGGAAGGTTGAGACGTGACCCTTGAAGTCTGCACATTACCTCTACAAAATATGGCTGTGGCAAGAAGTGATTTTAACAGATCCACAGCTAAAGCCACATACTTTTGCTCTTCAGCTTTACCTTTAAACTACTTAAGCCAAGTATCTGATCTGTCTTTGGGGGAGAAGTGTGGCTTTTATATGACCTTTTCAGTATGGTTAAGTTTTATCAATGTTGGGTGGGGTTCAACACACACACACACACACACACAACCTGTGAAACTCTTACTTAATGCAGGTAGAAGGGGTGCACAGTGCAGCGAAGACAGAGGACCCTGCTAAGCTTCTCCTGGAGTGAGGAATGCTCAACACCTGTGAAAATCACATGCCAACCTGCTGTGATATTAGGTCAAGCTTCCACTTTGTTTTAGGCACAACTGTGTCAAAAGTAGGGCTGGGGTTTTCCTCCTTATTTCTCTTAATCATACCTGTTCCAAACAGAAAACAGTTCCCGGAGAACACTGAAAAGGCATCACCTGCACGCTGCTCTAAGACCTGTCTAGACAAATGCTACCTAGACATCATTAATGCCAAGCACACACATTACTAGTTGCATCCATGGGTTACACACACCCATACTCATACCAAATTGTCTGCTGATCCCCCTGTGAGTCTGGAGACCCAGGAGTGCTGTTGGAGTTGCTTCCTCTCACAGGCTCCTCCATAGCCCCAGCACTGCCTTCCGGCAGCTTACCCTGGCACTTTGTAAGTAGGGCATCACCCTGGCCTTGCCCTAGGGAAATATTTCCCTCAGTGCTGCTGGAAACAGCTCTGGCAGGGGCCACTGCGGCCACCTCCCCAGTACGAGGGGCTGGCTTTGGTTTGACTTTGGAGGGGACGTGCAGTGTGGGTGAATAGTGTTGCCCAGGGTTCACGCACTCCTGTTGCTGGACATTCAGATTGCTGGTGGAGGCAGTGGGTGAGGCAGAGAACTGATGGAAGGAGAGTGGCCTCTCATCTTTCGGTGGGGCCAGG
Organism: Falco peregrinus; assembly: GCF_023634155.1. NCBI lineage: Eukaryota > Metazoa > Chordata > Aves > Falconiformes > Falconidae > Falco > Falco peregrinus. Next base: position 87,891,068 of record NC_073721.1, read on the forward strand.
GAAAGGCGCCTTGCATCAAGCTGCCGACAGCGAGAATCAACACCTTGCAAGGAGCCTGCCACTTTTGCAGACTGTGGCCTCTCTCTTAAAGTTGCCTGGGAGCTCATTGGCGTGAAAGCCCCAGAGGTCTGACTGACAGTGTCCTTGCCCCCACGTAGGTCTGCTGCTGACTTCTGAGGGCTCTCCTGCTTGTAAGTCTCTGGGCCAGTGGCTCTGAGGAGGTCTGCAGAAGCTAAGCTGAATGCCCTGCTCAGGGATGTACTCCTCCTGCTCACAGTTCCAGGCTGCTGAGGCTGTGCCATCTGCCGCATCCCACTGGCAGGCTGGTGCTGCGGTGTGTGAGGAAGCTTAAGGGACCCCTGGGAGTTCACTGGAGTCTCAGGTTCAACGTGTCTGAGGTTTGGCTTCATGTGATTTCCAGGCTTCGCTGTTCTTCCTTCTTCATTGGTGGTGGTCATTTTTACAGTTGGAGCAACAAGACTAGTGGGCATCTTAGCAGCCTCCTTTCTGGATGGCTGAACCAGCAGGTTCCCAGTAGCTGAAGGCTCATTTGCTTTCTTAAAATAATCGCTGAGCAAGTCATCTCTGTTACTGGAGGTGTCCTGGTGTGAGAAAACATGTACATGCTACGTTAATGACATTTTTTGTTTAAAGAATCATGTAGAGCTTTGTGTAGATAATCTTCCTTCCCATTTAATTCAACCAAAACACAATGACAGATTTTATATTTAAAGTGGGGAACAGAAGATATGAATTTACAATGGGTATAAATCCAAATCAAGAGATAACGTACTCATCATCATTAGATCATGACAGCTTTGTTTGCCAGATTAATTGTCATAAATTTGTCGAGTTGCACTTCACATGCAACCTGGGCAGCAGCTCTTTTGCTTCCTTTCACATCAGCCACTGTCACTGAAACATCAGTACCGTATTAATGCCATGAGCTGTCGGTATCAGGGAATATCAAAGATGGCCTGTCTTCCAGAATACAGTTCATCTGGGTAACACTCTACTGTAACTCCACGGATATGACAGGAGAGAATAACTCAGTGAGATGCGTTAGCATTTCAAGAAAGTTTCATTGCTTCTCCACTGATTCCCCTCACTTCTCCCAGTCAATATACTACATATGTATTAAAAGCTGCATATACAATATAATGAAATGCACAGAAAATCCTTACAAAAATGGAGATATAATTGTTTGCCCATGATTAACTTACATGTTTCAAGTCAGACAATTAACCTGGCAGTAAAAGAAAATATACAATAAACATTTCATGGGGATGGTCCATGCAATCGAAAAATGGTAATGTTTGATCAGCTGCCATTGGACTATTAGTGTAAAGGCATGCTCAGAACAGTTAAGGGACATGCTGTCTTCACAAAAGACATGCTGAAACAAGCTCATGGAATTTATTTCTTTACTCTTCTCCAAGCAGTATGTTAAAGCTTAATATATTCATTTTACTAGCATTCCAAAAGTTTCTTCCAGTCACAAAATTGGTTTGGTAGAAGTGAACACTGTCAATGGTAATAGTGCAGCAGGAAGATTTCTATGCTCAACTAGATGTTGAAATGTTAGGGTTATTTTTAAATTCACTTAAAACTGCTGTTATGCACATTAACATTACAGAACAACTAGTCCTCCAAAACCACGCATGTTTATGAACAAGCACTGGAAATACTTTACAAGCAATTAACGCAAGTGCTATGGCAGCCTTTAAAATAACAGCTAAGAGTTACAGTATGCTTCTATGGGTATTAATATGCTAGCAAAAGCTGTGGTAAGTTGGGAGCTGTTGCCTTCATAGCAAGAACAATGGATACCCTGGGGATATACAGTGAAGCAGATCTCCTATTCCCCCTGCCTGTTCTGTGCCTCATGCTGTCACGACATGAATGACTGAGGACCGATTCAAGTGACTGTGAAGGCTCCTGACGGAGGGAAGGACATAGGGAGTAGCAAGAGGGATATAGTGCATCAGCTTCTAACAGAAATTGGTGCAATGAAATCATTTCACTCTCATTTAAACTGCGCTGACACTGAAAAGGAACAAGGATGACACAAAGAATGAAAACTGAGACATGGTCAGGTAGTCACAGATGAAAACAAAAAACAACAAAAAAATTATCAAATTTTAAACATCCCTAAAAGCTAATAATTTTATTTAGGATAATGAGGCAATAAGAGGTAAAAGACAAAATGCCTTTTACTGCCTGAGCAGTAAAAGACAAATGCCATCTAAAACCCAAACATTTCATTTCTGACAAAGCACTTCAGTGTGCAACATATTACGGTAGTCACTGAACCAACATTGACATGCCAGTCAGTACACAGCATGGTGAAAACATAAAGAACCTAATTCGGTAAGAAAAATATTCTCTCTCAAACACACTGATGGTATTTCCAGGTTAGGAGATGTTTTGAACAACTGCGTATTTTGCACTTCAATTGAAAACTGTTACGTTTCATTTCTAATTACAGATTTAGCAGCTGAAAATTACACTGAAAATTTACCAATTCACAAATAAAAATACCTGAAGCTGAGAACTAACGTTATAATATAAAACCTTGACCACAAGTGTTTGACACTAAAAAGCCCCAGCAGTTCAATACAGGGTACTTGCAGTGAATTATCTGCCTGACTTGCCATAGCTGATATACCAAAATAAATGAGCAGTGCTGTGTGAAAGTTAATCTTGCCTTAGTTGTCGGAACTGTTTAATTCATTTTGCCAGATTTGGTTAAGTTCCATATGTATGAACAAGGATCTTCTTGTTTTTCCATGTTTACCCATGCCCTCATCCCCCTAAATCAGCTTTGAACAGTCTTTTGACATATGTGATGGGCTATCTGGCTCTATTTACTTACACTTGGTGGGGACAGCCTGTTGCTCTCTTCCAAGAACTCTTCCAAAGTCACCATCTCACTGCCAGGTGAGGCTGACCGTTGCCTGCCTGTATAAGACTGTGATGGAGTACTCCTCTGAGGTATATCATGAGAGATCAAACTGTTCCTGTGGAAGGAGGATTCATGCCTGCTGCTAGGGCTTAAGACAGCAGAAGCGGAGTGAAAGGGATAGGTGTCTCGGAGCAAGGCTGGTGTCTCTCTGCTTGGCACCGTATCTTCACTGCTGAGGCTCTCAGTTCTGCCATGGATATGATCTAAGGAACCTGAGAAAAAGCATAAATATCATTAAAGACACTGCTCTTCCCTCACTGCAGTAGATGTCTCACTGAGATAGGCTATCATTCAGGGCTATTTCCACACAGACTAGGTGGCATTTTTGACCTTACTTTCTTCCCCTATAGAACTCAAGGCAGTCAGAACTTTGAAAAATCAGGACTAGTAAATGTCTTACAATACATACTTTGAGCCCCTGTGATAAACAAGCACAACTACTTGTCCAAAGGACAGGAATAACACAGATAGTAAAGGGGTCTTTACTACCTCTGTGCCACTAGAAGATCTCCCAGTCTTGGCCATGTGTGATCTGAGAGCCAGCACCTGCCAGTAGGAAAGCTTAAAATGGGCTTTTCCACATCCTTCAAGGATGCACAATTTCAGCTAAAGCAAATCTCCAGTGTACAGTGATTCCATACACAAGTTGTGTACAGAGTAAGAACAGCAAAGACCTGTTGTTGTAAAAGTCTAAAAGTGGCCTGATTAGTTCCCACAATACGATGCCAGTCAGACTGAAGCAAAACTAGATTGCGTGTCTTAAAAGCTACCCCTTGCCAGAATCAATCTTAGAAAAATACTTCTTGCCAGCAGTTTTGATTCCCGAGACAGCTATATCCAGATTGCATAACAGTTACAATTTCAAAACAGTCTTCAAATTTTACTGGATGGAAAATAGCATTTTGCACACAGTTACATGGGATTTCACTTCCTGTTCGTCAGAATTCAGCTGTAAAAGCTTTACCTTTCAAATTGAGTGGCGAACTACTGCTGGAAGCGTTTCTACTGCTCTCCAAACTGTTTGGCCTGGACACTGAAAAATACAAAACAAGCACTGAACAAACAGATCTCAAGTACCTCTGATTCTCTAAAAGACTTGGCTACAGTCTGCCTTCTGAAAATAGGACGGGTGCAACTAAGTCACTTTGGAAACATTAACAATGCAATATATACATGATGCCAAAGTCTGTACAGAGTAGAAGCCATTTTCATTTTTCAAGTCAAATTGTTCAGGATCCATCTTCTTTCTCTCACTCATTTTTTGCACAAAGTAGTATGCTCTGGGTTTTGCTTTTACAGCAACTATAAACAAAGAAATGTAAATACTGAAGAAGTTCAACCATAAGTTGCTGTCTCTTTCTCTGTCTCTTTGGAAGCAGCAGGCAACCAGCCTGCAAATTAAGTCTTCCACAAATCTCTTAGCAGGTAGTGCCTACCATGCAGGCACACCCCCAACCCTGAATGTTTTTTTTATTGCCGATTCAATCCCTTCAGGAAGGAATTGAACATTGTCCAGAAAAATCAGCAACAAATCTGTAGGACATGCATTAAAGGGTCTGTTTACGGGCCAAGGCAAGTCATCTCAACATCAGCATTGGTTTTGAAAATTGATTTTGGGAAAACGTCCATTAAAAGTTTCTCAACAGAAAAATAGAAGTACTTAGACCCACATTCCGAAAATGGTGTTACATTACTACATCTCATTCTATCACGTTCATTTAACTAAAATGCTCCAGGACAGTTCAAGTGGACAGAATGAAATAAGTCTTAATGTTTAGAAGTTTAGAGCATTCATACATGCTACAAGCTTACCATGCTGTCTGGTGCTTGCAAACTCCACCTCAGGGGACTGTTCACATAGATTATCTTCTGAATTATAGCCTGAAAAGACCATAAAACTTAAAAGGCAGTATTAAACACAGGAAGGTTAATCCCTCAGGTCAGTCTCCAATGCATTCCAGCAGCGTAGAAGACTGAGGTGATCAAGAGGGTTTTATTAAGCCAATACTAGAAGATGAGCCATCTTCTAACCTCTGCTGTGAACCACTGGGCAGGGAACCCCAGAAAAACTGACATCCAAATGTGTTCTATTGAATTGATGACATTACAAGAGTAAGAAAACCCTGTACCTGATCAATTAAACTATTTAACTATATTTAAATATAAACAATTAAACTATTAAGCAGATAAAGTAGAAGAGAAAATACTAACGCTCTGGTTTGTACTTGAATGCCACTAGAAGCCATGTTTCAGCTAAGCAGGAACTATGAATTAGCCTGACTTGTACCAACAGCTGGTATATCAAATGCACTGCATACCTTTTGGTCTGCTCTGGAGCCTGGAGATAGGGGTGGAAGTGTGCAGATGAATAGCTGAGGTCGAGTAAGTCCTAGGACCCAGCTCCACACAGCAGTGTTTTGTTGCAGAGTCTGCTGAGACTTCAACATTATCATTGCTGCCTCCATGATGGGAATTCCTCTTTTGCTTCAGGTCCATTAGCACTGAGGAGGAAAGAAGTAAATAAATATGAGTCAATGGAAAATAGCACTGGGAGATTTGTGTTTATCAGCCCATACAAACATGACAAGCAGGCACAAAGAAACCGCACAATAGAGGCACTAGTTTTGCAAGCTTTTCCATAAACAGTCCAGTACTGGATAGGAAATTTCTGCCACCAGTTTTTCAATCATGTGTGCTCTCTCTGCAGAGTGTGGAAGTGACAAGGGCTGCCTAGCGCTAGTGGGAGGGTTGATATTATACATGCAACAATTAACCGTGAAAGGAGGAAGAAAAGGAGCAAAGACATGAATGCAGAAAAGGTAAGGGAGGTGTGACATTCCTGTAACATTATTCCTTGCAGGTACATTTTATAAGCAATTACTTCAGTAATAAAATAGAATAAGGAAAGAGTGACAGTAGTCATGTTCTTATTCAAATAGAAATAATGCTGATTTGGAAATTATCTAGCATGATCCACACACTAAGCTAATTGCTTTCAGGTTTAGATCTTTCCTGTGGGTCGGTCTCTACAAGGTTAAAACTCTGCTGCTCCTATGATGTTCTAGTGAAACGATTTTTAAGTGGAATTCCTGGTATCTTAGCATGAGAACAACAAAAACTACCTGCACTAGAATACTATTTAGATTCAGAAAGCTGAAGACATCTTTCCTATTGATGGGGTAGGTTAATTAATTTCTTGTAATGCAGATGTAACACTTTAAGGCACGCATAAAATAGAGCAAAATTTAAAGAATTTACTAGAGGAAACACACTCTTAATGAGACAAGATTCTAGTTTTCTATATATTTCTATGGAGTACTTGCTTAACTAATAGTAAGTCAATGCTAAAAACACAGCAGAGTGCAGTGGTCAAAGTTAACAACTTGCAGAGACAATGGACAGACAGTTAGTTTAAAGCACAGAGCAGCAGCAAAGTTGTATCAGAGAAATGGACCAAGTTGCTGTCATCCTAGATGATTCCTGGAAGCTGACTTCAGAAACAATGTTTTCTCTCCCACAGTCTGTGTGGACTCCATAGCACAGAGTTGGCACTTTCTCCCAGGTTTATCGCATCCTGTAGGGGCAATTACTGGCTAAAACTTGGCATGCAAATCTGTATTTCCAATTGACTTTGTAGATGCACACCTTCCACAGATGCCAGAATTATCAACTGCCCTGGAGACAAACATTCTTTACAAATCCCAAAATGGGCAGCAACAGACTGCTTTGCCAGTGTCCCTGGTTGTGCCACAGAGGGTCACTTCTCAGAGGGAAAAGAAAGATGAGATGTTTTGGCCTCTCTGCTGAGCTCCCCGTAGCATGCCACCTGTGCTCCACACATTTCTCTAACACAGAGTGGGGACCGGACTCGGAGGTTCATTTCAGAAGCCTCCAGGTCATGGCTATCAGACAATAAGAATACTGGGCAACGGATCCACGATGAAGGTTATTCCCAATCTTACTTTCTTCTTTCAAAAAAGCTCTTTCAAAATTGAAGCAGCAAAAAATGAAACTGCAGCTCAATTTGAGATGAATTTTCATAGATGGAAGCATAAAACCTTGCTAAACAGCAGGTTTGAATGCAAATGTCAAGACGCTTTGCGGAGAATAATTTTCCCAGTAGCTTCCAATCTACATTCAAAGCTAGACTATATAAAAGCAGAAAAAGATGCTAAAACCCCTGCCATTTTTAGCATTTAGGAGCACAGAATACTGAAAAAAATCTCCAGGATTTGAGTCTGCTTACACATTAGATTTATATTTTAGGAAGAGTACAGCCTTGTAGAAAGCATAGCAACAGCAAATCAGTTCAACATTTTAACTGGACACGATGCAAGTATGTGATTGCAAGAAAATATCAAAGCACACAGCAACTTCACTTACTTACAACAGCACCACAGCCAATATACATACGCAAACTGTATGCCATGAGGTCCCCTAAAAATGTGCTGCATTGAAGATATGATCCACAGTGTGCAATAGTGATTCATCTTCTACAGGAAAACTTAAGTCCATGTTCACTAATCTGTGCTTGTAATTAGAGTATTGTAAAGACATGCTGAGTGTTTCTATCAAGGTGTGTGTTCTTTTAAGGCACGTGTGGTTTGGGGTTTTTGTGTTTTTTGTTTTTTTTTTTAATATTTTTCAGAAATAAATGAAGATAAATGCTAAAGAGAAGGTGTTAGAAATATCCCAATTCCGGGAAAGAAAGAGGCTCATTAGGAGAGGATGGGATGTCGGAAGAAGACCAGAACCGGAGCCGATTAGAGAGAGACTGATGATTCGATGGAGACTTAGGAGACTTTTCTTTATCCTTGACTTTGCTTCTCAAAAAGGCAATCTTTCTGCGCTGCGCAGCTAAATTGTTATCACCCAGGTATCCCAAAAAGAAGAAGAAAAAAAAGTAAAAAAACCCTTATAAATAAAACTTAAACTTGTCTTAAAACAGATTAAAGACTACACAACCAGTAAAAAACAAAAAAGGCTCAACAAAGACTAACACATATATTCAGAGGACTGATTAATGCATAGTTAATAATAGTTAATCTGACTCAGATTAATGCATAGATTAACACATATACATAAAATAAAAGCAAGTCCATTAAGAAATTACTGTTAAATCACCCAGAATGCTTTTACTTAAAGTAAAATCAAATAGGTTACTTGGTGATAATATACTCAAATTTCCTAGGTGTCTTCTAGGCTTTAATACTGATGCTCATCATCTCAACATAAGCATGTTTCATATAACATCAGAAAGAATGAAGCCCCAGAGACTTTCTGTTATCTCTGGCACTCCCAAGCCCAAATTCCCAGGTTGAACTCTGGATGCACCTTAAATACTTAACATATCCTGGAATCACATGGATGATCTGAGACATGCATTTTTATTTTAAGTGTATCAACCACTTTGAAGAATCAGAATAGAGAAAAGGAAATAGAATAGAAACCCCAATCAAAACAAAAACTTTAGCCAGACACTTGGCAGCAGTTTATAGCAACAGTTCTACTGCCCCCAGTTGCTCCGCTTCCATTTCCCACACTCTGCAGTGTGAAGACAGGAATTACTATGTAAGGTTTAATTTAAAAACTGCTTCTTGAAAAGTACTCCTGTAGGACAACGATCTAATATAGAAGCTGACAGAAGTGATCTCAATAGAATAAGCAAAGCTTGAGATACTCTGTGGTCTTTAATAAAGGCAATGTATTTATTTTGAGGAGCTTTCTTTTAAATTTCCAATAATTAGGAACACCTGATTTACTGCATGAACTAACTAAACAAAAAAGTATCACTCCATCTTTCTTACATTTGCATTAGCGTTCAAAAAAATAATTTCATCATTTTACATTACAAAATTCTTAGTTTGATACAAAAACCAAAATACAACCTCCCAAAATAATTAGATTACAATAAATTAGCATTTTCTATGTTATTTCTTTTACATATGCGCCATCTCCTGGCAGTGGCTGCAAGACCAGCTATTAACCACTTGAAGAGCAGTTGCTAATGAACCACAATATTTTACAGTCCAACTTTAAAATGCTTTGCTGCAGAAACCCAGTAAATGAAGTATTTACACCAGCTTACTCAGTAACATGCAATACATTCAGGTAAACCAAGAAACTCTATACAAAAGCTGAAGGGAGAAGCAGGTAAGAGGAACAAAACAAACTCAAACCAAACCAAGCCAAAACAAAACACCTCCAACCTTCTAGTTTATTCAGCTTTTTAGTTTAGTGGTTTTTTGCTTACTCAAACTTTTAGTTTACTAAAAAGGGGATATAAAGCATAATGAGATGAAGTATTAACATATCTTATATATTAAATCTTTTTAAAACATTTTTTAATATTTTTCAAAAATACTGCTCAGCTCATTAATTGAGGCTGGGCATTCCTTACCTTTGTTTGAAGCTGCCCCAGGGTTTTCTTTCTCTTCCATAGAGTTTGACCCTTGAGAGATATTATCCTGAGTCTCCTGCCGATGTTTCACTTTTTGGGAGGCAGATGGAGAGTTTACAGTCTCTGGGGATTCAGAATGCCATGGAGGGGTTTCTGCTGCTGGTTTCAACCGCTCCCTTGCGGTCTCCTTCTTTGGCTTGATTAGTTTAACTAAGGCTCTAGCTCCAATCCAGTGGTTTTTCCTGATAAAGCAGGTTTTGTGAATGGGATTCATAAAACACTACAAGAAATGCTCCTTGAAGAAGTTTACAGCTGTGCTAAAGCCATCAAGCCATTCTACATTCTTACTTGTTCACTGTCACGAACTGGTTTGAAAGATGCAGCATGAATTTCAGAGCTTCAGATCCATTTCTCTCCCAAAGTCAAAATTATTTTACAGAAATGTTTCTTCAGCATGAGAAATGTGAGAAAGACAACCATTCCCTTTGCTAGAAATCTAAATTACACATATGGACCCACATAAGACACTTCAAGTGTAAAAAGCTCTACTACAGGAACAGACAGAGAAGGAATGAAATCAAAACTCTTTTAAAGATGAATCCCTCTCTTTGCTAAGGCTATCAGTCAGCACTGTGTGGTGGAAACAGCTTGGCTCTTTTTTTTCTGTTCTTGATATATTTTTTGAAATCCCTTCTCTCCAACAGACTGCTTATCCCCTTTGAAAGAACAGCTCTGGCATCTCCTTCTGCTGCTTAGTCACCGTACTGGGGGTCCCTCCCCTCTGCCAGGAACAAGATGATATTCAACAGGGCAAAGTGAATTAATACTGTTTCAGATCCCATTATTAAAAGAGGACCCCACGTGAAGTACTGTGCTCTATATTAACACAACCTACTGTAACACAACCCGCTTTTTCAGGGAATGGCTTGCTGAGTGAGAGTGAAGAGAGAGTGGAGATGACACTGTCCTTACTTCAGATGAAATTTCTATTACCTCCAGTTCTGGAGAGCCTTTTCTCACCCTCACAAATCTCTACATAGCAGAACTGAACCCATACAAGACTTACTTTTTTGGAGTAGGATCATAAAACTTGTACTGATCCATTATCTTCTCCTCAAGTTTTTCCTTGTGTCTCCTTAAGGCATTCAATTTATCACTGTAAGGGGAGAAAGGACATTCTGAACCATCTGTATGAAATGAAGCATAATCAAAAAATCAAAGACCAAAAGCCACCAAGAGAACAAAGAGACTGAAGTATCTTCCTATCGCATAACCTTCAGAATCCTACTGAACTTATTCACTGTCTCTTTAGAGAGAGTGCAAATGCAAAAAGCATACCCAACTTGCTGACATGTTATTTTTTTATGCCATAGCACGAAAAGTGAAAGAACAATAGATTGGTGCTAGATTACTCACTAATAACTCAGGCAGAGTTTGTTGGTGGGTGTTGAGATTAACCTTACTTCGTTTTTTTGAAAATTTGTTTGCTGATTGTTCAGTCTTATTCACAGATCACTGACAATTACTCAAGGTTATTACTTACATAGTTGAACTTCTTGTCTACACAATAACTGGGCATTTAATTCCTGTTTTGTTTACTCTGTTCTAACTAGAGAAATAAATAATGTTTGATTTTTTTAAGACTACTGTGGTGGTGGTCTCCTGTGAGCAGTGTCAAAGCATTCATGAGTGCCATGTAATCTTATTATTTTTATTTACTCCTCCTTTTGTTAACCTGCACAGTGGATGAAATAATCTTTCATTCAAGTAGCAGGTCTAATGTGCCTCCATCACAGAACTGCCAAGACACCTGGATAAATATGCCTAGAGTATATCTGAACTGTATTCAGCCAATTCTGGTAAACAATTTCTAACATTTCAGTGCTGGATTATATGGTTGAAATAAAACTCAGTCAGTAACTCCCACATTATCCTGAGGTGCTCAGACTTAAATTCTTGGGATTAAGAACACTTTTCTTACTTCTTTCACACCTATAAGAGAACTTCACTGCTGTGAGAACAGTGTTCTTTGTATATGTCCAATATGTTTAAACAGGGTATCTCACTTTAAGCAATGTCACCCTATGCATGGGGGATGCAGCTACAGATGTTGACACTTGCATGCTTAAAAACAACATAGAAGTATTTCTTAAAATGAAAATGACAAAAACTAGGAGTATTAATATATGCTATTCTTCAGGAATCTGAACATAGAATGATTCTCCTAAGACTAAATTTTTGTTGCAACTCAGCTGTTTTCCAAGCTCTTCAGACGTCTTTGAGAAGTACCGCTGGGTTTAGCATTCCATCTTTTGTAACTAAGTTCTCCACATGGGTTCATCTATGTCATTTAAAAAGAGCTGTGCTCATCCAGGTGTCTCCTGCACATTCCTTTGTGGTAAGGCAATGTGAAGAAATTTTGTAGCTTCTCCCCATTACATATACCTTCTCTGAAACATCCCCTTTTCTAGCCAGATATCAAGTAGACCTATCATTCCCCTGCCTGTCCTTCTACTCCTGACAGATGATTTGTCATCTAGACAAACAGAATACTTTTTTAGGTTTTACAGTTCAGATCTTTAGTTTCTTACATGTACTGTTTCTGTTCTTCGTGATACTGTTCCTTGTTCTCCATGTTCTGTTCCAGTAACATCTGATTCTGCTGGCTCAGCATCTGAATCTGACTCAGGAGATGATGGTTTTCTTCTTCCAGATTTCCCTTTAGACGGGACAGGAGCTATTAAACAAGATAAATTAATCTTTCCTCTGCATCTGGATTCTCTGGGAGTACACCATAATCAAGCTAACACAATGGCATAGCAACCAATTGATAAACTTCAAAGCACGTAGGGGTATTCTTACAATTGCATAGCTTGACCTTCTATATATAGTGTGCCAAAACCTTCACACACTGATTGCCAGCTCTCTAACAGGAACCCAGCAGTATACCAGTCTATAGCTACTCACCTCACAGTGGTTATCCAGCTTGGTCAGAGAGATATCCATGGACTGGTGCTGTTCTTTTAGCTCATCATAGCGAGCCTGCCAACGATTCAGCTCCAGCTGAGAGTTGTTCAAGGAAGTTTTCAGCTCCTTAGTGTGTGAATGCAGCCCTTCATACTCTGCCTTTAGCTGGTTGTGCAAGAAATTCACCCTGAAGACAAAGAAGCCAGCAGGCTTGTGAAGGACATTTCATAGAAAGTATCTCACGTTCAAGACCACATCAGTGTGCAGCTATCGCTAAATCAAACATTAAGTTCCAAAGACTAACTCCTAAAGACGTTTTTATTCTAAGCATATAATAAAATTTTATTAAGAAAGTAGTAATAGCTTTATAAAATATTTCAGATCTATAAAAGAACTAAAAGAAAAATAGATGAAACTTAAAACTGCTATTTCCTCAATGTGCAAGAAACACCATAAATTTCTGAGGCACAATGTATTTAGAAGCATTTGGCTATAAAGGCAGCTCTATTTTGCACAAATAAAGAACACTCACAGTATTAAAGTGTCCTGAACTGGAAACACTGTAATGCTGTAAGATGATTCCTTTATAGCTTTTGGTAAATCTAAAACTGTCTACAAATCACGAAGGCAAAACATTAAACAAATAGATACATAAAAAAGATTAAGTTCCGTATTTGCTGACAGATCAGCTAAGCCTTACTCTGCCAGCATTGCAATCAACAGTTTTCAACATCTTCCTTTGTCCCTGGAGAAACAGAGTTGAAAACAGCAAGCCTGAGAAAACCTTTGCAGAGCTCTGCAGTGTTCTAAAGTGTATTACTGGGACAGCATATGAAACTTTTGTGACTGAACTTAATGTGATTTTTAAATATGATTCAATCCGATGTTGCTTTAACTTGGTACGTTGGCCTCTTATTTGTACCAGACTGTTTCTCAAAATGCCTTTGTAGTATGAACAGAGGCACTGAACTGGTTATAATGGAGAGCGCCGCCCCAGCAGGGATACAGGTTTGGGTACATTTTACTGCTGCATTACGTAAAGTTCAGCTGCTAGCTCACAGAAGGGGTTAACATGAGTTAACAGTTACTCAGTGATCATATGAATCACTAAGCCCACTTCTAATAACAAGAATCAAGTCTCTTTCAAGTACTAACAAATAGCAGCTTTCTCTAGGCAGCAGAAAATAAACAGCAATAGTAACTCCTAGAACTAAATCATATTATGTGAAAAGCATAATATAATTCTCCTTAAGGAAAAAAAAAAAAATTAGTAGGAACCTTTTCATGCAACTCTAGAAGGTATCTGGGCATTTTGAGCATTTGTAGTTCTACTTAAAGACAAGTGCTTGCAAACAACTCATTACAGAAAAACTTGTGAACTGAACCACATGTGGAAGCTTAGTTTGAATGTGCAAAAGTCCCAGGATCAGACCATGTTTGAAGCACTGAGTAACAGTTATTTCTTGACAGTGTCCATGAAGCTGATAATCTTAACCGAGTTAAACAAAATGATCAAATTAACAAGACAAATTGAGATAAATTAACAGACACGTTAATGAAGGTATTCTGGAGCTACAGTTAACACACCAAAACAATTGTGTGTTTTGCACAATTTACTTTTTGACGACATATACAGATTTTAGCAATGGTAGCATACCTGTCCAGTTCCTCCCTCAGCTTCTGATTTTCTCCAGTGGTTATTGCATTTGATCTCCTCTCTTGTTGCAAAACCTCTCTTTCAGTTTTTAAAACTATTTCCAACTCTTCCAGTTCTGCCTTGTGTTTCATTAAACTATTGTATCTGCAAAAAGAGGAGTAGCATACTCTTAGCTTTCATATAAACATTTTTCTTCCTCTAGTTCAAGATTTTTAATAGATAATACCACAATAACCAGAAAGAATATATTTTCCTGCCTGCTTAGTTTCATATACATTTGTGTGGTTAAATATCTACCAAGGCTGAAGAATTCCACACCATGCATAGGAATTCAGCTTAGTCTGTAAGTCAACAGGGAGGCTTTTAGAAAAAACAAAAGCATTTTTTAAGCAAAGAGATATGCAATTGCCAGAACCTGACTTCAATTCCAGATTCTGATCATTTGGTAAAGAGCATATGAGTCTCCAGAGCGAGTGGAAACTTGCACCATTAAACTGGAATCCCATTCACAAATAATTGTCAGTGGCAGGTTTCAAAAACCTGACTAGAAAGCAGCAGCCAAAAAGCACCAAGAAAGCAGTGGAATGAGCAACAGGTTATTAGACAACAACCTAATGCATATTAGGATATATGCATAGGTAATAGCATCCTGCATAGGTAATAATCTCCTGCATATTCCAGACAGATGATGAGGCTAATATCAGTGAGCTGACAGCAAAACATCTTTAAGCAGGGGCTGACCCACCTGCTTTGAGTGGTTCTATTTTTTCACTAGTGAGAAGCCCAAGAGTAACACCAGTATTCATGTCCAGGCTTCCACTACCACTTGGTTTATACAATTTGTGCATGAATCATTCAGGGTGGGAAGACAGGCAGAGAGAGAGGGCAGGTGCCACCAACTGTGTCTTTAATTTCAATCTCTGGAATGCTAAAAAAACCCAGAGCTGTGGAACAATGCCCCTGATACTTGGAACAAGCACTGATTAGCCAGGCTCAGCCTCCCTGCATTTGGAAAATGCTGCAAAGAACAAGGTGGCTTGAGACCAGTTCGCAAAACAGCAAGCTGTTCTCAGAAGGCTTTTTTCTCTGGTGACCTCTGTCAGGTCTGTGCCCATACACACACACGCAGAAGCCGCTGGGGACACTGGTGCAGTCAATGTCAGAAGTCATCAGCACATTTTCTGTGACTGTGATAGAAGGGTATTGCCCTGAAATACCCCTGGGCAGGTACACCTGTGCCAGTCACAAAGAAATAGCCTTCTAAGCAAATGGAAAACAGCAACTAGGTGGGAGATGGAGCATTGCTTGAAAAAGCTAGTGAGAACAAAACATCATCTGTGACCCTTGTCCCAGCAGAGATGAATGCAGGGCAGTTACTCTGCAGTCATGAAAACTTCAAAACAAAAACAAAAGCAGCCAACAGCACCAACTACACTGACTCCTGCCAACTTGTTTTTCTCTCAGACTACCATTCCCTTCATCCCAGGGCCAAATTCCAGCCTGTCCCAAATTCCAGTCCATTGAAGGGCCAGGGCCACACAGAAAAGTACCTGTCTCCCAGACAAAAGCTGCTTTTTGCTATTCATTCCCAGTAACAACAGTGGAGCTTAATTAACTTTATTTATTTATCTTCTTCCTCCATTCAGCTCCAGGACATTTCAAATTCAATGTCCATAGAACAAATGGAAGAACCAAAGCAGAGGAAGGTTTCATATCCAGCTCCAAGAAGGATTTAAGACAGACTGTGTGCCAATCCAGAGCCTGAGAAGACGAACTCCACAGTCAGTCCCTTGGCAGAGATTACCATGGCTGCCTTTGCAGAAACTGTGCTGTGAATTCTTTCGCCATTTCTGTATGATAGGGCTACTCCATTTTTATCCAAGCCCTCTTTTTTTTTTTTTTAAGAGGGCTACTTAAAGGAAGCAGTATACTGGACCAGTTTTACCACCTTGGCCCAGCTCCACAAGCTGCCTTTGAGCATGAGAAGCCCTAAGGCAGACCCACAGCTGCTCCCCTAAGTATTAGGTGAAAGGTAAGAAAGAAGATACTGTCTGCAAAAATGCAAGCGATTCTGCATCTCTGAAGCCCTAATGAAATCCCCAGGCAAAATTTTCTTGTAGACCAGATTCAGCATGGAATCTACCTTTTGAGCAGGATATGTGCAACCTGACAAGCTCTACCACAGGGCACAAGGTTACCCACCCCACGGGCTATTCAACACTCCATTTCTTTAGCATCAGGCACTTGGACGGGGGGGGTTTAAAAATATTCTCTTATACATGCAAATAAAATCCATTTTGGCTCCGATGCAACCCATTCCTGGGACTGAACAACCATATCCCTCTTTACTCCTTTGGGCTTTCACTCTTTCTGCTGTTTGTTAGCAGAAATACTCTGTGTGGATAGGTATTTGTGACTGAGATAATTTAAAAATGCTCAGCTATGATAAAAAACAGGTGGTAAAAGGAACCCAGAAAAATAATTACCAGCCAGAACTCTAGTACCATAATAATGCATGTCCATGCTGTATGTAACCCTCCACTAGCAGGGGTTCTGTGTTTCCAGCGAGATGAGTTTTTCCAATGTCTCTGCAGGATTACACTTCTCCAGAATAAGACCCAAAGAAATGCTCAATGATCTGGGAATCAACTGTAGCTAGTAACTTAGTACCTCCCCTTAGTAACATGTATGCCCTGGTTTTGGCTGGGATAGAGTTAATTTTCTTCCTAGTAGCAGCTATAGTGCTCTGGTTTGGGATTTAGTGGGAGAATGATGTTGATAACACACTGATGGTTTAGTTATTGCTAAGTATTGCTTATGCAAAGTCAAGGGCTTTTCAGTTTCCCGTGCTCTGCCAGTGAGGAGGTGCAGAAGCAGCTGGGAGGGAGCAGAGCCAGGACAGCCAAAGGGATATTCCATACCATAGAACATCATGCTCCGTATATAAACTGGGGGAAGCTGGCCAGGAGGGGCTGATCACTGGGAACTGGCCGGGCATTGGTCAGTGGGTGATGAGTAATTGTATTGTGCATCTCTTGGGTTTTATTCCTCTCTCTCTTTTTGTTGTCTCCTTTTTCATTAGTGATTATAATTAATATTACTATTATTATTACTACTACATTTAAATTGCTAAACTGTTCTTATCTCAACCCATGGGGTTTACCTTCCCCTCCAATTCTCTCCCCCACCCCACTGTGTGTCTGCATGGTACTTAGTTGCCAGCTGGGGTTAA
Organism: Falco peregrinus; assembly: GCF_023634155.1. Lineage (NCBI taxonomy): Eukaryota > Metazoa > Chordata > Aves > Falconiformes > Falconidae > Falco > Falco peregrinus. The sequence goes on from NC_073721.1 coordinate 87,908,289, forward strand.
ACCAAGACAGTGTAATATGTAAAGCAATCTAAAAAATGCAGCAAAAGGTTCCAGCCTTTCTGCATTCACTGAGACAGTCAGCCAAATACCACAAGGTTAAAAAACTGCTATTAATGGTAAATGATCCTAACATACCAACTCTCCTTTCCTTGCTAAGTCAAACCCACATGTCTGTGGTTTGCTGGGCTATGACAGGCCATTCCACTGCAGTTACACACAACCCATTATTAAATCCCCATTGCAGCACCAATACTGTGCAGACAGTATGCCAAGGGAGGCTTAATGAAGTTTGCTCAGGTGCAGAAAATATTCTGTGGTTAGAATGCATCAGAGTGAACTACACAAACCTTGGGGACCTTGGCTGTACATGGTGTTAGGAGTCCACAAGCTAACTAAAATTGCTGCGGATTTTTCTAGACGAGCTACAGTCACAGGTTTATGCAGGAGTGCAATCCTACTGAAAAAAACCCAACACCTCGTAGCTGGGACAAACAAAACCTGTCTTTTAAGACAGTGCACAAACAAACTTCTTGGCTGTCCTGAGCTGCTCTGGGAAAATTTAGCAGGTGGTGCATTCTAGCTGAAGTTGAAAGTGAGGTATTTCATCTTAGCCGTTAAATGCCTCAAAGTGGCAGAAGAAAAGTTTCTTACAACTGTTTTTCTAACTTTTCCCCCCTCTGTTCCCTCAGCCAGCTGAACTGCATGTAGCACATGATGGAAGAAAAACAAAATACACATAGGAGTGGCTTATCTCTTTTTTTTCTGACAGCCAAATGGAGACACAGGCTGTCCTTGGACAAATCACCTTTATAAGTATCTTTTGAGACTGATCTGCTGAGGAGGACACCGCATTTAGAGAACCGCCAAAATCAACCTGCTTTGAGTATAGAAAAGGCCACCATCTGCTCCCCTGCAACATCTCTCACTGGCATTCACATCTCAGTAAATTGTTAATGTTTACAATGGTGATCTGAGCACTTACCACTAGAGAGAACCTATTTTTAGAAAGCCCCTTTTTCCTTAGGCCAGAACTGTTTAATAATTGGTACTCATCAAGAAAAGAAAGAACCCAGCAAACTGCCTCAACACACCACAGTGCAATAATCTCAAGCAAAGCCTGAATCAATGAGAACCATTTATCAGTCAGAAAGACTTGGTAAACAGGAACAGCATCTGTGTAATCACTTACAGCTCATTTAGTTGACAGCCAAGCAGCTATCCTGTCACACAGCCCCGGTGGATATTTTAATCATAATATGCTTATTTCTGTACTTTATAAAAAAATCTACCACACATTGTATTGCCAGCTCCTTAGTCTTTGGGAAAGGAACATTTAGCACCAGTTCTTAGTACACCCTCAAAGATCATCATTGAGTTGCTCTGAACCCGACTCACGGTCTTGCACTTAAACTGAACCTGAATACAGGTATTTTGAGGAAAATCACTGAATTGGTAAGAAAAGTTTTGAGGCACAGGCAGAGCGGTATTTATGTAGTAGTACAGCATATATATTGTTCAATCCATGCACAACTGTCAGAAAATGACAGTAACTGAAACTAAACAGCAGACTACTCCGATTTCACAACTCTGTTGAAGGGCCTGAAGCAAAAGCCTTACATTGTGAGAACTAGAAGAAAATAAGTAATACATCACTACCTCACAACTAGCTCAATACGGCTTCCTTCAGAGCACCTCCTTTGTCATGATGCTGATGCCACACACAACCTTCAATGATTTAAATTTCTCAAGACATGTACTACTCACACATAGGTAATTACCTAGGTGACTTGCAGACCTTACTGTATGATTAGAAAAGATACCTCACACAGTAGAACAAGGAGAATCTTTTTAAGGCTGCATGTTATTACAGCACAGATCCTTAAATGTAGTAAAGGCATTTAAGCTACTTCTGATAAAGCATCCCCAAGACCTAAGCCTGTATTTCCTAAATGTGACCTGACTCATTGGTGGTCTGCCACCTTTAGAGGTCTAACAACCACAGCTTTGCAAATACTATTATCTAATCTCCTAATGATAGCAAGAATGAGGAGACACTTTTTCAGGGGAACAACCTGGCAGTTTCCACTTGTAATTGGAGACCAACATTTAGGGCTAAAATTGTAATGTGGGCACATTTCGGCTACAATACACCCCTGAGCACTGAGCATACCTCTCACCCAGACCTTTGTGCTCCAGATCCAGGTTTTTGTGTAATGTTTTCAGGCAGCTGTGCTGGTTTATTAGCATTTCATATTCTGCAGACTGCCGTTCATGCAGTGATGCAAGGTGTTCATGGTCCTGAAGCAACGACTCATACTCAGCTTTCAGCTGTTCCTTCTCTTTCAGTATATTTTCGTTCTCATTCTCCTTGATTGTCTGCTGATTTTGGAGTAAAGTATTCTGGGCCATCAGTGAAGCACTCTGGGAGCTCAGAGTTGAATTTTCTACCTAAAGTTTCTCAAATAAAAAGCAAATACTCATTATTTAGACTTACTGGTACATACAACACACGTAGTAGCAGATTGTATCTGTATAGAGTTATTCAAAAACTCATTCACTGCTTTGTAGACTTAAGGCATCTGTGGACAATTTGGAATCATTTTGGTATTATTGCTGGCAGTGTGCACCATACAAGGCCATGCTATCAGCAGTCTGAAAACTACCAGGATAACCTCCAAACTGAAAAAAACACTGTTTTACCAGCAAAGTTCTTGAGCCTGAAGACCAAGATGAGCTAGAATACTTGCAACTGAACTGCATCTCCAACAATCATGTACAAAGCTGAAAGTTATCCTATATTTGTGTACAAGTAATGAAAAATTAAGTTCACCCAAACTCAACAAAATTAACTGCACTACTGTGTATGGAGCAGCACTCTTAACAACTCTGATTTCAGTACACAGGTAGTGCTTTTATATGTTGCTTATATACATCAATTACAGATGAGAAATGATTAGAGAACAAAAAAAATATCTGTGAACATGCAAGAGGAAAAGCTTGAAAAGGGAAAGTCACATTAAAAAAAATCAGAGCTAATCCAAAGTTGTTCTTTAAAACTGTTTTCTTTCTCAAGCTAAGCTTATCTTTTAAAAATGAAAGCAATGTTTAAGAGTGCTCATTTTCCACGGGCAACTGACATTTTGTCTGAAAGTATGAAAATTGTGATTGGAATTCATTGCTACAATGCCTCTTGGGAGCTGACTTGTGTCCTCTTCCCATTTCTTCCAAGCTCTTTCACAGGCATAGCATTAACAGAACAAAAGAGCAAAGATCTTTTATTCTAGAAATGCAGCTCCTGGAACACCACATCTGGATTTTGCTATATTGATTTCAAAAATTTCTCTCTAACTACCTACCTTCTTAATGAAGATGGCTACTAGACATTAGCTACAGAGCCTATTTCCCACCTAGCTTGGAGAAATTCAGACCTCAAACTAAGCTCCACCTTATGGGCCTCATCATCAACATCAGCCTAGCAATACAAACAATTTCTTATTAGCAGTCATCTTCTCCACATTACTATAATCAAATCCAGGCTCCTGACACAGAGGTGCAAGTTTGTCCTGACCTGGAGTTTGGCTGTCTGTGTCTGCAGGGCAGTGTTGTGCTCCTGAAGGAAGACATTTTGCTTCTGTAGTGTCAGGATCTGATTGTTGAAGGAGACATTCTGTGTTTCCAAATGTTTCAGCTGCTCTTTAAGCAGCTGCTTCTCAGTGTGCAGGGCTGCATTCTGAAAGAGAGGTGGCATTGAAGGGGTGACAGGAAGAAATGGAACAGCTGTCCTGACCATTTGGAGTTCTATCCAAGATGAGAACCAATTAACAATAACCATTCTGCAACAGATGTGCAAAAGCAAACTCTTCCCAGCATTAAATGAAGGTAGGACAGATATTATACACAGGATTAATCCTTGCAATAATGTCATACAAGACACACACATATATATCCATTGTATCATTTATACAAGACATATATAGCATATATCCCATGCAGTCCTAAGAAATACCTGAGGAATTTGGTAGACTTACAAAAAACTCCAATAAATCCATCAGATTCCTATAAGCTCAAAAATCCAGTTCCCAGCAACCCACTCATGGTCGCAAGGGAAGTCTGAGAGGTAACAGGAGAAGGCTTACATTTCTTTCCAGTTCAATTGCCCTGTCCTTCAGTTTCAGCAGCTCCACGGTAGCTTCCCGGTGCCCCGTTTCCAATTTCTCATTCATTTGGTGGTTGGGAATAAGTTTCTCTGCAGAATACCTCAGTGACTTCTGAGCATAATGCCCATCCTGTTGAGTCTGTTTCAGTGCATCAAAGTCCTTCTTTATCTGCAAAGCCAACATTCAATACTGGTTTATCAGTGGGATTTTAAATTAGTGATGGAATATGCAGCTCCTCTCTTGCCCTGCAGGGACATTAAGGGGTTCAACAACCAGTACCCTCATTCAACAGATGGGGAAGCAGAGACACAGACAGGAAGGAATCCATGTCTCTTGACCTCCAGTCAGGTGCCCTTTGACTCAAGCTCACTGTCACCTAACAAACAGGCTGTTCTTAGGTGAGATGTTCCAACTGCAGTCTTGCTCAGCCTATGCTTTCATTCAACAATGCAGAAAAAGCAAGAACATGGCAATGAAAAAACATGGGAAAACAGAGATCTGCAAATGGTGGTTATGTAAAAAAACCTGCTGTGCCCCCAGCCCAACAATTTTTCTGAAATTGGTGCCATTATATAGAAAAGGACAAGGGAAAGCAGACTAGTCATAAAAGGTTTCTGGGAAGTGCACGTATGGGATGGGGGGTGGGGAGTATTTCTGTAACAGATAACTTGTTCTTGATGAGTTAAAAAAATATGCATGTGAATGCGCAGAACCACATTGTGAACAATTAAAATTCAGTTAACCTCTTACCACATTTAGATCATTCTGTAACTGCTGGTTCAAGTTCAGAAAGTCCTTCACTTGAGCTTCCAGCACTGCAATCTTTTCCTCTTTCACAGCTAGTGTTGTTTTTAGTGCCGATTCAGTTTTGCTCTCCAGAATCTTGTATTTTCTGAAAGACATGAGAATAGCTTTCCAGTGCCAGCCACTAGGATATGAGCCACCATCTATCTAGAGGACTTCACCCATCCTGAATCTCACATGTTACATTTTATGTGTTTGCTTCTTCAGCAAAATTATTTCCTTTACTGCCGCAGATTACTACTGATATATTATAGCTGAGGAACCTGCTTTTGGAACCAATCAATTTTAATAGAGGTAATGCCAGTACAGTTCTACAGAAAATGAAGAGCTACATATAAGAAAGTTCTCTTTTTCCCCTAATTACAGTGCAGAAATTTATTGTCATGGGTCTTTTGTACATTCTTGACAAGGAGAAAAATCCACAGTAGATTCTAAAGACTCCTACAAGACAGGTATGTTTCTCTATTTAGGCCATACCAAGAGGCCTATGTAGACATGGGTTGTTGAGGTTTCTTTGTTCATTACTACAGGACCTGCAAAAGAACTCCTTACAATCAGGAATTTCTTAGGCAACATCTGTGTTTACGTTAAGAGGTGGTTGGATCACCAATTACAGAGTAATGACAGACACTTCAATAGGCACTGTTCTTACTTGTAAAGAGACTATGAGGAGGAATACACACTGAAATAGCTACTCAGCTTCTCCCAGCTGCTGAGGGGGTAGAGAGGGACTGTAGTAATGCTGGCTAGCATGGAGAGAGAAAATGGCATTTCTTCCTTCCTTCCATCCAAGAAAATGTTTTGCAAAACTTGCAGTATACTGCCAAGCTTGCTACAGAAAAGTAAGCCTTATTTTCAAAATTACTAAGTGTAACTGGAGTGAGACAGGTAAGAACCAATTTAACAAAAAAAAAAAAAAAAAAAAAAAGGCAAAGGGCTTGTGTTAGGCTGAGGAAAAGCCTGCAGAGCCAGAAGAATGACTGTGAGAGCTCAGTTTCCTTACGTGTCACCATTGCCATTGTCATCCCGTAGCAGCAGTTCTTTGTTCAATCCTATCTTCTCCAGTTCCTGGCTCAGTTTGTCCAGCTCACTAGACAACTGTTGACTCTTCAGCTTCTCCAGGACCAAATCCTGTAAGAGCACTCACATGATTAGTTGCTGTGCAAAGGGTAGTGATAATGACCCAGCACTATAGTTTTTTTTAAAAAGTGCTAAAAAAGTGATTGGATAAGATCCTAGTTCCAAGAAGGTCAGCTAAAATTCTTTATTGGTGACAGCAGAGTGCAGTATTAAACTAATCGCTTTTATTTATAGTTTACTTGGAATAAATCTGAAGAATGCTACTTTTGGCCTTTGTCCCACTCACTGTACTGAATTACATCTGCCAACGCTGGCATCCTGCCCATCTGCCAAAACAAGGAATACGTGCAGGCCAGGAGACATCCTGCCCTTGTGGCACAGAAGGGATGTGTGCAGGTCAGGAGGGAACACCAGCAGAGGGAGTTCCCACCTCTCAGCTAGGAAAAAAAGCCCAGCAACACTGGCACACACACACAGGAGTGACAGAACATCAGTATGAAAGTTTCCTGAGATAATATGGTTAAGGGACAAAGGGACTTGGCAATAGTGCATTTTCACTATTGACTCTGAGTTCTGACATACGGTAAACTACTGCCAAAATTAAAAAGCATAATTAAATTGTTGTGTAAGGGACAGGAGAGCTTTGTCACTTATTCTGGTATCTACTCACCCATTCTGGTTTCATTTAGGTTTCTTTGGAAGAAACCTAAGCAGAACCAGACAAGGAGGAAATTTGATGGAGTTTGGTGAAGGTATATTGGGAAAATGATTTGCTGTTATGCCAGTAAAGCGAGGGCTGCGTGGAAATGGCCTGAGAAGACATAACTGCAGCCTGCATGTTTAGAAAGGACAAATCATTTTTGGTGCATAGCCAAGTTCAAAGATCCCTGCCATTCAAAATTCTCTGAAATGCAAATGTACCATAGAGAACTACATTGCTCATGGGGCTGCTCAGAAGTTTTCTTAAATAAGGCATGAAGAAAGGACAAAGTTACCAAAGCACTTCAAGTAAGGAAGAAAATTATCCTGGATATCAAACAGAAGCGAGAATAACACTTAAAATAATCCTTTGTTAAACATAAACTGTAGGTATTCACTAATACTCTGATATCACAAATTTAGCCACATATTCATTCACGTGGCCAGCAAAAAAAAGGTAAGGTTAAGGTCAGTTCCAGTCCATGGTCTGTGAACAAGTCCCTTTAACATCCATGAACTCCTTCTGTAGTATCTATACAAAGTAACTAAGGAAAAGAAGATATGCTTCTGTATGGGTCTGTACCACTGGAAATTTGCAGAAGTATGAGAAGGGAAAGATTAAAAAGGAGCCTTCTCAGAAATGCTATTATTTACTCATTTTTAAGGAAAGTTGGATAGAAACACAACTCAGGACTTTCAAATGTTTGTGATAGAACTTTTGTTACCCTCCTCAAAATTACACTAATGCTTCCAAACGTAAAATAAAAGTAAATCTTCCAAGTAAGTAATTGCTTACTGCATTAGTCTGGCTAAACTTATTTATTTCACTGCAGCATTGACCATTTTCTTTTGAATGCTCTTTCACAGGAATCCTGTTTCTGGCAGGACAACAGCAGCTGGGGCAGGCAATGAGAGCACATGGCAATAACCTGAATCCACTCATAGGCCACTTGTAAAAGTGTCAGGTTCTGGCACACACATCATTAGTTTGCCAATATCCTAATGCTAGGTGTGTGTTCTTAAAAAGATCATTACTAGGAAAAGTGCAATTAGGGCATTCTGCAGTGGAGAGGGCTGCTGGAAGAGATCAGAGCTGCTCTCACTCCACAGGGAAGCTTTTGGAGGAAAACACTGTAGATAGCTGTAAAGCAAAAACTTGATGCAGCTGTTATTGAAAGTGTTAGGTTGGTCATCTGGGATGGTTCTTGTCTTGGCTATGTCTGTTTTAGGACAGGGATGTATCCTCAACAGGTGCTCCGATTTCTACACTTAAGAGTCAGTCTCTCTGCTGGAGTTCTCATGTTAGCAAATAATTTTGTGGTCACAGAGTTAGATAAAGTATCAGTCTTTGGTTTACAGCTACCATGTGGGAGCTGTGTTAAAACCCTATTCTGCATGAGAAAAGATGTCATTTGGAGACGTGTTTGCAGACACCAAGTGGTACACTGCAGTTTTTGGTATGTTCCACTTTCCAAGGCCACACTATCCAGCAATGGCTGTTAAGGCTGTGAAGATATCCTAGCTCATGTATTAACTAGTCATGGGACAGATGTCTCCCTTTGGTACTTCAAAGAGCTGAAATAAAAAACCATTAGTATTATTTTTCCTTACCTCTCTCAATGTAGCTAGTGTTCTTTTATCAATTGTAACTTGCTTTAGGAGATCTTTATTGTCCTTTTCAAATTCTTTCAGCTTATTAGATGAATCTCTGAATCGAGCAATTTCCTTTTCTAGTGTCTTGTTTTCTTTCTCAGCAACTGCCAACTTTACTGTACTATCATCTAAAATAGCATCTTTCAGCTCCACTTGCTGCCAAAGCCGTTTCGTTTCTTTCTCCAGCATTTTTTTGTCTTTCTCAAGCTGAGACATTTCTTGTTCTAGGGTTTTGTTCTCCTTTTCTAACCTCTCCAGCCGTTTGGCAGAAATCTTCAGCTCCTCAAGGTTTCTCTGGAGGACCTGATTTTCACTCTCCATTCCTTGTACTTCTTTTTCTAACTCCTGGATCTTTTTGCTGCTGCTCTCCACAATTTGCTGAAGTCTCTGGTTTTCAGAGTTGACACTCTGATAACTTAGCTCCAACCTCTCCGATTTCTTGCTCATTGCTTTTAATATTTCCACATTTTTTCTTAAGTCCTCTTTCTCCCTCTCCAAATCTTTATTTTCTGCTTCTATTTGTGCCATTTTTGTGCTGGTAAATCTCATGGTCTCCACCACTCTCCTAAGCTCCAGATTTTCTTCATCCAATTGCTTGTTGTCCCTTTCCAGATCCCCAAGCCGGATAGAAATATTCTGCAATGTGTCCAGGGATTTTCTTAGCTTCCTATTTTCCACTTCCAGATTCCCATTCTCCTGCTCAAGAACTTCCACTTTTTCTGTCACTATTTTCATCGCTGCTGCCTTCTTTGTAAGCTGTTCATTCTCTCTCTCCAGCCGATGGAGCTCTTTTTCCATTTCTTCCACTCTTTCCACTTTTTCTTTAACCTGGTCAAAATCCTTTTGCAATTGTTTCTTCTCAAATTCCAGCTTGTTCAGTTTGCTACTAGTCTCTGTAACTGTTTCGTGAAGGATCTTGTTCTCTTTTTCAATATCTTTTACTCTTGCCTCGCTGCTCACTTGAGATCTTTGTCTCAGGGATAAGACCACTTGATTAAGGTGATCATTTTCTTGTTTAAGGTCCTTTATCTACATAAACAATAAAAAAAGTCAAGCAAGTGTTACTCATCTACCTTACAAAGCACAGTATAAATTAGTCCTGAAGCAGACAACTGTTAACAAAACCACATCCATTTAATCCAAGACAAATTTCTCAACAGTTTTCACTGACTAAACCCAGAAACCAAAACTAATGAAAAAAATTGTTACCTCCGGTAACCCATCACTGTAAAAAATTAAAAAGTGTTATATTCCTGCTACCAGCCAAAAAGTTCAAGACAGGGAGAAAGTAGACAGGAAACCTTCAGAGAACACCTTGAAGAATGTGCTTTGTTAGGAACCATTCCTAATAAAGCTTATGTTTCTATCTAGGTTTACATTCATCTTTGGGATCCGAAGACACAGATTATCTCCGATAAGGTGTCAGAAACCCCAAAACATTTGAAAATTTACAGCAATTATAGATCTCATTAAGAATACACTTCCTGTAAGAACAGTACACTTACCTCAACTGGTCACCTTTCAGCTGAAGCAACTGTGACTTAGTCTGCAGTTTGCATTTGATTCTTACCTATACACATCCACATAAATCAAAAGGAACTTAAGACTTGAAAAAACAGACCCTGCCCTTTCCTGACAATTAAGAATACTTCTGGGTTTACTTCCTGCCCTACCTGTGAAGCATTCATTCAGTACTACTACAAAGTCTGTATGTGTTCTAACGAAATGTAGGAGTCTGGTGGTAAAGTGCAGTTTCCCAGGCAGAAGTCTAGGTAAGAATCCGTCAAGATGAAAAGCACTACCCAAACAAGGTATCTTCTTATTTAACCTTCACCCCACAGAACTTAGGAGTAAATTTTAATAGAGGCTGCAAATATACAGACCAGACTTCAACGATCTGTGCCTATATTTCCCTCGCTAGTCAGATTAATATAGATGACACCTTGCACTAAGCTTTAATAGGATAGTTTCAAGGCATTGCATATGAACTGCAGCACAGCAGTAAAAGCTAAGGTGCATTTAAAATATCAACCCAAAAGACATAAATGCTTTCTCACCATCTTTTTAAAATACAGCAAAAATGTTGGGTGGCTAAAAAACCCCCAACCAGACCAAATGAGGACACACAGCTGGCAGAAGACCAATCTTCAGCAATAAAAATAGGGCTTTACTTGCACATCCTAAAACCAACCGGTGTCCCATTTAGTAAGATTCAGGCCTTTTTTCCCCGCGAAGAGGGAAGCGTTGTCCTTACAACAGCCTGAAGATCCCCCTATGGTAACAGGAGCAGTAGCTAGCAAAATATGCTGTACTTTTTTGCATTTTACTTACATTTGAAAAAAATTACTGGCTAACTGGGGAGTTCCCAGTTGACTGGACTAGAGGTTAGTCAATGTGATGCCCATCTACAAGAAGGGCAGGAATGAGGATCCAGAGAAACTACAGGCCTGTCAGCCTGACCTGGGTGCCGGTGAAGGTTATGGAGCAGATCAGCCCGAGTGCCATCACGTGGCACGTGCAGGACAATTGGGGTTCAGGCCCAGCCAGCATGGGGTTATTGAAAGGCAGGTCCTGCTTGACTAACCTGATCCCCTTCTATGACAAGGTGACCCGCTTAGTGGATGGGGGAAAGGCTGTGGACATTGTCTACCTGGACCTTAGGAAAGCCTCTGACACCATCTCCCACAGCATTCCCCCGGAGAAACTGGCTGCTCGTGGCTTGCATGGGTGCACTCTTCCCTGGGTAAAAAACTGGCTGGATGGCTGAGCCCAAGGAGTGGTGGTGAGCGGAGTTACACCTGGCTGGGGGCCGGTCACAAGTGGTGTTCCCCAGGCCTCAGTACTGGGGACAGTGCTGGTTAGTATCTTTATCAATGATCTGGGTGAGGGAATTGAGTGCACCCTCAGTGAGTTTGCAGACGACACCAAGTTGGTAGGGAGTGTTGATCTGCTGGAGGGCAGGAAGGCTCTGCAGAGGGATCTGGACAGGCGGGACCCATGGGACGAGGCCAGTTGCATGAGGTTCCACAGGGCTCCATGCCGGGTCCTGCACATGGGTCACACCAGCCCCACACAGCGCTACAGGCTGGGGGAAGAGCGGCTGGAGAGCTGCTGGTGGGAAAGGGCCTGGGGTGCTGGTCAACAGCCAGCTGAATACAAGCCAGCAGTGTGCCCAGGTGGCCAAGAGGGCCAACAGCATCCTGGCTTGTATCAGACACAGTGTGGCCAGCAGGACTAGGGCAGTGATCGTCCCCCTGTACATGGCACTGGTGAGGCTGCATATCTCAAATCCTGTGTCTAGGTTTGGCCCCTCACTGCAGGACAGACCCTGAGGTGCTGGAGCGTGTCCAGGGAAGGGCAATGAGGCTGGTGAAGGGTCTGGAGCACAAGTCCCATGAGGAGCAGCTGAGGGAACTGGGGCTGTTCAGCCTGGAGAAAAGGAGACTCAGGGGGGAATCTTATCGCTCTCTACAACTACCTGACAAGAGGCTGTAGGCAGGTGGGTCTCAGTCTCTTCTCCCAGACAACAAGCGACAGGACAAGAGGCAACGGCCTCAAGTTACACCAGAGTAGGTTTAGATTGGGTATTAGGAAAAACTTCACTGAAAGGGTGCTCAAGCATTGGAACAGGCTGCCCAGGGACGTACTGGAATCTCCATCCCTGGAGGTGGTTAAAAAACTCATATATATGGCCCTTAAGGACATGTTTAGTGGTGGACTTGGCAGTCCTGGGTTAACGGTTGGACTCAGTGATCTTAAAGGTCTTTTCCAACCTAAATGATTCTATGAAATTCAGCCTCCACCTAATAGCTCTCTAATTGCCCTGCCTTCCCTGAGAGAACTAGATGTTCTAAATGGCGTCACTTAATTACCACTACTGGGCATACACTTTCATATTAACATTTGTGAAGTTTGTACCTGTCTGTCTTTGTCAGCTTTTAGAGTCTCCATGACGACTTGTAGCTGTTCTTTATCTTTTATCAGCTCCTCACTCAAGGTCTCCAGATCTTGATTACTTTGCTTCTCTTTTTCAATTTGATTTTGCAGCTTCTCAATCTGTGTGGACAGAATGCATCAAAACACATTAGCCACAGCTTAACACAATGACTATTTAGTAACTTTAAGTTATTTTGAAGACCAGCGAGGAACAAGATGGGCACTATGGCTGAAAGATGTAATCATTCCCTTCTGCAGCTTGCCAGTCTCAGTAGAGGAAATGGAAGTTTTGTTTTTCTCACAGTGACAAGAATCTCCTTCATGCCTATTAATACCAGAGCGTATAAGGTAGAGAAGTAAGAAATGCTTCACCTGCCTGCCTGAATGCCCTGTTTTGGTCCTGTCATCAGTGACTGATTAAGTTTCTGGTGCTCACCCTTATGAGGGTCTTCCCTCCTCCTAGCCTCTCCATCACTGATGGCCTTAATCTACCAGTGAATGTGGAGGAAATTATTAAGACAATTCAGGAAGCAACACAATTTAAAAAAAAAAAAAAATGATCAGGAACAGAGGAAAAGCACTGGAGTTTCCAAGTTTACCTTCCCTCTCTATGCTCTGCTAGCCCTCTGCTTTCCCCAGCAGGTGACAATACTGGATTTGAAAGACTTGCAAATAAGGTCCCAGTCCTACAGTGAACAATGTCTTCTTACTCCCTCCTTTTGAAAGTTGTACTCAAAGTAGTAAGCACTGGAAAGCAGTAGCTCTTCAGTATTTAGAAGGAAGAGGTTCAGAAAGCTAGGCTCCCCAAGTCAGGATTGATTCTTTTTTATGCTTGCAAAGTACTGTGAGCACCTACAGCTCTGCACAAGTACCAGCTCATCTTCTTGTGTTGTATTACAAACTTTGCCAACAGTGAAAATGTCAATGCAAAAGATATTAACAATAATTCTTACAAGTGGGAAATAGCTGGAGGCTGGGCTCTGCCTATGTCAACATGTGCCTCATTACGGGAAGTGTTTAAACAAGCAGAGGCTGCCCAGATTGGAGATAAGAAGGATTTAACAGTTAGAAACCTAACCACGTTAAGGTTCATTGCTCTCAGAGGAGCTGTTCAGAGAAAGCTGGAACAAACTCAGTAACTCAGCAATAGCTGGTCTTCATTAGCACCTCCCAGAAAACTGGAGGCAAGCAAGAAACTACTGTGTACAGCTAGTTTCAGTCCAAGAAGTCAGGAACGCAGAGAAAACAGGTACTTGGACTGCTACTACTTGACTGTGTCTGAAATGAGGGTTTTCTATTATTAGCTCCTCTGAAAAGATTGCAAGAAAGGAAAAAAGGACCTACATGACTTTTCCTTCGTATCATCTCTTCTTCTGCTACCTGAATAATCTTGTTCTGGCTAGGTGATCCTTCCAAACACTAGATCAGTAGATAGCCAAGCATACTCAAACAATGATTTTTGAAAGTCTCACACAGTGGATGAAATCTGAGCCCACTTAAACAACTTTGGGGAGGCAAGAATTTACTATGGGTATCTCAGGAGTTACAAAAAAACTCCACAGGCACACAACATCTGAGAAAACCACTTTTTATCTCGTGTCCTGTGACTTTATACAGGCTTGTCTTTAACAGTCCTTAAGAACCGTTGCTCTCTCCTCTGCCTACTGTAGTAAACATTCTTTAATGAATCAGACAGACTTCCCCTGTTATCTCCCTTTCCCCTAGCACACTCCCCTGTGGGCATGCATACCCTCTAATTAAAAGGATACATGTGTGAGAAAAAAAAAAAACATGTTAGAGAAACAGTTTTTTAAAAAAACAATACAAAACAACAAATTCAAACATCTCAAATCAAATTATTTTACACATCAGGTCTCTGTACATTCAGAGGTAACTGCATGACTCACAGACTATAGAATACTATCTACTCCTTTTTTTTTTTCCTCCAAATGTCCCTGAATGACTCCCTGGTGAAGTCCATCAACAACTAACTGGCCTGTGGCATTCAGTCAACAGCTCCCATCATATTCTGTGTTCCTTTGGTGAAGAGTTCAAACATTACAATTGCTTTTAATAGCAATTATTTCTAACTGCCATTTTTTTCCTCGTTGGTCTGATATGTACAAGGCCCCCTTTTCACCACACAGGCACACCCCACCAGTTTTTTTGCCTTATGTAACTACCAGACCATGTAGGTGACCCCATCATGTCAACACACTCATCATCATCAAAAACATCAGACTAATTCTGGAATCAGAACTGTTGGCACCAGTACAGTACCATAACAAGAGGTGCCCACAGGAATTTTTCTGAGGCAAAGCCAGAGCTTGCCCCCAGTTGTTCAAATGATTTAAATTACTCTACACCACAGGTATCTGCTGAGTGCTTTATATGCCTTGATCTCAAATTTGAAGCATGTAAATTAAAGCTGGAGTGAATTACTCATACATAACAGGTCATAAACAGGAGCGTGGAAGGAGAGGTAGAGTGATCTGAACTTTTACAGTTTTTCTTGTTCACAGAAAAAAACCAAGAACCAGAACCGGTCTCTCAGCCTGGCAAAAGAATCTCTCCAGAAGCCAGAATGAACCAGTGATGGATATCTGTTCTCCTTGGTAGAGAAACTGGCACTCTGCTAGTTACAATCTGATAATCCATGACAACTTTTCATATCCAAATTCTTTCTCCCCTTGTCCTTTAAAGCATTCAGTTATCCCATAGGCAGACCAGAGAAGAGTAAAATCTTTGTATTATTGTCTAGCACACACACAGGTTACAGTAGTAATGGGAAAAGAGAAATTAGCCTCATGTTCTGGATAATTTAGCAAAGGTAGGTATGTGGAAAAAACTGACATGGAATTTTTTTTATAGTCAGACTAGCAAGCACCCTCCTTCCCCATCAGCACTTGGCTCAATTAATTAGAGTTCAGGATGCAAGTTACTAGCCAGACAAAAATAAAACTAGTGGTTGGAGGCAAACTGATCACTGTGTTTCACAAGGACAAGCACTGAGCTGGCATTTGAGCTAAATGTAATTACAGTTAACGACAAGCGTAACACACCTATATTAAAATTTATTTTTATAAAGTGATGACCTGCATGTTTGTTACAAAGATTAAAAGAACCCAGATCTTTGCAGAGAGGGAGACACTAGAGAACATCTAATAGCCAAAAGGACAAAACAAACAAAAAGAGTTGATATCCAGGACTATGGAGACCTAGTCCTGGAATATTTAAAAGCTTTTTTTAAAAAAGACTTTATTTTTGAAAAAATAAAAAACCCTGTGTGGTTTATTTGCTTTACATGGAAACAATATTAAAACTTTTAAACAAACAGAACACTTCAGTGTGGCCGTAGTTCCTTATCTAGTAGTGACTGCTAGATGACAAAAAGGGACATAATCAACAGTATAATCTGACACAGGTAAATGAGCACTGAAAGATTATCTTTTATGAAACAGGAACGGTTGATCTTACAATGATGCACCTAAGTAGGCAGTGGAGTAGAAGACAATAGAATACATGAATGTCAGGATGCAATTATATAGATGGGCCCAAAAACATGCCCAATCTTCTGGAGAACATGGGGGAATTCCCTGCAATCCCCCATAGTCCAGGAATGCCCTACAGCCCTGTGTGCACTGTGTTTAAAAACCAAAGAGCACTGTTTGTTCCTGTGAGCAAATTACCTTTTTGCTAAGCTGTTGATTTTCCTTTTCCAGTTCCACAAACTTTAGGCTGCTCTCTCTGGAGGTCAAGGAGGCATCTCTCAGCTCTTGGATTGTGTTCTGCAAGCTCTGATTATCCTTCTCTAGCTTCAGTATGCGACTGGAAGCACACTCATTCAACTCAAACACAAAGGACTTTCTGGCTGTTGAAATATGAGAATCAGAAGGTGGCACCAACCAATTCACAAACATCTCCCTTCCCAGGTCCTTAAGATTTACTTGTAACTGCAGTCAGATCCTCACCATTTCAGCTTGACTGCTAAGTAAACACTGATAAAAACAGAACCCATTTTCACATATAACAATTAAGACTTTTAATAAATAAAGAAGTAACTGAACAAATAAAAAATTCAGAAGGTACTTACTTTGCTAACTCTTCTTAAAGTTGCTTTAGCCATGTTAGTAGCATGTTTAATTTTAGTAGCAAAATACACTTTGATACCCTCTCAAGCTTCCATCAGAGGAAATAAATTGAGGTAGAAAGTGAACAATTGTGAAGTGTGTGTTAAAACCAGCAAGATGGTGCATTTTCAGAAGCTAGTGAATATTAGGTATTCAATCATATTTAGCCATGGAAAAAGATTCTTACAAAAGTGAGTTCCAAAGTTTATCTTCACAGCTACTTCATCGAGAATATGCTGTCAGGTACCCAGGTACCCAGGCACAGGACATCCATCAGAATGTTGATCTGAGAGAAGTGTCTGAAGTTGAAACCTCAGAACTAACAAAATTTATGCAAGATTTACCACAGATATTTCATTTTACTCTACATGTTTGTAGATCAAAAGTTTCACTACCTCTCAGCCCTAACTCCCAGCACCAAAGGTTCATTGTTCTGTTCATTTCTTTGCTCAGCACCTTAATAATCATAAGAGCAACCCTCTGTTTCACATGGAATAATTGCTACCCTTCACCGCAAAACCACATTTCATATGAAATTGACTTTAACATTGTCTTTACATCTCAGAAAATCATTTATTCCTCCTAAATAATCAGCACTATTACATACAGCAAAATGAGCACTTTAGAACCAGCAAGTTTCTGAGAATGGGAAAATCTCATTTGTCTCTTATGGAGAGCATCACTCATACAGTTTTGGTTAAATGAAGACTCAAATAGTAAGCTAACTAAACACTCCAGTTGAGTTTTGTCCTGAAGCAAAGCCCATCTAAATTAATTTAAAAAATAAGCATGGGAAAAAGTATTTTGAATAAAATATTCTAAACCAGCAGGTACAATCTGCTACCTGCCACCCTTGCAGACTCAACTTGAAATCCAGGAATTTTTTTTCTTTTCCAAAGGAGCTTTGCAGACTGACTCTATTTGTACAAACAAGCTGCATTCAGAACAGCAACATGCACTGAAATGGAACTTCTTAAACAGAATTGTTATAAAAATAGGATAGCACTTCTGTGAAATAATTTTAAGTTTCATGTTCTTAGGGTTTTTTTTAATTCAGGCTTCCTTCACTGTTTTTCTTTTATCCCCTACTGAATACGAAAGATTACTGACATTCTCATTCTCAGTTCCTCTTATTCTTTTTTCTTTGCTTAATCAGAGGTTCTGGAGGTGCTGAAACCCTAAGCATCAGTGCAGCGAAGGAATCTCACCTTTTTCCATTTTTTGTTAAACCACTCTGTTGAGCAAATTTTGAAAGTTATGCTTAACGGAAATGAATAAATAAGAGAACAAAATTTAACTAGCATCCTTCCGTCTACTGCATCACTAGTGAAACCAAATCGGGAAGGGGACTAAACTTGCTATTTGAAACAAGCCAGAAAATTAGTTTTAAGTTTTCCTGAAATACTCTCCATCCAAATTTTGAGATGGAGTAAGTTTTGAGAGAACTGTGTTTTTTCCCCACTCACTAATATAATCAGAAATATCCTTGATTACACATAAGGAGATATAGAGTGCCATTCACCTCTCAGGCTAAAGTAAACCTGCTTTGCAAGATTAATTAGAAGTAACAATTAATTAGCCATTAATCTTAGTAAAGAGAACTCAGATCCTAGACAGCAAGTAGATTTGACAATTGGTGTCAGGCACACATTCAGTTATTATACAAAACAAAGCTATTCTCTTAGATAGCTTTACTGAAAACTGAACATCTGCTTACTCTTAATTTGTTCCTTTGTCTTCAAGTTAAACTGTTCCTGGTACACAAAGCCAAACATGCAAGTCTTGGCAGAATCAGGTAAGTAATCAATAGAGGCTGCACATTGACCTGCACAAAATAGCTTGTGTTTCCCAATTCCATTTAGCGTTGTTATTTAAGCTGGTATTACAGACAGAATGAATGTTAGACACAGAAACCAATGCTAAAACCTGACTAGTGAAGGAAGCATTAGTTATGTTTGTGATAGTTATGGAAATCAAATCAACCATTCAAAACACCCCCAAAAATCAGCCAGTTATTTTAACTGCCTACATTTTTTAGTACCTAGTAAAAATAAATGACTTCAGAATACACTACTACTTCCTGGGACTTAAAGACCAGCTAATTGTCTGTACTAATTGTACTAAAGAATACTAAAGATCACAGACTCCTCCCAGCCATTCAGTTAGAAATATCCAGTGTGACATTTCTGTCTACTCTGAAAGAGACAACAACAGCAGCTACCCCAGCTGGTGGTACTCACTATCTGCAAGATCTGTGCTTTTAGACAATTGTTCTAGCTCCCAGCCTAGGTGTGCAGACTCGTTCATGCTCTGTTTCTGTGCAATTTCCAAGACCATGTTCTCCTCCAGCAGCTCTTCAATTCTCTTCTTGTCCGTGTCCCGGTCCTGTGCAAGACATGCATCAATGAAAATGCATATTCAGCTTATCTGTAAGACTGTTGGGTCAGCTGAACTGCTACACACACAACACACATTGAAAACAGAAGACTCTCCTGAAACATTGGGTGATTTTACAATGAAATACATGTACACCATTAAACGTTTGCTGTGGGCTACCACATGTGCCACAGAACACAGTGCAGAGATACCCAACTGGCCCTGTTCAGTCAGCTCAGGTCCATGACACACTTCGAGGGAGGGTGACTGGAGTGAGAACATACTGGGTGATGACAGGGCCAGTACAAGCCAGGACTGGTAAGGCAGGCTGGATTCAAGCTGTCTCCAGAGCTAAGCTCTACAAAAGCATGTAGTATCATGCACTGACACACTGGAGACTCTGCAGATATAATCTTGAATTCTACCAAGCTTCTTCAATTCATCACATCAAACTTGGATCCAATCGTATGGATCAGCAAGTAACATCTGCCTCGTAATCTGGGTTCTAAAATACCCAGAAAACAGATCTGGAGAATGAATCTAAATCCTCTGACTATTTTGGCCATTTGCACTTGTGGCAGCTGAACTGATGCCTCAGACGACCCCAAATTTTCAGAAAGCATTACCCCAAAATTGATCAATTCACCCAAAAAAGCATAATTCAAAATCACCAGCCACTTTTGAAAAGCTAAAGTATGACATGACCCTTATAATGCCCTGAATCAGTCATTAAACTTAACTCCACACAGCATCCTCAACATCTTTGTTTCCAACAGACCCTGTTGGAAACCCTATACAGGCAAATCTACAAGAATTCAAAATATATAATAAGAGATAAAAGGATTGTTAAGTAAAATACATAAGATTAAAGAGTACTTATTATTTCAAGTGGGATTATAAAACCCAATATTCTTTTTGTTTGCAGACAATCTGCCACTTCTTGCGTTTCCTTTTCTATGAAGCAATAAGCCATGTCTCAGACTTACACAGAAAGGATTCTGGAATTTTGTGTCTTTTACAGCAGTAATAGATTCTTAAGGTCACTGGGGGTTTTGTTTGCAATAAGAAAGATCATTTACTACAGTAGATTTCATTTCCTACTTCCATGAGATTTCTACTTAATGGACAGATTTTCGTATCTCCTTCATCTATATGTACAAGAGCAACCTGTATTTTAAAATTGAGATACACCTTCTTGCATAAAATTAAATCATCAGTCTCACACAAAGCAGTACTGGCAGTATTTACACTGTTAACATTACAATATTTCAAGAATTCATGCACACAAATTTCAAACTGAAGACCTCTGTAAATGCAATGTTTATTTATTTGTCTTTCTCCACTGGTTTCTGTCACTGCAATCAGTGGTCTAGCATAAAAATAGAACTTTAAAAAAATAGCATAACGAAAAAGAGAGTGCATACCAGCTCTACATCATGAAGTTTGGACTTCAACTGCAAATTTTCCTTCTCTAATTCATGCAGTTTATCACCACGAGCTCTTGCTATTGTTAGCTGTTCTTCTAGCATAGCCTTTGTTTCAATTAATATGATGTTGTCCTCCCTTAACTCCTAGAGAGAAAAAGTAGCAATGTTAACCTCTTTACAAAAACTGACTTTTCATAGACCAGGTGACTTTCATAAACTGATATTGCAAAACAGAAGAAAGAAATTTGATATGTTTCTCTGTTTCATAAGAAATATTTTTACCTGGTATTTTACTGGGAGATGATACTATGTTTAAATATATGTGAGTCATTAATGCAAAGTAAAATCGTATTTCTTATTGTTTTTTCCTGAATTTTCTAAGTTTAATGGAGTTCCTTTTGCTTTATATGAGACTAGGTCAAGAGGTGGACCAAAGAGACTCAAGATGCAGAAGAACAATTGTTCAATTCCAATTCCACTGTTATAATACCATTTCCTTAGCCAATTCACTGTAGTCCCCAGTTCAAAAGAGATTATTTACTTTCAAGGGATGTTATAGCATATTCAAAACACATTGGCGAGCACTATCCATCAATATATACTATGTTCATATCCTTGCCTCAGTACACTTACATGTAAATGTCTGTTTAATAAAGTTTCTCTCATGGACAGAATTTTACTTCACTTACACAACAGAAGCTGTTTTATACTTATCGCTTATCACACACCCTGTGTGTTAAGCGCACACACACACAAGAGCACTAACTGCACAAGCCCATGTTGCTTATCCATTACAGCTTGTGTATCTGTTTTTACTGAGTAAAAACTTTAACTTACTATTCTGCTATAGTCACAGCATTAGAAACAAGTTAATTATACTGCACTCTGAACATTCCTTGCAAAGCAATAAATGAAGGTCTGTGCATTAATGTATCTCACCTTCAGAAATGTGAAATGTCCAAAGCATAAAATCTGGCCATGTATTCTCGGTCATGTTTTAAACACATTTATGAAATTATTAAGATTAAATGGGTACAGGAAGAATTTTTGCCCAGAAAAGTTACAATGGGGCAAGAAGCAGATCATATGATTCTCTAAAGAAAATTTCCGTTCATCTTTCTTTGCTTTTGTCCCTCCCTATCCCCTCCCCTGCTCCAATGAAATATGCTAAACCAGAAGACGTGCACACAGGCAGGATGAAAAGCTTATGGCTTGGCAAGTTTATTCCTGGGCAACTGTCTTCAAAATATTCTCTCCGCTGACATCAGTGCTTACATCTGCCCTCTCAGACCACAAAAATCCCAACCAAGTAGATTCCTGAAAGATCACCAGGCATGAATAAATGACCTTCACTGCTTAATCAGCAACCACCTTCTCTTTTTTGGTAGTAGAATCAACCTTAACAAGCCTTACGTGGCTCAGTTATTTGGAATTCAGAGGGGAAAAAAAAAAGAAAAAGAAAAAAAAGACAGCTGTAAAGCACAAGTTAAGGGTGTCTGATTGACAACCACTCCTCTTGTCTTTTGATATTGCAGGGGGCCATGATTTAATAGCCTTATTTAGCAAGTAATATTAGTTGTTTGCTGGATCTTGACTGGAGATGGCATAATACAGAAAGTCTACTTTATGTGGTACCATATTGCCCTTGATCTCTCAGTGGGTCAGTTACCAACTTGGAAAACATGAGAGGAAAAATTTCCCTACTACAGTAGCATTAAAAGGACAAGTATGTCAGTGCTTGTGAAGCGGTTCAACTACCACAATTAAAATGTCTGACTATGCAAGTAACTAAAATAATAACAACAATATCGAAACTCTAATTTTACAGAACCTGCATTTTGGGCCAAGTCTGACCCAACAGGGTCACTCTGGGGTGGACAACCTGAAAAGGCTGACACTAACCAGATGGCAGACCAGAGGAAATATATGACATAAAATGTGCTGGGTGTCATGTAAGCTGCCAGAATACCTGTAATGAAACAGCAACATAACAAGAGTTTACTTTGCTAGATCATCACGCTCAATCTGGACCACAGCCTTAAAAAGGTGGTGTCTGACCTCAAAAACACGGTGTCAGAACTATTCCCAAAACTGCCTACCAAGCAGGAACTAGTTACTTCAGTGTTTCATGAAGAGTCAAGTTATGCGCGCCAAGTACATACACATATCCAGGAGCAAACCACACATCCCTGGGAGCTGCAATACATGGAAGACTGAAGCACTTTCCATAGAGTGCCCAGGAGGGGCAGACATGTCAGTTCAAAGCAGTTCTGATGAAATCTTAAATTAATAACCTGGTGGAATTGCCTGCAATGGTGAGGTCAATGTTGCTCACTGGTGTATCCATGATCTGAGGTTGTCTTAATATTGAAAAGTTTGTATAATTTAAATAATTACTCCATGAGAGCTTTGTAGAGCTACATCTCAAAGCCTGGAAGGTAAAACTGTCCTAACTAATGTCAGCACCAACATCTCACAGAAGTTGCTGGGATAACATAGTTGACCTAAAAATGTGTCTGGCTACAAATCACACTTCTGAGACCCAGGCGGTCATGTGATGCCGGTGCTTCCACTGGGATTAAGGTTTATTTTTTCTTAACTAACAAACCTATCAACATTACTTTGTAACTTTGAGTTTATTTTTAAATCAACAGCAAAAATAGTTGGCTGTCGATTCATTACTTTTTTTAAATACACTGAATTTACTAGGCAAGGGATTAAACCCCTCTTCATTTTATATCACTTAAATTGTGATGATTTAATATCTAACATATATAAATCCTGCTTTTGTAATTTCTAACATAAATTATATATTGTTGTTTGATCCTGGATCACTGTGATTCGAAATAGCTTTCAGAATGTGCATTGTGTACTCACATGCTCACAATTGCCTCTGAGGGTAGGCAGTTGCGCAATCGGGGTGTGCTGCTACTGGAAAACGTTTTTAGAAACTAAGGTAGCAATGAGATTGTTTAAATCTGAAACTAGAGAATTTGCACACCATCCAGACCTAGTTATTAGAGTTCAAACCCCTCCTTTCTGGCAGTTCAGGAGTTGCCTCTACTGAGCCATGACACAGTAATCATCTTGTGACAATCAAACATTGCCTTGGACAACTATATGAAAACATATAAATGTGAGATGAAAACGTTCACAGAAATTCCTCCTATCATCCCGCATGGAAACATGATTGCATTCAGGAGGAAGAGGCGGCAAAGCGGACTCCCTGGCCTCAGAAAATAATCTTATCTGCTGCAGCAGTGCAAGGTTCAATGGAGAGGAATGCTGGAGGGAAGCTTCACATCGGAGAGAAGCACCTCCTTAGAGGAAGCCCTGCATTAAGCATGCTCCCCCGCATTCACAGTTACAATGTCACTAAGCCACCCCAGGAGTAAGGTCTCCAGAGCATATTGATCTCCATGTTCCTTGAAGAATGGTCAAACCAAAATGACATTTCTGAACAACTTTGTCAAGACATACAGAAAAGGAAAACACACATGCCTAAACATGTTATGCTCACTAGAGAAAGACTTGTTCCTTTTGCAATCCTTCTGCAATAGCTCCTTAAATCTCTTCCTACCACCACTGCTGGTTTGTGTTGTGTGCTTTCAGAAACTACTTGTAAGCTTGTATGCAATTCCTAAAGCTCGTTACAGTATCATACACAGAGTACATTCCATATTTTTCGTTCAAACTACCAAACATGTATATGAACTAAAAGAAAGAAAAGATTTTTAAATGCTCATTAATAGCTTTTTGCATTGATGCACAACGGTAAATCCACTTTTTCTTCCCACTTAACGATTTGACACTGCTTATTAACAACCCTGTCAAGACCCTATGAGCTTTAAGACATCACATTACCATAGAAGAGGAGTAGCTTATGCTGTATTTTACACACATTTTCACTGCTGCGCCTCCCTAAGATTTGTTTTAGAGCTTAGAAAGCCAGCTGCAACCAGTAAATGCCATGAGATGAATCAGCAGTGTACCATCTAGTGGTAAAAATCTCTACCACGCTACATTCCTGCACAAATTTTGCAGCTTGGGATTGGTAAACCAGTTTTTTTGAGGGAGTGGGAGGAAACTGAGCAGTCACTGAACTGACTCCAGCCATTAACTCTTCTTTCGGAGGGGTGGAGGACTTCAGACAAAGACAGAAAACTGAGGGACCATGGCAAGTTGGCTACCATGCACAGCCTTTGTGCTACTCATGACCTTAAAAAAAATACAGAAGAGTGCCCTGTGGAATCCTCTGACTGTATCAGCACAAAACCAGTGGAGCTTGCCTGATGCTGCCACTGCTCAACACTGGCAGTCTATGGCTGTGCCAAGACTGATCAGTGATGGAAGAGGGAGTGGTGAGAATGTGAAACCCTCTGGCTATTCTAGACCACAAAGCAGCCTGCAGACAGCTGTGCCTGCCGCACGTTAGAAGAGCTCAGCCCCTACAGCAGCGGCAACTTTTACTAGAGGCCACACTGTAGCCAGAATTAGCAAAGTGCTGTATTGATGGGAAATATTCTTTGTCTCACTATTGTATTTCAGGGAGGTGTCCTTGGAGAGCCAGCACTCATCTCTGACATTCAATATTTTCACCAAAAACTGACAGGGTAGAAAAGGGAGTAAGGGAAGTTGGAACAAATTTGAAACTGAAGTGGAGGTTTCTTTACTGAATGGTATGTTGAGCAAGATTAGAACACAGGCATCAGAGCAGGAAACTGCTGGCTCTAGGACAAGCAAGGAGGCTGAGAACTCAAGAACAGAAATAACTACTCCCTCGATCTCAGATGAAGACAAGACTAAAAAACTCCTTTCCTAGCTCCAACTAAACCATCTGAGCAGCAGGTAAGCTACTCCAGTGCACAGCCAAAAGGGAAATACCAGGATGCCATGCTGATGGCTAGTGTGCCATGTTAATGCACGACTGATTTGCCCGCTTGAGGGAGGATAATAGAGACAGCCAGAGCTTCATACTTCCTAATGTAAACTTGGAATTACTGAGCAGGGAGATAGGCTTTTGTGGTCTATTACTACATTTAATATCCACCCATTTTAGTGAACCTATTCATAAGAAGCAGCAGCTAGCTGGCCCCTTAGGTCAGAGAGGGAAAAAAAAATCACCTACAAAGAGTTTATAGAGCAGAAATAAGGTCTGTGTTCTCAGCCAGAGGCCTGGCAAATGCGAGTTTCAACACCGCTCTTCTACCTCAGACCTGGATTTTATTTAATAGTGAGGGTGTCAATTATTGAACCTTTGTGTGTTCAGCAAGTCCTGAGACTTCACTTGAAGTGTTACATATGTGGATTGGCAAGAGTTTAGGTGAGAACTGCTCAAAGAACTGAAAGAACCAAACATTAGGGTAGTCTGACCTAAATTTAAGGTCAGCCATACTGTGAGCAATGAGTTTGTCTAGATGATCACCAGGGTTCATTCCAACCTGAGTTAATTAATAATTCCAGGATGGGCATAGCTGCGGGTGACTAAGCTGAGTAACTAGCATTAGTGCTGGAACAAAGCTATAAGTCTCTCATTGACATACCTTACACAGGGCACTAGGGAAGATGCAAATTTTATCTCCTTTCTACTACAAGCAACAGCTGCAAAAAGGGGTGGCTTACATTTGTCATCTAAGGTCATGCTTAAAAATGCCCAGCCTTTGTTGCATTTGCTACAAATGCCTAAGGAAAAACACCCAGACATTAATTCAGCTAATTTATATATGATATTTAAAATGCTGGTCAAAGGAACAACTCTGAAACACAGGGATTTTACCTAAGAGTAAATTTTCAAGGCTAGACTAAAGGTCTGGATTCTCTACAAGAGGCATCTAGAAAGGTCTGTCCTGTTTAGCCACATAATGCTGACCTAAGCAGAGTGTATTAAAACTAATGGGTATTATTTATTAGTAATAGTTTAGCTAAACTACTTAGTTTAGCAAGTCCTTCTTGCCCCTGAAATAAGTTTTAATGTTGCTAAATCAACGACTATAACACACATTATGAAATTTCTACTTGCTCTGATGTTTTGCTACAGTCAGCTCAATGACAAATGACACATGAACTGGTAACACAACAAAAGCCAAACATTAAGGATTGCTCAGCAAATTATTCTCCCAATTTTCACTTGCCTCCATGCGAGCTTTGTAAAAATCTACATCATGAAGTTTTTCTTTGCAACGAACAAGTTCCATCTCAAGTCTCTCCACACGGTTTGCCCTCTCTCTCAGCGAGTCGAGCTCATCTCTGTATGCTCGAGCAGAACGAGCATCTGAGGCCAGGTGGATATTCTGTGAGAAGTGAGGAATAAGCAGGGAGAAAAATCTTAAGTTAATACTTTAAAGCAGGTTCTTTAAATTTTATTTTTATTTATATACTTACTTCTTTTAAACATAGGCAAATACCATTCCCCTAGTTCAGGGGGAAGAGAATTCTTCCACTAGCCAGTAAATTCTCTCTGTGGCAGAGAGGTTGTTCAGCCTGTTGGCACCCTGACATTTCTAATGCCTCATGCTGCATATGCTTCAGGCATTACTAGGCTATTTGCAGCCCAAGATGAGACTGCTCTCACCAGTTAAGCTGAAAGTGTTAGCATTGCATAGCCATAATCAAACAGGTTGCTGGAGTAACTCGATTTCCTCATTAAAACACAGACATACTTGCATTTTTAGCCTCACACGGAAAGAAGCTTTTTTAAATAGGGAAGACTGTCACAGTAAAATGAGCCCATCTTACCTCTTGTTTTATTTTTTGCAGCTCTAGAGTGAGCTGCTCAACTTCATGTTTAGAATCTACAAGCTGTTCAGACTTCTCTTCCCTGAAAAGGTAGAAAAATCTTAGTAATTACACACACACAAACAATACTGATTATATGGACTCTACTAGAAATCTGGAAAGGAAGACAGAAACTTCCTATCAAATTTTGAACATAAAGCCTCTTTGTCATGACAGCTTCATAAAAGCAAGAGGTTTTTTCTGATGAACCTTTATCAGGGTTCTGAGCTTGCAACTCTGTTTTTATACTAAGTACCTCTGTTTAAATCTCATTGCTGCTACTGCTGTCATAGCTAGCTTCACTGGCCTCTGGAATTTCCACTAATAATTAAGAAGTGCAGCTAGCAGTTGACATTTTGAAGAGCAGAAGAGAGAGATAAGATGCAAAAAGAAAAATGGAAGTAGCCATCACTCTGTATTTAAAGATACAATGTGTCTTAAGAAAGAAGAAAGCTTCCTACTCTCATCAATAAAAAAAATTTCTAAAAGATGTGATTCTGAGAGCTCCCATAGAGGCCAGCGTACCAAAGCCAACAAGCACCTGTATTTTCAGGATGCACAAGACTTAATATACAAGTCTCTCTAGAAGCATAAATCACTCATGACTCACAGCTCCTGACGGATTCTTCTCAATTTAGCTTTTGTGTCTGCCAGCTCAACTGCAAGGTGCTGCTTGTCTTCATTAGAAAGAGGGCTGGCTGGGTTTGGTGAAGAATCTGGACTTGGTGCTTTCAGAGGACTTAGTGGTTGCTGAGACTGCAGATAATCTCTCTCTTGAGTGAGATCTACAATGACCTAGAAATACAGGGAAGTATGTAGTGTCAAGAGACAAACAGTATAACTATACATTGTTTTTCAAGTATCTAAAAATTATTTATAAATGTAGAAAATTATTAGCCTGGCATTATACAAAGTTCAAGTGATACCAGGTGGGAAGGTTATACAGAGGAGAAAAGCAATCTCCACTACGCTCAGACCACTAAAATATTCCCCTTCCAATGCTAAAAATAAGCAGCCTGTTTTGCTTGGAGAATTCATAACAAACCTATAGTAAGTAGCAGTTTTAATTAATGCAATTATAGTCAAAAGCATGACAGAAAATTAACAGGTTGAAGAAGGGGAGAAGCCTCCTCCAGAAATCTGAAGGGAAGGAAATGTATGAGTCAGCAACAGATAGGGCTGTCTTCACACAGAAAAAAACTAGAGAAGACACTGAAACCCATGATGGTAGATACAATGAAGAGACAGGCAAGCAGCCACTCAAAGACAAATGACTGAGCAGACACGCAGAGACAACAATCTCAAGACACAGTTGCAACTTCAAATATTTTACTCTCTCCACAAAGTGCAGAGACCACTCCACTCCTCTGTACCACTCATTTCACCACACCTTAGTATTTATGCAAGAATCAAGAGTGAAAAATCTTTCTACAGATTTTCAGAGGTGTAGTAGAAAGGCACAGAAGAAATAGAAACCCAGTGCACAGACATGACACAAGAGAAGGAATGGAGCCTGCATCTGCTGCTTCACATCAACTCTAAATGGGAGAGAGAAGTCATTGTACTTCTGTGCATTCATCTCTCTCATCAATGAGCCTCTTGAGGTGGAAAACCATATTCCTGGAGAGAGACTCTAGTTCTTCTGGGGCCATATCTGGGAGCTCCAGCCACTGCAAGTCGAAGACATTCTCCTGGTTGTGAGTTACCTAGGGACAGGAACAAAAAAAGATGTCTTTCTACTGGTTGATTTGTGAATTTGTTCGCCGTATACACTGCATCCTCCAGGTTCTTCTACTGATCGATTAAAAAACATATCACATTTCACTAAAAACAGGTTGTAAAAAACAAACACAACTACCTTAACATAACATTACCCAGAATTTTTTCTATTTATAATTAAGGCTTTTAATAATTAATAATTAAAATAAATAATAATTAAAAAATTATCAGATACCTACTGTGATCAATAGCACATGTACTTGCATATCAGAAGTATGCAACTGTCTTACTGCAAGCACTGAGGTGGTCACCACAGCGATCTGAAGGGACCGAGACCACACTGAACAGTTAGGCTGGTGTCTCACTGAGAAGAAGCCCTGCTTTCCATGAATTTGCAATTTGCAGCTGATACAGCTGGGAGGAGCTGCCTTTGTCTGGTTGCTGCTAGCAGTGTACCTTTCAACAGCCATCATACCCAAACCGATTTCCTCTGAATCATTTAGCAGAAATGTCAGGCAAGTCTCTCAAGCTAAGTTAGAGACTGTTGTCCCCGCTCTTGTCATAACCATGTGCTTAATTCATCACAAATTATTTATTTTTAAACCAGAACTATTTTTTTAAAGTGTTAAGAAAGAAGTTCCTGTCTTAAGACTTTCACTATTTGTTTCTCAAATCAGAATGTACTGGGCTTTCTACACCTGTACACACTGACTATCAGCCACAGCCAGTGCCTGCTCCCGGCCAGGCACATCCAGCAGGGGCTGTTTCAATACAGCTCTCCTTCGGGTCGCCAAAGCAAGCTGGCTCCTTCTGCAGAAGCCTTAGAAATCCAAGAATACTTGTCATTGAAACAAACTTCTCTTTAAAACCAGACTATACGCCCAATTGTAGCGGCAGAGTACACTCTTCAAGACCATCTGAGCTCAGAGGCCACTGTCTGAAGCAAGCCACTGGGGAACCCATGTTTCACCTACCACAGGACTCGGGGACT
Source organism: Falco peregrinus (assembly GCF_023634155.1). Classification (NCBI taxonomy): domain Eukaryota; kingdom Metazoa; phylum Chordata; class Aves; order Falconiformes; family Falconidae; genus Falco; species Falco peregrinus. The sequence continues at coordinate 87,938,035 of NC_073721.1, forward strand.
AAGTGCTTACACCATTGCTACAGGGGACACTGCAGCTTCTAAGCTATACGTGCTTTTTGGAAATATTATGCATATATCCTTACAACAATTCCTTCTAAATAGCCTGTAACTGGCAAGCAAGGCATTTACCACTGCATCTCTTTAAAATGCCAACTGAGCCAAGTAATGTTCCAAATGCCTATCATTTTCATCTTATAATTTGATTGCAGTAACATATTCCATCTTTTTTTTTTTTTTTGTGAAATTCATTAATCCATTAAGAAATTCCAAGCATTAATATTTCACAGCAAAAAACCACAACCCTGTTACATCAAGGAAGGGAGAGGTAAAAAGTCAAAACGGACAATACTGAGAGTCCCACCTCCTGAATGTGTGATACAATGGCAGCTTGGGTTTCAATATCCAGTTGTTTTATTCTTTCAATAAACTCTTCTTTTCTTTCACACTGTTAAAAGAAAAAAGACAACCTGAAACAGTGCTACCCATCCTAAAACCTACTGCACCATTTTTCACTTAAATAAAAAAAATATCTACACATTGCTAACAACAAAATGTTTGAGATCTACACTCTGTCATGCTAGAAGGTATAATACTTCATTGCTCCATATGGAGCATGAACCAAACTACGCATTAAATTATTTAAACCTTTTACAGTCATTAAAATTAAGGCTAAGTTAAATGGCTGGTTTTGCTCTCTAAAAACAAGTTCAACATGCAATGAGATCAAGAGGTGGGGCAACAGCCGGAGAAAATCATCACAGCTTCATTAATAGAGCTGCACAAACATAAACCTACATTTACATTGTATCATTTAACCTGTCTGCTTTGCTGTTTGCATTTTGCTTGGTTTTGGCAATGAAGAGAAATGCATCACTTCAGATACTAGCCACATCAATGCATAATGTTGCTTGTTAGACTAAATCAACATGTGCTTTAGATGAAAAATGGGGTTGAGAAACATTTTGGATAGAAATGAGTGACATTTCAGACAAACAGATTTTAGTAAATCTTTTACTTAAGGTTTTAGAAGAGACAGACATCTGCTATTTGTATATCTGTGATTGTACACTACCAACATTACTGCCTTCTTGTAACAACTCTGCATTGCGGAGAAGTTACACGCTACTTTTTAAATCCATTCTAGTATACTTTTGCGCCTGGTTCCGAGTCTCAACCATCCCTTCCAGTAGGGAGAACCTCAGACCCATAAACGGGGACTGAGGATGCACCGCAGCTTGCCAAATTAGACCTTTATTCTTTGTGCTGCAATGCAACACTGAGACAGTTCAGAGCAGCCATATGTAGACAGCTTTACCCTGACATAATTGACTTGACATAGCTGAGCAGGGTAAGTGTCCTAAGGCATGACAAAAACACTAGACAGACCTACAAACAAGGTCAATTATAAGCAAAGGCTAGCCTGCAACACGTCTATTGTTTATCACCCACAGAGTTTGGTGAGCAGAACACTGATTTCTTTATCCAGTAACAGTTGTGCATTTCTGGGGAGTTTCCCATATAGATTGCCTGTCCATTTATTTTAACAAATGCCCCATAAAAATCCCCACATGAATATACAAAGTATATATTAATTTTGGATTTTCTACACATAATATTCAATCAAAAGACTATGCAAATAAAATCAGGATTCATTAAACAAATGTTTAGACTGTTGGATTATCTATTTGTTTATCATTAATATGTACTGTTCCACTCCGTATTTTAAAATGGTAAGAAAACTAACAACAGTATTGGTATCAAGAACGCTGTTTAAAGCTTATCTCTTCCCACTTTGTTATCAAAAGTAGACTACTTAGCTGCAAGAACACATATCCGTGCCTGATTACACACTGGCAACAAATTGAGGCTACTGCTATCATAAAGTGTGCTTCCTTTCCCCTGCATTTCTTTCATTCACCTATTGTGTCTTCTCACAACTTCAGCTCACAAGCTGTCTTGAGCTGGAGATCTGTTCATACAGCACTGATCTTTGGATGGATTTTCTCAGTCCAGAAAAAAGTAAGAGATTCAAAAAAAATCTTATTTTTCAAGCCTTAATGAATGATCACCTGTACGGCACATCCCAGAACCAACAACAGCAGCTTCTTGATTTCATCCATACTTTTACCTAGAGAGGAAAAAAAGGAATCAGTACATATTTACAACAAATTGCATGCTTGCAAGTGATCTTTTTCAAAACATTCTCCTGGAAAGAGAAGACCTTTGAATAAGTGCCTGAACAATATATATGTGTCCATTATAAAATCCAGTAAGACCTTTTTTTCCTCTACGTGTTATCCTCACCCACATTGTCTGATCAATGCAAGGGGGGGAAAATCCTCAAAATAGTTCAACACATATGCCTAATGCTTGTCCTTTGTTTTGTGATTGACGAGGGTGCAAAAAAGCCCACCAAGCCACCACCACCTCCAAAAAAAACCCCCACCAAAACAAAAACACCCTAGGCAGAAGCGAAGAAGGGTTAGTCTCAAAAAAAGAACTTATCCTAAATTGTCTGTCTGTTAAATAGTTGCCACTCAGACTTCCCAAAGCTGAATGCCATTCCATGCACATAAATTATCTCCAAGAAATGTTTTCGCAAATAATTTCTGCCTCTGTTCTGCATCAAAGCCTGTTCACACTTTGAAGCACAAACCTCGTGTGCTAAGAGGAATAAAAAGTGAGTTATGTAGAAGGGAGAATATGCAGCTAACCATATGCTTGGGGAGCGGTGGGGAGGAGGAGACACATGCAGGTTGTTACTGCAGGGAATCCTGCTGTGACCAACAGCCCTGCTGGCTGCCTCCTAAAGCTGGGAGAGAGAAAGCAGCCAACCCCAGATCTTGTTTCAACAAAACTATCATGACCATTGTTGGGTAGTAAAGAAAGTTACATGTATCCAAGTCAGACAAAGGGAGATGGAAGGCAAGGAGCTTCAATATGGAAATTTAAAAAAATCATTATGGAAAAGCTTGTCCTCATCCACACTGGGGGAAGAAGAGGAGAGAGAAACAGGCCGTGTACAGTTTTCTCTCATCCCTATACTTCCTGACACAGAGCGTATAACTGTGGGATAAACGCTTCCATTCTATACCCCACTTGGGTGTTCAATTGCTCCTATCACTGTATAGACAGACAATTTCTGAGTGCAACTGTTCCTCCATCAACACCATGCCCTTGTAAGGCTGCACCGGCAAAGTTAGAGGCATGTACAGGACCCAAGGCCAGGGAACCAGAGTTAAACTGACTCATCAATTAAGCTGCTGCAGCCCCCCCAGACACACAAAGGCACACTGACCTATATTACCACTGGGGTTACTTCCACTCCCAGAACCTTGCAAGCCAGTGCAGCCACGTGCAGGCAGCTTAGGAACTAACTTGTTTTCCAATTTCCTGATTTTAGAGCACACAAATGCTCTAAACCACTCTTTGCATGTACCTTACCTGTTATAAAATTTTTCTACTTTTAGGAATGTTGATCTTTAAAATATTTCAAGAATGCCCTACAGAAGTTACCAGTATACTGTATGAATCAACACTGGAATTCTCAATATCAAAGTCCCACATTATTAACTGTTAAGATTTTGCAAGCAGGAATTCTTCCCTTCTGCAGAAACAGACATATTTAAAATATGCTAGTTCACACTTCACCCTGTAAATACAGTATTGTTTATTTCCCTGAATATTTTAAAACTGTTTTTGAAAGTCATACAATCATTCTTACTCTTCTCTCCATATCTAGCAGAATCCATGGCTTGCTCTTTCCTGAAAAATTACAATGTAATATACAAATAATATTTCAGTCTGTGAAAGTCTGATTGTTGTGTATGATTCTGAAAACACAACCTTAAACATAGACAGTGTCAAAAAAAAACCTGTCAGCAACAACAAAAAAGTATCTGTTACTTCATGAACAGTTCCTTTGAGGGCACTACTAGCCCAAGAAGAAACTTAGTTTGGTCAGAAGACAATTTTTCATGAAACTGAGTTCTCATTAGAGTTTCAGCACTGGGTTTCATTCTGCATCAGCTTCAGAGGAGATTCAGACCAGGGCTTAAAAAGAGCATGCCTGTGGGACACAAGATTAAGTTGCCAAGTTATGGAGAGCAAGTGACTTCAGTGCGCGTGTGTGTCTCATTCTTCCGAACTTACTAAGGGCAAAGCATCTTCTCTATGGCAGACTGAAGGAGTAGACACCAAACAAGCACTCTAACCCTTGCACACTCTGGGCACCTTCACCTGTTGACCATATATCCCAATCCACGCACCACAGCATCACAACTATCCTCAGGGTGAGCCTAGTGGCTTGAAATCACTCATTTAGAAAACATCAGGGTTACTTTCCATCAGTGAGAGCATCTACACCATCCTCAAGACAGGCAAGCTACTTAAGCCATTCAGGCCATACTCTGCCTCTCCGCACCAAAAGTAGGGGAGGCTTTGCTATTCTCTGCACGAGATAACAGATGGGCATCAGCGATGCTGCATGACCCTGTGAGGTGAAACACCTACAGGTATTAATACTGCAGAGAACCTTAGCAAGGTCAACCCTGCTCTGCCACCAAGGGCTGACCCTGCCTGGAAATACCATGCCGAGACCTTGTCCGCACGGGAGCCCTCCCATCACGAAGAGGAGGCAGACACAGCAAGCCCCTTGGGCAGCAAAGGCCAAGCCAACGTTTATAGAAAGGAGTGAGAAATGTAAAGACTCAATGTAAATGTGAGATTATTAGCTTGCTACTGTTTTAAACACAACATTTGGCAGTCTGCTCTCCCTACTGGCAGCTTTCACAGAAAACTTAGCTGTCTGGATTTTTCCAAGATTTCTTTTTTAATAAATTATTTTATGCTTGCAGGCACGCTATGCACGTATAAGGAAAATTAGATTATACTATGCACTAGAAACACTTTCAAGGCTGGAAGGTCTACTTGGCAGATCTTTGTCAGCCACAGAAGTGTTTCAGAAGACCACGTATGACTGCTTAGAGTTCAATCCCTTGGGCTTCATTCAGAAGCTGTTTCTCATGGGGTGGAGGCAGTTTGTTGGCATTAAGACACTCCAAGATCACTCACACTCAAGCTAGATCTGAGTAACATTTTAAAGCCTCATAGAATAACATTATTTACAGAAGATATTCAGAAGAAATAAGGTATGAGTATGAAAAAAAACTCACTATCCATCTAAAGTGCTTTAGAGAGAGTTTTCAATTAAACCTCTGAATGAGCCAGGAAGGGATTAGTTACCCCCCCTCCCCTTTCATCTCATCCCCCAGGAAAGCTGAGATACCACAAGTTTAGGTGGAGTGCCCAGGGTTACTAAGTGAATTGGAAGCCCATCTACAGTTATTACACAGCACAGCAGCTAAGTTCTGCACTCAGGACAGTGCATTTATCCTGTAATGCATGTTGAACAAAAGCAAGCGATCTTTATTCCCAATTCAGTCACATCTCCTGAACAGCGAATGATTCTGCAGCGTTTCTCAAAAGCCTTGATTTGCGCTAACATGGCGAGGTGGTGCAACTGCACAAGCAGGAATGTGCAGGCTTCCCTAGGCTGGCACATTGGGATGACACAAGTCCTTCCTAGACGGTTGGGAAGAAAGTCTGCTGGGTCCACCCAGGCCTATTAGCAAGCCTTACCAAGACAGTGTCCTCCTACAACCTAGAATGCAAACACTTAGGTCTGGGGCAACTCCTTTCACACAGGTACCTACAAGCTGGAAACAAATGGACAGGATTGAAACTAGCACATAAACAGAAAGGTGCCCATTCAAAAAAAAACCCCACACCCTCTTTTCTTTTACATCTTTTTGAAAATTCCAGGGCAGATGCTCTCAGGCCATGTATTTGTGCCTGCAAGGGAGCCAGCCACCTGGGGGATTTGAATAAAGACCATCTGCTCCCAACCCTGAGAGAGGGCCAGCAGGTTTTCTGGAAAATAAAGGAAGGGAAAGCCCGAGCACCACCTGTGCATCCTGGGAGCCTCCCTGTGTCAGAGCCAGGAGACCCCTCTGCTCTCACAGGGCGACAGTGGGTGGGAAACAGATGGCAGGACTCAGGGAGAAGGCAGGCAGAGGGATTAGGAGACACAACAACAGTAAAAGGAGGATCAAGGTACAAAGACCACAAATTATTGAAAAAAAAAAAAAAAAAAGAGGGGGGGTAGGAAGGATGTCAGAGAAAACAGGAACAAGACAGTCCAAGCATGTGAAATCTTGAGCTTTTGCCACTTCTTTCTGCACATCTCTACTTTGATGCTCCTCCAGCAGAGGAGAGGGCGTGCCAGCACGTGTAGTGCTACACGTGGCAGCTGGTGGATGTGCAGAGAAGGTGGAAAGGGGTGAAACACAAGTGCCATTTTTCCCAACTGTCGCAACATCCTGAGTGTGAAAAGCTTGAATGCTAGATTTACACTACTGGGGCAGTGTTTTGTTATTAACTTTACATTTTATGAACCTTTGTGCTTCTGGAGGATTGTGAAACAAGATAAGGAAGGAAACCAGACATGAAAAAATACCCCACTGAGAGTAGACATCTTTTATGATTTTGATATAAAACAGTTTCTATAGACACTTGTTAGCAGGGACTTCAGGCTCTCATTCACAAACTTAACATGTGATTTGAAAAGGGGATCTAAATAGCAAAGCTTTTTGAAGAGACAGAAATGAGCCTACTTCAGGCAAATAAAACCTCATTTCCATTCTTGGTCTGAAAAAAGTTAAAATTCCCCCCCTCCCAATTAACTATGACTGTTTCAAAGGATTAACTGCCATCAGTTTCCAAGTACACTCACTAGCTGTGTTAAACTAAGCATGTCTAGGAAACTAAGGAATTAAACAATGTCTCTAAATAAGAGTTTCAGGACCAGTACTGTGTACTGATATTCCTTGTGTGGGCACATGAATGAGTTGCCATTTATAAGGCATGCTAAAACCAGAGGTAATTATAAAAGGTGATTACAGTGACTGTGTAGATAATAAATATGCTGATGATTCTCACACAGAGCACAGGGGGATTTGTGGTGCAGTAATGAATTCAAAAAGCTGTTCAGCAAGAAAAAACACAGAGGAAGAGAAAAACAGAGAGGAAATTTAATAGTAGTAGCTGTCTATTGTACAGTGCAGTGAAGAGAACAAATCCTGCAACATCAGCTGCATAGTTCTGCAAGTCAGATTCCCGGGAAAATTTTATAAATCCTTTAATTAAACTTTCAAGTTTCTTTTCAGTTCCCTATATTTTAGAAAAGTCAAAGCCTTCATCTTCTCACAAATATTTTTGCAACTTCTATGCCCATGGCCAAATGAACTGAAGCACAGATTTGCCACAGCCTATAACAAAACAATTTAGAGGACGTGAAAGCAAGTAAAATTCCTAAACCCAGCAGACATGTGCCTTCTCCTATGCAAAAGCCCGACTGCTACTTCATTTTTATTTTTATTGCTGGCAGCTCTGTTTTTCCGATAGCCTCATGTTCAAAGCAGAGCTGCAGAAGCCCTGTCCCAACTGTTGAGTACCAAATGAGAGCTAAATAGCAAGAACAGCATTCTTAGCTTTAGAGCTGTTCAGTTCATAATTTAACACACGTAACAACACTTTTGGCTGTGTTTTAGAAGGGAAAAGTGAGATTTGCAGATAGCACTGGTGAACAGACAGCTCTGAAAAATGTGTAGCAAAACATCACATGGGCTCGTTACAAGGAGTAAGTCACTGAAATTGTTACACAGTGAATCATACTGAATGATCTAACAGCTCTTTAGTCTTGGACCTATGGAATCAATAGTCATCAGGAGCCTTCCCATCTCAAACAGTACAAAGCCACACTCTTACCCATTCCATGAATGTGATTGTGGGATCTATTTTTCTTGCTCTGGTCAAGAGGAACCTTTCATTCAGATAACTTACCTACAGCGCAGAGAAGGCAAAACTAGGATTTCACCACTGCCTCTCAGACCCACCCCAACCCTGCAGACCGCCTGCACCTCACTCTCCAGCTCCTAGTACTCCTTGCATCGCCCCAGCACTGTCTCTGCAGATACCTCCTCCAGGATTCTCCTCCTACTCTCTGAGTCTCTGTCCTGGACTGGATAATGGATCCAGAAAGAGGTTGTTCCTCTACCATTGCTGTGGCTTTACAACACTTTTACAATAACTGTCTCCATCATTTCTTCCCTCCGTACTGCTGTCACCCCCAGTCTCCTCGATTCTCTGTGAGTTTCCCCTGGTGCTTCTCTGTATTCGTGCCAGAAGCACTGCTTCCTGTGCTGCTTTATCCTCACATCTCTATCTTATCTGCAGCCCTCCTTTAGCTCTCTCACTAACAGAGAGAATCACTCATTTCACTTGTTTTCTCCCCTCCCAAGCACCCCTGCCTTCCCCTCCCCCTGCAACACACTCAGTAACAAATACATCAACCTGACAGTCACCTGGCCATCGCTCACCCACACTGCTCACTCCAGCCTATTCCTGCATTCAGCCTTTTGCAGTGGTTTTACTAACTTCTCCAACAGCCTTCTCCTCCCTGTTCCCTCTTTCCAAGCTTCCCATCAGCCCTCAGCCAGGTTCCTCTTCCTGAAGGAAGTTGTAGTTCTCCACTTCTCTAACCATTCCTTCAGCACATCTTACCAGTGACCATCTACTGAAGGGTAAGATCAAGATGAGGAGCTCTTGAAATCCTGTCCCTTAGAAACACTGTCTTTGGTCACCACCTTCCTCTGTAGTGTCTAAGCCTGGACTGGTTCTCAAGACCATTGTGTAATATTGCTAAGCAGAACTTCCTATTTTTTATACACACCCACACCATTAGTTTTAGACATCGAGAAGTTACATTTTTGCATTCTTTATCATCTCTTCCTGTGTTCTGAATAATGCCAATGCAAAGTCAGCAATGGATAAAATACAAATTTTAGAAGACTGCATTTTTAAAATAAACAAAAACCACAAAAAACAAACAAAACCAAACCACCACATTTTAAAAGATGTCAGAAAGCGAAGCAAAGAAGCTGGAAGAAAGGAACACATGGAGGACCGATATCTTTCCTACAAGAGACACATCAGGTACTTTCTTCTAAGAAAGATCGATCTAAGGTACTGAAAAAAAACCAGCAGGTCAATGATGGGCAATTATAGCTAAATACAGGACAGTTTTCAAGTGCACAGCTTCCCCAGGAGCCAACACTATGGTTAATGCATTATGAGCCTCCTGCCAGCTGTCGCTCAGGAATGGCCATGACAAGAAACCAGCCAGCCTTTTCCATTGACACTTTGCCAGCAGAGACACTGCCTTGTTGGCCCAGACATCTCTATTCACTAGCATTCTTGACACTAGCAGCCCAGGCTCTGTCCATTCCCCATATGACCAAGAAAAGCAACAGCTCCTCTGTTTCTATTTTCTTTTCCACCCATGACAGTAGCCTGTACAGAAGAATTAAGACTGGCATTGCAGATTTTAATCTGCCAGCTGAAGTACATGCCTTACTCACAGCTTGATGTTACTGCAGAAGCGCCAAGACTATAAGCTTCAGTGGTCCAGCATTTTTAAGTCAATATTCTTTTTTGTATGTATACACACTAATGCTGCTAAGAGCAGCAAAATAAAAGCTTCAGCCAAGGTTTCTACCATTTGTTTGTCCTGCAGATGCCAACTACCCCATCACTGCTGACAGGGTTCATCCAGTTTTCCTTCTTTGGTAAAAACAAATACATTGTGCTTGGCACTAGCATAGGACTAAGGCAGAGAAAGAATGGGCATGGAAAAGAAAGTAAAAACCACAGCAACAAAACCTTTCATTTCAGAAATGTGGTTCTAAGGAGAAATCAACTTTGTTTTCAGACTAAAGAGCTTTAATTTTGTCTCACCAAACACAATGGACTCTGGACATGAGCTCACTGGCTTCCAGGTCACTTTTGATGTGATACTTCATGTGACAGATGTCCTTGCATAGACAACTAGGCCAGATAGATGTTTTTCTCCTTTTCCATTCTCTTCCTCACTGTTTTTCCAATTTGTCATATATGTACTTTTCTCTCCACATATTTTTCTTACCACACTTCATTTGCAACAGTTTCCTCGGACTTTAGGGCAATTCTACAATAGCCTTCTGGCATGTACATATTGGTACACCTGAACTGATCATACAAGCACAGAGGACAGAAAAGCTGGAGGACAAATGATTCACCTATGGCAGACTACATCCTGGGTCACTTGCAGCAAGGAGTGAAGAAACAGGACTTTCAGCAAACAGTTGCTGCTCTAGCTTTGTTAAGAAATCACTATGACATGTGTGTGACATGCAAACACACAGATATATTTCTATGTACAGGTATGTAAATATAGATGTTACATATTAGATACATTGAACTGTGAGACTCAGAGGTACTATTTGTAGTTTGGCTACAAACACATATAGTTAAAAACATGTTTGTAATTTGGCCTGTTAGGAGACTGGTTGGCAGAGTTCCTTGGGAGGCAGCCCTGAAGGGGTAAAGGAGCTCAGGAAGGCTGGACATTCTTCAAGAAGGAAACCTTAAAGACACAGGAGCAAGCTGTCCCCGTGTGACAAAAGACAGCCAGCAGGGAGGACTGGTCTGGGTGAACAGAGAGCTCTGGCTGCAACTTGGGGAAAAAAAGGAGAGTTTGTGACATTTGGAAGAAGGTGCAGGCAACTCTGGAGGACCACAAGGACGTTAAGAGGATATGCAGGCAGAAAATCAGAAGGGGCAAAGGCAAACAGAAGTTAATCTGGTTATTGCCATAAAAGACAGTAAAAAAGTATTTGTATAAACACATTAGCAACAAAAGGAGGGCTAAAGAGAATCTCCATCCACTACTGGATGCAGGAGGAAACACAGTGACAAAGGATGAGGAAAAAGCTGAGGTACTTGATGCTTTCTTTGCCTCTGTCTTTAATATAAGACCAGTTCTCAGGGTACCCAGCCCCTCGAGGTGGAAGACAGGGACAGGGAACAGAATGAAGCCCCCATAACCCAAGGGGAGATGGTCAGTAACCTGTTACACCACTTAAGACACACACAAGTCTATGGGGCCAGATGGGATCCACCCCAGGTGCTGAGGGAGCTGGCAGAAGCTCTCACCAAGACACTGTCAATCATTTATCAGCAGCCCTGGCAAACCAGGGAAGTCCCTGCAGATAGGAGGTTAGCCAACCCGACACTAGTCTACAAGAAGGGCAGGAATGAGGATCCGGAGAAACTACAGGCCTGTCAGCCTGACTTGGGTGCCAGGGAAGGTTATGGAGCAGATCAGCCCGAGTGCCATCACGTGGCACGTGCAGGACAATCGGGGTTCAGGCCCAGCCAGCATGGGGTTATGAAAGGCAGGTCCTGCTTGACTAACCTGATCCCCTTCTATGACAAGGTGACCCGCTTAGTGGATGGGGGAAAGGCTGTGGACATTGTCTACCTGGACCTTAGGAAAGCCTCTGACACCATCTCCCACAGCATTCCCCCGGAGAAACTGGCTGCTCGCGGCTTGCATGGGTGCACTCTTCCCTGGGTAAAAAACTGGCTGGATGGCTGAGCCCAAGGAGTGGTGGTGAGCGGAGTTACACCTGGCTGGGGGCCGGTCACAAGCGGTGTTCCCCAGGCCTCAGTACTGGGGACAGTGCTGGTTAGCATCTTTATCAATGATCTGGATGAGGGAATTGAGTGCACCCTCAGTGAGTCTGCAGACGACAGCAAGTTCATCTTGGTGGAGGGCAGGACGGCTCTTCAGAGGGATCTGGACAGGTGGGACCCATGGGATGAGGCCAGTTGTATGAGGTTCCACAAGGCTCCATGCCGGGTCCTGCACATGGGTCACACCAGCCCCACACAGCGCTACAGGCTGGGGGAAGAGCAGCTGAAGAGCTGCCTGGTGGGAAAGGGCCTGGGGGTGCTGGTCAACAGCCAGCTGAATACAAGCCAGCAGTGTGCCCAGGCGGCCAAGAGGGCCAACAGCATCCTGGCTTGTATCAGACACAGTGTGGCCAGCAGGACTAGGACAGTGACTGTCCCCCTGTACTGGGCACTGGTGTGGCTATCTCAAATCCTGTGTCCAGGTTTGGCCCCTCACTGCAAGACAGACCCTGAGGTGCTGGAGCGTGTCCAGGGAAGGGCAATGAGGCTGGTGAAGGGTCTGGAGCACAGGTCCCATGAGGAGCAGCTGAGGGAACTGGGGCTGTTTAGCCTGGAGAAAAGGAGACTCGGGGGAGACCTTATCACTCTCTACAACTACTTGAAAGGAGGCTGTAGCAAGGTGCGGGTCAGTCTCTTCTTCTCAGTAACAAGCAATACGACAAGAGGAAATGGCCTCAAGGGAGGTTTAGATTGGATATTAGGAAAACTTTCTTTACCAAATGGGTTCTCAACCATTTCCCTGGGCAGCCTGTTCCAATGCCTGAGTCAAGATCCCTGGAGGTGTTTAATAGATGTGTAGATGTGGCACTTAAGGATATGGTTTAGCAGTGGACTGGGCAGTGCTAGGTTAACAGTTGGACTTGATGATCTTAAAGTTCTTTTCAAACCTAAACAGTTCTATGATTCTATTCTAATTTAACACAAGAAAACAAATACAATTTTTATTTAACATTTCAGATGAGGGGGGTGAAGAACCCAATAAACTACTCACCAGAAAGAGGATCTTTGCCAATCATTAAAACATTTGGTAAATTCATTACAATCAGCTGCTGAAGGACCTCCTAAACAAAAGAGAAGAACAGGCAAAGCTCAGTATGAAGGAATCCAAATCAATCACACCACAAAGAATACAGAACACCATCGATTACAAAGCTTTTAAAATACTGGCAGGTCAGAGGTCACAAGAGGAAGCCCCACTTGACAGAGAAATCAGTATTTGAAGACAGCATCAAGTTGCACAGCTAACATACCCTAATTGCGTCCTTTAACAATGGCTAATATAGAACTTAAAAGGTCCCATGGCACTAATCAGGATAAATGCACAGCCATGCCAGGCACACCAATCAGTCATGCCGTTACCCCAGGCATGACCTGTATTCATTTGATGTTCAACATACAGCTGCTGTCACATTTCAGGGCATATAAATGCAGCTGGTTCAAAGGTACCTAAGCCATTCTGTTAAGTTTGAGTAATTCAAATAATTGGTCAAATTATTTCATGGGTCTGAGATTTTAATGATGGGCTGGGGAAATGGGTGTGGGAGAAAGCTATTGAACAGGCATCTAGCACTGCTCAGAGAAACTGGATTTAAAATTCTGGATTTGTGTTGTTTTTAATGGGGACTAAAACAGATTTAAGTATGTCATGAACCTCACTTAAAGGTCATTTTATTTTGGGGAAGGTGAGAGAAAGGAGGTACGCTGCTTGGTCAGATTCAACATCTGAATGTCAGCTGCCTGAAGCTACTCCAAAATGACAGAATGGCCTTAAAGGAAAGGCTACAAGCCCTGGTGCAGGCAAAATCCTTGATGGTGGACAAATAAATGTATTACGATGGGGACTCTGCATTGTAATACAATCAGCCAGCAGTAAAATACAAAGCACGGGAGTGGAGTTGTTAGCTTCAACTTGCAGTTACCAGCATCCACTTGTGATGATCCGAAGAAAACATTTCTCAGGCAAGTATTTATTTCACATAAAAAGCGTGGGAAGAGAATGGTTGTGTGATTAACACACTGTGCTGGGATTCAGGAAACAAAGGTTCGCACACACAACTCCACCAAATGTTTGGCAAGTGCCTTTTCCCTGCTTGTTTCAACTTCCCAACCTACCTCTAGGCCACTGGGAGGGCACACGCATTGATACTTGCAGAGCATTCAGAGCCAGGGGGAAAAGTACTGCAGCAGAGCACAGAAACACATTTCCTGAAACAATCACCCATTCACCCAAACACTTCCCCTCTGAGTTATCCCATTGTTATTTCTTCGCTTTCAAAGTTACCACAGGAGGAAAATTAAGCCTAATTGAAAGAGGAAATATTTCTGTGAGCCTGCAGTATTTCATAAGTAATCAAGAGTGGATATTGTAACAAAAAAAGTTTTGGAGGTAACACATTTCATTATTTTTTCCTCTGATCCACACCCAAAACATACATGGAAGTATCTCCGCGTCACAGCTAATGGGGTTTTTAGTGCTGTTAAGAAGACAGCTCTACAGACCTTTATGCAACGTATGTTTGGCTAATGTGGACCAAGCATTCACCGAGTCATTAGCCAAATGCATTTTATAGTTTGAGCACTGGAGACACATTAAACTGTTTCTTTGCATCTGTTACCAAAACAGGTGCAAAACCTATTGGATTTAACAGCACATGGCTGGACTGCAGTATCTGCTATGACAACACAGCTTGGCACTGAGGTTTTAAACAGAAAAATCAGAATTCGCATATACCAAAGTATTGAGCTTTAACCAGCAATTTCCATGGGAAAAAAGAAAAAAGAATTGTGCTTCCAGTCACCCAGCGTGTGGAGCGGCACTGAGGCAGGAATGCATAAGGAATTTGCGTTGTCTTTGTGTAATCATCAGATCGCTAGCTATTTAACTGGCAGACACAAAAGATATTACAGCTAACCTTTATGCTGTTAACATTCCCATGAGCTCCTTCTGTAAAATTGAGTATACCATCCAACATAACCATGACTGAATGCTCTCATAACTGTTTGAACTTAGCATTTTCTGGCAAGAACCAGACAGTCATCAAACACTAGCAGAAAAGCCCCGTCTGCAAAGAGCAATTTCTTAATTCAGATTGAAAGATTCAAATTGTTGCAAGAGTTGATATTCTGACCCATTTATTTTTAAAAGAAATTATTTAAACAGATTATTATCTATATTGTTCCAAATGCCTTCACCTTCAGATTACTGCTTGTGATGATAATACCTAGCTATCATGCAGTGGATCTCACTGGTAGATCTCAACACTTTATAAAGGAAAGTCAATGTCATTGCCCTCCTTTTCCACGATACAGAAAGTGAATTAAAGAAACAAAGTTACTTCTGTTTCATAAACTATCCTCTGTTAACAGGGATGTATCAATTAACCATCCACACACAGCTACAAGCATTTCATCTCACAGTTAACTGAAAGCTCTTACACTGACGCTGATGAATGTAGCTCAGATTTTGTTTGGACTAAACACAAAGTTACTAAGGCTCAGCTGACAGGAGGGGATTGCCTCAGTAGCTGGGATAATGTGACCATGTCTTGGGTCCATTGCTAAAAATCTCACATCTGGAAACAGAACCAAATTCCTCTCCCCTAACAGCAAATCCAGAATTCTTCAACTACTGTCACTTATCAATAATTTGTTTTCCTTTCCTTACCTGAAGCAAAAATAACACAGGTTGACAAGTGAAATGCTGTGCCTCAGTTGAGCCTCTCTGGTTCCCTCACCATCTTACCATCCCACCCTGACGACCCCACAAAGAGAAATTCGGGCTTCAGGCAGGGAGCTGTGTTGCTACAGCCTGTGAACCAGCACCGAGGACCAAAGGCTCCAAAGACCCAACTGTCCCCCAGGATAAGCTACACTGGATGGTGGGTTGGACCTGGACACGCTGCTGAAGCCCAGCCAGCAAAAGAGACTGTAGATAAAATGCAACATTCCCCCACAAGGGCAGCAATTGTATTATATAATAAGGATGGTGTTATGCTTGAAATCAAACACAGCTGCAAGACCCTGCAGCAGAGGCAGAATTAGCATGTATGTGTCCTTCTGCCACAGGCGACCAGCATGGCTAGGGGCAGCACACCCAGCCAGGAGCTGCTGGAAAGCAAAGCAGGGTTTTCAAACACTTTAAATAGCCCACAAAACCCCTCAGTACTCCAGAAAGCAACTGTACAAGCAAAAAAAAACCCCGGTTCCTCCTGTGAAAAACCTTTTAATCATTTTTACAGCACAACTAAACCTTGGTTAAAACAGTAAAAGCTACAGCAACAACATATGGTAACAACTTCCCCGATTATTAGAACAATTAGAGTCTGAGCTGCCAGCTTTACACCTACACCATTAACTAACTTGGAGGCCAGCTACTGCAGGAATCATTTCCCTCAGACCACCGTTTGCCCTTTTTGTTTTGTCATTGCTAATGAGATTGCCATTAAAAAATAATGTTGGTATCAGAAGTGTTATTTAAGGAATCCAATTCAGAATAAATCCCCATCAGGCATCTGTGCAGCATCTGTAGGTGCCTGAAATGCCCCTCTGCCAAAGGCCATGATATTTTAAGCTTGAAGAGATTTGTCCAAAACCTCAGCTCTTTTTACAGCAGAGATGATTGCAAGAAGGGATGATGCTTCTAGCTGGCAGGTCAACACCCAACACCATTGTAAAATATAAAGATCAACAGTCAAGTCTTACACTACTTGAGCCAGACCCCCAAACTGAGTCAAAAAAGCCCAAAAAAGGTTTCTGCATGCAGAGTTACATGACCCTGTACTGATTGAGAGGGCTTTAAGTGAAGGTCAAACTGGGTGTTCAGTCCTTGATCCTGTCTTTGATCAGTCCTTGCCCAAAGCATGAAGCAGGCCAAGACAATCAGCTGATCTGAGCAACAAGAAGGATACTGCCTAAGTCAGAGGTAAATTTTGCTGAAAGCAGCTAGGCACTCTAGGACTGGTACCCCAAGGATTCAAAAACATTACTAAAGTTACCTAGAAATCACGAGATTAAACATAAATAAATAAATACTGTGCTCTCATTAGCAGCCTTCTGGCATCTAAGCCCTGGCTGCACACTTACTTCACATTTACAAGCTGTTTGCAATTACTTTGTTAAGAAAGGAGCTTAAAAAAAAAGAGCTGAAAATTCCCCGCATTGATTCTAGCAGTCGATGGCTTCAAGAAAAAAAACAACAAACAAACAAAAAAAAAACCAACAAAACCAAAACACACCACACAAAAAGACCCTCACCAAGACAAGTACAAGACCCAGGATAAAATTCTAAGCAGTGAGTTAAGTGCTTAGGCGTATTAAGAGCATGAACAAACATAATTGTTCCATCTAAATTTCCTAACCTGCTTCTGGAATGCTGAGGCACATTTTACCTACTCTTTTTATCCTTCCAAGATCACACACCCCGGATGTTTGCTCTCTGCCTCAGATCATCAGAAAAGATGCAGCAGCAGCTCCCACACTCAAGTCACCATGGTCATATATTAACGTTTTATTTACCTGTAACAGGGTAAGTGGGCCCCTTGTAATTTTGTAGGAACAAAGTCTTCTTGGTCCATACTACACTTCAATACACATTTACTTCTTAAAAATACATGTGCAACAGCATGGAATAAAATGGTCTTAAGGTATTATTCTTGGCTGTATTTTTTAAGTGCCAATGTAAGCAAGCCAACAGCTCTTGCAAACAATGCATTGCTAGGAAAGGAGTGGGTAAAATTGTCCTTTCCATGGCTGAGAGACCAGACAAACACAAACTACATAAAAACTTTCCCCTGCACTGCAGTACAGCACAGCATTAATGTACGGTAACTACTAGCTTCTCATGCAGAATCAAATTAACCTCTGCCTGAATCCTAAACAAGAAGCAAGTGCTAAATAAATTATGTAAGAACAGCGGCAGTCTACCGGCCATTGTAATTCAATGCTCAAGCCAAGCAATTCCATTTAAGTATATTGCTTGGCTATAAAATGTTAATTGCCCAGCTGACTGGAAGCCAAATGGTGCTCTCCTACTTAAAATGCCCACGAGGAAAAACCATCACCAGCTTTATTTATACCAGCAAGAGCAAACACTACCCTAGCCAGGGAACCTGGCTTACATTTCAGCTGGAACTCAGGCCAATGAAGCAGGAAAGTTCAGCAGAGTCCTACCTGTTCAGCAAAGCCAACATCTTTCTCCGATAACCTCAGTATGGATATGATCTCGCTAACATCCTTGGAGTAGGAAACAACTGGAGGAGGACACATTACACTTGGATAAGGTCTCAGCAGGAGTCAGCAGCCATCTGCACCAGCTCAGAGCCTCCCAGCACCAGCATGAGGTGGCAGCTTTGCCTCTACACATCTTAAGGTACTTTTGGATGCTACCACAAAGACAGGCTGGGAGCTGTGTTTCTCAGGCAAGCTGTACTCCAAGTCCAAGGGACAACTGAACTCAAGCCTTTCTGGAATCAGAATTTTAAAAAAGAGTGAACACTCACTGATGGACAAGTTCTAACATCAAAACATTTTAAACAAATTGAGTCACAAAAGTTGTTTTTTAAGTACGGGGTTTCAAAGCTTCCAGTTTATTTTCAATATAATAATGAAAACAAGTTATTCTGCAGCCTACAACAAGGAGGTTATGTTTTAAAAGAAAAAATATTTGTCTTCCAATATATATAATTTTTAAGGGATTTTTTTTTATTATTTCGCTATGAGGAATGGTGTGAGGGAAATTTATAGCAAGATTCTGTAAACTGTACAACAGGGTCCCACAAAAGATTAGACAAGATGAAACAAGTCGTTGCTGGGGAATGACAAGGAAGCGAAACACAAACAGGTCTTTTATTGAGAAGTTTTCCACGTACATCTTACCATGCGAGCATGCCTGATGACACTACACATGTGACTCAGCACTCACTGTTTCCCTGCCAACACATCATATACATGATAAAATTTGATTAAGAACTTTGCTCATCTCTGCAACAATTGTATTCGTTAAGTGACAGACTGAAGGATTAACTGTCTTTAAAGGGATTTTTTTTTTCTCCTGAAAACCAGCAAATTACAAAGCATGCTTCTGAAGACCCTTCAAGTGGAAACCCAAAGGCCACTAAAATAACTGTTGCCTCATCTGCTGAAAATAATCAGTTCTGACAACTGTAGACTGGAATCTCAGTGGGAGGGGATGTGAAGGAATCATACCTAGTCTTAGCCATGCTCAGCATGTGTGGGGTGCAGATATACATTCAGTATTTTTTTGTCATTTGGTGTAAATATACAGTATATAAGATCAGGTTTTGTTACAAAAAAATTACACATATGCAATTTGGATAGCACAAAGTATCATATGAAAAAACCCAACACCTAGAAAGGACTCTGGCACAACTATCCACCTAATTCATTGTTACAGCTCAGGTTTTGTTATTTGTATTAGAGTAGTGGAGAGGCCCCAGCCCAGAGCAAAGCCTCATCCACTGCAAGCTGTAAAGATACATAGTGAGACAAACCTGGAACAAAGAGCTTATCATATATATGTAAGGCATAAATAGGCTGACAAAAAAATAGTAACAAGCAAAGGAAGGAAATGAAAGTAAGATTCCCTGGTTATAATGTGATCCATTGTACACACTCTTGCTGCTTTATGAACTGGTTAAATGAACTGCTCCAGGCTGGCACAGAACTAGATCACTCCAGACCATCAGAGGGCAAGGCAAGTCCTGATAAAAGTATTTGATTTAAGATCAATTCAAATTGTTTACAGTGCACATTGTTTACAAGGTGTAACAAAAATTCTATGTATATTTAAATAAAGGTTATTTTTATATATGTAAAAGTATTTTAGGACACAGTTTTACTTCTAGCCCAGTAGAATAAATAACAGAGAAACTTCACCCCCACGCACCTCTGTTTCAGAGGAAATAGGTTTTTTTTAATCAAACTAAATTTAAAAAAAATGTGCATTTACTTCTAAAGTATGAAGTGTTCAATAGCTATGTAACACAGCAGATTTGCTACCCTAGTTTCACTGACTCCAAGATGAATCACTTATGCTAATACAACATACAGCTCTATTTGTGCCTGGTGGCAATAGTGATTTGACCCAGAGAGGAGAAAATCCAATTGTGGAGCACTGTGCTCTGCTTTTATTGCCAGCAGCACCTTTGACTAATTTACCTAGTTTGCTGAAAATAAAAAGCCTATTGATTTATCCTCAACTACTCTCTTCAAATCATGTGCAAGTGACTTCACATGTTTATAACAGTATCCAGACAAATTACTCACGACTTCTATTTTATTTCACATTAGATTTGTCCTGGGGTGGTTTATGCAGTAACAGGGAATATGAAATGTGCTGTGTTAAAGGCCTGTCACTTTACATTACAAATATAACCAGCTAAAATGCAATCCATCTGTTGAACACGCTTCCCGCTAATCTATGGTGGTCTCCAAGGGCCGTAATAATTTAGCCTAACACACATTAAAAAGAAACCCCACAGGCCATCAGAACAGACTTGAAGCACTTCTGAATTCTCTAAAACTCAGCACCAAGCACACTCACTTGTTTTTAAAGGAAGTCAGTATTCCCATACACAGTTTAAGCATATTTTGCTGGGATAATAAAGACAAAAGTTTTCATATCAAACTAAAACTGCACAAGTATATTTCAGCTTTTAACACTGAAGCCTGACCACAATACATTAGCCATGCAGAACTCCAAAGAACAAACTGCTCCCCCGCCCATGTTCAAAAAAATTTAAATGAGAAAATTTACAATATTAAAATACCACTCACCATCAAGAAAAACACCAATACAATAAAAGCACTTCTAGAAAAATTACACGTAAGGTGTTTTCTACTATTTCCCTTTGTACAAGTATCTCTAAGACTTGTGGGTTTTATATATATATACACACACCCTAAATGGGCAAATGATACTAGTTCACATAAAATACATTTAATTCATTAATACAGTTTCTATACTGCCATGAAAGAGTGCAAAATGATTAACCCAAGGCAAGCATATGGCAAGTCGTGGGGC
Source organism: Falco peregrinus (assembly GCF_023634155.1). Classification (NCBI taxonomy): domain Eukaryota; kingdom Metazoa; phylum Chordata; class Aves; order Falconiformes; family Falconidae; genus Falco; species Falco peregrinus. Next base: position 87,958,709 of record NC_073721.1, read on the forward strand.
TTAAAGGTTCAGAGCTGCATTGTAACTTCAACACTGCAATATAAGTCCCAGGCTCTAAAAAAATACCAAGAACTCCAAAGAAGCAGCCACCCACTGGGGTGACAATCATAATGCAATGTCTGAAAAAAGAGCAGCCAAAAGTACAGGAATAACAAAGGAGTTAAGAGACAGGAAGATGTAGGAATATTAGTTACACATCACAGCAATATTGCTTTCCTAAAGATGAAAAATGAGCAGAAGCTGCTTCTGTAGTATACTTCTCTAGTATAAATATACGCATATTTTGCACTTTTGTCAGTATCAAGTAATCTACTAGTGTAAATGTCACTTGAAAGAAAGATGCATCTGGGGGAAAACTCTGTAAAACAAACTGTTAATCCCAGAAGAGAAATGTGTGACAAGAACCATTTTGAGATTCTCTAGTACAAATATTGAAAAGTCAAACCAAAGCCAATTGTTTAAATAAGAAAACAAATCTGTGAAACTAGAAAGAAATTAATGAAGCAGGGAGGGGACACACGAGAATGGGATACTTTCAGGATTTCTAATGAATTCCTTGTTATGAACAATATTTTAGTAGTAAACAGAAGGCGTAACAGATGCAACCGAGCTCAATGTGAGTGTATGAGTCAATTTTCATCAGTGACTAAGGGTAATATTAAGCAAAACAAACATCCAGGTTGGTTGTTACTAAGCTGATACTCTTACATCCTGTTCGAAGCAGAACTTGCTAGTAATTTTCAGTCTACCCCTCAGTCCCCAAAACCAACAAGCCGCTTTACCCTGCCATCCTTATTAACACTGGGTAACGTCGTACTGTCTCAGTAACCCACTCGATTGCTGTGGGGTCAGATCAGAGAAAAGTATTCCTCATTGTTAGCAAAAGGTGCCATGCCTCGCCTCCACTACATCCAAACATCCTCAGAGCTGCTCCAATATGAAGTAGTTAAATGCTGAGAAACAAGCACAAACATGCTCAGTTTTTCCAGGATCACACTCCCTGAATAAACAAGTTTTAATTCATGTTACGTTTGAGAAACTTTTATGGATGGTACTGGAGAATGCACAAAACACCACCGAGAAACTGAGGAACAGTACACACATGAACAGCATTGAGGCAGTGATGACCAACAGAGATTTTACAGGATAACACACTTATGTATTGGTTAACTCACTTTGAAACGCATGAAAAAACTCTGCCTGAAACTCAAGAAAAAATGGTAATCCCAAGACAATTTTTTCCTCCCAGTGAAGAAAAGGGTTGTGACAGTGCTTAAGGAATACCAGAGAACTGAGCAACTGGTCTGTTAGCACTTGGTCCTGCTCTCTCACCCAACCCTCTACCATGTACATATATGTGAAGAAAAAAAAATTAAAAATCAATTAAGTTTAAACTGATTAATTTCCAGAATCTTATTTAAAGATTTTTAACCATGAGTTTTCAACAAACAAACTTTCTCATGCTTGGGCAGCTTATGGGCCACCTAGTATTGAACAAGAAATTAACATTTCACTAAGACTGCAGTCACTACGTCATCAGTTTATTATCTAACTTCAACAGAGGACAGCAGCATGGGCAAGAAAAAGGTCTTGCAGCATTTGCAGACAACCGTGCAAAAATCCATGCTGGATTTACCAGGAAAGCTTTCAGCTGGTCTGAAGGGAAGACAGAAAGAGTAGAAGAACAAGCTATTCTACCCTGCAAGGATGCCTGACCAGACAGTAAGATGCTATGGGACAAATGAGGTGGCTGGGGAAGTATAGGGAGGGAAAGGTGGTATTGACAGTATCTGTAGGTTAAAATAAAAACAAAGGAGCTCACACATGCTACCCATCTGATTACATTAGCTGCTTTCTCATTCATCTCCTGCAACAACCTGACCTCTTCACAGAGCTCTCTTGCAGACAAACCCCTGTTACCAACCAGCTGAGACCTCAAGTACCAGTAATGCAGAGAGTCCTCAGTTCAGGCACACCCCTGTTAAACACTCCCAGGAAACTTTAAGGGGTATCATTGCATGATAAATGTTATGAGTTTTCCAATTATTCTGAAGCAGAATTTATATGCAACATCATTATCAATATAATCTAATGTACCCAATACCAACACATTCAAGGAACACCCAGACAGTCCCTCCCTACCCAGAAGATTTGCCACTGTAGTAACAGTCTGCAAACTTTTTCTTAAGGTGGGTAGAGGAAGAAGCTTCAAGTCAGATGGGATGGTTCTTCCACACACAAATGTACAGTGGTGTTTCTCTCTGTAGCAAGCAGATTGCCCCAGGCAGGTAACACCCAAGGGATTTCAAAGACCATCAATGCTTCCTGCAGTGTACAGTGGAGAAGCCGCAGTAAATTTCATGTGGCTTCCCCAAAGTAACCTAAGCACCCTAGTGAAAGAAAACAGTCCCAGCATTTAGTGTCAATCACCAGTTTTACCTTTAGCACTGTGCTGTAGTTGGGGGTGAGGTGGGGGGTGTAGGACAACACCTCACAGAAATTAACAGTGGTAAAAACTAATGGTGAATAAAGTGGGAAGGGGCAGCAAGAGGAAACGGGGGTCATGCCCTCAAAATAGCCTCTAGGCCTCTCATTGTTCCCTTTCTGGATTTCCTACACTCATTTGTTTTCAAAAGCAAACAATCTATCTATCTGCAGTTACTGGGTCCCCCTTGGAGGGGGGAACAGTTACCTACAGGGAGGAGACACAGACATTTGCAGTTAACACTTGGCTATTCAGAGTTTACTGCCAATAATTTGCACCTCAGCAGAGCAGGCACTTACCAGGTCAGGCTGCCAGAACAGCCTCCCTGGTTTTCCCAATTTGCTGCCACTGAGCAGCTGACAAAGGAGCCTCTCCTCCTTGGTTCCACCCCAAGACGACCTTTCCCTGGTATCTGATCACTTTATGAACGGCCAGCCTGGAGCTACCATAACCAAACGGGGTGGTGCTTCACCACACTTAGTCCTCAGCACCGACTCAAGACAAGAGTCCAAGAGGGTACCTGGGACAGCCCCAGTACATCCTCAGTCCCAGGGCACCGGGGCTCAGGTCCCAATCTGTGCCATCCCCATCTCAGCCAAGTTCACTTGCTGCCCCTGCCTTTTTGGCATCACATAGGAACAGAAATACTATGCTCTAGAAAAAAATGGATATACACATATGTATCTATATGCATATATACACACACAGTTATGTGTGTATATATACATGTTTCTGCTACTCCTCCCTGCTTTTACTCTGGAATTACTACACTGCTCAAACCTGGGACAAGCAAAATCCTTCTGGAAATGCCATTAGATTTGCCATACATAAGACTGCCCCATCTTCAAGTATTTAGAAACCCATGGCTCAGCAGCAAGAACACTAGATTTTCACGCCACACCACAAAGCAACAAGATGGCTTCTTAAACATGAAAGTCTGCAAAATAGTAAAGAACAAGCATGACACCAAGGTTAGTCTTTCAAGGGTCAAGAAAATTCAGTTATTCAAGCTATTTTGAATCTGAGAAATCACGCAAAAAATGAGGTGCCCCAACATTTCCTTAAAAAAAAAAAAAGAAAGAAAAAGAAAAGAAAAAAGGGAAAAAGTGAACACTCAAACATATTGAACAAGTACGGAAAATCACAACACAAGGTGCTGTGGTACATTAAGATTTTAAAACTGCAATTATTGAACTCTCCCTTACGACTGATTCATCCTCTACACACTTACAAAACCCAGTCCCCATCCATGTTCTATTTCGCATGTACAAGAGAAAATAATTAACACTTAGCAGTGAAAACCCACCAAACCACAATGAGTCCACAATCACAGGACAACAAAGATCCCTTTGCTGTTGCAACTGTACAGCACGGGAAATACTTCCTAGGCAAGAAGAGAGTTATGGCAAAAAAAAAAAGCTGCAAGAAAGGAAAAAGTCACTTCCAACAGCTGCCACATTTCACCTATACACAGAACAGGAAATAGCCAATGTCCCTGTGTGGTAGTTGTTGGGCAAATTTATTTATCAACATCAGTCCAGACTATGCATTCACACACATACTTGCAGGAGCAAACACTCTCTGAAGAAGAATTTTCAGTCTTGCCAGTTCTGAACAGTGCTCCTTTAAGTATCTGAAAGGACTGATTAACCCTGCTTAATACAATCTGTGTAATCTACTGTGAATCTTGCAGATAACTCAAAACTGTTAACATTAATTAAATCAGCAGAGCTTTACTCTCCTTGCTTCCCCACCACCCTCATACCACAGAGCTCAGTTCAAGAGTCCTCTAACTACAGCCCTAGCAGACAGCTTAGGCAGAGTTAAGCAGCAATGGCAAGCTTCTGATAGAGAAAACCTGGTTAAATAATTTGCGTGTTTTTAAAGAAAACTTTCTCTCCCCATTTAAATACTTTTCTTCATCAGTACTTGCTGGTAGTCACTGCACACAACATCCTGGGAATACCCATATCATAAGAAAAAATGTGAAGGGTGCAGTTTCATCCCAGAAGATTCTTTATGCCATCTGTGACAGAAATAGAGGTAAGCTGTTATCACTATTATTAACATTCAGGAAAGATTAACTTCTAATACTCCTGCTATGCCAGTTTTAAGGCTTCTGACCACTGGATTTTCTATGTAAACAAAATACAATTTCCTTTTAAGCCATGATGTTTAGCATTTGTATGAAAGCAAGTCTCATCTACCACGTGCTCATACAAAAGCCTCACCTATAACTGAAACAAAAAGCAACTTTCAAGACCTTGTATTTACCAAAAAAACAAACCCACAACAACTTAAAAATGGTCACAAGTTTCAAAACCAGCAGGAGCCCCCCAGATACATGGGGCTGCTCTGGCTACAGGCAGAAAAGGCAGAACTATGCAGACTACCAAAAACCTTTTCTAGTATTAGTGTCATGTTTCAATTCTACTTCTTAACATTCAGTATCTTTTAATGGCACGTGAAGGTGGCAGGCATGTATGTTTTTAGGCAATTTCCAAGCTGCTTCACACATAGATTCTATCCATTACCTAAAGCAGCAGAGCTCAGGTTCACTATTTAAGCAACATAGTCGAGGGAAACTTAATATGGCTTATCGAATGACTTACACTCCCTATCAACCAGATCACAAAACAACAGCAGTGCAACCGTGTTGGACTGGCTCTCAGCTAGATGAAAGCAGAGGAGGGGGTAAATCCCCAGAAAGATTGCTGGGCAAGACCGATTCAAACCTCAGGCTGCAGAGAGCAGCACCACCTCCTCCAGCCTACATCTTGCACATGAGGGTTGCTTTGTTCTGTGAAAATAACGATTATTAGAATTTTTGAAGACACAGGTTACAAAAAAAGGTTATATTGTTGCAACTACTGAGCAGCAGATCTAAGCTTAGCAGCCTCCAAACCATGCTAAACCTCCTTGCTGGTCTGGAAGAAGTCTGACTCCTCAAAGCAGCCTCAGAAGAAATTTTAAGGGGACCTATGATCAGAGAAAGGTAGCACAACCGACATTTTATCAGCAGACGGACTGTTTACACCCTTCACCTCAGCAAAGCACAAAACCTTAGCAAGGAGATTCAGCTGTACAACAGGGAAAGGAACAATGCTAGGTCCACTGCAAACTCTGAAATGCTGATGGCTTTAAGTGCTGGAGTAAAGACTCTCTTGTTCTGGTTTACACACAGCTTTTCACATAACTTGCTAAAATGGCTCTGCATAATTGTTTAAACATACTTTGGGGGAGGCATTGAGTTACTTTGACAAACCTGTTTTTTGCTGCAAGCATCATGAATTGGTTGAGTGATGAATGGCCGATAAGAAACTGGAGCTCTATGGGAATTAGCAGTTACTCACCAAAAGAAATCCTGCAAAAAAAGAATTTGTGCTCTTCCAACCTGCAGTAATAGCTTGCATTTTGAAGCTTGGCATTTAAACTAATGTTACTACTTCTCAGTCCTCAGAAAAGACGAAGCTTCCGCTAATTTTAAAGGAAGAAACAGATGCTTGCTATCCGGAGGAAATAATCAAAGGAAATCCAGCAGTTACAATACAGTACCTTAATGCAAGACTCTAGATTATCTGGCACCTCAGTAACACTACCCAAAATCACCGTTCCTCTAAATCTCAGCATAAACCAATACTTGTATCTCCACAACATTAATACACATGGTAAATATAGGGTGCTAAAATCAGGCATTTAACTTTGAAACTCCAGCTAAGCAATTTCTCTTGACAGCATAAATAAGCAGATCAGCTAGGTTTCCAGAATTTACTACTGAACATTAATGTACAAGTAGTAAAAAACATTTTCCCCGAAGCTAATCTGCAGCCACTGATACCACTTTCTTAGCAGCAACACAGAAACAGGCACAACTAAAACTGAAAATAAAAAGAGCATTTGCTGCATTTCAGATCAGTAGATACACTTGCGAATACTGCTTGTGAATTTTGACTGCAAGTCATTCTCATGAGGTAGAGGCAACAGTCCCTTTGAAATCAGCTCAGCACAATGGGGCAGGAACTAAACAAACTTCTTCAAATGGCTCTGCCAACACCATTCAGCTCCAAGCTGCAAAACTCCTGCTGTTTCAAACTCAGGCCCTCCTGTGAGCAGACTGCTGATTACACCAGGTTGTATGGCAGGTTTTTGATATGTGCATAGGGCAGAAGAATGAGAATGAAACCTGTCCACTGGTCGTGTTAAATAAAAGATTCCACACCATACTGAAAGAAAAGGACACTTTGCCACCTATTCATTCCCTTGCCCCCCATTAAAGAAAAAAATATATGGTAATATATATACACTATATGCATACTCCACTCAGTGTGTACAACTTGTGCAAGTGTTACTGGACATGCTACTATCATGAAAGAGAAATGGGAGACACAAACATTGTACCTGTACTTTGTACAAAGCAGAGGAGATACATACACACAAAAAAGCCAGAGTGCTGAAATGCAGTACTATGGCACATTTAATTGGGCCCTTTATTCCCAGTTACACTTGTACATTGGGAGAAGATTCGGAGCAGTCAAGGAAGGGGAATGAAAGCAACTCAACAAGCATTTTTCGTCCTGTTTTTTTATGAGAGGGGGCCAGAGGAATCAAACTTTCACAAGTTTCTGTGAAATGCTGACAGGGGAGACCCTTGGGTATTCTCCCCCAGCAAGGGAAGAGCAAGGGTTACCACACCAGGCAGCAGCCAGGTCAGTGTACATCTCATTCCACACACACCTCAGCACATGCCTACCGTCAGGTGCAAGCCATGGGAAGAAAAAACAGGGTTTGTGGAGGACACAGGATCTGTAGAAAGCTCTCCCCTGTTCCCAGAATAGTTGCTCTTTTACTTAAGAATTTGAGCAAAGAGGCCTTTACTGCCTTATCAAGTACAGCCCCCTTGCTGTAGTGTCGCAGCTGTGAATCTCCTAATTGCATCTTTGGTATACAGAAGGTAAGAAATCTTCAGAAAAGATGACAGGAAAGGCTTTGCTGGTTGGTCATAAACATGGACATTAGAGTCCTTCCTCAGGGAATGGCCAGTACAGAAATCAGATGTTCAGAATATATTCCTGCCCATATGGTTCAAAGTGATGAATAATGCACTTTGGAAAAGACTGATGACAGAAATAATACAACACTGCAGTAAAGGACCTGTCATATTAAACAAATAACAGGTGGTGACTAAAATTGCATTTTTAATGAGCACCTCTTTATGAATGCACACAATGCAAAGTGCTTTCTACTGCTTTGCAACATACAACTCCCCATTACATATATAACAATTCACGTCAGTTATATAGAGCTAGATGTGTAAACTCTTTACTTTTTTTTTTGGACACCTCATGGAATTATTTTTAAAGATTTAGCAGCCAAACAACATGAACTTTAAGTTCTGAACTCTTAATACGCACAGATTCTTTAATTAACGCTTTTTTCACTAGGTAAATTTTTAATTAAATGTTAAAACATATACTTTGATGTGTGTTTTCAATGCATCTGCCTAATCAAACGTGCTCTTCTTCACATGTATACAATTAACTGAGGAAGAGGGCAGTCCAGTGGTTAATGCTAAAGACTGTGTTTGAATTCCTGGATCCAGACAGGCATGAAACACAGATCCACAGCACTACTTCAAAGCTTATTACTGCATTCCCAAGGTCTTCCCAAGCCAGTCTGCATGAAATCCAGTGGTCAAGAATGAGACACTACTTCATAGCAGGAGGTGCTCCTATATAATACCACAGGGCACTGAAACATCATAAGAACCATTTCAGCAGGGTTACCTACCCAAATGAGAGAAAGCTACAGAAATCATTATAGAGAACAGTTATCTAACATATTTCGAAAGCAAGACTAGTGTAAATCGACTATTTCTGCAACAGAAGGCGGCTCAGAAAGAAGTTTCAGGCAGTTAATACAGTCAGGAACTGAGCCTTTGCACTGCTAGAGCTACAGTGTAATGAAGTACATTCAGCTAAACCTGTATCCTGATCTGGCTCAGCAGAAGAGCCATATTATCTCAAGAATTGTGGCAACAGTTTAAGTGGTTACTCAAGTCTGAATCTTCTTGCATGGAGGTCAGTTACAGAACTTGACAATAAATGTACTCCTCCTCTCTCAAGCACAGCTGTCTTAATCTCAAAGATGACATATTCCTCATATATCAGTCACCACTTTAAAGCCCTGATTCATACAGAGAGACTTAGGAGCACATAGCAGGTTATTACTTCAGCAGGTTGCTTATTTCTACGAAGCCGCAGCACAATACTCCTTGTAATTCTTAACTGCCTTTCCCCTCGAGGGCGTACAGCATATGTCTTGGGAACTGGAGCAAACTTGCTCTGGGTATCAAAGGAAAATTAATGACTTGTCATTAAAAAAAGGTGAGAAGTATAGCTAAACTCTACCCTCTCCTAGTTGGTTCCTTAGAAGGACAGGTTTTTTAAAAAAATGTTATTTTCCTGTTCAATAATTGTTTAGATGATATGCTTTAAAAAAAGCTTGTTCCTGCGAACAGAGATTATTTTAGACTGCTGCATATTTAATACTGTATTACATTAGTCAGCCTGGTTATTCTGTTAAATACAAACTTTGATGGCTTCCCAAGTGCCAGGCAACACATTCACTCCATTCATTTTTCTTTGATACAGCAGCAGTGTGTGCCGGAAGATTCAGAGCTCAAAACTGTCCATAACACATGGAGCAGATGACGATTAAACAAACAGAGTGCTTAAACCAACACAAAAACCTCCCTCTTTGCCCATCCTCACAACAGTAAGTGCAGCAAGTGGATCTCAGCGAATTCTGCCTTTTTATGAACACACAACTTCCCTGAAGCTTTGATACTTGCATCACAGGGTACAAAAACCTTTCAAAACCTTTGATAATTTCAGACTAGCAGAAAAACCTGAGAATACCCATCTAGCAGGCTTTTCAGAGCACCCAGCAATAAGCACTACTGCACCGTAATTCCAGCATGCCATTTGAACGCTTCTTTGCATATACAGAGTTAAATGTATATGCAATTAAATGACATGTCTTATGCTAGGCAGCTAGATACTGATGGTACGTATTAAGATATGTTAGCATAGTAAGCTTCAGAGTTTCTGTGGGGAGGAGCCGCCTTGTTGAAGCAGCAGTTCCCAACTGCCACACCTGAGGGAAAAAATAGGCCATCCCCAGTGACTGAAGCTATTAACTGTAGAAATTCAAGCCATTAAGTGCAAGAGAAAAGTCTATTCAACGGGAACTTCCTTTTGTATTGCAAAACAGCAAGACGGCCAGCAAAAATAGCAAACAGCCTCCATAAAGCTCTGGTCTCCAGAGGCAGTATGGGTGTAAGCATTCACAAGGGAACATTAAACCCTGATTGAATATGTATCTGAGGAGGGGGACACCATCACTGCTCCTGAAGGCGGTTTCTCTGTTGTCTTGCCCTACACAGCATGAACTGACTCGGGAACATTTATGCCCACCAGTCATAACATATCCAACAGATGGAGAACACCAATTCTTAGAACCTGGCACCCATGATGGAAGGCTTGTGCTGCAAGTTTTGGAAATTTGGGAAGCTGTCTTTTCCAGTTCATACGGATTCATACTTCAGGTAAGTCACAGTCACCATCAACATCAAGAAGTCTACCTGGCAATAAAGCGGAAATATCAAAGTTGCTGGTGCATTAACTGCCACGAACCCAGCAAATGAGATCACATCTCAGATTCTCCCAAGTAAATCTATCAACATCTAGAGTGCAAGTATTCGGGGGTCAGAGCATTCACAGTGTTTCCTCTGACAACCGCTCCATTTATTTTATTTCATATTCTTAACCTATTTCATATAAAGGCACTCAGATGTGCTTTAATGTCACTTTTTCCTGTTTTGTAAAACTAGCTCTTTCCTACTGCTTTTCTTATGAGTGCCCAAAACAAAACATTTCAGGCCAAGTTAAACATTTCACCTGATGTCTGGGAAGGTAGGAAGGGGGAAGAAGGACTTAAAAAAAAAAAGTAGAGTAAGACAACAGTTAAAATTACCATAGCACATGAAAAAGTTAAAAAAAATCCATGCTATTTATTCATATCTAATTTTTGTTACTGTAGAATCAAACTGATGTTTGCAATATTAAAAAAACTGTTGCAGTAACCGCCTCAGGAACATCTTACATCTGAACTGACCATTATGAAATACTTAGCAGTATTTTTTTGCAGTTTCAGTTCTCCTCCCTTGGACTCAAGCGTGCTTCTTTATAACTTTTATGAGTAACTTGACAGTACAACACATCTCCACAGTGAGAAAGGAGTTCCAGGTATCTCCAGACTTGCGCACTTGTCCCTTTCACAATTTGTTGGTGCAGTATGAGGCAGGAACCATTCCTTACCATCCCAGCAAAGAAAAAACAATGGTTGTACATCCCCCCAGCAGAATACTGTGGTAGGTAGTCAACCACTCCCCCATCACTAGCACCAGCAGACAGGAAAGATACAGGGAAGCAGCTGTAAGGTCACAGCATATACCTGCACAGTGCATTTGCTCTTGTTTAATCACACACACAAAAAACAAAACCACTCTTGCTTAAACAAACAAAAAACAAAACCAAAAAAACACCAAACCGAAAAAGCCCCCATGAACCAACCAAAAAACCCCAAAACGAGAAAAAAAAAAACAACCAAACACAATGAAACTTACAGTTCAAAAAAAGTAGTCTTTGATGCAAAGTTTTGGTACAAAGCTTCGATACAGGGGCTGGGTTGAAGTATGGCTTTGTTTTGGGATGAAAAACACAAGGATTAAGTATTTTCCCAGCCTTTTCTCTGCTGACACAGATCTATCTTTTGGCAGCACCACTCTATCAGTTACACAAACACAGACAGAGAACTGCAACACTATATACTACAAAACAAAAGAAAAGAAAAGAAAAGAAAAAACCACTACAATGACTTAAATCTAGGGCTAACCTGATAACCGTCTTTGGCACACTGCTCAAACAGCTGCTTTAGAATCTCAGATTCACCTACGCAAACATCACACACACAACCAGTAAGCTATAGCTTCTGGTTTTGTGGTGCTGCAGAGGTACATTAAAGACTGCCATAAAAAAAGCTTACTTAAAAGAAATGTGCTGAATGCATCTGCTTGCCACCTCCTTTGTCTATTAAATATGGTTGGTGGAAGCAGCCAAGACTCCAGTGTATACTACAGTTTTAAGCTAGGAATTGTACACTACTTGTTACAGACACAAAACAAAAGTTCCTGATTTGTTCTTAAGTACTGTTCTACAGTGTTCAGCCAGCTAAAAATAAATTGCTCTTCACTACTAAGTTTCCTGGTTTACGGAAGACTTTGAGGAATTAAGATTAATGCAACCTGATGGGAGAGACTGGCATGAGTATCAGTAAGATCAAGGTGGTTTGGTTTTGTTTGGTCATTGTTCTTTTTTTAACGTACTTGATACTTAAGACTATCCCTTTAGAGTCAAGAAGTTAAAGTGTATTTCTACTCGTCTATAAGCAAACTGCAAAGTATGTTGACATGATCTGTCCCTTATAAACAGGTGACAGGCCTGGCTGCAAAGTCTGCCTGCTGGAAGCACACAGCGGTTCAGTTCAGATTGTCATAAACCCAACTGGTTTTTACTTTGTCACACCAACTCGGCTCTCTCATCCGAGCGCATCTGTCTTACCAGCAGGTTTGGCAGAATGCTGAAAGCTCCAAAACTAGGCGTCCTGCTAAGCTCAAGACTGGGGAAGCATGTCAGGATGGGTCCTTCTGCAGATATTCAAACCATTACCACAAACACTGCAAAATGTCAAGTATTCATAAGGTGTGATAAATACCTTGACACTGCTAAAGGCTGCAATATGCTCTCAAGAGCAGCCAAAGCAAACCATGATCTGGCAGACAACTTTGGTTTCACAATATCCAAGGGTATCACAGCAAAACTGCTTACAGACCCTGCCGTGCAAGATGCTCGGCATCTCAGGTTATATGAAGTCAGTCTGAGCAAGTCAGTGCCACTTAAAAATCAGGTCCTACACCATCACAAAGAAAGTACAATTGCATGTTAACCAAGATGCTTTAAGAAACAAGGGGCCAAACTGCAGCTGTGTCTTATGGAGACAAGTCTTCAAGCAATAACAAATTATTTCAAGTCTGAATCCCTCAATTGCACAGATTTTGGACCCAGCAATTTATAAAGAGAAAGGGCGAAGTGAAAAAGTGAGATCAAAATCACCTTTCCAATGAAGGTTTTGGCTCAGGCTACAAAGGAAATGCATACTGGAAGAAATGCAAGACAGCTCAACCAAGTTTGAGAATTAAAACACAGCACTCCGGCTTAGTTTCTTCTGCATGACTGAAAGCTGGGAACTAGATTAAGTGCCAGAGCACTGAAGTGTAAGCAAGGCTTCTGATAATGGCAGCTTTTGTGGTCCTCTACTACAGTCTCACTCCTACTGCAAGTAAAACTGTCAAGACACGTCCACGTGCTGTTTGGATAAGCATTTGCCACAAACCCTGAAAACAAAGACAAACCCTAATACTGACCCACAGCTTCTTCATATTCAGGATAACACAGAACACAACAGGGTGAGGGTTTTGGTTTGGTTGTCACGTTTGGGTTTGTTGGTTGGTTAGGGATTTTTCCACCTCTTGAAAGATCAAAATTGAGTAAGCGACCTTAAGATATTTATTACATTAAAAGGCAACTCCTTACGGTTAAATTGTAGTTCTGCTTTGAAGTAACTACATAGTCTTAAGAGACTCCAACTCACTCAAACATGTAACTAGTCAAATGGGGGGTGGGGTTATTTTATGTTGTGGGTTTTTTTGGTGGGGGGTTGTTTTGGTTTTGTTTTTTGTAGGTTTTTATTTCTTTGGAGGTTTGGGGTGGTGGTTGGGGTTTTTTTTGTGTGTTGGGGGTTGGTTTTGCGTGTGGTGGGTTTTTTGGGGGGTTGCATTTGTTGGTTTGTTTTTAAGTGAAGCATTCTTTACTTTTAATGAATCTGCTTCTCAGGACTGATTATGTTTCTTTGGAACCTGCATCCTTACAAATGAGCCTTTTAACATACATAGTAATTCTGCATTTAGTATCAAAAATTTAACAGAAATTCACCTCCTTCCAGTCTCTAGTGGCAAATGTTTATGCCTCCTGCGGGACCCCATCCACTTAGCTTTACTGTAACACAGCTGCTCTAAAATAAATCAGGCATTAACCTCAGTACCACCCTCCCCTTGTCTTCTAATACACACCATGCCAAACAGGTCTTTCTGTGATACAAATTTGATGCTGCACTCCCTCACAAATATCTTCCCAGTGGTTATATTACAGATGGGATCACCATTTAAAAACAAAACAACTCTTAAAGGTGCCACAGGGAATTTATCTTTCTTTTGCTTCTCAATATAGTAAACAACTTACAGATGCTTTTAAAATCAGTTCTTTAACATCAGGTAAATAAAGGTGACTCTTTCTAGAGGAAGACCACCACCTATTTTAGTTCAAAAAATATTAATAACCAACTACATAATCGTTTTCACAGGACAGGAAGATATTTAAATAGAATTCATACAATGTTTTTCCTTTGTGCAAAGGCCCCAAGTCTTTCCTACCCACCCCCAAAGGAACAGATGTCTATCACAGTTATCTTGATCACCTAACGGGCACAAACTATGTCATTCTAAGTCTAAAAAATAAACTAAACATCTAGAGTCTTAATAATGCTAATTATGAAAGAGCAGACAGTGACAGCTCCACAGGGGCCATTTCAGCCTGCTGAGCAGATTTTTATTTAGCCAGTTTTACTGGCCATATGAGGACCCAGCAGAATTTAAACACTTAACTCCCCTCTCCAGCTCCATCTCTTAATTATAATGGGAAACAAGAGAGGCACCAGCTCATACACAGCTTATATTCAAACAGCCCATCTAAATAGCTACAAAAAAAGTCCTTCTGCTTACTTAAAGTGAATACACACATTAATTTGCTGCTTTAGAGTTTGTTTTGAAAAAAATCCCTCCTTTTAAAACCAACATATTTGCAAATGGAAGATGTATGCATACACCAGCAAGTGACAACATTTCAATCTCATGAGCAGATGCCTTCTCTAATTTGTGCTAGTGTAAAGTCCATACACCATATAAAGTTGGAAATATACCCTTTCCTGCGGTCTGTCTTCAGCAAAAAAGCTAGTACACTAGAACTTCCTCCTGTCCCCAGCTCTGTTGCTTGCTCAGATGGGTAAATCCTGTCATTCTTAACCAGAACAGGTGACTACACAACAGCATGCCCATTTCTTGGCCCAAGAGCATTCACATTTGCCAGAAGTACCAGAGGTCAACATAAGCTTAAGCAGATCTTTACAATGCAAACCACATTTTGTTTTCAAAAGTAAATACAAATGAGCATTTCAATATGATGCTCTATTCCAAGATCTCCTATACACTCCTGAAAATGGTAATTAATCCTTCAAAATGACAGACAAGCACTGCTTAAAAAGGCATCTCAAATATCACCTCAGATGAAAACAGTGTGGAGGAATTGCTTACAGGTCTAACAAGTCATAAAAAAAAAAAAAAAAAAAAAAGCAGTGTACAAAGAGGTGAGAGTTTGTTACAGATCTTTGAAACAAAAGCTGATTACAATGCTGTTGGAGTAGAAAGCCTAGCCTAGCCCAGCTGAGTTAGAAGCACAGAGACACCTTTGCTCACTCCGCACCAGAGTCAAAGATGTCACTGGAACAAGCCTTGACACCAAACCTCAATCCAGAGTCAGAGTTGCACAAGAGCAAGACTGTGGACTGAATCCAGTGTGCCACCATACAGCATGTGGTAATAACCTCAGTAAATGCCACACTGGATTAAACAACACTTTGACAGAATGGGTAAGTAAGGTAAGCACATGAAGCACATTCACTTACTACCTGGCATTAAAAAGGCAGAAGTTATTTGCTTTGGGAATTGGTAAATGATTCAGGGGGTTGTTTTGTAATCATACTTTATTCATTTGTGAAATTCATCTTCTTGTCTCTTTGAAGACTTTTTAATGAAAAGGACTAAGTGACATGGAATTCATTAGAGAAACACAAGCAATAAAGCAATTGAACTTTCATTTGTTATCTTTTACCGAAACTAAATTTCAAAGTTATTTTCAACTATAAGTGGCATGCAGGCTATTTTCTCATTTACCCAAAATTGTTGGGCTCTACGAAACTTAATTCCCTCCTTTGTAAAATTTCAACTGACAAAAATTGGACATTTAGCTGAAATCTAGGCAGCAGTACTGAATATGGCTATCTGGTGAGACTGTCTGAACACTGGCTTACGTCTTAAACCTAATATCCAAAAGATACATACGTAGTAAAGGACTGAAATACCCTGTGGTAATCACAGCAATAGTCGAGGAGATTAACGTTAGGCCTTGGCTTTCATTAAGAAAAGCCACACACACTCTCACATTACCCTTTTTTAAAGCCATATAAAGGACAGAGTGGATGCGTTCTGTAATTTGGACATCCCAAGAATTGTTTTCAATTAACATGTCAGAGGTTAAGTAAATACTGCTGGGTGGGAACCAAGCAGTTATTCCATACCGTAAAATTTTTACAGGTCACTTCCTTTTGCCTCCATATTTTAGGACACTGCTGCTCTTTTTTTCTTGGCTTGGTTTCTTCATTTGTCTGCACAATGAATTCACACCCCTCTAGCTTATTAAGCAAAACAAAGACAAGACTACACAGACACATGCCAGCCTATTCTGCCCTCTCCCATATTCTAGCTTCAGGAAACTAAAGGCAATAAAGTAGTTTAAAAGCCAACCTATTCTCTTCCATCTGTTTGGGGTCACTATTTCGTTCTGTATTAAAAGGCATGTGGGGCCTCAGGGGAAAAAATAGGTCACCAAGCCCAGTCCTCTATTAAGCTTCCAGACATAATTCAACATACCAGCTGAAATGCATCCTAGAATCACAGCCAATGATAACAGTCAGGTGTCAGACAGCATGCTACTAGCCACCTAAAATGGTAGCTCTCACCAACCTGGGAAAACATCTTATTTCAACTCTGGGGCAGAAATATTTACCTAGTTGTTCTGGAAATGAACAAGACAATTCTCACTAAAAAGCACCAGTCTGGCTGGTCGTGATGAGTCACCTGTCTCAGCCTCTTTCTCACTGAAACACTTGATAACAGGACCCATACAAAATGATCACTACCTTTGTGATTCTTATGTTCGTTCCACTTGCAGCAGTGGTACCACTATCTTCAGGTGAAGGACTAAAATTACTGGTTCAGCATTTCCCAGAATGTCTGTGCCAAGGTCAGTCATTCCCTTGCGCTGCACTCACCACTGCAGTAACTGAATGTCTTCACAATACCAGTCTTACATACAACCTTCAAGGCTCACAACCACACTACTGCAGAACAGAAAACTCGACTCAAAACATTTTTGCCGCAGCAGAACTGAGAAGGCCTCATTAAGCCAAGTACTGCATAAATAAACAGTCTGTGCGTGTAGCAAGTTTAACTAAAGAAATCAAATGAAAAATAAGATTGGAAACAAATCCAGAGCTAATAAGGTCCTGCTCCAGGTTATGCCAGTGGCAGAATCGCCCGAAGCCTAGTTCGCTGCCTTACTGAAACACTGAGCACCTCTACAGTAGTACCTTAATACGAACTTATTTATTGTAGACTTGCGAAAAAGAGGCTCAGTGGCTGCTCACCATTGTTTGTTGTGGCCTTAAGTTACAGCTGCACAAAAAACATGCATGCTACCTTTGGTAAGTGCAACAACACAATTGCTGTGCAGAAACAAGTCAGAAGACTGTATGCACATAGCCCACCAACTGTACTGCAAAGGGAGAGAACATGCACTTAAGAGTGCACAAGATCAGCAAAGTATTTGAATTTGAAAAAGCTTATCTGTTGCAACTTCCAATATGTTATTCCTGAGAAAGCTGACATTCTCAGTTAATAATCTTGGAATTTAAAGCTCAAGATGAGGAAAGGTTCTCCCTAAGCTGAGCTACTAAATTAAGATCTCTAGGGAACAGCAATCCAAATGAAAGCAGTCACCCAGGCATTTTGTAGTATTTTAACACACCAAACTGACAAGGCTAGCAAAAAAATCTTATTTTTATCTAATTTCAGTAGGTCACTGTGGGTACAAACTCTCCTCCATCAGAACAGAAGAATGCTTTTTGATTTAAGAATACACATTCACATGCATTTCTAGCATTTTGGTGTTTACTTTGCTAAGGACTGGACTGCTAGCCCACTAGAACCAGCCTGCCTAGTAGGGAAGATCTCAACTCACAGAAGAGGACCATTGCTACTGCCAGAACTTTATTTACAGCTTGAGTATAGTTGCCAGTCCATAACTTGTGCCCAAATCTGGCACTCCAAGAATTGATTGCGGTACAGTTAAGAGCTCTAAACTCAACTCAATGCTTCAACTACAGGAGTTGTTTATTGATCTGGAAGCTATTGATCTGCAAGACTTTCGCTAACCCACCAGGAAAACCAGCTTTTGCCCCAGCCTGAAGACAAAATTGTCACTCTTTCCTGGAGGTTAGAAAGGCAGCCCCAGCACCAAACTGCTCACAGCAACAGCCAGGCTCACAGGCAGCAACTCCCTTTAACATGCCTGACAAAAACCCTGCTGCTTGTACTGGCTTTACACAAATATAAAGCAGCCAAGTAAAAGAAGGACATAGGTCTAAAGAAACATGCCTTTATCTCTGAGCCCAGCTAAGTGAGTTTAGGTAGGAAGGGTAGAATTTGTGGGGATACAGTCCCCAAAAAGTCACAGAACGGTTTCATCCTCATTCCCCCACACCACCATTTAAATGGAAATGCTAAGGGGTTTGTTTCTTATTGAAGCTGCACAAGCCACAGTCACAACTGGTTTCAGAATGGTCTCTCAGTACTTTGTGGGTTTTTTTAAATGAAGAGATATTTCTAACCTATTTAGAAACATGAAGCAATCTGCTAGGTATTTAGTGGCCACAACTTCAGGGAATACAGGCATAAAAAATTACAGCCATGACCACGTTGCAGCATTTCTTACAACAGCATTTTTCATCCACATAGTCCAGATGTGGCCATAATACCATGCAGGGACTAGCCAAGGGATGATAACATCTTTTTTTCTTCTTCTCTCCATCCGCTATTTACATTCCATATAAATGGTAGGTATTTTTCCTTGTGCATGTAGTATATACTGTTGGAGTGATTACTGGCATTTTTGAAGGTAAGGAAACTAGCTGACATCAAAACAGATCCTGTCACCAATTTAATTTTTTATAAACTGGTATCAAAAGTGATTTTCAGTTCCTTAGAAAAACACTAAACCCAAGGATTGACACATTAGCAGAAGCACAGCAAAGCCACTTCAAGTTTCCCCTGCCAGCCTGCCTCAGGCCTCTTCCAGCAC
Source organism: Falco peregrinus (assembly GCF_023634155.1). NCBI lineage: Eukaryota > Metazoa > Chordata > Aves > Falconiformes > Falconidae > Falco > Falco peregrinus. The sequence continues at coordinate 87,977,621 of NC_073721.1, forward strand.
TCTATAGGTATGAGCACGTTCTCCAAACGTTGCAGACATCAGGGCAGCTGCTGTTACACAGATATTTCAAGTACCAGCACCTACAGGATTTAAATAGTCTCTACAGCATGGCAAAGGGATAGGCTAACACTCCTCAGATTTTCTAGCTTTCTTCTTCCATCATCAGAAATGACAGAACCAGCAGCAGTAATAGCTCTTGCACAGGTTGTTGCAACTTAAGGGGCTTTTTTTTGTTCCTTTTTTTCCTGTTTGGTTATTTATTTTTTTCAACACTGCCAATGAACTTTGCCAGAAACCGGGAAAGCACCACACAACTATGAAGACAGTTGCCACAGCTAGAATTAAATGGAAAAGAAGCACAAGGCCCCAGGGAATTAAGGCCATAAGTCACTGTCAACAAGGGTCAAGAGTGCTTATTTCAGTGAAGCCAAACATTATTCAGTTTTGCACTACTCTCACCTCAACTACTTTCAAGCCAATTTAATTGGACCAGTAGATAAGCCTTAATGGAGCTCACAACAGAAGCATTTCAAAGTGAAGGCAGAGCTCAGGAACAGCAAGATAATTTCATCTGTGTTGCACAGGGCTACCCAGTGTCAACTTAAGGACCAACATTCCCAACTATGTTAACACAAGGCAACAGATGACAGTTGGAGGTCAATCCATTCCTATACAGTGGTTAGCTGTAGGATGTCATAAAGACTTCACTCTTTGACCAGGATGCACAACACCTGCACCAGTGAACAGTGGATGAGCATCTCTTCAATACATTCAGTTCTCTACTGACTCCTTTAATCAACATCCTCACCGCAGTGACAGGCAGTAACCTGTAATTCTCAGTACTAAACTATTCCCTACAAAACTATTTTGAACCCCAGTTTAAAGACAGCCAAGTGTCTGAATTCAGTCAGAGCAAGAAGAGACATATAAAACCCACACTATGAGCAATAAAAACATTCTGCTGTGCTCAGCCCTTTCCTAAGATACGGCACCAATTCCAGAAGTTTTATGACCAGCCATTTCTTCAGTGAACCAGTGCTGTAACAGTTATTAAATGCAATTAGTGACAGATTCTCTTGAACGCTCACGAAATCCCACAGCAAAATGACTCATTTGCCTGGTTTCAAGAGGGACCTCTCAAGCCAGTAACAGACCTGCAAAGGTGCAACTGCTGAGAGTGGGAAACACAGACGTTGCCTGCTACTACCAGTAACAAGTATTACATACCCAATAAAATAAAATAAGAAAACCACACACACCAAAGCCTGCAGCAAGCAATACTCTCCCATTTTAAGAGCCTTTACACTATGTTTTTCCTAGTAGCCATCAGCAATCCAGTTTTATGCAGCTGAAAGCTGTGAGAAGGCAACTCTTCAGATAATTGTTTGCCGATTTGTTCATTCATCATCTGAAAATGCAAGGTTACTCAAACTAGGAAAAAGGTTTCATTGCATTTATCCCTCCCAAGTTATGCCTGCTGAAGCACAGATAGGAATTGATCTTTATGGCTCAAATCAAAGCCAAATTCCACCAATAACCCAGTTTGTTCCATCACTCCCAGCACAGACCCTCAACCTAAGAGATCAGGAAAGCCCTAACACTGTGCAGGATAACTGGATTCAAGCTTCTGCATTAGACCCGTCCTTGTTTTCTGAAGTACTATAATCTGTATTAATACGAATTTTGCTTTAACAAAGATATTAGGTATACAGATATGAGAAACCTGATATTAGATACAGATACACTAGACAATTTTATGATCTGAAATGTCAACTAGCTTCTGAATACCAGAGTTAATTTTAGTAACCACTTGTGTCACCTTCCTCAGATACAGTTTACAGTACCATGAATTTACATCACCTTCTTGATCATGCCTGCCCAGTGCATGCAGAGAGAGGCAAGTATTCTTTGATATCTACCAATATCCTTCAGTAAAGCATGAGGTGGCATTTTCCTCATTCTAGGAGACCTGGTCTAGCAAATTCAGTAATTAAGCCATATACTTCATTTGGGTCCATTAAGTGAAATGGAATGTCAAAGGTCAAGGCTAACACTGCATTTTTAGAGCTTTTGTTTCTCTTGAGGAAGCAGCAAATTCACGTTCCTATTGTTTGTCAGGAAATTTTCCCTCCCACTTCCAGTCTGCAACCAAATTTGACGGCATGTTTTCAGTCAGGAAGACACTGCCCTCATTTTAGCTTAAGCTAATGTACAAACACTACTTCGTCAAAGAATGCCCACTACTTCAACCTATTTAAAAACATCTCTAACATTCAGGAGAGAAGAGGCCTAACAACATTTAACATATTCAAAAGCATACATTTGGTTGTTTTTTTTCCCCCTATGCAACCAACCACAAACAAACCCACACTAGTAAAAGCTACTTATATCAGACACCAAAACACAAGAAACCCTCCAGATACCCAACAAGAGACATTAGTACAGGTGTGAGATGTTATCCCCGGCATCAATCAGACCCAGAGCTCTGTCACAGCATAGATGGCCTTAACTTCTCCCAGACTATGAAGAGTTGAAGACTTCACACCACCACATGAAAGGGAATCTCATATTAACATCTAGACCCTGGATTTGCCCTGAAGATGTGATTGTGACAAGGACAAATAAGTTTCTTAGAGAATGTTATCATCACAAAAAAGTTAATCTTATTTAAAAATTTGTTGTAACTACATGTTTTCAACACCAAATGCAAAGAATGACCAGCCCTCATGACTGCTTTGTTTACATACAGGATATACAGTCCTCAGGCAGCAAGATTCATAGTACTTAATTTCTGGACTATGACAGGAATATCATTGTTAGGCCTGCTACTGCAAGCCTTAACTACTGTTTACCAATGAAAACTATGTCTTAACCTATTTCGGTTGTTGCTAGCTTTATTGGATTATGATGACGCAGCTGAACAGCTAGGTCAAAAAGACACCAAGCAACATAACACATGATTCTGGACCACTTCTTCCTGAACCTGATTTCTTTCTTCAGGTACTGTTAAAAAGAGGTCAGATTATCAGCTCCAAGACAAAGTCACTTGAATTAAAAGCTTTAGAGTACCAACACCTGAAGGACCAGAGACTCTCAGACTGTAAATCTTCTGGGGATGAGGAGAGAAAGACTAGTCCTGTTCCTCTCCTTAAACATGGTCCTTTTTCCTTGTAGACTCCATATACGTTTACACTGCTCAGTGGGTAACAGAGAAACAAATAAGCAAAAAAACCCTTCAGCTTCTAGTTAAGCGCAAGTGGAATTTCCCCTTAGAAATCACAAGTTTCAGGAATGACATCACATTGCATCAGCATCGCCAGTTCTCAACAATTGAGACACAGGTCAGCTGTCTTCAGAAATATATTAACACCCTCCTACCTCATCTCAAACACGAGTTACACACTTAATTTTTCTAGCAGACCACTGGAATTTGCACAGATGAGTCACCACCGCATCTGACAGTTTCAGAAGTCTCTCTCTATTAGGCTTCCCTAAGTCCAGAAGCAGAGTAGTGGCAGTAACATGAAACAGCAGTAGGCAAGCTCAGGAAAGGAATGGTATCAAAGGCACTACTGTAGTTAAGCATTACATCTCTTCTGTATTTTGAAGACAAAGCCAATACAAAAGTCTCTCCTACGTGTACAGAAAAGATGAAGCATCCAGGATGAGCACACTGACATCAACTCCTACATTTCAGTTGTTTTGTCTATTACATGATTGAGACACACAGAGAAGGATTTCAACAGTCCTCAGTGGTTTCAGCCTGGTTTACACTGCACAGCATTCAAATCTGGCAAAACACGTGTGAAAGGAAACAGTAGAACAGTTACCCCTCCCACTAAGGAGTCTAAATATACACAACAGTGTGTACACAGAAATTCTATTTAGAGTAACCGAATTCACTCCTGTGGCTTTCCAGCATCATCCAGCATTTATCTTAGTCTGCAAAAGAGCTCAGCTGTCACCACCCTGGTTTTAGAGCAGCCACTATTACAGCAGAGGAACACTGACAGTCAGTTCAAGGATGTCACCTAAGAAGTGCACTATTTGTGAGTATGTGCACATTCCTGCACTTCAGTGTCTTAGAGAAAGTTCAGAGCAAAACTGCTTTAACACCTAAAACCAGGTACACAGCATAAGAAGTCTACCTTCAAAATAAGTAAAAGTTTGGTTTTCTTTATTAGTAGTATAACAATTCGAGGTTTATATTCTAGCATTAAAGACATTTCTTCATAATGATTTACTTGCTGGCAGCCGCTTTAAGAGAAGCTTACTTTTTTAAAAAAAGTTTTATACCCAGAAGCATTATTGCCTTGCCATTTTAGAAAACCCCTTCACATAACATACCCTACCACCACAAAAGAGCCTTTTTACTATATGTATCTCCAAGTGCTATGACAGCCTTTGAGCACACTTCTTTTTAGAGACAGGGGCAGGGAAGCAGCCTCTGGCCATGAGAGACAGAGAAGGTAGCTGCATTGTCATTTAATAAGGAAAGCATGGCTAAAAGTACTTTTACACAAACACAATTTCCTCTGTTTCCTCTAGCAAGCTTCTTTTTGAGCCGCCAGCCCCTGCACTAACTGAAACATTATAGCAATCACCACAGATTAATGAGCAGAAAGCAGAAATCTCACCTGATAGTAAGTCTTAATGTTTCTGACTAAGATGGTCAGGTTTTGAACCCGAAGATAGGTGTCATTATTCACGTGCTTGTTGACACGCTGGTTGGTTGGTCGAGGATCTCTATTAAAACAGAAAAAAGAAAATAAAGTATTACTAGTTTACTCTGTGCTAAGACCGCATCTCAATAATGCACCATTAGGAAAACCCTTAAAAACTCACCCATTAAATACACTAACATAACTATACAGGACACATTACTTTGTGACAGAATGAGCTCATTACCTTTGCACCTACGCATAAGTTGAAGATCTTCCCGCATGCCACAAAAGAACATACATTAAATTAACCCACACAGCAATTCAGGGCTGCTTCCCTCCTTATTTATTTCCCCAAAGAACAGATCATGTGTAGTTTGTGCACACTAGATCAAAGCAGTCCCTGATAAGGGGTTTATCTTATTCAAATAAAGGGAAGCCTAGGAAAGACTACCATGCCTTCCTTGGCTTTGGAGTTTTATGACAAGAGCAGGGTGTTAACACTTTATTAATGATCACTGTGCAAACTGCAAAACCCAGATATATTATGCACTGAAGGAAAAAGGAGCACTGCACTTTTATTACACCCATATCATCTAACTAGACCTCTCATATACCCACTGTGTCACAAAAAACAGCCCTACTAGGCTTTGAGATATGAACAAAATATAACCATATGCAGAGATATAAGCAAGAGAGGAAAAATTTGGTGGAAAGACTTTACAGAAAGAAGCCTGAAATTTTTGCTTGATTTTTAAAGGAAGCAAATCAAAATTGTGCCTTACACTATTTTTTTCTAAAATAAGGAAACATGGGGGGAAAAAGCTGCAAATAATTTAATATGAATGTACACCTTCAGATACTGTGTACACCCTAACATGCTGCACAAAAAGGAACCTGAAAACCTTTATCTGCCAATAGCATAGATCAAAGCCTTGCATTTCCCCTCTAATAAAGAATCTTATCAGCAAACTCCTACACAATCCAAACACCTGCCTCCCAGAGCTCTGCTTTGGCTGTTAATTAAGCCATTCACAGCTCTTCCAGGGCCAAATACTGAACTCAGGCGTTGACAAGAAAATAAAAGAGGAACTGATCCAATATTTATTTTTAAAATCATATCTGCCAAAGTTTACATAGGTATACCAAAGAGGTGGGGCTTTTGGGGGCATGTAGGGTGGTTTGCTGGTTTTTGGTGGTTGGTCTGTTTATTTTTTTAATGCACCACCATCCCAAAGCACCTCTCCAGTGAAAGCAGTGCTATGGGTATAGATATGACAGAATGCATAGATACTCCAGAGAAGAGAGAAAACTGCCTTGTCAGCAGGTAACACAAGACACAGTATTTATGTACCAGGGTTCAAGCAAACTGAAGTACAGATGACCAGAACTGACACTGGTGCAAGCTAGCAAGACTCTACACTGCCTTTACAGCAACAAAGGATTTTGTATACTGATTGGCACCATGATAAATTATGGGGAGGAAAAAAAAAAAAAAGATAACAAAGAAAGGTAACTGTAACAAGCTTTTAAAGTAAAACCTGTAGTAAGCATTCCATTTCATTGATGCTTGGATACAGGAGTGCAGAAGCCATACCCATACATTTTTTGACAGTATGGGTCTTCAGCAAGACAGCAAGCTGGAGAAGCACAAGTGGCACCTGGGCTTGAACTCGGAGAGTACCTTGCCTTCAGTACTCTCCAAGCAGATGCTGGATCCTGAAGGAAGCTGAATGCTTAGCCTTTTTAGGCAAGGTCACAACCACAAACTAGGAAGCTGAAAGGGAAGAAACGTACAGTAAAGAGAAGCTGGCAAGACAAGGGTCAGCCTACAGTTCTTGTTTCCACATGAAAGCTCACATAGGTGGCACACTACCAGGCCACTGCCTGGCAGCAACCCAGGTCTACAGCCAGGAAGAGAACACCAACTGCATAGCAGAGCAACACCCCACGACTGTTCCCAAAACTGCACAAAATGGGGCAAAAATCCACAAAACGCACCCACTGGCCACAGCAAAGGAGAGATTTCTTCAACAGCTGTAGGCCATGTAACTGCAGGACTTGGATGAGGTTTTCAAAAGCCTGAAACAACTCCTCCTTCCCAGACAAGACCTGCTCATCTTTTGTCACAACTGAGCTAGTCATCCATTCCAAGAACATAAGCATTGGCAGGACCAGGCCCTCGGAAGGAATCCTGGAGCTTTTATCCCATCATCTTCATTAAGGGTAACTGGTCACCCCAAGAGCCTTTAATGCCACTGACCTCGAGGTCCTCTTAATCTGTAGCCAAGCTGCAGCACAGTGTCACTCTGGCAGTCCTGCCTCCTCCCCACAGACAAGGAAGTGAAAAGCTTTGCTGAAAACAGAATGTAGCTTGAAAAAATGATGGTTTAGATTTCTGAGTACGTTGTGTAACAAACTTAGGCAGCACCTCAGCTCACTTCAGAGATGACCCTTTGCGTGGGTGCATATGGAAGGCCAACACAGCCTATGCCTTGAACTACCACAGGGAAAACCAAACTATTCCTTCTCAACAAGCAATATTGCCCTTTTTCTTCATTTGCTACCATATTTTTTCTTAATCCTGGATCTGATAAGCTCAAGTACTAACTACAGATGTCCTAGCCCCACAGCTGAGAACTTGGAGGAGCTACAGAAAGTTGCACTTGGAGGCAGTGGGAGGTCCTGTCACCACAATAAAAAAGATAAATAAAAATTAAAAAAAGGACACATTTATTCTTTTTCATTTACCAGGTAAGCTCAACTGAACTGGCAAAACATCTTTTGACCTAATAAGCCCAGAGATGAGCACTTAAAAGAATTAAGTGTTCCAGGCATGTGTTTATTCAGAAAGAATACATTTGTTGCATTTTTCAAGCATTTTCTGCATCAGACCTCGGTCTAGAATTAACCATGTCACATCTAGAATTAACCATGTCATGTTACATGAGGTCAGCTGGATCCACCCCGGTCCTGCTGCCTCCTCGCCACTCACCTGGCTCCAGAGATGGGATGGGGTGTGGGATGTGGAAGGGGTGAGGCACAGGAGCCAGGCTCCTGCGGCAGGAGCAGGCCCAGACCGCCCCGCTGCCTCCCCGGGAAGGGGAGCAGAGCACTCTGCCACCCGGGAGCAGGGTGCCACCCAGGGAAGGAGCTGCCACAAAACCCACAGCCACACACACACTCACTGACCTCAAGGGAAGTGAAAGAAAAAGGTTAAAAACCTAGAGAGATCAAGGTACTCAAAACAGTAGAACCCAAACAGCCTGGTGTACAGCAGGGAAAAGCAGGAAGGAGAAGCAGAGTCCTCAAGGAAAAAAAAAGAACCCGACTAAAATTATGCTGTGAGAGAAATTCTGTGTTTAAAGATGTTTCTACCCTAAAGAAAACAGAGCTATTGGTACCACACTCTGCACATTACAGCACCTATTTTGGCTGGTAGAACTTGTTTATGAAGAATTTTAGAGAAAGAAACTCTTTCCAAGGATCACATTGAAAATGTAAAGAGATTTTCTGCAGCACTAACCAGGTAACCCGAACTCCTGTCTGAATGCATCTGAAAAATCCCTGCCCACAACCTCAATGAGATTCCAGTCCTTTGATGTTTGGTCTTTCCCTTGCACACCAATGTAATGAAAACAACTCTTGTTTTTTCAAGCCACCTACTCCTCAAGATCAAAAAAAGTTATCCAAATAAGACTGAGGTGGCACTACCAAGGTGTGACTAAGGGAGGTACTCTGCAAACCAGTAAAAACATCCAAGCCAAATAAACAGAAGGAAAGTCTCAAACCTCACTATATTCCCAAATATTTTAAAGTACTCCTCTGGGCTGCACACCATGACTTTCACAGGAGCACAGGGGATAGAAAGGGTCTGGAGACAGAGGCTAAGTGACAAGTTCAAGCACTTGGAACCCCTTGAGCCACCAAATAATAACAGTAACAAAAAAAACCCATTCCATTTTTCAAACTCAAAATTACAATCCCATTTGAGCAATTTCTGACAAGTAATTCTGATGAGCAAGGGGGAAGCCCACAAACCAGGCTGAAGGGTTATGAGACACCAGAAGGAACTGGCTGTGCCCAGCACCCTTCAGCACTTTGCTCTGCAGGTAACTCAACCAAAAATACACCAGCCTTTGACCAGTCTAACTCCCTTACCATCAGGTGGGGTGATGCCACTAAGGCTGGTAGGGTTTCTAAATTGCCTAGAAAATGGTAGAAAAAAAGCACCTCTAAGTAAGATTTTAAATTGAATGGATGCTATCTTTAACGTTCCGTTATTCATGCCATTTGCTACAAACCACAAGCAGCGGGCACTCACAATGTGACTGTTCCTGTCACATGGTCTAAATTTAAGACAACAGAGTGAGAGTACCACAAGCCATGACAGTGGCAATTGAAAAATCTGTTATTGTGCATTTTTATTATGCGGTTTTAATAGAGGCAGTTTTATCAGCTGCTTTCCTAATACACATTCCTGTTTGCTAAATGTTTTAACAGAAAAGCAGAGTCTACTATCAATTAAAAGAATTAGAACAAGTCAATATAAAAACACTTAGGTGCCTGCACATGTAAACTCCCACACCACTTCCCAAATAAAACTTTCTAAAAGAAGTTAAACAGGGCAAATATTTGCTTATGCTTGTAGGTATTATGCCACAGCTGCAACTGTAAAACCAAAGGCAGCCTGTGCAGTGTCACCACATGCTAGTTTCATACCAGGAAGTGACGCACAACCATCTGAAAAAATTAAGAGAGTTCTTTATAATTTGTCCACAGAGAAGCTCATTACCCTGATAAACATAAATCCATCAGAAACACAGAAGCTCAGGACACAGCAGTTCCACTTCGAAGGTTAACAAACATTTTTGTATGCAGAGTATTCAGCTAGTACTGCACGTCTGCAAAAATCAAAGTGCCCTTCACGCATGATCAGGTTAGGGTATACACTTGGACAGAACACAGGAAAAAGGAAACCACTCATTTATAGAAAAATGACTTGAAAAAAACGTTTGTCTTGTTTTGAAATGTAAGTGGGGAAACCAAACGCCACTGTCTGTCTCTTCCTATTAGATTTAACTCATTAAGCAGCTAGGCACCACTACTGAGAAATAAGCAGTCCCTGGCCTCCTTTAAAAAAAGCTCTTGCTTTGTTAGGAATCACCAGCAAAGCCCAACAGCTGCTTACCTACCAACCACCTCGTGGTCAGAATCTGCCCAACCCCAGGCTGGATTCCCTTCCTCCTCTGTGCCTGAGCAAACTACATGTTATTCAGGGGATTCAGGGCCAGCGTTCCTGGAGGAAGTTCATTTCTGAAGAGGATGGAGTAACAGTACAGCCTTATTTTCACCTCCTGTCACAAAGCCAGGAGACCCCTGGCAGGCAGGAAAAGAAATAGATGTCACATATCTCTCTGGTGACACAGCTGCCTTGCTGATACAAACCCACCACCTAAAAAACATTGACACCACAACATCAAACAGTTTGGATACTCTCCACCCACTCTTAAGTTACCAGACAGCATTCGAGCAAAATCCAACCTATTACAACAGAAACTAGAGGCTGACTGAACTTGTATAGCCCACTCACACCTCAAACAGCTAAAGCCTTACTTTCACTAGCAATCTCCACTCAACGGGTATATCTGGATTTCTTCACACATCCACCTGTCTTTTTGGCCATGGATTAAAATCTGCTTAGCTGCAGGACAAATCATTTTAAATAATGGAATTCCCAAGAATTTAGCTTTCAAAATATTCACTAAAAGAAACTTGTTGATCTGTTGGGATGCAAGCTCATATGCCCATGTTATTTGTGTTCCAGTGAGCAGGCAAGGACATTTAACCCAAAACACTAAAAGCAAAGTAACAAATGAGCGAGGGCACAGCTATCCACACCAGGAGCCCAGCTCTTTCACTCTGCTACCCCCAGCTCTCTGCCTGTGCACGCATCTGTGCTTTCAGGCAATCAACACCATCACCACATGGCATATCAAATTCTCAGATTTATCAAAGGCCCTTATTTAATACAATTTCAGCAAGAAGAAATCTCAAGCCAAGCACTCTGACTGACAGTCGTCTTCAGGGACCAGAACTTCAAAAACCAATGAGCAAGCATTTTAAAACACACATTTATTTTTTCTATTCTGAAAGCTTTGTGGGGCAGAAACACACCTTGCAAGGCTTTCCTGATTTACAGGCAAGCAGTAATTGCATTGCAATTTCTAAAGGTTAAGTTAGGAAAAAGTGAAGGTCATAGTCAGCACCTCTCCTGAGCACCTTGCTGGGTTGGGATACATACAATACAACTGTAATCTTTCATAAAGCTCTTGGCAGAAAACTTGGTTTCAAGCTCCTGAGACTCCATTAGCAGCACTGCCAAAGCTGCCTAAAAAGAGGGGGAGGCCTAACTGCGTATGATGGGACAGTTTCCTACTCCACATTGCTTGTGCTTCCCCCGCTTCCTGCAACTCTGCTGGCAGAGATGGGTTGGAGGTTTTTTGGTTGTTTTGGTTGGTTTTTTGAGGGGTTGTTTTTTGGGTTTTTTTCGGGGGGGGGGGGGGGGGGGCGGGAGGTGGTGTAAAAAAAACCCCGAAACACCACAACTTATTTACCTGTCTGCTTAAGGCCAGTAAACATGCCAGAACATTTCTCCAGACGCATGATATCCAAAAAAAATGCCAACTAGTGTCACTGCACTCCATCAGCCTATATGCTTGTCTTCCTTATTTCAATGATATCCTATCATTTACTCCTTGTCCCCAGAGCATTGCTATGTTGCTCCACAGACTTCAATAATGTAATGTCTCCTTAGATATATTTCGGTGGCCAAATAAAAAACATTTCAGTTTGCGTACACCACCTGACAAAACACTTCTCAAATACATCACTCTTAAGAATGCCACAGTAATTCAAAAGTTACATAACTTCAGCTTATTTAGTAACAAAAAATCAAGAGCGACTGAATATCAAGTTCATTTTTCTCATTTTGAAATAATAAGATTCTCTCACATGTTAGATAAGACTGGTAGTTTAGTTAACCTGCAGCAGACTCAGCTGCAGCCGTTCCTGGATAGTTTGGTAAGTTATCTCCATGCCAAACACAACGATCATAAATCAAAACCTCATTTCTCACATCTTGGGAAGCTACAAGTCTGGATCGGAATGCTCATACTCAAGCCTAATTTGAAGAGAGTTATCTTTTTGAAGTGTAACTACTCCTTGAGAAATGGTGGAAATTGTCTTCTCTTTACATCAGGCTTCCATCCTCACTAACATTTACCACCACTAGCTTGGTATCTCCAAGTGGGCCGACTGATCTGGACACTGTTTCAAATCATGCATCTCCACTAGCTTCGCTAAATTCTAGTTCACAACTTCTCCATGTTAATAACATCAAAGCAGAAGAAAATCTTGATTGCCTTTTCAGGTGGACTAGCCAGGTACCAGAAGATAACAAACTTGCCAACTTGAGTGGGTGGGGCACAGGCTGCCAAGATTTTTATTTTTTTTTTTTTTTAAGTTAGACTCTAATATTGAATTCTTCATTTAAGTGCTTGGACTTGGCCTGACTGCAAATCACTGGTCGAGCTTCAGATTGATTTAATTCAGTTAAAAGAGTGTAGTGACAAAATGGAGTGATTCCCAAAGTCTCCTCCCCTGTAAGTCAAATACTTCTCCCTACAAACTCTTCTACCAGTCACATTTCAGAGTATTTAAAAGCAAATACAGAGACGACAGAAAACAGTCAGGATCTGCATGCAGAAGACCAGCAATGGGAAAGAATGTGGTTAAAAATAGTACAAGTTGATCGATCAGCAATTAAATGTTACAGTATTTTCAGTGTTTGCTATTTTAACCTTTTTTATAAAGTTTCCTCAAGACATCTCCTCACAGTGCTGCCCGAAAGAGGTATCGCTGAACTCGGTGGGGTTTTTTCTTAAATTTTGTATTTAACATGAAAGTTCACACGAGATATTTCAGATGAAATCCTCCTAGTAAAGCTTCATATGATGAAGTACTGTCACATACCTTCCCCTAAAGCATATATGAACTGCTAGGGAAAAGTAACTGCCTGGGGGGAAAAAACAAACAAACAAAAGAGCAAAACCCCACATACCATTAACAACCTTGAAAAGTGTTAAAGCAGGTTTTACAGAACTGGATTAGGTTTTCTTTTCTTTCGTTTTTGTTAAATTCAAAAAGCAACCAAAGGAAAAAAAAAAAACGCAAACCGGGAGCTTTCGGGCCCCCCCCGCCCCCGGTCCCCCCAGCCTGGCCGCCTTGACAGCCTCCCGAGCGCACCACAAAGGCGCTGCCCGGCCGGGGGGGCGGCACGCCGGGGGGACACCGCCGAGCGCCGGGCTGCCACCCCCCTGCCCACTCACATTTGCAGCATGATTTTGTTCAGGACGACGCCATCCACTAGGTCCATATAGACGCCGAGATTGTCCTCGTCCCCGCTTCCCAGGGCCCCGAAGGTTTTCACCTGCCGGGAGGAAGGACAGCGGGATTGGGGGGATGGCGGGAGGGCCCGGCCGCCCCACGCCGGGCCACGGCCGCCCCGCCGGCAGCCGCCCCACCGCCCCGCTCCGCTCACCCAGGTCACCAAGGGGCTCTGCAGGAAGAGCTCCAGGAGCTCGGAGACGGTCACGTCCATGTCGCCGGGGCCCGGCTGGCGGCGGCGGCAGGCTGCGGGAGCGGGGCCGGCTCACTCGGGAGACAAAGGCGCGGAGCCCATGGCCCACCGCCCCGCTGCCCGCCGGGCTCTGCCTACAGGGGGAACAATGCGCGGCGGCTCATCGCTCCCCCGCCCCCGCGCCGGGGGGAGACGCGGGGCCGCTCGCCGCCGCTGCGGTCCCTCCTCCCGGCAGCAACAGGCCGGTTTCCACCGCACCGCGCTCGCCCTGCAGCCGCAGGAGGGGCCGCGAAGGGGGGAGGGGGGGCAGCCGCCCGAGGCCGGGAGCGAAGACGCGAGCTCCGGTGGGGCGGCTCCGTGAAGCTCCTCTGCACCGCTCCGGCCGCCACTGCGACGCTACCTGTGGCGGGGCGCGCCCTGGCCCCAGCAATTAGACCCGGGCCGCGGTAGCGCCATGACGGGCACGGCCCGCCGCGAATGAGAGGTGCGGAGAGGGTCGGCGCCGGCCAATGGGCGGCGCCTCTGGGCGGCCGCGGGCGGGACGCGTGCGGGGCCGGGGCGAGCTGCCGGCGGTTTCCCGTGCACTGCCCGACCCGGCTGCACCAGCCTGTAGCGTCTCCCGGGAGCGGCCGCCCCGCCCCGCCCCCGCGGCGGCTAGGTCCCCGGGCCCAGAGCTGAGGGGGCGGTGGGGGGGGGCCGGCGCCGCGGAGGCGGGAGGCAGGAGCGACCCTGCTCTGCCCTCGGGCTGCACCTCGTTCCCCCGTTTGAACCGAGGTGGCGGCGCGGGCGGCTCCGGGACCGCGCCGCGGGGGGTGAGAGCTGCGCGCCCGCTCGCAGCCGTCGCTCGGAGCCGCCAGGCTCTGTGCGCTCCTCCGCGGGCAACGCGGGTGCGGGACGCTGGCGCGCGGCTTGGAACTTCCCGCTTTAAAAAGCGCGAGAGTGCCCGCGTGCCGGCGGGCTGCACGGGGCGCGGCGGGCTGCACGGCGCACAGCAGGCACGGCGGGCTGCACGGGGCACACAGCACGCCCGCCGCGCCAGCGCCCGGTTGCAGCGCGGTAGCGGGAAAGCCGAGAACGGCGGGAGGCGCGACCTGTTGCGTGCGCGCCTGAGGCGAAGCGCAGCGAGACGCTGGCGGGGCCCCTCAGCGCCGCTTGCCCGAGGCGCGGCAGCGTTACGGGTGTCGCTGTGGGCGGCCTGTGCGGCCCAGTGCCTTCCTGCGGGCGCGGAATCTTCTCTGAGGGGACAGAAAGGAAAAAAGAACCCCAGGTAATCTGGGAGATATCTGCCTCGTTTATCTCCGGCTTGGCGTAAATATCGTTTATATGTATGTTTATATGTAAATATATATTTTATGTATAAATATATGTGTAACCTAGGCATAAAGCCGAGCCGTTGCGCGGTGAGGTTCGGCTTTGTCAGGACCGGCGTTTGGCGGCGTACTTCGCTCCTCACAGGCGCAGCCATCGCGACACCGCTTCGCCTCCCGCGCGTCGCCCTGAGCAGGCGGGCGGGCCGTGCGTGTCTGCGGATCGGCTGAGGGGCGGACATCTGTTGTTTTGCCCGAGGGACCCGAGCAGTTTGCAAGCAGTCTGTCCCCAAGCGACAGCCGCCGATGTTCCTCGCCGTGGCCTGTTTGTCCCTCTGAGGGGCGGTGTTAATGACAGGCTCCCTGAGGATCCTGGTTTTAGGCAGCCCTGTACGTATCGAGGACCCTGCGCCTTCTGGTAGCATCGGTCACCGATACTCCGATACAGGAGTGAGGTCGGACTTCGTGTTTGCTTCTGACCGGCTCTAAGAGGGCAGAAAGGGACACTTGCCACCACGGGAGAGGGTGCTGTGTGCCTGTATGGCTCCTCGGCTGCCCCTGCTCCCCCGCAGCCCCTCGGGTCCTCCCGGGTACCCCCTCGGGTCCGCCCGGCGGGGGAAGCTACTGCGTGCTCCTTGAAGAAAGCAAGAGCAGCCCGGGTTTCGGGCTTCTGATTTGCATTTGGATGGATACCATTATTGCACGGGAATGGCCCTAAATTAGCTGGTGAACTTGCTGTTCGAGGCATGCGATTCAGTTTTAATCCTCAAACGTGTAGACCGGGGCAGGGTAACTCCTGGCTGCGAGCTGGAGCTGCCCACGTGAACTGCCGGTACAGCTGTTTTCCTATGACTGACTTAGGAGGATATACCGGGAAGGTACAAATAGCTAAATTAACTCTTTGTTGTGCGAGTCGTATAGTCCAAACATTTCTGAACCTGGAAAGAAGGAAGGTTTGCAAGGGAAACATCTGTTGCAGTTGGAAGGAGAAACAGGTAAGGTTGTGAGCGCAGCAGCTGCTGCTCAGGTGTGGAGATAGAAAGAAGGATGGTTAATAATTTCTCAATTCGGAGAGATGGACTGCTATATTTTAACTTCGTGAAGCCTTATGATCTATTTTGTGAACAGATTTCATTAAATAAAATTTTATAAGCTGTTACTGCAGTACTTACAACAGAGGATGGGTGTGTTGATCAACAGAGTCAAAAGAAAAAGAACTGAATCTTTGAAAAATATATAGTCCCCTTCAGAGAAGATGGAATACAAATACAAGAATGCTTTCCTAATTTTCACAACTTGGATGCAACTCATTTGTAGGAGTACACCTCCACAAACTCCTGAAATGAAGCAACATTTGCGTGGTTCAATCTAGGTGTGCCAGTAGCGAGGTAATCAAAAGGGAGGGCACATCATGGAACATGATTACAAAACCCGAACTTCCTATCCAGGAAGTCCTGCTGGGGATGCTATTAGGTGCCAAATGCTCACACGATATTCAACGGTACTGTCTGCGTTACAGAAAATGTTTGGCCTCTAGCAGTAGCATAGCAGGTACTGGAGGTGCAGCCACAGTAGCAGGACTGGGGATGGGGATAGCGCTGGGGACGGCGATGCCGCCGCCGCCGCCGCGGCGGGCAGGGGCCGGGCGCCCTCTGCCGGTCGCGACCGATGTCGCAGGAGGCGCGTCCCGCCCGGGCCGGAGCGAGGGAGAGGGGGCTGCGGCGGGCGGCTGCGTTCTCACCTCGTGCTGAAAGCACAACGGCAGGAAGTAACACTTGCCGGTTGGAAAAGCGGTACCACTGGCCTAGCGTGTAAAAACACCGTTAAACTCTTCCAGCACGCACACGGGGGAACCGAAGTGCTGCCAGGGGTCTGCAGCCCCTGGCTGAAGAGCTGGAAGGCTGCAGGCGGTGCGCTCAGTGATGCCCAGCAGCCAGTCCTCTGAAGTCCCTGTGTCTAACCGCTCTTTTGGGCCACACACTTCTCGCTGGCCAGGCAAGAGTGCTGCATGCTAGTAAACCCTGCTGACCTGAAGAGGAACAAGCCCAGGCTCGCCCTGGAGCCCTGCAGAGTTCAGCCTTGGGTGCACAGCACGGGCCTTGGGCAGGGCAGGCTGCCCGCCTTGGGCAAAATCCACACTCTGGCCATTAGACCCTCAAATTTATATACGTTCGGCGTTTTTTCTCCTCGGTGATTCTGTATCATACCATTGGTCCCAGCGAGGCCTATAACTGCTTCCTCTATGTTCTCTCCAAACTGTTGCTTAGCATTCACAGTGTGAGCACTTTTATTTACCCACCTTGTGTTTCACCAGAGAAGTCACTTGTAAAACCTCGCCTACCTACAGTTTAAGTTCTCATTTCTGATGGTATTTGAAGCTGCTGCTTTCCCACAGCAGACAAAATAAAACAAATGCCTGTGAATATATCCAAGAAAGTTCAGATCCAGACATGTACATGCAATTGCATTTGGAAGCCATGCTTCTTACAGTAAAGAAATTATGAAAATTTGTAGCATTTAATTTTAAGGTGATTTTCAACAGCTTTCTTTTCATACCATTTTTATACAGTCAGCTTTTAACTAAAACCATAATTATCAAATAAGTAAGAAGTATCAGAACAACAATTTAAAACATATACAAAGGTACAAGCAACTAAGGACACCAGGATGTTTAATGCCTCTGTTGTCATCATGTGTATTTCTAAAGCAGTCTTCACAGCCACAAAGCACTCAACTCTCAACAACAGACCACAGAAGGAAATTTCTAAGCTCAAGCATTCCCAAATGTTCCTTTAGGCTGACTGTAAATGGCATGATTCACCTCCCTCAGACTGTCCCCTAGCAACGATTACAACCATCAACAAAGCTCCACCATTCTTCTGCTGTCTGAAGTGTAAGTTGCTGAGGGATAGGAATAACAGAATTCACGAGGTTACAATATGAGAGTTAAACTCATGGTAATCAGAAAAGGGCTTTTTCTCCTCCTTTGCTTGGGACTGTTATTAAGTAGCTTTCTTCTAAATATGACTCTACTGCTCATCACCCAGCTTCTCAGCTATGAAGCAAGTTTACTTTAAATAGACTCTGAAGCTGTAAACAATGGGTGCCAGGAAAAAAAGAAGGTGGCCGGAAGATAGCTTTGCTCCTTGCAATATCCGATTCTGAAATGCTGTTTTCAGTATAGTTCATTTTGTTTGGACAAAGGTGATAAAGAAAGTGTTAGAGAAATTTGAATGAAAATGAAAAGAAACAAAACTGTATGTGCTAACAAAACACACACAAAGCCCCAAAAGTATTTGGTTATGTGCCTTCGACCCATCTGAATTGGGGCAGGGGGGTGGGGGGATACTGGTGATTTAGGGTGTCTGTGTGGCTGGTATCTGAAAGAAAAGATTCAAAGAGAAACTCACATAAAACCCAGTGTTAACCTTTGGTACAGGACAGGGTGTTCATTCAGCACTGAAATTAAGCCAGCTGCGTAGGCTCCTGATGAGATTAACATAATACAGAATCTGAAATACAAGGAGCGAGTTTGGGCAGAATATCTCATAATCATCTGAGTTCATAGATGCAGAGTCAAATACACGAGGCAAACAATAAAGTTAATACTGAGCAAAAGTGGGGGAGAAGATGAAGAGGCAGCAGTGGTTTAGGGCTCTTTGCATGAACTGGAAAGCAAGGGAGGAGTACTCACAGCTCAGGCAAACACAGGAACGATGGTGTAACCTCCTTCACTTGAACCCTCTAGAGAAGCAATGAGTGCCACAGCAGTCAAGGAATGCTCGTGAGCCTGAAAGAAAAGAGAACAAATACATTTGAATTAGAGTCATAAGCTAAAGAGGAGCCAAAGGAAACAAGTCTGGTCATGGTGATCTAAAGCGGTGAGCTCAGGTACAGGAGCTAGGAACTACAGGTCCAGCAAATCAGGAAAGACATCATTTGAAGGAGCAGCAAAGAGGGAAAGGTGTCTTGTAGGTTTTAAAGGTGTGATAGGGCCTGGTCTGTTGAGAAAGTGATTACTGAAGAGGCAAGGACCAAAGTAATTGTGTAAAGGCTTGGGGAGATTATCCTGAAGCTTGGGTTCTCATCAAAGCACAGAACATAACCGAGGCAGGTGGTTGCCGTGTGTGTTCCTCAGTTTCTCTCTTTGGCAGGAAGCGAAAGAAGAACTGCACCAGCAGCATTAACTGGGAATCACGAGAAGAGAAGCACCAACAGGACTGTGCTAGGGACTGTTACTGGCCGCTCTAAAGGGAAAAAGGGAAGCATAGAAAGAACTTCTATGTATGAAATGGCACATCTTCTGACTATGTTAAAGATTTAATACTGGTGATTTGAAAATATTTTCAAATCATCAACTCCTGTCAATAATCACTAGCATATGTCCTTATAAAAACAGAACATGATTTTGAAGATCCAGTGCTTTAGGGAATTGTTCATTCTTCAGACTGCTGTTTTGGCACTTTAGTTATACAGAAGTGTATCAATATCTATATTGACGACACTGGGGGCTATATGAAAATAACAGGCAAGCACAACCAAAGATAAGTGGCTTTGGAAAGTACTTAGGCTGGCTAAAGTTGAAGTGTAAATTCATGTGCAAGGAAAACACTCAAAGGAGAAGTTGACAAAGCCTCAGAGTGGAGGTAGATGATGGTAGGACCGGGACCACCACCTTAGGTATCTACCAAAAGGAAAGCCATTTTTTTGAACAGTGAACAATGTGCAGAATGGGGAAATTTGTGTCTGTGCTACCTGCTCAAACATCACCCTGAATTCACTTCTGCAGACATATGTAGAAGAATTTTAAGAATCTGGGGAACTAATGAAATTAAAGACTCCAGTTTTAAGGGGTTGTGACAGAAGGCCCGAAACTGAGGTTGTCCAGTGATAACACTGAAGAAGGGGTTAGAGATAGCTATTTTACAAGAATATGGTAAAAACTGGTTTATGTTTCCTGTGCACAGACTTAACGTGCTGAAACACAGAAGGTGGCTTTGATTCTAGTTGAATTATGTAAGTTAAATCTTATTTAGAGAAGGTCAACGTGAAGAGAAACAGACTTTAAATCACATGGGCTCGACTCTTTTAGAAATGAGATAGATTGTTTTTCAGCTACGGATTCTTGAGGGAATTGTTATTGTTGCTATTTGCATTATAACACTGGTATTTCACAGATGCTGTAGTGACTGTAAACTCACTGTAGAGCACACAATTTTGGTAAGTCTATTATTCAAAAGCCATCCTCTTCCTTGGCTATACAGGCCTCCTTCCTGCCTGTCCTCATATTCTGATGGAAGAGCTGTAGGCAGATTATCCATCAGCATTACTCAATTCTCTCACTTTTTGATGTAGCAGTAGCTGGGGTGTCCAAAAAGCACAAAGATCAGACCCATGTTGTAGTGATTGTATTCACTACGCTGTACACACTATCATACCTGATCTACATCAGCCACCAAGCCATACTTCACTAATATTTTACAAAGGCCAGCAGGAATCTGCAAGCTGCCAGACACATTTTGATATTAGCAGCACCATAAAACAGCCATAGCATATTATTGCCGCAGTAGAAAGCCTTGATGCTCAGTGAGAAAGATCTATCAACCAACCAGTTATTAAAAGGTGGGCTATGTTGTGAAATAGTAGCTACCATTAAATGTCTGGATAATGGCTAGAAATAGATGAGGTGATGTGAATGGTTTAGCTATCAACATCACACATCTGGCTTGCAAAGGTTCTAGTTGTCAGGTACAGCTCAGGAGAAGGACAGGCAAATGGAAGCTTGCTTTCACATTTGGAGCAGGTAACTGTAAGGACTCCCCAAAAACGTCAGTGAACTACAAATTCAGGTCTTGCAGAGCAAGACGCTTTGCTGTTCCGGTGAGCAGTTTTATGCCCTCATTTATAATATGCTGAATGTGGCATCTTCTATCTTGGGTGTCTTTTGGTATTCTGGATTTTAACAGCCATCACAGCCGTCTGTAGCTGGCTCTTCTCAGAGCTGTACAAGTGGCTTCCAAAGGGCACACTGGCAGCCACCTGGCTCTCTTCATCTAGTTTTTATTCATCACCAGTAGCCTGCTGATCCTTTCTGTTGCAGCACAAACAAACTATCAGGCTGCAACAAGGTTTTTACCATCCGTCAGATTCTACTGTCCATGCTGCTTCTCCTTCCTCCAGAGGTCAGACCACACTGCTCCTCTGTCAGACAATCCTCAGGTCTATTTAACTACTTAGTGGGAACGAGCTACAGCTGCACATGGTCCATGTCAACCAACCCTCTGCCATTGAGGCAAGGCCACAGCTGCATGTTATCAATGCTAATCAACCCACTGCCTGCATTCCTCTACACCTTTCCATACACAAAAAGGAGTTCATTTTTCACAGTCTATGGATATTTGTCATTACACTTGTAGTAGTCTAAGTGGATATCCTTCATTCCTGAAATGACCCCTTTAGGAGGATCCATATATTTAGGCACATATTTAATTTCTTTTTCCTTTAAAATGATGTATTAACATCAGTCCTGAGGCTGAGTAATATTGCTTCACTGTGAAGGAAAATTGCAAGATGAACAAGATTTGTAACAATCCATTGAGGCTTGTGGCACACAGAAGATGGAAATAGTTATAGTGATCTCATTAGGGATGATGATATAATCAAAATAAACAAACGCACACACAATGTCTGTAGATTTCCTGCTATTGTTCTGATGTTTATGGTAAGAACCAAGAGATCTCACAGTTTATTATGGAAACGTCAGCACATGGTATAGAGGCTAACATAATTGTCTGGTAAAACAAAGGTGATCTGTCTTGCGACAGAGATGCTGTAACTAGCCTGCTGTTCTTGGGACTAGAGCGCTAACTTGACACTCTGGTTATTCCTAACTCGGATGGATAGTGACACTGGGAAAAGCTCTGTCCTGTTCTTGGATGTCAAAAGAAGATACGGCTGCAGGTATCAGAATGATTCACTTCTTGCAGCTGGATAGCCAAAGGCTAGCACCTTGTTCCTCCCTTATGCTACTGCCATGCATGTGGTCTCCCTCTCATCTTGACCTCTTTGAGTCAAAAGGTAGAAAAGCAACACGGTTATTAGATGTCAAAAATAAGGATACTTGGGCAGTGTCTCGGGTAGAACTTGACCCAAGTTGTGCTCAGGGATGAGGGGCAAAGTGTGTTCACCGTAAAGCCGCCACGCACCTCATCTGGCATCTGGAGCCACTAGTTTATGAGGTAGGAATGTGTTTTTCCTCAGGGCTACAATCGAGTACCCTTGCATTAGCTATAGGCTGCAAAAGACAGCTCATAACTCCAAACAAACTACACAACTACTACAACCATTCCCTTCGGGAATCACATCACACATGGTGCAGCCACAGATAACGGACCTTTCAGCTAAAGAGCTGTCAAGATAGATCTGTATGCAAACATGTCATGCAAATGTAGCTCTTCCTTACTACAAAATTAACATGAATTAGATACCATTCAATCAGGAAAATTAAACATATCAAATGCGTGGAGTTCAGATTCTAGAGGCTTGAGTTTAGCTTAGGTCACTGGTACCAGGCACCTCACTCTACAGGGAGGTTTTCTTTTGAATGTCCAAGTACAGAAAGTGCATCTTTCTCACCAAATGGAGCAAGAGCAAAGTCCAAAGGTCAGCCAGCTGAGTACTTGAGAGGTTCTACCTGGTGTCCTGTTCATAACAGTGAGCAGTAAGGACTGGTTATTCTCACTCTGATGTGCAGAACATCTGTATGGCCCTGAGGGACAACCGTATAAAAAAAAAAATCCTGCAACACAACTGGTCTAACAAAATACACGCACCTCCATACTTGATTCCAAAGGAACACATGCTCTAAAGATGAAATGGGGCCTATATATTAAATAGCTAGCTATATCTTTATCTAAGTACTAAGAACATTTGAAAGGTGCTTTATGAAGAGCAGACACATACAAAAACTTCTGAAGATGGACAAACACTTGTATTACTCTGTTACTAGCTTTGGTACTCGGCTCTCCCACCCATGAAAAACAAACATTTACATCTTCCTTGTTTCTTACCGCGGGTAATCTAGACCTTGAAGAGGTAGGTTTATTTCTGCTTTGAGACTAAACTGAAATATGTTAAAAGCTGTGCTCTCTTGCTGGTTTTAATGAAGTTATTTCTTCAGAAAGAATTGCAGCTTCTAGCTCTCCTGGCTGACCTAAAAAATCCTGACTGACGGCAGCAGAGAAGTCACTTCTGTTTTGGGGGTTGTGGAGGTGGGGGAGCGGAGCCATGGGGAGGAAACAGGCTTTTTTTCAGGGTAAGATAATTTAACACATTTTCAGATGTGTAAAAGTAGAAGCAGATTTGAAATGTAGGTTTTTTTAAAGTTTCTCCTAAATGCTCAATGTTGTTAGCACAGACTCCTGTGACTCTGTTCATCAGGAGCTGCTTCCAGTTACCTCCACATCCTGAGTCACAACGCTGATCAAATCCTGCTAAATGGCGACATTAGCAGATTGCACATCCCCGATCACAGCTGCCTTTGGGGATCCTTGACCTTTCAACACCAGTTCAGTGAGGATGAAGGTACAGTCGTACTGTCTCTGGCCTCACCAGGGGGACGGAAGACGGTACTGAACTCTCCAACCTAACAGCATCAACCTCCCACCTGAACACCAAAGCCGTCCAAAGGCCACTCAGTATCAGCAGGCTTAAATAAGCCTTACTGAGGTAAGCACACCTTAAAATCAAATTTCCAAGATTTCAGCCACTGAGGTGTACATCTGAAACACAAGAGAAAACACTAGCCTCATCGGAAAACTCATGAGCATATTGGAAGGGCTGTGGCGTGCACGTGCTTCCAGAAGCAATGCTAATGAACAGCGATATACACGCAACTACTGAATGCTTCTGAACCCTTTTGGTGGGCAGCCCACGTACAGTATCTTTAAAGTTGCTTACAAGTGGAGTACCAAAATCAATGCTGTTCAGCCCAAATCATCCCTGGTCTTTATTACTGATGCACACTTTGTGAGCATAATTCTACCCTACACCGAGTAATTTCCAGGTCTCAACCTAAACTACAAGCAGTCATTCACACAGAGCCATTTCAGAGTTCTGAGACAGATACCTTACATCTCCAGGAGATGCAACAGTGCACAGCGAGGCTACTGCCACAGGTCTGAAATCACTGTGCATCAGGAACTATTTCAATCATTTGCCAGTAGCATTCTATGTGTTGTTTTTTTCTTTGATGTTACCCACTGGTTTACATATTTTTACACTGTTCATAAATACAATTTGCATACAGAAGACTACATCTCCTTGGTCCCTTTTTTGATTGCCTTTCTTCCAGCAGTCTGCAGGGTTTTATTTCAGCTTTCAGTAATTTTGTTAATTTCAATTTATATAAAACCCCTACAAGACTCACTGTCTCCAATGAACACGATTCCAACTAAAGCAGTATTACATTGAGATAACTGTCTGCCAGATAGCCAGCCACCTAAGAAAATATAGTAAGTTGTGCCTCCCTCGCAAGAGTAACAAGACTTTAAATTATGGCTCTGGTTGAAGGTAGGCATTACAAATCCTCCCACAGATGGTTTTGCTCGATCTGTAGCATGCCCACATGACTCGCCTCCTTTCTGGACTGAACTGTAAGTTGCGTATTACCTTCATTTCCTCCGGACTCCAAGAGAAAGCAGTAGGAGCAGGTGGAGAACGTGCACATGGACAGCTTAGCTTGAAAAACTTCAGTTGTTGGCAACTTCTCCTCTTTGAATGCTTGTCTGGTTTTACACTTACGCTGTGGGTGAGCCTAAGCAGTAACTCATCCGGCCTCCTACTTTCACAATTTACCTGTAATGGGTCTCAATATCCTCAAGGCAACTGCAGTACTACACCAGCATTACTCCAGGATACCTCCACAGCTGTAAAACAGTGGATAAAGGCAAGGCTGAACTGCTGTGGCCACTCTACAAATGCTAGGAAACATAATTTAGCAAGGCAACCACTGTAACTTGAAAGGTAGCTAGTTCTCTAATGGAGCCACAGTAGCAATATGAGAACAGACTCTGACTCTTAAACAATAAAACTCTTACTAAAAGTTTCTGAAATCTGCAGAGATGCAAAGCCACAGCCCAATGGTACGTTAAAAGGATTTGGCCTACTTGACATTTCATTCCCTAAGAACCTGATGTCTCACCTGGTTGGGCTATGAGGTGGATGAACAGTCTGACCTTGTTTACCAAGCAGGTACATTACAGACAGGTACATTTGAGAGGCAACTTACTGTTAGATGCACCAGCTTTCAGATCCTTTCATCCTCACGACATAGGAGAGAACAGCTTTTGGTGATGTGCACTGTTACCTGAATGAAGCCCCTACGTACAGTGGAAGAAAATCTGGAAATATTCCAGATTACCTGGAACTACCTTCCTTAACGTAAGGGCGCGCTTCCTTGGGGTACCAGGTACTCCATATACTTTTGTCTGGTATTCCCAGCAAACCTAGGCTCAAAGCTGGGCAGTGTACCGCAGAGTACCCAGCATCAAGTCTTTCAGCCACTGAAAGAATACAGGAGCCTATACTGATGATTCAAGCGTGTTGCATCTTGCCTGTATGATACTTAAGGGTTTGCCCTGTAAACTATACTTAAGGATACAGTTAAGATGCAATTAAGATGATCAAGCCATGTTTAATATATACACACAACTCTACTGGGATGCAGACAAATGGTTTTAAAACTAGTAATAATAAAAATAAAAAAATCAGCCCAGAGAAAGATCTAGAATGGAACACTGTTTCGTAACATAATTTTTTCACCTCTTAAGTCACGACCACTTTCTTTTTTTATACCTATCACTTCTCAGAATCCCACTATTTCCTTTTTTTTCCTGAAATGTATTTTAAGATTTCCATGTAAAAAGTGAAAGTCACTGGACAAGAGCATACCCACCACTGTCTCCAACTCACCTACCACTTCCAGCTTCCATGAATATATCATCTAAGTGTCGACGTGTCCTGTCAGGCCACAAGCATTAAGTAACTGGGAGGACAACTAACCATCTAACTGCAAGTTAGACAGCATTAAAAGATGTGCAACCTATATTTTACCAGTCTTTTAGAGCTTCATGAAAACACACGGTGCTCAGAAATATTCCTACTTCCACTATCATTCTGACTGACACCAGTAACAAGGATAGCATTTCTTTTGTTAAATGTAATGTTTCAAGTACTACAAGTCCAAAATCCAGAATTCCTACAACGATTATGAAAGTATCTTAAAGTTCAGAAGACTGTAGCATCAGACATCACAAGATCAAGTACTCAATAGCTGAAGGAACATAAAAAATGTTAACAAAGAATGTTCCTTCAACCAACTCAGACAAACTGACTTCCTGAGATACAGCCTGGAGGACATGAAGACGATATGGATAGATTTTAAGAGCTTTACGCTCAAGGCAAGTTTGACAGATTGGGAAGGATTTAAATTCAGGCTGCTTAAGAAAACCTGCAAAATGACAGATTTCCTTATCACGATGTCTGCTCTGACACCAAAGTTGCAAAAATCACGTTTCAGATACGTCGCTGAGACAGCATGGGGACTCTCACATTGCAGCAGCAGGTTGTATCGAATCTTGTAGTGACCAAGTGCTCAAGTCTCGCCCTCTCTGTAAAATTTATTGCTGAGAACTGCCCTGTCACAGACGTTTCAAACACACTGTAAAAACTCAACCCTGGAAAGTAATTTCAAATGAACTTTTTGAGGAAAAGATAGCTAATTATTCTTGCCTAATGCACACTCTTATTTAAACTGAGATTACTAATTTGTATTAATACGAAGTCCAAGCACAAAAGCTTTGACTTTTGTAGTTTGCATAGAATATGCCACGAAACATACCTTTTTCAGAAACAAAAGTGCTAACCTACACCTGGGTGTGGTCACATATAATCCAGCCTCAGATTTTAATTTCTCTTATTTCTATTTGTATGTGATACGTTAACGTGTAACATCATGATTGTTGCAACATTGGTGCTGTGAATGTCCAAAAGGAAACCAACTAGAAAATACATGTAAGGGTGTCTCGTTTGTAAAGCAACTGAATAAACTCCCCTTCTTAGGAAGCACTGCTGTGCAATCAAAGCCATCTTCTGTAAAAGTAGTAAGGAAGCAGGAAATAACGTTCAGTTTCAAATTACCAACTAATATTATTTAGATTTTTGGAAAAAGGGGGAAGAATGTAGTCATTGAGTTAGACCCAAAGATTAATTGCTGTTTTTCAACTGAGTATGAGAATACTGAAAGATGGTATCCTTGTAAAGAGTATTCTACAACCATCTTTGATTCACTAAAACTGGTATTCCAAAGGGATTCAGAGGTTTTAAAAAAATACCACTAATGCCATTTTCCTTCAGCTTTAATTACGTCTTTTTTATTTTTGTAAGTCAAATGAGTCAATATATTGGTATTCCTAAATCACCCACCTTGCACGTTGATGAATTGGTCTACCATCATTGTTCTGAGTTACGAAATTTCAAAGTCTCTTTGGAATACTAATTTCATATTTATAGGTTTCACTTTTTTTATCCCATCCTATTTCCCTGAATTTTTTCTCGACAGTTGCTGATGTAAAATTTCATATAAAATATTTAGTCACAAAATAGTATTGCTTTTATGCACATTGTGGTAAGATTTTTTTCTCCCCCGGTAAAAACTATACCATCTTCCATAAAATCCTAAACACATTAAGAACTGTGATGCAGAACAAAATTACACAGGGTGAAACAGGTACCAGCACAACAGTGAGATTATATTACATCAAAAAATTTTAATGGTCCCAAATATATACTCAACAACTAAGCATACACTCAGGGGGGCAAAAAAAAATTATGACACAAAAGTGACCACATCTAGAATTCCACTCAATCTTTAATCAAGAAGGGACAAACAAATCCCCCACCTCCAAAAAAATTTCTGCAGTTTAAAGGGCAAAGGGAACAGATTACAAAAAAAAAAAAAAACCCAAAAAAAACCCCCCAAAAAAAAAGAAAAAGAAAAAAAAGAGAAAACTTTATATTCAGCCCTCCCCCTTAGAGGTTTTAAAACCTGTTGTAGCTTGACTAAAATGTTCAGAATGTATGATTTCAAAGGCAGGTCTCTTTTATACAAAGAAACTGCTGGCATTCTTAACTAGTGAAGAATTATGGCAAAAAATGCCTTTTCTTCAGAAGTCTCATACATGGTCCAAGAAAGCATATTCTGATTGTAGCAACTGACCAGCCAATCCAGAGTTCCACTAACAAAACTCCTGCCCTGTTGGCTTTTTGTTTGTTTGTTTTGTTTTGTTTTCCATTTCCTTCCCTGAGAAAAGGGCAATGTGTGGTCCAAGCTGGAGAGCTCAAAGGCGTTAAGTCCTTCCCCTAAACGAAGTATTTCTTCCCCTTCTTCTGCTCCTTTGAATTGGCACTTGATTGGCAGAAATCTGTTTGTATAGGTTGATCTGTGTCACACACAGTAATTCACAAAAGATTGCTGCTTTGCTGTGGGTTTGTTTTGTTTTTGGAAAAAATATCCTTCCCCCAACTGGTAATGTTCTTCAGCAGTTGCCATTACGATGACTCAAGCTTTGCTTTCTTTGACAAAGGTAAAGTTTCCTCTTTGTCTTCATCTTCATCATCCTCTTCATCATCATCAGGATAATCTACAAGCCCCACAAGGCCTCCCTACAAAGACAAGACACAATTACTATAATTAAGAAAATGTTTGTACATTGATACTTCACATTTGTATTGGAAAATTATGTTTGCACAGAATATTGCCATACACATACTGATTCATGAAGTTTTGAGTAAAATGAATAAAAATAAATCCTTCAGTATGGATGAAAATGACATTGTCTGGAAAATGTTTAGATGAGTAAGTCCAAAACAGGGTTTTACCTATCGAACTGGATAGAAGTATTTCCAGTTGAAATTTAAGAAAATCCACAAGTCTACTTAGTTTTGCTAAGTGCCACTGTAAGTGCCCCTGCAGCTCTATCTGTAAAGATGGTTTTTTTTTTTTTGGGGGGGGGGGGGTGGGTGGGTGGGTTTTTTTTTTGTTTTGTACCAAGCATAGCTGACTGCAGCAATGAGCAATCTGGAAGCATTTCAGAAACAAATACAGAATATCCTTCAATTTGAATTTTTGAATCACAATACTTGCAAAACATAGGCTGTCTTCACAGAAGCTACTTTAAATGTGTAATAGCTGAAAGAATTTTTTGTATAATACAATTAAATGAGGTATACAGCTTACAGAATTTAAACAACTTGGCCACTAAAGATGAAAGCATATCTAGTAATATCAAAAACTCCCTTGTACTGCAAATAACCACAAATTTTAAGATTAGGCAGGTCTGTACCCATGAAAAAGCAGCATGAACTTCTATAACTTCCTCCAACTACACTAAGCTGCAATTTCTGAAGCTCAACCAGCATTTGACTACAATGGCAGTTACTGGTGCTTTACTCAAAGATCGTACTACTTATTTGGGTGTCTAGTGACAGACATCCAAACCAGAAAATTCCAGCCAGTTACACACATTCTGAACAGTCACATACAACATAACACTGAGTATACTACACATAAAATAATAGGATCAGGTAATTAATGAAAAACCCAATTTCAACAGTTTCTAGTTTGCAACTGTAGCACATTGACGAACAGTGCACACTGCAGTGAAAGAAGATAGCTTATGCCTGAACCCATGAACAGTTTTTTTCAGTACACTGTGTATTCAGTGTAACCTGATCATTTTTCTTTTCCCATCACAACTTGGAATTCTGGAGCCAATACTGTATGCAATACGCTCCATATGTCAAGTCCATTTCAGATTCAAGGAATTACGCTTGAGAACAAGCCTCCAGCAGAAATACAGAATAGACTGAACTGTATTCCAAGCAATTTTATGCCTTTATAGAAGTGCTTGATTAACTACTGTGTTTTTTTAATAAATGAAATAAGTCTGCTTCCTCTTCCTACACAGAAGAATTTAAAGGAAGTGTCCCTTAGTTCTTCCATCAGCTGAACTCCTCTCACACTGGAGTTTTCAACAGAAGGTAACCCAAACACAAACTTAAGTCGTGTTTACTATAAGGAAGAAAAAAACCCTAAAACCCCATTTGCCTTTACTAAAAACTAGGTGAACAAGCAGCATGGTGGCATTAAAAAATAAGGAGGAATCAGAATTATTCCAAGGCCACCTGAGAACTGAGATACATACCTGACCTTCCACAGAAATGGAAATAATACTTACAGCATCCTACAATGTATTTTAAAATTATTTAAACAGGCTTTCTTCTTCTATTTCAGTGTGTTCCAACCCAAAACTACGTTATTTCAAGAGGTAAAAGGAGTCATGCTAAGATATTAAAAATTACTTTTTGTTCTGGCTTACAGCAACCACCCCTTCATAATACAATTTCTTTCTTTCACACGTGCCAGTTTTATCATGCTGAACAATATTAAAAATGGAACAGTAGAAATTCTCAATGGAGCTCATGGGACATCATGGAGCCTGGCAAAATTTGGCAATGTTTCCAAAGTATTTCTACCTGCGAAACAACCCTGTGCAATTTAACAAAAGCCAGGTGTTGTCTGTATTTCACAGCAAAGATCACTGCAAAGAGCAGCTAATGATATGCTTCATACTTCAACAGTTTGGGCGTTAAAAGAGCTTTTATTTCTTTTTATATACATGAAAGATCTCCTTAAAAATGCTGAAGGCCAGACAAAAAGTACACACAAACCAGACAGTCCATTATTACTTAACACGTCAGAATTCACACAAACTTGGGAGAGATGCTGAAGCAAATTTCTAGTCTGTAACAATTAAGTCAACCTATGTCCATTCAAAACTACCTTAGTTGTAATAGCTGCCATCTGAGATGTGCTTTTAGAAACTGATCCTGGAGACCCAGGGGACCCTGGTGATCCGGGAGACCCTGGTGATCCAGGCAGATTACTTGCAGATGACTGGCTGGTAAGGTTAGATTTTGTACCACTGGAAAAGGAAAGCTTGAAACTTGGGCTCTGACGGCCTGAAAGGTTAGTTTTCAGCAGAACTTCCTTTTCTTCACTCTCTTTCACTGGAGAGAAAAAAATACACACACAAAAAATTGAGGAAGTAAAGCAATATAATCAAGCAAAAAATGTAATTACAAATGACTTTACTGTGTGGGAAAAGGCTTAATATTTTATGTACAACTTGGTAAAGTGAGTCATCACAGACTTTTTTTTTTCCTCTCCAAACGACTATACCACCTACCAACTGTTGCCATTGGCCAGGAATGAACACTTCTATTCTACCAATGATATCACCTGAACATTTTCAAGAAGATTTTTAATTAGAAACTTGAATAAAACACAGGAAAACGTGGCTATCAGCTAAGATTGTCACTCAAATGCTTTAAGAAATCAACAACGTTTTGGATCATTCCGATTTTAAAGACAACAAAACTTGTTTTGAAGGGGTCGTCTACCAACTTGGTGTCACGATTTCAAAATCTAAGAACTTCGGAATAAATACATGCAAAGCCTTCATTGCAGTAGGACTAAAGAATAGGAGTTACTGCTCCTACATAAACCATATGGCATTCTTCTTCTCATCACTTACATTTTTTCCTTTCCATGAATTTACTGATAGGGTCCATAATATCTTCATCATTTTTAGTTTTATCAGAAGGGGGCACCACTGCCTCTCCATCTTCCATATCGTCTTCATCAGTATTGAACCACATTTCCTCCTCATCCTCCAAGGTTCTTGCATCCCTTCTGTATCTATGGTTTCTCAGAATGGAACGCATGCTGCAGAACAGTAAGTTTTAAAACTTATGATTAAAAAACCAGCTCATATTAATAATAAAAATTCTATTTGACATTTACAGTGACAGCTTACAGATACAAATATTGTAGAGCAATAAAACCACCAGCAAATCATTCTGTAATGCAAATCTTTGTATTTTCAATGCAAAAAGCATTAAAAACTTTTCTTTATAAAGAATCAAATAAGGTAGAACTCTGCTAATAGCACATTCAGGCTACTCTACCTTGTCCAAAATTCTGTAGCTTACAAACAGCACTATTAAAAGTAATTTTAATAAATGTCACTAAAGTTGCATTCAGGCTAGGTTTAGCAGTTTGCACTGGTAAATAAAAAGTAGTAAAACAAAGAGTTTAGAAACTAGACTTTTTCTGAAAATACTTTACAACTTGTCAGTATTTGGGGTCCAATGTGTTAAAGAGAAAAACAAACCCAACCTCAAATCTAGTTTAAATGTGACTTCAGTTTAAAATAGACACATTAAAAAGACAGCTATTTCTTTCTGCTACATCCATCTGTTAAATTTTTGGTCACTATCAAACTTTTGCATTCTTCAGAGCCTTGGATACAAAGTGCTATTTCTCCCTCCCCATTTGATCTATTACTAGTGTTGGTCTATCTCAGCTCCATTTTCCTTTTCTTTTCTCTCACAGAAGCAGTATTACGGCCTTGGAGGAGAGGGACAGTGATGTGCACCCTGAAGAATAGGGGGAGGAGAAGTGGAAGAGAGGTTAAAAACACTCTTTTTATTGCTAATGTTGATTTTTAACAGTCAATTTCCAACAAAAGCATGAAACGGTTGACACATTTTCTGTAGCACTTCTTCAAAATTCACTGGTCACAATTAAGTCTGAAATTTGATGTTTTTCATAGTCTCTGTTACTGGAATCAAAATGTTAATAATATAGTCTCAGCTTATTCTATTTAGAGAAAAGGTCTTGCGTTACTGGCTGCAGGAAAAAGTCAGAATGGAAAAATTAGGAAACTACAAGGTATTAAATAAGAACGCTAAATGTAGTTTTAAAAATCTTAATACTGAATAATTTGCTTGCCAACATTATAATCTGGATCTATACACAATGCATCACTTTACACTGCATTTACATTCAAGTTCTGCTAATAGTGTAAAAATATTACTTAAGTGGCACTCTTCTGAATACTTTTGTGGCCTGCGTCAACAAATTTTTTGGCCTCCTTCCTTACTGAACTATTCTTTGCTAAAACGGGTAAACAGATTCTTGGGTTTTGCATTTTATTATTTCTGGGTTTTCACTTAAGAAATTACATGGACTGTGAATGGGGCTTGTGCAGCCACTATGTAAGATGAAGAAAGAAAGTAAAAAGCTGGCTGGTTGAGCTACAGACCTTGAAGCTATAATTTTCTGCTGGATAAAGTCAAGCAACACCCCTATACACAATCAACTTAGCTCAACTTAAGCCAAGAAAAGCCTAATGTTTTACTTCCTATACTAAATGGAAGTTACTGAAGTAAGTGGCTGGGTGCTCTAACACATGCATTAATGCAAGAATCATAGGCTTGAATTTCACAGCTGTTTAAAACAATAAGCTTAAGCTGACACAAGCCAAGATCGTCTCACCTGTAAAATACTACTACCCAAAACTGCAGATCCCATGTATACTTTTGAAAATGCTTCAACATTTTAAAAACAAATCTATGATTACACTCTCATTTTAATTGTACCAGTCCGAAATTTAAATATTGGTTAAGAAATCTTGTGGCAGAAAATAAAATAGCTTAAAAGTCTGAAATTTAAGGATGTCCTAGTATGACTATTTAGGATTAATTTCTTAAACTGTTTTCACACAAACTTGGGACAACCGAACAAGAACAGGTCTTGCTAACAATTCTTAAAGAGTAACTCATTTATTCACACAAGCAGTACGTTTTCTTTTAATGAAACTACACATTTGTAGTAATAACATTTGACAAAAATAAATGGAGTAAAAAGTCCTAAACTTCCTATTTTTATACACCCTAACCTTTTAACCTTAGGTAACTGCGTACTAAGGAAGGGAACTTCTGTTCTGGCAAACAGGAGGAGTGATTCAAGTGTTACATCAAATTATTTTTTACTCCATCAGCAAATTAACAGTGACAAAAAAGCATTCTCTGAAAATTTCTTAGTATATTCTATTTTTCAATCATTTTGGTAGAGCTTATCTAAATAACTACTCTCCAAACTAATTAAAATAAAAGGAAATCTGATGTGAATTTTTGAAGGAAAAATCCACAGAATGGAAATTCACAACTGAATAATCCTTTAAAAGAAACAGTGGGAATCTGCTATTTGGGCAAATGAACTTCACTTGACAGGCTTCCAGCCTCATCAAAATAGTGTTCATAAGTTTAGGATATAACAACTTAGCATTATTACTGGGGGTCCAGCAACTAATGCTAGCTGAAAGCTGATCAAGAGTTTGAAGCGACACATCTGAAAATCACACTTTTAAACAGGTAAATTCAACAGTGCTTAAGATGCAAGCAGGAGTCTAAACTAGTAAAGCACTAATATACTAGTAAGAGCATTTAGTGCATTTTACCTGTCAAGTTTTGGATTATCTTGTCTTTCCCTTTGTTGTTCAAATCGTAGTTTCAGTCCCTTGAATGTCTGCACATAATCTACATCTTCCAGTGCCTTCCAATAATTTTCAATCACGTGAGCCGTTAACGATTTTATATCTTCCTACAGGAATGAACAAACATAAAGCAAATTGTTTTATGCTATGATTATTTTAATTGAAATGAATTTATTTAATAGAAAATAACTCAAATGAGGGATTTTTTATTAACATTCCATAGGAAGCACCCTATTAATTTACTTATGCTAAAATGAATATTACACATACAAGTGTAGTTAAAAACCTAGAGCTTCAAATATTTGATTAGCAAAACAGGCATAACAGCAGCAAATTTCTAGCAGTATCCTCTCCTGAACACGGATTCTAAAACCCCGATAGAAAATTATACCAAAACCAAATCTAACAGGTCTTTCCCAATGAAACTTGTAAATATTTTTACACTGATAGATTAACTGGTGTCTGTTGTAATCACTCGATCAAAAAATATGTCTATGAGATACAGACTTCACATTCATATTGTTTCTTTCCTTGCTGCAAATAAATTACTTATACAAAAATAATTATTCAATGCATTCGTTTAGGATGAGAACAAGGAAGACATTTTTCATTAGAAACAAACATCAAGTTTTTCCTTTGTTGCCGCACAGTGCTGGTCAAGGTCCTTTACAAAAGCCTCCCAGCTGTTCTGCTATTTCAGTTTAGCGCTGTGGCTGCCCAAAGCCACCCTAGGCAGCTGAGAGCAGCACAGCTCTGCACACTGCAGCAGGAAAACTGCTCCTGTGCACTGTCTGGCTTTCTTAGCACCGCACAGCCCCGGGAATACACTGCAGAATGAACACCTGAATTATCATCTAATAAGGACAAACAAAGCAACATAAATCTTAATACACTGATTATTTTCTTTTTTGGCTACATGCTCAAAGGTCACCTCTTATGAAAGGTAAATACATCAGCAACAACAAAACCACACTTCTTATACATTTTCTCTCTTTAAAAACAAACCTAGATAAAAAAAGTTGACAAAAAATATTGGGAGATACCAAGAAGTGTTCTTGAAATGCAACCTGGGTATCTATGTCAAAGAGAGGATAACAAAATAGAAGATCATTTATTTCCCCATAGCATAAACTGTAGAATCAGCACCCAGTCTCACGGAGTACTGAAAGACCACAGCACAGAAGTCAGTGCCATCACCTATATGGATTAACTTTTTTCATGGCTTCAAAACCATTTTTACATCAACTCTTCCATGATGATTAGGTCATCTCAGTCTTAAATCACCTTGAGTCCCAGCTTAAAGAGGAAAGAGGTCATCAGCATGGAAGACAGCAAAAGGTGACAAAACCTCCTTTTTTTCTCACCTACTTAACCCTCCACAACTGTCTGCACCCTAGCTTGGCCCCACTTACAACATTTATGGTCTGTGCAGAATCTTGTCAGAATCTGGATGCAAACAGCAGTGAGGAAACAGTACTGTGCAGACAGCCAAACTGGCATGAGCACTTCGAGAGACTCCCCATGGAAGAAACTTTCTATCACTCCTTTAGTATACACAAAAACCCTGGTATCTCTTCTGTATATTTCCATATTCTGTTAACTGACATCACAAAGCACAGCTAAATTTGATGGGTTTATAGCAATAGCTTCAAATCACATTCCTGTCATAACAGTATCATCCAATCTGCATGATGAAAGTTGCTTAGCACTGCCTTTGCAAATCTTGTTACTGTGAATGCACTCTTGACTGAATTTAATTTTCAAGTTATGGTACTGCTTGAATGTAAGAAAGAACATGTACAAATATGTAACATTGATATAAAAGAAAGTTCATTTATATACAGTATCACATGGTCCCATTATGACAGCATAATTTAGGGTAACAAGTAAAAAGAAAAGTCATCTTGAACTACCAAGATTAACCAATCCAACAAGTATCTTCAGTACGTAACAGCACTCACCACTCTGATAAATTCAAACATCTCTATTATGGCAGAGTTCATGAGATTATAACGGGAACCATTATTTAGAAATGCTTTGACCACAGGTTCAAACAAAAAACTTTTCATTATATAACGGTTGTAGAATTCATCCTTTAGCCCAATTATCTTTCTCTTGAAACGAAGGGCACCTGAAACAGAAATATTGCCATAAGAATTTTAAAATTTTTAAATTTAGACCAAAAAAAATCCAGAAATTACTCGGGGCAATCTGCAACCTCAGTTTTTATACAGCATTACATTATTAGAACCAGACAATACTTTCAGCTAATTCTATGCTTCTCAACAGTCTTGACTATACTGCTGAAGATTACTTATCTATTTTATCATAAAGAAATTCTCCATATATTTGTACAAGTGAAACCACCTCTGTTCACTGAAGAAATAATATACTACTGTTTAACTATATTACTACTAACATAAAGGTGTATCTTCATTTTTTAAATTACTTATGATAAAGGGAAAATATTTTCCTAGTAGAACTGGGAAATTTGCTTATCATTCCTATTATTCAAATGTAAGTTTGATTACATTCAATGAAGCCCTGTTTGATTAGGATGAAAACTATCTCATTTTAAAATCTGTAAATTACATTTTCTTCACACATGTAGTAAACCAAAGAGTTAATATACATCCAGTTTAAAGCTTTTCCCGAAAGCATACGCAAGTACATGAATGTCCACGCATAAAGAGAAAGCAGAAGGTCATCTCACTACAAGGCAGCACATTTTGGTTTGCAGCTAGATGCACATGAAAAAAGATTATTCAAGTTTTCTAAACCCAACCTCAGGTGAATCAGTTACAAATTTAAAAGTTCCATCTTATTGCATGGCACTGCTCAGTCAACTTCAGACTTTGTTTTACTCTATGTGCACAACAGAATAATGGAAAAAATCTCTTCCTTGCCTCCAAAATTAAGTCACACTGCTTTGTTATTACTGTGCAGAGCATGGTCAAGAACTACTAGAGTTTGAAGAGCAGCACAATGAGCTTCTGTGTGTTTTAATGCAATCAGATAACTGTATCTCTAATTAAATACCTTTGATAATGTCTACTAAAAAATATCAAAACTTACAATGGTTCTCTTAGGATACTGAGTACTGAGATACCATCTTTTCAATTCACCTCTACATTGAGATTAACAAAAATCCTTCTGCTTTTTAGAAAAAAAGACATCTATAAATGTAAACTTATTTACTAATACTAGCTGACGAACATATAAATTGGTATGCAAAACACAAGATTTCTTCCAGCAGAACGAAGAGATGCAACACTCCACATTCACAAAATACTAGTTTATTCTTTAGCTTTCAAACTTACACAATGCCAAGAAAGCGTGCTTCGAGGCCATGAGAACAAGTACCCTTCGCAGGATATCTTTGTTAATGATGTAGTTCTTTATGTGGTAAGTATGATGCTCTACACAGAAAGTTAACAATTCCAGTATTAATGCCAAGAGTTGGGCTGTCTGAAAATCATCTGTAATAAAACCAAAACCAAAATAATTAAACATATCTAGGATACTGCCTCCAGAAGCAAACTTCTAATACTCAACTGCAGTCTTGTAAACATTTCCAAGTTCTTGTATATTCCCACAGATAGCTTAGGGAACATGCTGCAGGGTATGTTTAGTCTTCAAAATAGAAATTGAACAAACGTATTATAGACTGAGTATTTTCTATTTATATAGACATGGCAGGAAATCCTCTTAAA
This sequence comes from Falco peregrinus, assembly GCF_023634155.1. NCBI lineage: Eukaryota > Metazoa > Chordata > Aves > Falconiformes > Falconidae > Falco > Falco peregrinus. The sequence goes on from NC_073721.1 coordinate 88,015,403, forward strand.
CTATAGAAACAATTACATTTTGTCTGTCTTAAATCAGTGTTTGAAGGTTCAGAGAACATAGAACTTCACACCAGCAGGAGCAGCGAGGCTTATTTAACCAAATCTCATTAGGATGTCCACATGTCTGTATCAAAGTATTGCCCTATATGCAGTGCCTTGACTTCAGTCTGTACTAAAAATGTGATCTATTATGCCTTTTAACAAAAGTACTATGCAAGAAATCTCGGGCTCTTTTAATACTTCTAGGACATAATCATAACAACATATACAAAACAACACAAACCCCGCTTTTAAGTAGACAAATAATAAATAAACGTTAGATTTATTCTTTTTTTTAAATGTAGTGTTACCTTTTTAAAAATATTGCCAGGTTGTCTACCGCTAAAGAACACAAGTATTTTAAATGGTAAAAAATCTCACTCCCAATCTATCCGGGAGCCAGCTGAAATAGAACAGATTAATTTAAGTAATCCCTTGGAAAACTATACGATAAATTAAAAAGTTGAGAGGACATTTATGTCTCATTTACATCTCTCATTTTACCTCCATTTTAGATGTGTTATACTATTAATAAACAAACAGTGTTGCTGCTAGTAGCCAGCAAGAACAGTTATCATCACAGATCTCTGTGTTCTTAGTCTGATGTAGAACCAATACCCTCAAATTCAGCACAGTATTGTGATACACACCTTATCAGGGGCACTTTTGCATCCCCTCTAGTAATTCCTGACCTTAAAAAACTCTTACGCATATTTACAATTCTGTGTCAATGAACAGTCCCGTTGAGTTACTAAAAACTATACAAATACTTTAATTTTTGCTGAAGCAAAATCTCCAGGAAATGCTGTTCAGTTCTTAAAGCAGGTGTCTGCTGATTTTACTTATAAATTATTTAAATGACTAAAACATGAATCAACATTTTACTCTGAACTATGTATCACAGTCTCAGGTTCTCCTTAAAACAAAAAACATTCCTTGTTATTCTATTTTAAACACTGACATTCAACCACCTTGATGTGCCCAAAAGCCAGCGTGCCATTACCTTTACTAGGCTTGTCCTCCGTAGTATTGGCCAATAAAGGGGCTGTGAGAACATGCATACAATGTTTGTAGAAGAAACCCAAGAACTCTGTCTTTTCTGTTTTCTAAAGAATGAAAAAAAAAACAACCAACAAACTATATGTAATACATATCATCAAATACTCTAAAAACACCAAATGTAGTTTTGTTTGAAGGCATTTACTTACATTGGCAGTGGCAAGCATATTTTCTGGGTCAACTAAAGTACGAAGTAAACCCATGAGTAGCACTGCCCCTCCAAGTTCTGGATCTGTGTCACAAATCATGTGTTCTATAATGAGGTTAATGAGTAATATATCCTAACAGGAGGGAAAAAGAAAAAAAAAAAAGTCAATTCTAATGCTACTCCCTTGCCCCCAGTCTTCAGAATTCAGAAATTACCTTCTGAAAGGGTGACCCCACCTGGTCAGAGATGGTGCTTTATCAAAATTTTGTACAATGTAAACTACACCACCAACCCTAAACTTAACAGAAACAAATTAACTTTACAGCCCAGCAACACATTCTGGTTAAGTTATTCCACAGTAAAAAGGCAAGCAGCTAAAACACGTTCTGAAATTAACAATCTAATTTAGCCTTTAGTCTTGAACACTTAGGACCATGATTCCACTTTCAATGTGCACGACATTAAAATGAACACAGGTTTCTTACAAGTAAATTAAAAACACGTGTACATGCTAAGATCAAGACTGAAATTTATACTTTGCATTTAAAGGAAGCCACAATTAAAAAACATTTTTTTTTGCTTGTATGACAGCTGATGTTTACCAAAATGGTAATTTATGCTAAGCTGCTTTATTTTATACTCAATAGAACAAGAATATGTAAATGGGCAAACACTCATGTCCCCTGACTAACAGAACTTCTAAAACCACAGTAGTTCAGTACCCTGTAACCATCATGACTACATTCCATACTTCTTCAGAATGAGGACTCATGTCACTCATACAGTTGTAAATATAACCCAGTAATTTAAAAAAAAAAATACACACATTTCTGAGGACCCTCTACTTACATCATCATTCTGCTGTGCTTCCTGCATGACAAACTCTCGTACCATGGATGGGTTGTATTCAACCAAATATGAGAATATATCAGTGGCTGCACTTCGTACTTGTGCATCATCCATACCCTGAAAAGTCAAATGAAACCCTTTATGTTTCCTCAAAATAAAGGCTTAAACTGAATGAAGAAAAGAAAGTAAGTATCTTTTAATTCCTACTTACAAGTCATACCTATTACTAAACTGTATTCTAAAACATAATTGACTCTAACCTCTTTGTACATTTGACAACTGTGGGGCAAAATAAATGTTATGGTTTCCCTGCCCTTTGATCTAGTTCCCTATTTTTTTACTTAAGTGTACACCAAGCAGCATGTGAAGATAGGAAAGCAGATGAGAAAACAAAAATATAAAAGTGCCAAGGCACTTACCAATGTCATATTTTAACTACTTTTCAAGTTTTACAAAAATGTTTAAAATGTTCTGAATCTCAAGCTAAGCTAAGACAAAGCAAACCCTTCAGAAAACCATGTGACTGAGGTTTGGCATACTTACTTTTTTAAAAAAACCTCTCTGGAGATAATTGTTCACAAATAAATTTGAACTGACTTACCAATATGACTTCTAGTGCTGGCAGTATGCCCATATTAGACAAGGTTTTGAAAAATGCATCTCTGTTTTGAGGTTGCAGTGTTTGAGAGAATGCACAAAACTCTTTCAGAAAATTTACCTGAAAACCAGTAATAATATACTAGTTAGTAACTGAAAAAAAAAGATGCATGTATCACTTTGTAGCAACTGTCCCTTTCATGTATATTTTACAGTCTTACCAATTCCTGTCTTTTCTCCTCATCTGTGGCTTCATCTGTTAGTTGTGCAAACAAGTCTGTCAGAAATTTTTCATCTTCCTACAAAGGCAAAACAATACCATTTGTTTATTTGACAAAATCAAAAAGGCAGCTAAGTATAATATAAAGTTCTTCTAAACCATGCCTCCTGCAATTAAGAGAACATATGCTTGTGTACTGTAATTAATCATTCAATTTTCAAACAAATTAATATGAATCTTGTTTTTGAGCTTTCATTATGTTCAGCACCACTCCACCCCCCAACACTTAACTCTCCGTTCCTACATATCTTGCATTGCCTTTCGGTTGTCCTTTTTCTAGTTCTACTGGCATTCTCATCATTTTGTCTATGACTTTTTCTTTAACTTCCCTCCTCCTTGTAACGTGCCCATCCCCCTAAACCACACTACAATACTTTGCTTCAACTGTTTACATATATTTAGAAATATTTATTTATATATATATACACATTACATACATTTATAAACATGGTCTCAGCCCTACACACACATATATCTTTGAAATGTTACGAGATCCTTGCAGCAGAACTAAAGCACGGATACCATGAAGGGAGAGCTGCCTAACAGTAAGAACGTTGTAGATTCTTTCCCCCCAATGTTGTGAAAGGTGAATTCTAGAAATCAAATCAAAATAACTATTTTGATCCTATTACATACAGCATTTATTGAGCATTCTGGCTGGCAGCAATCAAAAACCATGCTGCTATTTTTCATGCTGCTGTACCTTAGCAAAACTACACAGCCAAGGCATTACGAACGTGTTTAGCCTGAAAGCAGCAGCAATACTCAGCTTCCCATAACCTTCACAGTTCTAACAACCAGAAGATTAAACCAGAAATAAAACCTTCCCCATCCTTTCCCCAATATTATACAGTAGTAAGACAGCACCTGCTTGAAAAGGATACCTGTACATCAGATATGAACAGGTTTTTTCTAAGCTGCCAGTGTTCTTCCTTGTGAAGTCAGTACACCATGTGCAACATCCCTCCATCCCAAAACCATAGTGCTAGAAAACAAAGTTGCCTTGCTTATGTTTACGCAGCATAAAGCAGAACCGTGAAAGTACTTCAGATACATCCACATGAACTTTTTTACAACTGCGTATTATCTAGGTATCTCATCCAGGCTCACCCTGCAGCCTTGCTGAGAACCTGAGTACCTCAGTTCCAACAGCACACCACGCTAAGGCAGCTACAGGACTGTCACAACGCAATCCACGCTCTCTACATGGCGCTGCACAGCACAAATCGACCCCAGATAGGCTGGCATGACCTACTACCCTACAAGGCATTTCAACACACCACACTGTGAGGAAAACCCTGTATTTAGGTTACGCCCCATGTTTCCTCTTGTTTAATGCGCTGTGCTTCTAACCTGACCTAACAGTGATGATGAAAAAGAATGATTTCTGGACACAATTTCAGTGGTATTTCTGTGACTGCTTCAAAATCAAAAGAAAAATAAGAGGTGAGGCCTCATTTGAAGTTTCCTGAAATTTGCTCCAGACGACAGCGAGCTGGAAATGTAAAGTTTGACTTCAACATTTCAACTGTCAAACATGTTCAAAACAACTATTAAGGTCTTTGATTTCAAGAAACGTAACTTAAGCTGTGATGCATACAAGGGTGACCTGACTACCTGCTGTCCAGCTGCTATATGGCTTGGTAAGTTTCTGTTGTTTAATTCATTAGACATTCACAGGTAACATAACTAACACACAGTAGAGATACTGACATAGTTGTTCAGTAAAATTAAAAAACCAACACAAAATGGAAAAAATGAAACAAAAAAACCAGTTCTTTTGAAGAACATCAAGTTATTCTCCATCATTAGCAGTGCATTTAAGAAAAGGCTAAGTAGTTTGCTTCCATTTATCTGTTTGCTATTTTGATCAAGATGTAAAACTAATCTTATCTGTCAAAACTATTGACAAGATCCATGCTTATCACCAACTGGAAAGCATAACCTCTATTTCCACTATAAGTGTGAAATTAACTTTTCACCTCCTTCATAATACCTGACAGTAAGTGCAAGTCAGTACCACAGAATATCTCAGAATGATCACTGCAAAAAAAGAATGCAAATTTCAGTATTTCAATATGTCAGAGCCATGATTAAGTGTGCTTCCGTGTAAAAAAAAGGTGCAAATACTACCCAAAGCATCAAATTATTTTTTTCAAGTCAAAATGTGGAAAGACAGGAGCCCCTACACTGCTGCTGGTGATACATGGGTCTTGTTTATGACCCACTGCAGAGCCCCGGTGACCGAGGCAGCCAGGGAAGCTGCACCTGCAGCACTACACGGCTCAGAGCACGACAGGCAGGGCCTCGCTGGGCAGGAGAAGGCGTGGGCAGGATCCCAGCTCAGCGCTCTGACCAGATCTTGCCACATCCCTGCCTGGGTCAAGATATGGCTATCCACAGAGGAGGCCAACCCACTCACCCTGTTACTGGGCTTGCATGTGTTTTGGATTTGTAGAGGAGACTTCCTAACATTGGGAAGTGATGAAAGACATCAACGCTGACATTTCAGGAAGAATCTGCAGAAGTTCGGTATGTAACCATTTTTCATCCTTCCACATACATACTATAACACAGTATTTTACACTTCTGTATTAAATATAACATTGAATCATTTCCCACACCACCTCCTCTCCCAAACTCTACTAAATCCATTGCATTCTTAAATTAATAGGATTATCTGAAATCTCTAGACTTCAGAACTACTACAGTCTATTTAAAAATCAGATGAATTAAGATAGATCTGAGTGATTCGAAGCATCCCCCCTCCCCTTACATGGATAAAATGTAGTAAATTATTAATAATTTAATAATAAAAATATGTAGGCAATTATTCCAAGAAAACAAAACCAACCTCTTACTACCTTTGCAGTTACACCTTAGCCCCGAAATGCTTTTAGGAGTTACCTCATTCCAGATACTTAATGAAAGGTAGAGAGGCTGTTACTGATGGGAAAACCCCCAATTCTCTGACATTTATAGAGAAATTGTCATTGCAGTGAACATTCTAAATACAAGACATTCTCTCTCAAGCTGTAAAATTACTGACAAGGGCAGCGTACCTAAAGACAACATTCCTGAGCAACACTACCAGAATCTATGGAAATGCAGTCTGAGAGCAGAGTTCACATCTTTTAGAAGTCACAAAGCACCAACACCAAATGCTAGATTTACACAAGCTCAATTGTTTTCTTTTTCCCAACTTGCAGAAATCCCCCCAAAAATATCTGTGAAATGAACACGGCCCAAACGCCTAATTCTTTGCAGTATCTGGCCTCCTCATGCAGAGAAGTATCAAAACCCATTTGGATGTATCATAAGAGGCTGTGAACGTCACAACTGTTTTCCAAGAAACTGAAACTGCAAACGACAGTTTACAGGGTAATTGCAGAAGCTAGCTATTTTCCCATTAAGTACTTCACATTAAATGTGCAATACTTAAACTATGCATATATCAAACACTAAGTATATTCCATTATGCTTTTGCAGCATCTAAGCAGATGCTCCTATGATTTAATACGCTTCAAAGTTCATGAGATAAAATTGAGCCGGGTCATCTACTTGCTCAATCATTTATAACTTTAAAAACAAGAAAACCCACAGACAAAGTAGGATCCAAAAAAAGACACCATTCAAATTTCTGATTCAACTTTCAATGCAGTTCTCCTCCTCCCAAAAGGCACTTAAAGCATTTTCAAAAGCAGGCCTCTCTTAAATTAACTTTCAGTTATCCAATACTTCATGTGTGCGATTACAGAAAAATGACGAAAAACATCCCTTTCTCAAAAAAATCCAAGAAACTCAGTGACACCTAACCTGGAAAAAGAGGATATCTTCCATGCTATTTTCTACCTCCATATTCATTATAGGCAGAAATAATATTTCAGCCCAGAAAGTGAGTTTCATAAAACGTTACCATCAAACAGAACATTCCTTCCTGATACCACACTGGAAGATTTTAGAGTTTAAAATGTTTCAGTCCCTTTTATCTCAGACTGCCTTCCCACACATGCCTTCATGAGCTATCAATAAGCTATTTCCACCTGAGACAACATGCTGAAACACCAGCAGGATCCACCTAATCACATCTGCAGTTTCTGTACACATTGAAAATAATTTGCTACAATGAAGAAGTTCATGTCAGAAATTATTAGCATGCACCACTTGCAAACTTCTTTCACTAAGTCATTTCACCCAGAAGGTGACATCCTTTTGTACTTTATTGCAAGGTAAATTCTGCTGAAAGTAATCTCCAGGGTTATTCCTGAGCCAACTACTGAAAAACAGCAGGCTGGCAGATGTTCCAGTCCTAATATGTTTGGGCAAACCTACCAACATGCACTGACAAAATTCTTCCTCTAAAACAACTACCAATAATTACATTTACATCCATGGGGTTCTTCTGTTTATAAGTAACCATCCGTAAAACCACTTTCAAAATTAAAACCAGCCCATTGTTATATATAAATACAGTAAAATATACAGATACACCTAAATGCCTACGATTTTTTAGTTATTGAAAAGGGAGACGGGGACTATCAGCAATTTGATTTCTGTATTTTAAAAAGCTGATTTACCAGTACAGTAATGCCATGTGATCATTGCTCTACTAGGCACATATATTATTTTAACATATGTCCAATCTTCCCCTTCTACTCTGTACTTTCCTGAAAATAAAAGACTCTGAAGTCTAACCGCACAAAATTTATCCTAACAATGTTCCATATTCTGGAAAAACACCGCAGGATCTTGCTGGTAAAAAGAATACGCCAATGAAAGGGGGGACAGAACGGAAGGAAACAGTGTTTGCTCACTCTATGGCGCAGTTTTGCAAGTTTTTGTTTTTAAGAACTAGTTAATAATACAAAGGGAAAGAACTGGTGGCCTCCAGTGTGAACATTAGTATGTATTTTTTAAATTGCAAAAGAGCGTCATATAAAGTAAGAAACACCACTTACCTGTCCCACCCCCACACTCAACACTTGGTGAACTCCGTGTTTCAGCAAGGTTTCTTGGTGGCTATGACATCTCAAGACTAGAACAGGCTGGACCCCAAGCAGTAAGAGCATATTAAGAGGGGCTGAAATTGGAAAAAAAAGTTATATACCTCTCTCATATCTTACATATAGTGAATCATAAAACCTACAACTGAGTAGGTTTCCACAGCAGTTAATTCTGTAGTATCATGGGTTTATTATCCATCGTGATCAACAGTATCTAGTTTAGTGAGATTTTGACGTAGTTACTTAAAGTGACAGATCTTAAGACAATGAAACACAAAGAAGCTAACCTCCATTTCTTGGAAAAGCCTATCAGTGTAAGTATTTTTATAAAGATTATGGGAAAGCTAACCTTAATGAACACAGAACGAGGAATACAGTTCATAACCCTAAATGCCAAAGGTGACCTATTTTCTGGTTTTGGTTTTACCACAGAATGGGCAGAAGTTACTTGCCTACTGAAGAAAGCAAAATCATGGAAGCAGGTATCTTCCATGACTATAGAATTTATGTTGTTTTTTTTAAAGACGTCCAAAATCTCTCCTAACAAAACCAGAATTCTTAAGAATCAGCCTATTGTTATTTACAGAACTCACTAGCTGTAGCTGAAAAACCAACCTTAAATGTCAGCGACCTTAGATGTCCTATCTTGACACCAAATACCTTAAGTAAGACACAGTGGTAATTCTGAGTAAAGTCACCTGGCCTATCAAAAAAAAATAAAAATGGCACAATCTGTAGCCAATTCTAGTCACTTTTCTGTAACTAATGTATGGCTGAGTTAATTTGAGATGAGGATATTGCCAAGTGCCACTGTAGTTGATACACAGCAGGACATGAAAAGGGCTCCTTAGAGCTCATCCTTTTTTCATGGTAGAAGTAAGTTTTTCTTCTCCTTCACAGCCAGTGAGAGAGAAAAAAAAATAAAACATCTCAGTTGTACACACAACAGTTGCAGTATATCGCAGGGTATCAGCTGCTTAGGGAGTTTACTTTTAATCTGAGAAGTAAAATTTCCTAAAAAGATCACTCATTTGTCACACTCTCAACGGTCCAGGAGAGGAAACCTAAAATCAACAGCAGAAGCATTAACAACCTGTATTATGCATCAACTACGAACTTGAGACTCATCCATGGCTACCAATAAACTACCATGAAGCAACCCAGAAACCGTGCAGTTAATAATGACTTATAAAAGAAACAGCTTCTAATGTACACACACACAGTTAGTGACCACCAGCATCTCATCTAAAATAATGAATGCCAGGAACTCCAATTAGACAACTTTAAATCCTTCATGAAATAACACCTCCACCTCCACGAAAGTATCATAACACAACCAGCTACAGAAAAAGGTGCTGAACCATACATAATGGAAGAAAGGCCTTAAGAATTAGTTGTAGTAGTGCAATCAACAAAAGCAGTCTTCTAATTTTGCTCTCAGAACATTATTTATTCTGCTTAAAGAAATGAGAAGGAACAGAAACATATATTTTATACATGGACTGTGGGAAAGGAGGGGGTAGAAAAAGGAAAGGGAAAAATGGAACTTTAGGCGGCAGAGATTACAGAAAAGCACAACCTGACATATTGCTCTATAAAGAAATGAATAAATAAATAAATGCCAGGTAAGTAGGTCTAAAACCTGGTTGAGAGCTACACTGTGAGAACTTGAAAAATCAGTAAGTCAAGCCTTTTGATCTCTTAGAAATGCAATGGGCATAGAATTTGTGATAGCTTTTTTTAATTCTGTCAAAACCAAGACTTGATCATAAATGTCAATTTCCAACAGATTCTTGTTTATAAATTCAGGGAGTTCCCCCTCCATGTTACAGAGCTGTACTGTGAAAGGAATAGGAAATGTAATATAGCACAGGATGTATTTTCTTCCTTGTGCACTACAGCTCTTGGCTCCTCAGAGCTGTAGAAAGCACTTGAACAATTTGAAATATTTACCTAACTTTGACAGTGATGCAGTGCTAATTCTTCTGGCTCCAACACACAGGGAGTATACTTTATTCCCAACCACAGACAAAAGCAACAGAAGTGAAAATAAGGTTCAGAAACTTGCAGTCACACAACCAACATCAGATCTGAACCTTTATTTCAACTGTAAATGGCAACTAACAAGTTTCACAACCACACTAAACCTTGATATTCTAACCCCAGCTTACCCTCTGTCTATTAATGTAACACAGATTGTAAGAGACAGAAAAAAGGAAACTAATCAGCCACTAGTCTTCCATCAAGTTACCTGGGGATTACTGGCAAACATGCCCTTAATAGTTCTGCAGGAACAGGTCCCCTTTTTCCTTGCCCAGCCTCCTTTTCAAAGTTCAAGACTCCTCTCAGAATCGGCCACCGAAACCCAAGACTCCCAAGCCCCTTCTCTTCCTCAAACCAAAATGTATCACCCTCAGGACTCTGCTTTTAGCAACCCTTGTGAAGAGGTCCAGATATTTTAGAGACACTAGTCATACTGGATACTCAAGTTGAGACCCCTTAACTGAATCTTCTTCAGCACTCTCTCCGAGTCAGGCTTGTAAGCTTTCTCAAATTGGCCGCTCCAAAACCATTAGGGTCTTCTGACTGTTTCAGATACGCATTTGTGCCTTTGTTTACCAAGGACACACATACAGACGTGAGGAGTTTGGTTCAGTTGGGCATACGGTGGGGTCTAGTACTACTGAAGATGTCCCACGTGTTCCACCAGGCCTCCAGTGGCTGCTCGAATAAGTAATGGTCAGACCAAAAGGCACCTGCCTCAGCTACTAGCCCCGGGTGATGTCTTGCACATCTGCCACTTATCAAATACTACATGTGTGGACATGACAGATTAAAGCTCCAAGAGCTTTAATAAACAATAGTATTCTGATCAACTGAGTGTGGTGGATGAAAAGTCGGGAGGCCTAGTTCTGACAGAAGGAATTCTCTCTCCTTTGCTGTATTTTCCATGAAAATAAGCAGGGTGCGTTCTGAGATTCAGTTGAAGAGAAATATGATTAAGGTAATCAGCAGCAGCAAGCATTTTTGTCTATTTCTCCAGATCAGATAGCCCCTACAAAGAGTGGCTATTCATTTATTAAATGTTAGGAGAATTAAGATAATGATAGTTAACTTCTACAAACTAAAATATGTGTGCTGTAACACTTTGCTGAGTTAGTTGCAAGCTTTAGGAAGCTCCCATTACAGAGATGTACCATCTACTTCTACACCATGCAGGAAGTTCATGGGTTGGTGCAGAATACTAAAGACATGCTGGTAAAGTATCTAAAGCATCGTAGAATCTATTTATATTTGCAGTAAGACATAGATCATGAAAAACTGGTAATTCCAAGCAGTATTATTTGGCGACTTACAAGACAAACTAAGAAAATATTCAAGCACCTAAGGCACTCTTATGTTCTGTACTCTCCAAACAACTAATTTAAATTACTTCAAAATTAGAAACAGTTATATCCTGGTATGAGATAGTATTTGTGAAATCTAGTTGAAGTAATTTGGGGGTGGGGTGGGGTGGGTGTGTGTCATGGTTCAAAATACAGAAAAAAACCAAAACTAACTTCAACGCTTCAAAATGCAAACAATACTATTCATTCCAAACAACCTCATTCAGGGTTCTGTGTTTGCTCCATTTGAATCAGTTACAAAGAATCTAGTCCAAAATTGGAAATATGAGAACATATATCTAACAGCTCAGCACTCAAATCCCTGCCTTTTATGTCACACTTCAAAATTACTTTCAGAATCACACAACTGAAGGTTCCACCGAAGCACCTCAATTTTTCCAGGAAAAAATATCCAACTTTCTCTACTCAAGCACAAATAAAAGAGACTGCGAAAACATGAAACTTACCTGTAACATACCAACTATTTCCACTTTATTAAAAAAGATGAAAGAATGAAGTGTTGAGAGCATATTTTCCTCAAAAACTGAGGGAGTGGGTAGGACCATATCTTGAATATATTGTACTCTGTATGTCTGATGTATTTTTTGCTTCAGCTCTGGATCAGATATAGGTATCACCTCTTTAAATTTTGCTGTTTTAGTCAGAAATTCCCTGTGCTTCCGTGACTGTGATAAAGACGGATCATATTCTAGGCATCCAATTATGTCCATTATACATTCCTCGGAAAACATGACTTCAAAAAGTGCAGTTCTGTTCAAAAGGAAAATTCCCTTGATAATTTCATATAAGTGGTGTAGTCCTTCAATGTTCTCCAAGTCTTCACACACATGAAAAATTTCTAAGAGCTTCTTAATATAGCCCTCATTTTCCAGTGCTAGTGCGAGTTTTTCACGACGTAATGGTGAAGGCAATGAAGACGCCACAAGTTCTGCAATTTCTTCTAGTCGACTTAATTCACAAGATGGCAATTCCAGACCTGGTGATGACATATCATCAAAACGTTCTTCTTCAGATTCATCGACAAGGTCCTGAGTAATATCAACAGAAGGGTCTTTGCCTTGAACCTACAAAATAAGATATGTTCAGTTTACTGCTACTTGAATGCTTTTTAAAAAATATAATTACAACTGTCACACACTTCTTCCTTGTACGGCCAAAATCGAAGGGCAAATTAATGTTGACATTTACAGCTGGTTTGGAAAATAAGAGATAATTAAAAGATTTCTTCAAACTGAGGGCTTTACAAAATTATTTCTACATTAGATATTTAATTCTACTTGTTTTCTAGAAAAAGGAGAAATAATAAAGCTAAATTTTGAGTACCTCAGAAAAGACATTCATAATCATTAGTGTGGATGATAACTTTTTAAGAGACTACTGAACTAAGCAGTTTGCTTTCAGTCTTTATTTTCTGCAGATTTTCAAATGCAAATCAGTATTACATTACTGCAGTGACAGCTTTAAACATTTATCTATAGGCTGTTTAACTGCCCTTGGTGCTTTTTAAAGCTTCCACTACCTCACACAGAAGAGAAAGGCCAGCCTTGTTATGTTTGCAGTTCTGGAGAGCTGCAAGTCACAATCTGTTACCCCGTACTTTTTGAATACTCAATAGAGGCACAGAATCCCCTCTTAAGAACACAAAACGCAAACCAACATTAACAAAAGAGTAGTGGAAATCTGGAGCTTTTAGAAAAACAAGGCACAGGACCTGCAAGATCTCTCTAGAGATATGACGATGAAACTGCAGGAAGTACAAATTAGTGAAAAAAACAGAGACAGATGCTTGGGCACCACAGCGTTTCAGCTTTAATGACATCTTAATTGTATCTGCTTAGAGCCTGATTTATGAAATCCAGAAAGGCACTGCTGTGTGGAACAGTAGAAGGTATTGTTCTTTTTAATCCTGAAAATCAGCAAAAAAAATCTGGGAGAAATAATTCTTCATGGATAACAGCAAGCCTATACTTAAAATTAAAATACAAAATGCTGTTAAAACCCACATACTGTTCTGCTTATACAACTGCAGCCACTTCCAGGATAAGTGGTATCAAAGTTTTCCTTTTAGAAGACGCTTTAATGACTGAGGAAGCTTAAGATCTTTCAAATACACTAGACACAAATACAATAGCATGGCCTCAAAACAGGATGTAAAGGCACTGGTTTCTTACAAAAATACTGGATCTTTACATGAGGCTGAGGAAGCTGGGCTTCTTATCTGGCTCTTTCCCAAGAACACAGTTTCCCCTTTCCCCCATTTTGTTTCTGTCCCCAGCTTTTGGTCCCTTGACTGCTAAGGTTCCTGGTTTACCTAAGTTTCTGTACTTATTCACGTAAGTGGTAAACTGTTGAAAAGCCTCATTCCTGAAAAAAGGAATGATCTATACACGTGCAACTATAAAACCAGATGTCTTTTGCTTTATTTTAGAAATGAGTGACAACAAACTCCAAAAGACAGAGACAGATGTTTGTTCAAGAGTGCACATAAAGAATTCAACAGATTTAGAGAAATCCCACCTAATACAGCATAAAAATTAAGAAAAAATGTAAAACTTGGAATGGAAGAAAAAACCCAAAGATCTGACAAACTGAACTAACAACAACAACAACTAACTGACTAAACTCTTTTGGGTATTGACCAATAGTTAGTACCTGATCAAATGTTACCCAGAAACAACACTGACTCAGTGACTACATAGTCATCCGGTCATAATGGTAAAACATAATGAGTTAATTAGCACATATTAAAATATATACATGCTATAAATAAATCGTTTTATTTCTTTAAACTGTAAGAACTATAGCCCTGAGGTGATAATACAGGGATAGAGCTATCTCCTGCTTCAACTATTAGATCAACCTTTCATAATCTTAACACTCAACAGAAGCATGCTGTCACATTCACACGGACAAAAGTTCTGTTGAGAAAGTCCCTCACCTGAAAGGAGAATGAGGTAAGAGAAAGAGAAGTATGAGAAATGTAGAAAAAGAAATGTGAATAAGATATGGTTAAAGCCATGAAAAATACATTATAAAACTCAGCAAGAGCTCACATACATTCTTCTTTCTACAATAAAACTTCAGACAGATAACCTTTTCCCTTCTAGCAAAATTGGAAAAAGTTAATTATAAAACTAATTTTTATGAAACTTTTTAAGCACTCATTTTAAGCTAAAACTTCCTTGGGTGATAACAGAGCTAAAAAGTTATGTTGAGCAAAAGGACCTGAAAACGCTCTAAAAAAATACCTCAACATAGTTTAAGTTCATATCAAATTTCTGGAGGAAGGAGAGTTTTCAAACTCAAAATGCAAAATTTGGGGGAGGTAGCAACGATGATAGTATCTTTCCATACTTTCCATCTACTGTGTTCAGATTCACCTCTTTGAACAGTCTAAAAATTTTGAACACAAATACTAAAATTATTCAGGTTGCTTCAATCTTAGATTTATCAAACTTACCTGACATATTTTTTCCCATATTTCATCACATCCTGCTTTTTCTTGAAAGCTAAGTGCCAAATCATAATTTTCAGCTTCAGACCACACAATCAAGGTATCCTTTAAAGAGAGGAAAAATATTTTCAGGCACTGTATTTCAGATTTTAAAAACCTGAATAGTATTTAAAGAGTAAAAGTTTAAAATAAGAACAGCTTGATACCTAACTATAACAGGACAGTATTACAATACAACTGTAATCATCATACTTTGTAGATTTTCATATGTTCTGAAATTCTTAGGATTAAAACCATTTCTGCATAAATCACAATAAGGAAGTTCCAGAAAGATACTGAAAATTCTAGTTCTTAATTCATGGGACCATGGTATTGCAAATCCCAAAAAGGTTCATCTGGAATATGTACTTCTAACTCAGTGCATCCTCTGATAAAATATGGTAACAAAAGCAACAGGTTTTGTTTCTTTTTTAAAATCTGTTTCAACTGGACCACATGAAACTGCATATCTTTTGTAGGATTAAAGTTGTAATATCTTTTTTTAATTTTTATAGGCCCCAAAGGACACTGTGATGATGCACAGAATGTGCTTAAAAAGCAGCCCCAAGATGCCTACAAACTTTAAACAAGAACTGAAACTCAAATATGCACAGTTAATTGCCTAAGAGCATGGATCTTTATTACACTGACACCAGCACACCATATTTACTCATTTCAAACTACAATTCTGAAACAATGCTTTGCCCTAGATTTCTAGAAGTTGAAACCGTGCTTAGCTACGTTTACCACCCAGACACTTAAGCTCCACCAACTTATTAAATACTTCAAGAGTTTATCAGAGCCCTCATACTGCATGCAAAACCAATACATGGAAGTGGAAGCTGATGCTGCAAACAGCAGTATCACACGCTGATAAGGTATTTGATGCAGTCATTTGCAGTCTACTAAATAACTGTTAGAATTAAAAAAACAAAACACCAAAACATGGAAAGAGAAGACAATATAATATGCATTATTTATATACTGAATCAAGTTTTATTTGAAATGTCTTTTGTCCTCCTGTAAAAGCTAGCCGAAATACAGCCACATTAATTATATATAGCCCCATGATACTGCATTATTTCAGTTAAGTGCTAAAACACGCATTTACTCACTAAGGACAAGAGACATTAAATTTTTTCTATCTATATTTCAATGACAATCATGACATAAAAGTATTTTTACTTCATTAAGTATAGATTTTGCTTATAGTGATTATTCCTAAAGGAATTAATTTTAAATATTTGCAAAAGCACCACAGTTGCCAGACATCTATAAAGTTTAAGACAGTTTATTAATTAGACTTAAATTTATTTCAAATATTAAAATGAACACTGAGGATTAAGAGAAATCTTACATTTAGATTTCAGTATGTACTTACTAGAAAACTCCTTAAACTAAACTGTAATCTAAATAGCACGATCAGCTAGCTCCATTAGGATTCAGTCAAGCAATACAATACAATCAATTTGCCATTACCAGAGCAGCTATACTGCTTCAGAGGCACTAATGGCTTTACCTTGCAAATGGCAAATAGTTTACCTTTTCCTTTTCCAAAGGGTTGAGGAAGAGGTGGTACACAGAAGAAAGGGGTTTAGGAAGACCACCTCCAAAATACAAAAGGAAGAAGAAAGTCACAATTAATAGTTTATTCTCTACAAGACAGGTCATGGTGCAAATACTCTGGTAATAACAGATTGACAGCACCTAGTACTGCTGACTCCTACAGAGCAAGAAAAATAGCAGTTTAAAAAATTCAGAAAGGTCCAATAGAAAAAATTATTTTTTTTACCACCTTTAAAAACAATATGTACCTTACTGCAATATTCATTGTACGCCATGAGGTTCAAAATCTAATATGTTAATCTTTGCAATTAGTATTTATACTGCTGTAGTTTTCAAGGCCACTGTCTCACCAGCTTCCCACTGAGTAGTGTTTATTTAATTTAAAAAAATCAACCTAATACTAAATCTTAAATAGACCCTTGAAGTACTTGCAACATTCCTATCTAATTAATTTCCATTTAAGTGGAAGTAGTTAAATTTCTAAGCAAGCCATTTCTAAAAGAAGATCAAAACATATTTTCTTCTTTATAAAGAACATGACCAACAATAAGAAAATGACTAAAAGAACACAAATAAGGACAGTGTTATTTACATAAACTTCAGTAAGCTAAGTAAACAAAAGCTCTAAGTCTCTGAATACAGTCCAGCACTGGACCAAGACAGTTCTGTCTTTTTCCTCTGGGGAGAGGAGGGATGGAGGGAGGAAGGCAGGCAGAGAAAAACAAAAGGGAAGACACAAAGGTAAAGCTGCTTTTGAAAACTATGGTCACAGATGTACAGAAGTGTATTTGGCCATAGTATAGCAATTGTTCTTGCTAAAAAAGGCCATCTACTATCATATATGGAAGTTCACACAGTATTTTTTCACCTCTACACATTCTGAGTTTTTTGTTTGTTTCTTCTCTGGAAAGCAAAACAAAAAAACTGCTGGAAGAAATTATTTGAGCAGCAGAACAATAATCTAGAAGTTTTGTTTATTAATATTAGAAAACTATTTTCCAATTACCAACACTAACAATTTCAAATGATTAGTTATCTGTTATCTTGCCACACAAGGATTTCATATTATAGATTATTATCAGTGCCTCAACAGAAACCTATCAGTTGCTACTCTGGATCTTTACAAGATTATTTGTACATCCTTTCTTGCCTCAAAGGGCTTTTAAAAACAGAAAATGAAGCAAAGTGAGAAAAACACTTCAGTCTGTTGCATAATCCACAGTTCAGCTGAAGTTTAAAATCACTGTTAAATGCAGATATTAATGTAGTTTCATTTTCTTAATCCCACAAAGCCTATACTCATCAAACAAAAGAGCAGTACAAGACTTACGCATGTAGGGAGAAGTGACTGAAGGAAATTCTGGATGTAAAGGTAAAAACACATGACTACAAGTCTAGCTTCTGCTCGTTTTATTTAAAGGAATCTTTCTTGTTTGATCTGAAATCTCCTCAGTGTAATGTGAATCCACTAACTACTCTGGATCTCTCAACTATGCAATAGGACTATCTGTGGCTTCCAAATGCCAAACATTACTTCTTGCAACTCCACAAGGCAACTGAAATTTCTTAAATTTCTTAAGACTGTCTCCTCCATTCCAAGAGAAAACAGGCGTGTAAATAAATATGCTTAGTAATAGTAGCTATTGGCTAGAGGGCTAAGGAGATGACTCTTGTATATTACTCCCCTAGGAGCATAATCTCTTCAATCTTATACGATGCATAAAAGCAGTTCTGACTCAGTTTGATCAAAAACATATCTGTTAAGTCTCTAGACAAGAAACTGGATGGGATGACTAAAACAAACATGTAAAATTTGTTCTTTAGATCTAGGTTGTTATTAAACTCAATTAAAATGTGAAACTGCAGTATTAAATCATAGCCACATTGTGTGAATTAAATCATAAACATGGACAAATGTTTTATCATTGAAGGCTTTTATACTGAGGGCTCTGCAAGAATCCTAGCATTCTAACTTCTCACATTTTTCAGGATGCATTAGAGCTCTTGGCAAGATCTTTTTTTAAATAGGATGACAGTCAGGAAACGACTAGGTAGAGTTCACAATCTTATTCCAAGTTTGAAAATAATTTGCTGCTTTGCAAAAAAAAAAAAAAAAAAGTTGACAATAATGCTGTGTCATCACTACCTTAGCCCATACCAAATTTGCTGTCCCCTATAGCCATTTCTATAAATTTCTCTTCTTTCATATTATTGTTCATTGTGACTACTCAGATATAATCAAGAATTCTTGATTTTAAGCAAAAATCCTGACTATGGCCTCTTTTTAGAAGACGTACGTATTCAACATTCCCATAGAGAGGTATTTATCATTTCTACCAATGGAAGTTAACTTTCTGCACTCTTACTCTTACAAAGATACAGCATGAAGCTATGTTCTTGAGAATAGTCAGGGATTTCTCTGCTGCTTGTTTCATTGTTGGCTACATCAAGTCCACATGGAGCAAGCTCTGGTTAGTTACAGGTTTTCACTGTGTGAACTACTACTCCGCAGCACTACTGTGTACTACAGCTTTATTTGAGGCTTCATTCCTAGGCAGCTAACCTTCAAAAATACTACTGCAATAGTTTAAGACAGGAAGCAGTGGCACTTCTACTTAGATGGACAGGGTTTAGTATCTACTGTATGATTTCTCCTTGCTTTTTGAAATTATTTCCAAAAGGCTCGCTTCCCTTAATAGAAAGGTTCCTGAATACACACTATCAGTCTCACCATAACACTCACCAGAAGTCACTTTTATTAAGACATTAAATTAGTTTCATTTATTAGCAGGTGTGTTGTACAGCATTCATAAAATCTCCAAAGCAAGCCCTGGGATTTCATAGTGAAGAATTTCAGAGCAACTGGTACTCAGGATTTTATTCTGCTGTAAAGCTGATTTAAGATTTTTTCCCAATGTGATAAAATTAAGAAAGTTGTTATTGTTTGACAGTGCCCCCTCACTGGTGTTCACATCTAGGGAGAATACTAGTCTCCTTATTAGCTCCAAAATAGTATCTTGGCATCCCTATGAAATGTGGGCTACTCTCAAGAAGCGGTGATCCCCCAAATTAGATAGGTCTTTCATAAATTCTTGCTTTTGGTCTTAAAAAGCAAATTAATCTCTTCCTACTCGCCCTCAAACAGTTTAGGCCTATGAGACTTTCCTAGCCCCCACTGGAAGTTCAACACAGAAACGTTGGTTCTCTCCCTCCTGGACTGCCTGACTGCCAGTCTTCCTTAACTAAGCCCTCACACTGTTTACAGTTACAGACACTTCTCTGGACATGCCATGCCACCTTTCAGCATCTTGCCAGCAAAATATTTACAAACAAAAATACAGTTTAATAAGAAGCCTTCTGCTTATGAAACAAAAAGCCAGAGTAGTGTCAGTAGTTTAAGTTAACTATACATAAGTATCGTGGTAGGTTCCAGCAGAATCTTCAGGCTAAAAACCCCTGCCGCAATAATGTAATATAAAGTTTGAATTCTGCATTTGGTTTTGTGCATTTGTTCACCTAGAACCTGAATATCTGGATGGGCTAATAAGTTTCCCAAAAATTGGAATAACATATCAAAGGCACACTCAGTCTTTCAGCAGAATGTATTCTATTAGCTTCTGTGAAAGCTCAACAAATGTATGTGACTTTTCAGTTAGCAATTTCATAGCTGCATTCCCATTAATCACATGGAATAAATCAGTTTATTAGTTCTGTAACAGAACCTCAGCTCACTGGCCTAGTGACCATACCCAGAAATAGCAGAAAAATCAGATTTCACAGGAAAGCATGCATAAAGATAAAGCAACATGTGATCATCTAAACCAGATAAACCAACCCACTCCAAAAGCAAGAGCAATCACTCCCCTTGTTTTTCCCCTCACCCCACAAATGACATGTTTTTCCTTACTGTCATAGCTACAATAAGCAGAAATTTTATTGAAATAGTTTCACTGTTGGCTTGCTTGTCCTGACAGCAAGGGCAGGAATTTCATCTTCTCTGCACATTCTGCTAGTGCCTTTTGGGATCTTGTCAAAGATTTTTTATTATTTATTATTTTGTTATTAGTAAGTCTCACCATTCTAGGATAGCCACCTTCAAGCTACATAGGTAATAGATGGTACTCTGGATGAATTTAAGCCCTGTATTCATGCGAGGAACTGAAAAAGGGACTGCAAAAGCTAAGAACATGAGACACTGAAGATTCTGGTGCAGAGGCAAGACACAATAGGTGGAAGCAACTCCAGTCTTCGTTTCAGGCATAAAAAGGGATGCAATACATACTTCATAACAGGGTTACAGGATGTACATGGATGTATCTAAAATAAACTTGAAGATAATTCTTTACTGTTCTATTGGCAAAGCACTGCCAAAGTATATTGAAAAGTATATACCCCAATCCAATCAGTTCAGAGCATCCAAAGACTTCCACTGGTAGCAGTTCTATGCTACAGAATCAGATATATACACACATATCTTTCTTTTTGAATGCAGAGCAGAAAATGACTCTATTGTGAAAGACTAACCTAATTTATCCGACTAGTGCAGAGGTAGTTAAAAGACTGCCTATGTGTTTCATGCTTTAAGGAATTATTTCAAATCTCTAGATGGCAGGTAAGTCTGGGATGACAGGAGGCTAGATTGTGTGAGCTGAAGTATCTCTGGACCACGTTGATGTATGAAAAAAAGAGTCCCCGAGCAGGTAGGTCTCAAGATCTGCCAAATATTCTTCCACTCCAAAAAGAAAAGCAGACAGTTGTACCTGCCATAAAGTGGATGAACATTTATGTGCACACAGAGACCTGACTAAACCATGGTAAAGGGAAGTCATTGCTTTCAATCCTAACCCCCAAGAAATCTAAAGCAGACAATTTGACAAAATTTTACTTGAAGTCCAGGTTCACTGGGCATGGCTTTTGTTGTGGTTTTGTTTTTTGGTTGGGTTGGGGGGGGGTGGGGGGTGGGGGAGGGAGGGGGTTGGGGTTTTCTAGTTTCCATGGATGATTTACATGTCAAGAGAACAGAGGAAGCAAGGCAAACCTGTACTCAGGTCTTCACACTATTATTCTGACAAATAATGATCTAAGCTGCAACAGTTATCACTAAAATATACAGACCCCGGAAACTGCATAATTTATGGTATCAACAATTAATGAGACAATTTGTTTCACGCTGGCACTAACAGCACAGCACAGGTAGAAGGTTCTTTCACCAGTGGAAGAACTTCTATCCCAAATAGAATCCAAAGCAACTGGCATAGCAAGTTTCCCCAAGAGCTTATCTATCACATATCTGCTTCCTCCCAACCACAAATTATATTAGTTGGTCCAATAAAAATTGTTTCTTCTTACAAGCCTCACATCAGCCTAGACAAAAGTCAGAACTCATCCACTTGTGCCATTAGATACCCGAAGTGCCCACAAGCCACGTGCCAAGTATGTCACAGTAAAAACAGGTGTACTGCTGTGTACCCCTTTAAAATAGAATGGAGGTTCACCCTCATAACAGAATTTTGAGATAAAAGACTGACAAAACCATAAAATTTTAAAGTAACTTTACACTGTTAAGTCTTACATTTCTAGGAGATTTTTCTTGAAATTTTATAAGCACAGCTGACAACTGCAGGCAAACTCGAAAGTAAATCTATTTCAGGCTGCAATTCCACTAGTAGCCGAGTTGACCTAAGTGACCTTCTGCAGCCAAAAAGGAAAGATCTCTCTCACACTTCCATCTCACAGTTCCACAAATGGATCTCGTGTGAGGTGGCCTGAAACTTCTGCTGACATAGAGAGTTAACCAGTTTTTGAAGAGTGATTTGGAGTATCACCTTAATTTTCTTGTGGTTTAGTGAGTTTAGTCAGTTCAGACTTCTATAAGCAGAGCTGGAAAGAAACAACCCTTCCTTTCAGCTGCTAAACTCCAAGCTTAGCTCATACGGAACCAGGTTTAAACTTTAAAATGGCCTTTTACTAAGGGAAAGGGTAAGTAGGCCTCACCTGAAAGATAACGTGCTACAAAGTACGATAGATACACACATCGAGAAAGATTTGGTATTTCTAAGGCTCAGGGTGGAGCCCTACATTCAATCTGTATTAGACACTGCTTTGCTTAAATAATATGAACACCTGCAAATATAAATTTCTGACTACGTGGGATTTGAAATTTTAAGAACAGTGCTTTTCCTTCTCCAGCACAGAAAACATACAGTGCTGTTCTAACAGGACAGATTCATGTTCAATATTGTTATTTCTCTAACCATATTTTCACAATCACGAGTATTGATTTCTACAGTGCAAGATTACATGTCTGACCCAGAGTAGCAATGCGCACAGATATGAAATGCTGTTGCACTGACAGGCATGTGTGGTCATTTGCAGCAATCTTACAATTTTATGTCTACTTTAAGTAGGCTTTATGTTTGATCTGGCATAAAGCTTACCCTCAATGCTCTTTGAACAGATTTGAACCAGCAAAGCAATTTTACACTAGATCAGCATTTTATGCCATAAAGGTGTGAAATATTCAGTGTCATTTTAGGAATCCTAAAGCATGACCTCAAGCTTGTCAGGATTACAACTGAAAGTTAGTTTCCTTCACATTCTTGCTCATCTTGTCCTTTCTTACTCCCTGAAACTGATTCTCCACCCCAGGCTGGCCTTACCAGACTGCTTACACGGTGCACGATGAATTCTATAAAGGGGCAGATACAGGCTGAATTTTCCGAAGGAGGGTAATTTTAACCCAGACTGGTTCTCCCCATTCAGTTCAACATACAATCCTACAAGCAGCTGCAGCTCCACAACCACCGGGACTGCCTGTGAGCAAAACTACACTGTATCTATGGTTATAATAAATTATTGAAGCTGAAGACTGAAAAATGTTTTAATACATCAGCTGTACCTGACAGGATTTTAGCAAGTCTGAGCTGACCAGACAGCTAATGGTTCAGCATTTCTAAACCTCTAAGTGTAATTCTCAGCATGTGAGATGAGAACAGCAAAGTGCAAGACCAGCAGTTCACTTCTCACTCATCTCTGTAGCGCTCTTTAGGAGCTCATAATGTATAGCTTAAATAATTGAAGTAAGGTGCAAACTAGAGGTGAAAAGCTTCTTTTATGTATACAAAATGTTTTGAAGCAGTAGTAATCCATATCCATCTTCCAAGTAAAATCCAAACAAAGGTAAACATGGATATAACTTTAAAGCCTTCTAGTCTTCACTTAAAAAAAAAAAGACATTGAAAGTTGTAGTATCTGAAATATAAAGACAAAAAAAGCCAGATATCAAGTTTCAGATACTATAATCCTCAGGAACCTCAGCTATTTCGTGATTTTCAGAACTATGCTTTGCCTGTCTCTCCCAAAGCATTTTCTGATGTAAAATAGAGTGCAAGTTATCTATGTGACTTCAGAAAAATGCAGATAAATAACACACACTTATTATGAAATGCACAAAAATGATGAGAACTATTTGCCTCCTATTTTTGGTACAAAACCATACAATATAATGTGTAATACAGGCAAAAAAAATACTGTATTGCTGAAGTTAAAGAACCTGCCTTTAAATGTGAGGGGAAAAAAAAAAAAGTATGTTTACCTGTTGCTTCTGGTACGCAGTGTTCGGGTTAATTTTGGACTCCAAAAGAAGAGAGCCTAGAAAAAAAAAGTTCCACTTATTTACATGTGTACTAGAATTTCAATCTCAACATGAATTTTCTGATCGCTCTTCCTCAAGTATGTATTAACACCTTTCCTCCCAACAATAAGCCTGTTAAACCCATATCCTACACTTTCTATTTCATTTTCCCCTCAAAAATATTGTTCACATAGTACAGAACATTCAAGAGTATTTTGAGGACTGGAGTTTTAACCTCTTATTCTGAGAAATTACTTTTCCACAGATATTTTTTTTATTATAAACTCTACAAAAAATAATCACATAAAAAGCATCACAACTGCACTCTGTAAATCACCTACAGTTGTTTTGTACAAAATCTGCTAATCACATGGCTAACTGTTCTCAAAGTTTAGCTAAAACCCTTACATTATTGTGCTGGAAAGCATATCTAGAAACCAATGCTTACAACAGCAACCATTATGACTGCAAGTAACACCACCAAAACACTCAGACATGATAAACTTAGGAACAACGGTTTCACAGCAGCTTACACTGATTTAAGACATTAGAACAGCAATTCCATTCTCATGTCTGTTTTCTTGTCCTTCCTTTTGCATAAGCATTACTGTTAATACCTGTCATGTTTAAATGGTTTGGAGGGTTGATCTAGGTCAAAACAACCCTTAAAACCACTTTTACTTCTGGTCCAATCATTTCCCTCATCCACCTCGCTGCTCAGCTGCACAAATGCCAGTGCATGAGGGACTCTTTAAAGCCATGACTTAAACTTACATACCTGCAGAGCTTCACTTAACATACATGAAGAAGTACTGATAAATTCACCTGCATGGTCAGCCTTGTAGTAGAAACCATAAGGCTGCAAGCACACCCTTGAAAGAGACACTTCTCCATTCATTTACCTGCTTCACTTTTTTTTGAAGAATAAAGTCCAAACTCTAAGAAAAGTCTCAACTTCTCAGTTTCATAGCCACAGTTAGAAGGCAGTCTTATATTTATATTACTATAGCATTTGCCAAACATCCCCACAAAATCTACACTAAAGAAAAATAAAAAAATGCTTCAACCACCTCAAATACAGAAGACTGAGAACTTGAAGACAGGACAAGAAAACTAATTACTTGGATTTGAAAAACATACTTGGAATCAAAAACTATACTTCCAAATCTCACAGCAGGATCAACACGTAGCTAGTTTTCACCATCTGAAGAGTATATCCATTACAAAATCCACAGCAAAAAATATCCCAAACCGAAATTTGTTTAGCATCCTCAATCTCATAGGTTATATTTACAAAACAATCCCACTCTCCTTTCAAGAATTACTAGGTGTTTACTAGGAAGTAACATGTGGAAGGGTCATATTGCGATCAGTCAAAATAAGACTGATTTTGATTGAAAGGGACCTCCAAAGTTCATCCAGTTCACTCCCATCACCAAGCCATCTTCAACTAGATCAGGTTGCCCAAAGCCCCACCCAACCTGACTGCAAACATTTCCAGGGATTGGGCATGTACCACCTCCCTGGGAAACCTGTGCAACGCCTCACCAGCCTCATCGTAACAAATTTCTGCCTTATAGCTAAGTCTGAATCTATCCTCTTTCAGTTTAAAACCATTGCCCCTTGTCCTGTTGCTGCAGGCCCTACTAAGAAGTCTGCTCCCATCTTTCTTGTAAATCCCCTTTAAGTCTTGAAAGGCTGCAGTAAGGTCTCCCCAGAGCCCTCTCTTCCCCAGGCTGAATTCCAACCCTCTCAGCCTTTCCTCACAGAAGAGGTGTTCCACCCCTCTGATCATTTCCGTGGCTCTCCTCTGGACCCACTCCAACGTCCATGTCTTTGCTGTGCTGAGGACTCTGGAGCTCGACACAGTACTCCCAGGTAGGGTCTCACCAGAGCAGAGAGGCAGAATCACCTCGCTTGACCTGTTGGCTATGCTTCTTTGATGCGGCCAAGGATTCGGTTGGCTTTCTGAGCCGTGAGTGCACATTGCCGGCTCATGTCCAGCTTTTCACCCATCAGTACTCCCAAGTCCTTCTCTGTGAGGCTCCTCTCAGTCCCTTCGTTTCCCAGCCTGTATTGATACCGGGGGTTGCCACAGTCCAGGTGCAGGACCCTGCACTTGGCTTTTGCTGAATGAACCTCATGAGGTTCACACAGGCCCGCCACTCAAGAATGTCTAGGTCCCTCTGGATGGCATCCTGTCCCTCAGGTGTGTCAACCACACCACTCAGCTTGGTGTGATCTGCAGATTTGAAGGGTCCACTCCATCCCACTGTCTGTCACTGATGAAAATGTTATGGTGGGGGAGGTGAGGGAAGAGACTTAACAACAAGATCACAAAATCTTACTTGCTGAAAGAGTGGTGTATCACTAAAGAACTACGTAAGTATCGTAACAGTTTGCTGTCTAATAAGAAAGGTTTTACTTTGTGAATTTAGAAGCTTTATCAAAGATTTTTATATTCATTAGCTTACTGTGTTTGTGATAATCTGATACAATAATTTTTTTTAATTAACAAAGTAACTTACATGTGATGTCTACTTCTTTCTAATTTCTAAGTCTGTTCTACAAGAAGCAGCCTTCACTAATGAAGCTGGCTTGAGAAGCTATTGCCTTGTCTCAACTGCTCTTGCATTGAGCTGTTTACAAACTCAGACACAATCCAACAACAAAACAGAACTAAACAGCCCTCAAGGGAAAACAAGACACAATGGAAAAGCAGTCTCCCCCCAAAACCACATATACTATCCTTTCTTAAGAATTCTTCCAGTTTTCTAACTTGCACCAGCTCTGTGAACAAAACTGCTTGTGTGCTCAAGTGCAGTAGCATAACTAAAAAAAAAAATAAAAAATAATCACAAACTATAGAGCAGGGCAGAGAAGGAAAACATCTAAGATAAGCTTTACCATGAATCCAATACACTGCAGTACTTGGGCCACAGTCTCAAGCTTTGAATTTTTGGGTCTGCCTAGTGAACATCTAGGAACAGTATTCCCTTTATTACAATCATCAGTTATAGGCAGTATTTCACTTCAATCTTACTTTCAGTTTCAAAGGCTCAGCTTCAACTACAAGTTTCAGAATATTATTTTGTCCTATTAACTTAGTTGACTAGGTTCTAGAAAGTCTTTACTGTCCAGAAATACTTAATACCATCAAGTATGAATTAAATAGTTAGATTAAAAAAAAATTAAAAGCAGTTGATAAACATTTTGACTGCTAAACACAGATCTACAGACAATGAGATCCTGAAATTAGCCGAGTATCACACAACTTGAACGCCACGTTTGAAAAACCCCTATTAAAAAAAATAATATTGAAGACAATTGAATGCAGACATTTCATCTTCCAGGCCAGAAGCAGACACTAGAGAATGACCTCTTTACTAGACTTATTTCTTCTTCTCTGCTAAACCTGATGCTTGCAGGAAAGACAAATCAAGCCTTACAAGGCTTGACTTGCTTCTCATCACTACATGATTCAACTTACTCCTCACTGTAACTAGAAAAATATGAATTTGGAGATAGAAACATGCTGAAGTGTAAATTCTGCTCTACAACTAATAGCTGCCCCAAATCCATCCTTCTGAATAATCTGATGCTCCATTTGTGCAATTTGTTCACCAAAAAGGGTTCAACAACTCAAAATCTGTGACTATTCTACTAGTTAGTTCAGTGGGTTTACTTTTGTATAGTAAGTTTTACAGATTCAGGCCCCTTCCTGGTATGAGGCAGTCTCTGTTACTTGCTTCTGGGAACCAGGCAACAGAAACACATCTGTAAAATAAATTCATCAGAAAAAGTTTACAAAAATCTCACATACTGTAAATAAAAGTTCTTCTCCAAAGTCAGTATCAGTACTGATTCCTAAATACAGTTTAAGATGCTTACCCTTGCATTTGTCATAAGCAATTACTTTCTATGGAGGTATTTTTCTCTTGGTACTATACTAAAATACATTAAGACTATCCAGTCTACTTTATAAAAATACGCCAACAAAATCTTACCTTCATTGACACAATGACTCTACTCAAAGTTAGGTAAGACCTGAAAACTCACCTTAATACAAGCCATAGTTTTAATAAAGCCCTGAAAATTATGCAGATCTAGTTATTTTCTAAATTATAGCCTTGAATGAATTTGTAAAGGTAACTGCAAAACAGTGGTGCCAGAAAGTAACATCTAAAACCACCTATAAAGATGAAAATTGATTTGCAGAATTATGTTATTTGCCACTGTAATGCCATATAGCACAGCTGGGTTTTTTTGTTTCTATAACACCACCATTCTGTGCTGTGAAAGGAATGTGTGTATAGGGAAAGACTTGCTCAAAACAGACTACATACAGATATACAACGCTATTTTCAAAGACAGTTAAAGAACATCAAATATCCCAATGCAGTAGTCTTAAACAACAAATCTGAAGACTTGTTTACGTGTACGCATATGGAGGAGACCTGCTGGTATGAGAGTGCTCCTCTCCCATCAAATTATGGGGATCCTTCCTCAAAAGCAGAAAAGGTACAGTGTTGCATGACCCTTCACCAATATAAACATGTTTAAGTAAGTTTCAATTCAAGAGCTGGTTTTCCCAAGATACACTCAGAGGTTTAAGTTCTGCAGTCACTTCTGCTGCTACTGAATCACAGAAACTTAACAGCTGAAACAGAACTCCAAGAACACAGTCTGCACTCACAAGTGACTATTCTCCCATCTAACACACATTTCTGAAGGGTTAAACCCAAATATTAAGGAGAGGGGAGAACCAGGAGAAAACAAATAAAAAAATTCCCCCCATCCCCCATGTTGTTTTTTTTCCCCTCATTTTAACCTAAGGTAAATATATAGCCACAAATTTCTCAGTGTTGCTTTCCTAAAACTAACTAACTAAAAGTAATCCTTTGAGTCTGAGCAAGGTAAAGCAAACTTAAGCCAAATTCTGGCTAAGCCTTCTGCCAGTATTATGGGGCTACTGATACCTAGTCTAAAGAAACAGCAGAGATGTAGATGTCTGCCCTGTGGCAGAAGGCATTAACATACAGAATTCAGAAGTGGCAAACTACAACTTCTGAATAAAAGTTATTAGATAGTTCCTAAAAGATAGCTGGCAAATATGGCCTCCAATGTGGGAGTTCACTTTGGCTTGTCAAGAAGTTTAGTTACAGGACTAGTAAAGTTTAATTAAAAGTTTAAGCCTTCAAGTTAACCCAAAACAGTTGAACAGAAAAGTTAATTTTAGAGGTCTCTTCAGCCATCTGGGCTCAGAACAACAAAAGTGATATGAAACCATGCAGTGAAAAATCTAGAAGCACACAGACATTTTAAAAATTAAGCAGGCCACAGCAGCCTAAAATACCATGTGAGAAACAGGTCATAAGAAATCAAAGGCTTATGATTACACACAGAAACTCACATGGAAGGTGACCCTTGGTAAAACAAGAGTTCACTACTGCTCTACTGCAATTCAAGTAGAATACACTGTTACTAGGAATCACACAGAGAAACTTCAGGGTTTCAAGTCAAAAAAGTTAACAGTTAAGTGGCAAAAAAAAAAAATACAATTCACTGTTTCAAAGATTAACCTATCTGATCTGAAAGCAGTGTATGGCATTTCTGTACTATAACAGATTACACCAAATTGCCTGTAATGACTCTTAGAAGTTCAGTGCCTGCGAGCATTAGACATCCCAGATAGCAACACAAATAGCCCATCTGCTCTAAATTCTTTTAAGATGTTAATAAAACTCTAACCCAAGAAAAATAACTCCACTCCTACGTATTTAAAAAAAAAAAAAGACACTCTTACTCAGTTATTACTTTCGTTCCAGATGACCGCTTACCTTGGACTTGGTATACTGATTGTAGCTCCCTTATCTGAACACCCTGACCCTGTCATAAAATCTCAACCACTTGTAAAGCACTTAGGAGCTACACCAAGTCACAGCTGTGCAATCAAGAGACTGAACTATGTGCTAGCCCACGTGGTCAGCCATACGATTCTCTGGTAAATCTGCTGTTGTTCTGTGCACAGCCAAACTGGCCCTTTAACAGGAGTGGGAATTTCCCATACACAGCAGGAACTACTGGTAACATCCCCTCGGCATCCCCCACTCAGGAAACTGAGCCTTCAGCTTCAGGCAGATCCGGAGGTTTTCAGTCAGCTTCCTGGAGTAAGTTAGTAAGAACATGCCAGCGTGCACAGGATGAATCTCAGCTCAAACCTAGGAAAAGCTGGTTTAGAAAAGGAGGAAGGAAGACGGTTTCATTGTGGAAGGAGGAGGAGCTGGTGAAGAAAGACAGTACAAGAATGCAATGGAAACATGGAGGCAAATCGTGTATAGGTCAGGCTCCTACTTCTTTTATGGTTTTGATAACTAGAGAGGAAAAAAATTAAATCACAGTCAGCTCCTTCATTTAGTTAAAGCACACAAGGGAACACAGAAATTGAGTGATGCCGAAAACACAAATCTTTTTCCAAACCACTTGCTCACATGCAAAAATTACTATATCTGCCCTCAAAACCAACCCACAAACAACTGACACCGGGAGTAAACAAACGATAAATCAAGTTTTATGAGGCGTTTACATAAGCAAGTTAGAAAAACTAGCCTATAAATAGAGTGCACATTTACCCAGGACTGATATTGCATACTAAATTAAGAACTTTAGCTCTGTATATTATTCAACACTCTTGAAGTACATGTGTGCTGTTTGAGAGAAGTATAATGTGTGTATCCTATTAAATATACTTCTGTGTATTAGGTGCTATTAGTAAGTTCTGCTTTTATTAGAGTATCTTCACTATGCAACACAAAGTAATGTCTTCATCTTTGTTTTGGGATCAGCTATACTAATTTGTATTTTCCTTCTTACAGATGTTCATTCAGAACAAATAAGCTGGCAACAACAGTCCAATTCAGGTTCTAGCCAGTTTTAAGCATACATATTCCACTGAAAGTCAATAACTGGGTTTTAGTTTGAATGGGCTATTTCTTCACAGGCATGTTATGAACTGCAGTTCTTTCACTTTCTTTTCAAAAAAAAAAAAAACGAAAAACACCACAAAAAACCAGAAAATTGTTTAGTGTATAGAAGACATGATAGTTTTTAAACCTAAGCACATCAGCCACATAGGACTCTACCTACAAAAAAAATAAACCGTTAATTTAAAATTGAATTTAAAACCTAATAAAAGATTAGCCTAAAAATAACCTTTCTTTTTACCTCACTCCCGCATGTTGAAATTAAACTAAGTCTACTTCCATTTTGAATGTTTTCTCTTACACTGTGATGTTGACCAAACTAGAAATGCATCTTCTTCAGTGTAAAATAGATAAAATCAAGTATTGGTTTAATTTTTTACTGTATAATCAAGAAACTACAAAACCCCGAGATTCACACTTATCAATTATCAAAACCCTGCTCAGATGAAAGTTTGATTCATCAATATCAGTTTATGATCTTTGTACTTTGTCAGAACTTTCTCAAATAGTAAGAATTAATCATTCTCAAGTTGCTTTTCATCCTAGCTCCTAAAATGAAAAAGCCAAATAAAGAAAATCACAAGCTCTGTTGACAGTCACAAGCTATAACTAGATCTACAAGTCACTAGATACAGTAGCTATGTATCTGATGAAGTAATAAGTTGTGCACCGACAGACTCAACTAGCAAAATGGTACATGCTAGATATGGCAAAGCATATTTTAAAATCTACTCTGATCGTAGCAGCCATGAACTCAATCAACAATCCAGACTAGCCCAAACATGCAGCTACAGGGGTAGATTCTGCTACTCAGCCTGTACTACTGTCATATGTTGTCAAAAATGTGAAGGAAGTTGATAATGTATCATTTTAAACTGATTTACAAGAAGATCTAGAACAGCTTAATGACTAAGAACCACCATTCCATAAAAAAAAAAATCTGAAAATGCTGCTCTGTCCATTGTATTGTCTTTACTACTGTAACAACTGTACTTTAATAACTGTTGACAGCTTTTAAAGTCTTGCATAATCCTTGCTACCAAAGAAAGGGGGAGGAGGGGGTGTTAGCCATACAATGACTTTTTAAACATTTACTACTAAAAAACATGATCAAAGTTTTGAACAACAGCTTTCACTAGTGGATCCTTTCCAGAAATATCTAAGGAAGGATACATCACAATCACCAGTTTTGAAATTGAAATACGTTGGGAACCCGGTGATAGAACACTAGATACATAAACCATACAAGACTTACAAGACCTGAACGTATTTTATACGCAACACTGTGTACTCGCTATGAACCAAGCACCTACTATGCATGCACTTCATGGCAACCTTCCATTTCTTACCCTTGGCCTAACACGAATGAACTACGGTTAGTGCCTACTTGCTTTTAAGAATCGCATTTGAATTACGCAGCAAAACATTACAGCAACAGAGACAAAGCTAGGTCCAGCTCCTTTGCTGGGTAGGATGAGGAAAGAGCGTACCTTCAGACACACACACTTACCATCACTCTCTGCCCTGACTAGCAGGGACATGCCCTTGAGCCTCTCCACGTAGCAAGAGGACACATGCCCTGTGCCTCGATCATCCCACTGGCGGTCCTCATTTAGCGTGTAAACCTTCACCCTCCGCCGGGTGTCAGTCATCCTGCCGCCTGCCACACCACTGCCACCACTCTGGCTTGCAACCGCTGGAGGAGCAGGAGACTGGTCGGGGGCTAGGCCCCCCTCAAAGGAGGGGAGCAGAAAAGAAGGTAGCAGCCCCACACGGGCACGCCAAGCAAGCTCTTCTTACTCCTCTTCAGTGCTGCAATGGGATCCTCATTATCGAGGGTAACAGAGGACTGGGGGGCGCAGGGCAAGAGGGGGAACAGGAGGTGAAGATATGAAAGGGGAGCCGCTCCAGGCACCGTCAAGCGCTGCACAAAAGGCGAGTGAGCCTATGCAGGGGAGAGCCGCAGAGAGGAAAGAGGCTCTTGGCAAGGGCGAAGGGCTGGCAGAACAGGCAGTGAAGAATGGATCCTGGAGGAGAAGAGGATCCACGGGAGTGGAAGCAGCGGTGGACAGCAGATGGCACGGACGACAACGGGCAGCCGGGCCGGGGTGACAGGAGCAGGCGAGCCTGGAGGCCGGGGCCCTGGCGAGGGAAGCAGGCGGGAGGCTGGCGAGGCCGGGGTGAAGCAGGCGGGGGAAGGCAGGCGGGAGAGGGGCCGCTCGCCCCGGCCCGGCGCTCGGCTCTATTGTGCAGCAGCTGCCCAGGCCCGAAGCCCCTCGCTCGCCGTCCGTTAGCGCGGGGCTCCGGGAGCCGTCCTTCCCGCCGGGGCTGGCCGCGGCCTGCAGGCACTGCCTGTCCCGGGGCGAGATGAAGCGGGCGGGCGGGCTCAGAGCCCCGTCTCCCCCATGGGCTCCCGTCGCAGGCGGCAGCTTCACTCCCAGCCCGACTCCGCCGCCATATTCTTCTTCCTCTTCTTCCTCCTCCTCCTCCCGGTGCTGCGGCGGCTCAGTCCCGACTCCTCAGCGCGCCCGGCGACGTGGCTGCGCTCCAGGCGCTCAGCAGCCCTGCCAGCGGAGAGACGCTCAGCCCTTCAGAGGGGACGAGCGGCGACGGCGCGACACAGCACAGCGCGGCCCGTCCAGCCCGGCTCCCACCGGCTCCGTCTCCG
This sequence comes from Falco peregrinus, assembly GCF_023634155.1. Lineage (NCBI taxonomy): Eukaryota > Metazoa > Chordata > Aves > Falconiformes > Falconidae > Falco > Falco peregrinus. Next base: position 88,049,128 of record NC_073721.1, read on the forward strand.
CCTCAGTCACTGCGCGGCCGCCATCTTGGTTTCACCTCTCACTGGAGGCGCGGGGTCTCCCAGCCAGCGGCGGCACGGGCCGCCCGCCAGCGTTTAAAGGGCCAGCCGCCCCGCGTGGGCTGTGGGTGGGGGCATGCTCCGCGCCGCCAGCACCGCCGTCTCGGATCCGCGCGGGCGGGACACGCGTGGGGCCCTGGCTGGGCCGGGACCGCGGGCCCCGGGAGCGGAGGGGCGGCGCCGGCTGCCCGCGCTGCCTCCCCGGACCTCGGCGGGGGGGGGCCGGGGCCGGGCGGCGACCGGTACCGCGGCGGGGCGGGAAGCGCGCGGCCCCGGCCCCACGGCGGGGGACGCCCCGGGGCTGCACCTGGGGCCGTGTTCCGGGGTCTTCGTGCGCGCCGCTCGGCGGAGCGGGGGCCGCTCGCCAGAGGGTGGGCTGCCGGTGCCTTTCCTGTCTTCCTTTTTTTTTCCTGTCACGCGTTGCTGACTGATCCAAAAGTTAGACAGCTTCTGGCTGAGCGGCTACTGGGGCTCCGCAGCAGAGATAGGATCTAACAATCGCCGTAACAAACAGAAGCTGTCGAGGCTCTGCTTTTGCTGCCGCTGCCAACATCTGAACATACGTCTGAGGGATTTCCCTAAAATGTGCAAAAGCACTAGTGCATTCAGCACCCCACTGACACACCACTGCATCAGAGGGTATTGTGTGTGTTCCGAGCGTATCCCTGCCACGCTGCGTACATGGGAGCTCACTGTGAGTTAAGTACTCAACTAGGTCCATTTGTTTTCATTTTATACTTTAAAACAAGTATTGATACTTGTTTATCAAAGTGAGTTATACAGGGGCTGGTTTGAGCCAAAACCACAGATGATGAGCTTTCACCCCAGAATTAATGACACATCACTTGGAAGCCTCTGGTCAAGACCAGTTTTCCATCTGCTTGCCCACTGAGAAAGCCAGCCAGCTCCAGAGCTGGTACCCAGTTCCCTGATGTGCTCAGGTGAAGCCCTTTGGCCTTTGCTTTCAGGCCTGGCTCTGACACCTGAAGGCTGGTTAACAATACAAATGCCTTCAAGAGTATTTTTTGGGTACCCATAGCACAGCTGAAGGTGTGTTGTGCTCAGCGGTTCTCGGTAGTGTTCTTGGCTGAGGCAACGAAAGGTCTGAAAAGACGCAGTTGCCTGAGAACTGCAGACCATGGGCTGCAATGGAGGGGAACTGTCACGCCGCACCTGCACAGAAAGGTGCTCGTCACCTTCACTCGGAGACCCGTGCAGCCCCCAAGGGGATGTGCCCAGGGAGGTACTGCACTAGAACGTCTCTTACACAGTTCTGGAGATGGATTTTTGAGACTTCTAAGAAGATCGATGTCACTTAGAGAAACCTCTGTGGGACCATTATACTCGTTTCCAATTTGCAAACTGTACCCTCTTGTGGCCATCACATTAAGTATAGACCACTGTTCGCTGCACTTTTGATTCTTTCAGGGCTTTTTGTGAATTGAAAACAAGTTCAATCACATTTCAGTTTGCATAGTTTGCTTTATGAAAATTTGGGTTCAGCTTCTTTTAATTGGCCTTGTATTATTTTTATACCAGTTTGAACAATGCTCAGCCCAACAGTGCCTGCTTGTCAGGTTTTATCCCAGTTCTCATTATTTTTGGCAAGGGGCTTTATTTTTTCAAACATTCCCACCCCAGACATTCCAGAAGAAAGGTTAGCCATGGAGGGCAACTTCCCATGCTGAAAAGGAGATGTGAAAGAAAAAAACACTCAGGTTATTTTTCCTTGGAGTCATGAGGGAGAAGGTAAAGTGTGTCAGGTCACACCTCAGTTCCTTCTCTCCATTTCCAGAGGTTTGACAGACTGTGTCCAGGGGGAAGTATCTTCAGGGACTGCTGAGGTTAGGCTCCCTTAGTTCCTGTAAATAGTAAAGGACCTTGCCCTGGCAGAGGTTTTCACCCATTAGAAACTGAGTAATAAATGAGGAAATGAAGTATTGAATAGAGTTTTAAACTTTTCCTATTCATAGGAAAGTAAATGCATGTGGATCGATATGGATGGATTAAGCCTAAACTGGATTTACCAGCAAGGGCCTCTTGCACAGCAGTCAAGACTAAAGAACAAGGTAACTTTTTCTTTCAATATCTGCTCATAATTTTGGGAAAGAAAATTGCATTGTTAGTATGAGGAACTTCAGATCAGACATATAACTTGGAGCTATGCACTAAAGCATTATTAGAGGTCCTAAAAATCCTAGGTAATTATTTTCTGACCAAAAAAATTCCTAGTAGGGCAGTAACTTCAGACTTTATTATGGTAATCATAATTGCTAGAATGAAAGTCAGTGCTTGCCTGAGTATTTAGACATGGCTACGTTCAGTACATGGAAACAAACTATATACACACACATGGACACTGGCTATGTCCTCTTGTTCCCAACATGTTTTGACTTGTTCTCAAAAAAGCCGTGGAGAATGACTGAGTGAAAAGAAATATGACGTAGAAAAACTATCAGAATAGGGGGAAGTCTATTAAAGAAGAAAATATCTATAAATAAGTTAGTCTATTGTAATCAAGAAATGGGACATTCAGAAAAATACATTTCTAATTTAGTGGGGAAGCAAACAGCAGCTTGAAATAAATACAAGAAGTAGAAAAAAGGCAAACCTAGCCATCATTACAAGCTATAAAGCATAGGAAAATGGATGAAAACATAAGGAATATGCATGGTTGGTAGTTTTAGGAACAGCTCAAGTTTTCTAAATCTTAAGACTACTATAGGCCTACAATGCAAAAAAGTAGAACTGTTTAATAAATCAATTTGTTCTATACTTGAATGTGTGATGGATTTTTATCACATGATGATGATGAAGTGTTTTCCTATAATTTTTAAGAAGGGTGTTGAAGAACCTTTCTTAGAAATACACAGATCCTAAAGAACTTGAATTCGAGAGTCCTAAAGGATTTTGCATGTGTGATCTCAGGAAGCATGAAACCATATTAATTTTTATTAAAGATTAAATTATTGCCGAAATTCTGCAAGACATGAAGACTGACTATTCAAATCCGACAAGTGAAAATACAGCAACAGACTTATTTATCTGACATCAATTACAGACAAATACTGATACAGGATGCAAGAAGGAATTACAAGATAGAAATATAGCAGTAGCAGCTGATGTGGCTTTATGGAAAAATTGTTCAATTTATGGTGCAGATATGCTTGGATATTTCTTGGATATTTTTCTGGGAAGTCAACACTATTCTATGAAGAAAGCCCATGCTGTGGTCAGATGTGAGGTGACTGGCATAGCTCAAAAGGAGTTATCGATCAGCAGAGATGATTCTAGATGATTGGGCAGAAATCAAGAGTGATGCTCTTTAGAATTTGTAGTAATTATTAGAAAGTCAATGTGGAATCTCTGTGAATAAAAACTCTGTATGACTCATAGAGCCTGGAAGAATTATATGTACAGCTGAAGGCAGAATGGTCAGAAACAGACAGGTTCACCTGCTGAAGGTTCTGATGAAGGAGAAGGAATGGGTTAGCCTGGGACAGCTGGGAAGGTTACTGGCAGCTGCTTCTGGCTTATTCCAACTTTACAAGTGTCTGTGAGCTCATAAGCACCTCCTAGTCATTACTGCAATTTTAAGGGAAACAATGGCACTTTAACTTAAAATTCCAAGCTCAAGCAGCCAGGATGGGGGGCACCACGGTCAGCCTGGGATGGCTTGGTTGTGCTCCGACTTACACCTCACAAATGGCACCATCCAGATACAGCCAAATACAAGGTCACACCCATGGGAATAAATAGTAAGGCAGCTTTGAAAGAACTAAACAAGAAACCCAACACAAACTTCTTGTATCACACTGTGCCTATAAAATCTAATGCAGGTATATTGCAAGCTAGTAAGCTGTGGAAGAGTGTAACATCAGGGCTAAAAATAGCTTTAATGCCATAATCTGTAATTCTGGTGTCTTCACTGTTAACAGATTCTACGAAATTGAAAAGGGTCAGAAAGGACTGCTTTGAAGAACTTTACTTTTCTTCACATCCGTTTGCTGCCCTTCAACATCTCAGGTTCCTGCAGCATGCACTGTTTTGCAGCATACCCTATGAATTGCTTCTCAGATGCTGCTGCTCAGTTTTCACATCCTCCTGCAGATCCCCTAGAAGTAGCCCTGTTCTTGTACCTGAAACACAAACCTGAACCTGTGTAGGTCAGCAGTTAAAATTCTTCCTTCTACATAATATGCATATGAATCCCCTCAACAGAAATGTCATGTCTTTTCTTTCAACCCATATTGTCATCTTAATTTTCACAGTGCTGTAAAGACCCCCAGTCTTCCAAGCAGAGCTTTCTTTCAACTGCAGAGTCATGCAAATCTGTATTTGTTTTGAATTCCTGTATTCATCACTGGAAATGCTGCACTTTATCTAAATACATAGGCCTCATCATCAAAGAGTGAAGAATTTCAAAGCACTGCTGAAGCTATTGGATGCAGAGAACATGTCTGGGTCATTTATTCATCCAGTAGTGAAAATTCCCCTTTTTCTGAGTGGAACTCCGAGACATCTAATTTATGCTAGCTGTCCCTATGCAATGCATATTTCTATTTTTACATTTATTTTTGTGCCTGTTGAATGTATTTGTAAACCTTTTCGGTAAGATGTTACTTGAGTACTTTGTTTCCTTTTTCTATGGCAGACTTCCTGACTTCCTATGGCAAACTTTTGCTCACGTGTATCTTTAAAAAAAAAACAAACAAAAAACCAACCAAGATTTCCAGTACTTTATCTGTAACTCTGACTGCAAGAGGCTTCTCCTAGACCCATACAATTGATGGTCTTTTGAGAAAATGATGGATAGAGAGGCAGTAAGTATGAGATCCACATCATAAACTTGTTTCCAAGAAGCTTTGAAAGTCCACCAGAAATCCAGAAGAGAAAAAATCTGGCCCCATTTTCCTATTATGTATCTACCTCATCACCTAAAAAATTGCTAACCAATGCAGTACTCTCATTAAAATAAATAGCTTATTACCTTAGGCACATCCTGGGGTGAGTGTGGGAACTTTTAAAACTAGTTTGTGTAAGTAAGAACTGCATAGGTGGATTTGGAGTGAAAAGGGGAAAGACCAAAAGGGGAGGAGAAAGGACACTGTCAGAGCCCAAGCAAGACAATGGCACACGGACATAGAAAGATAAACACTCATCCATACACACAGAGTCTCAGTAGTTTGATACTTTAATTAGCATGGTCATCCAGGATGACAGGACTGGACCTTTGTAAATTTAGGATCAGGTTCCTGGACAAAAGCTGGTGAAACTAAAAATACTTCTGTATGTAATAAAATGTGATAAATGTAAAAAAAACATCAGAAACCTGGAAAAAAGGAGGAAGGTGAGTTTTTCTGAAGGAATGTTTTAGAATCAGCCATTGTAGTGACAGCAACTCAAATACAGGCTTATTTTTTCAGTTTTGAAAGTTACGAGTCACTTCAGTGTTCATGACAATGACGGCCTTAAAGATGCAAATCATTTGAGACTTGCACAGAACAGGAATGATTGCGGTACAAGTTGCAACTAGGTACTATGAATAGCAGGCAGATTGGGAGCACACCCAACTACTAGAGAGATTACCAATTATCCAAATTGGCTCTAGTATCTTCCATTTTGTATATGAAGCAGAGGTGAGAACCTGACACCCAGGCTCTGTAGTCTGGATGAGCTCTGCAGTAACAGAATAACAGGCGTTCAGGGAGGGAAGCACACCCTGTCCGCACATGGCATCTCTTCTCTAGCCAACAGTGAAGCTAAGTAGGCCACATGCAAAACTGCAGTTTTTGCTCTTATTGCCACCTAGAAATAAGAACCTAAATTGTTTTGAAGTGGGTGTGCCTCAGTAGTCACGTCGAAATTATCCTGATTCAACATTCCCAGCTTAGTCCCCAGATTTTCCATATATGTTGGCTTATTTCTGGCTCATGCAGAGCTAGGATGTAGCAGATGTCTGTAACATCTTGAAAGGCACGAAGGAAGTCAGCAAGGGTCAGTTTAATGTCTTCTCCAATATAAGAACTGAGGAGCAAGAGGTCCAGTGAGTAGGTGGGATTGCCAAAACAAGAAAAAGTTCTTTTTTCAGACTTCATTGAAAGAAGTGATGAAATGCTCTGCTGCAATGACATGGATGCTGAAGTCCAACCTACTAGTCCAACGTATTAATGTACTACCAGGCTGTCTTGCAGAGAGCATGGATAGGCTCAGAGCAGAGCTCTTAAGTCAGAGACTTTCAGTGACTAATGGGCAAAGGCATTAGTGGCATGTGGGGATTATCAGCGGATGCGCAGGAGGAAGAAGGTTGGGAATGGTGTGCATGCTAGTAAGGTCTGTAGCAGTGAGGTGCAAAGGGGGTATGGTAGCTTTCACACCCCAGCGTGTTGAAGTGTAGTGTGAATGCCGTTACGCGTGCTGCAGGGCCCTAAGGCCTCTACTGTACGGCTGTACTGCACATGCCAATAGGATTAAGTAAACAGGAATAATAAATAGTTCTAAATAAATGTGACTAAGAGCACACTTGGACATTGCCACCAAAGACAGTGTAAGTGCATACCATTTCATTAATCATCACTGCAGCTTATCACTACGTAGAAATTAGTTATTAAATATTCACTGACAATCGTTTAAACTAATTAGCATGCAGGATTTATTTATGAGGCTTTCATTGGTGATAGAAGCTGAGAAAATAATCATGAGAGAATCTATAATTTATAAGAATGTATCTTAGTTCTACCTGTTTATTTGTGTTTAATACTGTCTAAAACAGTATGGTGAGAAGAGAATTCTTTACATTTTCTGAAATCTTCTGCATAAAAAGTATCGCAAACATATCTCCTGGAGATTTTAAAAACTATTTGGGAATGCTAAATGCTAATGGAGAATTGACATATGTAAAAAAAAAATCAGAAGATTAGTAATATATTATCAAATTAGGAGCTAATTTTAATCTAAAGCATCTGTAAGGGTTTAAATAAACATACAGGGAAAGGAATAATTTATCCTTTGGATATCTTGTACGTAATTTAAAAACACTGCTCCTCCATCTAGGCAGAGATAGCAGTTGCAGTATTTGAAGCTTATAATGGTGATCCTTTGTTGTTCCCCCTGAATTTGTTTCTTTGTTCTTTATGTTTTCATCATAATTTTGTCTCAGAGATGCTGCAAAGATACTGCCCACTAATAATAAAATTGTTAATATTAAAATAAAATGTTTTTCAGAAAAGGTCACAGCATTTTCAATCAGTTCCATAAGACCTGCTTAATTCTGAATATAATATTGAGCAAAAATAAGGCTAGGAAAGAACATACGTATGTTGTTCTTAAAAGCAATCAAACAAGATTTAAGTAAGGACCTTCAGCTGATTAACACTTTTGTCTAGTAGTGGGTATTTTTTGCATTCTGGTGCTCACAAAAGTTCTGCTATCAAGCAGACCGAAACCTGGGTCACTGCTTTCTTTACATACTTTGTTTCTTCTTGATCAATATGAAAGGTTTCCATACGAGTCAGATCAAAATAAAAGTGCAGTTTCCTGGTCTGGGCAGCAGGGCCACGTTTTGCTGCAGGGGATACAGTCTCATCATCACAGCCCAGCTCTAAAGAGGTGATGCGGGCCCAGACTGTAATTCCCATAGGAAAGTGCATCAGGAAAAGACAGCCTTCCATAGAGGCATTTAGGGGGTTCAGAATCAACTAGTATAATTCATACAATTCATTCCCATAAGGTATACTTATTTTTCTAAAATCTGTATGTCAATATTATCACACAGACTAATAAGTCATATTTCTAAGGCAAAAAAATCTAGGTGACAGTGTATAGAAAAAACTGGTTCAAGGCAAGATTTTTAACAAGATGCATAAAGCAACTTATTCCAAAGGTTCATACACAAGAGATTCCTAAAAAGTTTCCTTTGTTGTTTCTGGGACTACCATCTTAAAAGATTACATGATGCATGATATATAAAGTCCAATTTATCCCACCTAGATATGGGATAATTGTTATAAAATGATAAATGTTAATAATAAAAATTGTTATAAATTGTAAAAGTGTTGAAAATATATTTCAATTCATATTGAAACTGCCTCAGAGGTAAATGGTGTTTAGTTCCAGAACTGCGGTTTATACCCATTTCTGGTCATAATACTTATTTTAATTTGAAATTATAAAACTTACAGAGATGTTGAAGAACATAGAATCTGGATTATATACAGTAGTCTGGAGTATTTTTCCTGAATAGTCTTTTATTTTTAACATTTCTGGTGCTTCATGGATACCTGTAAAATTAAAAAAAAAAATTAAAAAAAGATTATTCCACTTTTTATTTTCCCCAGATATATTTAATGCATCTAATGTAGTTTTTGGTTTCACAGACAGATAGGGAGTAAGAATTAGTTGGAGGGGGGTGTTTTGGTTTATTTTTTGTTCTATCTTTTCCCCTAACTGATTCCTGTGAGGCACCTGAGCACTGTCTCCTGTTAGGTGACAGATTACATTAACCACTGACAGAGGCATTTGGGATTGTTTGGAATCCTGTCTCTAATACAATGCTCAAGGATCAGTAGTGCAAGCTGCTAACTGTAAGAGATTGTCCAAATGTATAAAGTGAAGCATCATGAGAAAGAGAATAAAATCCCAGCATGTCATGCAGGGTCCTTACCCGAGTCACCATTCATACGCTCCAGTTCAATCTGATCAAGCACTATCAGTGCTGGACACTCTTGAGACCCACTACAAAACAAGTCCAAATTCCTTGCAGGCAGCTGTAGATGCTGTTCATAGTGACGGAGATTTCAGTAGCCATGGACTTGTATCTTTGGGTCAGCAGCTGGCTCAGGATGCTATGAAAGCTGGGCGGTTCATGCTCTAGGAAGTCCAATACTGGAGGGTGAGCTGGATAAACAGTCTAACACCCCACTCATTTGACAGATGTAGAATATAAACAGCAGCAGGTGTCAGATGCATTCCTCACATTCTTGCAGCAAGGCATGGAAAATTTGTGGGTCTGATTTTTTCCTCACTTCCATTTGTTGCCTATAGACTTTGGGCATTTCCTGATTTTTGTTAGCCTGCATAGGTGTTTGAGGCTCACTGATTTCAAGACATTCTCTAGTATTTCAAACATGTGGTACGATAGCCATTCAATTTAATGCATATGGATGGGGACAACAGAACTGACAGCTGCCAATAGGCATTTGTCAAGGTCCTCTGAAACTGGAGACACTGCTACCCTAGACTCCTGATCACCTAAATATCTTACAGTGCTTTGTAGGCATGAGAGAATTCTAGGGCAACTAGAGATAAAGGAAAACAAGACTAATTCCAGCCAGTAAAGCTGCAGCCTTGATCCCTTCCTGCTTTCCTCTGTGCTTCTCAATTCTCATAATCCCAAATCATTGGGATTATGATTTATGCTTTCCTGTTACCTTTTATATATCACATGGACCAGCACTAAATGCCTTCCCTGACCTTCTCACCTAGGAAACCATGGATCCAATCATGCTCATCTCCCTCCTTCAGCTCATCTTCCTCCTTCACCCATGCAGCTGCCCTTTTTCTATCTTCACTGCATTTCTCCTAACTCCTTTCAGCACACCCAAATGATTTGTGCTTAGGTTATGTTCTCACCGGCCATTCTGCTCATACCTATTACTAGTTTGAAATCTCTGCTTTACCATGTCCCCTGCTATAGGACTAATCTCTACACTCACAAGGTCCTACACAACTTGGTTTCCTCCTCAAGCCAAATACATTCTCAGTGTTTTTGCTGTCCCTCTCCTTGCTGTTTTATACTGCCTTGAAAGCATTCCCTTATCAATCAGCATGTATCAGCCTCTGCTTTATCCCATGTATAGTGCCCTTTACTTCTTCACATTGCAAATGTTGTTCTCAGTTTTCCCAGGAAGTGACTTTTTGGGAATTCCTGCACACAGCCTTGTCATTTAGTTCAGTCCAGACTCTTTGTAGGCAAGAGCAAAAAGATTCCTGATAATATTTCAAAACAACTGTATAGAGAATCCACTGTAACCACGAGCTATGGTGAAAGCATGGACACAAGAAAAGTAACAGTATGGGGGAAAAGGGATGCTTTTCTTAGAGTAATACTCAGAAAGATTTCTGGGTTCTGTTATTATCCAATGACCTTTAAAGAACGTGATTCCTGGTTTCACTGTAATTACAGGGTTTTGCCATGGATTCATTGGGGTCAAAATTATACTGTAATTTCAGATTTCAGATTATCCTTATCTTTGACTTCCTTTGGTTGACTTCAGTAACTGTGACAAAATAAGGAAATGGCAGATTTCTAATGGACCTGAAATGCTTAAGTTGGAAACATATTTGAAGCATTGTAATTAGATACTTCTTTCTTAGAACCTGGAATTTAAGTTGTATATTGTTATATGGCTACATTTAAAGGAAAACCTTTTCTGGTTATTTCAGGAATTCATTAATTTTAATCCCTGATTGTGGTTTGCAATGTCTCCTTTATAGTCTAATTCAAGAACAATTTTCCTTGAACAGTTCTCACTCTAATGCTGGTGGGTGTCTGGCCAGGTACCAGAATTTAGCTTAGAGACAGTAATTTTCATACTTCTCCTTTATTTCTTACCTTCTCTGTATGGTCTGAGAAAGCTGAAAATCAAGATGTTTTCTCAGCCAAGGTACAGTTGCATTCAGCTTGAGATGACTTATTAGCACGCTTTGTATACAATTCAGGAATCTGTGGAGAGGCCATGAAAACTGATTTTAGCTCAGTTTCTTGACTAAATCCTGAATATAAGATTTTACATAAGTTATGATCAAACCAATGTAACTATCCCTATGTGGTGTAGGTGATTTCAAAATAATATCTGTACAAGTCAGTCAGATACTGGCAGATACCAGGCCAAAAACTTTATTTTTTTTTAATCAGGGAAAATATTAAAATCTTGGGATTTTTCAAAGAAACTGATTTAAAAAAAAAACCAACAAAAAAAAAGGTTTTCAGACTTACAAAATGCTTTTGTTAAGATTTAAAAATGTCATCTGTACTTTATTGTTTCCACTAATATTACAACATCAAAAAATTCCGACCTTTAAAATTTCAGCAATTTTCTGTCAAAATGTTGACGGCATTCTTTGTTTTTATAAGACAAGATTTTCCAGCAGAAAATTGTTCCATTAGGGAAGAAAAATGAACTGTCTGAAATTCCTAAAAGACCCTTTGGAAACTAAAAAAGTCCAGTGCTGGATGGATACAACTCCCCCTGCCCAAACCAAGGAGGAGAATGTAAGACAAGGGGGGAAAAAAGAACCTCTGCCATCTTCTTACTTCTAAGTGCTGGAGAGAATACCACTGTTTGCATGGGCCTTTCCCCTTAGTAGCGTGGAAGTAAAAAATAAAGGCAGATGCATACTGTGGCCAAGGGCATAAGCAGTGAGTCCAGAGCCTACTGGTACTAAGGGAGCTCTTTGGGGAGGATGGTCTTGCAGAAGCTCCTCTTCTGTCCTGGTGAATTTCTGGCCTAAGCAACTGCTTTCTGTACTTATGCCAAAGCCCAGCTCTGCCTGAATGATCCAGCTGCTCACCTGAGATTTCCTTTAGACTGCCCTACCTTATCTCATTGCCAATGGTTCTATTTCTTTAGACTCACAATACGGTGACAAACAATCTAATGGGCCTTTCCCTTTCCTGGGACAAGCAGAAAGTGAACCCGTGCTTTAGTTGTTAGGAAGTGTCTATAAAGAGATTTAAAGTTTAGAAACCTTTTGTAGTGTAGGGAAAAGCCAGGAACATAGAGAGGCGGGTATGAGTTAACAAACCACCTGTGAGCACATGCTACATGACATTTCTTCACAGAGGAACCACAAAATTTCTACTGCTTGTTGGTATGGTGTCAACTCTGTGTTAACTTTTTAGATTTATTAACACACAAAATAAAGATATGTTTAAAAGTCTCAATTTGAAAGTTTTGATTAAAAAGCTACTTTTTCCCATATGTCTTACAATTTCAGAATTATCATGACTGGCACACTATGCCACTTGTTTTAACAACAGTGTTTTGGGAGGGGAAGAGCTAGGTTTACAGATATCCTCGCCTGTCTATTTTAACTCATGACATCTTATCAGTACCTCTGCCAGTGGCGATGAGAATAGATTTGAAGTGGAAAGTCTGCCACAGGTGCTTTCCTCATTAATGACTATGATTTAAACATTTACAATGAAGTTACCTGATTTTATATTTCAATTCCTGTTCTATCCCATTGTCTATCCTCTCTGTTAATAATTCATACCATCACATCCTTCAGAGCCTGATATAAAAATGCGTATCCTCCAATCATGTGTAACCAAAAGGTCTTACTTGAAAGAAAATAGGCTGCAGTAAGCACACACCACTAAATTGTCCTGTCTGTACAATCTGCTTTTTGAAATACTGATTATTAAAGAATGTTGCAGAAAAAGAAAGAACATTGTGTATGAAATGAATGATGGTAAAATAATTCATTTTAAGATACATTCAATAACCATTAAACTATTAGAAAATACTTACTTTTGAATCCTCATGATAATTTCTCAGGTTTAGTCTGCTGGTATCTGCATTATAAATGTTTTCACCAAGTGGAATACCTTTTCTTTGTTCAGATACAAGTCTGTAGTATACCTGCATCATAAGACAGAGAAATATAGATTAAGATTATATTTATTGTGCAGAACAAATGATAAAAAGTTATTCTTAGTGTCAGAATAATGGACACCCTGTGCAGAGAATGGATTGAGAGCAGTGCTGAGAAGGACCTGGGGGTGCTAGTCAACCAAAAGCTCAACATGGCCCTACAGTATGCTCTTGCAGCCCAGAAAACCAACCGTATCCTGGACTGCATCAAAAGAAGCATGGCCAGCAGGTTGAAGGAGGTGGTTCTCACCCTCTACTTGGCTCTTGTGAGACTCCACCTGGAGCACTGCATGGAGACCCCAACATACGAAGGACACGGACCTGTTGGAGCGAGTCCAGAGGAGGGCCACGAAGATGATCAGAGAGCTGGAGCACCTCTCCTATGGAGACAGGCTGAGAGGGTTAGGATTGTTCAGCCTGGAGAAGAGAAGGCTCCAGGCAGACCTTATAGCAACCTTTCAATACTTAAAGGGGGAGGGCTTATAAGAAAGTTGGGGACAGACTTTTTAGTAGGGCCTGTAGTGACAGGACAAGGGTTAGTGGTTTTAAACTAAAGGAGGATAGATTTAGATTAGGTATAAGGAGGAAATTCTTTATTGTGAGGGTGGTGAGGCACTGGCACAGGCTGCCCAGAGCAGCTGTGGATGCCCCATCCCTGGCAGTGTTCAAGGCCAGGCTGGATGGGGCTTTGAGCAACCTGGTCTAGTGGAAGGTGTCCCTGCCTGTGGCAGGGGAATTGGAACTAGATGACCTTTCAGGTCCCTTCCAACCCAAACCATTCTGTGATAATACAACAGAGAAAGAGAAACTGTATGGTATTAAACTCCAAAGCACACAAAACAAAGCAAGTCTATCTATATCAAATATTTCAGTTCTCAGGAAGTCCTTCAGAGAAAAAGAACTATGTTTTCTTTTTCATTCTTAGCAGTTACCTCAGCAGTGACAACTTACTACTCTAGGCACACTAAGTGTTTACTATGAATGCTCATATGAATTATGTCATTTAATACATGGCCATGATTTCTTGACTGGGTCCTTCAGACTCATGATTTTCAGGTGATCTTTCACCTCTACCTGACAGTGCTCAGAAACTATGTTCAGAAAATATCAGATGCTTTCAGTTCACTGTAACTGAACGCTAGAGATCTTTAGTGTGTGTGTTACTTTTATAGGCTTGTCTTAAGTTTAAACCAAAGAGACGAACAGAGTGTATGTCTTATTTAGGCAATGAAACCAGAAATACAAGTTTAATATGAGATACAAGTTCTGTTAATCAGTTGCATTTTAAACACAGGGCATATGTTATTTTATAGTACATTAAACTCAAGACCATACATTTCACAAAATGAAACAAACTTGTTAGCAAAAGAAATCTTCAGCCATTTAAACAGGAGATGTTTATGGAATGACAATTAAATAGTACTTTTCTAATAGTAGTACAGTGAATGGTATCAGAACTGGGAACTGTGCTGTTTCTCACCTCCAGCTATCTCTGTTCAGATCTTTCATAGCAGGAGAACTTAAGGATCCTGAGAGAAATTTTTTTTTTTTTTTTTTTACACAAACCACTGTACTGAAAATAAAACCCCTGGGAGGTCATGGGGTTACATGGAAAGTAGCAGTTTAATTTAGTCAACCTAAAAAGCAAAAGGCGTATTTTAGCTTACATTAAAAGTAGACTCATTTTACGCACTTTTTCAATCTAGTGTCTGATGTTGTACGTTGATTTATTTCTGCATGATGCATTCTCACTATTGAAATTGTAAGGCTGTTGTTGACAACTTTGTCAGACAAACATGCACGTAAATATACACATGGTCCCGGTTCTTTTGCAAAAATGAATGCATAAGGTAGGAAGTCCTTCCCATTCCATATCAATTCCTAGGCACCACCTAATGGCTGCTTAGCTTTCTTACCAGCAGTTCTTTTAGGAGAGGAAAACCATTTTCACCTTTTTGATCTTTCTGTAGCCACAGTTTAGCAGTCATTGGAACTGGAGAAATGTAATGAATTGTCTTCCCACGTACGCTGCCACTCTTCAGTGTTATAATATATCCTACCATAACACAAATACATGAGGGTCCTGGGATAATTATAGCTATCGTAGATTTACCCTATAGGTAGTTATGTTGTGAAAATAAATTAGTACTCCCAAACCAGAGATAGCTATTTAAAAGAATGTAGTAAATATCACTTTTCACTGAGAGATATATCTGTATTGCAAAGTTTGCTCCTTCTGCCAACTAACCTGGTGCAAGAGTATAAAGGGACTGGTTTGATTTTGTTTATCTCATAGCCACTCATTTCAAAACAGGCTTTCTCCCTTTATAATACTCCTACAGTAATGATCAGAAGATCATTTAATTGATCCGTCTTTTTCCTAGGAATGGCCTCATAGCAGAATGTGCTTAGTGAGGTGTCTTTGAAGAATTCATGGTTCTACTTTTAATGTAACAAAGCCCGATTTTGTTAGGTTTTAGTCTATGTAACTAAATGCCATCCTTATACTGGAGTACTTGGTGGAAGCGGTTGCCAATTATGAATTAGTAAAACTGATAACAGAAACAATGCGGACAAGTACGGTACAAGCAGATCACTGCCACGCACTATTAGCGCTGATGTTATTTATGGGCTTGTGTATTTTTAGCTACTGGCAATGCCTGCCACAGTAGAGGGGTGGTAGATACAAACAGAAAGAATACTTTGAAAAGGATGTTATTTTTATACTGAACTTCTCATATTGCTCAACTGATGTTGCCTCAGTATGACACTGAACACAGTCAAAGAAAAAGTGGCTGTCACAAGACTGTAAGAACAGCCAGACTGGTCAGAGCAATGAACCATCTATTTCAGCTTTCTGTACAGTGAGCAGTTGTGACTGCTCAGAAAACATGTGCAAGAAACAGGATAATACAAAGCAGTCCTTATTTCTGACAATCACTTGTTAAAGCTTTTTGGACCATTGAATTCAATAGCAAACAGTGGACATAGCCTCTATATATTTGTCTATTCCCTTTCTAAACCCATCTATACTTTTGGTTTCCAAAGCATCCTCTAGCAATGAGTTCAGCTATTCAATTAAGCAACATGTAAAAAAAGTGTTTTGTTTGTTTCAATTTACTAGATAGCTTTTCCACTACTGAGAAACAATGAAACACCATCTTTATATCACTGATTCTATGTCCTAGCTACCTTTAACAATCTCTTTTCCGTGAAGGAATGTCCTGTTCAGTTTCCCTTGTATAAAACCTAATTGTTTCCGATCACTCCTGTTTAACTTCTCTGTGTTTTATCTAATGCTACTACATTGGTCTTTTTGATGAATGACCAGAAGCAGATGCATTTGAAATTTGAGATCGATACAATAGCATCATGTTTTCCTCTTTTATTCTGTTCATTTCACAAGGAAATAATTGTAATATTCAGTTTGTCTTTTCTTGCCACAGAGCATGGTGCTGCCTATCCAAATAACTCCGAAATCCTTTTTATAAGTAGTAACAGCTAAGAGCTCCCTGTTTTGTATTTTTCTTTTAAGTGCATTTGTTTGCATTTGTTAAGCATGCATTATACAAGAGGTTTCACTATCTGGCTGCTCAGCATTGGTTAAAACTTTCTTCAACTCCTTGCTGTCTGCTTTAGTTATGACTTTGCTGCACAACTTTTTATCTTACCCAAACTTTCCTGCTTCAGTATACACCTTTTCGTTGTCATTTGTGAATTGCTTGTACAGAAGGATCTGGACCTCTGTAGATCCACTGGTACTCCACTGGATATTTTTTTTTTGTTAAATAAATATTATTTGTTAAATAAAAGGTATTTTGAATTAAGAAATCTAAAGTGCTGAAGCTGCTAAATAGCAGAACCAGGCCTTGTCCATTGTATAGCCCTAATCCAAGGCTGGTTTAAAAATCAGTCAAGTTAATCAGTAGGAGAATAGAGAAACAATAGATGATCACTTTGTATACACAGGTGCTCTCAGAAACACAGGTGGTTTTAGAAAAATTAGTATATGTGAATAGGAATTGCTTGTTCAAAGACTAAGTGTGCTTGAAGGATTGTGTGAGTTAAAGCAGGCAAGAAAGAAGGTTATGATCCGAGGAGGACCTTGGAAATGAGGCAGAGACTGGAACTGAATAGATGAATCCACTGGGACAGAGTCAGGTGATGGATTCGCAGGACTGACAAGACCAAAGGAAACTTCTAAAAACTTCAGACATTGACTAATAATTTGATAAGTATATATAAGCTGTGCTGCATCCCTTTGTTCTCTGTCACTTACTGAGGTGGCAGCCCAACTCTGAGTTGTGATTAAAGCAAGCCTAGGGGTACCCACGTCTGTGTGAATTTTTCCTTTAACATTATTTGTGAAAAATGATCATTTACTCCGATTTCCTGTCTGGTTGCTAGCCCATGGATGAACTTTGCTCCTGTTCCATGACAGCTTAGTTTCTTTGAGAGCTTTTAGTAAGGTACCTTTCTCAAAGAAGCATTTTACAATCCAAATATGCAAGAATCACTACCTCAGCCTCATGGTTGCTACATTTGTTACACAACTTCCTTTCTCAAAATCCATGTTGATTCTTCCCTCATATTTTAATTTATTCAAATTTCTACTAGTTCTATTTTATAGTAATTTCAATCAGTTTGCCACCCAAGAAAGTCAGACTTTGGGTATTGTAATTCCTCAGATCACCCCTGAAGTAGTTTTTAGAAACTGGTGGCATGTCTATCATCTTCGGCTCTTCTGACTGATTGAAATCATAGGTTACACACCACAATTTTCAAGTGAGGAAATTCACATTCAAAATTCTTGAATGACCATTCTAGGCACTGGCAGTTATTTACTATTTTTTTGGACTGATTTGTTCTACAACTTTGACTAATGACATCTCAATGTGAGAGAGTTCTCTTATTATTTTCCAGTTCTTGAAATTTCCCATTGCCCATCCAAGACTTCCCTGCTATACCAAGGTAGTTCCCATTCCATCAGAAGACATTCTTCAAAGATTGATCTCACCCAATGCCTACAGTTTGACCACCTTCAATCTTTCTGAACCACATCTCACGAGATATTTATAATAATTAAATGCACACCTCTATGTAATCAAATAGGAAAAGGACTCCAAACTGAGAAAATTCAGAAAGAAACTGGCTGTTTAGAGAATGATATGAAGGAACTGCAACAAGTAATAACAAAGAAACAAGAGTGAACGAAAAACAGAAGAAGGTATTCCTACCTAAAGTTTCATACACCATAAAAATTTTTTTAATAATGTTCATTATGTAGAGGAATGCTTTGTGATATATATTAATGTTCTATCCAAGGACTGAGGAAGACGACTGGGAAATTTCAGTAAAATTTTACATAATTATTTTTACACTACATAAATAAATGATTACTTTTCCAGGCTCAATCTAAAGATAACTCCCCCATTTACCAAAACTGTTCAGAATAAAATAATGCTGTACTTGAATAACCATTCAGAGTAAAAGAATGGTGGAAGCACAGCCATTGATCAAAATTAATTGTCTACCCTTACCGGCTTGTAATGTTTGCTGCAAACAGAATTCCAGCGTGTAACTATCCATTTCATCCCAGTCCTCTTTTGCATTCACTTCCAGTGGTGGTGGATTGCCAACAACAAAGTTCATTAATTGTATTTGAAACATTGGATAGGCTGTGAAATTGAGCAAGAAAGCAAAGGTGCATAATCAGTACTCCATAGTTGAAAATCCCAAGGGAAGAAAATAAATAAATTATTTCAGATTTTAGAACTTACTTCCACTCAGAACTGTGTGAATGGAATAGGGAAATTTTCTTCATCATAACTCTGTGTGTATTCCCTCCACAACACCACTAACAGCTTCTTTGGCAGTTTGGCTGACTGGCTAACTAGTCCTTTATTGTATTGCAGCCAGGCACAATGAAGGTAACTGTGGAAGCATATTTGACTTTTTTGGCTGTAGCCTTTCCATCTCCACTTATTTCACACTGTAAAATCTGTACAAAGTGTTGATTTAAAAATTTTCTTTCTGACTTCCACTGCTTTGAGCTTTCCAGCCCTTGGGTTTAATTCTTTCTTATAAGCCAGCTCCCTCCTTACTTCTGTTGTTTCTTTTTTTAGCACACACCTCCCCCCACATGCACTTCTTTTTAAGTTTATCCACGTTAGTGCATGGAAATAAATACATGCAAGTGTAAAGGAAGCTCTCTTTACGCCTGGCTTTCTTTGGGATGAGGAGGAGAACTGGAAAAAGATAAAACCCATGGATTGAGATAAGAACAGTTTAATAACTGAAATAAAGCAAAACAATAACAGAAACAATAATAATTTTAATGAAAAGGAGAGGAATAGAGAGGAACAAAGCCCAAAGGAAAAAAAAAAAGTCATGTAGAATGCAATTGCTCACCACATACTGACCAATGTCCAGCCAGTTCCTGAGCAGCAATCAGCAGCCAGTTCCCCCCAGTTTATATACTGAGCATGATGTTCTATGGTATTGAATATCCCTTTGGTTAGTTTGGGTCAGCTGTCCTGACCAGCTTCTTGTGCACTTGCTCATTGGCAGAGCATGGGGTTGTTTTTTTCTTTGCTTCTATTCTATTAATTTGACTTATTCAATGATCTGCTAAGGACCAACCATTTAAGTTGTATCTGTGATTCAGGAGCAGTAACTACGTCCACATGCAATAGAAAATTAATAATCATTTTAAAAATAAATCATTTAGCTTTACTTTAAATGCCTTTATATTTGTATGTTTTTAATTTGAAAATTGTCAAAAGCAATTTTTCTTTGATAAAAACAAAGAGTCATATGTATAGCCCAATTAAATCAACAGAATGGTGCCCATTTCTCAAATTAACTTTGAGACACTGAATCAAAATTGCAGATAAACATATAGACTTTACATTTATAGCTAGCTTATGACTTTAAATTTGGCCAGTGCTAGGTATCTGACAAAAGATAACAATGTATGGACATTGCCAAATTGAAAGAGACTTAAAAAAATTCATAACAGCCAAACTAAAGCACTTTTATATCTCGGTAGAAGAGACAAGAGAGACAGAATGTGGTTAAGATTCACTTTTGGCTGAATATAAGCATTTAGAATATATTTTCCAGGTAACTGGTTTTGAAAATAAGGAAAAAATATTTTAGTAGACATACCTAAAGTTTAAATTTGCTGAGATTATTGGGCTGTGCAAAGTCACACAAACTAGCTAATGGCCATTTCATGTATTGCATACAAACTATATGCTTAAAAAAGAACTAAATGCTAAATCTCTTACCTAAATATAAAGGGACTGCTCTGAATCTGAAAGCGTAGGTTGTGTTCAGGTCCAAGTATTTAATACTATTCTTTGCTATGTTATTGTAGTCTTGCATAAACTATCTGCACTTTTTTAAATTCAGGTCCCATTTTTTTTCGATTTATAGTACCGAAGTCATGCAAGAACCATTGCTTGGATACAAAGCTTCTGTCAAAAGGCACCTTTTCAGGCATGGTGGGCTCTGCTATAGCAGTTTTACTGTCGAGAATTCTTGTGATTAGGAAGCTACTTTTCCCTGGAATCACTACCTTTTTCATATGAGTGTTTCTAAATGAATTTTTACCTACAGAAAGCAAAGCAAAGAGTTAAAGTTTGCTTGTAAAATGAGACACTAAGGTTCTTGGCCTAAGCACTGGCTGAAAGGGACTCAGAAAGACATAAAAAGCCCCCGGTTTATGCTTAATACCTCTTGTGTCCAAAGAACATACATTTGTATGTACATGATAATGAAATACCAGGCTCAGTTACTAATTTTTTCTCTTAGTTGAACCAATATGCCTACTAAATTCAGCTTACTTCAGAAAGACAGACAATATAGTTTTGACTTTCAGATTCTTTTTATCTAAAGTCAACACATTTTCATCCTCTAATTTGTAGCTCACTGAGTGATTTCTACTGCAGCCAACAGAGAGAGATGAAGCAAATGGATGGAGAAATGATTCTTCCACTCCTGTCTTACCATACTAAGATGTAAAACGCTACAATATTGCTGAAGATGATTAAAATGCAGGCAGCTTTGAACTGTAGTGGATTTTGCTTCCATAAGGTCTTGAAGTAATTTGTGAGCTCATAAAAAATATTGGAGTGCTAATAATCACCTGGTAATTGGTAACATCTTAATATACTATAATGATTTCTAAAATTATTATATCACTGTGTTCATAGCATGTCACAACTAAAAAGAAAATAATATGTACAGGCCTATTTATTTATAGACAGCTATAACCACATTTATATGCATGCTTGGAATAAGGGGAAAATCTTTATGAATTGAAATTGTTATAATTTCAGAAGCTTATACAAGCTCAGCAGAAATGTGAGGCAGGAGCTGCTACTCACAGGGCAACAGCTTTTGGCATCCTTTGCGATTCATAACAAGACCAGGCTGCTTGTAGCATGCTGGGCTTTGTGGTGATAGGATTTATCAAGGACTTCTGTAAGCTACCTATTACTATCGCTCAGGGAAGGCAAAGCCGTAAGCGGCACAGCCACTGATGTACACTGACTTCTGGACTCAGCAGGGACTTTGGCAGTTCAGATGTGTGACCAACGAGCACACCCCTGCAGTGGGGGAGAGCTCAGAGAGGGGCAAAACCCAGTGAGTTCAGGGAAAAGCGTAAAATAAAGCAAGCTGAACTTGCCTCAATACCAGGTAGACTGGAGGGTAGCCTTGGTTTTAGTTAAGATAGCTGTATCAGTGAATCATCAGGTTCTCCGAAACTGTTAAAAAAGAATAATGTCTTTGTGAGCTGGCCAGACCACCATGCAGGATGGGTGGGGGGCAGCATATTGGTAGCTCAGACCAACAGGAAGCATCAAAATTCAACAAATAACAAACTTTGAAGGGAGCGATGGGCTTGAGCTGGCTTCAATCCACTTATTCCTTCCAGGTGACTGGGTGTGCCCAGCGTCATGACAGAAAGCATACAGAGACCAGTAACAAGAATCACATCTACATCGAGATTCAACTACAGTTGAATATTGCAATATTCAACTTGCTATATTGTGTTTGTGTTGGGATTTCAGTTCATTGCTGTATCACTGTGCTAAATCAAACCTTCATGTAATGGCAAATATATATAAAAAAATAAATTTTATATTAAACATTAAACCACCATCATGTGGACTATCTAAAAGAACCTGATCAGAGAGTATTGGACTCTGACAAACTGCCAAGAAAAAAATTTTGCTTCTGTAAGGTGTAGAATCTTTTGAATCCTGCTGAGTTCAGAACTGAGGAGAAGCTGTGATCTGGGAGCTGCTGCTAATTGTCAGAGACGTGAAATACTTTGCATCTGCTAAGGGCAATGGTTTTTTAGCTAGTCTGTTCTCCAGCAGTTGCATTTCATACGGAGCTTCCCCTCACACAAAGAAGCGGTGTGCCTATTTAGCATAGGAAATAGTAGTATTACAATGCAGGATTGCAGTTTGCTGTTTGAAATAAGAGGGAACATATTAATAACACTTTCACTGTAACAAATTAATGATTCATGATCAAATGCATCTGCAGTTTACCAGGACTAGAAATGTGAAGTGTAACACTAGTGTCCTTTAAGCCCTTCATAACAGTTGATGTATGTTTTATGCATTTTCCTTCAGATTCAATGGAAAATTTCTCCAGAACATTTTTAATCACAGAGGATAAATAACACAAAGAATGTCCCAGTGGGAAATCACTGACTACCAGAGCTGCTCCAACTGGCCTATAACAACAAGTATAATTTTCTTATTGTGTTGGATATCTTTCACACTATTTTTACAAATTCTAAAGAAAAACTCTCCAAAGTCAAAGCGAATTGGCAAATAACAGATGTAGATGCCAGGTGACTGGCACAGATGAAATGCCATTTGAAAGTAGGTCCTCATAATGCTACCAACTGGTGGGACAAGCTTAGATTATTTAATTGTATGCCCTTTGCCTGCCTGCTGAAAAAGACAGACTCATTACTTGCCTTCCTTCTAGCAAACAGAGTTCATGTGGCTTTGTCCATGTGTATTCTACAGGTATTGGCAGAGTTACTGGCAGAAGGTGCTGAGCTGTTCAATGAGTGAAACACAGCTTCATCAAATTCAAACTAAGAAAACACACTAAAATTACTTATTGTCTGTCTATATGCATATACGTAGGTATGATACACACATGCACATACACACAGAACACAGCTTCCATAATCTCTCTCTCTTAAGGGAGTACTCATAAGAAACAGCAGAAGTTACTTTTCCTTTGATAAAATACACAGTAATTTGCCTTGTGGCCTCTGAAAGAGCTGTTCTGGAGCACACATTCACGCAAAGTGGCACACACTTGAGCTGAAATTGCCTGGTCCTTAAATAAGTCAGTAAAGGCAGTGAAAAATGTTAGAAATTTCTGTACAATGACATCTGAGATGTACAAAACAATCATTTCTTCAGAAATCTGTAGTTTGGGGAAGACAATAGATGTGGGTATTTGTTACTTTAATGTGACAGAATTCCTTAAAAATAAAACCCAAAAGCTGTAAAATGTTACAGAGAAGGTTAGGTTGTGGTACACACATAAACTTTATGGAAGACAGAACATGGTGGAGAAGTAGTGTTGATAGACCACAAAGTTTTTACTTTGTTTACACATGAATCAGTGGTTGAATATATGCCGTATGGGAATGAATACCCTACCTCCCCCTCCATGCTTCTTCCCATCTCCAGCTACCTATAAAAGTTTGGCGTATAGCTAACAACTGATACAGCTAGAGAGAAAGATACAATGGATCAGCTTAACAGTGGACACACTTGAAGAATCACTTCACATAGATCCTGTGTTTGTGAATCCAATGAACTCTTGTGGAAGAGAAATACATATTTAGTAAACAAGGATAAGAAAAGTAGATAGACGCAAGACAGGTGGAAACTGTAGAGTGTCCATGTATTGGAAATTTTACTATTATGCAGCTTCTGAGAATAGTTAAATGATTTCTTAAAAAGGGGTAGCTAAGGATATGAATCTCTTGCATTTGACTGATATCTCTTGCAATACTTGTCAAACTGATTTTGTCAGTGGGTATGATAGGTTATTAGAAGTGGTGGTAACCTAAGAGATTTTCCCAAGTACTGTTGCTACTAATAATCTGCCATACTCACTGATGCTATTTAACTTCTGTTTCTCATTGGGTGTTTCTGAACATCTGTTTCTGAACTTCTATAAGCTAATAATAAGAAGAGACAACTTTAGGACTGATTACAGAACTGTTTTGCTTTGACTGAGTTGCCTAAATACTCAAAAAGTAAGACAGAGTCTCTAACTTTAAGCTATATGGCATCTATTACTTCTTGAACTCATCTAGGAAAGGATCTCCTGACTTTTCCAGACTTCTGTATGAATCACATCGGTGACTAAGGAATCTATGAATCCTTAGAACTAGAAATTGCAATAGTGATGTCATCAACAGTGAGCTAAACGCAGAACCAATAGTTTGTGCTAATAGGCTGTGCCCCTGCCTTCAGAACTTGTTCCCGTCAAAGCAGAGGTGACAATCATCAGTGCAGTCAGACCATTTTGTACTGTTAACTGTGCATGCAAATACAAGGAAATAATTTGTACTGTTAGTCTGAAGGAGGATTCTTCTTTAGACCTCAGAACAGTGAACCATAGACTTTAACTTCCTTTAACAAGAAATCTATTCATGCAGACCTTAGAGAACTAACACAAGGATCTGTCCTTTGAGATTGAGTGGCAGAAAGACAGTTGGGGGCTGAATAAAATGCCCATGTAAAGAACCACCACATAAAGAACAACCACGTAAAGAAGAACTGCTAAGTACTTTCCACAGAGGGCTCTTCAGAGCTTGATGTATTTCATTACTGGTATATGAGATGTGCTGTATCATCTGAGAAGGTGACTTCTGGCATTTTGAGTATTTTCAGTTGTTTTGGAAAAACAGAAACAGGAGGTTTTGCCATCTCTCTCTGTCTCTGAAAGAAGCCAAATACATTAAGACCCTATTGCCAAGGAGTATGAATGAGCGTTATATTAATTTACAAAATGTAAATGCTGATGTAACTACAAACACTAATGGGTCAGCTGAAAATAAGTCTTGGTCCACTCCTGGCAGTCTCAATGGCAGTCTGCTGGTGTATTGCACCAGTAAACTGCTGATTCAATACACGTTTTCACATAGGAAGACAGCAAGTAATAAACACAGGTTCTACAAACCCCACAACTTTGTACTTCAGGGACTGGATTCATCAGTCCTACATAAAACAATATTCCTACTGAAGACCTATTCTACTTAGTAGTTTTCCAAGAACTACTAACCATGACTCACTCAAATGACTGCTATTTTAACCAGTTTATTTGGTGCTGCTGTCACTCCAACAACCAAGAAAGTGACAAAGGAAGTAATATTTCTAATCTTTGCTGTTAACTACCTGACAATGGTTCTCAACATTCTCTGAGAATTCACAGGGCTTTGGCAAAGTTTTGGATGACTCAGAAATACAACTAGTGGACCCAGTAATAATTGACAACGAACACCATTTTCAATGATACTTCCACAATCAAATTATGCTATTTCACATTTGTTAGAACATTATAGTTTCTAAAACAGCATATCAAAAAAGTAAAAATAGAAATTATGAAGTATTTCAGCAATGACCTTTTGCTAGTTACTGTTCAAAAAGTATTAAATACTAGCATGTTAAGTCTTGATATATCATCATAATCATCTTACTGATACTGTATCATTTGACCATCATTAAAGGTATGTAGTTTTGAGCCCTTGATACCACCATTCCTTCTGGTTGAATTATGCTCAGAAAATATTATTCGCTGCTCAGTGATATATTTTACCACAATACCTGGTCAAATAATTTGTTTACTTCCTAAAAGGTCAGAAAAATAAAATATGGCTATCTTATTTATTCTCCATTTCTAGTATTATAATATATATTAACTTATTTTGATGCCACATAACCCAATCAAAAAACTATTTTCAAGTGGAAATAATAAAATGTATTGGTTTCTATAAAAGCATCTGTTTCCATGCCTTCTAATGGACATCCTGTCCATAGAATAACTATGCTTTTAAAAGTTACATTTATTTGCTCTCAAATGGTAGAATCTATAATACCGTAAATACTTCCTTTTTATAGCAAAGAACTAGCTGAATTGTGTGATTGCTGTCAAAAATCTTTAAATAGTAACCAAGGTATTTCTTTCGACCATTTTCTTGTTGATCATTTGAAGTGTTAGCAAAAATGAAAAGTACACGGTACAAGGATTGTATTACTGGATGATGGTTGGTACTACTTAAATTGATTCAGCAGGTACGATATTCTGATAATGTCATTATCAGCAGAACACTAACAGTCAGGTGCAGAGTATGCAAAGAGGATTTAGCTATGCCAGTACAGTTAGCAGCATTTTGCCTCACAGGAGGGAGGTTACTTAAAGAGTCCCACAGTCTTTGCATGCAGCATATTTAAGTTCTATTTACTCAAAAATGAATTGGAAAAGAATGAAAAACAAGGTGATGAATGTCACACAATTCTAAGTGTAGTACATATAACGTCTGACTACGCAGAGTTGCAGAGGGATGTCGTGGTATTATGTGACTGATTATAAAAGGGCAGGTGAAATTCAATGTGGATAAGTGAAAATTTGCAAGTCAGAAAT
This sequence comes from Falco peregrinus, assembly GCF_023634155.1. Taxonomy (NCBI): domain Eukaryota; kingdom Metazoa; phylum Chordata; class Aves; order Falconiformes; family Falconidae; genus Falco; species Falco peregrinus. The sequence continues at coordinate 88,075,545 of NC_073721.1, forward strand.
GTAAATTTTCATATACAGTTATGTCTGCCTATGCAGCAGCACTGGGGACCCAGCTGTGCTCCCAGGGCAAAGTGAATGCTCAAAGCCCTCTGCACCAGACAAGTATAGCCTAGCCACATGAGCTGGATTAAAAAGCCTTTTCAAGCATGCTCGGTTTGGAGAGAGCTGTAGAGGGGCTCTAAATACAGAGGTCAGTTCACTCTGTGGTAGAATGGAGACTGGTACTACCAGACTCCTAGTTATCTGTTATCTTAATATTACTCTGAATGCAGAACAGTTGTCACACAATCCAGCTTATACATTTAAAATGTACATACAGTTGATATATATATAACACCCTGGCATTTCTCCATACAATAAAGATATTTTTGATTCAATTTCTTGCACAAACCAAATCTTCTTGAATTTGTGCCCAGTGATAAACTGTTCCTTGCAGATTTAAAGGATATTTTGCAACATTTACTTAAGTTTTTTTAGACAGCTGTCTTCCGCTGGTGTTAAAACATCTACCTTCCTTATTTCCAGCCTATCAGACTTTGACTTCAAAGTAATTAGAAGCAAAGCTCCCACATGGTCATAGTACAAACTGACAACACTTACTGTTAGTTTCAGACCTGGCATATGTTTCCAAGCCTACAAAGAAGAAAAACAGGCAATAAATTAGAGGTACATAATGCACATGAAGGGAAGATAAAAGTCACTCTGCTCAAGCAGATACAGGAGTAGCAGTGAGGTTCAGTACTTCAATCAGATCTCTTGCTTTGACAGACACCTAAAGAAACACTTTCACAGTTAATTAGCAAGGAGAAGAAAAGAACCTCTTTAAAGCAAATCAAGAAGTGAAAAAAAATAGAATGTTTTTTCTTAAGATACCTCAAAAGATAACACATGCATTGTATCATGCTGCACTGGTCATTGGGGTAGATACTTATGACTAATAAATTCAAGGAGGTTCTACCAGAACAAAGGGCTTTGTGTCTGTATAGTTCTTTATAGGATAGGAAAACCTAGGGCTCAACGCAAAGCATGGCAAAACCAATGGCAAAATTCCCATTGATTTCTGTAATGTTTCACACACAACGTACATCTTGCTAATGCATCAGTACACACCTCCTCCAGTGACATTTATGTATGTACATCTAACTTGATAGGTTTCTTTGTATATTTGAGCAGCAGTGAACAAGGTTTGGATTCTCACAGGACTGTCACTACACAAAAAAAAAAAATATTTTACTATCCTTTGTGGCAAACTACAGCACAAAAACATTCAACTAAAATCAGTAGCTCTTGGCCTGGTGAGTCACTGTTGTGTCATAGAAACTGACTTCTAAAGAGTTTTCTTCTTACATTGGCTTACTGTTTCTGCAAGATTAATTAGAAGACAGATAAATTATATAGACGATATCAGGAAAGTATAGATATAAGCCAATTTTATCCAGCACACTACAACAAATGGAACAGGAGAATGGACAGTCTGCCTGTTAAGATTCAGTCCATACAAGGATAATACAGGAGCTATTTGATTACAGTCATCTGCATTCTGCAGCAGATGAACAACAAATATATGGTATATGACTGACACGCTTGCTATGTGCTTTGACGGCCTCTCAGCAAGTAACGAAATGTGACTTCTCATGTTAGCACGATCACATACTACACTTCCCTTGTTTGTCTTTGTAGATCGGTAACAGTGTAATACTTTGCCTGAAGTGAAGCCTGCTGCTCTTCAACTAGGTGAAAGATTGTGTGATTACAAGCTTGATTCTGCCAACTACGCAACTAATAAAATACGGTACTACTACTATACAAATTTTGCCTGTTTTTCATCTATTCTAACCTGGCAGTTCACTCAGAACTTATCAACAGAAAGTATTAATATTCTGTAGAGAACATGTTTAGTGTAAACCAACATTAACAAGGTATGTGTGAAGATTGGTTAATGCAGGAGATTTTTTTTGTGTAGTTGTCATGCCTCGCTTCACTGCAAAAGCGAGTTTAAATTTCTCATCTGCCTTAGTGAAGAAAATGCTTTCCCTATCACTCATGAATGTGATTGAATGACTGTACACACGTTTGCTTTTATAATTTTTTCATTTTCCATACTTCTTAAATTGAAAAGAATTGCCTTCATCACTAGATAACCACACCTGTTAAATAAATAGTCACTGCTGAATTATTATGTATACTTACAGGGTAAAGCCACTACAGAGACTGTTTAGCAGTTAATATTTTCTGAAAAGAGTACGTGTCTATTCCATCAATGGTAAAAGTGCTATTTATTTGAGTAATTGCCTATAAACTACTGTGCATAGACCAAACTGACACAACACAGAACCTTGTTTATCAAAAAAACCAAAACACTTCCTGTTGATTCAAGACTTCTCTGTAGCAAAAAACTATTTTAAAGATAGCTTCTTAGGTAGTCTCTACAAAAATCTAAAATGAAGAATTTCCTCACTGAAGAGGAAAATTGCACTGATGCTGAATAACGATTATTTCAGAAAGTCATGCAATTTAAATGGAACCACTGACAAAGATGGTAGAAACCCTGCAAAAATGTGAATCCAGTAATTGAAAAATGCACAAAATGAGCGTAACTAATATTTTTGAGCTCAATTCCACTGAAATCAACAAGAACTTTCCAAAACTCTTCTAACAAGATATGAATCATTTACTTCCTTAAAAAAGAAAAAAAGAAAAAAGAAAAGAAAAAAAAAAGAAAGAAAAAGCTTAAGTTACACTCAAATTCAACATTATTTTCTTTGCATACATAGTAATTTCTTCTGTGTTTGTGGAAATGAGATCAGTGGGTAAAAAAACATTCCATGTGGCAAAAAACTGGTGTTTGGAAATACAAATACTGGAAATTTTCTGAGTTCTGATACAGTTAATGTTCTCTTTTATTGTAAACAGCAACCATTAACTTTTCCTGAAAAGAAATAACACATTAAGTAACAATAGCAGAGATAACAGTATAATGGCTATGCAGTTAGTAGACAGGTCACTTAAGCTGAGAATGAATTTAAAGTCAGGAGAAAGCTAACAGTACACATATGTGGGAGAGGGAAAACAGTAAGTGCAGTAAGTGATACAAGTACTCCATGGTCACCTGTAATATTCAAAAAAAGGTATTTTTTCTTTGTTTGGAAGATGAAAAGTTTTTAATAAGAGAGAAGTGCTGTAGCTAAACCAAAAGGGTTGTAGCTGAATCTGTGGGAAGCCTGGAGAAGCAGATTTTCCAGCTGAATCTAAAATTTCATTCAAATAAAAAGGATTGTGCTGATGAAAAAATACTGTCACTTAAATTTTTGGGTCCTGTGCATGGGAAGGAGGAAATAGCACAGAAATAAACCAGAAAAAATATATAATTCCTGTTTTACAATTTTTAATGCTTCACTGGCAGAGCTATCAAATTGAAAGACTCTTGGGAAAAATTCTGTCAGGCAGAAGTACAACATAAACCAGAAAAGCATTTGTGTCCTGTAAGCCCTTCCTCAATCTTTTCAGACTGAATTTCATCTAATGAAAATATTCTTCTAAGTTCTTGTAAATTGCCCAAATTTAGAAATAGGAAAACTGGTACACAAACAAAGCGATTTGCTTGTACAGTGAAGAAACTTGAGAATAGCACCGAGATCTCCTGGGTTGAAGGGTCTTCCCTAAACTGCTCACTAACATCATGCAACATTCTCAAATACATTAGAATGACAAGTAAGAATGAGCAATTTAATCTAATTTATAAACATAGTACAGATGTGCAAAGCCAGAGAAATTGTCTCTGGCTCTATAACATACCTGAACCATAAAAATACCTATTCTTGTATTTTGCTCATAATCAATTGGAAATGCTATTACTTTTTTGGAAGATGTCCTTGTGTCATTGAGTCCTCCAAGAAGGCAACTTGCCCAACTGAAGAAGGAATCAGAAGTACAAAACTGGGTTGACACCCAAGGGAAAGGAAGCATATTGTTATTAAACTCTGCATGTTGACATTATGAATCGGCTTAAGTGAGTTTGCTCCGTTTCTGTATGCTACAGTTAAAATCAGATCCTCAACGTAAACTAGCTCCGTGCCACATACTTACATAAAAGGCACAGAGGTATCAAGGTATAATTAGATTTATTCAAGTCCTGAACTTTACTTGCATAGAAGTTAGCATTCATTTGAAACTATGGCAAACTTTAATCTTTCATCTGGTATCAGCAGATGGAAAACTTGGGAGGTGAAGGTTAAGCAGCCTTTCCTATAGGCATAACAAATGCTTTCCAAGAAAGAGCTGCAGATTAAGGTCCCTGGATCTCCATCTAAGTCCATGTAAAAAGCTACTTGCAACTATCTGGTGCCTCAGTGATCCTAAAAGGACCAGATACTACCTATACCAATAAGTAAGACTATTAGGATACAGTATGAACTAGAATTTATTGATTAAATAATCTGGAAAGCAATTTTTAAACAGCAGTTTTAGATTTCTAATCCTGGGATACAGTATGCCAGTATTTATAGTCGAGTAACATTAAAGCTTAAGACTCAGGCAGAGAAATGGTAACAAAATAGGAATCTTGAAATTATTAAGCTATCAGGCAAACTTGTACTATGCAGCATATTGTTCAAGTCAATGTGTTCATTCAAAGTCGCTTTTCTTACCTGGCTCCACATCTTATCTTTGTTGAATGTGACACTAACAACATCCTCTAGAATAAATGAAGCTTTCACTCATCTACCATCTCTTTTTAAAAAGTTGCAGATTATGTGCTAATAAATTTTAAAACAGGGTCTATATAATCTTGTATAATTGGGTGGTTTCGTACATAAACAAATATGAATGCTACAGTCTCTGTTCTGCATACCAGTAGGCACATCCTCTTTTGTATATTTCTGAGCAGTTAGAAGGAACATTAGCACCTCTGTAATGTGTTCTTCGACGCATTGAAACAATAAGAACTATTTTAAAGAAATGAAAAGTACATTTCTGTATATAAGAAAACAGCCATTTAAAGGGAGAAAAGATCCATCTAGTCTAGTATTTGGGCATGGGGAAAGAAGGCAGAAACTCAGATCTGTGCTTGGAGAAATTCTTCAGATTTTTTTCTGCACTGGTCATGATTCTAGTCCTTTCCGATTCATCTCTTTAATGAGACAAGGAATAGTGGTATATTCACAAAGACTGATTTTGGCATAAAAAACCAACAACCATGTACTTGCTGTACAGTGCATGGACACAGACATGCCAACCTCTGCATATGGGATCTCTCAGTGGACTTCACTGACACTTTTGAGAAGAACTTGCGGAGTTCTCAAAAGCTGCTTCCAATCTGTATTGCAAGAGTAGTTATTTTTAATTCAAATGACCACACAAAACAATATTAAGAACCAGAAAATAAGCACTGGTATTAGAAAGTCTTACCTTGCTTGTGAAAAATATGTGTCAAGGATGGGTGACACTAATGCATCTTTAAAAATACCTGTCTATATACGTAGATTTGTGCACAAGCTATTTTTTTTTTTAAGACCTGAATATGTTAGATGAACCAGCCGAGAAAGAATCCTCATCTCAGCAATGCAAAGTTTCTCAACGGTCACTTAGCGGCGTTGATGGTTAACAGTAAGTGCTTTTTGCTCTCTGTGCACAAGGCGGTGCTCTTACCAATGGCCGGCCGGACAGGGTGCGTGCGTGGGAGCAGACACCGTGTTGCCGTAGGGAGCACTGTCAGAAAGCGCCTCAGGATTCTCGACATCCAGCTTTTCCATTATCTGTACTGACATGTCAGATTCATAGGTTTCTGTTCCTTTCTCTAGATGCAAGGAGATGTGGAATAATATTAGAAGTAGGAAAATTTTTAAGAGATAAAAATAGCTCTAAAAGTAAAGAAATACTTGGCAATTAAGAACAGAGATGTTAAGGTGAACTAGGGAGTTTGGTCCCCAAATTCTACGCAACTTTAGTGGGATATGAATTCCCTCACAATTTTGAGCTTGAGAAGCTGAAAAAAAAATTAACTTCTGAGTGGACTTCAATACGATTTTTTTTTCCTCTTCCACTTAAATTTAAAAATTTGGTATTTTGCCTTCATAGATTTCTCTGTAAACTAGATTATACCATATCCTGGCACTGAAACAATCTTTCTATGAGGAAGAAAAAAATCAGCAAAGTGATTGTATCTTCTCTGACATAAAAATAAATCTATAAATAACACAAGTTTGCTTTCAATAATAGGCAGGCAAAATAAATTATTCATTATCTTTAGATATACCTAGATCACTTAGTTTGACTGATCTCAAGCTTAGAAAGATCGAATCTGGACAGTATGCTAGAAGACCTCCAAGGAAATAGCACATGGATTATTCTCCTAATCAGGAAAGTGAAATGTCTCAACATAAACAGCAGCAGCAGCAATGCCACCCACTGAAGATCTAATTATTCTGATTATACAGAAAATCAAAGCTTTGGTCATGCTGTTGAAAAGCATCCCTTTGCATTCTTATAAGAATATCCACTAGTAACATCCCAGCCAAATTCAAATAGCTGCAAATAAATTCTAGAGTTATAATCCAAAGTTGCATTTTTCTAATATTTTGGCTTACCCTAAAATGTGTCTATGTTAAGATGTCGAGCAGTCAAGCTGTTTTGTCCCAAAGAGTTTGAATACTTTCAAACAAATATTCACACATGTAAGGAGATTTGCAAATACATTGAAAACAGATTACACTTCCAGGTTTCTTACCACTTCAAAGCCATGAAGCCTGGCTTTAGAGAACTCCAAGGAATTAAGGAGAAAAATAGCACACAATAAAGACAGCACAAATTCTAATGACAGTAAAAGGGATTTGCTGGTATCTCTACAGTTTTTCTTGTTCTTTTTTCTATCTCTTTGCTTGTTTCTTTTATCATCAGGTCACAGAGTAATATTGGCATAGAGATTGGCTACAATAATGGAATGTTATCCTTTAATGAGGGGTTATATTGTGGATCTGGTCTTGCTCCTTCTGTGCACAAATATATAGTTCTTGAGGATATGCAGTTGATTTTAATTTTCTGAGTAAACATTTGATAGCTGTCCATCATACAAGCATGATTTCTGTTGTGAAACCTGCACATACCCACTTTAGAGAACTGGAGTCAGTTACATACTTCATTTGGAGTCTTAATTCCAGAAGGATGCCACCACCAGGGAAGCTGCATTAAAAACAGGCTTGGTAGCATTGTTCATTATTAAGATAGTTGAATACAGATTCTTCTAGTAAGAATCACAGAACAGTTCATAAATTTGCCAAACCAGTTATTTGAAGTAAAATTTTCCTTACAATCTTTCTGTCTCAGGCTGACATTTCCAAAATTTGGAAAATAATGGCTAAGTTAAGCGGTCTCCAAGGATAGGGTCATGAAAAAAAAAAATACAGTGTTTTTTTCCTAGTTCTGTAAAATAAATACATAAATTTAGCAACTTCTGGAAAAGCTCTTGTAGCACCATGTTTTCTATAAAGACTTGAAGTTTGGTAGAAAGATGATCTTTGCATGAAAGATGGGCTTTTTGCAGTCTTATGAGAACCCAACCAACTCCAGCCTTTCTGAAATTACAACTTTTCGTATACTCAGGAAAGACTCCTTCAATTTCAGCAGTTAAAAACACTGAAGAATCTGTAATGACTGACAACGTTGTCTCAGAAATGCAATACACTTTGCTGCATGGCTAATCTTTTTCTAGATTGTCCCGTGTCCTTCACTGCCTTCAGTGCCACAGACAGCACCGAAGGTAGAACTGGTTTGTTGTGAAAAAGGAACTAAAGCACAGTGGAGGGTAGTACCAGAACTCTGTGTTAATTTTGTTGTTGCAGCTCTGTTACTGTGTCTGTAATGGTGTAGGAACACAAGCAGGCTATTTTTATGGGAAGTATCTATTTTATAAGCCCAAATAATTCAGCTGAAGAGAAAGGTTTTGGGAACTACAAGCCCTTCTTGAAGTAACTTGTATTACCTCTGGTTCCAAATGCTGCCTTAAATAACATCACCAATACTTATGAATACCCACTATGAGGATCTGCAATATATTATTTGCCAAGTTACAAATGTAATTGCCAATTCTGTACACAGAATGAGCACTTTATACATAGAATGATCTGTCAAGAAAATGACTGTGCAGGATGGCTAAGTGGAAAGAAAATGCCCACAATTTCAAAGGAAACATGTCTACAATTAACAGGAAAAAAGTTACAAGGAAGAATATTACTTGAAAATCGTATTAGATACAGGAATCATGCATTTACAGCAGTGCCCAATCCTTTGCATTGCTTATAATTGATTACAACTCCTAAAATGCCAATTAAAAGATTAAAAGATATCTTCAAAACAAAGAAAAACTAGATTTCAAACCTAACTAGATTTCAAATCACTTAGATCAACAAAACCCATTAAAAACTTGGATGTTTGGGCAGCCTGAAATTAATAAATGGTTACTTAATTTCCTGTGCAAGATTTAGTTTTTCATTCTGTAAGTAGTATAAAATAATAATAAACAAGTGCTGGAAGTATCATACTTCTTTCAAAATACTTTGATAACATGGTAAATTCATGTATAAAATTTATTCTGCAGACATTATATACTTTCTTTGAAAGATGAACACTAGGTTTCTTGTCTTTATTCACTGCCTTTAATTTTAGGCTCTTTTATTGACAGCGTCAGAAAGTAGTATTTTACAAAATGAAAACAGAAGACTGAAAATTAGTGTTATATTTCCAGAATGCCTCTCTGAAAACAGCTATAATTGTTCACTTGCTATTTAGCTAAAGTTCTGCAAAACTGGGTTAAAAAGCTATTTCATGTTAGTTAGTTTAAGATTTTTCCAGCATGATGGCATAGGACTTTACTGACAAGTAAACCCATTGTTGTGAGGGCTATTAAATAGTAAGATCTGTTAAGATGATATTCACAAGTGACAAGTCATCGCAGACTTGGGGAGGGAAAAAATGAACACTGAAGAGTTGCTGCTTTGTTCCTTTCACGCATCATTTGCCCTTCGTAAAGTCTACCCTAGACTATTTGCATACCCAGGAGCTCCCCTCAAAACTAGAGGGGAGGCTCATGCAGACAAGCAACCTGCAGAGTAACCTACACTTGAAACTGTACAGCTAAGCACGCTGCTTGGATAATATAATATTCACATGTTGTTTGCTGCCTGGCACGGAGGGACATCTCCATGCAGTCAGCTAGGCAGGTCTAAGATCACACTGTCCCCTGCAACCAGCTGCTCAAGTGCTTGACAAATGATTGACACAAAAATTCTAAGATCCACGTCTAAAAATACAGCTTACTACAGGTTTTAAACATCCAAACTAAACTGCTTCCCCTATCCAATGTCAAAGAAGTTCCTTTTATATGCACACTAACACTATTTTTAAATAGCATCCTAGCAGCTGAATCAAAAGCAAATTTCCTTTAAATTGTTACTCTCTAAAAAGAACAAGACTATGGTGAGTGATAAATATTAAATTTCTCCACAATCACAAATCATCAAGAACTCTGTAATTCCAGGTGTATATATAGAGAATATATACACAATATTCTTCATACAGTAGTCCAAATAATGTCCATAAAATCAAACACCCGCTCTGACCAAACAAAGACATATAGCAAAAATATTTAGTTACAATTGGGTACAATCATTTAAGTGCTTATCTTTAGTCCTGACTCTTAAAAGACACTTACAAAATAACTTTAGAAGAAGCACCTGAGAGCTCATATTCATAACTCTACTTGATATAGCAAATTACAGATATTGTTTTTATAATGCATTTTAGTTTTTCCCACAACTAACTTCCACTCTTCTGCTGACCTTTTAGAAAAAAAGGGGTGGGGAGATTTGTACCCATTGAACTAATTCTCATAATCATTGAACAAATTCAGTTAAAATTAGAACAGTTGCTCTCAGGTTACACTTTACTTAAAATAGTATTGCTTTTGTTTCACATTCAGAGAAGGTCTACATGTTCTAAATTAAATAAATAATTTTGCATATTTATTTATTTATTTTCCCCTCTGTAATCCTATTAACCAGGTTTGCCTGACTAAATTATTGTGGATGTCCAGAAATTCTGAGACTTCTAATGCTTCAGTACAGTAACTTTCATAGAACTGCTGCATATTTGAGACCCAAGTAAAAGCTTGTTGAGACTGAAATAAAAATTAAGCTCATTTCAAACCTCTGCCTCTGCTGTTGCTGTTATTGTGCTTACCTTCTACAAACAAATATGCAGGTTTATTTCTTTTACCTAGATTTATCAATATCAGTCATTTTGACATAAAACCATCAACTGGCTTCAGATTTATTTTGCAACTGGAATAGAACCGATGTCAAGCCCGAGTCTTTTGCTAGGAACATGGGAGATTTATTATTGTTTAGTGCCAACTGTCTGTACTTAACACTGTACAAGAAAAAAAAAAAAAGATGGTGCTCATTTCAAATACAATTCCCAGCAGCATCCCAAGTAATATTCAGTTTAAGGAACTGTGAGCACCTTGCTCGGGGGCTTATTGTGAAAATTTTTTACTCAGCACATACTTTTCCAGAAAGGGTGGGAAGCAAAAAAGTTTAAAAAGAACATAAATATGGGAACAAAAGAAGGAAAGGCAAAGGAAGGATATGTACACACACACACATATATATATAACAAAGTTTGACGGTGTAGGCAGAAGAACTTTTAGCTGGCGGTTTCTTGATTTTAATGATCAGGTGCTTGCTTCTCACATAAATTCTGCCTTTCATCCCTTGAGATGCTGTTTTTTCCATGTGAATTTGTTGGGTTTTGTAACCAAAAGCTGAAGTGTTCTCAGTTCTTGTTGAAGAATTCAACAAGAGATCCTAGCAACTGCTTTTGCCTCAGTTTCTACCAAAATGTTTTATAGTGCAACGGTTCAATGCAATTAATGTAAGCAACTGCAAAACCATTCTGAAAAATTGAAGTAAAATTTCAACAGAACACACGGCAATTCAGATAAATCACCTGTGTCTGTTAAATAGCATGTTAAAAATATTCTTAAATTATTCGGCAATTTTACCTACATGCTATTCTTCCACTCGCTACTCTATTTAGTTGCTATTTGGAACTTTCTGGATCTGGGAAAATATCTTTTTACATGTCTACAGGTATTGGTGTAAAGTATAATTAAATTTATTTTTCTGTTGTTTTTACATTTCCTATTAAATGGGAGCAGACACTAAAGTCTGTATATCATCTCAGCAGATCATAGAATGGTATATAAAACTGATTTGCTAAATATTGGGGTTTTTTTATGCTAATAAGACACATAAAAGACAAATATGCCTGTAAATAACACACTGTCACAAGACACTTAGTTTAACGAGATGGAAGGCTTATGTTGTGGGTCTCCTGCATGATGTCTATTAAAGCATTCTTCCCCTTCACTGGTGCATGAATAAGTCCTCTTTTCCAACAAGTCATTTATTTTCTAAAACCTCTAGGCAAATGATGTCTCTCAGGCTCCACCAGTCTATAAGGCATAGCTGAACTCACCAATATGTGGAAAAGCTAGTGAGTGAATAGAGACAGAGCCAATGTGACTAACATCCTCTAGAAGCAAACCTGGAAAACCGTACAGGCTGCGTTAAGTAACAGTAAGACTGAAAGATCACCCTGGGTTCTTCCAGAATTATGACTTACAATTCATTCAGCCATTCTACTTTTCAAGCGACTACCTAGCAAATCCTTCATCTCCAGTAACAGCTCATCATACCCACTTTCCTAGGATGTTTTAAAGCCTTCATATTACAGACAATTGCATAATCCTTTTGTATACTGTGACTTTTTTCCTGGACCTGAATAATGGTCAACACAAATTCTGAGGCAGGGGATCACTTGCTAGAGATTGGAATAAAAACCTATCAACAAACTGAGTAACTGGAGCCAGGTATATCACTGCTCGGTGCCTCAGGTGCCTGTCTAGAAAATGGGAAAAATAGCACAAGCATGTTTCTGGAAAGTGCTATGAAAACTATTAAATATTATTGTAATAATTTCAGTATTGCTGTAACGGATTTTTTGTATTACCACAGTGTCTAGGAACCCTCATAAAGGGCTGAGATGTCCCCCTTTGGTTCGTGCTGTACAAACACAGAATAGATATATAAAATGGCCCATTTTAAAATCTAAGCAAGAGACACAATGGATACCTGAAGACAGGAAACAATGAGATAGCGTTCAGAGTAAGAGATGATGTCTTCTGCATAGCAGCAGACTAAATACACTCTTAATAGTAGGTGCACTGTTGGTGCAGAGGATTGCTTTGAGGAGGGACTTGAGAAACAACAGTAAGACAACTCTGTAAAGTGTCTGCATAGTCTTCCAAGAGTGAAGAGGAACACTAGAGAAAGGGAAAAAAAAAAAAAAAAAGTGTAGTGGAAAATTCAAGCAGTATAGGGACAAGGGCATCACAGGTGTATTGTAAGTACTGAATGAGACAAGGTAGAGTAAGGAAAGGCTATAAAGAGGTTTCACACTAAAGAAAAAACAGCTTCTGTTTAGACTAACAGTAAAGGGGGAGAGCAGAGAAATACAAGAAAATGCCTTCGCCTAGCCCTGACTTAGTATATGCAAAGGTATAAAGTTTCTCTGCTTAACACAGAAGATAACTTAATCAATAGAGGGGATAATTCATGAGACTTTCAACTTTGGAGAGGAATTGGAAAAGCTGGATTTTGGGATAATAGTGGAAAGAACTTAGACAAAGCCAGCAGAACAAAGTGAAACATGACCAGAACCGTGTGGCATACATTGTCTGGATGAGAAAGGAATTTGCAAGGACATCTGGGGAGAAGTAGGTGAAGAGCTTAGATGTTTCAAAAATCATTTTAGACTCAAGACAAATTTCACAGACAACAATTTATCCAGATATACTGAATGACTAATAGATGGTAAGAACTTTGCACTCTAAAAATGCTTATTTCTCTCTGTTGATTATAAAGAGCTTAGACAATGAGCCAGAAGTACAAATCCAGAGATTAATTCCACCTAAGAGAACAAGAACAATAATTAAGATCAGGTCTGTTGTCTGTATAAAAAGCCATAGCCCTTTGGGGGGCGGGCGAGGAAGATCAAATTCTTTGTCTCAACACATAATGAGATACTGATGTCAACAAAGTATTTATAACTTGCCTTAAAACAAAGAGGAAGGTCTTCATCAAGAGCCCGTGTTATGAAAGCACATGCTCAAAATGCTTTTCCTGTGCAGTTCGTTATGTTACAAAACAACTCATTTTTTTCCTCCTTTGTTTCCTGCATTAAATATCCCTAGACTTCTGAATGTCTTTTCATATCTCTGATAATTTAATTTGGTTTTTTAGATTTTTTTTCCTTAGGCTCTGCACTGTTTTAAATAAAGGAGTAACACTCAATAGGAAGGGTGAGACTATATGAGCTATAAACTACAAAAACCACAGAGAATATACTTACTTACCTGGCTATGTCTGAATTTTAATTATAGCATTATACCAGACTTTCATAGGTTAAACTGATTTTGCAAAAAGGACACAGCAGACTGCAGAAAGTCATTTGTAAGTTATAGCTAATTCAGAACATATCAGTTCTTTCACATATTCACTGCTTTTCACTTGTTAGATTCTTTGTGCATTTGTGAAAGCCCAGATCTGTACTTACAACAAACTGTAGCACTACAGATGAAAGCAATGACTATCACATCATTAGCACAAGATTTTGACAATGTGATATTTATTACATAAGGTATTACAGCATCAAGGTCTTTAGGGGATATTTTTCACTAAGTTCCCACTGAAGAATGGGTTCTGTGGAAGAGAAATGTCCCGTTGTTAAACAGATAAAGCATTAATAAGTTTTAGGCATATGAACCAGTCCTGAGTTATTATGGATCTGGGGAATAAGACAACAAATATAATCGATAGGAAGTTAAACATAGTGAGCATGTAAGAAAATAAATTTATTAAATAGCTTTATCTCTAGCATGAAAGGAAGAATACGCTTATTAACAAATACGTATCAAGAAAAGAAACATCATTGAAATATATTACCATGCTTTTAACACAAACTCAAATGCTTTAAATGTTTGTGTCGCAGTTTAGTACACATACTGTGGCAAAAAGCATCTCTGTAAATTTGGAAGAGCTTTTCTTGTTTCTTAAATTATGTTTTACATGCATCTGTATTAAAAAGAACACTATGAAGACTGCAAAGTTAAGCTTGAGGACTGCCAGATCTGAAACCTCATGTCCGCTCTGGCTAGGATTGGATTTCAATGGAAAGAGGTTTGGGATAGTACACTGAATTTAGCCTCTGGTTCCAACATATAAAAGGACTAGGTCTTATCCTATTCTTACTTCTGAGAGTATCCAGTAACATTCCTTCAGTGGTAAGTATGTTTAATCCATGAGGCATTCCGAGTTTTACAAGCTATTCCTCTACTGGAGCAATGTCTGCTTGAACATGAAGCTAATATTAATGAAATGTTTCAATCTTATAAAATACCATAGAATGATACACACAGAAGGGACATTCTTCCCTGTGCCATCAGATTTCTTTTTTAGTAGCAACTAGTTATTAAGCAATGTACATCAGTACATAGCTAGAAAAAATGCATACCTAAACAATTAATTTAAAAAATTTAGCTGAATGTGAGTAATACAAGAAGTCAAAATACCTGGTTATTACACAAGTAAAAGATACTGTTTTCTTCTCTTTAACATTCACTGGAAGCATCTTGGCCACATCAAGTGAAAGCTAGGTAAAGAATACAAAGTAAATAAAATCACAAACTACAGTGTTTGGAAAGCCAATCGCTTTGATATACAAATGCTGAGTTTTATCTAACATGTCTTCTGTCTTCAGATCAGTTGTACACTTACACAATTGCACAAAAGCAAAGAAACTCCTCCTAACCCCAACGGCAGCATACCACCCTTAGCACTGCAGGAGACACTGAGAAAACCACTCATCTGGAGTAAGCTGTCAACAGCCTAGACTAAGAGGGCATTTAACGCAACATCACAGTGATTAGTGCCAGGCAGATTTGTTTTGAAATCTGCAATATTGTCAGGAAATGGTAGTGTTAAAGTGTCCAGACACTAAATTAGGAGAGTTTGCAGGCATCAATGATCAATGAGAATTCATCTAAAGGTTTTAGAATTTAAAAAAAAAAAACAACTTCTAAAAACAGGAGGTGTCAAGGATTAATCTAGGAAAGTTAAAGCCAATCTGCAAGAAGAAATATATGAAAACCAGATATTTTAATGAGACACGAATACGAGCAGCAGCAATGCTGAAAGAAATAGGGTGTTACTGGACAAAATGCAGGAGTTTGAAACCAAATATGACAGCATGATTCTGGACATGAACTCTCCAGTGGGGAGAATTTTTATTAAAAAATAGTTTATAAAGACTGAACTCCAGTAATTTCTGCTATAGTAAACAATTAATGTGTTTGCTCATCATTCAGTAACTGCATTCCTGCCAACAAAGTCTTTGGAAAATAAAAGTAGGTGGATAAAAACCTGCAAATATTTGAGTGATAAAAATATAAAAAAAATTATTGAACAGAGAGCAAAGTTAATGAATTATGGGAGAACATTATAGCTACAGAAAAAGTCAGTCGCATCCAAAGAAAAACATACAAAGTATGATTCTATGATTTAAAAATTCTTACCAGTATTATACACCATGTTTACTCTCGGGATAACAATGTCCCAAATACTTGCATTGTCTCCAATTTGCTTTAGAAATGAAAGTCAGTATTTAAAAGAGATTTCAGAATTTCTTGTAAATGCTGTATTTAAAAAACACTCCTTTCCCCGATTACATATCTAATTGCCCGTGACTCACTGCACTGCTATAGGACTAAGTCTGAGGGTAAAAGCTGCTGGATACAAAAGTCTTGAGGGCACATTCCTTGAGTTTCTCTCTGGCTGAAATCAGTGGGGATACACCAGGACCCCACTGGTTCACACAACCCTCAGAATAATTTATGCTTTTGTATCTGTCTCATTAAGTCAACTTCTTTTGGATATGTGCTCTTGAGCACCTGTATTCTATCCCCGCTCCCCTTCTTTTTGAGCAGCTTGTGCTGATAGAACTGTCACTATGGTACCTTTACCAGTCCTTAAACACACAGAAATTACAGCCTAAACACCAAGATTTAATTAAATCTGTGGGTTTATATATATATATATAAACCCCACAGGTGGTAAGGTGTGTATGTGTATATGTATGTTACTAATATAACTATCTTTTGGGAAAAATAGACCAGTTGATGCGGATGTAATTGTGCCAACCAAGATGATCCATATCAGGACAACTTCTCTCTGTATGAGAACAGCTGTACTATATCAGTATCACATGCCTTTGGAAAATAAACTTCATCACCTGAAAGCGTTTGCATTGCTGTGATGATACCAGCATAAGTAAGCAGTAAAAGTGGAAGGAATTCCATGATATTTAGACATTACACTCTGAATAGAATTTCTCAGCTTTGAGAACTGTTCAAAGTTTACAGAAATTACAAGGAGCTACTTGGACAACCCAAACTTGAATTTCTTGTTTGTTCTGTGTTTAATTCCCCCAAGCAGCTACAATGGTACATGCAGAAGATCATGAAACCTTTAGTGCTTACGACATACATTCTGTTCTGGGCAACAGAGATTCAGTACTTCCACCTGGAAATTCCAGCTTCTAACTTCCCACTCCATACTTTTTTGTGTTCTGCAACTTGCCTCTCTAACAAACAGCCACGACCTGCCACTGTTCACCTTATGTTCCATTAGCTATCAGCAAGTTTCTTACTCTAGAACTGAACTTCAAAAGACTATCAGGAATGAGAGTGGGTGAAGCCTTTTTTAAACAGGTTTCTCATGTACTAGTCTCTAATTTTGACAGAATTGGAAAGCTAACCCAGCTACCTAGCTGACAAAAAAAAAGAATAAATGACAGGCAGGGTATCTCCATAGTCCCAATCGTGATTACAGGTTTCATGAGTTCTGTGGCAACACAGAGAATTAGTAAAACAATCCTGTTAGCATTATCATTGAAACTAATTTATAACTCATGTTAATCAAACGTACTGGGGAAAAGCTAAGTGTTTCATTTCGAAGTGGAAGATGTGAGAATCAATGTTGTTCATGATCTTGATGGTGGGAGCAAGCCTTGCAGAATCATACATCAGTAGAAACTTTTTTTCTCATTTCCATATTATTCTCCTCATTTATACTACATAAATAACAGCTGGTTTTCTTTGAGAAAAAAAAAGGAAAAATATGTTTTAACTTGAGAAATCTTCTGCTATCCTTCCACTGCAATTTAACTGACCATACACTTAACAGACTTCATAGATAAACAATTGATTGAAATGGTTTAATTTCTTTGTACACACTATTTGTCCTTGAAAGCAGATATGCTGCAACAAGTCCAAGATCACAGAGGCCATAATCTTCATGAAAACAACTTCACATACATCATGACTTGCATATGTTAACTTTAGACTGAAAGTAACGTGTTCTATGCAGTAAGACAAATTTATGAGTGGAGAACATTTAGGATCAAATTTGAGGTCATAGGTTGCAATTAGTTGAAGGTAACAAATATGCATTTGCAAGGTGTAGATTTAAATTTCAAAACCAAAATCTGGATGCAAGACTGACAGCTGCCAAGCTTGCTACTTGTACAGAAAAGAAACCAAAACCTAGTCAGTGTCATGACAGGCTGACTGCACATTCAAAACACGCCCAAAGGCTTCTGACTGTAGAATCATAAAAATTGTTGGAGTTGGAAGGGACCTCTGGAGATCATATTGTCCAACACCCCTGTTTGAGCAGGACCACCTAGAGTTTGTTGCCCAGGACCACATCCGGATCCCAGGTGCAATGCCAATTGCATGTTTCCAGGTATATTTTTTCAAAGGAGAACTGTGTGTGAAGTACATTACTGAACATGAACTTTGAGGTCACTTACTAACACTCACATTTAATTGATTTGTTCAGTTCAAAGATTGTGTAAATCATAAAACACAAACTGGTTTTTTGAGGTAACTACTCTCGACACACTAAAATCTTCAATAATACTATTACCCAAATAAAGGATGGGCATATAAAAGGAAATACATTGTTCCATATCTAAGAAAATCTATTTTTTAAATGACACGTGGTCATTACCAAAATCAGAACAGTGGTTTGCCTCTCAAGTGTGCACTAAGGTACATTAAAGTTATTAGGACAGAAAAAAAATATTTAAATTTGCTACTGGTAATCCCTCCCCAATTTAATATAATTTTCATTTGAACGGGTATTTCATTACAATTATCCTAATACAAATAGTATTATTTATGTAGCAAACCACAATATGTATTTTTCTCTACATTAAGTGAATAAATCACAAATATTACATACAAACCCCATTACCTGGAATTTACCAGATTATGTTAATCTAGGAACAATTTGGTTGCTTTAGACTTTGCTTTCTAATCATTCACTTTGTTACTAAAGCGTGAGAATCTTGTATTATCATCTTCTGAGAGAAGCAACAAATACATTTTAGTTACTTAAATAATTTACAAAAATAGCTGTAAACCAAATACTAATTTCACAAAACAAACATGTAATACATTAATCTACATGAAACTGAACCTTCTAAAAGCAAGGTCACACCTATGAATCAGGAAATATTCCTGTGATCATTAAAGAAGCTTCTAAATGTTTATAAACATGAACGCAGACTTCCTGCCGACTCTCTAGTTCTTGCTTCGAATGCTTTTTTATGGCTCCTCTGTAGTTTATGCATCCACCCAAACTAGAGTGATACATGTTAAATTAGATATAGTTACATTTCTAGCAGATGTTCAGATTAGTTCTACTGTTTATCTCACTATGAAGTCTTTGAGAGGACATGCATATATACCCAAATGGTGCAGAATTCTGAACAAGTCCCTAAACAATAGTGAACAAGCTACATTTCAAACCTCAGAACTAAAAAGCTTTAAAAAAACCACCCCAAAGGAAAAAACCCAAACCCAATAACATCAAAACCCAAACAATGGAAAAACACCAAACCCAAAACCACACACCAAAAAGGCTCAGTATATAATTTTGGAAATACCTTTCAACTAGAGCTATGCAAGCCACTAGCAAACTGTATTGTAATCTATCTAGTTTCTTTCTGCTCATCTGCCTTCTCACAAGAACACAGGTGTTTCCAGACGTCCTAATGAAGTCAGGTTAACATGGTTGGTAGAAGAAGTTTCCAGAAGCCTGGAAAGCCTTACCAAGAGCACAGAACATTTCTCTAATCTGCATTATTTGTTTTTTTGGAAGGAACAGGCAGGAACATCCATGCTATATCGGACTATAGTGAGAAAGGGATTAAAAAATTAGCTTCGATGTCACAAATCCATGTTCTGCTGTGGCCAGCTCCTTGTGAGAACCAAGTGTATTTTAGGCAAGCTGGAAGCATCAAAAAAGCATGTTACCAGAATTCACCTGGGATTAGCAAGGAATGCAAGAAAAAACTCGTAAGAAGATACAGATCTGGAAGAGACATGCAAAAGATATGTATTACCAGAATGGTTAAGGTTGGAAGGGACCTCTGGAGGTCATCTTGTCCACCTCCCCTGGCCAAGCACTGTCATGGAGAGCCAGGTACCCAGGATCATGTCCAGACAGCTTTTGAATATATCTAAGCATGAGGACTCCACAACCTCTCCAGGTAACCTGTGCCAGTGCTCAGTTACCCTCACAGTGAGGGTGTTTCCTGATGTTCAGAAGAAGCCTCCTGTAATCTAGTTTGTGCCCATTGCCTCTGGTCCTGTCGCCAGACTCCACTGAAAACAGCCTGGCTGCATGTCTTCGCACCCTCTCTTCAGGTATTTGCACACATTGGTGAGGTCCCCCTGAACTTTCTCTTCTCCAGGCTCTACAGTCCCAGATCTCTCCACCTTTCCTCATTGGAGAGATGCTCTAGTCCCTTAAGCATCTGAGTGGCCCTTCCTCAGACTCTCTGCGGTACGTCCGTGTCTCCCTCATGCCAGGGAGCCCAGATCTGGACACCATGCTCCAGGTGTGGCCTCACCAGCACCAAATATAGGGGAAGGATCACCTTCCTCCACCTGCTAACAGTGCTTTGCCTAATGCAGCCCAGGATACCACTAGCCTTCTTTCCAGCAAGGACACACTGCTGGCTCCTGTTCAACCTGGTATCCACTAGGACCCCCAGGTTCTTTTCTTCAAAGTTGCTTTCCAACCAGTGAGCCCCCAGCATGTACTAACTGGTCTCTGGGGTTTTTCCTCCCTAGGCACAGGACTTTGCACTTCTCCTTGTTGAACTGCATGAGGTTCCCATCAGTCCATTTCTCCAGCTTGTTGATGTCCCCCTTGATGGCAGCACAGCCCTGTTGTGCACTGGGAATGACTCAGCACATTGCTGGAGAGCCTATCATCACATCATTACAGGACTGGAAATTACTTCAATATCAGAACGGCAGGCACTTGTACTTGGGTTAGACAATGAAGCACCTCTGGTGCCTCCCATGTGATAAGGAAGAGGCATGAGCCTCAGGAAACAACAAAGAATTAGGGACCAGCATGAGAAAGACAAACTAAACAGGAGTGAGCAGAATTAGTGGTCCTTGTTCATATAAAAATCATATTACTCATCATTCTTTTATGAAGTTGTATATCACCTTAAACCTAGGGTGTTTTGTAAAGTTAACCTTCTTCTAGCATTTAAGTCTATTATGTCTCCTGCTTAATCAACAAATTAACAGAACTGAAAACTCAATTAAGAAGGTCAGCTTGCCTCTTAATATATGAGGCTCCTGAAGACAGTGGAAACATAAAATTGTTGCAGCTGTGACACAGAAAATCAGCAATTCTATCTGTTAAAACAAAACAAACCTTCCAAAGTTAAAAGTCTAACAATCTAAGAGAAGGAACTTTTTCTTTCCATCGGCTCTACAATAAATGAGGATGTTTCACAATACCTTTCTGTTGGAACTGAGGACTTCTGGATTCTGCTTGCCTCAGACACTTTATTGACTATGAGCAAGTCAGTTAGCTCTTACACAACCCATGTTACTTATCTGACACTGCCCTGCGCTGCTACATACTCACAGTGTGAGAGAGAGTAGGAAGCAGTAACCAACAGCAGGTGGGAACAGGGAATTAGTCCATGTTTGCCTGACTTTATGTGGCTTTGGACAACTTATTCACTCTCCATCTGAGGAAACGTTAGGAGAGCTTTTGTTTAGAAAGCACTTTGCGGTCTAAGTAAGGAGGTATAGTACAAATGTTGTCTGATGCCCTGTCTCCTTTAGCAAGTCCTCCTTTACACATCTGTGAATCCTCTCTATTTACATTTCTCACACCTTACTTCAGCTTTATTCCTGTTATTCCCTGCATTTAAGGTACTACCCATTCTTTCTAGCACAGCTGCAACACAGGCAGCAGGAGAGACCATTTCTCACTTCCCACCATACCTGGTCAGACCTCCCCACCACCTTGTCCTACTCTACTGGGCTGGCAACAAGCTGCCATGGCTCCTTGGCTGGGACACAGCGGCCAACACCACTGGTTCCAACCCTCACCTACGGCCAGCCCTGCCCTTTCAGGGAAGTGGAGCCATGGACCCCCCTGAGAGCAAACTCAAGGGCTGTCAGCTCTGTCTCCTTTCACCCCCTGGACCGCAGCCTTACCTCAATGGCTTCAGCCTCTAGGGAGCTGAACTTCACATGCATTTCAATTCTGTGCAAACCGGCAAGAGCAGTTAAATGTTAAAAAAAGAATGAAAAATGTTGACACCCAGAGGTGCCTGCCACCAATCTCTCCTCCAGGGGGATTAACACGTCTCACTTCACCCTGCAAACAATTAGATGCGTGCTCACAGCCAGCTGAACGGAGGGTTTAGCAATATCTGAAGTAGCTCTCACACATCTGCTTGCAATAATCTGATCATACTGTTAATTGGTATGAGCTACATTATTTCCTCTGACAGACTTAGGCCCTTATTTTTAAAGATACTGTTTATTTCATGAATATCTATGTTTATGCTTCTCTAGGCCCTAAAGACCACAGCACCAGTCAGCTCTGAATGCGTAGTGTTTTCTCCCCTTTTTAACAGAACACAGGGAGAGCCAAGTGTGGATGCAAGTTACTGTGCCATAGACAGCTGTGCAGCAATATACTGCTGACGTGACTGTAGGCAGTTCTACCAGCTGGCCAAACACAAAACCATAGTAAAGCCTTATTCCCAGGTGATGGTGTCAACATATTTGAATTTCTCCTCTGCCCTCCCAAGCTGCAAAGGAGAGAGCTTCAAGTCTGGGGTAATAAAACCAGAAAACGATTCATCATCCATGGCAAATGTCCACTGGAGCAAACTGCAAAATGAGGAAGTTCAACAGGTGGAAGCAGAAACTGACTGAAGGAATAGAAACAGAAGTGACACTACTGCCCTATGTAGCCTATATATGCCCTGTGTATATTAATTTATACATACATACAAATATAGAACAGCCCCTTACATCAATAGGGCTATGAAAGTGACAACAGCAGTCAGTCTTTTACAGTCTTAAGTTGTCACAATATACACAATAGAACAACTTAACATCTATATATTACAATGCTCAGCTCATAGAATTAATAGTAATTGCAAGTAACACTTGCAAAGGTGTTAAAGTATTTAACAAATGCCGGCAAGCTGAGTTCCAGTGGACCTGAGATGCAGACAGGCACAGTCACACAGCAGATAGTGAAAATAAACTACAGGGGTAAAAACCAGTCTCTAATTCACCTAAAAATGTCTCTGACATAGCCAGGAAATGACTTTTGATCTCAGAATTTCAATTTCTAATATCCAACACTGATCCAAAGCACACTGTAATCTGTACAAAAATTTTTATGTATTACAAAAGCTATTGGGTTGGTCTCTTAAAAGTAAGACCATGCTGTCATAATGGCAGTATATTACCAGTGTAGGAAAGCAATGGTTGCCAAACATTGTGTTGCAAAAGTAATGATAAGCAGTGAAACATGACAATTAAAATAAGCAGCGGGAAGTTGCACTTAAGAAGGAAAATTACTACTTAAAACAACAGAAAAGTATATTTGAAGAAAAAAACAGAAATAAAGGAAGCTTTTATATTAAAGAGAATTTTAATTCAAAGGAAAGAAATCATTAGGTATAATAATTTTCTGCTAAGTTCAGTTCTCACCAGAATGTCAATCATGTAAAAAACCCAACAAACACTGGGAAGGATAAAGAAGGTCATAGCACAGTCCATACTGCCAAACTCATTTCTCTTAAGTCTCAAGAAAGTTGTGAGAAATTTCCAAATACTTACTGTAAACAGTACACTCCCTTCCCATCACAGAATATCTAAAGATCAGTGGTGTCCCCAAGTCTAATCTCCATAAGTTTCCATAAACTAGTTTTGGCTGACTTTTTATTTTCTAAATTTCTTGCTACTACTGGGTGCCCTCTTTACATTCCCAAGGCCTGAACTCTTCAGCAGCAGAAGAGGTGCAGCCTAAGAACAATACAGGCTTCTCCCCTGATCCTAATTTAAAGGATCTGCCGCTGAAAGAAAAAGGCGCTCTGTAAGTTGGTATCTGTGATAAAGCAATGAGTTTTTATGTTGCTGTAGGTTTGTAAGAAGTGTAGATTTCTCCACTGTGAAATGGATGATAGCCATGTAATTGGTAATTCTCACCATTCCATGCTTGTTTAGGACTGGTGATCTAACAGTGAAAGGTTGATCCCTCATCATCAATCTCATCAGCTATCCAGCCCCCTTACCCTATTTGCTAAACATGATTGACATCTGTAATATTCAAGACATCTGTGTTTTAAGAAGCCTTTGGCTTTCTCTCAACATACTTTTTCATCCTATTTGACCCTGCAGTAAATCTGTAGCAGCAAATCTCATTTTGCAAACATAGAACACAGGATGACTGTAGACTCAGCCAAATGAGAAAACAAAGATTAAGGAGATACATTTCTATTCAAATATACATAGCTCCAGAATTAGCAGAGGCAACATGGAAAGTGCTTGGCTGAGTGCATCCATTTAAAAATAATTTTTTTCCAAAGTTCATTCTAGTGCTAATGTGTGTCTTTCAAGTAATGCTGGAATGTCAGTTGTTAGATGGGGAGAGAAAACTTTCAGGATGTCCCAGACAACTACATTGGCCCAGTTATGTTAAAACTGAAGAATTTTTTTTTTTTTGCAGTGAAGTCTTTGAAATTTATGAACCCTCAAACTGTTCGTTAGGAACAGCAGGAAATGGCAGACTACCATTATATTTTACATTAGATTGTAGTGTTGCCTTTTTTTGTGTCTTTGGATGAAACTTGGCAGAACAGAGGCCTGCTCCCTGCCTGGCCCTCATCAGTGACCACTGGGTCAAGTCATGGGAGAATTGGCCATTGGCTTCAATGGACAATGAATGAGAATCCCCAGTAAAAGAGAATGATAGTGCTCTAGGAGTAATACCTGAAGAGAGGGTCTCATAGGTTTTACATGTTTATTGCAAGGATAAAAATTATTGGAAGTGTCTTTGTTGTCAATCTGGATCCTAGAAGGATGGAGAGGTCAATCACCCAACCCAGAAACCAGCTGTTTTGCACATGTCTATGTGAATTGTTGGAAGCACAGGGCCAACATATTTTCTTTTTCAAGTAACATGGAAACACTTTTTTTCCCAGCAAATGAAATGGCACAACTGAGCTGTATTTTTAAACTGAACTTTCTTTGGACAGTATAAATGAAAAGTAATACAATCCTGACCATATATTTTGCAACCTTAAATGGAGAGAGTTCCTTTTCAAGGAAGATCAGGAATTTGTTTGGCCAAGTAGTATCAGCAATGGGATGGAAGGCAAGACGGTTTCACAACCTTCTAGGCCAATGGGATAAATCTGATCTAGCCTAACGTCTCTCTGCGTGCCTCTTTTAGGAAGATAGACTAGGCTGGTAAAGAGAAACACCTACCAATCTGTCTGTTCTGAGGTGGGTCAGAGTTGTGGTGGTATCTGTGTGTTTCCAGCTCATCAGAAAAATGCATCGAGATGGCTCCTTACCAAAGACTCTGTGGACACCATAAATCCAGTTTTGTGAATTATGAATCAAAAGAGGCTCTTTGCGAGCGGCCTATTCATACCCTCTGCAATGCAGAAAGCAGGCAGTTCCCTCACCTGACTGAAGGTTGCAACATGTGCTGAAATTGCCAAACCAACTTGAGGAGACCGATTTCCCTTCAAATCAACTATAAGAGCATACAGGACTACTTCCTTACCTACTAGAATTGCTTTTGTTATTCTACAGCTCCCTAACAGTGGTTGTCTCTGGTTCCAACTTTGGCAGCGCCGGAAGCGGTGCCTATACAATTCAGCACAGTTCCCCATTAGGAGCTAATGAGCGATTCGGTTTGCCCACACAGCCCAGCGCTGCACAGCACCAGTGTGAGACCCCAGCTCAGTCCCCAGGAGACACAGAGCCCCGTGAGCGTGGAGGGGGCTGAACAGTCCTGCTGCACCATGTGTGTTGGTGGCGATACCTGCCCCCGCCACCTCAGAACAGCACCTGCAGATTCCACCATGGCTCTAAAACCATTTTCCCGTGTCCGTTTAGGGGGTAACAACGGTGTTAGAATAAATCAAACTCCTTACCGTTTGTGTTTATTTTTCCCCCCTAAAAGGGATCAGCAGAGGAGCTCAGGAGAAGGCTCGGGGCGTGTGGATGTGCGAGCACAAGGACGGAGCCGGGGCTGAGGAAGGGGGTGGGCAGTTGCACCTCGAACTGACCAAAACGGGCGGGCAGGGGCGGCGGGAATCGAATCTCTCTTCAAATCTCCCGATTTATCAGAGGCCTGCCGTATGGTTTTCGGGCAGTTCTCCAGAGGAGCCACAGTGTGGCAGAAGAGATCAAGACGCTGATTTTCTGAGGCGGGCAGTAGGGGGAAGAGTGCCGCCCGGCGCGGGACAGGCGCCATCTTGTCTCCCGGCGGTGGGCGGGCGGGCGGCGTGGGGGGACCCGCGGGGCTGGGGACGGGCAGCGCTGAAGAGATAACCGCTTGCCGAGCAAGTGCGCCATGAGCCGACAGTTAATCAGTTTTAAAGGTGCGAAAGGATCCGGGTGAAGGCAGTTGGCTCGGCTAGCCGGCAGAGCCAGCGGCTGGCAGCATTTCCCTGCCGCCGAGGCCGCGCCCGGCGCTCAGGGAGCGGCGGTTTCCGGCGGGGCCGCGGGGTGCCGGGCTGCGGCGCGGCGGCGGGGGCTGGCGGGGCCCGGACGTGCCGGACAGCCAGGCGAAAGAATCAAAACGGAATTTAAAGATAATTCCCTCAGCAGAAGACGATAAGTAGAACTCCAGGGAGTTCCTGTTGGCGCGACGAGTAAAATTAAGTGGCTTTTCCCCTCTCTACAATCCAGTGTTCCTTAAAAGAAACAGAAAACTTGAGCCGTGTTCACCGCAGAGTGGGGAGCCCTGTTTGTGGCAAATACAAGATTTTCTGGAGAACATGCTTGCAGAACATCACAATTCCTAACAAAGTCAGATGTCAATAAAAAAGCTTTTTTATAAAAGGCTTTTCTCTTTATTATAAAAGGCCTGAAAATGATACAGAAAGGTCAATGTGTGGTGCTGCTGCAAACTTGGGGCAAAATTACAGCTTTAAAAATAAGTTTTCATTGTAAATTGGATTTTCCAGGCGATGCATAGCAAGAAATCAAAATAAACCCTTTTGTTTTCGGTTGACTAAAATGTTCTCAGTTCTACCCAAGCCAAAATTATTTTCCATTTGTTTAGTTTGGCCACCGAACTGAGAAGCTGGTATGTCATTATCCACACGTAATGGCAAGACAGACATGTTAAGGACAAACAGGGTTTTAATTAGCTCCACTTCCATACTTAGGATTGATCCTGAATGGAATTACTGATGTAATATATATGTCCTGATCAGGAGTTTAAAGAAAAAAATGTGATTTTTTTTTTTCCTTGTTAATTTTGAATTAGATGCTAAAAGCTGTAGAAGTAAGTCAGGGCCTGTCTGAAGTAATCATCACATTGAAAAGATGGCACTGGCTTAGTGTGCTTGAAGACAACAGAAATAAACAGTCAGGTAATAAAAAATAAAAGACATACAATTGTCTATGATATAGTGTACATAATAAGCTACAGTCTCAACACACTTGCTTAAGTATTGACGAGCTAAAAGACAAAACCCAAACAAAACAATCCAAACATACATCTCTTAACTAAAACCATTGTGTTGAAACACACTCAGGCAATACTAGAATGTATTTAGAGAACAGTGTTGAACACTGTTCAACGGTCATGGGAACAACTGATGTTGAAATCCACAGCTACAAAAAAGCAAAAGCACAAAACCACCCGTATGGATTTGCAAAAGCTTCAGACCCAAATTTTAAGGAAATGTTTTTGATAGAAACTCATTAAATATTTAAGGTAACTATTTACTTCTTATTTGCTCATTGTGGGAATGTTTAAAAATTCTGTAATGGATCTGTGCCTTATACCTTTTTTGGAGAAGACTTCTGTCTTACAAGCCGATGCTACGTTTCAATGGCCAAAATGTTTGTCTTCCATTTCTCATGGTGCAGTCTTACAGAAGTATGATACTAGTCCTGAAAGGCAACATGTATATAGCCTGGCTTTTATAAAACATGTAGAATGTATATCCAGCATATGAATGTGGGCATTAGTCTCAATGGAGCCACCTAACTTGATGAAAAAATTGATTAAGCTAACCTAATAAGGTGACTACCTGCATATGACCAAGTTCCTCACAAGCAACAACTTTGCGCTGGTTACAGGTTAAACAGGTTTGCAAATAAACAGGGAAGAACAACTGTGAGAAAGCTTTAGTGTTGGTCACCTGAAAACACTACTGCTGCAAGAAATAACAATGACAAGACTGATCCTACTTCTTGGACATCTGATCCTCTGACTGAACTTCAAGAGAGAATTTTGGGTGCACATGGCATGAGGAACCAGAATCCATCTGTCAATGGCCAAAGTAGTCGTAAGCGGCCAAATGGAACAAACAGAAGATCCTAGAGTAAGAAACCACAAAGTTACTCAGATTTATTGAGCTCACAAAGACCTATTAATTCATGTGATCTTTTTACATGGTCCTATTAAATTGCTAGTCTTTTGAGACTGGTTTTCATTGTGTACTGCAAAGTGAAAGACAGAGAAGCACTTAATAAAGTCATCAGTCTGTACCAAACTTCTGCTCATTTGTTCAGCTATATCCCCATTTTGATGCTGTAGAATTTGACGCGATCTCTGAACTACTGTAAAATCTACGGGGGGGGGGGTGTGTGTATGAAGAAATACTATTCTTGTGATTGCAAAGAAATCATGGAAATATGTACCAAGTGTGTCAGCTTCCTATGTCCATAGCCAGCCAAAACCAGTAAAACCAGGAGGATGAACTTGACCTCTGCATCTCAGTGGGTTGCTCACATTTTTCCCTGTAGGCTTCAAAGTCAGTATTTATTGCTTATCTCTACTGTTGCTTGTTCAAAGAGATATGTCTTTCAGGAGCTTGTATTCCAGGACAACCTGCTTCCTTTGATAGCTACTTCCTTTGATTAGCTACTCAGGTTGCTCTTCAAAAGGCAGAACTGACAAAGCTTGATTTTATTTACATTGTTGATGATTAGGTTGCTTACTGGGTCATATCTTTCAGTAGCACCAGTTGAAATGTAACTTCAGGTTAGCACTTGTGGCTAACCAGGGGCTCCAGGATCAGGTCTACATACTGTTCTTTCCTGCAGACTCATATAAACACATTCCCTAGTAGGTATGTTTCAGTCCATTGACACCCTAGGCCTTATCAGAGAAATAACTTCCAACATAGGAGTATCATACACGTTGTACGTGTTGCTGCCTTCTCAGCAGCAACATCTGTCCATTTGCCATTGTGTGTCTGAGACACTGAGCTTATGGCTGATTAGAGCTACATTTAACTGAGCTGGCTGTAAAACCTATGCTTTGTTGTGAACAGTCAGCGGCAACTGCAGGTGAACTTCTCAGTCTCGGTCATGGATGACACACTTAACTAAGCAGGAAGCAATATAAGCGCTTACACAGATAAGAAATGAGCTGTTTTCTCCTGGGACAGAGCTGCAGCTCTATCTATGCTGAGTGGAAGTAAACTCAGTGTGTTATTAAAGTACCTTTAATATCAGTCAGTCACAAAAGGAACATGCCAATATCACATGGGAAAGTGAGAGGTTTCCAGCTATCTTGCCTTCCCTAGGCATTCCAGTACTTCATTGTCCTAGAGAATGACACCAGATTGGGATATAGTATTCACTTGTCAGGAGCTGAGGGAGAAAATGCTCATTCCATCATATTTGGATATCCAGCTGTCTCCACTATTAGTTGTTAAAGCTTTGATTTGGGGACATAACAGAAATAATACTTCAGTGCCCTTATAGCCCCATGGCCAAAACCAGCAACGATGGCAGTTGCACAG
This sequence comes from Falco peregrinus, assembly GCF_023634155.1. Classification (NCBI taxonomy): domain Eukaryota; kingdom Metazoa; phylum Chordata; class Aves; order Falconiformes; family Falconidae; genus Falco; species Falco peregrinus. The sequence continues at coordinate 88,105,068 of NC_073721.1, forward strand.
GGAATTATTTCCCAAGAGTCTGGAACGGCTTCAAATGCAGCATTTCTTTGGCATATACCTTCAGGATCAGCATTTGCACTGTGACCTCATCTGCCTCAGGGTGTTGCTAAATGTATGTATTTTTAATAAAGCAATAAGATTGATTAAAAGCTTGGTCAGGGTTCAGCTCTTTACTTTGCCAAATGATCCAGGACTTGCTATCCTGAGGCATTGGTCATTGCATCCAACACCAAGGGTAGGCTGATGATTTATGCTAGGGTTAGCATTCTGACCACTCAGGGAAAGGGTGCCTGGATTTTCTAGTTCCATTTTTCCTGTCTTACATCTGTTGCATTTACGGAATCTGTCTTTGCCAGCTGCCCGGTCTGTAAGAGCAGAACCTGGACATTTCTGGCTCCAGGCACTACTCGTGGCCCCTTCACATGCTTTTCTGACAAGTTTGCATTTCAAACAAGATGATTTACTCTAGTCATAAACCTCCTGCTTCAGCATGTTGATATGACCTTAATCCTTTCCCATGTTTACAGGCCATGACAGTACTTTACCAGGCAGACTCCCAGCCCTACAATGTGATTAGTCTCCCTACCACTCTGATGTCTTACTTGAACAGACTCTTCTGGGAGCATTTCTTTGCACACGTGTGTCTACAAGAACAAAGCACTGGGCATTGACCTGCACTAGCCTTGTTATTTTAAGGGGGTTTGCCTCCATTTGAGGCTGTGTAGATGCATCCACAATTACAACAAACAAAGAAATAGTTTCACTGCAGTGATCTTTTTTACTGCCCAGGGCAAAAGACACCAATGGTTCAAGTGGGAACTGGCTTCCTCAGCTGTTAATCTTATATGTGTTCTGGTGATGTCCAGCTTTGCTGCTTTGCAAAAGGAAGAAATTAAAAAAAAATAAAATCACAAGGAACCTCAAAAATCCCAAGGACCTCTGTCAACTCTGCACTTCAGCTGACCTCCAAGCAAAATGTTTCATACAGGCAGGCCCAAGTCTTCATCTGGGCCAGTAGGTTTTCAGAAACCTCCCAGCACCCAGCATTGGACCTGGTGATCCCACCTCACTTGCATTGTGAAGTGCAAATAACACTGTTCAGAACTTCTAATGTGCCACATTACCAGAGCAGCAAACCCAAGGGCACTGAGGTAGAATTAAGATCCCATTTACCTCTTAAGTAGAAAGGATCTTGAGGTTAGCATCTCTGTTAAGTATCCAAACACCAGCATGTACTTGTAAAATAAATGAAAAGCTAAAATTCTTGGAGAGATAGGCAAGAACCATCATTTCTTTTCCTATATACAGTACTTGGTATCAAAATATATAAAGTAAGTTAGTATTTTAGAAAGCCATTAAGCATTCACTAGGCATGGGAAATCTTCCTCAAACAGACATACTGTTATGAATTAGAGCATTTATCAGCCTACTGATGATACAGTTTACTGTAAGTCTGCTCTTTCAAAGTGAAACCATATGTTGAATGGGAAAGAGTGGAAGCCTAATGTAAATGTAGATAAGGCTGTTTATTAAGCTATGCTGATGGATATTTTGTGGATGAACTCTCTTTTATAATATTGTTAAGGGTTATATACATTCTAGTTGGTATACGCAAACAACTTCACAGACAGTGGGTATAACATGATTTAAGCTGTCAGATGACAGTTCTGGAAGATAGTGGGACCAGTACTACCAGGTGCCAAACACTGGCAACATCGAAACCTTGTATAGTTCCCACGTTCAGATACATGAATAATGCCAGTTTGTAAGGAGCAAGGAGGAAGACAATTTGACAGTAATTTTTTTCCCCACTGCTTTTGGAAATTTCATGTTGCAGAAAAGGTGTTGAATCTTGCAGCACAAGAGGAAGTCACATTTCCAGCCATTCCCTAAGAGTTCCAAAAGCTTGAGTCTAGGCAATGTCATACTGCTGGGTCCTTGGAGCTGTAACTGAGGGTGCAGGTTTGGCTTGTGACTTTGTCTGTCAGTCTCCTGTCTTGCGGATTGCCTGCAGTGCTTCCTTGGAGTTGCAGTCTCCTTAGAGAGAGCAACTCCTAACAGAGGACAACGAAGCATTTAAACTACAACTCCCATGGGAATAGATGGGATCACTTCCAAAGTAACGCTTTTCAGCTTTTGGCTGAAAGACTAGTTCTGAGTATTTCATTAGTTAATTTAAAAGAAAACAAGGTTTTCCCCAGAAAGCAAGCTTTTTTTTTTTGAAAAAATATGTATTTAATAAAGATCTAGTTTTCTGCCAAAACTTTTAACCAATGCTGGGAATTATATTCCCTGATAAAACTACTTGAAAATTGATTTCATAACATAGAGTAAAATCTAGACAATTTTTTCCAGATGACTTCAGAGTGATATTGTTATTACACCTAAACTAAACATGATAAACCTAGGAAACTCAGAATTAAGGTTAATGAAAGTCTAGCACATTAAAGATGTGGAAGATATATCATTTAAGCATGAAAATTACTTTAGCCTTTGCCATCTCATGCATTAACTTGATAGTTATGAAAAAAAGTTATGTTGGTTTGATTTACTCCAGAGCATCTTAAAGCAACCAGAGTACACCGAATAATCAAATAGTTTTCAGAAACAGTTGATATTCCCAGAGTAGCATAACTGTCTAGCCAAGCTCAGCTCTACTGCTCATGTGTCAGTTGCCTGCTACCTTTTGGGCTTCTCTTTTCTTCCCTGTGCCTTACTCTGCACACAACTATCTTGCACTCCTTCTACAGGTACTCTATATAAAGATACACGTGAGCCAAACATGTAAACTCACACAGACAAGAAGCACGTATCAACTTTCTCCTACCCCCATACTCACCTGAGTATTCTTAGTAAGTCTTCTGCTTTTTTCTTATTCCATCCTTGTGGAATGTACCTGGTGCAATGAATAGTTTATCAAGAAAATACATAAAATTAATGATGATTCTGTAATTTTATAATACAAAATATATTTCCCTTAGGAATAGCATAGCATTAGAAGTCACTTTTCAAAAGTAACTCCATTGGTTTCAAAGGGCCATTATCCCCACAGAAAAGGTGCTCTCTTAAAATGGCTCCTACTTCGCGCTTCAAGGGAGTGTAAGGACCACCTTCCTCAGGCTCATTGACGGAGAAAGACTAACACGTCCCTACAGCAGTTACTCAGCTGAAGTTAATTTCGACCACAGCTCTGTCCAGAGTCACTGGAAGTGGAAGCTGTTTTGAAAGAGGGCAGTTCTACTACAGGAGTTTTGATTTACTGTGAAATGCAAAGAACAAATATATAATATATATATAATATAACAGATATATTATAATGTGGTTTTGGTCTCTCTTTACTTCCCCAGCCCTGTCTCTAGTGACTGCATTCATTGAGACGTCATTAGTCTGTTCTACCCCACTCCCCATAGTACCTTTTCAGTTCAATCAGTTCCACTATTAAAACTCTTTTTTGTTGTTTGAATGGGATATAATGTTTTAAAATGAAAGACTTGCAGGTTTGGGTGCAATTCTCTGTCTTCCCCTCAGCTATACACAAAGCAGTATTTAGAGGAAATCTGTGCAATAATGACTGGATGGAAAAGCAGAGCTTTTCACACTGAGATCTTACCTTATAGACATAAACCTTTTACAAAAAAAATAGAAGTGGCACTGGATAATAATATTTTGTTTTGTCTAATCCACAAGAAAATAGCTTCTGAAGAGAACATGGCAGTAAGTACTCAATTAAGTAACTTAATTCTGTTCCACTTTTCATGCAGTGCTTCACATGCAAACCTTGGAACCGCTCATGTCCCTTGGCTTTTTTATTTAAATAAATACTTCTTCCAAGGTAGAAGGTCTAAGTAATTAGAAGATAAACAACATCTTCTGCATATTTATTTTCATCTGTAGAAATCTCCATTCATGATTTCTGTTGTGATGTTTTTATTGCTGTAACACAATCTATGCATTTTAAAAGCTTTCTGTGCCCAGAGGAAAACTCACAGAATCCGCCAAGCAGAGATGAATCACAGGTGTTGCAAGAGCACCTAGCAGCACTGCACAATAAGTGGAGATGGGAAATTGATAACCACATTACACCACTTAGGAAATTAATTAGAAGCTTACTAAGGCCAAGTATGGTTATCATAGTTGGCCTTTGTCCAGAGCATACAGTTTATAGTAATTAGGTATCAGTTAAAAATCGTTCATCAAACAAGAACAAAACTTTTACTTAAGTTAGAAACTAAGAAAGGACACATGGGATTTTATGTCAGAATTGTTGCTGAAATTGATTTTAAAAAAGTTTCTATTCCATTCTACTCTGCATCTGTAAGAGTATCCGGGGTTATTCATGAGGCAGGTGCTCAAATGATGTCACAGTTAATGTTTAGCATCATTTTCTCATAGGTCAAATCCTTTCACACCCTTTTTAAATAAAAAGTTGGCATTAGACCACATGGTCTTGCAAAAGGAGTCAAGATTATATGCTATTCACACAATGTCACAATGCCAACAGGAAGCTCTGTAAAAGAAAAAAAAAAATGGTTTCAGTATGTAAATTAAACGTAATAAAATACCACAATCAGAAAATCAACATAAGATATGGTAGGCCCAGTCCTGTTATACCTGGACTCATTCAGGAACCAGCAAAGAGCTGCTTGTGCGTCAGACAAACAAATGAGTGAACACAGAAGGACTTTGAAATTCAAAATGTGCTTAATCAATTTCATCTGGAAATACAGACTATACTATAAATGTAAATAGGCTGGGACTGAAATGTAAACCAATTAATTTTAAGAGTCTCCAGTGGTGCTGCTTGAGTTTCCAACTGTGCATTACAGTAATTTTAGAGAAGATCAAGCAAAAGCTACTTTCTTAAAATTTACCTCATGCATGTGTCCCATTAATATAGAATGTGGGGCTTTTTAATGGTTACCTTGTACATGTGAATAAGTCAAAACACATTCAAGTTCAAAGCAGCCACCAGTTCACCAAGTTAAGGCAAATTCAGCTTTAAACCAAGAACAGAATGTATTTTCATGCTGCCAGTGTTTTGTTCCAGATTACTAGCTCTTCACTCTGACTAAATCCTTGCCATCCCCATAGACAGAAATACCAGATTCCAGCTGCTAAGTCAAAAAGAAACTGATGGTACCATGGGATGAGACTTCAAAAAGAAAGGAAACAAATTAAAAGCAAAAGCATTTTCACCGATTTCAGTATGGTCCTGCTTGTTTCCAGGAGAGAGAACTGGAACAAATACCACCCCTGTTGTATACCACCGTGATTTTATTGCACTCATCTTCATCCTGTTATCCTGTTTCATTAACTGTCACTGTTAACAACCACACTGATGAAAGTGGGCTTGGACAGTGGAAATCACTAAGGGAGCTTCCAACATGAGATGAAAACCCAGCACTTATTAAATCTTTTCAACAGTGCTTTCTAAACCCGTATTTCTGGCTGGTGGCCTGACCAGGAACCCTGTGCGTACTTGACACACCCCTTGCAATGAAAGGTGCCCAAGGAATGTGTGAGGAGGCCCCTGATCAGGGAAGTGACTGAACCTTTGTTTTAGCTTTTTGCTCATACCTGACGCAATGGAAAGGTTTTACAAAACAGCGTTTATGGGATAGAACAGTCAATAAGGAATGAATGGATTAAGCAAAAGGCAGAGATGCCGTGTTTGCTGAAAGTTGTGCTTTATGGTAGTACTACCATCACATTTACCACATGGACCATGACTGTATCAGAAATACGTATCTACCCAATGGGTGAATTATATAAGGTTATTTCCTCGTCCTCAGTGAGGTGAGTGCTCCACATTCCCTTTGGAAAATTAACCTTTTGTCAGTTTTGATTCTGAGAACTGCCGAGCTTTCATGAAAGCATTAAAAAGCCAGACTAAAAGAGATATTGTTAATTTCACTAAAAATTTTTCATATATAATTTTTGGACTACTGGTAAGAACTGTTTTCTAAAGAGTCTTCTGCTGGCCAGCGAACTAAAGAAGTAAAGAAACTCACATTTTCATTCACGTTCATCAATAATCAAACTTTTAAGATACACAGGCTCTATCTTCAGTGTTCCAGAAAGAGGTTAACATGCTGCTGGGTGGGCCGTCTAAAAAACTGAAGTGGATATTTTCTAGCTGAAACTTTCTTGTTATCTGTGATGGCATGAGTATTCAGTTCATCCCTAGCAGACATAAAGAACTGCCATTCTCTGTTCTCCTTTTCAACAAACTTTTGCATATTCATATATTATAATTTTATCTCCACAGTTTCTCTTTTCTGGTTTAAACAACCCAGTACCCTTACTCCTTACTCACAGGTCAGATTTTCTTGTTCTTAATCTCGTAATTTCTTCTAAACCCTCCGTTTTGTCTATATCTGTCTTGAAAGATGATGACTACAGCTTTTGACACCATCCCCCAGCTGGGGCTTTCCCAGCACCAAGTGAAGCAATGCATAGTTCTGTGTCATCTGTGCAGAACTCTTAACTATGGTCTTAGGATGGTATTTCCCACTTTTGCAACAGTACTGGATTACCAGTCAAATGTCTTTATTCTGAAGCACAGAATACCAGTTTCACCCTCTGAAAATGTACACTGTGCCCATTGCTGCTTTCAGTATGCACCTCCAGAAACTGCTGTGCTAGAGCTTTGCCTTTACTACCCCTTCCTGTAAGTTCCAACAGCAGGCTAATTGATCAGTGACATCAGGAAACGTTTCAGTGCTTTTAAAGTAAATGTAATTTGGGAGGCCTGCAATCAGCTAGGATAAACAGCAATTAAGCAATTAACCTCATCACCCTGACATATTATCCCTGACATGATTGCACACTCAAAATTGAATGGAATATAAAGAATCAATGCCTTCGTATCATACCCCAGTGGCTGGGATGGTGGTCCTAAGATGTGCCTTCCTTTCTGTCTGATAGTTGGCTGAGTCTATAAGCATCCCCCATACCTGACCTTACAAACATGATACTATGTATGCCCCCTTTGTATTTCATGTTATTTTGCACTTTCTACATTTACAACCATTCTAACAAAAAGATCTGCTGCTAAAGCACTGGACAGCCTTTTCTATGGAAGTACTCGGTATAGGCTTGTGGGGACAATGTCTGCCAACTTGGTATTTATGAAGTTGCTGACTTCACTGAGGGAGATGATATGAATTCTGGGTCCCTAGGCAAAACATGCTGTTTATCTGTGTAGGGTCTGAAGAAAGTGTCACCTTTTTTTTGGCTGGTTTATTTCTACTCACAGTAACAAGCTCACTCAACACAGGACCACCTCTTATGATGCTGATGCCAAAACCATTTGTCTTCCAGTCTATGCGTGTGTCTGTCTCTGTGTGTGTACGTAAATGCATGTACCATGACAAGAAGTGACAAAACTCCAGAATGTCAGGATTTTTCCTCTTTGCCATCTCTGGCTCTAACTGACATCCAGGCAGTTAGATACTAGTTTCCAACATAAACACAGTCCCATTAAGTTTCTCAGCTTTCACTCTGTGGCTGTTTAATAGCAGGCAGTAGCCCATATGCTTTCATGAGGATCATGTGCTTTACCTGTCACAACATGGTCCCCTGATCCTTTCTCCATGAAGAATTTATTTGTGGCAGCAACGTTGCTGTCTTCATCTGTGCACGGGGCACTGGCACAAGGAAACGCCTGTGTGGCTGTCCGATCCACTGCAGATTTTGTATCTTCATCAAAATGCTGAACATTGCATTAGCTTATGCCATTTGCTGCAGCACGGGGAATCAGCATGGTTTTTTTCCTCTGACATCCTCATTAGCATTGCACGCCCTTATTCTTTAACCTTCCTTTCTTCTTGTATTTTGGATCACCCATTACATACATTCTGTCATAGCCTTAGTAATTGTACAGGAGCTTTTGTCACCTGGATGACTGCCACTGCTTTGCAGATTCCAATGGTTTTATCACAGATTAATCGTAGTGTTTGTAGTGTCACAGTTTCTTATCTTAGTTTCTCAGTATGTTCTGGTTTCTTCCTGGGCCCTCAAGGAATTCCTCCAAATTGAAAGGTCGTAATATACTTCACCTTCTCTTTCTGAACATGTGCATTTAGTGATTTTCACTTTTACGTGTAGTGTAGTGCTTATATTTCTGTAAGATGGTTGCATAGACAGCCTAAGTTAATCTCCATTAATTAGGAAACAGATCTCCATTATAGAACTCATAAAAGCCTTAGACACCGAATTGTCCGGTGTGCTCTCAGGAGGCTGTGGTACCTGAGGCTCAGGCTTCTCCCATTTCCAGACTCCTACTTCCCTGGGCATGCTTTGAAATGACAGCAACCTTTATATGTTGCAGGTTCAGAATCTTCCAGATTCTTGTTAGAGAAGTATTTTTTAACGTTTCAAATCCTCAGAATTTTATCCTTGGAACTAAGATTTGCTGCATAGCTCTACTTCACTATGGCTTGTATTACCTGTAAATCTGAGCGCTGCAGAACTCAGTAAATCCCAAGGGAGGGGTTTCTGGGCTGTTTGATTAGCAGATGCATTTCCAAGCATGCATTGTTGGCTCCCCTGTAAAAGACTGAAGATCACAGGAACCACTCTACTGCACAAAAGCAGTTCATCAGAACATTTGCAAGCTTACTATTAGATATTATGTATTATGATTTAAGTTCTGTGACTGGCAACAGAGCTGGAGAACAAAGTCCTTTGGTTTGGCAAAAATTCATGCAGCACGGGTAGCAGCCATTCGGCTTTGATGCATCTCTGCTGTGTCTCAAGCCTGACTCAAAAGGCCCACAGTCAAAGAATAATCCCAATTTAATTCTTGTCTTTCCCATTGTTTCTTTTAACAGCTGCAGACACCTTCTGAGAGGAGACAGTCTTGGACCTTGGACTGAAAGCATTGCATTGTTTTGCAAAGACTGTTGAACAACCTCAAACACTTAACTACCTCCAGGGATAATCAGTGAGGGTTATATTTAAACCTGTTAGAACTACAACTCGGTAATCAGTTCTGCATCCTTCAAGATTTACCCTTCCCATAAATGCTTTGCCACCTTCACTTCTGACAACCTACAGCATTTTTATTTGGCATACTGCAGATAAACAGGCAATATAATATTAAAATGAAACCAAAATTCAGATTTTAGATCAAAATCAGTCAACAAAATAAGCTATTAAACACCCTCTACAGAAAACCAGTTACTGAATGAATACTGCATGAAAAAAGTTCAGTCTCATTCAAAGTAAATACGGCCAATTTATTTGCATTGCCCAAAGTCAGAAATGCAGGAGCTTAAAAAAAGAAAAACCAAATGTCTGAAAAAATCACTGCTGTTATAACTCTTTGAGGTATTCATTAACATAGGTAAGGACACATAATACTATAATTAATAAGCAATACATTTTATGCATTTATTGGTTTAGGTCTTTCCTGTAAGGTAAGAAAGAATTCTCTCTGTTGCATCACATGAAGAAACAGACTTGGTCCCAGGGTCAAAAGACTCGAAATTAGCCCATTTTTTTCTGAGTTCAGTTTCTTAACCTTTTCTGTTACGGTCGAAGTGGCTGCCCACTTGCAGCTCACAGACAACTAGTTCAAAGAAGTATTAAAGTAGCCTATTGCAGTCCTGACAAGGATCACTGTAAATATTCTTCCCCTCTATGTCCCTCTTCCCTGCCACATCAAGAAATTCTATTTACTAGGAGAGATACAAGTGGTTAAAGCTTATGAGTTACCATGAAGCTGTATTTTAATCAGGAAACACTAAAACTGAGAAAGCAAATCATGGATCTCCAGGGATATGAAAGACCACGCAGAATAATTCTGCATCAGTCCAGACTGCAGGAAGGGTTCTTCTTTCCCATTTTCACATGAGCTGCTGAAAGTGTAATTCCAGCCCTGAACAGTTGCTTCTGAGACCCCGACACAGCCTACTGAAGTTTTCAAGGGATTAACAGCAACAGTCACAATTTTCTTACTTTTTAGCAGACTTTAGCTTTGTAGTTTCTGTGGCTTGCATGTCTAGACCCCCAGCTAAGATGAGCTGGCTCAGATCTACTGATGCACAGTCCAGTTTGTGTTGCACCAGCTGAGGATGTGCACCTGAATACTGGATTCATGGCTAGTTCTGCCAAAATTCCTGCTGAAGTGTTGATGCAGTTGGCATGGCGGATACACTCATTGCTTTTGTTGACCAGGCTAGCACTTTGATCTGTTCATACAGAGGGACATTTGCAAACAGATTTGACATACGTTTCTAAAGCACAGGAGAAACTTGTCATTCCGATGACCTTCCAGGGCTGATTAAAGGAAGTAAAACAGCTGGATGTGTTTGACTATGCTTTATCTCTTACGCAACTAAGAGAGGTGCAGGCAGGGAAAGAGAACAAAGTGCTGATGAAATAAAGTAGCTGAGAGCAAGTGGATGCCATAAATACCACTCAGTTTCACTAGAATATCAGCATCTGCTGTACTTTCCAAAAGACTATTTGTAGGATTTTTACTCCCACAGCAAGGAACAGTGCTGCTAGACAGACAATACTGAATCCACACTGATGTTATGTTTCTTTCTCTATGAATTCTGGCATTACGTGCAGACTCAATACCAGAAATCCCATTGTGGTGTACTGTTGAATTCATCACACTTAAGGCTTTAATTTATACACACAATGCAATTTGTCTACACTAAAGAATGGTAATCAGCAGAAATGCTAATGTGGAGAGACAGCAAAGGACTAGAGCCTCAGAGATCCTCTTCTACTCCAAAGATCAACTTCACCTTAGCACAAGAGCTTGGTTAAAGTGCCCATAACATCATCAGGACTCTACTTCCTTGCCTTTGAAATTAGAGGAGTGTATTAATTCTGATTTTTGCAGCCCTTCCTCTGCATATTTATCTAATTTTCTCTAGCTTTCTTTCATGGGTATTCTGACCCACTTTTCTCCCCACACAGGCTTTTGAGCTTGAGCCAGTCATGTTAATCAAAAATGCAGATTTGATTGTCAGTTTCATCCAGAATTCCTTGGGCTTGTCTGTCCTGCTCTTACAAGAAACCCTCCAAAACTTTTGATCTGAGTCACCATTGAATCATCCAGTTCTTTAGAGATGTTTGTGCAGTAAATCTAGATCCACAGACTCACAACTCTCAGTAAGGTACATGCTCCAAAAGCAAGTCAGACTATGTGAAACTAAGCTGATCCCATTGGTGAATTTTTTTTTATGTTCTGCACAAGTCACAGGGTAGATCTGAAAACAATGGTTAGAAACCTCAGATCCTGCTCCCAAGGTTCAGGACAGTTTGTAGCTGCCAGAGTCAGCACTCTGCCAGTGGAACACGGAGCTTTTCAACCTCTGCACCGAAGCTAAACAGCAAGGCTGGTGGTTTAAAAAAGGCATTATTATTACCCCTGAGCTTTTATGGAGCCCTAATTAGATGTACGTGCTGGACATTAGAAGGGGCTTGATGTCTGCTGCTACTAGTTATTTTATTACCTAAAAATGAAGCTTTTAAAGCATTTCTTCATACTAACCTTAATTAAACTTCTGCTTCTGCTTTTAGTCAACGGATATTTCAAGGTACATCAAAACTTTTCACCTGTATCTTTAAAACTGCATTACTGTGAAACCCCAGCAAGCGGCCAGCTCCATAGCATACTGCTCCAAAATATCCATGCTTTAATAGATGTGTCTTCCGAGAAACTGCATGAGGTGCCTTGAGAACTAGTATTGCTGGAATTGTGATCAGCAATGATCTGAAGAGCTTCTCCAGCCTGTGGCAGAACAGAGGAAAACACAGCTCAGCCCCAGGGTCCTGAAGCAGCATGACCTGTTTTCTGTCATTCTCTCTGAGGTCCACAATAATTTTTGAGCCTATTAGTCATTGCAGTCAAATGTGACTGACGGTAAAGATGTCACAGAAAATTCTGTTTCCAAAGGTTTCAAGCAAACCCAACAATATTCAGGCAGCCAAAGGAAAGCCAGTTTCCCAGATGAAAGAGTAGCTGTTACAGGCTCACCTCTTTACTAGAAATCAGAGAACCCACCTGGCAGAGAGACTTTGTCACTACCTGATGTGCAGCAAAAAGATTCAAGGTCTACCCTGATCTGCACACCACAGACAATCAGTCATAAGGGGTGACTCCATAGGAAATCTGGCATAATTAGGTCTAGAGCTCAAAGGTCAGTGAACACAGCAGAATGAAGCATTATTTAAATACAAAGAGGATGAATTCAGTCTCACGCCAGGGAAGTACTGAAAGAACCTGAGCAAATATCTAAATGCGTAATCATCTGTTTTAAGCCACGCCAAATAAAAGCTTTGTCAATAGTTACAGGCACGTTACATTGCTTTGAAAAACAATGTTTTTCAAAACAAAAGCTCTGCTTCTTTTTTTTACTTCCTTCACTACCTGCCCTTAACAATCCCCCACGCAACCTGTCCTTACTGCAGGAAAAGCGGCAGATAAACATGTATAGGTCCACATCAGTGTTTGAAGGACTAACAAACACCAGTGCAGAGGAGACCCAGCCCTGGTTTAGGTGTACATGCCATTTTCTTCTTCTGCTAGGTACCACAAACGAAGAATTCATTCTTCTCCTATGACAAGTGACAAAGCTTGGCTATATTTAAAACTAACAAGTACATTCCTATGACTGCTGCTTTGCTTCTTTTTTCAAAGATCTTTCAGTTAGTGCTCTCTTTCATAGAAATCTGTGAACCATACCATTCCTCCTATAATAATTTTCCCTGTTTAGCTTCTCCATAGCTCGAGAGTTTTGCAAGATACGGATAAAAATTACAGTACAATAACCCCTCCCCTTGGGCATCTGGCAAGGGATTACAGTCCCCAGGCTAATGAGTGTTTCCCAGATCATATATACAGGAGGTACGAGCCTCCCTCCACCTGGAGGTGCAGCTTTTGATGGCTCTTCTTTGAGCCTTCCTCTTTATCTCATAGCACAGATAATGGCAGTCAAACAACCATACTGTCCCGAAGGTCAGAAGCACAACCAGCTTACTCCTCATCACCCAAAACAATTTCTTAAGGTAATTTTTGGAAAAGGAAAAAGGCAAGTGAAGATACCCAGGTACACATAAGAAGTTACAACTGATTTGTCCCATTGTTTTTTCAGTGGTGGTAGACAACACAGAAGTTCAGGGAGCTCCAAAGAACCATACCATCAAAGCTGTGAACAAAGGTAGCTCAGAAATGCAGAGCATCAGACATGACCCAAGCCCTAGGATTGAAGGCCGCCTGCTTGTAGCTAGTTCTTTAAACAGCAAAGGTAGGACACGTATAATTCTGGTCCCAATACCAGATAAAGAAGAAGGGAAACATTACTAGAAAAGCAGAAAGTTAATTGCAAAAAGCAGATGTCATTTAAAGACTTGTTTATGCTGAGGGAGAAAAGCACTCTACAGCCGAATAAAAGGAAAGAAAAAGTTGCAGTCAGAAATACAGGGGAAAAAACCCCAGGGTTTGTTTCAAAACCACTGAAATCTATGGGAAGAACTGCATTACGTTTAAGAGATGCAGATACACTTTAATGAAACTCAGTTTTTACAGAAACATCACTGTGAACATATTTTTATCTATTTAAAAAATACTAAAAAAATCAAGTTGTGTGTAACCTTTCGTTAGATAGATCATACCATCACAATGCTGAAGTAACTATAAACCAGCTTTGAAGCCTGGTTGTTTCTGCTGGATGCAACGGGACTTTTGCCATAGACTGAGACAATGGCCTGTCCCTCAGTGCAAGCTAGAAAAAGAACGTAAATCTGCTGGAGCAGTGTTTGTGGAACATGGTGCTGATTTTAGTGATGGCTTTTTCCATGCACCAAGCAAGAGATCATGTACAGGGCTGTATTTACATGGTGATGTAATTTTACAGCAGAAGCTGGAAAAACAAGGAGGGTATATCATGTCCAGCATGATTTATGCCAAGCTTTCCACAACTATGCAGCCTCCCTCCTATGTCATACATATGTTGGCAGGATGAAAATTAAGAAGTAGGACAACCCTGCCCCCAATTCCTAGACAACCTTATGCTTTGGCTGCCAACCCAACTCATAACTCAAAAAACAACCTCCGTCAGGCAGACAGTTTTCAAGTCAACCAGCATATGTGCTTAATTGAATGCCTATAAAATTACCTTTTGTTTTATACAAGTGTCCTTCCAAGAAAAGAACGAACCGGAGATGTCTAATGGATTTAGCAATATGGCACTATTTATGTTGGGATCATAAAAGATCAGATACTCAAATACAATTATTTTCCAATTAATGTTTTATGATAATGTGGTTTAAAACTGTTAAACCCACTCATCTTTTGAGGTAGAATCTCAAATTCTTTTCCTTAAAAGGAATGCCATGACGTGCCACTGACATGTAAAGACTTAAAAAATAAATTTGTTGGCCGTGTTTACATACAGAATGCTATTAGTCATAAATAAGTAAAACAGAACTGTTTGATTAACCAGTGAAATTATATATACACATTCTGGAAAATCTGATTAAGTTTAATCTATGGTTAGTTTCTAACTAAGCAGGCACAGATCTCTCTATGAGAGATCTTACATTTAATGTAAGATCGTGACTCTTGTGCCAGTTCATCTACATCCATTTTGGAGCTGACTGAAATAAAACTGGTGCAGCTTCTAAACCTCTGCTGCTTTCATCAATTGTTATAAGTTAGGAAGCTGAGTGAGTCAGTAGAAGCAACAGCAAATCCAACTATAAACCATGTGTGCCTTATATCTACAAATTAAGTGAACTAACAAAACAAAGCTTTCATTAACAGCATTTGCAATGAAAGTAAACTTGGATGTAACAGTCAGAATAGTGGCTGAACGTGCACTAAAGGAAAAACATACAGTTGTCAGCATTAGAGAAGTGATCTGATACACTTTTTTTCCTTCTTCTTGCATATATCCTGGGTACATAAAGTTCCTTGCTTTTTTATGTCACGGATTGGTCTTCAAATTTTCCTTTTCTGCTTAGCTGCCTTCGTCTCAACTAAGCCAGGAGCTGAATCTGGAGGAGCCCGTCTTACATGCATTTATATTGAGACCGTCACTAAGCAGTAAAGCAAATATTGTGCAGTTAAAAGGCAAGACATCCCAAGTAATTTCTAGCTGGCCTTTTAAGACATTCAAATTGAAATAATATCTGCTGGATCATCCCATTTTAAAACCAGGTGTACCCTGGGACTGATGCTAGGAACATGCATGTATCCCCTTGTCTCATGTTTTTGAGTCAGAACTGTTGTCTAACGTAAGAACCATACTGATAAGCTCTAGACCCAGTGAATCATCAGTGAAAAATGCTTTATGTGACAGCTGTTAAGTCTAACTGGTTGATTCTACTACACCACAAATTATCTTCCATCTTTCCCAATTCTGTTCAAGTCAGTCAGTGTGTATGCACCCCAGTGTCTCCTCAACATGTACTTGGAAGAAAATAATCTACAAAGACTTCCTTCCAGCCACTTTCCATTACCGTACATCCTCTGCAACACTTACACAGATAATATCACATAACTAACTCACTGGCAGCCCCCATCCTACAGAACAGTTTCATTTTCCAACCCACTGTAAGCAATCCTCTGGACAACCCCTTTACCTGGCTGGCATCCTCAGAAGCACCAAAACAGGCATTATTATGAGGACTGGACTATTATTTCAGGTGATGATGGGTTGTTCAAAGCACAGCTTTGGTCTCCTTGCAAGGTAAATGCTGATGTGATGAATGGGCACTTTTTGGCTTTTGAGCTGGGCAGGTCCCTCTCCACCCCTAGATGATTCTCCTCAGTAGTGAAAGCAAAAAGAATTCCTGGTTTCCTCCAGGATCTTGGGAGACAGTAATTAGGATACAAGCAGGATACAGCAGTTTAAAAATAAAATAAAACTAAAAAAAAAGAGCCAAAACAGTGCAGCATAAAGTTTCTTCATCATCTTACTGCAGCCAAGTATTGCCTGCTTCCTTCTCTACCTGGCTACAAGCAACAAGGCTGGAGTGCACAGAGACAGACACCCCAGTGCTGTGCTGCCGTACTCTCAGTAATGCAGTGTGCATTCAGTCAGCTGAGACTAGTAACAAGTGGAGCCAAATTTTGTGTGGTGGGACAAATGAAGGCTTTTCTGCTTTCTAAATCTGAAATACAGTCAGTTTCCTGAAGAACACTGTAGTGCTCTGGACAAATTGAGGAACAAATGTGGCAACAAGAAACTTAAATGCTCCAGTTTCGTAGAAAAAAAAGCACAGTGTCTTTAGCCAGCTATTAAGAATTCATTAAATTCTTAGATGAACACACACACACACAAATGCAGAACATCCTGAAGCCTGGGAATGAGCACAGGATCTAGCAGTGCCTCAGAGTATGTCCTTCAGAGCGCTCCAGTACCCGTGCGCACCTTGCGAAGTGAGACCTCATGTATCTCCTCAGTGTGGTAGCAGTCAGCTCCCCTACATGCAACACTACATGAAATATAGTTCCTTAGTTGGCATTTTCTCAGAGAAAAAGGTAGGACTTGAACTTCAGTTTGAGGTGCTGGTAAACACTGGTATAAAAAAAAAAAATCTGTTCATAAATTTTTCTTCTAAACACATAGATTAAATATTAACATAGGAAAGAGGAGACATTACTAGCTAGGCCTTTAGAAATCTGGGTGTCCTAAAACAGCCAAAAAAGTCCATTTTACACAGTATCCACTGAGTTAGCAATCTCTGCAGAACCACTGCTGTGGTAATCGAAGCCTCCAAAACATGGGGATATTCCCTGTCCTCTCTTTCAAATACTGCAGCATTCTGCATAAGGAAACAGTTTGTGCTTTTGTTTACTGCAGTTTAGCCACAATGAATAAAAAAGATCCACATATTCAAGTAAAGATACTGCAAGTACATCAGCTGGGTCCAGTCCCTTTTTCATTTCACCCAACAAGCCAAGCTCATGCCAAGTGATGTAACTGGATGAAAGTTAATGCTGTCAGTCAAGATCCTCTGGGCCCAGGGGGAGCTTTGCAAAAAGCGTCAGTATGAGAGAGAACTGGTGTTTGTTCTCTGAGTAACATGCAAAAGATTTTTCAGTTCATTTATGAAAACTGGTTAAAAAGCAGAACATGTAAGAGCCTGGGAAAATCCTTTTGTTTGCCCATTTTCAAAATACTAAATTTCAACAAGAAAAATTTGGATGGTCATAGTTTTAAAAGCTTCAATTATCAGTTGATAAAAAAAACCATAATCAAAGAGATTCCATTTTTTCTTGACCTTTACTCAAAGTCAAAGAAGTTAAAATAAAGATGCTCAGAGCTCTATGCTTAAATACAACATGCCTTCCTGTTACAGTGTCTCCTCTGCTCCCCACTCTTGGCCTTCCAGCAGCGAGAGCTCTCACTGCCACTCCCGTTCATGTCAGATGTTTGAATGGGATCCAAGGTATAAAAAAGATACAATTATTCAGCATCTATACAAACATACATATTTGTACAGTCCAGACAGCCAACCATAAATGTGGATTTAACAGAACATATATATTTTTTAAATCCAGTAGTTAAAGTAGTGCAAAGAGGTCTGTGCTTTTAGATGTATATATTATCAGTTATATACATGGCATTTTCCTGCCTTAAAAATAACTCTGAATAAACTCCTGAAAAATGGGGACTAATAGAAAAAATAATCTTAGGATTTTGTAGGAAAAATATAATTTGCAAAATGGTGATTTCTTCTTGCTAGGAACAAGTAACAAAAATATACTCTCACACATAATTTTTCAGCATCCTAGACAGATGTAACAAGTACTTCTGCAGCAGTAGCCCATCTTTTAAACAAAGTCTGAGTCCCTTACTGTGCTGCATTTTAATTAATATCAAAAGGCACTTACGTCAGTAAATATATGCTTACTCCTTTGTACATGTGAGTCTGGGTTTTAGCAATGTAAGCAAACGCTAGAACATTGTTGATTATATAGGAAGTGGTTTACATATAAGAATTCTATATAAGAAAGTAATTTATCTAAAAATATTGGCCCTGATCCCAGGCAGGGCCTTTGCCTCTTTGTATTATTCCATTGATCTCAACCGGAATTGACCCAAACAGAGCATGTCTGGAGGGCCCCACTTGAAAAGATCACAGTTAGTCAGAGCAACGCTTTATCTTTCAATCTGTCTGTTTAGAAGGAAGGATGAGGGAGAACCCAAGCTATTGGCATGTCAGGGTACTGCCTTCATCAAAGACAGAGGTTAGAGAAGTCTCTGGGTACTGCCTTATTGAATAGTTCCCTTTAAGCCTTCTACTGCCACAGCTTTCCCACTGGCTCAGGCACATTACTCTGATCAAGTGGTGTCAACACAGGTGCAGTCCCAGAGGCTCAGAGGTACCTAGGATCAAGCCACTGACCAGACTGATTCCCACGGACTTTGGAGTCTGCCAAAGACAGGACTGTAGATGAGGATGATGTCAGTGTCTAGTGAAGAAGATGCTGATTCAAGCTGCTTCTCGCCAAGACTGGACTTCTGTGCTCTTATGGAGCCTGAAAGGGGCAAAAATACCTTTTTCAAGGTGGATTTTTAAAAATCAAATGAGCAATTCCCTCAGATCCTAAGTCTTCCTCATAATAATATTTAGCCAGTATTTCTCTTGGTGAAACTGAATTTTCCGTTACCATGGAGGTGTGATGCAGTGGAGAACTTCTGAAGAACTTGTGTAGACAATTAATTTCTTTAATTTATACTATTATAAACAGCATAGGGATATCTTTGTAGAAAAATCAGTCCCAAGTTTCATCTCCAGTCTTCAAGATGGACCAATGCTGTACCATTTAACAACAACTTTTTCAGGGTTGGCAATAGTATCTTTCCATTGCTCTACTGCTTCACTGTTACTGCTGTCAGAACTTATCCAGACCTGCAGTAAGAAACAAAAAGAAAAATAAAATTGAGTTTACCTGATGTAACACAGAGGTCCAGCCTTTATTAATTCCCAATAAATACCGCCAAGTGTAGAATGAGATACAATGTGTAGACTGTGACCAAAGTGTGAGAGCAACAAAGACAGTTCTGTTAGGACTAACATATTCGGGCTTTCAGCTGGGAACACAGGGAGTCTGGGTTTAAATTTAGCTTCTAAAATGTTTATAGAGAATTCACTACATACTGATGTTTCTCTGCTTAATAAGATGGTTTAAATCAAGCATTCCTTGCTCCATTCAAATGCACATGCTGGGGTCAAGGGCTCATAAGGGCCAGTGATGGCTCTATGCATTGAAACTCCAGATGGCTACAAGCCACCTGGCAGCCCAAGCTAGCTGTCCAGTGTTTTCAAATGCATTTAAAATGGCACACTCCAACAGACATGGCCAAACTTGCATTCCACAGAGGCTGCTAACATGCCTATACCACACACAGTCACACCAAAAGAGTCCATTTCTTCTCAGCATTCAGTTAACAGATAGTGGCCATTAAATGAGGAAATGTGGTACAAGTAGGAAACATTCCCCCTGAACATTTATCATCAGCCTCCACTGCCAAAAGAATTATGCTTATGTAAGCAGGTATCATTATTTACAGGACTCTTATTTCCTCAAGTCTTCCACGAATGAGTCCTTTTAAGACTTCTCAGAAAACTTCACCATGAAGTACATTTAGCCTACACAGCTGAGGCAGGAGTCCTCAAGAAGTGAGAATAATGTCTTCCAGAATACCATAGACAGCTGGTGTTTCATCCACAGAGATTCAATATACATCTTGCTCATGATTAAATACATGGCTGTAAAAGCAGCCTAATCTAAGTATTGTCTGCTTAGAACAGCATCCAATTAAACATCATTCTCTGAAGAACAAAGTTAATAGATCCAACTATACTCATCTTTTTCCAGCTACCCAGCCAATTGCTCAAAGTACATTTTTCCCTGAGCCATATTTTATGTCTTCATGCATTATGTGGCAATGTCTGCCTGCATGAGCTGAAATAACCTTTTCCAAATAACCTCTGAGGAGAAGTAGCTCATTTCCTCCCCCTAAAAATAAGATATATGATTAAATGTAACTTGTCAGATTGAGATGACCTCACATATTGCCAAGTGACTGCAAAATCATACCCAGTTATTTGCATCCCAAGGTAGCACAACTAAAAAGAACAATTTTTTATTTTCCTATTTCAAATCCAATTCCACCAACAGGAATCACAGAAAGATGGAACACGTGTGACATGAGGCTCCATAAAACAGAGGGACTTCACATAACTCTTGCTGGCCCATCATTTCTATAGCACATCAGCTTCTCCTATAACTGCATGTCTTCAGCAGGCACAAGAAACATCACTAGAATGGGACAGTACCACTTCCTGTACCTAAGGATAGCATCTGACAAGAGACATTACAGTTGTGGTCTCAAAATCAATTCTACATTATTCATTTATGCATATATTAAAATTCTGCTACTAAATCTAGCTGTGTCAGGGAGAGCACAAAGCGTTAAGAACAGCTATGGCTCACCATACCAAAAAGAAAAGGAGAGAAAGAAGGGACAGGATGATAGTAAATTAGAACAACCAGGGGAAGAGGGAAGAGAGAATAAAAAGAGACCAGACTACGAAGTTTTATGGGGGTTAAATAAACCTGATAGTACAAATGCTTTCAAAGAGATACTACTGAAGTTCCAGCTGTTAAAAAAAAAAAAAGAGAGAAAGAGCACTCGGCTAAAAAAATAATTTTGCTTTTGGTCACCTGTATTATCACTTGATGATACATATTTAGAATATTGTGCTGATTTCAGCATTGTTTTACTCAGGAAGGCAGTCTGATATTGTAGCTGTTGATACTTCCTTTTACACAAACCTGTTTGTAAGTGTATTGGTATAGTAAGCCATGGTATTGGTACGGTAAGCCTTTCTGTATGGTACGTTGTAGGTTGTGAAATTCCTGTGAGTGCTGTTTGTTTTCTTTAGAAAGCCTAAAGGCAAGGAGGAGATTGTATGTCTGTCTGTTGGAAGGACTTTCACATAGTAATACTCCACACAAAAATGACTTAGGGATTTCTTTTTAAAAGAAGAATCAAATGTCAATTCCCTTTCTGACATTAGTGTGTGAGAGTCCAGTGCTATTCTTTCTTGGGTTACATCCAGAAGAGTTTATCAGAATTTACTATTTTGCCATATGCCACCTTATTTAAAGTATTTTAAAATTCATACCAAGAAACCTGTGGAACTGGATTTTAAGTAAAGGACATCATGCCAGTTAGCAGAAACCAACCTGTCCCAGGAAGTGTTTTCTTCTCACTGAGCTTCTGCTGTAGAGCTTGATGAGAAAGCCAGTTCCTTGTTCAGCTTGGCTGACTGGAAAAATCATCATTTCTCCCCACTTCACTTGGCCATTAGTGGACTTCAGAAGACGAGTCTTCTTCTTATAGATCATCCCTTCTGTAGTAAACATCCCAACTTTCACAAAGAAATCTAGCACAAAAAGGAGGGGGAAAGGCATAGCACACAAAGGGTTACTTACAAACACACCCAAAAAGGAACTGACAATATCCACATGTATGGTTTAAATTGCAGCAATTTCCCAAAAGTCTGGCCAAAAAAACTGTACAATAGCTTTCCTGACCAGTCACACAAACAGTACATTCAATAATATTGAATTGATTAAGACAGTATCCAAACAGCAAGTGCAGGCTAACGCTCTTGTATGTCAGGATTAATACTGGGATAAAAATCTTCCAAAATACATAAAGATGTAGCTTCAAAGCAAACAAAAAAGTAATTAAGTAAGACATCTGTGGAAACAAGCCTTGGCAATGGAAATCTACTGCACAACATGTTAGTCTGAGGTTTGGAAGGAATGCTATGAATTGCCAACCCATTTGAGAAGCAATTTACCTGTTACAAATGCTTTTAGAGAGGAGGCATGAGACAGCTGATGTGACTTACTTGAAGACAGTGGTGTAGATGGAACTGGAAGATTTTGTGCTTCAAGTATCTGTACCTGTATCCTCCTGTTTATTGCTTGAAAACAAGTTCCTACTTGAAGTTCTGCACGGCACACCTACAAGCAGAAGAATGTTGCCATAACATCTGGATTAAGTTGCTTATAAACTCAGGAAAAACAGGAATTCTGTCATAATTTGGGCTCCCACATTTCTATCTGGGATTTCCTAGAAAGAAATATAAGCATGTGTTGTGTACACAACCTACAGATGCACAGTAAGTGCATTTTGCACTTGTCGTAGCTGCAGTACATGTGCAGTGCACATAAGGCCCTCGTGGTCTTCAGTCAAAGATACTGGACAAATAAATGAGTCCTCAGTTTTTATCTGTGAAAGATTCCTCAGTGGTAAGAGCAAACACATACAGGGAAAACCAGAAATGCAGCTGTAGCTCTATTAAACCTGGGTGTGGAAGTGAAAGACCAGATATGCTCCACTAACACAAAAACCTTTAGAGTTCTCCTCCCACACTTTTGAGTTTTGCAATATGGAGATATAAACAGTGCTATCCATAGATACATGGCCCCATCATTTACTGTCATCGACGTTTAGGGTGACTGCATGCTGTGGAGTTTCCTATGTTACCGAAGTACTTGTGTTTTACATGCCTATATACATACAGCCCCCCCCCCCCCCCCCCCCCCCGAATGTACTCAGATCTCAAGCCCGAATTTTTTTTAGAATTTTTGTTAGCGGCAAAGTTGAGTTGAGGCATCCTCATTACTCTCCTGTCAGATGCTAACATACCCTGAACACTGTAAGAGCAGCAGGAGAAGGCCAGTAGAGACCCAGCTTTCCTGACAGCCTCCAATCGAAAGGACTTTGCTAGTCACGGTTCCTTTCAAGTTTTAATGCACTTCAGTGAAGCAAAACGCACCAAGCAAGAGAGCAACAGGTCAGATAAAGAGAAGTCAGGCTCCAGTTCATCGAAGACACCCAAATTCTCTTTGAAGCTCTGCCACAAAATTTCTGTGTAGCCCCGAGAGGAAGCCACTTACTCCACTCTCAGCTTTGGCCCTCTATTGGCAAGTAGGGTAGGTTGCTGCCTCACGGGGTAGTAGAAGGATGAATTCCAAAAGTGTCTGGAGGGCTTTTGGATATAATGGTGAGAAAAGCCAAAACAGAGAAACTGTGAGATGATTCAGGAATTTACACTGGGATGAAGCCATTTCTAAAACAGCTGCTTCTTTCCCTTAACCTTACTGCTTTTGAAGCAATATGGTTATTCTTGTTAGAACTAAAAAATGTCAAGTGTAACTTGTTAGATATCAAGAGCATCACTCATTACTCAGACACACTTAGATAAAACTTGCTTTTAAATTGCTAATTCAAGTTTAATTTGTTGAAAATACAAATGTCTAGACACAACCTGTAAAAGAAACAAACAAAGTAAGGGTAGGGGGAAAGGAAATCCCACTGTGAAAACCACCTGCTTCTTATTACAGTAATGGGAATGAACTGGCTGAATTATTACTTCACAACATGCAATCTGAGTATTAAATATATAGCTATCTCAGCAGTTTCAAGCCACTGAAGATCTCAGCACTTTTCTTCCATAACAAAAGCAGATACCATTTGGTCTGAGCTCTTGCTGTGAGTCCTAAAGACCTTCTGATGCTTTTTTGGTCAGAAAAGGCAATCACCTGGTTCCCTTTGCTGAACATTTCCCCAGAACGTCCCTCCCTCAAGCTGTGAGCCATGGTGTGGAAGAGCTTGCTCTAGCTCTTTTCCCAGAAACAGCTGAAGTTTACAACAAGAACATCCATGTGCAGAGTTCAAAAGTCTGCATTTTTTCCCCATCAAAACACCTTTCCTGAGGAGAAAAAAAAAGGAAAAGGAGGAAAAAAGAAACCCCCTGATTGTTGTTAAGATTAAATTAGTACTGAATTATTTTACTTTCATTTCCATCAACTTTCTAGGTGATATAACAACATGCTTTTGCAGTATTGGCACTTACAGGTGCTTTGGAAGGAGGAGATATATCCAGCCAATGACTTGACTCCTCCGAGCTGAGGTCCCGTAGTGCCAAGGAGCACCCTCCAATCGTTTTTTTCCTGGGAGTCTGTATCTGGATTTTAAATACCAATCTGACAGCCTGCAGGCTTTGCAGTTTAATAGCAAATACAAAAGTTTCCATAAATTCAATATCCTAGAAAGAAAAACAGAGGAGTAACTTCATTATGGTACTGATGTTGCACTGAGCCAGAAAACTAGAAACCAAGGCTTCCTGGTCCTAGCCACTGCTCCCAGCTACCATTTTAGGTTGCCACTGAAAAGTCTGCTTTTACAGCAATAAGTGCCCACAGACTCACCACCTCATTGTCACACCCCGGCAGGGACAAAGCTCTGGATTATTTTTCACTACCATAATGAGTTGAGGCTATTTCTTCTGGAGCTTTACAACAGCATACACACATGGTCATAGCAAATTCTCCTGTGGCCTTTTGCTTCAGTCTCTCCTGCTAGTTTTATTTTCTTTCACCTTTGACTTGTATTGTGTGTGGTTTATGTTGGTTTACCTTCCACCCCCTTAATGTTCCTTTACTGCCACTATCAGTGGTCCCATGCGACCAATTCTTACTACTTTCTCTGGAGAGGAAGTACGAACTTTATCTCCTGCCCTAGTGAGAGGCAGTACATATCTACCTCCCCGGGGTGAAAGTGCACCTACAGGTATCCCAGTCTTCCTCCAGTCCCCCACCGTTGAGTTGCCAAGGCCAGCAGCTCATGGTTCATTCCCCTATGAGCATATCTGTCCTGCAGACAGGCAAGAAGGACGGCAACAGTACAACACAAGACAGGGTATAGGGGGAGGAACTGGAACAAGGCTTTTAATAGAATTTTGAGGAAGGGAGGGGGTAAGTAACCTGAGCCTAGGCAACTACCACAGCAAATATGGCACAGGCATGGATGTTTGGGCCATTTTAACAATCCATTTACATTCCACTTTTATATTTGGGGGAAATAAGATTTCGTGGTGTTTCCCCCACCTCTACTTACGTTGCAGCCTTCCTTGGCAGAAGATTTGAAATGCACTGGTTTGGGCAGTGTGAGAATTCCCTTGACGCAGATACGAGGATTCTCCCCACAGCTAGAAGGCCAGCTCAGGTCTTTGCACTGCAACATTTAAAACACAGTCAGTTTAGACAATGTTAAGACTCTGGCCTTCAGACAACTTAGAAACAGTCTTTTACATTGTTCTTGAATTATGCATAACTCCTGTATTACTGAATATAAATCAGAACTAGTGTAATGATTATGTCACTTCAGATAATTTAATTATTAAATTTTCACAACCAGAGGGTAAAAAATTACTTGGCAGATTTTAATGATTTCGATATGTGGCAATCTGACAACAGATCAATCACTAAATCCCTTGCATAGTATTTATCACTTCATGTAGTTATGAGGTTTCTGATTACTTAAAGTTCCATTGTCTAAAAATTATTCACTGTTCTTGGAAATGTATAAGACAGCTAGCATAACAGAATCACGTTAGCTAACAAAAAAGTCACAAGAAGCTACATGTTCTCTTCTTCCCTGAAGGAACTGTTAGGTTCAAAGTCAGTTAAATGCTGCCTTCAAAGTTGCTCCAGTTTTCTGCCTCCAGATTTCTACAGGAAAACTTCCACAGCAGGACCCATCTATGACCCGCTCAGCTTTCTTATCTATGCTGAACAGTTCCTCACTCCACAATCAGAACATACGTATAATAACCTAAAGAGTTCTATAATACTTTACTATTGACTGCAGCAGAACAGAGATTGCAATGGGGGTGGGGCGGGAAGAGGAAGATACTTTGAATGAAGCCCAGCATTACATTTGACTAAATTGTGTTTATATTAATACTTAAAAGTAATTTTCTTTTTCTCCTAAAAGTATTTTGTAAAGTAACAGAGCACCAAATTTAATGAGAATTAACACTAAGTATAGCAAAATAGTCGTTTGAGTAAATAATAAAGTTATTTGTATTTGCTTACATGTAAAACTGTGATCCAAATCTGTTCTACAGAAGAAACATAACACAACTTCACATTCAGTCTTCCAAAGTCTCGTTCGTCACCTGATAATGTAATAGTATCTATGGAAGAAAGCCAATTAATGTTTTTAGAAGTAATGCAGCATCTTAAAATTTTCCAAGAATAAACAGAATAAAAGTATTTCAAGAATAAGGGAACTCATTAGTAGGTGTACTGCTTATCTTTGAAAACTTATCTCAAAATAAGTTAGAAATACCTTAACACCTACATTTTGAGGACAAAATATTGTAGCCTGACCTTCTGCATAGCTAAAAGCCTTCACATTTACCTCAGTTATCCCTATTTAATTTAATAACTTGTGCTGTACTCAAACAACTTTTAGAAAGACAAAAAGCATGTGCCTGAGATACCCAGAACACATTTATAATCTATCACTTCCCTTAATTACTTCCACTATTAAGTTTATGAACTGGCCTGCTTTTTCTCTTTCTCATATTTCAATTCCAGCCTAGCGAACATTTTACTATGATGCTTTTCTCCAAGTCAGAAGAGCCATTTAATATCCAGTTTTTCTCTTCATGACTGAAACTATGTCATTGCCCCCCGTTCTTTTTGAGGAGACTGGGTGAAATTCTGACTTTCAGTAGGGTGACTTTTGTGGGGATTTGATTAATTTTTGAGGGTTTATTTTGCAGTATCCCCACTTCTTCAGCATTCTTTCATGAATAGGGATACTAGGTTTGCATGCATTATTCTTGCCTAATTCTCAGTGTAATATGGGTATTGGATTCCAGACACTTCCCACAGAAAAATACTGATAGATGAAAAAGGACTAGAGCTGTGACCAAGGTGCTGCATTCTCTTGGTTCACTGCGGTAGTAAATCTGAGGATTAATTTTTCAAAAGCATGAGGACTCCTGGAAAGCTCATTTGCTCAATCCTCTGACAACAGGAAGGTGCACATTCAAAACTCTTAATTTCAAATTGCAAAGTAATCTCCCAACTGGTCTGCTAATCAGATTCAACTCAAAAAAACCCCAAAAACCCCACCAACCACCCAACCCCTCAAAAAATCTAAAAAAAACCCATCAACAGTAGAGACAGCTTAATGTTTCAAGTGCAAAGGGAAATATTTCATTATATGGTAAACACAACATTACCCAGACTCCTGTTACTGCCTTGCGAATCCTTCCTGGAAGAGGTACTGCTAGGTACACTGGACAATGAATCGTATCTCTGGGGAGAAAAAAACCAAATCCCTTCATTCAGAGCAAGAGATGCAAAAAACCCCAGAGATTCTACCATCAGACAAGGCATGAATGAGAACAAAACCAGTATCCAATTTCAAATAATTGTCTCATTCCCTACTAACCTCTCGATCCAGGAGCATGGAATTACTACTCTGATGCAAAGAGCTAATAGAGGACACATATGGCCAGCACAGATGTTTTTTGCTTACTGATATATATGCAGCTTCATCTCTATGTAAAAGATGATTATTTGAAAAAAATTGCAGTGTTTTTTGCATCAATGGAAATTTCTAGTGTTCCACTTTTCAACTGATGGGAGAAATCACAAGATGATGAACCACAACCTCTTGTCTGTCTTGTCCTGCCTAATAAGCCTATTCATGTTTCTCAACAGCCCCACTGGGCCAGAACAGTAGGAGTCAGAGAAGACATCAGGAAAGAGCCTCTTGAAGTTTGTCAAGATGTTGAACTTCTCCTTGTAGCCCTTCCAGTGCGTAGTAGAATGCCCTTCAGTTTTTACTTTGAAAACGCAATGCAACAGGAACAGATACACCAAGCAAACTGAGTTTGAGTATAACCTGTTACAAGGGGAACTCACCTTCATGAATCGATGAGGTGGGCTTCTGAGATCAAACATTGAATGGCTTACATCAAGTGATCCAGGCAAAGCACTAGGTCTTAGATCACTAACTAAAAAGACAAAGAAAACAATACAAATTATGTAAACATTCTAGAAAAAAGAATCATTAAGAAGTTTTTTTGAAATTTAAGTAGACCTATGGTAGAACTGAAACCTAGCTAAATAACATCTAAGGATGTCAGCACCTTTCCCCCCTTCCCTTCCTAAAACACTCTCCTGAAATGACAAAATGGAAAAACCAAGCCACTAAAATACCTGAATCAATTCCATTTTTGTAGCAATGGTAGAATAGGGAGCCTGCCTCAAAGTTATTTCCTCAAAAGAAATGTATTTTCTAGTAGATACTTTAGCAAAACAGAAAAGCCTTGTCTTTTAATCTTGTCAGCCAGACCTGGGGCTTAGCCTGATCTCCTTTTTCAAATTTTTCCACGGTAAAGACCCCAGTGGCAAAAACCTGCTGCCTGCTAAACTTGGCCTTATCTCCCTGGCTTTACTGATCACAGTGTCAAAGCACCATACTCTGCACCCTTACTAGGTCTCAGACAAAGCAAGTCTTACTTAACTCTAAGATGACACGTACTTGCTATAACACAAAAGCAAGATCTTTATTTTACAAAAGGGTAGTTCCCTCAGCAGCTGGACGTGGTTAAGTAGATCAGTTTTGCACTGGAGGCAGACATGCTAGCTTGCTTTGCCAGTTTGTCCACCTTCGTGTGATGCAAGCAAGTCTTGTTAAGCCCCTAAAAGACAGAAAGTAACAGCACAGCTGGAAATCAAGGAGCGCTGGCTCCACAGCTGGTTCACCAACCAAGAAGTGGCTATAAAATACAGATCAGTCTGAGAACTGCTATAATCAAACATGTCTTCTTTAGACTAATGGATTTTTCTCTTACCTATAAACCTTGGGAAAGGGAGGAAGACAGAAAAGTAAGGGTGTGGTCTTATCACCTGATCCATATAATTTCCTATTATCTGATTTTGCTGGGAAGCGCCTAATCAGATCTGGCGAAACCCGATGCTCCAAATAGAATGGGTTGTAGACGTCACAGTGGGGCCATTGGTACACGCTGTGCAGTTCTGCTTTCCGGTCACCAAATGAGGCTCTGGTAGATTCTGTGGAGCACAAGTAAACATCAAATGCAAGAGTTCCAGACATAACACATGCTGCCTGGCTTCAT
Source organism: Falco peregrinus (assembly GCF_023634155.1). Lineage (NCBI taxonomy): Eukaryota > Metazoa > Chordata > Aves > Falconiformes > Falconidae > Falco > Falco peregrinus. The sequence continues at coordinate 88,134,078 of NC_073721.1, forward strand.
AAGGCAGGCAGAGTGCCTTCAGGGCAAAGGACAAAATATTTCCAAGTTATCTACTTCAGGAAAAGGACAAAAAAAGAAAAGAAAACATACATATACATTATGCCAGATTTCCAGTGTGCTAGCAAACACCAGAATGAAATTGCCCCTAAAAAGTTATGCATACCCTGTCTTGGGAGTTCCACAATAAATGTTTACCTAGTTAAAATACAGAAGGCTCCAAAGGCAGAGATAGCCAGACAGAAATTAACAGCAAAGGTAAAGCCATGTGTACTGAAAAACTCTGACTTACTTGGCTACCTACCCCCAGGACATGCCCACTCATCTAATAGGCCCCTAGACCTTCAGGAGGGTCTTGTATGGAAAGATAATGCAACCTGCAACTGCAGTCTCCTTGTCATCCAGTTTCTATAGGAACTCTGTCAGGGGCAAAATTGCAGGGCCAAAATGACTTTAATTGTTGGCTGAGGCACAAGTAGACAGATCTGAGGATGCTTGAATCCCAGCCCTTTACTCAGCCCAGTACAGCACAGCTGCCCTATTTTTCTTTCCTTTATTTACCATAATGTCATAAAACCCATGCACATCCTGGTCAGCAGAACAGTAAAGAACACTGCTGTAGTGCTTCACTTTGTCTGTCTGGAGTGAAAATAAGCCATATAGAACAGTAAAGTAGAGAATGGGGATGGGGTGACCTGGACTCTGACATGCTCTGATGTTTGCTTCCTTCACTTCACCTCCCTGGACTTCAACCTATCTGTTAAAAAGTTCTTTACCCCATTATAAAGTATCTTCAATTCTGCAAGTGCATTGCCCCATAAAAGGCAAACTACTATTGCTGTAAAATCCTTTCTTCCAGGTGTTAGTAGAGTAAGTAAAAAAGAATAACTCCAACACTGACATGGAACATGAGAGATGATAAAGCAAGAATTCAAGTATAATGGGCTTGAGCATGATGTACATGAGGATGAGTGCTACAAGTGAGGCCATAAAGAACTGCTACACAGCAGATAACGGAAAAGCCAGTGTTCCAGACCAGGAACACGCTTCTCCCTGCTAGCTTACTTCTGTGACAGCACGAGGCACACTGCAGCTAGTATTGAAGAGAAACGCTGCCAGAACATAATAGCTTTCAGAAGGGATGCCAAGAGCTAACACTGAGCATGTCCTGTTTCACTAAAGGAGAATGGTCAGACATGCACAGAAAATGGAGTGGAACTGAGAGCAGAATTTGGACGTCTACAGATATTTAATAATGGTCTAAGCAGCAAATACTCTAAACACATTCTTTGAATATGCTGGTGCTTTGGCTAATGTGAAGAAAGAATGACAGCACACTTCACTCTATTTAGTAAATCTCCCTAAAAAGTAAACTTGTAATTTTAAAACACAAATTAATGAGGCTTAAAAAGCTAGACTTTAAAAATTCAGTATTTATATTTGGAAACAGAAATGGAAGTTGCCTACTTGACATAAAAGCCGCTTTTCAAATATTTGTTAAAAAAATTAAAATATTTGTTCAAGAGAGACAATTATGAACAGTCAGGTCATCCTGCTAGAAGATCTCCCAGCTTTATAACCTAAGGGCCACTCTATTCACCAGGTCCTTCAGAAATGATGAAGCAGAATTCCCAATGAAGACAAGTCACTGGTTTACAAGTCACTGACTGATAAGATTGTGTAGAACTGCACGAACAAATAAAACATTTATCTAAAGACTGTTAGACACATCTTCCTTCTCCCTGGAGAACACTAGTTCCTCAGAGTCCTTGATGGACTTCTCTGTACAGTACCTTGAGGATGAAGTGCAAAAAAGCAAAGCAGAACCTGAACCCAGACTCAGTAGGAAAGGTGATTACCAGGAGCATGTCCTGCATGTCCATACCTCATCCAAGTACAGGACTTACAAGAGCTAGCTGCTGAAGTAGCAGGCAAGTGGAAAGGCTGAAGGAGATGAGGCTCAGAGATGAGAAGGGCCTTACATGTTCTGCCTCCAGCTATTAGGTTGTCTGTCCATGGCTGGTAAGGCAGACATCACAAATAAAGCACACTAAACAGACTGGGCACAGAATGGCCAATCTATATGGAAAAGCTCTGCCGGGCTGATTAGCTGGGCTCTGGTACCAGCGCTGCCAGCAGGGGTGGGTGAGGGACAGGAGGAAGTCTGGTAACAGGCATGCAGGAGAAAAGCAACAGCAAGGACCTAGGGAGAAGAGAGAAGGGTGGGAGTAAAACCATACAAGCACAAAATTAGTTATTATGCAACTTGGGGTTCATTTTTTTCAGTTATTAAGAATTCCACCCTCAGAAAGGAAATAAAATCACATGGGACTAAAAGCCTATTACCATCTTACCACGTCCTCAAGGCAAAGCATCTCTAGAGAAAGCAACCATTCACATACGCCCCCTGCCAAAATTTTCCCTTACCTAATTCTAGGCTGCTTCTGTCAGGATCAAGAGCCTAGAGATAACATACACTCTGTAATTCATGTTACTGGGCCAGGCTCCTATTCTTAAAAAATGCCACTGTGTCTAAACTGCATGTACATGATTTTGGCAGTCTGAGCATGAGACTAACTGGCAGCAGTTGAAGCACAAGATTGTTGTAAAGCAAAGAATCGGAGTATCATGTGCAACCTTATACCACTGAGATCTGTGACCCCTGGCCTCCCAATGAGCAGCAAAAAGAGCAGGGAACAGTACAGGCCATGTAGTAGCACATGCTACTTACTGGCAGAATACTGGCAGAATTTGAGAAGATGTGTTAGTATGTTAAAACACATCAGAGTACATTAGACACAAAAGCCAGACCACTCTCCTCTTTTACTTGAGTGATCTGGACGCTGGGGGATGTTTTAGGTCTTTCCTTGGCTCAAATAAACTCTTTACTAAAGCTTCTATTTCCTTTAAGTATGAGCACTGGTGTGCAAATCTCCCTTTCAGTTTTATTCATGCAACATCACAGAGATTCATAGTGAGATGACATCCTTCCTAAAACCTCTACCTAAAACATAAAACCTAAAAAAAAAAGAAACAAGACCAGGCTTCTAGAAGAGTTCTGCAAACATATGTTTTCAGTAGGAATATGCGACAACTTTCAAAGAGTAGTAGAAGCTAAAAAACTATTTCAGCAATGCTTTTTGTATTTTACCTTGAATCCCTCCAGCATGTGAGATACTAGGAAGGTTCTTTGGCTGTACATAAGCCAATTTGAATGGAGGGACCACAAATGGTACCTCCTGACCATCCAGGGGCAGTTTAGAAAGCAAATAATCCTCTGAACAGCCAACTTGACGCTTCACTGACACTGAAGACAATGGAGGCTTCTCTGCAATAGTTGGCTTGCTTGCAGCTACTGCTTCAGATTCCTGCACCATGGAAACTGCTAAAAATAAAGAGCAAGAAAAAGACAGTCCACATGTGCATTAAATTTTGAACAATACTATGAACAGATTTCTTTTATTTAATAGGATCTGTGCTTGTACACTACTTAACAGCTGTTAGTATTCAGTTTTACCAGCATTCAGGACTAGCACCTGGAGAAGATATTCATCCTCATGACACCTGTACTGATCCAAGCTCTTTGTCCCCCAAGCTTCTATATTCATAGCTACTTTGTTCTTAAGTGAATTTTTACAAGAGGTACACTTGTATCATAGAAGAGTTCTTCAAACAACTAAGACACCAAAGAAAACCCTAACAGTGAATCCACAGGAGGTTAAAAAAGAAAGAAGTGTTCACTCTTAGAGTTTGAAAGATACAAGACCTTTACACAACATTAGGTACAAAAGCTAGCTTTTTTGGACAGCATTCTAGGCTGCTAGCAGCAGACTTCACATAAATGCTATTTTTCAGTTTCAATTCATAACACTAACAAGCATGTGTTCAATCTCCAAGTGGAGTTATGGAAAGAATTTTGGATGTTGTAAAAGAATTCAAGTTTATCAGGGGTGACACAGTCATTTTATTAATGGAAAATCTCATCATTAATGAAGCCATGAGAGCAAAACCCTTAGTCAATGTCATTATGTCAGAACTCACGATCACTTTTTTCTTTTTCCATGCAGAAACACCATTTACAGCAGTTTTTTATACATTCAGTTGCCATTGTTTTCAGTGTTGCAATTTAGAGGAGACCGCAAAGATCCAGTGTAGCTATCAAACCTGAAAAACACAATAAACCAAACAGTAGTAGATGGAAATAACTGCAATCAAAATGCAATTTTATCAGTTATTTAATATGTGATTGCTTATTTGACACAGTCCCAGGGTCAATCAGAAAGTTACTTCAGACATGAAAGGATCAGAACCATTAGATTTCTCTCACTGAGACTAATTATTTTTCATATAAAAGCAAAAGGAAAGAGACAATCATTTTAACGTATGGCATCCAAGTACTTTCAGTGACCCACTCAGACAGGTCCCCGTCTTTCGGGAACACTAGAATTCTCCTCATATTTGAGTGTGCCACTGGGCTTTGGAGTTTACTCAGCTTTACAGCTGTTTTGATGTGGTCTTAAGTCATTTGCAAAATGTGTTTTTTATTCCGTTTCCCTTGTTCTTATTTCTCCTATCACCTTTCACTCATGTACTATTTTCACATACATCCATATGCGTTTACATTTTTCACTCAACATACTCCATACTTTACATTTGAAAACACTCTTTATGAATTATGCCAAAATTGCCTTCTTTGAGGAACTACTGCTTTCTCATAATTGTATACATATGAAACTGAAGACCTGGTTTATTATATAATTGTCTGCTATGCATACAGAAATAAGAGAGCACTGACTTCCAACAAAATAAAAGGCATGTAATCTACTAAAGAATGAGAACAAGTCTGTAACAGCTGGTTAACATTAGAAGAACTTTATGACAATGCTAACTGGCCTCATTTAAATGTCTTTATTCATATCCTTATGTTCTCTTTTCAGAGGGACACAGACAGCTGCATTGCTTCCTGTCCAAAACCTTAACTGTCTAAGCCTAGTCCTTTTACATGTACCTAAAGTACACGAGATTCTTTGTAGAACATACCCAAGACATGATTCCAACTCCAGAAAGGTTAGAAGACACCAAACAGAACATGAACATAAGCTGAAGTGATGCAGGATGACAATTAAGAGAAAGGGGGAAAAGCACAGAGAGAAGATGACAATTACATAAAAATGGACGTTTGCTCAGTTATTAAATCGCAAGAAACTGCCGAAAGCTTCTGTGCTCTAGCACAGAAGTCATTCCCACCTGCAGCTTGAACAGTGCCATCATTTTCTTTGTATGGGTATTCCAAGACAGCTACAGAACCACATAAACATTGCGGAAATAACACTAATATCCCCAAAACTTTTCTTTCATTAAAAGCACCTCAACATTCTGATGGATGCCAGGTGGAGATACTAAGCTACAGACATCTCATCTTGGAAAATATGGGCTTTCTTGTTTTAACATTATTTCCATAGGCAGGGTGCAACTGAAAGTTATCAACAGATGTATCAATTTGCAACTACTGACCAAACGCAGCATATACTTACTGACCCGCTCTTGTGTGCTCTACAGTACCTCAGCACCGCTATTTATGTTTTAACTTCCCAGTTTTGCAAAGTCACTGAGAGCATGTGGCAGCATGAGGAAGCCTTGAATTAACCTGTTATCTTTAAAATACTAGTGTGAAATATAATGAAGGTTTATTCTTACAACTACACGACTGTTCCAGAATTGTTCTTAATCATGAGCTATCACAAGTACTGATTAGAAGGAAATTCCTAAAATATATTCCCATTAGACCTAAACCTAAGTAAACCATTATTCGACTGCAACAAGGACCTAAGGGAATATTTTGTTTAAGACAATGCTTCTGAATGGTTTTTGCTGGGTTTACCAGTAAGTGACATTAATTATTTCCTCTAGTTTTATACTGCTTTTTGTGGTCAACGGACCAAAATGAACAGAATGCAAGTGAGCTGAATATAAAAACCTCAGAAGTAGCCTGAATATTGGTACATATTATTCTGGAAAATGGAACACTAATGAAGAAATTACAGCATAATCTCTAAGCAGACAGGGCAGGGGCACAATATCTTGCTGTAAAAGGGACATCATTACTCTGCACAGAAGCCATCACTCAGTACTTGCCCTGATCTTGAAATTGCATGAGTGTAAGTACAGTATGAGATCTGCATCGAAAATCTTCAGAAGTGACACCACCAACTCCAGAACCCGCTCTACATCTTTACAGAAGCACAAAAAGAGGCACGGGAATTTCTTATCAAATTCTCCTCATCTCTAAGCATCAAATATTCACCACTGCTCCTCCCTCAGAGGTGCACTCACAATAGCCAAGTCTGCTAGAATTCAAAGTTTACTTTAAGGTTCCCATGCAGTGATTTTCCCTCCCAGCTGTTATCAGGACACAGCTGGAGTTAATATGTTTTACTCTTGTTCACCATGTTTAAACTGGGCTGAAACAGCTGCTTCATTTGCTCTAAGCTTTGCAACAATGGTATCTAAGCCTCAGTGGCAGTTTGTGCAGGCAGTCTTTTATCTCAGAATGTTCAGATTAAGTTTATTCACTACTGCTGGTGAAGAAACCAAATGCTAGTAACCACTCTACTTTCCAGCTACATAAAGTAGAAAAGTTAATTTCTCTGCACCAGAGAAAATTCAGTTCATGGCAGTGATTTCTTTCCCCAGAACTGTTTAGCTGAAACTATTAATGTGAGCAAATAAACAAATGTAAAGCATCTGTCACAAGCAGTTGCCTTTCCATCGCTGGGCTGAGTGCCTTACCTAGAAAGAAAGGGCTACATATGGGTATTGAGGATGTAACAGTAACAATGCAATTCATAATTTGCACTTCTATCCTTACAAAAGACCATGTTTTTCATAGTAAGAGCACGTAACCTGTGATAGTCTTTGACCATTACCACCTTCTCCTCATTTATCAATATGTAAACATTCATACATTTCTTTCTATCTGAAACAAATATAAAGCAATTCATCACTACCTACTGTACAGAGGAGAATATACTATTTACAGATTACTGTTTTGTAGGCAAGGCAATATCGGTAGCCAATGCCAAAATATATAGACACATAGCTTAGAATTTCCAATCCAGTTTGAGCTTAAATACAGTATTTTGAAAAGAACATTCCAAGAGTAAGTGACTAGAACAGTTTACTCTTTTTGGTTTTTTTTAAGCTTAAAAATTTAATGGTTTCAGTGACAAAATCTGTGTTCATGTTCCTAGGCTTACACTACAGCCACATTACAAAAAAATGACCTCACTTGCTGAGGGACAGATCATCTAGACACAGTGCTCCCTTATCCTGCTTACAGCACTTTGCTTTGTTCATGAAATTACAACATGGATGGTCGCAATTACTTTTTAAAGTTTCAATTCACTTAATTAAGCCACAGAGATAAATATATTTAGTTTTTTGTTTTAGTTCAGAAGAGCAATCCTGGCAGTAAATTAGATGGCATGCCTCCCAGTTCATGTGTTTTCTCGTATCTGTATTTCCCACGTTGCCTATGGTTAGTTATACAACTTTCTACTGCACGCAAAGTTTAGTCTTAACCATGTGTGACACAGAGAAATTTAGCAGGTTCTATTGTATATTTTATTAACTGAAAATGAATAAAAATCTTGTATAAGATTAAAGAAGTATTTCATGATCTTGAAAGAATTTGACATTTTTATCAAAGGTTAAACTCCCACATACCAGAATATTTTGCTGGTGTCAGCTACCCAAAAATTCTCAGTATCATTTAACAGTTATTAGAAGATTGTACTAACATGCATTTGTCTGGGAATAAATTTACCAAAAAAACCTGAACTGTAGAGACATTCATTAGTTGCACCACCAAGTTCCAAAAACGTACTGACTTCCCAGGAATACCATCTATCTTAACAAGAAGTCAGGACTCCTTGACCCTCTCTCCAAGTTTTGGCATCAGTTTTTGTTAGGCAAGATGCATATGTCAAAGACATCCTCCGTTCTGGAGATAATAGACTGGGAAAAGGACAGGAGAAAAAAAATATTCCTGATTTTCAGACAAAAAACTGAGATAGAGAAATCAAATCACTTGCAGCAGAAGAGGGAACTGAACCCAGATCTTGTCACTCTGTCTCAAAGTTTCTCTCTTTCTTGGTGTTTTCCATGGATTTCAGCAAGCTTTTTCATTCCTCTCTTCCTAGTATCAAGCCAAAATAAGATAATCAAATGTAACTCAGCAACAGTCCTTCCACACTTAAGGCAGGAGAGCCAAGGTTATTAGAACATCCTGGAAACAACGAAGTTTAAAAACCAACCACACAGACACAGAGCCTAGAGAATTACAATCACTACTATTTTAATGGGTTTAGATGGCGAGCATAAATTATCTTAATGATTTCCAGATTTCTCTGATAGAAATTTTGAATGAGCTAAAATCAGATAAACAGAGTATCAAAGACTTCAGTTCCAGATGCCTCCAGAACGGATTACAAGACAGAGAAGTTTGGAGAAGAAAGTAAATATTTTCAACAACTCATTAAATAAAAAGAACATGATAGAAAAGGGGTGATTGCAATATTAAATATTAAAAGATGAAAGCAATCTGAAAAGAATTGTCAGGTCTTTTCTGCCTTATGATGAAAGGGTATGTTTTGCAACAAGCTTGTAGGTTGCCTACGTATTTTACTGCATTTAATCACAGAACTGCTCCATAGGAATTGATCAGGTAACACATTTTAAATTACACAATAGACACAAAGGTGAAATAACTAATCTTAAATCAGGAAAGCTGGCTAAACCAGAGGTTCAAACGTTACGAGATGTATTGCTAGCCGTAAATGTATAAAATGCATTCTTAGATCTGCATTCCAGAAACAATCATGGCAAAATTTCTAGTAGCCGTAACTCCTCACAAAGCAGGAGGTATAAAAGAAAGTATCCGGAATCAGAGATGACCAGTTGTTAATACACATTTGGGAGAGATCCTCAAATGACCTAAGTGTCTACAACTCCAGTAGCCCCAGTGAAGCCACAACACTTTGCGGTATCTGAGGATCTGCCCTGTGAAGAAAGCGAGCTCAAGCTTGCCAATTCACACCTCAGCCAAACACCACATTTATGCTACCTCTGTGCCTTTCTGCCTTTCAGATCCAGGAGATGCAGTTAATCCCAGTCTTGTAAGTCCTTCAAAGAGTGTAACAATACCATCGCAGGTCTCCAGATGATTAACAAAAACACAGCACAGCAAAAGCCACTTCTGCTGCTGGTCAGAAGGATTCTCTTTGGACGGTGCAGATGCTGCGAAAGGTTTAACTTCCACAGCCAGCTGTTTTGCAGTTTTATTTCTGGGGGAGAGCATCTGGGAGTGCAGCTCTTCATCTGAAGCGGGGTGGCTTGTGACCACTGAATCTCAAAACCGGTAAACACTAGTACAGCTTAAATAAATAGTTTTGAGAAATTTGCCTCCAGGTACCTTGCTACCGTAGCAGCAAGGACAGCCCATGCACTCACCTACCCACATAGTGCCATGCATGGGCACGTACTTGCCAAAGACATAAAGCCTGCAGTTTAAAAAAAAAGCCCTATTTATTTGGGACTGTAGGCAGGTCTGATTTGTAACATCCACACAGGAGAGAGAGTCACTTTAAGTGGGTCTGAGTTTCTGTTCCTGTTCATTATAAACCTAGGTAGTAGTAGGTTGTCTGGAGGAAGAGGAAAAAAAAAGGAAACAAAAAATGTCATGCCAGCACACACCTATCAGGTGCATGGTAAAAGGCTCCTATCTCTGCCTGTTTCAGCAGAACCCTACAACAGTGATTTATGTAGTAACTAGTGTGTGTGTGTACATACACCTTCCTTCTCTGCTTGCAAGTGCAACTCGGGGAAAAGCATGAAAGCTCTGGGAATTTGCACACAGAGATTATTCCAGTTCTTCTGCCTTCCAAGGAAACAAAACGTGAGGCTTTCCTTTCTTTTGTGCCTGGAAAGAGAAGAGGATTTCACCCTAAAAGCTGTAGATCACAAAGCAGATGCTGAAATAACACAACAGAAGAAAACGTTACAAGGCGGCTTTTCAAGGACACAATCAGAAAGGCATTCTTGTGAAGAGACATCTTAAAACAGTTCAACAGAAACATAATGAAGACAGGCAAAGGTCTCCCAGTGCAGCAAATAAATGAAGAAAAAGTGTAATTACATATTTAAAACTGAAAAAAAAAAAAGACTATGCATCATTAACCTAGTTAAACGATGGAAATTTTATGATGGACTGTTGCACAGCCTTCCTGGGGCAAAGAGCCTAGCGGCATTGTAAGCAGTTACACAATTACATCTGGCAACAGACACAGATGGTAAAAAGTTGCTGGTAAAAGTGTCACGCTCCGTGATGCAAACAAACCACTAACGGCCTAGGCATAGGAAGCACTTTCCCGTGCTGTAAATGATGGCACAACAGGCCACTGGGGGAAGCGTCACAGGTTCCTCTCACTGATCCCAGAAACAGGAAACTGAACTGAACGGACCACTGGTCCAAACCGGCACAGTCCTGCCCTGCTGAATTCTCTTTTTCACCTACAGTTTGCTAAAGCAGAATCTTACTTTTGAAGACCCGAAGGCCCATTATGTGCCCTTGTCCCACCCTCCTCAGTTACTTACACCACTGGATTTCAACCAGTTACTCCAGCACGATGCTGAGCAATGTAAGCAGGAAGACATTTGGGTTTTATTTCAGAAAATATTTCAATAGCTAATCGCCTGCACTTTTAATATTTTAACTGTATTTCCAGTTTTTATGTCTTTGCTATATTAAGAGTGTTAATTATCAGCAGTATCTCTTTTTCACTCAGATCTTAAAAGATTAGGATCTAACTTTCCCTTATATTTCTCTTCAGTAAGCTAAGTAGACCAAAGCAAGTCATGTAGACAAGTTTAAAACTGTAGGTTTCACACCACTCAAGTCTGTTTTGTATAGTTCTTCTCAAAACATTATCCCACTTCTCTGACCAGTTTTATTTAGGCTGATACCACAACCAAACTATGCACCTCAGGCTCAACCATGTCATAGGATAACATGAGGTGAGAATATATTTCATTAATTAATATTTGCAAAGGCAAGACTGCTCTCATTCCTGCAGCACTGTATTGAGATCCCAAACTGCTACTGGTCAACCATTGCCTTGGCATCCTCCTGGCGATATCCTGAGCAAGTGGAGGAGGATGGCAGCATACAGACAGCATCTCCATGGTCCCTCTGGTGACTGCCTGAGCGTGCAAGTAAGATACTGTTTGCTGGGGTCTCCTAGAGGTAACAGTTGAACATAAAGTTAACCCTTTTCATCAGCAGGAGTGCTCAATACTTCACTGCTATCAGCTGGGATGTGACAATTGTAGAAAATATTACTTACTGAGCTTTAGCAGGCTTCTCCTGAGGCAAAGAAAACCAACTCGGAAGTCAACTCTTAGCTGAGCTGTTGTCATAGCAGTAAAAGCAGAGCTCACTGTGATCCCATGAGCTGCTTTGTATGTTCTCCTGCCAAAGAGGTCTAGCTCTAACTGAACCAGGGCAGAAGCTTTGCCTGGAACAGCCGTGTCTTTCTACATGCTGTTGTGAGAGACCGTACCGTGTCCCACTGCAATCTTCCCTTCTCCTTCCAGCTTCTCTGCCCAGACAAAGATGATCTAATGTATGTCTCACTTCACACAGGCCCTGAGCTGAACCCTACAAAAAGAGCGCTTTTGCAATCTAGCTGTGGTTTCCCTTCAGCTCAACAGCTGCTTCTTCCCAGGGCTCCAGACTGGAGGAGGCCAAATAGCCTTCAGCGCATCTGCACAGGCAGCCCCGGCACAGACCACCACAGTGTGTCACAAAGAAGAAGTAATTGCTCTTGCCTACTTCCCTGAAGAAAAATAAAGCTGAGCAGGTGTGTGTGCTTGAGTGACTGTGCTACAGGAACAACTGCCTCTGCTTTCAAGGCACCCCTTGGAGAAGGGGAACAAGCCCTGGCACAAGTACACGATCCAAAGTCATCCCCTGACACAGCCCCAAGGGACACCCCGACTCTGGCTCAGCACTATAGCCTTGCACCTGCAGCCCTTAAATGCAGACTTAATCCAAGCCTGCCCCAGTGTGCAGAAGATTAATAATATCATTTACAAGGGCCAAAAGAACAATTTTCATAAATCTGAGCCAATTTTTCGCACGCAAGATTTATACTTGAATTAAGAAGGGAACATTATAAATCTATCCCATGATAAAGCTTAAAACTTGGGATCTTAATATGCTGAATCCCCTATGTTCTGGGCTGTAAAAGTTGATGGAGAGAGTGTTTCTTCCTAATGCTGTGTTAGGCAAGTAACCAATTCATTCAATTACTAAACTGACAACACTGTTCCTGTGAACTATAGATAAATTCACTGACTTGGACAAGGATGTACAATATGGTATGTATTGGGGCAGTAAACACAAAAGAATAAATCCATTATGTTGGACTGCGGATGATTTTGGACTCAGACGGAAAACAGCAAAGCAAGAGTTGAAGTCAGGACACCAGAAAATAAAACTTAAGAGACTGAAATCTCTGTAAAAGGAACTTGGCTTTTGATGAGAACATGGAAAGAATTCAACATAAGATAAGTCTTTTGCTCTAAGCAGATTAGGAAAAAATCATGACAATCACCAATAGTTACTTTACAATCTAACTTAGAACTTCAGAATTTCTTTATGTATTCTGTGTCAGTTTTTAATCCGATTTTTTCTCCTTCTGCAGTAATGCCAGGAAGCCACAAAAATAGAACTGTCAGCAGTCCCTCCACAGCCCCGATACCGAAAAGAACTGGAAACATCTGGATGCGTTTTTCAACAGGACAGCCAAGAAGAAGGTATTTTAGGCAAGAGCATCTGCCTGTGCAGTGGAGTTCCCTAACATGGCTAAACGTGTCTACCTTTGAAAAGATGGCCCTTGGAAACCATCTCAATGCAATACTGAAAGAGAGCGCTGAATGGCATCCAGGACTCCTGAGCCTCTGCCATGACCACAGAGCCATACAGAAAAAACACATGGATACAGATATAATATCCAGACAGCTAACAAAAAATAGCTCCTCCTGTATGTATGAAATAAGAAGAAAACCCAAACAGTTTTGCATGGAAAAATACAATTTCATTACCATTAAACCATTTTAAGGGAACCCTGAATACCTACAAGACTCAGGATGGAATATTTCTTTACATATATATATGTATGTATGTATGTATATACACACACATATACCCCCACACCCCTACTGCCTTGGTTTAGGTTAAGCAGTTTTTTATTAGCTATTTTACATTAACTATTTAATAGTTATTTTACGTATAATAATTATCCTGTTTCATGATGAAAACAAAAAGCTTTAGATTATGAAGTTTCTACAGGATGAGGATTCCCTGTTCAGCAGCTCTGCTCCGCACTGTCACTCTATAACCAGTTACAGCATTGTGCTGAGAGGAAGGATGTAAGTTGTATAAAAAAGACTGTGGCTGAGATTAAGAAAGGGAATAGGTGACTGCAGTACATCTCATATATGAAAAAAGATTAAATAAGTGACTCGAGAACAGGAAATGGGAACTGATCTTAATTAATTCAAATCCAAAACAGACTGGGAGTACAGCTTTGCAGGGCACAGGCACTGAGCTCAGGAAGCTTTAAACACACTTTAAAAGCCCAGGAGGAGCCCATCCTTATAAAGTACAACTACTCTTTTTTTGCTTTGAATCCTCCCAGACCAGAGGCCCACAACCACTTTCAACAGCCTGTGCAGTGCCTCTCAGAGAGCTGTACTGGCTGGAGTAGCTGGCAGCTCAGGCAAATGAGTGGTAACAAGGCACTGCACAAAAGAGATATTTCAAAAGAATTTTGCATCGACTTTGGGAAAACCCAGAAGAAATCAGAACTGTCTCAATTTTATGGGAGCATCTAACATCCCAATTGTTGTTGGCCAAATGCTGCTACAGCTATGGGGCGTGGTGGTGGAGCTCCGCTCCCTTCTGGGAGGACAGCAGCCCTGAGAGCAGAAGTTGGCAGCATGAACTTGCCATTCCCTTTTTTCCCTCAGGAAAGGTTTGCTTAACAACAAAGGGAACAATAGCTACACCATCAATGTATGTTTTTTTTTTTAATCTTGTGGAGTTTAAATCAACACTCTTCACAAGAGGTTTCTGACCCATGACTTCACACATTGGTGAAACTAGATCTGGAAATACACATACCACTGAACTGAACAAAAGACAGGATGATTCAGGGAGATGGTCTGTATTTAATCAAGGTTTCATGGAGGAAACTTTTTAGCTACTCCGGTCACTGCTGAGCAGACAGAGAACCTGAACAGGAGACTGACAGAGAGTTCCCAACCCAGAGGCCAACAATCCCATTTCGCAAAAGGATATCGGAAAAACAAAACCACCAAAACCCCAACTCAGACCTGAAAGGTTTTGAATTTTCCTCTACTGTGAAATGAAACTGGTCATCAGAATGTTTTGTTGTCACCTAGAAGATCAGTGCTAAACAACATTTCATGCATCTCAGAAACAGGAAACACAGCGTGTTTTTGGATCATTTCACCGCTAACCACGGAAGCGCTGCTAGCTCAAGCTATTTTAAACCTCAGCCTAACCCTCCTCCCTGTATGGCAGGCGCTTTTCTCACCGAACAGATACACACACAGTGGACTGGATGCCTGAATTTTGTAAAGAGAACGCCCCCTTAGCCCTTCTTTATCTGCCCCCTCTAGCTCCTGCCAAGCCTCCTGCCCATCTGCCCAGGCTGGAGCACACAGTACGAGTCCACATCCAGGTTCCAGGCTCCAAAGCATAGGTGCCAAATTGACTTAAGTGCCCAATAGGTTTTGAGGCCACTGGGTCACGGGTCCTTATAGACTGCTTTTTTGGACTTCAAAGTTGGTTTAATTGCCAAAGCATCAACTCCAGAACTTGAGTTTCAGGCCAGACCCAAAGCTCATTGCAATGAACACATGAATCTCCCAGACACCAAGGGCCTTCGTTTGGGACCTAGTATCTGTTCTCCCCAGTTTAAGTGTGGCTATTAAATCACTGGGAAACAAAGCTTCGTAACAAAATCACCAGGGTAAAATTTACAGGAAAGATAAGCATCAGATTGCTGACATAAATTTTTTTTTGGCACTGAATTCATGTCAACTTCAGTGGTGATGACAGGCAAACAAATACTCATACTAAGCTTAAGAGAAGTGTCCTCACTAATTCTGCACAGTCTGATGTATTAACATGAGTAAGAGATATGATGCAACACAAACGAGCTCAAATCAAACCCAGGATTTGAACCTCTTCCCACATGAGGCTCCTCATTTTAGGTCTGAAGATTCATTCTGGCTGCAGAAGACTATCAACACAATTTTTCTCTGCATAAGCAATCTTTCTGGTGAAGCCTGAATAGCATTACTAATCAGAATGACAACATGCCTTAACCCAGACTCATGCTGTCCTACTTAAAAGTCAAAGCCCGCTTTGCCTTTCACTTTAAGGAGATGAGATCTTAGGTTCTCTGCTGACAGAGATTGGGTGTTGCCCTACTTAAGAGAATATTTACCAGATTTAAGGTATCTTGGGAGACACCAATTCAGTGTAAACAAAGTTGTTCTTTTATAAAATTAAACAAAAGTCCGAAGAGGGGAGCAATAGGTCAGGATATGCATCATGCAAGATTCACTAAATTAAGTAAATAGCATTTTAATCAAGCAAACAAGTTCACTAAATGTTTCCACCAAAGTCAAAGGGTACTTCTGGTATAAGCCAAAGCTAGCCAAAGCCTGGCTTCCTAGCAGAGGCTGCTGTTCTAAGGCAGGTCCTCTGGCTCTGCCCACCACATATGGGGGCTGCATCTGCCTGAACTGAAATTGCCTAAAGGTCTGGCTGCTACCAGAAGGGCAGCTCGGTTCCCTCTTGCCTACAACCATTCCTGTGGATCTAGTAAACATACAGCTGCATGATGAGTTGGCCCAGCTCACTGATTAGATGATGCAAACCTAAACCACCAAGATAACATTTTATTTTTTTTTAAAAAAAAGTAGGTTTTCAACTCCCCCTGCGGTTGACTGCACAAGGTGGGGTCAGAATGCACAGTGAGGAAAACAGGGGCCAGAGCAGGACTGCCCTTTTCACAGCCAAGCCACAACCCTGGAGAGTGCATTCAGAGTAACACGCATCTGAAACTAAAACACCTACAAGTATGATGAACAGAGGCTGAGGGAAAAGCCAACCAGCTGATATGAAAACACAAGTGTCAGAACAAACAAGTAAGAAGACTGAGCTTAACGATTACAACAAAGAGGCCAGAGTCTTGAACTTTTTCTCTAACACTGTAAATTAATAGCCTACACACGCATGACTGACTGAACAATCCTGCTCACATTCCTTCTTTCCATAGCATAAGGAGAAAGAGGACTTAATCACCTAGGGATCCATCACCTAAATCAAGTGCAGGGAAGGGCAGTGGAATTGATGGGACTTCTGTAGAGTCCAACATACCCTTTGGGTACAGTGTTTTCAGTAGGTGTGATTTTTATAAGTATTTGCAAGAATCAAGGGGAACTTCAATAATAAATACATTTTTCTTGAAATGTAATATTACTTAAACATATGTATTCTGTAAATATATATTTTAATATTTAACATACAGCTGGAAAAAGGACCAGAAATCAAACCTCTCCACTCCTGGATTCATGCCATAGCTACTGAGCTGTAGGATCACAGCTCACCTAATGAATATTTCTGTATTGAAAGCAAGGCAAAATGGTTTCATAAGTAAGGAGTCAGAGACCACCAGCCCAGAACAACACACAAGTTTATGGCTCTAGCACTCTCCTGAGAAATGAAAGACAAATTCAGAACTTGGCTCTTCACATCAGGGTAACAGCTCTAGACAAAGCCTAGAAAGAATAAGGAGAGGAGAAAAAAAAGCATGGAAATATATTCCCCTGCATGTTTTTTAAGTGGTCTTGATCATCTATATGTAATTCAAAGACACTTGGGCTCTCCAAGAGCAACTTGTCAAGAACACCTTTCTTCTGGATCCCTGGACAGCTTGGGCACCTAACTAATCAACACTGTCAAAACTAAAGGCATATCAAGCAGCAGACCTCAATGCATTCAGCGAATATTACCAGGAAAAAACTGAGCCTGCACAGATCAGAGACCAAGGGTTAGGACTGCAAGGATCTAGCTCTGAGGAGTGGGTGCCCACAGGATCATTTAGATGCCCAGGCACTTGACAGCTGTGGCCCAGTGTACATCCCCCTTGAGATCTAGTTCTCTTCCTGCACAATTACAACGGCACTGACTGGAAGTGTTCATTGTAGGAATGGCCACCATATCAACCTTTGTTTTCTTATCTAGGGAAATGCGTCACATGAGTCATTGGGCACATTTCCACACTGAAGGAAAGTTACAAGATCAGCTTAATTTAAGATTACATTTATTTCAGACTGCTGATCAGTGATCTGAACCACCCAGGAACCCAGCCGTATGGTATGCATTATAGAGTTACACTGTGGCTTTTGAACGGGACAGTTTGAAACTGCTTACAATCAGGCGTGCTCCTTTAACAGCACTCTTGGAGACAGCAGGTTAAAACTTCAGTAAACAAAACGTATTTTCTGATGCTAATTTCATCCAGTACAGAAGGGAAACTCTAGCTACAGTCACAACTTCCTTCTGAGTTTTGGATAAACTGTATCTCTAATTACCTGAAGTGTTCCTGGAGAAGGTGATCCAATTAATTATTTGTTGCCTATAATAATTTTTAGCTGTTAATTCATACAGAATATTTGGATGTTACAAGGATATTTTCTTATAGCAATACCAGTGTGAGACTGTCTTAAGTACAATTTAATCCTGGACGTAATTTACATGAAGCTTTAATTCTGTAGTAGTTCAGTATCTTTACTATTTTCCTACATGCCTCCATTTATCAAGGTCCATCACCTGACAGACAGTATAGCCCATCATCCCAAGCCAAATCCTGGAAGCACAACGTCAAATTTAAACTCATACCGCCATATGCAAACAAACCCCTGGCACTGCAAGGTCCTCCTTCACTGCAATCCCCCCCGGCACTGCAGGGCGGTGGCACAGCCCTGTCACACATTGCCCTGACACCAACTTCTGCCACCCGCGCCAGGCCGCCAGGCTTCAGCCTACCAAGAAAAAGCACGTACATCAATACCCTGCCATCCTTAAAGAATTCTGGCGTTAAAACCACGCTGCCCCACTCAGTGTACCCATCTGTATGCATCAAGTGAAACATCAGGGTTTGTAAAAAAGGCTGTTAGGTTTTGTTTCTCGGGAGCCTTATATGCACAGTGAGAAAATAATAACTTACTAATTGCAGAAGTACCGCTGTGTATTCACGTTTAAATACTCCAAGTATAAGCGCAGAAGGCAGCTATCTTGTATTCGGTCCCATCAGTGACACACACGGAGGAGTCACTCCGGCAGGACAGCCCGGGAGCCAGCCGCCCCCGCGGGTTTTGCTCCCCTCGCCCTGCAGTGCCGCCACCCTGAGGTCGCCACGCGTCACGGGGCTGCCGGGGTCGGCACAGGGCCCGGCCGGCACTGCAGAGCCCACCATTCCCCTCCGCCGAGGGCCCGGCAAGGCAGCAAGGCACCGCTTCCAGCGCCCGCCCGCAGGGGACACGCGCGCCGCCTCGGTGCCGTGTGCCGGGCTCCAGCGGCGGCCGCCACCGCGGGGCCTCGGGCTGCTCCCGGCGCGGCGCCCGGCCCCGCCGCCCGCACCTGCCGCCCCGCGCTGCCCGCGTCCCGCTCAGGGCCGCCCCGGGCTGGGGCTCCGGCCCGGGCCCCCCGCTGCCGCCCGCCCCGGCCCAGCCCAGCTCCCCCGGCGCGGTACCTGCCCGGAGCGCCCCGCCGCCCCTCAGCCCGCCCGCGGCTGCCGTCTGCTGCCCGCGGCTCCGGCGGGACTGCCCCGCTCCGGCGCTGCCGCTCGGTGCCTCTCCCGCCCAGGCCTCTCCTCCCCTCCCGCCCGGCGCCTGCCGGCCGCCGCCGGCCCTTCCCGCGCCCGCCAGGTGCGCGCCCGCAGCGCTTACTCACCGGCCCGGCGCGGGGGGGAGTTCCCCGCGGCCTCGGGCCTCACCGCCTCACCCGAGCCGCTCACGGGGGCAGGCTTCTCTCCAAACAGCCGCCGGTAGCTTTTCCTTGTTGCTCGCTGGACCGTTACACTGGCAAAGGCAGGACCAAAGCCACCCCTGGCTTGGCTAGAAGCATAACCAGGCCTATACTTTAGAGAGGAAAAGCGAATTTTTATCTTTTTACAACGTTCTTAGTAAATGCCGTGTCCAGCTGGAATATGGATCCCTGTCAAGTTAGGCTTCTCATAGGCACGGGAGAGGCACAGAGCGCACAGCCTGCAGGATCACACACAGATCGCCTACGGGTCCGCACGGGGGTGGATCGGTTCAGAAATTTTCTTGCAGGAAGCAAAAGTTTTGTGAAAAGTTTTGTGGTCTCCTCTCCCTCTCGTCCCCTCAATTTCAGTTTCTGATAAAGAACCAGAAGGGCTAAAGTACCCCAGGAGGGAAATATGAGCAAGAAGCGGGGCTGCATTAACAGGAAAAAGGGGGTATTTCCTCGAGGAAATGCTGTTTACACTCTAAAAGTGTTAAAATTTCCAGTCAGTGAAGTTTCACACAGTTGCCCCAATAGCTCTTGAACTGCAGCCTTTGGTGGATTCCCCATCCACTGAAACTATAGTTTTTCTATGATGATACAGTTTATTTCAAATTTCATAGCACCATGGACCTGGTGTTAACTAAGAATTTCATACCTGTCATCATGCAGCGTAGCACAGCTACTCTGAGTTCCAGAGCCACTGTAAGGGGAGACCCTTTGCCAAAAGCACAGACTCGTAGTATTTGAGCTAACAAAGCATCTCTGTTATCTCTGCACAGGCAGTCGCACAGTTCTGGGGTATCGTATAGCGGAGCGGCTCTGGTTCCTCTTAAGAGAGATCATGAAATTATGTGTGGGTCACTATTTTAAGGAAATACCCATAACCTGGTATGCTTCCAAAACTACCTGAGTCCTCCTGAGGTGCACATTAAGTGCGCATTTCAAGGCATCTCACTGAATTAATTTCTGTGATTGAACAGCTTTGTTTCCACTGTTCACAGCAGTGCATTGTTCAGCTGCTGCTAAGGTCCCTGTATGCAGCTTGCTGCTATCGAGTTATGTCAGCATTTTCATGCTCAAGGGGTTTTAAAGCTCTTCAACGAATTCCAGGTCTGCCTGAGCAGCTCTCCAGCCGCTGGAGTCAGCAGTGCGGCAGTAGCTAGCCTTTGGGACTGTAGATTACCTCTCCAATGAAGGAAAGGACATTACAAATGGTACTTTTGACAAGGCAGTTAAAGGAAAAAAAACCAGTTTGCAAGGCTACTTTCCTCCTTTCTCAAGGCAAGGCTGTCCTCTGTAATTTGCGGGGCCCTCTTCTCATCCCCAGGTCTCTTTCGATGGTTTGGGACACACCTTCCATTCTGCTTCCAGCTGCTTGAAAATCGGGAATTTTGTTTCAATAAGCACAAAATTCAGCTGCACATGGTAAGGGATGTGGCTGACCTGATTTTGTATGGAGGGGGAGAACATTACTGTGCTGTGATTTTTTTAGTCGGAAACAAACCTCCCCCCTCCCTCAGAAGACTTTTGTCCCAAACAAATCTAGTCTGAAGATCAGCAGTAAAACCAGTTTGCCTCTGTTCTTTGCTCCCTAGACCCTCTGTCAGCTGCAAATACAATCTTCCTTCTCTGCCAGCTTCCTGGCAGCATAGAGCCCCATGCTCTGCTCTACCACTTACTAATCTTTCTGTCACTAAACCTTGCTTGAGAAACCTGGTGCTGTTCCCATGCCTCACTGACGCCTGCTCTTGGCCCCTCTCTCCTCCATGTCCATCCCAGACTCATTGCAGCCACTCATCCTCACCAGTTCCTGGTGTTTTGCAGCTGCCCTTGCCTCCCCGTGCTGCCCCCACCCCGGGCACCCCCCATACTAAGACCAAGCGAGTAAACTGGGCTGGTTTTGGCTGTCTGTGCCAAACCGCGGCGCTCTCAGCTCCAGAAATGCTGGGCTGAGACACTTGAGCAGACCCATGCAGAGCCAAGAGAGCAGAATTTATTAGTCTGGGCTATGCTTCACCTCTCATATCCCCCAGCGAGGCCTGTCTCATCTGTTTTGAACCTCTGCACCGCGCACTTTTTCACTTATTGCTGAGGCTGTTTGTGCTATTGGATTACAACTAACTTCCCAGTGTTTTTCTGAGTGAAAGAGGAGTAGCCAGAAAAGACCATAGAAATAGCTACAAGCAGGAAGACATGTTATCAAACCTTTAGGAAGCAGAGCTGAAACAATGAAAACTCCATGTATAAATACAGACACAAATGTTCTTAAGTAATTCTTTATATCTGCAAAAGCTTTCAAACCGATGAAGTCTCTTTTCCTTCACTTTGTGCAAATACTCCAGCGAACAAGGTTCTAAGCCAGAATGCTGATGGAGGCTGCAACTTTGCATAAATCAAGCCTTCATTCTCCCTCGGGATCCTTTGCATCAGAAACCTGATCCCACCACTTGTGCACGCTTACTGAATCATGCCAACTTCCATGTTAAAAATAAGCAGTTCAGAAGCTGAATCATGTTTGCGCAGAGCACACTGAAATCTTTCAAGCAAAAAAGTGAAAACATTGTTGCTTAGTAGTTCTTGCCTAGTCTGCAAAAGATTAAATGCAGTTAAGCAGTTGATGATTGCAAATAGCTTCCCCAGCTCTGCAAGAAGCTTCTAACATGACTGCTTGTGAAATATTTTAGGTTCAGAAACTAACGTGAAGTACTTATGATCAGAGTTAAAATTCAGCGTATACTGCAATAGCCAAGTGATGAACTCAGCTGTCAGACCTAAAGGCAGGGTGTTATCAGGAAAAGGCCAGCACACAGCATACAACATCTCGCAGTCAACTCCATGTGTAGCCACTAAATTAAGTTTTCTGATACAGGGGCTTTTGAGAGAGAAAAAAAGGGTTTCGCAACTTAAATTTCAGTGAAATCATGGAGTCCTTTTCAGCTGAAGTCTCTAAGTGGTTAATACACCTTCGTTATAAACAACTTCTGCAGCCAGAGGCTTTTACTACCATTAAAGTTTTTGCAGCAGTAATCTTTATCCCTTGAGGTTTTGCTGGGAGAAACATGAAACTGTTTCTCATCCTCCCTGTCCTACTCTCAGCTGGAGCCTGGCTTTTTCCATTCCCAACATAACCTCTGGGTTTAGCAGACACCTTCCCTCCTCTGCCACAGATGCTGGGTGGGGTCCACACACTTCATTATGGAAAGCTGCTATAATTCAGTCTGTGCCTATTATTTTTTGTTTTCTCCCCTTTTCAAATGCACGTTTAACGTCATGCTTTCCTGACATAACCCGTTGTAATTCTGTCCACCATCTGAGACTGTGGCCAGTTGCCTCCTCCCACAGTGCTGCAGAACAGCTTTATTGCACAATGTCCAACATCTTTTGAAAATGTTGCTAGGATGCCTAGAGGAGCAATTAATTGCATGGCAATACCTTGTTGTCCAAAGTAGACCCCCTCTTTATCACATTCAGATTTGATATACTGTGAATTTGAAAAGAGATTTGCTGGCTTGTTACGTCTTGCCCTATGCTTTGAGGGAGATTTTCTTTGTACACACACACATCATTAATACA
The DNA here is from genome assembly GCF_023634155.1 of Falco peregrinus. NCBI lineage: Eukaryota > Metazoa > Chordata > Aves > Falconiformes > Falconidae > Falco > Falco peregrinus. The sequence goes on from NC_073721.1 coordinate 88,156,840, forward strand.
TTCTGATAATAAATCCCAGGAGGGCTCATCCTTTGTGCACCAGAACACTTTGGTCTTGTCTCTCCACAGCCAGTCCCATGTCTGTGGGCTGCAGCAATTGATTCTGAGCTACATAGCAGTCTTCACACTCGTAAAAGGCTGCCAGCCCCAGCCTAGCCCGAGGCAAGGTGAGGCTCCTGGGTGGATAACCACTGAGGCACGGGGTGCTGTGCTGGGCCTGGACTAGAGTTTTCAGCCATCAGCTTCAGCCTGGAGTGACAAACATGAGTGACTCTGGGTGTATATTTATGCAGGAGTAAATGGTTCAGTTTCCTCCTCAGGAGGCATTTTTTGCTGTGCTCCTGTCTAGGTGTCCAAGATGATGAATCCAGTAAACTCAGGAGGCATTATAAACCTTCATGTACATTTGACAGAAGGATGAAACAGAGCCAAGGAATGCTCCCTCTAGTTTTTTTCAGTTGCATCCTTTTCTTGCCTGGCTTCATTAAGAGCCAGCTCCTCTTAATCCCAGCACAGGTTTGGGAGGACTTTATCACACCCGCTGAAAAAAAGATAATAATATTAAATGTTACCAACATATTGACACCTTCAGATATTTTCTAGAGCTTTTATACCTGCAAGATTGTGGGTACGTGGTGCTACCCCAGCTTTAAAATGAGCATGCTACATGGAAAAATCACTTGGCATGTCAAATCTGTTGTTTGGATCCAAATATTTCCAGTAAGCTTCCTGTTTGATTCAGTGCTTTAAGCCAATATATTTAGTGTTTGTTTGAATCCATACAGTCCGCTGTTTGAAAACTGCATCTTCAGGGTAAAGGATAAAAGAGAAAGGAAGAACCTTATCTGTTACTGATTTCAGGAAAGATTGAAATCTGACATATCTTTGAGTTCCTGTCTACCTTTAGTGCAGTAGTTGGACTCAGTTTAATAACAGGGTTTCAAGTTGTTCCCAAACCTTCATTGTTAAGGGGGGTGTGGGGAAGGGGAACCACCCCAAAACAAACAAAAAAACCAGAAAGGACCTGTTTCAGGAAAGGCTGTTGTATCCCTGAAAAAGGCCCCATGGAGCACCTGACTGAAATATGCTTATTTATTATAAATAATTTCCATGGCGTCACATTAACAAACATAAAGGTCACGAACTCCTGTATTTGAAGCAAATGTGTTTGACATCTGGGATCTGGCAGAAGTTCCTCCTGTGGGATAGATTGTTTGCGCAGAGCTTTATTGAAGAATAATATTAAGAATGAATTACGAAATATTAGTGTAACCTAGTAAGAAATTGTTGTATGTTACAAGCCAGAGACATAATAGATCTCACAGAACTATTTTAGCTCATCTGATTCAAAAGCACATCAAGGAATGATAGCTGTGACCCTCTAGCAGTGAAAATCTGTGGGGTTTAAGCACTGCAGTTAGAAATGGGCTGGGAAGAGAGGTCCAAATGCAGGCAATCACTTAAAGGCACGTCTGTATTTTCACTACGCCTCTGCTCTGTGAAGGGAGCAAGGAGGGAATTGGCAGGGAGCCTTGGTAGCTGGGGATGCTGAGGGGGAAGCCAGGCTACCCCACGCACTCCCAGCTGGGGAGCAGGGCAGCCAGGCAGCCCCAGCCCCTGGCATCAGGCACCTCCGTGGATCTGGAGATGGGCTGGGGACCGGTGGGACACCAGGACTTTGAGGAGCTGGAGACCATCACTCCTACAGTTGATCCCTCTCTCCCCTCTCTTACTTGGTCCAGTAAAAACCTCTTAGGAGCAGCCCTTTCCCAATACTTGGGGGATGCTCCCCGGGCTATTTGTGAAGCCCCATCTCTCCGTCTCCCTGGGGAGGTGCTCTCCCACTGGGCTGGGGTGGTGCCACCTCCTGGGGTGCCTCTGGGGTGTCTCCACAAACACTGTTCCAGTCCCACTTGCCTGTGACATTGCCCAGAAATGCCTCTTTCAACATGGAAGAGGTAACGAGAGGCAGCAATCCAGGTCTTCTAAGTCTCCTCAGGGCCTGGGTACCTGCCTGTCTGAGCCAAAGGCAGAGCAGGCAGCCGACCCAGAGACAGGAGATGTCCAAATGCCTGCCTGGCCCCTTTCCTTCCCTCCCTTTTTTGGGACCCTGAGGCCAGGTGCTGCTGCCCTGCCCTGTGTTTTCACACCATCATCTCCCTGGGGTCTGCTCAGGGCCTCGGAGCTGGCCCGTCTCCCAGAAAAGACACCGGCCTACCCAAGGTTGAGCAGATGTTCCTCACCCTGGGACACAGGGGCCAGCCAGGTGTCACCTGCGCACAGGACAAGGGCACAGAAGGTCCTTCCTGAGAGGGGCTGAGTTAAGAAATAGGCCAAGCTTGTGAAGCACAAAAATAATTTATTGTTTCCAGCTGTAAAATGGTTTTTTTTCTTTTCTTCTTCTTCTTTTTCTTCTATTTTCAGGTGAAAGCAAACTTCATTACCTTGCTTAAAGAGGGCAAAGGCAAAAAGCCATCCCAGAAATCACAACACTTTAAAGCCTGCTGGCCCTGTGGAAATGAGGGACCCAGGAAGAACATCCATGGAGTCCAGTAACCGTTCGCCCACAGAAGCTGGAATGCTGTTCTTCCATCTAAAATTTCTCAGTTCAAAACAAGAGCACACAGTGACCTTCTAGCTGGGGCTTTGGGCACATCCCTCAGGGAAAGGCAAAGAGGCAAAACCAGGACAGTCTGGCTTGGTATTTAAAACCATTGAAGAAATACCATAACTAGAAACAGAGGTTACCAGCCCACTCTACCCTAATTTTAATGCTTTAATCCAGCTGCAGGCTGTTTGGCCCTGTTCCCTAGCAAACGTGCCAACGTACAGCACTCTGAAGGTACACGGCATAAGGCAAAGCCAGCCCACTGCCCGCCCTCCTTGGCTTTGCAGGGCTGCTCACGATGTTGCCTGCTCCTTGCCGGCGCACCCAGCACACCCAGCATCACCGGGAAGTAAAAGTGCTGTGGTCACAACCCTTGCCAATATCACGAGGGATTTTAGGGCAGGAATAAGGGTGTACTCTCACCGCAAAGCAGAAGATTCTGCATATTTAACTCATGGAGAAAACATACTTCACAGACGGCTCTGTGGAACAGACTGACGTGGGTTACCATCTTGGTATGACTTGATTGAACACCCGAGCTGAATGGCGCAGGTGTCACAAACCTGTGTTTTAACAGAAAGTTTAACAGCTGCAAACTGCAGCATATTTATTCTCGACAGTGTTCTCTTGACAAATTATTTTCAAGAAACCTGAGTCAGCAGTAATAACTGTAGGTACAAATATTTGGGTTTAGGACACAGCAGCTTTGTTATGTCATTTGCCTGTGCTCCCCAAGCCAAAAATTTTATATATGTATGAGTAAGGCTGGCCTTCTATGGTGAGCAAATATCCATTTGCTTCAAGTATTTTTAGCTGTCACTATTGCTTTGACTCTTAGCTCCATAAGAACTAGATCATATGGTAGCAAGGAATTCAAGGGTGAAGGGTTAATCATTTCACTGCAGCTCGGGGATTAACTTCGCATTAAAACCACGTGCATTTGTGACATAATGAAAAATGTGGTGGGAGATGGAAGGTGCACTCATACAAGGAAGCCGGGATTTATTGAACTAGTTCTTCAGCATCTTAGAAAACCTAACAGAACATTTCTCAGCCAGTGCTCTGGCTGCTCCCTCGCTTAAACTGATGTGGTGATCCCATGACTGATAGGGATTTTCACTAGCAGGCAGACGGAGGCTGTTTCAGTACTGGATTTTAGTGGGCCATGGTGATCATTCTGTAATGGTGTGGTGGCTGAACTCTGAAAGAGCCCAGGGAAGGAGAAAGAAAACAGGCTAGAAAAAGAAAAATGGAAATGTCATTAAAGATCAGCAATCAGCTGCCATTCAGGGCAGTCCTTACGAACAGTGGCACAGTCTATGAACCCTGCATGGATGTGAAAGAGCTGAGTTCACACATGCTGTCCTAATGAGTTACTGGTGTGAGAAAATGTTCACCTGTATGAGATGGGGAGCTGCCATCTGGCTTCCTGGAAAAACCACATAGGGCTCATTTTTTCCATCACCAATGTGGCTATGTGCAGGCTGACACAGAGGACAGTTTAACAGCACTCAGCAGCACCTGCAGGCTCCAGGAGCAACTAGTTCCACCAAAAAACAGAGGGGAGGAGAAAGCAGGAGTTTCGGTACACAGAGTACAGCCCATGGGACTTCTCAAGGAAATGTTTCATAGCTCACCCTTAAGGAAGTGCAGCAGGAGGTTAAATCCCTGCAGGATATCATTTTACAGCCCAGCCAAACCCCATCTCTCAAGCAGCACGATCACAATGTCCTTTACCAGCTGGCTGGAAAGCACTGACAGAAGAGAAAGTACAACCTTCTCCTCCTCTCCACTCTTGTTAAGTCAGCTCTGGAGATACCATTGCCTTATCCACAGAGCTTTTTGCTCAATGGAGACACCCTTGGCTGGCATGATACTGGCAGAGCAGATTGTCTTGCACTGGGAAAAGAGCAGTAAAAGAGGAGGAGGTCCCATGTGCAGCAGCATCTAAGACAAACACGACAGCATGTGCAATAAGAACATGAAAAGGAGGTGGTAAGCAGCTAGAGAAAGAAGCATGCAGTGGCTCAGGTCTGGAAACCTCAGATTAGGCCGCTTGAGCTGCATGCCAACAGCTAAATCTGAGCAACTTTGTTTCCTGAAGTGTCCATTCTCCACCAAATTGAGTGGAAAGCCCAGCTGTTCGGTGGCTTCACTGCTCAAGCCACTTCTACCAAGGCACCCCGGTGGGGACTGAAGAGCCAGAAGTCTTTCATCATGGGTCACAGACCTACTTTCTCATTTTATGTCAGCAGTTCTAGAGAATTGTTTGCTTCCCCTGAGATTTTGCAGCCCAGCATTCCTGCACTTGGCTTCTCTTCTGCTCTGCATGTGTGACTGTTTCAGTGTAATTTTTCTTGAGCGTGTGATTCAGAATTAATGTGTTTGCAGTGTAGTGAAGGGAACTGACATGTCCTTGTGATACTGTAAGTGAGCAGTGGCAGTTCCTTTGAGTTCAAAACAGCTATAAAGATCTTTATCGGCTTTCTGAGTGGCTTGTAAATCATCACAAGCCCAGTGAATGGTGTATTACCTACCTCACTTCTGCAGTGAGCTGAGTGATGAGAATGCAAGAGAGCAACTGTGTGACGTAAGTTCATTCACTTCCCACAAAACACACCAGAACCAGGCTTGGCTGCCCTTGCAATTTGCTGAAATAAGAACATTCCACCTGCAAAACACAAGCTCAACCAACAAATAGCCAAACCCCATTAGGCATGGGTCATTGAGTGTGGTGTGGGTGGAAAAGCCTTTCTTGTACTAAAAAGTCACAAGCTATGTAGTGGAGGTGGGAGTGAGAACTAGCTACTAGTTAATGATTTATGTACGAGGAAACCAGTTCAGTCTAAGTTATCTTATATTAACACTACTTGTTAAGGAGACAAGTTTATTCTGCAGAGCTAAGCCAAATTCTGCAAAGAGCCTCACGTTCACTGTACAAACCCCTGCCTTCACTGGTTCACATTGTGCCTCCAAGACTCAGGTCAGCTGGGAGAGGAGAGTGGCACTGCATCAGGCTGGGAGGGGAGCTCTTCTCCTGGGATCCTTCAGGAATGCTTCCAAGGCTCACCCTCTCATATACCCTCCAAACACATGCTGGGTAAAGCATGGCTGCTGCTTGGGGGAACCAGCCAAGGGAGCCATCCCTGCCATCAGAATGTGGTGGGTTGACCTTAGCTGCAAGGCAGGTGCCCACCAAACCGCTGTTATTACTACCCTTCTCAGCAGAATGGGGGTGGGGGGAGAAAATAAGGTGGAAAACCCAAACACTTGTGGGTCAAGATAAAGGTGGTTTAATGAAGCAATAACAAAAGTCATGTACGCTAAACTGAAGAAAACCAAAAGATGTTACTCTCTACTTCCCACGAGCAGGTGATGTTCACTGCCTGGGAAGCAGGGCTTCAGTACATGGAACAGTTGCTCGGGAAAACAACCGTTGTAAATAATGAATGCCCACCACCACCATCTTCCCTCCTCCTTTCCCTTAGCATTTATAGCTGATCAGACGTCATATGGTATGGAATATCCCACTGGTCCCTTTGGGTCAGCTGTCCTGGCTGTGTCCACTCCCAAGATCTCGCCCACCCCCAGCCTACTGGTGAGGGGGGGGGAAGGTGGGGGAGATGGCCTTGATGCTGTGCGAGCACTGCTCAGCAGTGGCCAAAACTCTGGTGTGTTATCACCACCTTTCTAGCTACCAGTACAAGCACGGCACTGTGGGGGCTGCTGTGGGGCTCAGCCAGACAAGGAGTAATGACCTGCTCCAACCTTCAGTGAAGCTGCAGGGGAAAGAAATGCCTCAGCTATGTCAGGCTCTTGATACAGATAATGTTAGTTTAAGGCTTGTCATTCATAAACCCAGCAGGAAATGAAGGTAAAATACACACATATACCTCCGAGTATGGGTGAGTTTACAACATAAAAACTGTGAAAGAAAATGAGCCTCTTGAGAATTAATTGTATTTTGCTTTCAAGTTTTCTCTGCTACTGTATATGTATTACCGGTGTTTATGACCAATAGATATACTAGTATCACTGATGCTCATTCAACATGTTTTGCAAAGGGGTTACATGATTCTGGCATGAATGCTTGGAATGATCCTATATAATCATCTCTAAACCAGGCAATGATCAAAATAAACTAGAATTAAATTATAATTTTTGTTAGCAATACATTTTTTATTTTAAAAAAGCTTTAAAATAGACTCTACTGGTGCATTCAGTGTAAATTGTTCACAAGTTGTAAAACAGTACATGAATTAAAAGCTCATTTTCTGCTACAAATGAAGTAACTGTTATAGGTTAAAGGGGCAGGATGAGGGACATTGAAACCATCAATTTTAAATTACAGTATTCCTCTTCCAAAAAAGAATGAAGATTACAAAATATAATGAGTTTCTTAGTCTGGACAGCCTGCAAGTAAGAGTTAGCAAAATGACTGTTTAATCAGAAGCAGAAGTTCTGTGGAGCATCTGTCGAGCTGGGCAGTGAGCCCTCCTCCCTGCACCTGTACTGGTTGCAGGAGAAACTGTTGGTATAAGGTGGTGCCATAAGTGCTGTAATTTAAATTGTACTTACAGGCTTCTGGTGTCCAGCGCATCTCATTAGATGTCACGTTGGCCAGGGCAGCGTGATTTTTTTGGAAACTGTTGCTGCATTCAAACACACGAAAGCTGCCCTCCTATTTTTATTCAAGTGGCTGTTAGCACTTTTCTGTCTTTCAAAGGCCCAAGCAAAGCTAAAATGCTTTGTGCAGCAAGAGGGAGACTTGTCTTGGAGATCCTGCACACTGAGAGTGTTCCTTAGTACTTCTACATTATCTTCTTATGTCCTTCCCTTGCCTCTGGCCATGTCTGCTTCTTCTTTGGCCCATCCATCAGCAAGCTATTGTGTCTGTATCCTCGTGAGGATCAACCATGCTTAATCCTGCTGGTGGGAGACAGGGATGTTGGAGGTCAAGGAGTGAATTCTTCCTTTTCCAGGCGTGTGGGATGTCTTCATTCCAGAGCTATTTATGGGCACTTATCTTTCTAAGGATATAATCGCTTTTTTAATATTTTGGATTTGTGGTTGATTTTTTTTTTCCATAGAAATGACATAATAACCAGAGCACTGAAGGTGAACTAATGAGCAAGTTCTTTTTTATTAAATTTCTGGTTCAATTGTAATTTTATCCCTTAATAATTATCTCTTTTCATCTATGGGAAAACTGTCACTTATACCGTTGTAACTCACACCAAGTCAGACTGGGTAATTCTGGGTGAGCACAACCCTGGGGAACAGCAGAGATATGTTAGAGCTTGCTACAGGTAGTATGCATGTAGTAGGCCACAGCTTGGTCCTATCACTTTAAATTCTCCATAGATGCATAAACACAATGAGAAATTTTATACATATTATGAAGTAAATCTCCACTTGACATCATAAAGAAGTCAATGAAGATGTCTCTCCTTCAGCTGAGAAAATGTCTCTATGAGTTTTGCACCTTCCTCACTGACCTGGGACACAGGCTTGGGCTGACAGGCATTTCTGATCCCTGTGGGAGCTCTGGATCTCTGTAGAGCAGCTGCTATTGTTTTGGAAGCAGGCACTTTCTCTGTCCCCCTCCCCTACCTGAACGGCATCAGATGTCAGGGTCCAAAGGACTATTTTTAAATGAAGAACCAGGTTCAGGTTGTTTTGGGGATACTTATTTGAATAACAAATCTATTCAATCTTGGCAGGCCTTCTGCCTCCTTGTTTGCATTTCATATAATCTACAAAATGAATTTACTGACAGAAATGTTCCTTAAAACCAGCAGAACTCTAGTGCTGGACTTTTGACTTGGGTTTGCATTGTGTGTAGGCAGCCAGGAAACACTATGTTTTGAGGATTTTGTCAAGACTAACCTTTGTAGCTATGATTTCACGTGTTGATTACTGAACATTTGCAGCAAGTTGCTGATGAACAACCTCCAGAGTAAGGTCCTGAAAACCACATGCACATGCATTACTTTGAACACTGCAGAAGCTCAGGGAAGGCAACATAATTCCTTATAGGTTACAGAGAGGAACAATTTCTACAAATGATGCATGAGCTGTGACTCTGCAAAGGCTGGGGTGTAGCTTGGTGTTTTAACAGTAGGTACAGTCAAGTGCCTGGGTTGGCCTTTGGAGAACAGGAGTGAGGAATCATTCATGGAAACACATCAATGAATGGCTTGAAATACCAGAGGAAATTTTGAAGTGTCAAAGGATATCTCAAGAAATCATAAAGAACCCAAAGATAGTGCCCACAGAGAAAGAGGTACTGCAATCATACTATTGTTTATTTACTGGAAAAAATCTTTCAGCTCTACTGTAAAAATAATACATATCTGTTTACATTTATACCACTGACACTGAGATTCAAGACTTAACATAAAACCGGGCTAAATCCAGACCTGATGTAAGGTGGTTATTGATCATGACTTCAGCATAGTGGTGGTCACATCACACTCTCTGTGACTGAGCCAAATACTCTGTTGGGAAACTGGGAAAACTTCATGCAAGTTGTGAAGAGCCCAAGGATGTATTGTGTAAGCATGTCCTTATCAGGCTTCTTAAAAAGCCTTGAGACTATCAAGCCAGCATGATACAGATGCAATTTCAGGAGAAAAGTGTTTCATCAAGACCTAAAAGAGCATCTTCAAAACTGTGTGTGGGAATGGTTTTTTTAGAATCCTCTTCATGAAGTCAGGCTCTTCCAGCAGCCTGGGCAATCCCTTCTGCAATTCAGACCGAATACTCTGCTGTGAGGCTGCCCACCAACGGGGGGGGGGGGGGGGGCGTCGGGGGGAAGGTACAAAAGCAGCAGATGGGTCAACAGCGGTGCCTGCATTTCCAGTGAAACACATGGAGAGCTTGTGCAGATGGAGCCTGCAGAGGAACCTGGCAGGGAAATAATGGATCTGCCTTGGCTGTGAGGAAAGCAGCTGAGGTCAGTCAGAGCCTAAAGAAGAGACACATAGCCTACAAGTGATCTTTGAAAAGCAAAGTGAAAAATGTTATGTAGTGCCAGAGGAGAAGTGGAGCTCACTTAGAATGTACTTGCGGTGCATGACCATAATGAGATCACTTGTCCAGGACAAACTCAAAAGGGAGAATGAGTGACTTCTGGGATACAGGAGGGAATTGAAAGAGATTGAATATTTTGGTAATTTTTGGTTGCTGAAGTGTTTTCTAAAGATCCATTTGCTATCCAGCTACATTCCTCAGTTCTTACATCAAGGTCACTGCATCATTATTCACCTGCTGGTGTAAAAGCGTATCTATCTGCCTTGTACCCAAACTGTACCTCATGTGACTTCATCAAAATTAGTTATGTGAGGGGATCAGTTTGGCCAATGGAAACCACTAGAGGGATCTTAGAAGTTTGAATTAAGACCTGGAATGGGTAAGATTTCCATCTCTGATGTGAGCACTTAAAAACATCAGATGCACTCTGCACTGAAACAAGTGAGAGAAGAAGCAGCTGCAGGATTGAAGACATCCCTGCACCATACTTCTGGACTGTTACACATCCTACACTACCCTTCAGCGCAGGTCACCATTCTGGGCAGGCTTTTTGTGGAATCCCAAAAAGTCTAGTTATGACCATCAGCCTCAGTCTTCAGGCACAGCACCTGCTTTGGGGTTGAGCTATTCCAACTTGGTTCAGAGACTTAAAACAACAAAATGTGATGGGTGTAAATCACTTGTCTTCACATATGTCATATGAGTGAACAGAATTTGCTTGTGCCATGTTATCTTACAACTATTTGACTTAAAAATGCAGACCCACACTACCACAGATAGTTTTAGCTTCTGTAAATTTTCCATATGTGCAGATACATGCACAGGGCTTTACACACACACAGGGAAGATCCTAAGGATGCTTTTTATCTTTCCCATTAAAAAGCAGCAGAGTCATGCAAATTAACACCAGCTAAGGGTTTTGTCCATCCAGGATAGAGATTTATTTTAACAATAGTGCCTGTCAGGCTTGAATAACATTAGGGCATACTTTGATTCATTTTTTTTAATTTAACATCTTTGTTCTATGAAATTTTCATTGGGTTCCAATACAGCTACATGCTATGAAAGATGTTCAGTAGCATATCCCGTGAATAAGTCAGACTGGAGAACTTGGACGATACAAACTGTAATGATTCTATTGCTTGACTTGCTCTAGACAGAGGAAAATGAATGTGTAAGTTCTGTGGATGCTGATACCATGTTTATGAGAAAATGAAAGTTGACTGCTCTAAAAGCTGAGCCAAAAAAAAGCTAAATATGAGTGCCGGCCTCCAACTTGAAAAGGAGAAAGCTCTCTGTGAATGGCCCTGGACACTTGATGGTGGGTGACCAGGTACTCATAGAAACTTAGGTTTTCTCAACAAAGTTATTGATGTGAGAGAAGCACAAGTTGAAAAGCAATTCTGTGGGATCCAGCAAACTCTTAGGTGAAATAACATTTTGTCGTCTGTGTCAAAAAAAGTCAATCCCCTAAAACTATCTTGAGGTCAAATAAGTTAGACAACTGGACCCATTCAGCTCTACAGCTCTTGCCATTCTTCTGCCTCTGGCACCTAACCCGATCAGCATGAATCCTTTTGTTAATTTGTCAGAATAGATTCTCCTTCCTAATCATTGTGATCTGTATCAAAGATTACTGCCATTTCTGCTTTTCTTTACTTTTATTCCAGTTACTGCACTGGCAATAGGTGCTGTACAAACACACCGTGCGAGGTGGTCTTTCTCCTGAGGACCTTTGTTTAAACAGACATGGCAGCCAACAGGCAGGAGAGGCAAAGAGCTGTCCATCCCCAGCTTGGCCAGGAAACGGCTCTGCCACCCTGAACAAGGAGCATGTTCGAGCAGAGCTGGAGGGAAGCCACACGTACCCAGACCAGGGTCAGTACCCTCATCTGGTGCTGGCCAGAATGTTGTCTGTTAACCATACGGTAAAATTCTTTGTGTTAAAAAATCCTCTGCAGTAGGTTAGAATAAAGAATAATTTTCTGAGCAGACCTGTAATTCTGTCTGCTTTTAGGGAGGCCTGGCCTCAAAGGAGAACATGAATGTGTACAGCAGTTGCAAGTTTTCATTTTTAACTTTCATGCTGTAAAAAACCTGACATGCATAGTCCTTTTTTTTATTTGGTGAGAATTGCTGTAATATACGAGCCTGCAATGGTCTATTGGAAACAGAACCCTGACTAGGAAATGGAGAGTTTATATGTTATAAACTGCTAGTAATTTATTATTTTGAGATTGGCATATATTTTGGCAAAGTTAGAGTTGGCTGGAGTGATAGTGAGTGATGAAAGATGTTATGGCGGTTGAGAAGTGGCTGAATTCCTTTGTTTCCAGACTTTTCACTTTTTTTTTTAAGGCACAGAATGTTTATATAGAAAATTTAATATTGTTTTATGAGTATTTGCTGGACCCTGCTAAAACCAAGCATTCAAGCTTTAGTCTTTTAACAAAGTGTTTTGTTATGGAATTCCTCTGGGTTTTGATGTTTCTAAATTAGGGTTAAATCAGGTTGGTATGTGAGGGCCATGGGAGAACAGCCCAGAAGTGAGAAGCTGTCTGATGCCTAACAGGGTGTGCGTCCTCTCCAGGAGGTGATGTGACGGCAGAAAGAGAATACTCCTCAATAGGGCACGAAGAAGCCATAATGTAGGGGCACAAAGTGGGGGAAAAGGGGCTTTTAAGCAATAGGAAAGTTTTCTGCATATTTAGAGTTTTAACATCGTTAATGCAAGACCCTGCCTGCCCCTTATCTGCTCTCCGGGCCACCAGAGCCTGCTTGTTTCCCACATTTCACTTCCATCATCGGGTACACATGAGCACTTTTAGCCCCATTGTAACAAACTAGCGTTCCTCCTTCCTGGTCATCTCTGTTTTCCCCACCAAGACTGGGCTATATGATGAGCCATGATACACTCAGGAAACACATTCTTGTTTCTGATATTTCTCTGCACATTTCTGCTACGTTTATCTCCTCCAAGTCGGCTACTCACAAAACTCACTGGCTTCCTGCCCTCAGCTTGGCCCACTAAACTCTAGAGCCAGGGTCCAGCCTATTTGTTTTTACAATAAAGGACAGCCTGTGTACAGAGCTCTGAGCCACAGGATCCCAGGTCATTGTAACAGCACAGAGGAAACTTTAAACCATTGAGAAATGGAAGCTGCTAAAGCACACTCAAGTGTTTCGTTGCTATGAGCCATTGCATCAGGGCTTCCTTCAAGCTGAGTACAAGTAAAAGGAGCAGAGTCATTACTAAAGCTAGGGAAAACCAGCTCCAGACTAACTCACAAAGCTTGTTAGGAACAAGAGTCAATTTTCTGATTGTGTCACGCAGTCTGATGTGATAACTTTCTGAGTCTGTATTCTTCCATTTAATACTCCACTTTAACGAGGACCTCACATAACGCTCTACTCTGCTCCAGCCTGCTCACATTACAATCTTCATAAACTCCTTTTTCCAAGTAGCATTAAGCACTTCCAGTCCTCAGAAAGGTGAAGCAAAGTTTATCTTTCCTGCCCTAGCGATGCTGGGGAGCAAATAAGCCAATACAGCAGAGGGAAGAAGCAAAAGAGCTTGCTTCAGAGAAATTTAAGAACAAGGCATAAGAACCCTCATCCCTACTGAAATAAAAGGCCAAACTGCCAGTGGCTTCAATAAGGTAAGCATTATACCTGCAAACTATACTTTTTTTTTTTTTCCCCCAAACTCCTAAACATATATATAGATTTAGCTTAGCACTGTGAGGCCTCAGCTGGAATATTTTTCACAGTTTTGGGCACTGCACTTTAAAAAAGATGTGAACCAATTGGAGAGAATCCAGATGAGAGCAACAAGAATGATCAAAGGTCCAGAAAATGTGATGTATGAGGAAAGACCAAAAGAATTGGGTTTGTTTAGACTAGAGAGGAACAGTCTGAGGGGAGACATGACAACAGTCTTCAGACATGTTAAAGACTGCTGCAAAGGGGAAGATAAACTGTTCTTTTATTTCTACTGGAAGTAGGCTAAAAAGCAATGGATTTAAACTACAACAGTGGAGATTCAGTTTAGGAGAAACTTTCTGTTGGTTACAGTAGCTATACCTGAGAAGACATTGCCTGTGGAAACGGTGGGATCCCATTGTTTGAGGTCTGGGTACTGGTGTAGTGGGGTCTGCTTTATGGCAGAGGCATGAATGAGAAGACTGGTCCAAGTCCCTTTCAGCGTATTTTCCCCAGTGTTAGGAATGTAGGAGAGAGACTGCACGTGAACAGGACGATTCATTTTTTTCTAAGGAATTCGGACGGGTCTGAGCTGAGTGGTCCTTGAACAGGAGATTTATTGTAGCCTTAACTACAGAGTTAGTATCACTACCTTATAACCATTGCAAACTGTTTGCAACTATCACACTCAGGAAAACAGGGAAAAATAGAGTTCTGGTTCTTATCTGCTCTGAAGTCCCTGGACACTATTCTGGCAGTGGAGACCTGTGTCAAACAGCCTGGGTGTAAATAATCATAACATCCTAAATATTGTAAAACATACCATCCAGTGATAGATTTCTATGAACTCTGTTATATAGAAAGATTTAATACAGGAAGGAACCCAAACATGTGACACTTTGCTAGAAAGTAGAAGATTACATAGTACAACATGTATTTTGGAATGAATTTACAATGAATTTTAACTATAAAATAGAATCAAAGAAAAAACTGGTGAAATTAAGACAAATGCAGGGTGAATTGAGGCAAAGTGCCTGACTGATAATTCCAGAGATAATTGGGAATGTAAATTAGCACTTCTGAGATCCCTTGTTTCAATAGTTGGCTTTTTGTTTCTGTGTCTGCTTGCTTGTCTGCTTTCCATTTATAATGAAAAAAAAAAAAAGAAAAAAAAAAAAGGCAAGATTGCAAAAGCCAGCTTTTTCCTCAGTTTCTTTGGTGCTTTTTGCTAAGCAGCCTTGGGGCTACAAAGGTTCACAGTCTTTCAAACATAGACTCATACCCTAGAAGCGTTTACAATGGAAAGAAGAGTCCTTAAAATATATGACCACAGAAAGAATCATATGGGATCTGCTGACAATGTATCTTCAGATGTCTGCATCCTGGTAGGGGCTGTGCATGAAGAGGCCTCCCTCCTCAGACAGGCATAGGTCACCGGGTCTGTGGAAATACTGATTTGGTTTGGAGCTGCTATACGTACTGGCTTCTGAGGAGAGAGTTCTGCAGAGGAGGAACTGCCTCTTTTATTTTAATGTTTCCAGGACACAAACTCAAGGTTTAGAAGGAGTACTGTGACACGTATATCCTCAGCCGGATGACAGAGCTTCCTCTGAAGTTGATGACGGTGTTAACAGTGATCATTTCCAAGTCCAACTGAATGGTACGGGGCCCCTTCACGGGGCGGGTCATTACCAGAGTAGCACTGATGGGTCCTGTTTGCTGTGCACAAAGCAAGAGAAAGCAGGTGAGATTTTAAAAAACAGCTCTTGAAAACTATTGTCTCACTATGGTCTGCAAGCAGCTGAAGTAACTGTTTACTGTTGCATTGTTTCAAACCACTGCAATTCAGGGGAGAGAGAGCTTCATTTCAGCATTGGACTCCATTTCCATGTTTTGTATGAACTATCACCTTCTACAGTTTGCAAAGCCTTTGCAAGCCCTGCACACAAAAAGAGCTATTGAACATAGAAATTTGCTATTGTCCAAAGGGAAAAAGATGAAAACATGGATTTAGGGTATAAACAAGTAGTGACACTTTTTTTTTGGTGTGAGATTTATTTTGTTTGATGAGGGACACTTACTCTGAAGCAGTGAACACCAAGAAGGGGTTATGTTAGCAGAGCCTGGAGAACAGATGTTCCTATGTGAACAGGATCAGGGTTTGTTGTCTAATTGCATAAGTTAACGTCACAGAACCTTAACCTCTGAAGAGACCTTTGAATATGCAAAGGCACTTCAGAAAATCTGTGTTTTAGTAAGTGGAAGCAGACCTTTGAAGTATCTGGCCAGAACAGTAGATTATGAGAATTTAAAAATCAGAGCTTCTGACGTTAAAAACAAGCGTAATTTGTTTTCCAGCAGAAACTTACGTACACAAACCAGGACGTGTTTTACCACGAAACCAAGCATTTGTGTTATCTCCGATCAGAGAAGCCTGACCAAGCTGGAAGGAGGAGCTGGGCGGGCTGCCCTGGCTGGGCCCTAGGCCCTAGTGCCTCAGCCCCCGGGGAGCTGCATCCTGGGATCCTGCTTCTCCCCAGTGCCCCTTGCTTGCCTGGCCTTGCCTTGCCTTCTTGCTGCTGCTCTCGTTCTTCCCAAAGTACTGAGTAGGCACCACCAGCTAGCTGCCAGCCTGCAGTGGGATGGGTGCTGCTGCTGGCAGAGGGGAACAGACAGCTTGTGCAAGCATTTTAGGTCATTTTAGGTGACAAATGAATGGGTGTGTGATAAATAAATAAAACAAAACTAGCAGATTTGAGCAATGCTGGTTGCTGGAGCCTTAGCATCTGGTGTATTGATCCAGATGATAAGGAAAGGTCAGTGGGATCAGTAATGACTTTGCAACAGGAAAGCTCTTGTGAGATGTAAATGATCATTCTGGGACCACTTCTCACTTCAGGATTTTGAAACATTTTCCTTTTTTTACAGTGAGAATCTGAGGCTTTTGTGAGAAATGTGTACTGGAGTCTATCACACTACCAGTTTCTGTGAGGTATGGGAACCGTCAATAGCCGCTGAACATCACTCAGTGCGAATATCAAAGTCAGGTTTTGCCTAGGCCTAAAAATCAGCCTTGTGAATGTCACCATCCCTGGTAGCTGTGCCTCATTCTGTGCAGAGACTTCCCATTACCCCTGCATGTCAGAGATGCAGCAAAGATTGGGGAACAGAGATGTCTTCTGAGGAAAATTCAGATTAAAAAAACAGTAGTTGTGTTTCCTCTAACAGCGTCTGCATAAAATGTGTGTTCTCAGTGAAAAAAATACATAATAAATGAAAGCAAAGAACCCAGAAAGTAATTTCTTGGGATAAAGGGTTGGGGGTTTTTACTAATTTTTTTGGTTTTCAGGTTTTTCAATTTCCAAGGAAGGCCTTAATAAAACAAACAAGAAACGTTGACTCTTTTAGTGACAATTACTGATTGCCCATCAAATAAAAAAAGTGTGGGAGACCTGGGCTATTCTTAGACATGGGAACAGCCCTGGACTTGCCTGAACCTTAAGTGTCATAAAACAAGCATGTTTGCTTTGGGTAGGTTACCTTCCTGAAAAAGCCAGCAGCCCCTGCAGATCAGCACACTGCTCTGCATGTCTACATGTCAAAATGCCTTATACTGAAGGTTTAAATGATAGTAATAAAAACCTGAGTTCTGCTACCAGAAGAATATTCAGCTAATGAGAAGATACTCTGTGTTTTCTCTCAGTGAGCACCAGACTTACCCGCATGTAGAATTCCCTGCCCTCATTCCCTGATTTGATTTGGAAGATGTAGTACGCTCCAGGGTAGCGAGTTGTTGCTTGCATCTGAAATATGTCAGAGGGCACAGACCGCCCGGACACCATATCCATCACTCTGTACAAGATGGTGAATGGCTGATCTCTGCAACCGGCATTTTCAGCTGGACACATGCAGCGGCTAATTGTCAGAGATAGGATTGTCATCAGGGGTTACAAATTGCTGTAATATCTGATTCTTTATATGCAAATACAGCTGCATAAATAAACAAACAAACAATGTTGTCTACTAGCTAAAAGACTCAATAAAACTTGTAATGAAACTTTTAATGAATTTTCTCCCTTTTAGTATTCTCTATATTGATATTCTGGCCTACCTATATCCCTGCCTTCTTTTTCTTGTCTTCTAAGCCAAAATGTCTTGGCATCCTTTGTCTCCTTAGATCCCTTGAAAACCTGTACTTCCTTTAAAGCAGCTCTGCAGGTGTAGAATAACCAGTACATGTTTGTTCTGGTAGCAATTTAAACTGAACTGTCCCCAAATTAATGTTAAATTTCACTGCTGATGCACATAAATGTTGTATTCTTTGTTTAACAGCCTTTTATATACTACATGAAAACATACACTGAGACATCCTGGACCAAACCAAAGCTCTAGCATCAGATGCAGAACCCTAAGGAAGAGCAGGATAGCAAGCCCAGTGGATGAAACTTCCATCAACAGCCCCCAGTGGTATGACTCGGGAAACTCTTGAAACAAAGATGTCTTCTGTGTATTCATCACATAAATGCCTTAATGCATTTCTTATCCATGTCCAGCTTCCCCTTACACCTACATGAATGTTTGGCATCCACAGTCCCCTGCAGCCGGGAGTTCCGCAGCCCCCTTCACCTCTCTCTGCACTGCCCCTTGCTGACTTTGATGCTCCCAGCATTCCAATGAAAGGAGAGAGGCCAGTCAACCTCTGCAGCTCAGGGTTTCATATTTGACCCTGTTAATGGCTGAAGAGTCCTAACTTAATTGTTTTTCACAAGACAGCTGTTCCATAGTTTTGACCATCCTCATTGCTCTTTTTGAACCTTTGTCCAGTTATATGTCTTTTGAGAGGAGGTGAAGGAACTGCACAGCACTGAAGATATGGTGTGTGCTCTAATGATATTCTCTACCTATTAACACCTCAAATTCAGATTGCTTTTCTGAGCCCTAGTGAGTACTGCAGATCATGGAACTATCCATAACAACCCTCAAATCTCAGTTTGGACGGATTATGATCAGATCAGTGCTCTTTATTTAATTGTGATTTTGGGATTGTCTTTTTACCTTACATTCCACTACACTGAGTTTCACCTGTCATTTTTATTGCACACTCATTGAAGCTCCTTCTGCCATTCTTTTCTACCCACCCTTTTCTCTACTGTCTTCAGACACTGTTGCAGACTTTGTCCATCTCATGTTTTTTCCTTTTTCCCACATTGCTTACAAATACATTGGACAAAGTAGGTCCAGCTCATACCTCTGCAGACCTTCACTGTGAAAGCTGACAATTCAATACTATATTTCTTTTTTATCTTTCAACCTTTTATTCCTCTGTACCAGGGACTTCTCTCTTACTTAAGGCTGCTTAATTTCCATAATAACCTTATTTGAGGTTCTTTTCAGAAGCCTTTGGATACCCAAACAGACCGCTTCAGCCCATGTGCCCTAGCCACATGCTGCTCATTTCTTCGGAGAACTCTAATAAAGTTGTGAGGCAGGATGTCCCTTTAGAAAAGCCATGTTGGGGCATTTACTGGAAAAGACTTGGGTCTTTTTGCCAGTTTTTTCTATAATCTCCACTACTGACACCAATTTCAGACAGTTCATCTGGCATGCCCCCCATAAAAAGGCTCCTGGCATTGCAAACACCCAATTCCTTCCACAGAAAACACAATTGCAAGGAATTCACTTGGCTTTTATATTGACCACTTCTAGACATATGCCACAAATTGAATGCAGTCACATCTAGACTGCCAAAGCCAAAGCCACCAAACACAGAGATCAAGAGTTCTGGCGCAAGCTGATCTGCAAGGACTCTGTAGTTGGGCTCTGGGGAATTTAGATGCAGAGGCTTCAGATATTCAAATTCCAGTTTAAGACTGCTACCTCTGAAGGTAGGTAAACCCAGAACTGGAAGAACAGAATGTGTTCACTCCTCAGCTGCCCTAATTCCAAAAGGATTGTAAAGATATGAATAAATTATAATGGAAAGAAGCTGATTCTTCATCTCTTGCCTTTCTATAAAATACATTAGGCTACCAAGCAATCCCAAGTAATTGGGTTTAGTGCAAACACTATGAATGAAATACCATTGGGCTGCAATATATATAGATCTGTCTGGAGATGAAATATCTTGAGCCCTAGGCAAATACCTACAAAAATGTAAAAGAATCAGGCAATTTTACAAATGTGGGATTTATTTTTTTTTGCTTTCTCACGTAATTCCAAATTTAGACAGTAACAGTGCCAACAGCCCTATCCAGACATATCCACTTTCTGGACAAGGCAAATCAGTCTGTGGATTTTTCAGCTCTTTTAACCTTTAAGCAGTAGGAAACTACTTGTATCCTGCTATAACTGTCATCTAATATTTTAAAGTACTTTAAAGACACAAGCTAATTAATATTTACAGGAAATACTTATACTAATAAACAGGCTGCATTTGAGCATACATGAAACTCAGTTAGTAATGTAAGTAAATGTCTCTTATTACATTACAAACTTTGCTGTTTTCTTTACTCACTGATAAAAGTGTTTTTCCAGTCTAACTTCCCACACATCTGAGTATCATATCATCATATCATACCACATTATATCATATCCCACCTGATGACCTGGTAAGGAATTGCAATTTATTATTTCATAAAGCTTACCAATGATAAATGTAGCAACAGCATGTATGTATAGCTCTCTAGACACAGTCCACGGCTGCATCGTAAAAATGCAGCGTATTTGGTTCACTCTAGATACGCTTCACACAGATACAATTCACTTTTATGGCCCTGGGTAGGTTACTTACTTCTCATTAATCTGGATATAAGGATCCTCGCATCTTACTGGGTCTAAACATTTGTATTCTCCTGGGATATTGAAACACGTTTGCTGTGAAGTGCAGGTGAAGTTTCTGGTTTCACATTCGTTGATATCTAAAACACAAGAAACAAGAGAAAGGCTAAAGCAGGGAAATATGTGTAAGGTATCACCCTTGCAAACTGGTTTCCATCTTAAGGAATTGCCCCAAAATTCATAACAGTCTTGCACCATGAGAAGTGGCTTTTTGATAACTGGTCCCTCTTTTAAGATCAATTTTTACTCTGTTAATTTCTGCTTATTGGAGTGCTCCCATCTGCTAAGTGCTGCAAAAATAGAAAAGACATTGGCTGCTCAAGCTCTCTGACCTTAGAGAATGGGAAAACTGAAGAGATGTGCAGCAGAGAGGAGAGCACCTGAGGGCTTTCCTGTGTAGTGTTTCCTAGTGAGTAAAGTCTTATTTTCATATCAACATACCAATTCACCTCAGTGGGATTATTCACGTGATGACATTCTTACCAGAATTCCATAATTGGCCCCTATGAGTATTTCACTGTGCAATGCCAACACCAAGCATCTCAACTGAAAACCTCTTTCCAGACACAGGACCTATTTTCTGGTCCCCTCAGGTTTTAATCAGTGCAAGAATGTTCTTACCTTGGCAGCTTCTGCTATCGTCAAGCAAGTTATAGCCTGAAGGACAGATACAGTAGTAAGAACCAGGCGCATTCACACATTCGTGCTGGCAGAGGAACTCTGAGAAGCTGCATTCGTCCATGTCTGCAGTGGTAAAACAAAGTTTAGTGTCTTTGGCTTTACAGTCAAAAGAGCAGTCCCACAGGCAGGTGGCCATCCAGGCTATGTGCCCATCACCCCAGCTGGAGGCTGACACCCCCCAGCTCCCTAGAGCTCTGCAGAAACCTGGCAAAATGCTATACAACAAGCTGTTGGTTAAACATTTTTCTCCTAGGGAAACCAAAGCTGCTGCTGAACACAACGTGTGACTTTTATTTATTTATTTTTCTTTTTGAATACCTGTCACTAGTTGGCTGTTTTCAGTTCTGTTTTACATCAGAGATAGAGCTACTCCAACAACAAAGCTGCAACTGTAATTTGAAAGGAGAGACTTGCCAGGGTGGTGTTGGTTCCTTTTTTTTCTTTTTTTCTGGAGAGCAAACTTCCCGTTCCCAGGGCCACATGAGTCCCAGCAGAACTCCTGCAGCCAGCCCTGGCTATTTTATGTTTCTTAGCCTCTAACCAGTTACTTCCAAGGCATTCCAGCAAGACTACAGAGCTCATCCCAGCTTGTGTCAGACCTACTGGAAGGCCCAGCCATCTCCCAGATACCCAGGAAGCTAAGCAGTCTGTCAAATCTCTGATTGAAAACAGAAACTGTGCTCTTTTCCCCTTGCACTCATGAATTGAACAGTCATTGTATTCTGCAGATCTGTGCTCGAGCGAGAAAGACGAACTTCAGAGCTGCACAAGGAGGCATCGCTGACTGAGGGGAAAACACATGCAAAGGCGCTAGACTGAGGGAGGCTGCAGTTAATCATTTCCTTATTTCCCCTTTCTGGGGAAGAAAGAAACAAAGGCCAGAGCCCCAGCCAGGAACTCCCAAGTTCTTATTCCCAGCTCTGACATGTTGACTCTCCCAGGCAAATCACTTTTACTCTTCAGACTGAATTTCCCTTTCTTCTAAATTGGGCTTAGTCCATTTATCTACTTCTGATGTTTTGTGCAGATGGATTGGAAAGTATTTGAAGTCCAAATATGTCCAAGTGGCTTTATGGCTGCAACCACATTATCAAAAAGGAGATGAAAGGAACCCTACACCTACACAGTCCTGTTACTGTGTGACTTCCCCTAGCAAGTTCGCTGAAAAAAACACCTTCCTGGTAAAACACGGACTGGGGCCTGACTCCATAAAGGGACTGAGATATCACCCACAGCCTCTAGGTGTCCTAGCCCAGACCTCCAGCACATCAGATTCATATAACCTGTGCTCAGCTGCTGTCAGGTGCTGGAGGGACTTAAAGCCCGGAGGGTCCTACATTTCTGCTGCTCACCCCACACAGGACACACACACCTTTGCTGTTCCTGAACACTTCTGGCATTCTGCTGACTACCTGCAGAGGACCAAATGGTAGGTATTTCACAGCACACCTAATGCATATGCAAGATCTCTGTGATTAAAAAATAATGCCTATGTTGGGAAAGGCAGGTTGAAATCTCTGCCTCTCTCCTGGAATTGGGATAGGGATGCCTCCCATCTTCAAGGTAAGCCGGCTGCTAGACCATGGGCTGTTGAAGTACATCTGAGTCCTGGGTGTCTCATAGGAGTGTCCTCCTAAGCAGCCATTCCCCCTTGCAAGCCTCAGTGATGTCCAGTGATCACTTGTGAAGTGAAAGAAGCTCATCCAGAGAAATCTGATCAGCTTTGACAAGCATTTTCTTGCACAGAATTCTCAAGAAAAGGTTTTCTGCTCTAAAACTGGGTGGTGGAAAGTCCCTTTTGCTGGCTTAACTCTCAGACATGAATAAGGCTCAAGTACCACCTCTTCTATCACCATTTTGTCCTGGCAATGTTTATATGGCATTGCATTGAACTTAACTGGTTCGGGCCTCAAGCTAGCTCAGGAGCGCATAGAAGGGTGCAGGAGTCTAACTTAGAAGCAGAAACTCCATCAGAAAGCAGAAAACTTAAGGCAGGTGTTGCAGCTCAAAATGTTAAAAGTGAAAGACCCTTTAGAGATTTGAGTCTTTGTTCCTTCCCTTATAACAAGGAGCTTTGCAGGGAAAAACAGCTTTGGAAACACTAATCTATACACATACTGCATATAACATCTTCCCCCTCAGAAACAGCATATTACATCTGTTTACTGTAAATTAAAAAACAAGTATTTTCCAGTGCATTTTTCCTTCCAAGAAATATTGGCTGGATTCTCTAATTTTATCAGGCTGTGGGAACATTAAGCACAGAAATAAGTTTTGCCTTCAATTAAAATAAAGCAATAAAATAAAAACAAAAACAAGAGAGGAAAAAGTATAGTGACATAAGCACAGTTTCTTCTGCTATGTGCTGAACAGATTAGCAGTATCTGTACTAAGAAACCATACTGTTTCTGAAGTGTAGCCAGAGCCATACAGGGGAAACTGAGGAAGGTTTCAGGCAGAAGTGTGCAGTAATAAGAGCAAGAGGAATATATGCATTCAACAGACAAAGTATTTCTTTAATCGTGGAAGAATGTTCTAGGACTATCCCTACTTTACTTGCTCTAATAAAGCTTCCTGTTCAGCATTACAAAGCATTTTCTAACGTTTTGCTGTTATCTTGGAGCTTTGTAATAATTAGCTTATTTCTTTAAAACCATATTTAAAGATGGCAGCCCTCCTCCATTGTGCTTTTCTGGTTATTTGCTATGTGCTTTAACTGGAAGGTCATATGAGTTGCTATCCTGCTGCTAACCATGTACCAAGGCAAAAAACTTTTTAAAAAGCATGTACAAAACAATACATTGGAAAAAGAAAACTTAATAGAATTAAAGAAACTGAAACAATAAATAATTAAAGACAGTTACCACTGCAGTTAACTCCATCAGCTTCCAGTTCATAGCCAGGTTCACAGCGGCAGAGAAAAGAGCCGTAGGTATTGACGCAGGTCTGAGTGCAAGGGTTTTCGCTTGTACATTCGTTCACATCTATGGGAAACCAAGAACCAATGCATCAGTGGCTTCTCCCCAAACCCTATTTTCAATTCACTACAGTAAAGCAATTCAAAGAGATTAGCTGTACAGTCAGAATGAATTGTTCTGAAAACATATAACCAAGTCAGTATCGTTTATTTGGATTCAGGCTGGTGCCTGGAAATAGCATGTTGGAAACACAACATGTGTGGAAACAAAGCATTTTGGGAATGTCTTCAATCAAAAAAATAACACAGAAGATGGGGATGAAATATTTATTACAAATGCTTCTGTCTTTATCCTGCAATTTAAAAACCATTGAACAGACCTGAGACAAAATGCAGCAGGGTTTTCTTGAGGACGATAATGCAATGAGGAATGGTCCTCATGGTTACCTAGGGCTAAGACAAAACCAATTTTAATTTTTTTTCCTTTTAGGACAATAGCAGCTTCTGGCCATCATTAGCACTGACTTTCCTTCAGCATGTGTAAAGATGCTCCCTGTTTAGCTAAGGAGAGGCTTTACAAGAGGTTGTGCTGGCTCTGATTGAAGTAGCGCATCACAGCAAAAGGTGGTCTAATGCTCAGGATTCTAGTCTGGAATTTGGGACAGTCAGATCTAATTTACTGATCTGACAGAGTTTTCCAGTCTCAGGTGGGTCACGCAGCCTCAGATTTTGAAAGTAAATTCGGTGCCTAAACTCTTGGTTATTTCAGTGAATTGAGCAACTCTGTATTTTAGGGGTCTTGGGCCTGTGTGCATATTTCTTCTGATACATCGGTGATGTTGCACCTGTACCCCTCTGAGATACTGTGAAACTACAAAAATATCTCAGGTTGACAAACCAGATACGAACATTTTCAAAAGCAATGTTGAGAAGGTTACTTGTATTCTAAAAACTAAGCAAGTTTTAAGGGTGTTGCTGGGTTGGGACCAAAGATTTCAGTCGTGGTTTACCGCACACAGTACCTTGGCATGATCTTCCATCATCATTAAGGGTAAAGCCTGGGTTGCACGTACAGGAGTAGGAACCAGGCACATTGGCACACAGCTGCTGGCAGTAGCCGTAGCGACATTCATCTATATCTATAGATGGGAAAGATGAAAAGTAGAGTGGTCTGCATTTTCACATGATGATGCAAAGCAGCAAACACACTAAGTAAATGGTACCAATAACACAGCATAGTGGTTATGGATATAACAGCCAAACTTTCAGGTGTTCAGGCCCAGAGTTATAGATAAAATACACCTTTACCATGAAGAATGT
Organism: Falco peregrinus; assembly: GCF_023634155.1. Classification (NCBI taxonomy): domain Eukaryota; kingdom Metazoa; phylum Chordata; class Aves; order Falconiformes; family Falconidae; genus Falco; species Falco peregrinus. The sequence continues at coordinate 88,181,940 of NC_073721.1, forward strand.
AGTAATGCATTTTTATCCACAACTGACATCTATCAGTACCTCCTATGAACTGACTGTCATTGCTGTAATTTTCAGTGTAATGTGATGTCGTCAGGAAGCCCAGAGTCAGTCCCTTTAAGCAGCTACCTTGAAGCACACCTGACACCTGGCACAGTCTGTCAGCACAAGCACAGCCAATGTTGTGGCAAAGTTTTGTCAGAATCAAGATAGAAACCTTTTTTGCCTCCACATATACCGAAGCTACTCACTAGAAAAGCATTAAGTATTTGCTACTAAATACATCTTTTAGAGAGGATATTCTTTAAAGACTTTTTTCTGAATAGTTACATTGACTTTTTAGATCAATTTTTGACGGACAAGTTATAGACTCTAAAATATGTAAACAATAAATGTAATGCCAAAAGAATGGTTTGGGCTGAATTGCAGCATTAGCAATACATGCAACTGACTGTTACAAAGAAAATGCTCTAAGATACATATGATGGTAAGTGCTAGAATTTTGCCCCTGGACTAAGAACTGGAATGAAAGAGTTGGAGAATTTCTGAGGCTTTACATTTCCTTTGGTATCAACTGGCTTTTGATTTATGGAGATTTTTAAAATGGCTACTCTCAAAGCTTTGAAGTTAAGTTTGTGCAGTAGAAAACCAAGTGCGTTATTTCCAGTCAGATAGCAAGATAACCTAAAGGCCAGGGCCAGCTATGGTATGTACACCAGCAGTAGGCTTGGCCCAAATCCTGCAAAAATGACATAGGTTTTAAGTAAATGAATACCTCATTTCACTGAAACAATACATTACTTTAAAATATATGCTGTGGCTTTTGCAGGGCTGCTTCTTGTGGGTGGGTCGTGTGGATACTGCTCTACTGGCTCCTCCTGTATAAACTTTAGTGGGATAATTGCAACAGATGATAGAAGTGTAGCTTTTTGCAAGTGTGGTTTACTAACAGTGCACCAAAAAAGCCTGTCTCTAAAACCCAACCCAACCCACTGATTACAGTAAATGGTCTTTTACTGCTTTATGCCAGCAAAAATCACTTCTCCAAGGCCAGCAGAAAGTATGGAAAATTGAGACTTTTTTGACACTTCGGGAAAAATATAACAACTCCCAATATAATTTGCTTTTAGCTCTTTGCATTGCCTTGTAACAATCCACCCCATGATTACTTAAAGTGGGCCACACTGGGATGTTATTGCCTATTTATATAGCATAAGCAGATACTCAAATCAATTCAGCAATGCAACCATTTCGGTTCTCTGGTATATCCATCAAGCAGTAAAGTACTTCAGATCCATGTCCAAATCCTGAATGCTGCACACAACCCTTTCGTTCGGGCTGTAACTGGGAGAAGTAAATGGGTAACAAAACAGGTGATTCAGAGCAGAATCCCCTTCCTGCCCTCCCTCATCTCCATCCTGTCAAGTACTCCTGTCCAACCCGCAGCACAATCTCTTTTTTCCCAGAGAAGAGGAATTATCAGTGATTAAGGAGCAAGGGGCTTGGAGACTATATCCCAGGGGAACAACAAGACAGTGACTCCCCAAAGCAGCTATGGCTGCATAGACCCCAGCTTGGATGAGGCTCAGCTCTGTCCCTGCCAGGTGAGTTGCACAGCAGCTGTTCACAGTAGTTAGGAAAGCAGCCGTGAGTCAGTCCTTCACTGGAATTGGTATCTGGGAGGAGAAAGCTGGAAAATAACTGAAGAAGCTCCAGGGATGAATGGGCAGGGAAAGCCCATTCTCCTTCCAGCCGAGGTGTTGTGTCAGAACAGTCCAGCTCTGCAGAGCTGGCAGGCAAACAGACTGAGCCGAGGGGAAAAAAATAATAATGAGAAAACTTTAAACAAAAAGTTGTATCCTATCTCCTAAGTCCTATCTGTGTATCTAAAATTAACATCTACTTCATCATCCCATGGGCAATTCAACTGAGGGGAATGGGCTGGAGGAGGGGAGAGCTGGAAGGTTTTCCTGTGCTGTTTGTTGAGGGATGCTTTTTTCAACTGGGCTGAGCCGAAAGGATGAATAGGACATTGCTGCAAGGAAAATAGTAAAACTGAAATAAAACTGCTTGGAAGCTACTGAAACAGCACCCAGTTCAGAGGTAATTTTTTTCTCACCCTGAAGCAAAAGGGTTCGTTGAATCTAGGGACTTACTGGCCTCTTTCTTGGTATCAAGTTCTGGTCCCTTCAGGTCCCCATTGTCATAGTGTGGAAAGGACAGGTCTGTGTGGGAATAAATCTTTTTGTGTACATCCTTATGATCACTCGTATATGAAAGGGAATCCTTCAGAATGGGAACATGAAAATACCATGTGTTACATGGACGCTAGTCATGTGGCATTTACATCTACATTTTTGTTCAAGGGAGTCTCTCTGCCAAGCATACCATTGGCACTTAACAAAGATGAAAGGCGGTTTCCACATGGCCGAAGGTTTAACCGTGTCCTTGACAAAGATGGTCAGTGACATAATTTCAACTGTTTACAGGTACACAAACACAGATGCTACAATACCATATTGCACGAGGTTTTTACCTAAACACTGGCCTTCTAACAGCCAGTAGCCTTCAGTGCAGGAACAGGTATACCCCCCTTCCGTATTTATGCAGATCTGGGTGGGGTTACACTGGTGAGAATCTGAAGCGCATTCATCCACATCTGCAACACAGAAATATAGCAAGAAAGCATTAGAAATGGCAACGACAAAAGATTGTTCACACTGTACAGGGACTTGCACTCACAATGTGTACACTCGCTCCATGTGAGGAACTGAAGTGCAGTGGACTAGAGAGAATGACCATAACCTGAAATGAAATTCATAATAATAAACATCTGAGGGCAGTGAGAACTGAGGGTTCTCATCATACCTCTCCCTTTTGCAGATGACCTAGTGTTTCTCAGAGCTCCTCAAGAAAGAGATCACATTACCTCAAGCTTTTGGTTACTTCTACATTTTGCTTTGTCACTGAACTGGGATTTCCATGCCACAGGGCAGTGTTCAGCCCTAGGGAAAGGCTGCTGAAAGGGCTATATAGCCCCACTGCAGAATAAAAGGTGAACGGGAGTTTGAGAGATGTACAAAGACGACTCAGACATATAAAAAAAAATTACTTCCTACCCCCACCAACACAGATTATCTCACTGTAATTTTTCTGACAGAAGGTTCAACCAAAACCAACCTTTACCTGACAAGAAAAATGTGTATTTCCCTGGAATCAATTTCCTGACAATAAAATTCTTTTCATTTTTTTTAACCATCTCTGTTGTTTTTAATGTATTTGGGTTTTTATTACAACCCTTTAGGGTGTTTTTATTATGGGCTTTTTTTTATTTTTAATTTTTTTATTTTTGCAAAAGAGGTGAATAGCATTCCTACATTTATATAAGCCAGGACCCTGGAACCCAACTGATTAAAAATGCCTTTCAGAGTCAGAAGTTCAATTTGAATCCCTCCTTGCTCAGTCTCTTCCCTGATGTTTCTGGCACTGGGTTTTCCTCTAGATGTCAGAAATGGAAATAGCAAAAGATAAATTGTGTCATTTTTTCAGCCAACTCAGATTTCTATGTTTTATTTATTGATATCTAAACTATTTCTGTTTTTTATTCCAGCACACTGTGCGCTGGATTTTGCTGAAGTACTATGTAATCTATGCAATGCTACTCTCTTGATCCCCCCTGATTCTTATTAACCCAGACTTTGTTAGGTCATGACTCAAAAGTATCTCAGGCACTGGTGTGGTGCAGGCAGCAGAGGGCAGGAATTGCATCTCAGTATCTGCCCCCGAGGCAACTAGCACAGCCAGTCACCTGTAAAATCCCAGCAGTCACGAAATAACTGACCCAATCTACCACAGCAGCATATCTGATATGTTTGGACATATAAATCAATATATACATGTTATATATATGGAGAGAGTCTGGAGTTCTTATCTTGCCAACATCTGTAACCAGAGCAATTTATGGTGAGTCAAAGCTGGTAAGATAACAAAAGCGGCACAATTAAAGGTAATTAGCTCTGTTGGAATTCAGTTCCCATGTATTTATTGGCCAGATGAAGGTTGGCAAAACGCTGGGGAAGTGGGAAAGGGGTAAGATAACAAGTCTAGACTATATAAGTAGATAGATATGCTGTTCAGTTCAGCTATTGCTTCTGTGTTTGGGCTAAAAATTCTAGATCCTCCCTTCATACAGCATATCAGACATAATTGGTCGTATTTGAACACAGATTTTATCTAACCATAGATTTAATAAGAATTATGTTAATGTTTTTTCTAAATGAAAAAGCTTTCTATTTGTCATGTTTGCTTATTGTTTTAGGAGTGGGACCCTGGGATCTGGCCAATTCTGCTGTTTTTAACCTGCCCCAAGCTTTAAAAGATTTTAATTTTCCATGCTTTCTGCTTCCAGTAATATTAATAAGTGAAGCACAGTGGAGCCAAAATGAAGGTCTGGGTCTTACCACCACGTATAGTAGCGATGCTCTTTGAAGACTATAGGTCCTCCACTCTTCTGTGGTGTATCTTTCTTTCAGGGGTACAACATGCATCCTTTACTAAAAGCAAGAGGTGGCTACAGGATCGGTTTTATTCCTGAGTCATCTTTGTAGCAGTTGCATAAGCAGCAGTACAATCGCTTCAGAAAAGTAAGACATTGATCCTCTTTTCTTTGCTATCTGCCAAACAGATTTCTATGCTTACTCCCAGTCTTCACCTTCTGTGGCGGTATTGGAGAAATATTTCCATTCAAACACAACATTTTTTACAGTGGAGGCTACCTGTGGAGTTTCTGCTCCACAGAAAACTTGATCAGCCTGAAGCTGTCTATGCAGAACACCTTGACTCCCCACATTTTACACTGAAAAATACCTCACTGACTTCATTGATGAAGTTTCATGCAGCCAACAGGTATATACAGCTTTACTGGTGGCATCAAATCTTTCTGCGTGGCCCTGAACACAACACCCAGTTCTATATTAAGTGTCTCTGGCTTTCTCTAAGATTGCCCCTCACCGTGATGTGCCATTAAACTCTAACAGACCCAGCCAATGCAATCAAATCAATGAGTTTTGGCAAGCAGCCTTCTCAGTTCAAACAGGTAGTATAATCCCAGCCTGTTTGCCAACAGTTGTTTACATTACATGGGCTGACTAAGTGAAAGCTGATAATTTGTGCACTGAAAAAAATGTCGGTGCAACAACTGGCTAACCATTAGGTATCCTCTTGAAGAACATCAGGGCTGGGAGACAGAGGGTGCCTTGCCCAGCCCACTTACACAAGTGCGGCATACAGCGAGAACTGGTGTGGCTGATAAAGTAAAAACCAGACATTTGACACCAAAAGGAAAAAAAAGAACCCCAAAATTATTTCCACTGCGGAGAAAACTAGCCATAAAACTTCAAGAGATTGCCTATAATAGATTCACTAGACTTAAGTGCCAGCAAAGAAACCGTATTAAAACACTCCCAGGGCATTTTTGGTTGAGTGGAAAATTTCAAGTGGAAACAACCTGACAACTAGTCAATAATGTGTAAACAATTTCTTATTCTTGTTGCACAGCTTACGTCTGTCCCATACAGACATAAATCTTAGGTGTGTTCATGCCCTGGGAATACCACCTCAAAGCTCATTCATACCACCTTTGCCCTTGGGTTAATGAGTAAAACTGTGATGCTAAATGTATGTGATACTAGGTTGTCAATAGTTTTGTAGGTTCAAAGTAGGTAAGACAAATTCAAAGAACAAAAAATTGTAAGGACTACTCAATCCAAGGATAGCACATGTGGCTAAGAAGTCCCTTAAATGCAGTCTTCTGGAGCCTGGAAGAGTTCCTCTAACGCAGCATAACTTGTGTTGCAGTCTTCACCATGGAAGGAAATACCATAATGAATTGTCTAAGCCCCAGAGTAAAGTCTAATTAGCTGAGAGTAGATGAGTTACTAAAGTGAAGCAAGCTAGCAAGAAACCCCAGAAACCCCACTGGCCCCTATTCGAGATGTTAACAGATTGTCATATCTGATGATTTTGGCATCAGTACCATGAAAGCATCAGATGATGTCACCCATCACTGATATCCAAGGATGGTTTTCATTACACTGAACCTATTTTAGTATTTTTCATCACCAAGATCCTTAGAAAACATTACCTGCATCCCAAGAGCAAGTCTAGGTTTTACCAATAGCTAGTGTTATTGAATACCTCTTCAGTGATTTTGGCTAGATTACTGAGTATGTGGCTATAACAAGAATTACCATGAGGTGAACTAGGAAGTAAATGTAAATTAGATCTGTCCTCAGTGAAAACAGTCTAAGGTACCCAGTAGTCACCATGCAGTACAAGGAACCATGGCAGCGGTGACCACTCTGTAAGTCATGCGCTGAGAATTTACCCAGGGGGAACTCATCCTTGCTCTTCATCGTCTATAGGGATAACAAAATCCCTGTCATAGTTCAGCCTCACCCACTGTTTAGCATCTAAAACTATTCAGGGCAGGGCCTGTCCTTTTATATGCAGAGCCAGTTCACGATTATTCCATTTTTAGTTGAAGCCTTCAATCCTAATACAAATCAAACTGTACTACAAAATCCTGCAGTGTCCCCACTGGGTGATAAATATCAGTGTCCCTGGATTTTAATAAGGAAATTCAAGACTAAGGAATTAAAGGACTAGCCTGCAACCACTCAACAAGAGAGAAGTATGAACAGGTCACAGACATTTCTGACTTGCAGTCCTTCATATAGCCCAATACAAGCTGCCCCTATTATATGAACGCGTAAAGATGTGACTTTTGCAGAAATTTTGTGCAGCCTCTACATTGGCTAATGAGATCTAAAGGAAAAGATTAACCATCATTTTGAAAGCATTATGTTCTACTAGGAGACCTCAGAGGCATCAAAGGCTCTTTCAGCTAAACTTTGTGCTGCTCACGATGTTACTGTTCTACTGTAATGGTGCGTTGAACCTCAAAGTTTCCACTAGCTACTGAAAGAGAGGGAACTATTGACACAGTCAGTGGCAAACTGGAAGTGTTATCTAGCTACCACACCTCTTCTTGCCCTTACAGACCAGACTGGCACTGTTGCTGTGAAATTACATATGAAAACAAGAGGATGTTAAAGATCATCATACCTAATAATTTTGAATAAGCCTGAATTTTCCCAAGTGACTAGTGACTCTGGGTGCCTCTTTAGACATTCGTGATTCTAAGACAGCAGCTGTTCAGCACTTAAAAACACACTAGAGAACCAAAGCAGAGCGGGATGGATCCCTGCTCAAAACTCTTGCCAAGGAGTGCTTGGCTAACGATGGCCCCGGATGTCTCAGCTCTTGATTATGCTGCTGTGTGCTATCAATTTAGCAGCCATCTATATTCTCTCATCCGTCCTTCCAGTTGTGTTCATATTACTGCTCCCACAGCTAGTTCCAAGGGCAGAATTTCAGGCAGCAGTCCAGACTGAAATTAAAATTTGACCTGAAGTGGGAACAATTCATTTTGTTACTCCCCAGCTGAATACTGAGAGCAACCACATGGCCCATCCAGACCACGGCTCTCTGCCTCCTAAGAAATGCCACCTAGAATGAACACACAGCTTCATGGCTTGAAGCCATGAGTTTAAAGATCTTTGGTTTACTGGCTGTATGAGAGAATAGGTAGGCAGCATCTCCGTGTACGTTTCTCAGGAAGCCCTTGCTGCAAGAGCCTGAGCTTGAATACTTCAAAATGAACCACATCCCTCTCTCTTAGCTCAGTGTGTCTACCCCAAAAATTTATGCCTGTGGCAGTTTGGTCTAGCAACCCTGGGGTGTGATGTTCTGTTTGCTTGACATTTTGACAGAGGTGAGGTGGCTGGGGCAACAGGGTTTCATTTGGGGATTGGAAGGGTGGAGAAAGTGTTTTTTTATATTTCTGGCTCACTGGTTGCCTTTTGTGGGATGTGATGTGCTGATGCTTTGTTTTTATTGGTACAGATTGTATTCTTAATGGATGGCAGGATGCCTGGTGACTGGATAGATATCTTTTACAATGTCAAAATAAATAAATGAACTAATTGTGTTTAGCATGCAAATTACTGGCTTTGTGTTTTATAATCTATAAAAGCTAGCAGTAATCTTCATGGATTCTTCAGAATTTAGCCACATCATAGAACAATGACAAATCTAAAAAAATGGAAATAATTAAAAAGTCATGCATACAAAAAAATGGGGCAGCATATTAATATAGTCAGAAAGAAAACCTACATGCCAAACTGCAGCACAACACCACATTGCACCAGGGAGGCTAATTCTTATCAGAAGATGTAGTAATCTTTTATACTGACTCATGTCCACAAAGAATGCAGGACTGAGGCCACTCTCATTTGTGTCAATAACATTGCAAGAAATCACAGCATAAAAAGAAAAACAATAATTCGTTGAATTAAGACCAGACATATTAAATATTGCTCAAATGAAAGGGGCTAAAACTAGGAGACCAGAAATCTCAAGAGGGAATCATAAACGTGGAACCATGCTGTGAGTGTCTACAGGATCCTGAGGATCTGGTTTTGGTCCATCATTTTCCACATTTGGGATAAAATGCAGAGGATCACAAGCTGGTAGAATTGATAACTAAAAAGCGAATAGAATTCTTATATAAATGTAATTTACTAGGTATGGTGGGCACATTTGAAAGTGCATTTCAAGACAGACAAATGCAAGGTCGTATATCAAGAGTAAAAAACACTAGTCATGAAAATAACTCTGGGGTCATTAAAGATAATCACTTGAACATGAACCTTTGCTGACACAGTGTTGCTGAAGGACAAGCATAAACATGAGAACACGGAGTAGACACAGGAAACTGTACCACTACATATTGCATTAGTAAAATAACTACTGAAATAGATTTTGGTGTCGACATTTCAAAAAGCGATATTACAGAGATCAGAAAACCTCCAAAGAGTAATTCCAAGCCATGAAAATTTGTCTCAGAGTATGATAGTGCTCCATTTAATAATCTATTTATGAAAAGGTTCAAGGCCTGTGATGTATAAGCATCTCCCTGGAAACAAAGATTTTAGCTGGAGATGGTCACTAAAGCTAGCAAAAAAGAATGGGATGGGCTTCAGTGTTTAGAAGACAAATTCAAAACAAAAACAAGGCAGAAACTTTAGTAGTACTGTACATTAATGAATTGAAAAACATAATAAAGCACATAGTAGCTGTTCCCTTACTTTAGGGCTTATACCTGAACAGTGTTTCTTCTTTGAAATATGCTGTAGCAAAAAACAGTGTGCTTGAAACATGAATTGCTGGGTAAGGTTCTATGGCCTATATCACAAAAAATACAGATTACATGGTCAAAGTGGTGTCTAAAAAGTCTTAATCAAACGATTTAACATCATTCAACATTTAGTTATTTTTTTCTATATCCATAACCATCACACCTGAGATGTTCTGCTTGCTAACATCTTTCTTCATTTCCTAGGCCATTAGGAGATCTATCTTGGCCAGTGAAACTACGGAAAATAGGGACAAGAATTTTTAAAGTTCTTCCAAGTGATTTCTTCTTTGCAAAGATTTAAATATATGCATGTGCAAACTTTCATTTTTATCAATATTTTATCAATTATTTTTATCAATAAACATGATTTTTGGTGAGAGATATTGTACCTCTAATGTTGGTAGCAACTGCAGAAAAAATATGGAAAACTTGGAAAATGTTGATAATATTCTTACGTTAGAAGATGTTGAGTCATTAGCCTAAGGATGTTGGGCATGCCAACCACCTTCATTGGTTGGAGAAGGACACATAGACTGATTGCATTCTTATGAAGCATGAAGCAAGATAAAGGGGAAGAATCTAAATTATTATCACAGACAACCTGTTGAATCAAAGAGCCCAGAGAGAACTAAACTGCATGTTAGTGGGCATGCAGGAAGCAGGAGATTGTCTGGCAAATGAAGTGACTCCAAGAGGTGGAAAACCAGGGGAGGAAGCGAACAGACAGGAGGAGGAGGACCAGAGGTACTTAGGAACTAGAAGCACCTGCCCACTTGAAGGTGAGGCTGAAAAACTATAAGCAAAGACAGTGTTTTGCCTTTTTTATGGTCAGAAAACCAGGACTTTGTGAATAAACAGAATATTTTGCATTAAAGAATACAGAAGGAAACAAAATCCTTAAGATCAGCTCATCAGTTCAGAGACAATATTGGACTTGTTCAGGAAAAGACTTCTTTGGCAAAAAGCTACTTTAAAAGAAAATAATGAGTTTCCTTTTGGTATTTATGAGCATGTGGTTACGTACCACGTGGCAAAGTAAATGCATATGGAAAGCTTACCAAAGAAGGTGCATCCCGAGGAGATTATTTGCACCTGCCACAGGCACAAGGGTGACTACTGCCTTACTGCCTTAAGTCCATCCACTGGTGCTGAAAGTGGTGGGATCCATGACCTCGCGTACCCCTCCACCTGGTTCATGCTCAAGGTGCTGTGACCATTCCACTCTCTCTATGACAGCTCCTTTCCCTGCTGGCTGGCAAGCTGATAATACCCCTAGCAGAGAGCTATCATGGAAGGATGTGGACTTGTCATCTCTGAGGTAGAACCACATTCTTGGAGACTTCGGCAATTAGAAGAGGAACTTTGCTTGGACTCTGTATTCAAGAGGGAAGCCAATGTGGACAGCAGATTTCCAAGACAATATGCTTTTGGCAATGTGTGCTGTTTTGCAGATGGACTGTTACATTTTGTTCTATTTGGAACATATTTAGCATGCATGACTTCCTTTCTTAAGTGATGAATTCTGATAATCATGCCACAAATTTCTGTGGGTCACAGTAGTAGCTATGACTGTGTTTTCTTCTTTTGATCAGCCATTGACAAAAGTAGGTAAGTTTTTGCCATCATGATTATTTGAAAGCCATTAGCACCATGGGGCTCAACACAATAAGGCTGAAGATTAATTTGACAGTTGAGACCACAGGTCGTGCAGATTGAAAAAAGTCTGCCATGGAAAGTCTTCTTCCCCTTGTACTAGGTGGTGTGGTGATTTTGGGGCCCTACTTCTTTATTTTATTCTGTCTGTGTTTTAGTCCTGCTCTTGTACCATCACAACCCCAGGAGTTCACCCCACTCTCAAGATACAAGGTTCTTGCAGAGAGGCACAGGGCTGCAAGCTCATTCCAGAATCTCCGTCTGCTCAAACACTGAACCTTGTTCAGTCATTTATAACCCTTAGGGCTCCATTTTAAAATAATACAAAGAATGGATGTCTATTTTTTATAGGAATAATTGCAGGCCAGGACTAAACATCCGAGCTCAGCAACATGCGTATCAGTTCCAAGATTACTTGGAACGGAGCACTTTCCCCAAACTTCTCCCCCACTCCTTATTTGGACACTAAGAAATAATTTCCTCAGTAGTAGATTTTTACTCAGTGAAATCACATGTTTTCTCAAAACTTTTTTTTCTCAAGATAATTACATTTGATAAGAAAAGGGGAGAAATAACAATGCCACATTCCTAAAGTGCAGACTGAAGCCAAATTCAAACTGCTGCTGTGTGGGATCAGTGTTTTTTTCAAAGGACGACTGACCCTGCTGAGCTTGGACACAATCCAGTATCAACTCCCTAAACACCTGTTTAATTGCATATTTCAGTGTCTGAGGAATGGCTGTTGGTTGCTGATTTCATTTTCTATCTATATCCCATATGCATTATGTTATTGGTTGATTGCTAAACAAGGATTAAAGTGGGTTTTTTTTCCACATAGATAGTCAGCCTGGAAGTGGATACTAAACAGTGTGAGTGAATCTGTAATGCTGCTCCTTCTGCCTGGTATGAAAATTACTCAACATGTGTCACAGGTTCTAGATCTCCTGCCAGCTATCTGAGCCTTTCTTTAGCTAGCACACTTTTAACATTATTCAAAGATGATAAACAACAGCTAAACCATGAAAGGACTTTGCTCTTTGACCACAGTTCTAGTCCTGCTTTTGTGATTGAGATTTGTAAGACAGCCATGCAGGTAAGTGCATAGCAATGGGACAAAAGGGGCAGCATCCTCTTCTCCTTCTGCTCAGAACAGACCTGTGCGTGGTTCCTACACTTGGCATCACCTACATGACCACAGCTCCTCACTCCCATCGGTTCCCAGGGTTCCTTGCTGGTACAGGATCACACCTGGTGGTGTGGACTATTCCCAGTGTCCCATGAGAGCTTTTGCACAAATGCACAGTCTGCATGTTTATTCTGGGATCAGAGGTGAGACAGAAACTACTGATTTCAGCAGAGGGCTTTGCTCAAACATGGAAACTCCATGGACTGGAGCATAACTGTATTCTCTGAATTCATGATTGCCTGTTGCATATTCTGCACAAATTACGAAATCCATGGTCATTGCATGTGATTTGGGAATCTTGGTTATTTCCCCGCTGCACTTACACTATTCCAAGAAGCTGTGTTACAGCAGAACAAGAGTGACCCAAGTACTGTGCCAGAGCGGGTAGGGATGTGTTAGCATCCCACCGATAACACTGAACCAGCTGAATTAGGAGGTACCAAGCAGTTGCTACTAATAATGGTTTCATCTTCATCAGCAGGAAAGGTATTTGTCAGCTGAATAAATAAAACGTTACTGTTGTACTACCCATTTCTCAAAATTACCTCTTTTCTACGATCATATGCTACACAGATCTCCTGGTAGGGTCGTGAGAAGAGCCAATGAGCACTTACTGAGAATGCTCCCAGCTGCTAGGACGTTATGTAAGTGGCACTTTCTATTGCAATGGAAATGAAAAAGATGTGCAATCAGAGCCAGGAAACGTACACTAAGAAATTAAAACAGACCTCTAGCAAAAGGTCTTTACAGTTCTCCCTTTGCTGGGTGATATGAAATAGTCTTATACAAGAACCTCTAGAGAAGGCTTATAAAATTTCACAGCAGAACCATTAACACTGAAAAAGTGAATTTTCTATGGCTGAACTGTGTATTTTCCCTGCAGTTCTATGGGATAGTTTAAAAAGACCCTGTAAGAAGGAATATATTAAAAATATAGGAGTTTAAAGCACTATTTATAAAGCTTTTAAACACGTATGTGAAATCCTATTGGCTTCTCCTCCAGTGAATTATTTCAAAGACTTTTCTGTTAGGGTACAGAACATGAGAGAACTAAGAGAACTGCTATTCCAACTTTTGCTCCCTGGGGAGCTTTGAGCACAAATAGTCCAGCCAGCTGGTTAGCCAATTGGTGGTCAGTTTACATTTCCTCTAATAAGTGAACTTCTTGACCGTACATTTTAACTGAGTCATTAAGAGCTCCTTTTCCAAGCATTTTGGCATGCTAAAGAGGTCTGAGACTGTGAACAGACCACAATAACTAGTAAAGAGAACAGCCCTACTTTTAATATGGCAGAAGAAATTGATCCAAATCAATCCAGAAATTAAAGCCACAATCAAAACAAAAGGATACAACTATCCACCTGCAGGACATAACAGAAACTATTATTGGAAGGGTTGCTTCTTCCATTAAAAGGCAGCCACTTTAGATGTGCAACATGACAAAAGCTTAACCACTGCTCAAGCATGTTGTGCAAACAACTGTGGGAGTGAAGCATTTGAGATCTGAAAATACAAGAGAGATTCTAGGTCTGCAATGTGTACATACCCCTATAGAGAGCTCAGTATGGATGCTCTAGTCACTCTCACAGGAAACCTTTAAAAAGAAGACCCCATGTATCTATAGAAACAAGGAACTCCATTGTGGGGAACTGGAATAGTAATATGAGTTTCGTTACTAACTAGTCTCTCACAAAGCTGCAGCAATCATCACCAGCATCTCATTCAGGAAACGACTGGATTCAAAGGTACTTGGCTTGAGCATGCAGGGAGGCTCCAGCCGGAGGTGGCATGGCTGTAGATTGCCTCATGTTGCTTGCACTGCATGAGTCAAACACACATGCAATAGAGGCTGCAGTGCTTTGTCTTCCTGCAGGAATCTAAGACATTATTCCATGAACTTAGCTGATAAAATCAGGGAGAAGAGCCTGGCTGCACCAACAGTGCCTGCAGAATGTGCCTGGATGGGCAGTTTTATATTTGCTATACACAACTCGGTACTCACATTGCTAGTCTGCCCAGGTACAGCCACAGGCTCTGCAGGCAGTGGGAGTTAGAAGTCCTTCTTAGATAGGGAGAGCTTCAGATCTCTGCCCATAGCAGTAACCCTTACCAGCTGCTCTAGGAGCTGTCATGATTTACTATGAAAGAGTGTTATGTTTGGCAATAAGGGCACTGTGGAGCTTATCAGGGGAGATTTTTTTTTTTCGTATTTCATCTGAGTTTCAAATCTGTCCATGTGTCAGCATGCTTTATAACAGTCTCAAAAGTGCCACAAAGCCAAGGTAATTCTTGCATAAATGTTAGGGCCTTTTGGGCTCTTTTGTAAGCAAAGAATGGGTAGTGGACAAAAGCCAGGAGAGAAGAAAAATCTTTGAGAATTATCCTCTGCAAATACTGGCTTCCAGTCTCAGACAGCTGTGTCCTCATTACTGTTAATAGCAAAGAGTTATGCATGTTGGGCAACATTCCCCTCTGAGTGTATACATAGCAAGCTATCTATTTATTTACTTCTGTGGTGGTGATCATTGGAAAAGGCCTATAATCCCTACTCAAATAACTGGCCTTAACTCAGATTTGGCATTCACTGTTTTATGATTGAGCCACATTTGCTTGCAATGTTCCAAAAATTGCCACTAGCCAACTGGGTTGCAAACCTTCCTGGATAAATGAAAACTGTGGATATGGGAGGTTTACTTTGTTCCAATTAGTGTGTGATGTGGATGTCTACCGGCAGTTCTCCTGCTCTCCTTACTCTCAGTTCATAGCTCCCTGGAAAAAGAATTGTTTAATCTCAAAGAGCTTTCTCCCTCCCTCCCTCTCCCTCTTCCCCCCACCCCCCTCTCTGTTTTAAACCCCATTTTGTTACCTTTAATGCATAAATTAAGACAGAAATCTTAAGATTTGTGAAATCCTGAGATAGTAAGCCCCCAAAGTAGATGTGCCGAGCCTTTAGAAGCAGAAAGTTGAGTTTTGTCTAGCTCCAAGAACTGCCAGTTTTGAGCAGGACCATGACAGGTTGTGGATGGTTGTGAAACTCCCAGGCAAGACAAGATGTAGGGCTAAAATTGCAGCAAAGAAAATTTCTAATAAAGCTTACCTAATACTTGCAAGAGTCCTGGACCCTGTCTGTCAATCAATAAATCAATCAAGATAAGGGCAGATCATCTTCCCCTGTACTGATCCTGGCGTAAAACTGATGTGTTAATCTGGATGGTCTTGGCTGAATTTGCACCCTGTGAAACTCAAGATTCACTTCACTGAAAAGCTGAGAATAAAATCCTTCACTTCTGATTATTGTTTCTACTTCACTATATGAGCTTTCATCCAAAGATTGTACAGTACTTTAAAATCAATGCTAAAATTCAAAGTCTATGTGACAAAGAGATTATCACTTTCATTTTATGGGTGTCTTAGATAAATTAAAGGCTAGCACTGGTACCAGACACAGGCTCCTGCACTTCAGGCACTGCAGTCTCAGAAGTCAACTCAAACATGCCTTGTGCAATGGCTCTGAAAGTCATATGGTCCAACCTTCCACTCAAAGCAGGGGCAATTCTGCCAGGGCCTTCTCCAGCCGAGGTTTGAATTTCACCAAGAATACAACCTTTAGCTACAAACTTTATGAACCTCTGTTCCAATGTTCGACCACCTTCACAGTGATAGCATTTCTCCTTAGGTTTTATAAGAATTTCCCATGTTGAAACTTTTGCCTGTTCCTGTCCATGTGCACCTCTGAGATGAACACCTGGGTTTATCTTCTCTATACACTCACATTAGACACTTGATAACAGCAAGCAATACAATTCCCTCACCAGCCTCATCATCTTAATTAAGGCAGAGTAAACCACCATAGCGGTCCTTTGCTGGATACCCTTCTGTTTGCCCATGTCTTATAAGAGGGAACAAGTGTCACTGGGAGAATTGGGTGCCTGTGAAGGCAACTGGAATTCACTGCACACTGAGCTCTCTCTTGGAGGTAGCTAAGAGAAAATACTTAGAATGCTTTTATGTAGAGATCAGTTGTAAACCTTATCAGTGTAGTTCATCACAGCGGCAATATTTTATGAATCTACGTAATTTACTAGAAACTGTTGAGGTGGGAGAACTATGTCATTGGATACTGTACAAACACAGCTAGAATCAGGACTGCCCACTCACACATAAAGTTCTACACATTTTTGTCCCCAAAGCTTCAGGGTAAGTCTACCTTCTTCACACCAGAATTCCAAAACTGCTGACTAGTGCTGAAGGCTGAACATGTGGCCAGTTGTATTACCAATGTCACAGGCAGACCCACCAGCTCTCACAGTATCCATGAAAGCTCAGAAAGACACATGTTCACACTGAGCATTCCCAAGTCAAATGGTCCAATTCCAAGTAGCCTGGCCTGCAAAACATGTTCTGTTTAGGTAACAACAACAAGAAAAAAAGTAAATGGATAAACAAACAAAAAAGGTGATGTTCCCAACCAGCAAGAACATTTAATGTCTGTGGTTATCCCTGGAGCAAACAGCTGCTCTTACTTTCCAGAAGGCACATCCCAGTGAATTTTGCATCATGTGGACCTATTCTAGTGAAGGGGTAAATTACATTTTTTCCTTTATCATAGTACTTTCCTTTATTAGCCCCTTATTACCGCAAGGTCTCTGGTCATGCAAGAAAGCAGGCACATTTTAGAAGGCACAATCTCCAGCACAGAAGCACATCTGGCAAATTCTTAGCATGATTAGCATTTTACCATTTGTAGTCTTTCTAATCAATCTAATCTCCAATCAAATACTGCAGATAGTGCTTAATTCAGCATTTCACATCTCTCCCAGCTCAGAGGGAATGAGCCAAGGATGGATTATGTATCCCTGAAATGGTTTAATGTCCCAAGTTTCTAGAGGTCAGCTTGAAATTTTGGTGGGGCAGAGTGCGATCGTATTTTGTATCTTGTAACAATGTACATCACTTAACAGCTTCAGAATGCACATGACCTGCTGGCCATTAATGGATATATTATAAATTGTCAGCTGCTAATTACATTTAGAGGTATTCTCCAGTCTGTGTAGGACACATCTATGCCATAGCTCTCTGGGCTCAAACCTACACTCAGGTTTAAAAAACTGATATGGAGATAAAATGTTCATTTTTTTCAATTAAAATCATAGATAGTGTTGGAAGTCTTACGTGTAACCCTGTCAAAAAAATCTTATTCTCTTACGCCATTTTTCATCTATGGCTAGTTAAACTTCCTGAAAATGTCAATGAGCCAAATTGTCATGGTGCTAGCAAAAAAAAAAAAAAATTAAAAAAAAAAAAATAAATATCACTGTTTTCACTGAGAATTTTGCCTCAAAATGCCATGCACTACCTGAATAACATAATGTAGGTTTTACAAAACCTAATTTTCAAATAGCACTGATTTGGTGGGGAAGAACACCTCCTTCCTAAAGGTGGCATGCTACAGTCTTTTGGGGTGACTGCAAGAAACGAACTGATAGCTGTCAATGCACAGTTCTGGGCTATTCCATCAGAAAGTCAGCCCTGGTTTTAATTAAAATAATTTAAATCTGCTCCTGAATTAAAGATCCAGATGCAGTGCTTAGTGATTTGCTGGCAACCAGCATATTATATATTGCTGCAGTCTGCCTTTGAAATACATGAGCATGATCCAAGGCTGCTCCAGCCTATGCCTGGTTTGGGATTCCCCACAGGGGTTGCGATAGCAGGAAATGAGCAGCGTGCTATAGCTTCCAGACCATATCGCCTGCCTCTCCCTGGCCCAGTTTCTGCTCCAGGGCAGTCTGGCAAACTGACTCTGAACTGCTCCAAGATTCCTCCTTTGGAAAGGGGATGTCAGGCTACCAACCCATTTAAGCTATCTCAGCTTTGCCTTACTCCATCATAGTGACAATAACTGTTATTTAACGGGTGGAGGCTCTTACCCGTGCTACGAACTTTTCTCTGCAGTGTTAGATAAAGCAAACAGTTTTCTTTTGTGCCTCTGTGCACACTGGAAGCTGGAAATGCATCAAAGGACTCATAAACACAGCAATTTAAAGATACCTGATAACACCTATCCCACCCCCAACTTGTGCAAGACCCTTTCCTGCTAACAACTGTTCCAGGCAGTTGTTAAATGCTTCTGCTGATAGGTTTTATGCTATTCCTCCACTACATACCTACTGTATTCTTCTATAACCTGATACACTGCACTGTCATAAAGGGCTGTACTATGTCCAGTGTAAAAGTAGTTTTCCTTCATTTCAGCAAATTATACCCTATTCAGGAATAATCATTCTTTTGTACCACCCACCATGCACAACTGCTCCTTCTCTGGCATTTACAGTTCCAGTTGCTGTCATCTTACCCCAAGCTTTACAATACACTGAAGTCTTTTGATCAAAGTCAGCCTCAGTAATGCCCCCAATTTACTGTTGTTCTGTACTGAGATTTCCATAAATTTATCTACACTTATCTGGTAGTAAAGTACTTACACTTAGTATCAGTGGGTTGGATCCATTCTCAGCAGAACATATTGAAGGAGTACTCCCTCTCTTATCTGGGAAGGGAAGTCTTAGTAACACTGCCAGAAACCGCCCCATGCTACACTGCTCTTGACATCTACCATTCATATTCCATCAGATGACCCTGTGTTAGGTTACTTTTTCATCTGTTGCTGGGTTTCCATTCCCTTAATTTCCTGACCACAGTTGTAGCTTTTGTAGACTTCCCTGTATTACTGTTTGTACAATCTTCCCATTCAGTGTCACCTACAGATATGTTGGGCTGTACCACAAAACCAGTTAATGCCTTTGATCCAGTCGGCAATTTACCAGCTCACTAGCTAATGCTTCATTTACTCAGGGGGCTGTCAGGGAACTGGCTGGAAAACAAGAATTTTACTTAAAAAAAAAAAAAAAAAAGGAAAATAGAAACAATCTCAAAATATTAAAACAAAGCACATATTTATTTTTGTTGAAAACCAAACCAAACCCCAAACCAAGCAACAGCGTCAGACCAAGCAGAGTAGATCATGGATTCATTCAGACCCTGCAAGTTTATGATGCACACCTCTTCCCTTCCTTCTAGGCTCTCCCTGTCTAGCTGAAGCATTTCTTGTATTTTCAGTATTTGAATGCCTCATGAACACAAACAGGTTTATTCTAACTATAACAGCATGCTATTGATGTAGAGCTAAACCATAGAAAAGCTAAGGAAATTTTCCAGGACTTATGAGTTTGTATAGACACACTTGCAAGTACCCAAATGAGGACTCTGTCACACCCTGACTTACAGAAAGTGCTAATGCCTCTGCCTGAAAACCTAGACCTCTCCAGGGTTTCCAAGCTGATTGCTCAGATATTGAGATTCCTCAGATAAGTTTTCAATTCTGAAAACAAGATAGAGCAAAGAGGTCTGAGGTCATAGTGGCAGCCTGTGGAAAAGTCTGCAGGCCAGACTGACGGGCATTTATGTGTTAAATTTCTACTGAGGATGAAGGTCAGTGAGAACGAGGGCCCTAACCAAGCTTTGGGGACCTGGGCCTTCATTTCAGCTGTCTTGTCACCTATACTACTGCCCTATCATCCGGACCATTTTTCTCCTCATACTGCAGCATAGCCTAATACTACAGGGCACCTACAACCAAGAGTTATGGTTGAAAAGAACTAAAAGCAGAGAGGGTTTTGCTGATGTTAAAACTGAAGATGGACTTCAGGGCATCTTGTCATCCCCAGCGGGCAGCACATCGCAGCCACGAGGCAGAATGCTGAAACTGCTCCCCTGAACTGGGCTGTGGTGTGTAACTCCCATTCATCTTCTGGTAGCTCTATTTACTTTGAAAAATTCTCTCATCTCATTGAATTACTTAAATGGGAAGCCAGTCAATTGGCAGATGAAGGAGTCAAGAGCATGTTAAACTGCACACAATGTCAGACAGCTCTTCTGTTTCTGCGTGGCAGCTCTGTCATGGGTCTGGTGTCTTAGGGACAAGACAAAGGAGCAATGCCAGCACATTACCTCTGCCTATAGAGTCTGGCAAAACATAGGTCCATCTGGCTGATTAATATCGGCAAAGGAGCCAATTCATATTTTTTATATATTTTGGCTTAACATCTTGATTGTGACATATAACCATGGCCAATTTCAGGCTGGAACCAAGTGAAAAGAAACAAAGCTGACCCAAAAAATATAAGGGAGAGGCCAAGAAAAACGGTGACTTTTAAGTTATTGAGAACACTGCCATCTCTAGGCACTGTGGGTGCTACAAATGCATGCAAAAATTAACATCGGTCTGAGCTGACTGCTGGTGCTATGAAGGGCACTGAAAATAAATAAGCCTTCCAGGTAAGGAGAGACACTGTCATGTACTGAACTCTGCATGTTATGCCACAGGGAGGCAGAGAAGGCATCACTCGTGCAACCACAGTCCCTTAGGGTCCCAGCAGAAAGCTAGGCGTGGACTGTCAAACACAGCCAAACCAGACACCCATAGGAAAATGAGAGAACAAGCCACAGAGCCAATGAATTGGGAAAGGGTACTCATGAAGTCTGTCAATCTTTCGGCACCATTAAGTGACTTAATTTTCTTTTAAGCCCTACAATGGTCTAGTTGGTGGGACTTCCTTGCATGACAGCTATCCCACAAAGGAAAGCTCACAAAATCTGCCCCAGAGCAGACAGAGCTAATTGGTACATAGTGGCTTTAACTGATCTGGCACTGCTGAAATCCCTGGAAGTAAGACATAATAAAGGCAAGGCGGCCACAAAGCCCCACATATCAAACCGCTGTTAGCAGTGAGTCTAAGGAATCATTCAGAGATTAACAGCAGGGGTGAGAGCCTGCCCTGGCCAGCACATGCCTGAGGATATGGCAGGCTGGGCACGATTACTGCTCCTCTGAATTGAGTCAGATATAACCTCCTGCCAGCTAGCTCTTAGTGACAACTGAAGTCTATGTATTATCTGGCTCAGAGCCCAGTGACCAATAACCCCCAATTCAGAGACCAAGCTTAACTGAGGCCATTAAACCAACCAAAACCCAGAGTTTCAGTTAAACCTCTTTCCCTTGCATGCCCTTTCCCTCTGCAGTCTACAAAAAGCAAGGGAGATGGGAT
This sequence comes from Falco peregrinus, assembly GCF_023634155.1. Taxonomy (NCBI): domain Eukaryota; kingdom Metazoa; phylum Chordata; class Aves; order Falconiformes; family Falconidae; genus Falco; species Falco peregrinus. The sequence goes on from NC_073721.1 coordinate 88,203,139, forward strand.
TCCTGAGTTCTTGACACCTTGTGTATCTAAGTATCATACAATTCCAAGGAAGAGAGAAAACTGAAACATGCCAGCAAAAAGAGAGGTCACAGTCTAGAGAGATTTTAACCGTCCTGTGTCTGGACTGTGGCCTGCATATCTAAGATGACACAGACATTGTCCCTTCTGTGCTTATGCCCCTTCTCTGCATACAAACCAAAGTTATGTTTTGTAACGTGGCAAGTTATCATTCAGCTGTCCCCCTCTGTACGTCACTGTGCTTTCCTGCTGGCTCCCAGCACAGAAAAAAACAGAAAACTTCTTAACACCCCAATAAGCAGGTGAAGACACTTCCACCGACAGAATCAGTTTAGCTCAAGCTAGAGGTGAAAGCAAATTCAAACACTCCTGGTGGCCACAGTTTTTAATAATAAGGTCATCTTCTGACCAGCTGTTAATTCTTCTCTCACAATGTCTAGGAAACCCTTATCATGGTATCAGGAGTCTGGCGGGAGGAAAACATGCTACCAAACTCCCCAGCCATAAGCTACAGTGGCCTAGGCTCAAGACAGATTAACTTAAATCTGATTTTAACTCATTTAGTTATTATTTAGTTAGCTATTTTAAAAAATAAATTCACTGTAAGAACTCCTGCTCCAAGACCATAAAACCTTCACCAAAATCAACGGCGCCTGTAATCAGAGGTCTAAAAGTTTATGGTCTCCAGTTGACTATCCAGATATCCACACAGAATGACTGTAGTTCAGTGTTTATTTTCCCTTCTCACATCATCACACATAAATACAGTCAGTCAGTGACGCCTGAAAGGCACTGACATACAGAATGACGGACTTGCAACAACTGTTACACTTTGCCATACCCAGGAGTCTGCTACTTTGCATTCCAGTGCACGGAGATGCCAGTTTTCTTAATAACATGCCAGCCTTGCTGGCTTGCACGTTATAGTTCTTGGTTCAGTTTTACTTATTTCTCTGTGAGTAGTAGAAGCTTCACAAATAAACAAAGCACTCGCCTGTGCTTTAACCACCAGACCATACTCCTCCCACACTGCACTTAGCAAAGAATGAAAGGAATAATCCAAGCCACAGAAGGCGCAGTTTACCCTGCTACAGACAGATACGGACAGCAATATTATGTATAAAGCCAACTCCTCCACCAGAAATGGATTCATTTCAGTGAAAAGCAGCATTTCCACGCTCATCCTCCTTGGTAAATTCTGCTGGGGAAGGATACATTTATTGATAGTCAAATTTCTGTAGGAATGACCCTACTGATGGACCCTACTGTAAGGACTAGCAGAATGACCTGAAGCCCCAAAATACCCAGCATGTTTATCTACAGCAAAGTCAGAATCTGAATGAAAAATCCTCCAACCCAAGACTTAGCTACCAACTACAGCTTCTTCTTGAGATGCTTTAGAGGCAACTTTTCTGTTACTACAGCAGCGTGAGGTCCAAATTTACATTTCCCCATACAAAACCCAATAGGAAAACCACCTCAGGAATAAAGACTACACAACATGGCCCTTAATTTAATGAGGAGTTGTCATCAATTACATATCCTTTCAGTAGGCTGCCTGAAACCTCTTGTGGAACCTGTTCTCATGCAAGCTTTCTTTTTTTTTTCCTAGCTAATTTGGACATGATGGCAGTGCTGCCCTAACATGCATAGCCTTCAGGTCTCACAGACCAAGAGGAAAGGGGAAAGACACAGACAGAGCTGAACCAAATAGGGTTAAAAAAGGCCATGGCAGGAGCAGATTCCATTTTTTTCTTCTTCTTTACACAGCCCCTTTCAGGGCATAATTTCCTTGCTGCATTTCCCTCTTTTTCTTCCTCCCGTTTCTATATGCCCAGAGAGGTCACTAGAAAAGTCACTATTAGGAGTCAGCTTGGCTTAGTGGCTAAGCCACTGGATAAGGAATTCTGGGCTCTATTCCCAGTCCAGCTGTGGGCCTGCCACAAGACCTGGGCACCTCCTCTCAGTTCCCTCTATCTTCATTTCCCTTCTTTCTTCCCAGACATACACATCTGGTTCCTTCATTTTGCTTGAAATCTCATCTAGGCATAGGCTGTTCTTAATGAGGCTGCACACAGGGCAGGTCAGTACAATGGCAGCTTGGATGTGGGTTTTAGGTATTCTTACGATATAAATGATAATGATCTAAAACCCATCTGTGCAAAAGTAATGTTTTGAAGGAAGAAGTTTCACTAGTTTCACTCCACAAATGTAGGACTGGGGACGTGTAGGGGGGGAACGTAGGAGGTCCTGGCAGTCTTTGAGAAATGGGGAAATCTGAAGCAATGACTGCTCTACAGATGAGGCCTCGAAGAACAGTTCTCTCTTAAATCTGGAAAAAAGCATCTTTCCATTTCCCTGGTTTTATGCTTCTTTCTTCTAGAAGACGATGCCTTTTTTCTATTTTATTAATACCTCTGGCCTCCTCCCTTCTTTCTGCCTGCAGGTCATACTCATCTTGCCTTATGCTTACACCTTTCCTAACACCTACTTCTATGTCTTTGTGGTCTGCTTTCTCCAGTTCCTCCATTTAACTCTCTTAGATGCCTCCACACCCCCATCATCTCCACACATTGTGCACATGCATTAATGGGAGAGAAAGCAAAAACAAGAGCCCACCCATTACAGCTCTTTCCACAATGCCCGGAAGGATCTGTGCTTGAGGCGTGTTTTAAAGATCATTGTAAATCATGAAACAGCAAGGTGGAGTGAGGGGAAATTGGAAATAGCCCTCATCATATGAATGTATAATGCAAGAACACGGGCCCTTGCTGCAGTTTAATCCTGTCAACAGTTACTAGATCAAGTTCCTTGAACAAAAAATCATTATAATGACTAACCATTTTGTATTTATAGAGAAGTAGCATCAGAAGACAAACAGTTCAAGCAGTGCTCTTGTGCTAGATGTTCTTTGCTTTTTCCTGTATGTGGTCTTTTATTCCAGCATTAATTGTGGTTATAAGTCATTCCCAACCTGCTTTGGAATGAGTGTACACAGACTTCGTGCTGTTGAAAACACAGGACATTTACACATACAAGATACAAAGCATTCAGCAGCTCCAGGGGTAAGAATACCACGTATTGGGAATCAAACGCACAGAAGATTTTAAAAGTAATTATCATTAAAATATTTCTCTGCCTGTTGCCACAAATGGCTACAGCTACTTTTGCACCATGCAGAGGACACAGGACTGGGCAAAGTGGTCACTGACAGGTATCTTTGGGAGGCACTTGTGCCAGGAAAGGTTTTGTTTTCACAAAGGACGAGATCTGGAGATAAGAGTTTTGCTAAGACCGAGTGATGAACAGGATGGGGAAGGAACATGGGCACCTTACCCCTGTCTGTGACCATCCAGGCCAGAACAGATATGGCCAAAAAAGCTTGAAAGGGAGAAGAATGGCTTATATTTCTATTTTTGTTGTGTTGGAATACATCAGCCACACCTCATGAGGGGGAATGTTATTTGAACCACCAGGGGTGCAGATTCCTCTGAGAGCCAGGGAACGCACAGCCCTGGCAGGCAGGCTAGATGCCAGGCTGGGACAAAGCGACCTTCTCACAGCCTTCCTACATTTCTGTCAGCTCTGGCAAAGGTGGGGATAAAAAAATAATAATAATAAAAAAAAGCTTGTTAAATCTCATACAGCTTTTAGATCAAATTTTTATTCTGTTTCACTTTGGAAGCTCAGCACTTCAAAGCTGAGACTGCAAATCTCCCAGGGAAGGTTCCTGTGTTTAATAAGCCGTTTTGACTGGAATTTAAAGAGAAAGTAAAGATTTCTGTTGGCCTAACAATAGAAAATGTGGCCCAGACCTGTAACTCCATATCTGACCAGACAAAAATGTGTACGCTGTTTAAAACTGGAGATTTCTCAGAAACATTGGCATTAGAATAGCTCTGTTTCCCCTGAAGTCAATAGCAAACAGTCTCATCACCTCTAATGGAAATACCTGTGACTAATTTTATTTGGAAAGAAGGTGCTGGAAGATGGTGCCAGGCCACCAACATAACAAGCCTGTAATTAATATAGTGGCTCAGCTACTGGGCAACATAGCTTCCAGTTTTCTCTTTTCAACCATCCCACCATAAAATCAATCCTTGAAGTGCTTCATATCCTAAGAGCATGCTGAATGCTGACAAGCAGAGAAGCACAGAGCAACTAAAGTACTATTAACATGAGCAATGCTTATAATTAGCTTATAATAGGCTGGAGCCATGATTCATGTGATTCAGACTTTCTTGAATAACCTGGGCAAAATTCTGGTTGATCCTGAGGACCTTGTCAAGGTTCCCCAGTGTCTTGCCCCCAAGGCCTTCAAGCATGAAACTGCACATCACCCTATTAGCTGCACCAGAAGTCCTGGGAACAGGGGATCATGCCTTTCTACCACCAGTGCAGCGAGACATGTACTTGTACCACTTCCCTTGGTGTCCACACTTTCCATCCTCGGGCACACAGGTACACAAATAAATACTGCATCAAGGCAGTGAATGTCTCCAGAGGATTTCACTAAATGAGAAATGAAATCTACCCCCAGCACAGACAGGTCTTGTTTTCTTTAAGTTTTGGGTTTCTTCCTTTAACACAAACATGATCCACCATCTGCCCAAATTCAAACCTAGTGTAGACTTTCAAAAACCACTCCTATCTCACTGTGGTACTCAAATGGCCGTCTGCCCTTTACAATCTTTTCTTGTCAATGTCTCTATTCACCAAATTTTCCCTCACAGTTAAATTGCCGTATTTGAAAGTTAAAGAAGTGAACAGCTCTGACTCAAGAAAGCAATAGTCCTCACATTTCTGCCGGCATGGATAGGAACATATAAGCCCTTCACAGGCTGGAAGGTCCACTGCAAAATTTTCCAAAATCCACCTGTTTTGATTAGTATGGTTTGCATGCAGCAGGCCAAACAGTAAAATATAGGGGTTTAATTTCCACTTTGACTTCAGCACTTTTCCATTAACTGTCCCATTTCCTGATTTGTCTACATCAAAGTTAGCAAAATGAAAACACTTCTGGAAATCTGCAAGTCAGTACATAAAACAGCTGAGGTTGATAAGTTTGCTAAGATGAGAAGGACTAGTTGCAGTTTTCAAAGGACTGGACAGTATACATGCTTATTTTTACAGCAAACTCATCAGTTATCCCAGGATTTCAAGACTCCTCATTAAAAAACCCCAGTTTTTGTAAAATTTTCCAGTAGGTATTACTGCTAGTGCTGGTGAGAAAATAAGTTTTTCCCACCTTGGAACATAATGAGGGCAATGATTCAAAGACAGAAAAATGTGCCGCAATAGCTGAATTTAAATCCAGACTCTCACAGCTCCCGTGAAGCATCATGGTCTCCTCACAAGGGAAGGAAACAAAGTACATCAGCTGAAACCAAGTCCTGCCAGAAATGTCAGACAATAGGGCAGAATCAGCCTAAAAGACAAGTCAGTCTTAGCTCTTATGTTGTTCTGCAGCAGCATTCAAAAAAAGAAATGTTCTGAGTTAAATGCAGTTCCTTAGTCTAAAGACAGGCAAAATTCTCTATTGAAAGCTCATATCTTGTGTGGTTTCAGCTTTTTTCCTTGTCAAAGACCAGTCCTGTTTCAACAAAAATTTGGATAAAAACCTTCAGACAATTAGCTACATGTATTAACAGATAAAAATCTCACTTTCATTAGGACATCTGAGATAGAGAAATAAGTAGTGGTTGTGGTTATAGATTAACTTTGTAGTAGACCTGAGCTACTATTTACCCCGAGGCATCAGTTTGATCCTGATCTCTGGATTCCAAGTCTGGCATCAAAATAAATATTTTGGACAGTGGAATTTACTTCCATGTAGTTCAGAATTTTTCTTTCCCTTCCTTTGTAACGTGTCATTATCAAAAGCAAGCAAACCAAGAGGATATGATCTAAACGTCCCTTAAATTTGAGTAACGCCTTGTCATGAAGTTAAGCGCAGTATAAAATGGTATAAGTAGAATCAGAATCTAGCAAAAGATGCAAAAGCAGAAAAACTACCAACTCAAGACATCTTTCATAGTTTGGGGTTGGGTTTTTTTTTTTTTTCTATATTGGAGACTTGAGAACATTAAGGTGCTAAGACAACATCAGCATTCTGTTGGGGCAGCAATTCTTTCCCCATGTGTCGTTTGCACAGTGCCTTGAACAAGGGACTTCCAGTCTCAGCCAGAGTCTCTAGTCATTAAAGCAATGGCAGTGCTAACAGTTGTGTACCACCCTCTAAGTTAAGAAATGTATGTGCTCCAAAGGGCTTATAGTCCAAGTGAAGGATGCACAGCATGGGAGGAAACAATTCTTATTTTTACCATTTACAGAAGGAAGACCAAGGTCCAGAAATTTGAACAAGGTCGCACATGGCCAAGAACTGAATCAAGTTTTCCTCGGTCCCCATCTAACACTTCAAATAGAGGGCCACCTTCTCTCTCAAGGACAGAATCATGAGCATCATGAGCATGCCTTTGATGCATTGACAAACCACCTGCCATCAGATAGTTATTTCATAAAAACATTGCTCCTCTCATAAAAGTGAGTTTCCTGATTAAATAATAGGATTAAATCATATCTTAGCTTGCATTGAATAATGCCCATATGAAATGTACAGCTCATATCCTTTAAAAAACATGGAGCTGAACTTCAAAGTACTGGGACTGGGTGATTCAGTAACAAAAGGACAATTGCAGGACAATTGTTTCTGCAATGTCAGATAAGCTTTAATATAAATAAAAATATAGAATAAATATTTCCACTACTTACCAACACACTGATTGTTTTCATCCAACTGGTAACCAAATCGACACATCAAAGGTCTTGTAACAGTAGGGTAGTTAGGAATGGGGCCTGGTGCTGGGGGTGGTGGATAAATATTTGAATAAGGGTTCAGATATGGTGATCGATACACTGGGTTTGTTCGGGGTACACATAAATAGCCACCATTCTGGTTGACACACACCATATCTCCTCTGCAGGCCTCAGGAATAGTCCGACATTCATCAATATCTGGAAAGAAATTGCAAAAGTTAAATGAGTGATTGCTTCTGAATGGAACCTATCAAAAAATACTTAACATTTTTCTTAGATTTTCCTAAAAAAAATTATACTCTCTTTGAACGGAAAAGCTAATCCTTCCTTGTTGAGCCTTATTTTGAAGTTAGATCATACCAAACCAGGAAACATCCCATATATTCAACATTACCCTGTGTTCTACTTCTTTTGCTTCACTATTAGAGGGTGGAGGGAGAGGGGAAGCCTGCTTTGCTATTCCATAAATGTTCAGTTTAAACACTGATTTACACATGGCTACAGCATGCTACCGCCTGTTCCTCTGAGAGGGTCTGTCCAAACCACAACATGCAGATCGGGATTTCAAACACTGGTGGTTTGGTTTGCCCAGCTGTGAAACTTGGATCCTGATTTGGAACTCCTAAGCTCCCTCCCACAGAAAAAGTTAGGGATGTTCAGATCTGGGGATGCAGTTCAGGCCTCTTTCTTGCTCTGATTGAGATCATCGCCAAATTAAATTGAAAAAGGTACAAATAGTTTGGCTAAACTGAGGACTTGCCTGGCTCTTGGGACACAGCAGCAACAACAGAGCAAGCAATCTGTTGCTGTTTTTTTCCCTTGTTGTTTGAGTGACTTTAATGCATGCAGAAGGTGCTGCCCTGAGGATTGAGTGCCATTGATAAAAACATGCTATAGGGCAAAGGGTGTGTTTCCCTATATCACCTCAACAATTTATTTGGGGTTTCTACATGGAGCTGTGGTAGACTTTATCTGAGCCTCCAGGTGGAGGCTGCCAACAAAGACTGTAAATACTGAATTTGAAGGAGGAAGAGGAGAGTGAACAACCCTTGTCATTTGGCAACTAGACCAAGCTCCCTTCAAAATGCATCATTGCTATTTGAGAAACACTGATAGCCCATTAGTATCTCAACGGTGTCAAAGACTGGAGTAAACTCATGTTCATACAGACACACACACACACATATATATATATTTATATTTTTGTATATACATACATACAAACACACATATGTGTCACACAGCAAGAACTTTTCAAGTAAAACATACTAACAACAGCACAATGTTAACTCAGTAAAGTCAGGATTTCTGAACCCCAATTGAAACGTACTGGTTTAATTAAAGTCCTACCTAAGCATTGCCCAGAGGCACGGTCCAGGTCAAACCCATTAGTGCATTGTTGCTAAAATGAGAAAACAAAGGACAGTCAGTGACTGTGAAAGGAGAGGGTTGCAGAGTCAAATGCTCATCTGGATTATTCTGCTTAGTACAGTTGTCCAGCAGTTTCCAGCACACCGAACCAAAGCCCCTTCCCCAGAGGGCAGCCAGCAAGGCACAGACCTGGGGCCTCAGCACAAGGGCAGCCCCTTAGCTCAGAGGCAGGCCCCGCCGTAACCTGCGATGGGCTCCACATTGTCTGTTCAAAGAGAACTTAGTCGTGTGTTTTGGGGTCTTTTTGCCAGAGCTGGGGTGGGGGGGCTCATTTTGCCGGGGCGGGGGGGTTGCTCAGTTAAAAGGCACTAGCTAACCTTTCTAACAGGCTCTAGAACTCCACGGACGGTCTGTTTGGTACATCTGCCTCAACATGTCAGCCATCCGACTGAACTTAAGCCACAGTTAAAACATAACAAGCTTAATGAAAGTAAGGCTTTTCATTTACACCAAGCCTTTTGGTTTTTGGAGCATAAACCTTTAGATGACACATCCTAGGCCTGCAAGGTTACTGGGGGCCTTGTTCCTTCCCACCCTGTGGCGCTGGTCTTTGTCAGGGCTGCCACCTTGAGTCCTAGGCACCTCCTCAGTAACCCGCAGCACTTCCAGAGCTGTGAGGGTCCTGGCGGTGATCGAGTCAAAGCCCACTAAAACCGTTCCTTGCTCCTCCCTAGTTTTTTGGGTGGGCCTCCAGCTTTTTAGCCGTGGGTCAAACAGCTGACACAAGCATGGGATCCCGCCAGTAAATAGGTTATACCGAGGAACGCAAGCAAGAGAGATCCAGAACAGGAACCACTGAGGTAGCCAGAGGGACAGAGTGCGCTCAAGGTACTTTCCTTTTTTGTTATAGCTAAATGACGAAGACACTTATTTTTGGACTTTGTGGAAGAAATCAGCGGAAGAGTAAAGTACTTGGGTTCATGCTTGGAAAGGTAGTAGGTTGTAGATAGGAGGCAATGGGTTAGAGGAGTAAGTCAGTGGAAGTGGCCATGGCAGGAACAAGGGAGGGGACACAAAGTGAAACAGATGGTACTGTTTGGAATGCACCTGCCACTTGCACAGATGAATGCACAACACCACTGCTAGAAGTGTCAAACAAGTATGAAGGAATTCTGCTTTCATTTATTTTGGCATTCTGAGATGTTTTGGTATCATGTTGTGGAAAGCCAAGATATTCTGATGGAAGAATGTACAATCAGCCACGTATTTTAATGAATGTACGTACTCTAGCTTTTATTCTCTTGTCTGTGCTGTGGTGTATACACTACACCTGGGTTAGCAGGAAAAGTTAAGGTAGTTTTGAACAAAATTACTTTCTTTTGGACAGTAAATGATGATTCAGAAGCATATATGAAACTACTGTAGAACTGGTTTCAACAACTTTCTAGAACTTTGTTCTAGGAATTAACTGCTATCATCTTGGTTTCAAGTTGCTTTTTGCTTAGACAGCAACAATTGATTTAAGGTAAAAGATGTTCATAAAAATCACAATGGAAACAATATTTTTAAAATTATAAAAACAAAACCTTGAAGTCAGTTCTCCAGGGGCATGAAAACCATTTCCCATACAGATCTGATGTTCACAAAAATATCAATGTGTGCTATGTGCAGGAAATTTTCAATGTAGTAGAAAAAAACCAAGTACACTTCAGAGACTTTTGGCAAAAGTATTTAGAAACACAGCTTTGGACACTGAGTATATCTGGATTATCAACTAGGAATCCAAACTTAACATGCCTTTGGGAACTGTTTTTCCTAATTTAAAGTCCAAGAACACAAAGAACTAATGCTTCTGCTATTTCAAGAACTGGACTGATTTACTTCCATACACCCTCAAAAGTCCTGCCGCTTGAACAAAAATGATTTCAGGCATAAATTAAAATGTAAACTAGGATGCAGTCATTCAGGATCACAGTCCAAAAATTAAACAGTCTTAAGACAAAATTCTGCTATACACAGAAAACTACTATTTATACGAGTAAGTTTTTCAAGCATGGATGTTCCCCACCACAGAAATGAGCTGTCCCTGCTCTCATGGGATGGCTTTTCTTATTTCCTCTCCCAGAAGTGTTCAGCTCAGAGGCAGAACCAGATTTTCAGTGAGGTCCAGGTTTCTACAGGGATATTTTGCTGAGCTGGCAAGGATGAGCCAGTAAGTTCAGTCCATGTTCAACTCCAGAATCCTGCTGGCTCCAAGTTCTCCCCTCTAAACCCTTAGACCACACAGCTTCCTTTTCATGTAAACCCCAGACCACAGAGCTTCCTATTCACCTGCTAGCCAGTTAAGTCTCATGCCATATAGCACTTCAGCACAAACCAGTACATAGATCTCTGCGTGCACCTCTCACCTGTGCTTTTCCAGGGCTTGAAAGGCAGACGGCCAGTGTGAAAGCAGTCAGTATCCTGTAATGTGCACAGAAAATAGGCTGAAGATATTCTGATATCCAGACTCATTATATAGAATTCAATACACATGGACAAATTAATATCTAGTGACACTTCAGTGTATTCCACAGTTTTGCTAACATTAATTTGGCCTCTGGAGGAGGAATAATACAACTGTGGGCCAGATTCATATCTCAGGGTCACTCATTTTACTGTGGTTTTATGCAACTGGGATGGGAATCAGACGTATGTGTCTGTTAACTAATCTATTTTTTATGACACCCCACACAGCAGCTCTTTAATGAACAAGTGTGCAATGTTCAATGAAGCATTTTTGCCCCTCTCTGACACCTTCCTTTTGAGACTATAAAAGGTTTTGTTTCACATTATGCACATTTTACAGATGGGTAAACCAGAGCATAGGCCCTGCCTGAGCTCGCAGTGCGATGCATTGGCAGGGCTGCAGACATGTCATGCAGGAGGTCCTGAATCCAAGCCAGTTGCTCTAACCGCTAAACCGCATTTCATCCCCAGGAGACTATATTTGAGATTAATCCATTTTCTTAGGGCCAGATTCTGTCCCTTTACTCAATCTTGAGTAATACGTTGCTCTGCAAGTAGACACACTGTGCCAGGTCATCAGCTACTAGAAGTTACTACCTTCAATGGAGCCTTCCCCAGTTATATCATCTTAGCATCTAGTGGGACCTACTGGGTCTCTTCACTGCAACTGAAAGAAGAGGATGCCTTGCTAACAGAGCTCTACAGCTGTTTTTGGAACTCCTTACCTGGAGCGTAAAAATTCTGATCAACCAAGCTCCCACACCCAAGTATTTACTAACAGACAGAAAACCAGGAAAGAACAGTAAGAAATTATTGTTTTCTGTGTGCTATGGATTTCAGTGTTTTACCACTGCCTTATATAAAACGTCTTCTCAATACAATTAGACCCACATCTTGCTTATCTTGGATTCTAGTTCTGAATGGCAATTGTATACAATATGTTCCCACAAAACCCGTACAGGAAGCAAGGGATATTTTAGGTAGCCTTAGTTCTGCTACCCAAGCAAGCTGCCAATTTTTTCTCTTAGAGCTGTCTTTGATTTCCAGTGCAAACTGAGCTGCTGAACAAGACCTACAAATGCATCAGACAAAACCACACACGAACAGTGACCGATACATTTGAACAAATTTGTTTGAAATGAGGCAATAGACAAGAGCTCTGAAAAGTAAACATAAACCCTGAAATGGTTGTTCATAGTGCTGCAGAGACAGACCGTGCTTGTTGGCAGCTTTTAAGTGAGAAGGAAAGGCAAATTGGGTGCAGACTTTTCCTTAGAGTTGGATGCAAGGCATCCAAAGTACGAGGTTATCCATTTAGGCTTGCACTTCATTTATTGATTCCTCAAATCTTTTTGAAGAGATTTTAGAGCATGCACTGGTATAAAGACTGCATGCTCACTTTACATATAGCAAGAACAGCACCAGAAGGAAATACAACAGGTTGCAGCTGAATGTTAACATGCCTAGTAACTGGGCTGTGCTCTGCACTATTGCAGAGCAGTGCATGCTAACAAAACCCGCTATAAAACTGGTCAGACAAAACTCAGATGTTTTTAGACAGTCTTTAGTTTCTGTTGTTACAAGATGATGTATTCTTTCCTCTTGGTGTGTGTGTGGGGGTGACCTTACTGCCTCATATGTGTTCTGCCTGCAACCACCTTCTCCACTTGCTTATTACTTTAAGATCTCATATGCCCTCAAGAATTATTAACAGGCGTGCAGCTCAACCTATCAACACTATATGCAGCTGGTCACAGTAGCTTGCCCAGCAGGCAAAATATTTTAACTAGTAATTAACTTCTGCATAGTAACTAATTAGCTTCAAATCAATTACTGTAGCCAGTGGGATCTTTTGCTGTCACAGTTCAGCACTCCTGCAGATGCCGGGGTTCCTAAAGCACAGCGTATAAGCACAGATCAAGAAGGAACTTGTCAGAGACAGCACAGCTTTAGAACAGACAGATCATCTTTCCCCACCTCTGACCACTGAGATCCCGTCTCTTTACAAATGGCTTCAGCAAGTGGATTGGCATACTGAATCCCTGCCACAGATATTTTCCACAAGTAGGTTTCCCTTCAGTAAGTAAAGAAATTTCATGCATACCACTTACCTTTTTAATCCTTGCATGTCCAAAACCGTTGGGGAAAGGTGGAAAAAAACCAGAGTCTGTGCTGATGAATAACTAGAAAGCTTTTCCAAACATTACCCTCTGCTAGCACTTCAGTTCCTCAGTCATTTATAGTCCAAAGAATGAAATAGCAAGTAATGGAGAAGATCGGGAGCCGTCTGTACCTCCTCAGACACTGGAGAGAATACAGAGAAAGCACCTGGTTTTGCTTAGTTCTCTTCTGTAATTCAGCATTAAACCAATTGGAGGAGGAATGTTAAAAATGAACACTTCATTTTCTAAGTATGTTAAACAATGCAAATGGGGGCCTCAGCCTGGGACAGCTGGTTTAGATTACAAAGCTCACCAACTGGCTAGACTCCTCACAACAACCTCGAGGAGCCTGCCAGGATAAAACACTAACAGCTTGAAGGAAAGCCTCTCCCGCTGCAAACTTCACAGTTAAAAGTGCCTCAGAGCAGAGAGCACCGTTATTGGACAGAAAGCCTTATCAAGGGACTGGAAAAGGGAAGGGATTGTTTTTCTTGTTCTGAGAACAAAAAAAAAAAAAAAGTCAGGCTTTTTGGAGGCCCTCTAGCTGGTGTCTCGGACGATGAATATGCAACACTCGCTGCTTTGTGCCAATGGCATACTGATGAAAGGTCTAACCCTCTGGGAGGTGAATAACTTGAATTCATGATGATTGCCGCTACAGGAACTATATTGCTTGGGGATTATTTGAAAACAGGAATAAACAAATTAAACGTTCAAAGGAAAACAAATGGCTAGTCTACAAACACTGGCCCTTTTTAAGCTGACCCATACTTACGGGAGCTGTTTGTGAAACTAAATATTTCTCAGAAAAGACATATCTTGCAGATCTCCAGTTATGACTGAAGAGGAAGGAAATAAAGTACTTTTTCAGGTGTTTTGCAGCTTTGCCGCAGGCAGAGCTTTAGTAGGTCAAGCAGAACATTTATGAGATGTGAGAGCTAAGCAATCAGATGCTGCAAAGATTATGCTGGATCCAAAGATGAACACTGAAATTAAATATAGACATAGACATTAAATGACTACTTTGAATTTCTGTTGAATCTTCCATTTGAGAAAACCCTTTATTCCTAAGGAACGTGAAATGTCCAACAAGATAAAAATCTATCATATAGCTCCCTGTAACAGATTGAGAGGCAGAGAAACAGAGTTGTTACAATAGATATCCATAAAACTGGCCTCTAAGTATGGATACCCAGCTTGAGATACAAAGCTTGAGCTGCCTCAGGACTAGTGAGCACCCACAAGTCCTATCCGTGCCAATGGGAAATGCAAGGATCTGTACCTCGCTAACTGGCTGTAATTGTCCAAATTTCTTTTAAAAAATGATGGCACCAGATGCTCAGTGCCATTTCTGACACTGTCTCTTGGTGAGTTGCTTACATCACCTGCATTGCATGGAAAATTAAACACTCCTCTAGAATTATTCAAACATTGTCAATACAGTTGCAGATAAACAAAACCCAGTTAACATTTTAAATAGACTTCCCAAAAGCTTAACGAAAGCTCACACAAGGGACTTTTGAAGAAGCTTGCTGGGTATGTTGCGAGAGGAAAGTTTTGTCATGGGTCAGAAAACTGGCAACAGAGAGAAAGCAAAGACTGGGCAAATTTTCATTGTGGCAAAAGGTTAACAGTGAGCATTCTCATTACTCTGTAAAGTTCAGTGTTTCTCAATACACTCAATGGTCTGGAGAACTAGCAAGTCTAAAAGTAGCAGTGCTTATGGTGTGTTAGGTGTGTGAAGATCTACTATGAGAAACAGCTCTACATCAAAGCAGATGCTCCGACCACCCATTTGTGTGGATGAAGAGCTTGCTTCATGCACTTGTTGATACTTCGTTTGCTAATCCACTTAATTTTCCTCGCCATCACATAGTAAAAATCATTGTACGCATGCCCAGATCACCATACAACTGCAGCACTGGTCTGCTCCCGAAGAATTGCTTCAGACTAAAGAGTTCTGGTTCATCAGCCAACTGGCAGAGGTGCTCCAGTGCTGGAGACAGGAGGTGAATCCAGACCTGACCACCTAAGGGGCTCCCTTAAGAAGGAATACTGTACAAATGTTTTGATTTCTCCTGTCTCCATCTGACAGCTGGAGTGGATAAAAAACCAGAGTATAAAAAGTGTACCAAACCACAGCTTGGGCTAGTTTACAGTGTGGTGACTTTTTTTTCCTAAATAAAAGGATTTGATGTTATGGCTAAGTGGAATTTCTGCAGTACCTTTCTGTAACTACCATTAGCCACAAAATAATGAGGTGCAGCCACACCCTTCTCGCAACTCTCTTTGATATGAAGAGCTGCATAAAGGAAGAGGTTTGTGGTACATAAACCCCCTTTTGTTCACCCTATAAAACCATGAATCATTCATCACCATGTGCTGACACCTTCATCATTTATGCTCAGGATGGTGGCTAAACTTCAGATCTAGCAGCACTATCACTTCAACGGTCTCAACTATCCCCCTATGTTATAAAATCTACTACTTTGTTCAGATTACCTTGATATGTTTTTTGTCTTCATGAGGAGGTGCAGAGCAGTTCTCAGCATAAAATGGAGCCCTGTTAAGTAACTGAACATGTTCCTGAAAGTTTGCTTTGTGCATAGCTAGGGTTGAAACTATATCTCTAATTACATTTAAGACTTGGATTTCAAAAATCATGTAATATATAATCATAACGGGCACATACACTATGTTGTGTAACCTTAACTCTACCCTTCCTGGATGAGATGTCCAAATGCATGAATCCCACCATGCTCCTGCAGATAATGCACAACACTGGGTTAACAGGGACCCTTAACACTACAGAACATAATCTAATGGCTTCTGAATGCTAAGACAAAAGCTGTACAAAAGTCAGGAAACTCAGTAAGTTAACTACACTCAACATTCCTGGACAAAAAATCTGCCTTACAAAAACAAGTCCTTATCTACTAACTTTTACAACACTTCATCTCCTTTTTTAATTCTAATATTACACTTACAGTTCTCCAGAACTACATCTGTCGAACACCCTTCTTTGATGTTCTTGCCATTTTTTAAAGCTCACCCTTTCTGAACTGAAGTTCTCAAGGACTTCATCAAACTGCAGGAGCAGAGTCAAATCACACATATCTGTGTGGTGGTAGGTGTGCAAGACCAAAGTCATTCTAAGTGCCAAGTCTTAGACATCTTTTATACAGCCATACAGACTTGAATTCACTAAAGGAACTTGCCAGGAGGCGACACTTTAAGGCCCTATATGCCCAAGCTTTAGATGCTTAAAGCATCCATTTTGCTCCTACCAAACCTTACAGAATCAAAATTTCTACCAGCAAAACTGGTGAAACACATAGAGCACAACTGCTGGGCATTTGCAGATACACTTGCATTTTAATAGCACCTAAGCTCCATGAGGTTCACAAATTGGCCTTTTGCCTGACTGTGGAGATTGATCTAAGTGTTCTTGGAGACTGCCAAATAAGCAAGCTTTTGATATTGTTACATGTTGATATAACACACGACAGACAGTGATTTGCAATAGACACATCTCACCCTACTGCCACATGAATAGATTTAAACACATGGGAAACTTGGTCTCAAACACCAATTCTGCCTGAAAATAAAGAGTAGGACTTGTTTCTTCCACCTCCCAGGAAAGAACTTAATTGCAAATTCTTGGCATTTGGGGAGGGCTTCCTCGCCTTTTTCAAAGATGGACTACTTCACACAGCAGCTGAAGTCTGCTTCATTCAGTGTCTGAATTGTTATGGCCATCTCATAACATGATCGATGCAATAACCTGTTCCAGATGGCTCAGGCCAGAAGCTTCAGCAGCACAGTCCCACGTGTATTTTCCTTTCCTAGCCAAACATAACACAAGCAAGAATTAACAGTGAAAATTAACATATGTAATTGTAAAAACATCACTAGTGCTAACTAAAATGTACTCGGCATGTAGAGCCTCCAAGATATCATGTGTTGATCTGCAGCTCACACTATTGTTTTTAGGAAGGAGAAAGTATAACAGTTCCTGTTGTGCCTGAGTCCCCTGGGGCTCAATTGCCTCAACATGGCACAGTTACCACCAAAAAAGAGCTAATACAGCATCTGTCCCTTCCTTCCTGTATGGGGATGTCACTTATCTAAAGCATGCATTCCTTTGGGATGGCAACATCACCGACAGTACCACTGCTTTCCAGGAACAGTAAGCAGAGCGCCATTGTAATGTTGTAGCAGATGGTCTCAGAGGACCCTACCAGACGGACCACACAATTAAAAGTTCTTGGTTTTCTTTATCTAACTCTACATTTTATAGTCGTTACTATCTTTAAAGGTCTGTGGTCACTCGGATACTAGTTTCTAACAGCACAATTTCTTTTAGGAAAGAAGTTATCAGTTGAAAACCCAGGCACCACTGGGTCCATTCTGAAATGTCACAACACTAAACATGGACCAGCATCTGACTCCACTTTATTGTCTTGAAATCATTAATCAACCTATTAAATGAAGAATAGTAGAATAGAATCTAGCAGGTACATACCAAACAGCTTAAACTTATGCTCAATGAACTGCGTCTGCTGTAAGACAAAATTATTTCAGGTATATTACCTTTAGCGAGATCCAGATTGATAGTCATGATCACCTCTTTAGCTGCAGCATCTTCTAGGAAGGCCACCTGAGGCAAAAAAAGAGTAATATTCTTGCAAGAATGCTTCAGCATGGTTCAGGGTTTCTTTTTTTCTCCAACAAAGGTAAGGTAAGGTAAGAAAACAAATTAAAAGCTTTTTATAACTTACCCAGCAAAAGTACAGAACCTTTCTCAGGAGTATTGGTGCATGGGACAACTCTCAGCAGGTCCCTTCCTATTACTATGAATTTCCAACAGTGTACAACATTCTTGATTTTTCAATCCGTAAACGCATCTGGCATTTATGCTTTTAAAACTATTTTCCCATAAGAAGTGCATAAAACATCATGCTATATCTAAAGACAAAAGATCTTGAGAGGTCACACCTTCCCCTTGAGTTAATGTGAGTATCCAAGATGATGATGCCCCAGCCACCATTAATACTTACACTTTTTCCCCCTGTTGAATCTCACCCTTGAGCATAGCTCTGGTAACTGCAATTCACATTTTGCCTGAAACTGGACAGATACTTCAGTTTGGTTTTGTTTATTTTAGAAGACTGAGATGTACATAAGCTAGGCTGCCACCTTTTCTCCTCTGCTTTTTTGTGGTTGAAAGCAATGCTCTTTAATCCTGCGACAAGACGTTTATCAGCTTCCTTGAATAACAAATGTAAATCCTTTATGGCCAATTTCAGCTAAGAATTACTTTCCATAAATAAAGACCTTAAATTCTTAATACTTCTGGACCAAGACTAAAGTCCGCTTCACTATTTGAGCAAACCAACGTTCAGTCTTCACGAGTACCTGGGATACGTAAACTGTTGGTCTCCAACTACAACCAGACAGAAGTATCTACTAAAACCTCCCCTAGAACTATTCCGGATGGATTTATTTTATGCTTAAATGCCTCAAGACCGCAGTGTGTTTTGCAGTTTCGCAACTTCTTTACTAACCTGCGCACCACACCGTACATGCTGGGCACATCCATAGCACAACAGCACCAAGCCGCACGTTACAGCAGCTGGCTGGAGACAGTAGTTCACCCTTCCAGGACAACCTGGCAGTGTTCCCCATCTGCTGGGGCATGTGTACTAGGAAAACATCAGACCCACCCATGCTTCCTCCTGTCCCAGGTACTTTATTTCCATCACGTGGAATTTACATTTTGGCCAAGGCTTTGGTTTTTTTCCCCCAGATTCAGTTGAGCATCCTTTCTCCCTTCTGTTTTTCCTTTTTTTTTTTTTTTTTTCCTTTTTTTCCTTCTTGATATTTCCTTCAGTCTGCTTATGCAATTCACTTTGTTTTTATCCAAAGCAACCAAAAGAATACTCTTTGTACGATCAAGAATATTCTGCATTTTCCATCAAACACTTCAGGTTTTGAGCAAGCCCAAACAAGTCTGTGAAAATGCCATCTCTCAACGGGGATGTTTGGATGTTCACAAGTATGTGCACTATTTTTGTAAGGGCACCTGCCAGAACCCTGCTGATGAATCCAGAGCAGAAAAATACTTGACATCAGCCCGCTCTTCCAGAGCTTCTTTCTTTCCAAGTGGTGAAAAACATTCCCTTTTAAAACATGCTTCACTCTTATAGGTGCACATATAAGCAAAGGCTTCTGGTTTCTTCTTCCAATAAAAAGATCCAAAAACATGGGCATCTTTGCTGATCTTTTCCTTATCTTGTGATTTCCAGGGTTGTATGTTAGACAAATATAGGAGTGGCAGAAAGTTTCCATATGAGGAGAGGGATAATTTTGACTATTTTGTACTTACTCAACTGCTTTCCTAACACCAGAAGACATTTATAAACTTTTTTTCCCATTTAGAAAATACTACACTTAATTTACTTATTCCTGTAGCAGGGATTACACCATTTCACAATTTACCTGTTTAGTTTTGGGGTTTTGCAAGTTAACCATGCTGTTTGGAAATAAACTGGCTACGAAAATGGGTGATAAAAATTATGTGTGTTGTCTATTTGTTTTCAGACTCGTTATTCACTGCTGTGCAGCAATGAGGGCTGCTACAAGGAAGTGATTCAGAATGCTATAGGCAGCAATTCCACTGAGCAGGGGATGTACTGCTGTTTGCTAGTTCTGCTGTACGTGTGCTGCAGTGCTCACAAAGTCTGGCATAAGGATGCAGTTTACAGCAGATTATTTCTTTCTTTTTAATCTGTTGGCTTTTGCTTTGCTTGTGCTGGTTTTCAGTACTGGGAGTTCCCCCTGCAGAAGCAGCCTGGCTGTTCCCAGGGGCTCCAGTCTGTTTGGGTGCTGTAGGGGACCAGAACCTCAAGTAGCCATGTGAAAAGTCAGTGGAACTGGACCCATCTCCCAACAGAGGCACTTGTACTGCTAACAAAGCCCATAGCTGGAGCCTGACAAAGCAATCAGTCCCCATTTCGTCCACTGTTTCAAAGCAAAATTCAAGAAGCTGAAGTTGTGCCAGATGAAGAAAATAGAAAGGAACAAAACCTCTGACAGGTTAAACGTAAAAACCAGAAAAGCAGGCCAAGAAAGTTTGAGAAACAAATCGTAAGAGGCATAAAAGCTAATAATAAATTCTTTTTCAGACACACCAAGAGCAGGAAAACTGCCAAACAGTCTGCAAAGCCAACAGATGAACAAGGTATAAAAATAGTACTTAGAAAAGATAAAATCATAGTAGAAAGTTAAGTGATTCTTTTTCATCTCTGTTTGCTACAGAAACTTCAAGAGATTCCCATAGTGGAATTGAAAAAAAAAAACCAAAAAACCAAACAAACCAGAAGAACTAAAAACAAACAAAAAAATCATACTTGCAAGGATCTGCCTAAAATTGAAGTGCCAGCAGGAGAGGTTGTGAAACAAATCAAGAAAACTAGGAGTAACAATTCATCAGAACTCACCTGACATTTAGAAATTAAGCATTTTAAGTGAATTAAATGCAAAGGTATGTAACAGCTGAATTATTTATCGTAACTAATCTCTCACAACATGTCCTTAGTAATAGAAAAACAGAAGGTACGAAATAAGATACTGTATTTAATAGGTTTCCATATAACACTTAATAAAATACAGAACAGTAAATCCAATGTATCAGGCAAATCAGTAGCACAGCACAGGAGACTTAGTGTTGGTGGTTTAGGCGTGCATTTTCTTGGAGATTGTCCTTAACAACTACACATCTCAGAAAACTAGCTCTGATCCATGGTATAGGGACTTCGTTTTACATTTACTCTGTTACTCCATGCAGCTGAAACTGGCTCCAGTCAACTCCTAACTGGCACCTGTAAATAGCAAACATGAAATTTTTCCAGCATAAACTTGGGAATTCAGGTATAATACATACTATTTCTTTCTATGTCTAGGATTTAATATACAGCCTTTGTGGCCACCCTTGGTAGCCCAAAAAAGGGACCACGGAACAGGCACTGAAGCCGAGTTATGTGTGGCTAAGACTCCCAGCAATCTTGGCACTAACACATGCCATTAGGAGGTCTGCTGAGACACCTTTAGAAGACCATGGAGGAGAGAAAGAGAGGAGGACCCAAGAAGGTAAGTCCAACTGCTTTTTGAAGTGCAACTTTTCAACACTAAACCCATCTCCTCTCCTCTGTACTCTCTATTTTTGGTAGCAGTCATAGATGCATCAGTAGCCTGGGCAACTAGGGGACTCTGTGCCAAGCACAAGGTCAAGACCACGTCACTGTGACAGAGCACACATAACCTTCATCCTGTGAGTTACAGGCTCAATTTGGCCTCTCACCAGAGTTTTGTTTATACCTCCTGAACTGGAAGGTTGGCCCTTCAAGTTTTGATCAATTGCGATGATTTCTGATGTTTCCCTATTCCTTTCTAGTTTCTAATGAAAACCTTTTCTTGAACTAGATTTACTAGTCACATTTCACTGGGGCAGTGCAGGCTTCAGGTTGCCTGCAAAGCATCTGTTAAAAGTACCAGTACGAGGAATTTGGAACTACTTATCGAGTTCAGGAGAAGAACATGGCAGCCAGAGTGCTGAGGGCTCCCAGTCCAAGTAGGCAGGTTCTGGGCAGCACCCCACAATCATCATTCTGTCAAGAGCCCAGTGAAGACAGAGGTACCATCCACAAGACCTCTGTCTGCAGATGGCACTCTGCAGGTCCTTGATCCCGAGTCCTCTGCAGACAATGTGCTATTCAGAGTCTGGGTTTGGGTCCAGACAGATCTGGCAAGCCTAGTTATGACTCATTGGTTTTCTTTAGAATCCTGTACTCCTCAAATTTTTGTAGTTTCATAATAAGCCTCCTCTAAGTTAGCTGAAAACTGTTAAACATCTGTTCCTGCTCCTATTGTCAAAAATAAAGCAGTCTTCTGTTTGCCTTCATTTTTATTGGCACCCACTACTTGAGCATACAGAGCAAAACTCAGTCTAAATATTTTCCAATTCTATTTCCAGAATAAGTTTCAGTTTTGATGACTATTTTTCAGTGCTCCAGTCTACCATTCAAGCCACTTTCTTTACTATAGTTTTAGTCCTGGTACAGTTTGTTGTTGAAACCATGGTATGGCATGTAAACCAAAACATACGGACGCACCAGAATCAACTCTGTGATTTTCTTGTAATTCTGAAAACACCCTTTTATTACAAACAAAAGCATCGCTCAAATACCTTAATACCTTATAACAATAGAGAAAACTGCTGCAGGAGACAGGGAAACATTTTTACATAAAGGTTAATTTTACAACCAGCATTTCATGTGGTTGGCTCCCCCTATGACTAGCTGAATCCTTTATTTCTCTTTCTATAGGCAGTTTCTCAGACACCTGCACCTGAAAGTGTTCAGGGTCACTCTCATGGTCACTACTTACTCTCCTGAGAAATACCGTTTGCAGCTCTCATCTTTTACACATGTTCCCATTTAGGAACTAATATTCCTATCTACCTCACTTTATTTGCTTAAAACTGCTACTACCTCTTACTGCTCTGTTTACATCCAGTTGCCACTTTGCTGCTTAAATATATTTTTACTGAAAATACTGTATTTACTGTTCAGGAACCATGATTCTGGGTACCTAAGTAGTATAATTCAGGGTACCTCTATTTAGTAGAGTAAATCCAGTTGCCTCTGCCGAACTTAACATGGGCTTCTGTCTGTCTGGGCAGCATCGAAAGGTCAAATTCTCAAAACCTTAGTGTGTCCTTAGCTCCCTACTCCCTAATTTACAAAAGTTTAGATTTGAAGTATTGTAACTCTTGGCTTCCTATTCTCAGAGGGTTGCGATTAGCAGTGCTTTCCATTCTAGGCAGTCAGGGGCTACAACCAGTCTGCTTTTACTAGGTCAAGATCAATCATCCAGCTTTGCTTGCCTGATAGAACAGCCTTTGCAGATAGCTGCCAAATGACAAAATACACACTATCTTGACTGTGTTATGTGCTTTTTTTCCCTGAGCCCTTGGACTATTAATTATTCCATCAACAACTATTAGATATGAAGGGGATGCGCTACAGTGATGGCCAATAGTTTCTATTTCATAATGACATAATAGTTCCTAGCTGCCTCAAATCTGTAAAATCTCTTCGGTTTGTGCCCCAAACCTGGTCATGCTGCAATTCAACCCATCTTGCATAACCATCTTGAAATTCACTGGAGGGATATACAGGCAGCATCTGACGTTGCAAATTAAAACCTTAGGGATAACCACGCAGAAGTATTGCCAGGATTCCTCTTACCTTCATGATACTGGTTGATATTCAGTGTCCAGACCGCTCTCTGAAGAGTTAGGTTTCCTTAACACAGAGACAGAAAAACATTCTAGGTTGCTTGTACAGCAAGAAACAGCCGTCCTCACTTTGTTAACAAACACACAAAATATGCATAAGCAGTCTGTTTCCCCGATATCATTGCTCTGTAATCTGTCAGTGTTTTTTGAAACGACACATGTGAAAGGGCTTCTAAATTCTGTTCTGTCAATCATTAACAAAAACCTCTAATAATAGTTGACCGTAACTCAAATACTATAATCCTTTCCCACTATTCCCACAGACTAATACATCTTAAATGGTTCTCTCACTAAAACAAATGGTTAATTGCAAGCATTGAAAACTAGGTTGAGCCACAGGGAATTACGATTTCTGGTCTATTCCCTGTCAAACTCCACATACAATTTCTTTCACTCATACAATTCCCACTCAGTACACATGCAAAACTGTTTGCTGCTGACAAGTTCAGCAGCCGTGTGAAGAAGTGAGACTAAACGGCAACACTGCTTTCTCAGGAACAAGAACTGTCTTCTCAAAGCCTGAGGCATATAGCCAGGGCTGTTAAAAGGCAAGCATGCAATCTCTAGCTGTATTTTTCTGGGGATGAGCAGAAGACCACAGCCTGTCTCACACGCTTCAGTAGAAGCAAATGTACTAACAAAAGTGAAGCCGGGAAGGTTTTGATGCAAGACATACAAGAAATCCTCTTTTCTTAAATATATAATTGTTTTTATTACTGTTGCGGGAAGATGTAGGAAGAAAACTCTCACATTGCACACACCAAATGATATTAGTTATTTTTGGTTTTTTCTTGATACTGACAAATGGTAAATACATTCAGAAAGACATTTTCTAGCCTTGGTGACAAAGAACACCCTTTTCTTCAGGAAAACACACCCTCACCTTCAAATTTTCTGCTGTCAGATGCACATTTTAGTTAGATTTCAGCAAAGGAGTGTGGATACTAGGAAATGCATTTCATCTCACCCGCTTGCAGGAAGCGCATAGTCTCCTTTTTTCAACAGGCTAGGTTAAAGCTTAACTCACATAAGCATACAGGCCCTAAAAGACATATGTGATTGACCTACTCAAATATACGCCCCGTACAAACATTATAGCTGGGTTTCACTATTGTGCATTAATGTGTCTTCAGTCAGGGAGGAAGTTTTCCCACTTATTTGCTAGTTTGACTTATTTTCACACCTTCATGAAACATGTTAACTCCTCTGTTGCCACTGACTCTGCACATAGCAGCGAACCATAAAAATACTTAAGAGAACCTGGGAATATATTCCCCATATGTTCCTTCAGAGCAGGGAGTGCAAGTCCCAAGATAGGCTGGGTCTTGCCAAAGCAAAGCCGGACTCCATTAGAATACACCGCACTAGGAGATGATTGAGCACTCCTGTGTACACACATGCTTCCTTCCCGGCTCCCTTCCACCTGGCTGGGCATTAGAACCACAATCTGGGATTGTACACGTTTTAGGATTGTAGGAGAAAAAAAAAAGTTACACTCATGTCTACATAACTCCAAGGGAAATATGTTTATACTCCTAATATTTGACGGCAAATAGACAGTTTGAGGAAGACTAGCTATATGCAGTAAGATCCAAAGTCTGTCAGTCACTTAACGAAGAGGCAAGTTTTTTCTCCCAGTATAAATCAAAACAACAAGAACCCAAGGGGATCCTTCCTCTACTATCTCAGGTAAGGCACCCAGCTCAGGCCACAGCTTCTGTCGTTGAATAAGAAGCTGCAGCCATCTTTTCTTTACCAATTAAGGGACAAAATTCTGGCAGAATGGAACACTGCTACTGAGGTTTGTGCAGCTGCTGCCATTGATGACCATAAACTGCCTATTGAAAATGTGGTTACCTGGGCTGGTGTCAGTGTCTGGGGCTCAGATCAGCTGGCGTGTGGCTGAACGGTCGTGAAGGCATAACCTTAGCTGTGACATTTCCTCATTTGTATATTCAGTGAAGTTCCTTCAAGCTTGAGAAGATGTTGAGTTTGACCTTTTTAAAAATGTGGTAAAGCTCCAGTCCCTATTAACAGATGCTGTATCTTTAAAATAGGAATTATTCTTTTGAGTATAACGAACAGTTCTGAATTTTTCTGGGTAATCAATGTTAAATTTGATCAACATGTAAATGTATTAAATTTATCAGATTGATTTATTCTCACTTCACTGAAAAACAAGTCTTCTGGGACATGCTACTACTTTCATGTTTTCCTTGACTGCTGTGTTTTTCTAATCTACCTAATAAACAATGACAGAAATAGAGCAAGCCATCTCTGATGTTCCATCACACCTTTTTTACCTTGAACTTTTGACTTCCTGTGGATTTGCATCTTTTAACAATTTAAAATGTCACTATTTTCAGCTGCGAACCCCACAACTACATGCAAATATTTGAAAGACATTCTTATCTCTAGTTAGATGATCTAGTAGCATACGTGCTCAGCTTCTGCAACCACAAGAGCCACCCCAGCTGTGATACTATGACATTCGCAATAATTTACAGTTCTAGGAGGAACTCTAGAGTACATTCACACTGGAAGAAAATACCACCGCAGTGGTAATAAGCATGAAACAGAATTGGCAGACTTTAAAAAAAGGACATTTTCTTTCTGGGTGTAACATTCCACATAGCCAGAACTACGAGTAGCAAGGAAGCTGCATCCTTGAAGCGGGAAACATCTGTGTATCATACCCAATGAGACCAATCCAAACAAAACCTCCCAACAACAACATCCCACAAACAACAAACCCCCAAACAACCCAAGGAGTAAGAGAACTCAAAATGGCTACGAAATGTTTTCAGTCTGCTTAAGAGGCCTAGGAAATGTTTTTGGTGTTAAGAATGGATACTCACAGTAGTATTTCTTAGCTGGCCAACACAGACCGAAAAAAGGTTAACCTTTCCAAAGGCAGTTTGGCACAGACTGCCAGAAACTGGAGTGCAAGCAATACTAATTTTAAAATCTAATCTGAGAAGCTGTTTAATGGCTATCATATCTACAAGGGTAAAGAAAGATTAATTCACTGTCAGTGCCCAAGGATGATGTACAACTTCTGTGAACATTTAAAACTTAAACAGCAATGCCAGAAGCTCAATAAGGTGGCACAGAATGACTCCAAATTACTTATTATGGGCACTTACTGAATGATAAATGCCCCTTTTAATATGTGTGTGTGTGTGTGTGTGTGTATATATATATATATATATATATATGTTGAAAAGGACAGTTATCTTCCAGTTGTTATTTCCTACAAGGAAAACAAGCCTTTAATCACTTGATAGCATTTTCTTCTGCTTGGCAAAATAAGTTTGGGAGTTTTAGCAGCATGGCCGAACTCCCAAATTTGGAATAAGTTTGTCCAAATTAGCCTTTCAACAGATCAGCAAACAACTGCTGAAAATTCTTGCACACTTAGGCTGATAACATGTTTTAATGACTACTTGCTACTATACGTATTTCAGAATTTGATAGGTGATGCTTTCAGATACTGAAATTTAGAATGCCATACTCTTCTATAAGCTTGAGACAAACACAGAGTCTAAGACTCAGTGTTGCTACCTCTGTAAACAACATGCCACGTACAAATTACTTTTCCTTTGAATAAAATGGCAGCAGCTGTCTATTTCTTTATTTTTTATTGAAGACTGGTTTCTATATTTAAGCTTTGCAGGGCTGCAAATAAATTCAGCAGTATATAATGGCACAACACAAGAGAACAAAAATTGTAGGGTGGTAATTCTTATACCCTGTTTTCTAAGAAAGTTGATTAGAAGATTTCCACCTGAAAGATAACTACTCAAGGCAACAAACAAATTTACTGGAAAAAGGAAAAATTAAAAAAAAAAAGGCCCAAAATAAAACAAATACAGTGGTTTTAATTTCTTAAGCCTTACTGCTACCACTGCCATATATGCGAACATACATATATATATTTTATGTGTTTTTTTAAATACTGACAGAAGTATATTGACACAGACTACTTTGGTTTGAATGTGTAGATTAATCAAGTCTAGATAAATTGGCTTCTCTCTGAAAGAATGCATGAAGCTGTTACCCCTGCTGTTTCCACAGTATACTAATACCTCTCCATATTAAACAAGTGTTTGTATTTTCTCTTCAAGTATGTGACAAAAAAAATATTAATTTTTTTCTAGTTATAGCTACTTCCAAACTGGGAGTGTTTGGGAGGATGCAACATCAAATTTACAAATATGTCTGATTAAACAACTTAAGAACATTATTCTTGAACTTTTATACGATAATGTGGCAATAAAGTCATCAAAACTGGCAGGAAGAAGACATCAAGGCTTAAAATTGCAAAGCTTTCATGGAGGTGAAAATATTTACAAGGCAAGAATCTTCCATTCTGTCTTTTCCACTTCAGTCAGTCACTGCTATATATATATATTCCAGCTAGCCCACCTTATCAGTAACTATGCAAAATGGATCAAGAACATATATAAGAAGCAGTAATAAAATGCAGACTGGGTACTGATGATTGTTAAACAATTTTTTTCTACCCTGGTCACCACAATGTGACAAATTAAATGACTGACTAACTGGTTTCATGCAGGAGAGTTTAATTAAAAAAAAAAAACAAACCCCCACACACCAAAATCCCCACACACTCTGTATTCTTTTACAGTAAATTAGGAAGATCAACCAGTTACTTCCTTTGCATAGAATGCAGGATGAGTAAACAACAGCAAAAAATGAGTCTAAAGAGGAGAATGGAAAATCCCAACACATTTTTCCCCCTTATGTAAAGCTTGCAAAATTAATTCCTTACTAGAACTGTTGCTCGTTACACTGAAGATAACCGACAGCTTGCTAAACCAAAACTAGGACCACCATTCTCTTTTTTTCCTTGCAAGAGCAAGACAAAAAAGAAAATTAAGTTAAATGAAGAACAACAATCTTCAACTACTGCACCTGCTTCACCCCGCTGCCGTGTGAAAGACCCACCCAATTAACAGGACAGACTACATGAGTCATGTACTTACATGTGGGAAACCGGTAAGGTAAATATATACAAAACAGTTATCAAGCACAAAGTAAACCCAGAAGAAAAATTAGAGGAAAAAATATGTCCACTAATCTTTCAATAAAAACAAATCTTGAAGGTTTATAATAGCCTGTGAAACTCAGAGTGAAGAAAGAAACAAGGCAATGAAGTAGTTGTGCACTTTTCAGTGCAAAAATACTGCCTGGAACACAGAGTGCATCTGATTTCTAACAAAGCAACAAAAAAACTCACCAATGTAGCTGTGGAATAAGCCGTAGAACAGAAACCTCCTAAGCCGTGCGGATTTTCTCCGCAGTTCAACAGACCTCCTAGCACTTAAGGACTGAAGCCTCTTCTGTCTATCCTGTAAAAGATTTTCTTCTGTCCCAAGTAGCTTCATGAGAAACTCCGAAGATCTTCATTATCCTTGGTTGGTTTTAGATTGCCCTTCTCGAACTCATACCTTACTGTATAAATGGAGTCAATTCACAGCATGCAGAAACAAATGATCTTACTATGTTTTATTTATTGGCATTTATAATGCTTCCTGGAAGAGAAACATGTACATACTAGGAGTTCTCTGCAATTAAAGAAGAAATTTGCACAAAAAAGTTAACTGCTCAGTTAGTGTATTCACAGGATAGTGACCAGCATGAGTACATCTGTAATTTATAAGATATCTAAGCCATATTTTTAAACACTAAATGTTTCCTTCTGCTTTGGCTCACCAAAAGGCCATTTTATTCTGAAGCAGCTATATATCTTTAAACAGACACAACTACAAGGAAAGGAGAGACTGCACAGAAGCCATCTGATTTCAGTTTTCTTTATATTTGTTATAGGAAAAAAAAAGGTACCTATTCCAGTCCAGTTTAAATGTAGATTTACATTTGAAGTACCAAACTGAAACGCTCTAGCTGAGGTAATTTCAAATTCTCATTACATTTATTACATAATGCAGAATTTATTTTGGCATACTATGCGTGGCTGCTATCCTTTCAGAAATCAAACTGCCAAAGTGTCTGTAATGGAATAAAAAATTTAAAATTAAAATTCAGTATGGTCAATCCACTTCCAAATTTGCATAAATCTTCCACGATACATTAACACACAGGAGGAAAGGGGCTCAAGCAGTTCTTAAGGTAAATACAGGAATCAAAAACACTGCTAGATTTCAAGTCAACAAAAAATAAGTCACTATCTGACCTCTACATAAATAAATGCAAAGTTTTCTTGCATTATTTTGGTTTATTCTGTACAAGTTTCAGGAATTAATTTTACTTAAATATAAGTCTTACACCTATTTAATCCAGGATCTTAATGAAAATGGGAAGGTTCACAGTTCTAATATAGAACTTGCACAACAGTTATCTTAACACTGACAAAACACGGAATGGCATATAAAAAGATTTAGAAATTACACATTTTAAATTGAAGATGTTTTATCTCACATTCACTATGAAGATGACTTGTGCATGACTTTTATCCTTTAGTATGCAACTTCATTCTTTACCTGCCAAACAAAGTGTACAAGTTATCACAGCAAAATTTACAGAATAACTGATTTTGGCCTTGGTCTCAGAAAGACCTATTTACACATTTGAGATAAGTAAGCATCTTCTTCCCTTTGAATTCTATACATGTGTTCAAGCTTTAAGCTTATATTTGGATCTACAAAATCCTGCAGAATAAAAAGTCTCTCAAATATACATCTTAGACCATTAGAATACAGTGTCTTTATAAACATGAACCTATCTTTTGCTAAATTACCCACTCTCATCACACGGACGCCCCTAGAAAATAAAGCACTCCCACAGTTAACTCCTTGGTGCTGAGGGGTTTGCCTCCTGAAAGCAGATATTAGTCGGAGGGGTGTGTATATGGATGAAATCATTGCACAAAAAGAGACTACCATGCCTAATTGCCCCCAAATGTGACTAATCCTGTAAATAAGAGAGGCATGTCCTAGTGTACATTAAGTATCATAAATCATGTGTGGAAAGACTGCAGCTGCTCAGTCATCACGCTCCCATGTGTTCACTGTCTTATCTTATTCTTTGGAGTTTGTGTCATTAATTGAACATTTCAAGTAAGATCAGATTTGGCTGGAGATTTATTTATTTTTAGTTTTTTAAAAATTCTGGTTCTTGAAGGCCCACTGCCAATGGCAGATCACTTTAATGAAAAAAATGGATCTCAACACCAAAAAGTTAATGATGTTTATGTATAATTGAAACATTGGAATATTACTAAGGGGTTTTTTTGTCTTGTGACAATCTAGCAACAAGATAGATTTTGTTTTTTCTCTCAGTTTAATATTTAACCCATGCCCAAAAATGAATGACTGCTATAAAGGCAGCAGTTATTCATGCCACCGTCAGAATTTCCAAAGCACTGGTGAGTTTAGAATTAAAAGAAAAGCAAAGTACAATTACAAACAAGTACATGACTTTACAGAAGGCCTCATTGTGGTAAATTATATACAGCATAGTGTTCTTCTTTTCCTTAAAGTGCTACTATCATCATATTGATATTGTTTCTTCTTTTGTCATTTTTTTTAGTCATCTATTGTTTTAGAAGATCTTTCAGTACAGCACCAGCACTGGCATCAGGGGACACTGGCAGTGGTGTAAAAGTAGGCAATGCATCAGAAATAGGTTTCATAAGCAGATGTCCAGAATTACTAGTGGGCATTATGAGAGGCACTGCTGCAGATCGACGTGCTAAAAATGGGTTTGCATCTGGTCTTCTGCTCATTGCTGAGGCTGCAGAATCTGAAATATTAAAAAAAAAAACAACCCAAAACACTCAAAACAAAATACAAGAAAATGTTAGAAAGCATTCATAAGTCTACACAATTTTACAGCATTTGTTCACATCTTTGTGTATTACTTTTGCAACATGACAATCCTATCTTCTTGCCATAGACTGGACCTCACATGGATGCTCTCAAAGATTTTCACTCTCTCTTCTCTCATCTTGGATCTCAGCTACCACTGTTACTTTTGCTGAAGAATTCCTATATCTACACTTCAAGCTGCTACTTACAAGACTGACAAAGATCAGGGCACTCCCAGGACCTGCCAACCACGTCATGCTTATCGGCAGCTACAATTCAGTTGACAGTCCAGGCACCTCTGTGACAAGCATCAAACACCTTTTGCCAAGGTTCACTTCATGCATGCAACGTCAGGCATGAATTATCTGCCACATTGACTCCAGCACTATGTGAAGGTGCAAGGTCCCTTGTGCATGCACAACAATGCAGCACACTGGCGGGTTTCCCACCCCACAGTGTACTGACACAGCTTCCCCAGGGTCAGCCCACACTCAACCCCTGCAATAAACATCACAGAGTGTCGCAACTTAGTTTTGAGGCAAAACAACGTTTGCTCATTAGTCAAATTCTAACAAAATTCTAGTTTTAATAAAGTATTACTAAACTTTTTTTCTAAATCTAAGAACTGACTTGTCCCTCCTCACCTTTCCCCATCAAATCATCAGTCAGGTCCAGGTGTAACCTGTTCTCAAGGTTCCTACACCAAATGTAGAACAGAAACCAGACTAACATTCCTGTATCATACTAATTGTTTGGATAAGTGATTTCATTCAGCTTTTTTTTTTATTTTAAAAAAGATCTTACATCATGTAAATATCCCAATTCTCATAAATACATTTCTATGTGGATATTGTACTGGTATTTGTGTTCAGCACTTAGAAATTGCTACCATATAGTTTATTTCAAGGAACAAAAAACTTAAAGCACCCAAAAAACTAAAGGGATATATATATATATATATATATATATAATGGGTGTCTAGTTTTACAAGCCAGCAATTTATCTCCTGAACGGAGAAAAGGAACCAATAATTTCATTCTTCCAGACAAAGAAATAGGTTTTTTTGTCAAGTAAAATAGGTACTGTACCTATTATATTACTGTTACACTACAGTAAGTGTAGTTACAGTAAGGAAGAAGAGTAAAAAGAAAGTTAAGTTTTATTTAGGTTTATTTAAAAAGTAAAAAAAATACTGCTTTCAGAGATAAACTGGTATTTCACAGTAGACATTTATACCTTGGACATCCAACTACTTTAGGTGAATTGAAAGACTTTTTAGCATCTCTCTCTCTGTATATCTATACAATACATAGTATTTGGGGGTTGGGTTTGTTGGGGTTATTTGAGTTTACAATTAAAAGTTTCAATCAAAACAAGCTGCAAATCAGCAGGACTGTATTAAGGTGAAGTTTTAAACGTACGTAAAAAATTAAGTACAAACTGGATCAGCTAAACTGACAAAGAGCATTAATTTCACTATACATAATACAAGCATAATTCCTCTCTGCCTTAGAAAAACTGAAGTCAATACTCATGCACAGCTTACAGAGATTTCAAATCACGCCATCTACTGATTTTGTTTCAGTCCTCTCTGAGCAACCCGGTCCTACATACCAGAGAGGCACTACAAGGCTGGTATTACCTGCATTCTTCACTCAGTGATCTGATCAACAGGAATACTGAAAATCAGGACTCTCTTCACTGATACCGTACGGAGTTGCCTGCATAGCATCTGTTTGGCTCTAACAGGTGCTGTTAAATCCTTTCCATATCTAAGGGAATTTGGTCCTTCTAATATTCTGTATTGAAATTTTAGGAAGTAGGGTATAGAAGCAGTGGGAAGGAGGAGTGGGAGGAGAAGGAAACAAGGGCATGAGGGGAGAAATCAAATTCATAGTTCATAAGTGAGGAAGCACAGAATCACTGAAATCCCCTTGAAGATTCTATCTTTAGTTATTTATGTGCTGTGTAAAGGTTCAGATTTCCTTTAAATGTTACCTTGCATTTGACTGTTGGATGGAGTACTGCTAGTTTTACCAGTTCCTGCTGCTCCTAAAAGTTTCATATCATGAACAGACAGCTTGGGTGGAGGAATACTTGGGCAAGATTCTGTTTCGAGGAATTTCACAAACAATTCTGAAAAAGACTACAAGAAGCTACTAGTTATTATATTTTACTGATGCTCTGTTGAAAAATATCTAAGTTAAAAATACATACATAAAACAAAAAGCTGTCAACAGGCTCTCAAG
Source organism: Falco peregrinus (assembly GCF_023634155.1). Lineage (NCBI taxonomy): Eukaryota > Metazoa > Chordata > Aves > Falconiformes > Falconidae > Falco > Falco peregrinus. The sequence goes on from NC_073721.1 coordinate 88,236,473, forward strand.
AACTTTGTATTGGTACTTTGTGACAAATTTATTTTCAAAATACACAGGTTTTGGTTGTCTCAGTAAGTGATATTTATGTGAAAATTATACTCTAAAGATAACACTCATGTCCACCATGGTTGCATTATTGATTTACGCCAATTGTTTCAAGAATCCCATGCTGCTACTGAAATCACAGTATTTCCTGAGCATGGGCTCAAGCAAATCACTCTTCCAGAAACACATAGAACTTAAAACATTTCTCTGTCAAATAAAGCAATGGGTTTTAAAAGTCTTGAATAAAGGAAACATGGAATGACTAATGTGTCAGTAGCATCACATAATGGAATCTTGCTTAGTAAAGCCTGTGCTATACATAGAAAAGCATTGATTTTCCTCTTTTATGTCTGTAGTTAATCAGACCACAATCCTCTGGTGGCCTAAGTGCCTGCATTGTTTTTGTGGGCAAAACCCCAATCCCTACACTTCAAGATAATTTACAGGAATCAGTTCTCACTGTGCTTTTCTAGCTCAATAAGCAAAAAATGAATGTTAATCCCAAAAGCCCAATCCCTCAGTGCTCTAATCTTGAGAGTGCTTTTACTGGTCTGCAAAATGGAAAGTTCCACAGATAAACTGCTCCCATGGATGATGCCGAGAACTGTTGCTTTACAGTATTTGAAAGCTTAAAATATCAGCTTTATTATGCTGAATATAAGAAGTGCTAGCTGCAGCAGCTAAGAAAGCTTTTCAAATGAAATTCAAAGGACACATGGGAACACAGTCATCAAAATATGATGTCACAGTCTTCTACACTGCTGAGTGTCACACAGTCCCAGACTCCCACATGTATTTAACCTGTCAGCTTGCAAGATCAAGTCCATACTGTAAGAAGCCAGTGATCCCAGGAACCAGTGGAACAGCGATTTCTGTATTAGCCCAACACTTAGCATTGTATAATTTTCATCAATGCCTACATATTTATTTAGTGCAGGAAAAAAATCCTTATGGCAAAGCAGTTGCACAAAACCAAATAATCTTAAGATACTGCAGCATCAATACGTGAAGCTCAATATACTGATGAGCCGAACATCGGCATTAATATGCAACTGCCCCATTTTTTCCACTCAAACAGAGAATGCACACAATTCTTACACTATTAAAAATGTTCTGATGAGTTGGCCTCAAAGGTGTACTAGGGACACTTTTTGACCCAGCTCCTCCACCAAGCCAGCCAGTCACCCAACTTGTAACTCCTCTTTGGTCTTCAGATAATAACTAGAAAGTATTAAAAAAAAACCAAAAACAAAAACCAAAAAAAGTTAAGAAACTAAAAATAAAGCAACAGGTAAAAGAAACTGCAACACTGTGCTCATTATATTTATCATAACTACATGGTAATTACACAGATAAATAATAAAAAAAAAATCTCAAAACTTTAATTACTGTCAAAAATTTATTCTCTGCCTCCCAAAGACTGGCAGTTTAAAACCCTGGCTCTTTACTTAAAAACATAAGCCCCACCTTCTTCACAATACCTAGTGGTACATACAAAACTGGCTTACTTTTCTGTAACTGATATATTACATGTTATAAGACATAACAGCACAAAGTTAAATACCTACCCTTCCACATTAGCACTCCTCAGCAAAATGAGATCCACTCTATTAAAATAGTGTTATCAAAAGATTATATTAAGATCAGCATGTCCCACAAAAAATTAATTCAGATGAAGAACAAAACCCACACTTTCCCCACAAGAAGTAGGGGGACAGTTACATTTAGTTTAGCAGCAAGTCATTCTATTTTCAGGCAAGGATTCCACAAATAAAAAGGGAAGTCTAGTTTTCTACGAAGTATTACCTGATCAAGTTCTTCCTTCTTTATTCCCAAGATACTTCCCATTAACCTTAACACTTCAGGACGTTTATTTTTTGGAGTATGAAAATGTCCAACAAAGAGATTTCTCATCAGGACCCTGGAGAACAAAGGAAGACTGTTATACAGTAATACTGATGCAATTATTCCTCATACTCTTGCCTAACTTAAAATAATCCAAATAAACAAATCTAATGCAAGGAACCAATTTCCTTCCCCTACAAGTTATAACATTGCTTATACAGAAGTGTCAATTTGGACAGCATTAGCAATACTTATGCAGTAAGGTGAAACTGAGTTGTGCCTGAGCAAGTCTGACATAAGTACTACAAGTAGGGACAATATTTATTCTTGATTCAGGAGACTGTTTAAACAGACACTTAACTGCAGACATGCACGTCCCAAATCAAGACATAAGCAAGGGAACAGGGGAACCCATTTGTCTACCCCTGTTTCAGTTCAGGTAAACAGAGTGTGGGGGGTGGGGAACCCAAACAAACAAACAAAAAAAACCACTAAAACCCAGGAAGAGGGGTTTACACAACATCCAGGTGATGCTAGCTACATGGGAGGGCTTGCTGTTCACACCTTAGACATAACAGACTTTCATTAAGAACTTTTATCTCCATTTGCAGAACTCAAGCTACAGAAGTGCACTTCAACTTAAGAAAAATATCAGTAATCCAAATTTACATACACACTGGTTTCACTAATAAAAATTACTATTTACAACCACCAATCGAAAAATGCCAAAGTAATCAAAGTATAATTACAAGATCACATACAGAAGCCCAGTTCTGCACTACTTTTACAGCTGTGTTAGTAACATATCTGAACACTGTGAGGAATAAAAAGTGTGTACCAAGCCTTTCACTAAAGACTTACTTGTCCACTTTTCCTTCTGTGCTGTTCATAAGATCCATTAGTTTATTTTGTACATCTTCTAACATTTCTCTTCTAATCTCACCTATAAAATGTTAGGTCATAACAAATAAATAAAAATTGAAACTCTGAAACTTTGTTGCAAAACTTATTAATAACACACATTTTAAAATAACAATATGTTAATACTGTTATGGTACTTTTTAAAAAAAACAAAATTAGCTTGATTTTGCATAAAAAGGGTCAATCTAATAAGTGATCATTATTTTAAATTGGAAGCTAAAACTTCTGAAATGATAATACTAAAATACAGGAACACACAGAAAATAAATAAATTGCTGAAGTTCTGATGAACTGCTGTTCCTCCTAGGTAATACAGAACTGGAAACAAACGCTTGATTAAGGGCTATAGTCCTGTGGTGACAATCTTTTTCATAACCTGACCAAACTGTATGTTGGCATCAGGTCTTTTGATCTTCGTACTTAACCTCAAGTATTTCCTAAACCCAGCTATTCTGCATATTCTACTATCAGGTTGCTAAAGCCTTGACGTTCTAAGCAGTTCACCAGTCTCCCAGGAGAATTACTGCCTCACGGAGCCAACATCCGTAACTTGTTGCAGGTCTCTTCTGTTAGGACCCTTCCCACTCCTGTTAACTGATTGAAGCTCTTGCAACAACGTGCTGGAACACACTAATGTATCCTAGGAGCAGTGCTGCTCTCCACAATTTGGTATAGCAGCAAGAAAGGCTCTGCAGAGTTTTATGCAAGATTCCCCATACTTTTGGGAATATAAATATTCAGTTAAAAAGTGGCAGACGTGAAATGCCACAGCTACCACAAACAGAAGGCAAAATTGAGAGGAAAATGGCAAGTACTTTCAGCCTGGCATCACGGCCTACAAATTAAATGAATAGGCCAGTATAAGTTAGTTCATATGAGCTTGTCTAGGAGAGCGTTAGGAGTCACTACACATATTTTCTGCCTTTTTTGCATGCTGCCTCCAAGTTCTGATATTTTTCTATATTGGCTGCAATGAAATCTGTTCATCTGGGATATCACAACACCAATACCAGCTTTCTTGGCCTACACAAAGGATCCTATTTTTCCTCTCCACAAACCCAAAACAGGAACTATTAAAACAGCAAGAGAGGAGTTTAGATTCTGCATTCGCTACTGCTAGAGCTTTTCAGCTTTCTGAAGTTCCTGACCTTAATCAATTATTTTTCCACTATCTACACACTTGAGCGCCATGACATCAGAGTGTTTAATGAGGGAGATACAAACATAGTAGCCCGTTTCAATAAAAGGAACCATGGCATGATATTGTTATATTCACTCTTGCCCAATAATTTCACAGCACCAACTTCTCTACAATTCTAAGATTCCACTAACACAAATTACTTGTTAGGTCAAATACAGAATACACCCAATTACCCCAACCATTCTATGCCAGTAACTCAGGCTTCCTCTGACCTCCCACAAAACTATAAAATAAAGCTCACAATAAAGGAAAAAAAAACTCTCCTAAAAGTTTTACTTGCCATAAATATTTTACAACATTCTGATTGTAAGGAAACCAGGCACAAAGAATAAAATTATCTGATGTACAGGTCTACACAAGTTTATACAAAAAACACAGGAGTAAAAGTGCTAGAAAAACTTCTCACTTAAATCCCCAAACAGGATTTAAGAACATTGGCAGCAAGAAGTTTTCAGACAAGGAAAAAAAAAATAATTACAAGGTACAAAGAATTCTTAGACGATAAACTAAAAAATGGATATACCTTAACACAGTAAAAATAAAATTTTTCTCCAAAATGGGGTTCTACAAGATACTACCTTTGAACTCACTTTTTTCCTAATAAAAGTAGAAGTAAGTCTTAATCACACAAAAAAGGTTGAAAAATACAACATGGACTATCCATGTGAAAACCAACTCTACCCCATAGTTATATAAGCAGAAATGGCGAGCTTTTTCTCTTTTCCCTCTCTAAGGTTGAATGCTTATCTTCAAATCCTATGGAAAAACTGCTGATCAACTTAAATGTCCCTCCCCTAATTAACAGTGCTTCATTTAAAAACCAAAACCAAACCCACAAAAGATACACTTTTCTTGTAGTTAATTTCTAAAAAGCCTCAACATCTTTGTATGGAAAGTGACTTTTATAAAGTTTATATCCTTCAGATCATCCAGGATGCATGAAATACATTCCACTTTAGTTTGCACATGGCCTTCAATCTTTAATAAATGCATGCCACAAGTAAGTTGACACAACATGGTTCTCAACACCAATAACTCCATGGAACCTGCACAGACTTCTGGTATACACACACCAAAGAGCTAGGCTGTGAAATAGATGCAACCTAATACGTCCCGTTCAAATACTCCACATCTTTATATAAATGTTTTACTTCACAGACATGAATTTTAGAAAGTACAGAGTAGAACAAACTAACTCGTGTCATGCTGGGAAAGCTCCTATTCAAGGAACATAAAGATTAAACTCCTTATTCAGAACAAGTTAAAACCCAAACAAAATTATATATATTATACAACAATACATCTTGTAACAACTACATCCATATGCACTGAAATCAATTCCAATAGTATGACAGCTCTTCAGCACCACTCCCTCTCAAAACACCAGGGTGAGGCACAGAATTAATCTATGGTTTTAAGGTTTAAACTTACTTAAATTATGGTACTTTGTAAATGTGGTTAAATAGGAGCCCAATACTTGAACAGAAACATTGTCAATATAATTATGGAATGATAACAGCTGTAGGAGCATACACAGTAGCTGAATTATTTGGGTCGCCACAGAGTAAGAGAATTAAGCTAAACTACTAATGCTGCAAAAAGACAAACAGCATCTGAAAACAAGTTTCAAGTATATGTTATGTTGTCGCTATTGCTCTTCAAAGCAATACCATTATGAGTTTCCTTTTCAATTTTTATTTGTGATGAATTTTAAAACAAATGTATTAACAATTTAAATGAAATGTTACTGTTTGGTGTTTTTTTTTCCTGACAGAAAGATCTTGTATCAAAGAGGACCAACTTTTAAGGACAGCTACACAGCTATATTCCATCCACAGTGACTATGCAACTCTATCATTAAACATATTTTTTAAATGGAATATTTCCTTCTAAAATAGAATTTTACAGTTGAAAAGGACTTAAAACTTGTATTTCATGTGTATGAAGACTGAATAACAAAAAAAGTCCAGAGCCAAAATTCAGCATGGACTGCTGTAAACCAGACATTTACAACAGTCTCCAGTAATTTGTTAACCATTTATGGCAATCCAGAAAACTGCATCTGGTACATCGTATACTTTTCCATTAAAATCACTTCTCCTGCCAAAAAAAATCTATAAAGAAATCCTTCAAAAGATTTGGCCAACAAAACTGTGTCTGGGAATGTATTTGGCCAATTTTCAATAAGACATTATGTGTTTTCTTGTGTAAATAGAGAAAATGGAGTGGTCTCCTTTTTTCAGTAAAAATTATAATTTATTCTACAACATTAAAGTGCTGTTTCCTTTATGCAACAATCCCTTTTCAAGTCTCTTAACAAGTAAATAGCTTGCCAATACAATATAGCTTGATAAAATACTGAGATTCAGTTTTCTCTTGAAGTTCAAATCCCTCCTGCTTTCATATGCAAAATTAACCACTAATGAAGAGCTTCCCATTTCAGAGTGCTGTATTTGCCTACGTCAAAGTTAATTTCAATCCAGGGTGTTTGAACACTTTTGCTGTAAATGTCTGTAGTGAGACAGAGATTCAAAAATGTCAGTATTTAGTTGGACTTGAACTTTAATTTAGCTTGTAAAATTCATATGTGAACTCAGGGCGCACTCCTATGATGCCCATTTGGATGCCAAATTGCACTTAGACACAACTAAATTTAAGTAAGTACACATTAAATTATGTAGTAGAACGGTCGTAACTTTTTGTAGAGTTCTTGCTGAAATTGTGAAGACTTTCAAATGACTTTTCACACCAACTATTTGATCATAAGCAAGTATGTCTTAAGAAAATATTGTTTATTTCGAGAACATAATTTAAACATTAATAGCAATAATTAGTTGTACATATTCAGAGCAAGAGTTACCACAGCATCCAGCAGAGATGGTGTTCCAGGTCTTCCCCAGCAAGCCTTAATTAAAGGCATTCATCCAAAAATTTCCCACAGACATGGGGAAAAAACCCCCAGAAAGTAAGAGCTGTTAAGTGATCACAGAGAGTGAGAAACCTCTGCTCTTCAAGGTCCCTTTTTAGAGCCACTTCAGGAACCAATCACAAGTTTTCCTCTGATTTTAGTTATCCCATATGCTCAGTGAAAGCCTGACCAGGGGATGCTGCAGTAATAGAAAAATACCATGACCCTCAGAAATAAAGGAGGAAAGAGAAAGCAGGTCTCAGTTGGTAAAAAGGAGGAAAAGACAGATAAAAAAAAAAAAAGAGAGAAAAAAGCCTAATTAGTATTCCCTCAGCAGTCAGTACTCTTTAACAATTTCACCCATATCAGAACCATTGTGCAACTAGACACAGAGAAGTGTCTTTCCCTCTTGGCTCAATGAAACATTGCAGACAAAATTACAAGTCAGGGCTGAAATGTAAGTACAGAAATCCAGCAAAATTATTATTAGGACTAAGTCCTGCTTGCTGTGACTCCTTTCTCATAAAAACTAAAATTAATGCAGTAATGAAAAAAGTGACCTTATGTTACTCATTGCTATTCTGTCATCTCTTACGTGCGTCTGAGCTTATAAATCTTACTGATGTTTCATGTACAAATACATTGTATAGAAATTTAATTTCATATTTTTCCATTTGATTAGACTAAATAGCATAGGGCCATAAAACAGAAATACATTGAAATGGCATCAATTTTTAGTAAAATGTTATTCTACCTTTTTAGGCTTTCCTAAAATGTGTTTATAATACTAAATGTGTTTATAAAAGAGAAGGCTACGCATCTCCTACATAATTCACGTTTCTGTGATGTCAGAAAGAGGAAAAAACGCAAACCCAAACCACATTCCAAAACATTAACAGAATCACAAAATCAAAGAAACATTTATGTTGGAAGAGACCTCTAGACCTCTAGATCATCTAGTCCAACCCCTCTGCTCAAGCAGAGTCATCTACAGCAGGCTGTCCTGGACCATGGCCAGTTGGGTTTTGAATATCTTCATGGATGGACACTCCACATCCCTGGGCAACCTATTCCAATTTCTGACCATGCTCACCATAAATAACTTTCCTCTTTTTCATAAATGTTTCTTCTGGCAAATTCCTCTACCAGCTGGCCAAGTTTTGTCTTCAAATCCAAAGTAATAAGATTCATCAAATATTAGAATACTTAATCTGAGAACAATACGAATGGCATATTTCTAAATATGAGCAATCAGGAAGCTTATTTGAAATGAGATTTAAAAATACAGTCTAAAGATGCGTCCAAGACCTTCCAAATAAACTCTTCAGACAGCCTCATATCCATGCAAGAGCTGCTTTCTCTACATCTCTAACCAACAGCACCCCCTTTCTCTGTACCTCACTGTATTCCTATGTCTCTGTCAGTTAGGTAGGTAGTTACTGTGGAAAAATCTGACACCACTTAGTATTTCACAAACTTTTAAAAAACATACTTACAGAGGTAAATCAAGGGCTTTAGTATTTAGGGGGGAAATAACACCCAAACCAAGCAACCATAAAACTCACTGACTACAGGACTTCCTTTTGAGAAAGATCCCTAACAGAAGGTAAACATACTTTTGCAGATATCCTTTATAAATAGGGAAGTCCTCAAAAGGTGACAAGAGAATTATTCTTTTCCTCATATGAAACACATTTTGCAAAGTTTCTAGGAATACTACATTGTCATCTCAGCTGCTTGGAATGTTTTAAGCAGAAACATAAAAAAGCAGGTACCTTCTTTCTTAAGTTCTTCAATCTGCTCCTCTTTGACGTCAAGCTGCTCAGTAAGCCTTGATGCTGCATCCAGTGCGGCATTTGCCTCTCCTAAACTTTCCTGAATAAAGCACAGGAAAGGGACAAAAAGACAAGCAAGAGAGTTCACTATCACAATTATGCTAATTCAACACAGATAAAACGTAACAGATGCAGAGGCTTCAACTCGTTCTTTAGAATAACTGGATTGTAAACATTCTCAGAAAATGGACAGTCAGCAGAGGAATACTACTTTGCTGACCTTCTTATTAGTGCCCCCCTCTCTTCCAAGGAAGAGAGAACAATTGTATAACGATGTACTCGTAAGACAGTAACAACACAGTAGTCAAAAAATTCAGTCAACAATTAATATTCAGTTTCATAGGGTTCAATTTCATTATTCAGCCTACCTGCAGTGATATAACTTTTTCTTCTAACTTTTCTGCTTTTTTCTTCCATTCTGCAGTCTGGTTTTGGTGTTTCTCCAGTTCTGCTGAATACATAGCTTTTTCTTCTAAAGGGTTAAAACACAAACCAAAACATCTTGATTCACAACATGTAACTCTTTTTGGGATATGCAATTACAAAACCTCAGCATTATCATATCTGGTCTTCATAAGGTAGAGGTGGAATTCCAATTTCATAAATGCCATATTGACCACCAGTTTTCACAGGGCCAAAATTGGTTTTGAAAGTTTTTTTAAAAGACAACAGCTTCTGAAACTCAAGCTATGAAAACGGAAACCAGGTAATTAATAATTAAAAAGCACCAAAATCTGGTAAGTATCCCAGCCGAAAAATGCTTGTTGCGATCTTTATTTCTTGACAAAACTTACCCTGTTGGAATTGCTCTAGTACCATCTGCAGGTTGGCCAGTGACAATGCATACTGCTTCACTTGGTCCTGTGAGATGGTGAGCTGTAGCACAGTCTCATCTCTCTGCTTGGAAACGAGGTTTAACTGCTCTTGCAAAGATTCAACTTGCAGACTAGCTTGATGACTTAATGAAAATAAAAGAATAAAACACATTATTTATGAAGACAGTAACAGAAGTCATCAGAGAGAAAACTGAATTCCAGCAAAAATAGCTTACCTTTAAATTTCCCCCCCCAATCCATTTAAAAATAAAAAACAAACCTAAACCCCCCACACATACACCAAAAAAAACCCCCGAAAACCACCACCACAAAACCAACAAAATATTTTAAATAAGTCTGGTAAGAAAATTTTGGCAATAAAAAAAATCCCAACTACTTTTGTTTGAAGTGCATTAGAAAAAGAAAAAAATAATCTTTGTTGTTCATTATCGTCACAGTGTCTTTATAAAAAAATAATTCATATCCTGCTAATTGTCTGCTTCAAGTACTACAGGAATCAATAGGTCTTTCTACCTATTTTTACTTTTAAAGCCAGACTCCAAGAACTCAGTATGTCTTGTTCCATACTGACCACTGAATGCCCCGTTTAATTTCCCATTATGTAAAAATATTATGAACCCCATTTTCTCCTACGCCAGTCTTTTTAAAGAGTGCATATCAGGTGGCAAATAGGCAGTATTACTTGAAAGCTATTTGACAAGTTTGACGAAGAATTAAGAAACATTCTGATGAACAGCTTTAACAGAAACTTCTCCCAACTTTTCCACTTCCTCCCCTATTTTTCACAACAAATTCTGCTCAACGTTCTCAGCAGAGATTTTTAAGAGCAGAATCCACCTCTGGCACTTAAGCAAAAAAGAAAGACTGCAGCCACATACATATTTTTTGATTAAAATACTTTTTCATTTTGACAACTGTAATAAGATGAAAAAGAATTATTTTGCCTGAAGTAACCAAAATTCCTTTAAATAAAACAGTATTAAAGCAGTCAAGATAGGCGTTAAGTTTAATGCCTGGGTTTTCATTGTTCTGGCTGAAAAATGCGATTATGGCAAATAAATAAAAAACCACAATTGGCTCTAGCCTCCCAGATTGTGCTATCCATGAGAACTTCAGTGTATCTTGCTTCATATATATATGCACTACAAAGGAAAGTTTACAGCAGCGTATAGTTTCCACGGTATCAGCTATAAAGTAAGGATGTGAACGCAATTCAAAGCATGACAGTCACATCTGTGTATTGAAATAAGACTATTTCAAAATGAATGAAGATTTGACTTCAAAGTAAGTCCAGTCCATCATTTTTGTTCCGACACAATTAAATTGATGGGTCGAGGGATTTTTGTTGTTTCTAGTTCTAGCACTGTTAAAGATGTGAGATTTCAATAGTTGCTACAAAACTGACAAATACTTTTAAGTCCTCAGGAGTAGCCGCGTCTATTTCAAATCATCTTCCTGATGTAACAGAAGTTCCTATCGTTTTGTTTTCTCAAGTGCTTAGCGTGTTATAGAATGGTAATTCAGTAAAATAAAGCAATCAGTACCAGTCTTGCTAACACCACTACTGTATAAATTAAAAGACTACCTGGCATTCTCCACTGCAGTAGATGAGGACACAAGTTTTTCTTCCAAAATCAGAATTTTCTTTCTTAGCTTGACCTCTCTGTCTTCTGCAGCTAAAGCTTCTCGTGTGTAGGAGTCTTCCATTTCTAAAAGGTGATTACGTAACCTCTCCAGTTCCTGATTTAGGCGTTGCTCTTTCTCACGCAAATGCTGTACCTATGTAGAACATAACTTAAGTTGTTCATATTAAATTATTTTTATGAAAGGTGATAAACACAAAACATGTCCCTTGAAGCACACTGCTTTTTACAAGTGATTGTTACCAAAAATAATCCACAAAATATTACAGACAGAATTTCTTACTCTTTTTCTTTTACTTCTTGTGACTGTAAATTATTTTGTGGCATACCTCGCCCTGAAGGGCACTGCTCTCCATTTGCTTCTGTTTGAGTGCTACCATGACTTGGTCTCTCTCTTGCTGAAAAGTAACGGCCTTTTCCTGCATTGACTTAACTTCACTTAACAGTTGATTCAATTCTCCTGTGTTGCCCTGTTGAAGACACAAACAAGCATTTCAAACATGGCAAATAGTTTTGCCAAAGGAGACAGTCTTTGCCCACAAGTGCATGAAGACAATAACCGATATAACAAGGAAAAGAGCAGGACACCAATGGCCCTACAACACAGAAAAACATTCAAGGAAAATATTATTTTGAAGTTATTTTACCCACATGTTACAAGATGAAGTAAGACTTACTGCTAAAAGACACTATACAGATGCATTGTCTTAACTGACTGCTGAAGTGAACAAATAAATACGTACCTATCTTTAGATGAGAGATGCAACATGTACATTGTGTATCAAACACTTGTATACTTGAAAACTTGTTTTCCCCAGTGTTTGGAATTTATTTTCTGTGTTACCTGTTTATTACGTCATGCACATGTAAGGCATCAGCCTAGGTAGGTCAACTCGTCTGAACTTAAGACAACTAAACACATGAAGAAATCTTTAAAAACAAACCATAACATGACTTCACTCTCAAAGATTAGCCTTCAGTGAATCACAGCTATGTCCATCCCATATTCAGATGTCTAATTTCAATGAATAATGTTTCCATTTACATGCAATTTACTACAACTTAGCATATAAAGAAGTGTTAGTATGTCAGTTACACAGAACTCACATGTACATGTATCTGAAACTTTTCAGCGTACTCTTTGTGTTGTTTTGAAAGCAGTTACTTTTGTTATTTTGGATAAAAGTAAATGAATCTTTTTCTCACTAATACTTATAAGCTTCAACTACTTGTTTTTATTAATCACACTGAATATAGCAAAACCCTTTTTGCAGTAGAACCCTAAACCTGCAGGCAAACCTTCCCTCTCTATGTCATGTAACCTTCTGACACACACACAAAATGCAAAATTGTTTGAATGCTATTTTCCCTAGTTCCTCATAGCAAACACAAAGTATAACAGCAACTTCTTCAATTTGTGCAAAAAATATGTCCAGACAAATGTTTCGTGCTTGTGAAACTGAAAGCCTAAGCCACCAGTGACCGAAAGCATGCAGGCCAAAGATGTGCAATACAGAACCTAGCCAGACAACGCAGATTTCCATGAGTTAGAATAAAAAATGCCCAACATAGTAAGAGAGTGAATTTGTAAAATATTAGTATGCTTTATACAGGCAAGGCTGATGAACTTAAGTCCCAATGGTAATTCAAAGCTATTTTTCATAACATAACTGTACTTTGAGACAATGATATCTCTCATCATAGTTCTACAGTATAAACATGTTCTACAGTTCTGAACATGTATCTTAAGTCAAACTTCTCAAAAAAAAAATTAATCCTAGTTTTTCACACATATTTCAAAGTTGAGACATCCAAATGATAAATTTAAGATGACACATATTGTTAAATGTAATTAATATTTTGCTTTTCCAAATAAATTACATTGCAGATTTAGTTGGTAGTTTGAAAACACTTCAAAGACACATGAGGTGGTGAAACACTGGCACAGGCTGCCCAGAGCAGCTGTGGATGCCCCATCCCTGGAAGTGCTCAAGGCCAGGCTGGATGGGGCTTTGAGCAACCTGGTCTAGTGGAAGGTGTCCCTGCCCACAGCAGGTGGTTGGAACTAGATGATTTTTAAAGGTTCCTTTTAATGCCAAACCACTCTATAATTCTATGATTTTTTTATTGTACTTATAGCAGAGGAAAAAAAATTAATGCCAAGTTACTTAGGAATGGTTTGCATAAATACTCGTCTCTAATAATGGGCAATGCTCGTAACCTTCAGAAAATGAAAAGGGATGCTAAAGGCAACAGGGAGAACAACAGTGTGCACGGTGCAGGGACACCTGTAAGAGAAGGTTGAACAATGGCAACCAGAACGACCAAGACAAAGAGAACAGGGACCTCGACAGTACAGAGGGAAAATAAGAAAGTTATCTGTTTGGAAAAGACTACCCAGTAGGATGTATTCACCTTCAGAGCCCAGAAAGCAAAGCAAAAATATCTATATTCTGCTGTCAAGTGTTTGTCAAAACTGCAGGAAGACTTTTGCAATGTACTTAACACCTATTTCTCAAAGACAAGTGGCAATTCACACATTATTTCCTTTACTCCAGCAGTAGCAATTCATACAACACGCTGTTGACTTATCAATGACTCCATTTAATTCTTTGCTCTTAAAAAACTCTTCTTCAAATTACACACATGATAATTAATAAGCCACTGCAATTTTTCTCTGAACATACGTTTGAAAAAGGGATATTTTTCCATATGTCAAATTGAAGAGCAGAAACCTTTTATTTAACTTGTCCAATCTTTCGCTCTTTTTTTTTTTTTTTTCTCCAGTGGAGTTTCTCCAGCCGTAAAAGCAAGATACATTAACTCATTCATCTCATAGGGATGTTATGAAGCCATCATATCTGAATGGCAAACATCAGAGGAAAGCACATTGGTAAATTAGTCCTGCTGGCCCACTCTGCAGAAAAGTTTGAGCACCATACAGTAAAAATAATATAGGGTACTTAACAAATAACAAGGCCAAAGCAAAATATTAAGTAGCTGTACAGTACATGAGCAATCTCCAAATAAATGAAAAATGTATTTTATGGCTGTGCAATTAACAAATAACATTGTAAACCACTCACCTGCTGACTTTTAATTTCTTAACTTTGCAGGGGGAGGGCTGTTGTGGTAGTGTAATGCAGTAAGGTGTCAAACAGATTTCAGGCAAACACTTGATGACTACATAAGCATAAAAATGCATTACCATGTGACTAATTTTGAAAGATATTAATAAATATGAATGCACATACCTGTTCTTTTTCTTTCAACAGCTTTTCAAAAGCAAGAGCTTTTTCCTTCATTGAGTGTGACTCAAACTCTTTCTCTTTTAGCATCATTGAAAACTGCATATTAGTTTCCTGAAGTGCTCGGAATTCTGTTTCTTTTTCCCTACACTTTGCAACTATTTTTTCATTTTCTTCTTTCAGTTTTCGAATATCCATTTCTAAAATTAGATTTCTTTCTTTAAGATTAGTCACAGCTTGCTTCAAAAGCTCATTTTCATTTTCTTTGTTACTAAGATTTTCACTCACAGAAAGTAACTGATCACTTTTAGATTTAATTAATATGTCTTTTTCTCTAAGTGATTTCTGCAAGACATCATGTTTTTCTTTGATCTGCCTCATCTCTGACTCAGTCCCTTCTTGACTCTTTCGTTCAATCTCTGATGCTGTAGCCACAGAATCTGATAATCGTTGATTGTTTTCCTGAAGAGTCCTAATAGTTGAATCTTTTTCTTGCAACTTACTTTTCAATCGTTCCAACTCATTTTGAAGGAGTTTAGACTCATCACTGAGTACTTCAGGAGCACTGTACTGAATGCCTGAAAGCTGTGAAACGGTGGAAGCTGCTGCCACAGATGGTGTTACCAAGTCAAGTTTGCTCAGGAGAAGATCTTTGGTGTTATAAAGCTGTCCTATGCTGTGTTGAACTTGTGCTAATTCCTGACTAAAACTTTTCAGCTTTTTCTCATTCTGTTCATAACTCTGAATCAAGCCATTATAATCTACCTGCAACTTTGAATTACTATCACTTTCAATTGAAATTTGTGCTTGAAGCTTCTGTAACTCTTCTTGGAGGTGAGCTGACTCATGCTGCATGTTCTGAACTGTGGTTATTACCTGTTGCTTCCACTCTTCCATTTTCTTCACTTGCTGTTTTAGTTTATCGCGTTCTTGTAGAAGTTCCTCAAACTGGTTACTGTTAACACCTCCTGACCCATTATCAGTACCTATACTGGATGTCTGCAAGACAGTCAGTAAGGTTTGGCATTTTTGACTTAGAGCATCTATTTCAATATCTTTTTCTCTAATAATACGGGATAAATTCTGAATAGTTTCTCTAGACATTTCTTGACTGCTATTTTCAGATCTATTAGACAACTTTTGAATTTCTCCTTGCAACCTTACCAAAGCTGCTTCTTTAGCAGCAACTATATCCATGATATTATGATACTCTGTTTTTAACTGACTGTTTTCTCTTGTCTTTTCACTTAGTACTGCTAGTACTTGTTCTCTTTCCATAACATAAGCTTGCAGCTGCTGTTGAAGACAAAGAACATCCTGTCTATATGGAGCTGAGGAAACTCGAGCATTCAGAGCTTGTATTTCTAAATCCTTCTCTTGAATGATCCGAGTAAGCTTGCCAACCTCATCCTTGGACAACTGATCAATTTGCTGACTTAAAGAAACATTCTTTTCATTTAGAAGCTTAATCTCCATTTCCCTTTCTTTGATACCTTTTACTAGTCTTTCAATTTCAGCTTTAGATAAGTCATGTTTTTCATTTCCATTTTCTCCATTAAGAGTCTGAACTTTGGTTTCCTGAAAAAGATCAGAGGAATAAGTCTGAATAATCTGTCTCTCTTTGTGCAACTGAGTTTTAATTTGTTCAATTGTTTTCTGCAAGTTCTTAATTTCCTCATCTTTCTCTAAAGAAAGTCTTTCATGTGTGACATTCATTTGTTCACACTGAAATCTAGACTCATCTATTTCCTTTCTTTGTTCCTGCAAAGACTGCTGAAGTTGCACTGTTGTTTGATTCTGATCTTCTATTGTTTTTTTGTGAACTTCTATTTCTTCTTCAAGACTATTCTTTATCACTTTTAACTGTGTTACCTCACTTTCAAGTTCAATAATAATATCTAGAGTTTTAGGCTCAACCACAGGTGTAGATCTACTTTGCTGATCCTTAAGGCGTTCAATTTCTTCTTTCAAATGATTATTTTCTTCCTTCATGATTGCAAGGCTTCTGTCTTTTTCCTCCAAGTTGTGTTTTAAGACATCCTGCTTTTTTGAAACTTTCATATATTCCTCAAGTTCCTGCTTCACCTGTAAGGCTTGATTTTTAAATTTTTCAATGAATACCTCTTTTTCTTTTATGAGTTCTGTCAACTGCTTTTGTCCTCCTAAGGTAGTAGTCAACATCTCTTTTGTTTCTTGATGGTCAGTTTCCATCTGCTCAATGCTCCTTTTAAGTTCAGCGATCTTAAAGTCCTTCTCTTGATTGAGTTTAACTAGGCGCTCATGTTCAAGCTGCAATGCAGTTGTATCCATACTACGTGCATTTGATAATTCCTCAATAGTTTGTTTATACTTATGTGCTTGTTCCAAAAGCCTCTTCTCTGTCTGGTTTAATTCATTCTCTAACTGTCTTTTTTCCATTTTCAAAGCCTCCACAACAGTATCTTTTTCCAAGTAAACTTTGTTTTTCTCAGAAATGGCATCACTTAACTCCTGTTTTAGTTCTTCAACAGCTGCTATCAGCTTTCCATTTTCTGTTCTAAGATCAGACAGAGATTTCTCTAAGTCTTCATTTAGTTGTTTATTTTCTGAAATGTCATTCTGTAGTTTTGCAATTTCTACTTCTCTTTCCTTCAGAATCAGATCTTGACAAGCATAGTTAGATTCCTTATTATGTTTTTCTGTTAACTTGCTCAAGGATACAGAAAGTTCTTCTTCTCTTTCTTTTAGTCTCTGTTGCAATTCTTCGATTTCTTTTTCATTATGCAAATTACACTCCTGGGCTTTCTTTAATTGTTCCTCAAAATCTTTAATATTATCTTGAAGCTGCTGCTTGTTTAGATGCAAATCATTAAGTTCACATGAACACTGGCTTAGTTTTTCTTTCTGACTATTTAACTCCTTAATAGTTTCCATCTTCTCTATTTCTAATTCTGATACTTTCTTCCTTTCAAATTCTAAGTCAAATTTCAGCTGTTTGACGACACTATCATTTTCCGTGTGTTGTTTCGAGAGCTGCTCTTTCAGTGTAATCATATGCTGAAATGAACACAAAAAAGTATTCATTAGGAGAGGAGAACCAGCTGAACTATGTGTTTCATTCATTTGTATCCTCTGAACAACAAAAAACAGAAGTAAGCGAGAGGAAAAAAAAAAGTTTCCTAGTTGCCAACGTAAGCTGGCAGGTAGCATCAGTCAATGCTAAATTAATGAAAACTGAGTATCAATAAGGGACAGATTACATTTCACAAAAAACAAGAATACCATCTCCCATCAAAAGAACCCTAACTATCTAAATAAAGGAACAAAGAGAGAACTATCTAAGAAAAAGAATTGTCAGAATTTGTCAGGGCAGCGGGAATGGGTATGCAGCAAACATCCACTACTTAGAAACAGGAAGGGACTATATTTAAAATAACAAATAACGGAAGAGAACACATATCTGTATATTCTATTTTCAATTTCTTGTTTGACCTTATTTTTAATTGCACTTCCTGGGATTAATTTCATAGGAAAACAATTTAAATGTTCAATTGCATAAAGTAAATCAACAATGAAGACATACGGGTTGCAACTATATGTTGACATGTCAAACACAACAGTGACAAGAAGGTATCATTCCATTTTGATTGTATGTAATCAGCGACCTTTTTTACTCCACAAATGCTTATAGAATAAAGAACTTCTATATATATACTTCTAATAAAGTAACTTAATTATTCAGCACAATTAAAAATAACGAAAGGAAAAGAAAAAAATCATTCATGCTATGCATAGTCAGAGGTCACACTATTAGCAGGATAAAAACCATCAAAAGTCTTGCAAGGAAAAATCAAGTAGTATTTAACTGGACTTCAGTTATAATAACATTCATTATGCATAGCTCACATGCCATATTATTTCTTTGTCCACCACAAGTGGGTTCCTTGCACTTCAGAATTTTGCATTGAGACAGTAGATATGGAAAAACACTGGTTCCAACATCCTTTTTAAGGCTCAGAGGATAACTTGTACTTCCCTGCTATCTACGTTCAAAGGTCAACTTAAAAGAGAAAACACACATGCACAAAAATGTAAACATTTGTTTTAGCAGTTCAAAAATTAGTTGCAATATTTATTACCTGAGTAGCTTCTTGATTCTGCTTGTCTAGTTCTTCCAGCTCCACTATCAGTGTTTCTCTTTCAGCAATGCTTTCATTTAATTCACTTTCTTTCCTTTCCAAATCTTGTCTTAACTGACTTAATTCTGAATTCTGATCCTCAGTATACGCAGAAAGAACATTCTTATGTTGTGCACTTGTCAGTTCCTTTTCAAGTCCCTCCTTAAGTTAAAAAAATAATTGTAAGTATTAGATTTTATCTTGCTGAAATTTATAAACTTTTTAGATTTGAAATGGTTTCTTTCCCCCCCTGAACAATTAAAAGCAAAGCATGCATTTTTATTTCAGAATCTCTAAGCTTACATAAATATTATCCTAGTTAGAAATTCTTCATTGTAAATAATTTGTCTCTACCATTGATGCATACACATTTATTTTCTCATCATAAAGTTTAGGAGCGCAATTTACAAATTTTTACACAAAAAGCCATGACCTGACAAGCTTATATCCACCTCTGATGTATGGATCCCCAGCTGAGATAAACAATTATGCCTCCAAGAGACACCCCAAACGTAGCATGCTGCATGGTGAGACAGGAGGTTTCAATCAAGGAGACATGAATAACATCCTTATGAGAAGTCCCATGGGAACTCTTTGAATGCATGTGAAACACAGAAGTTCAGGGATGAAAATCACCACTGGATACAAAGTAAACTCAGCCAAATCTCTCAAGCCTGAGTTGATAAAGGACTAAGTCAATCCTGACAAAAACTAAAGGTGCGTTCCAGAGAAACTATGTTCCACTGCTTAACTTCATCAGTAAGATGGAATGCAGGAAGTGTCAAAACTGAACCATGGAAAGCAGAAGAGGTGAAAAATCCCAAATTTTAGAGAATGTATTATTAGTACTTTAAAAACAAACACTACAGAAGCCTAAGTAACAGTGGGATAGGTGGAACTCCACTAGTTTTCTTTAACAGAGTACGCTTTGGAGTTTTGCAAGTCAAAATCTATTGTTTCTATTAGTTTCACAGGTAATTATTTATTTAATCTACACTTATTTCCTTGATTATAAGGTTATTTATGTAGAAGTCTGAATGCTCCAAAAAACATACTGCCAGAATGTGTATTTTCCATCAGTTACTGTTGTTAAGAACTTTTTTGTTGGTTTAATTTAGAAATTGTGTTACCTGTTTTAAACTTGAAAGTCTTGCTAGTTCATTTTCTGCTTCTACAAAGGCAAACATAAAAATACATAATATTACTACCTTCCAAATAACAACAAAACCAAATAATTCTCCCACCTCATCCCAACAGAACTCTGTTGCTCAGAAGAGAACAGTTTTACAGTATTTTGTGACTATAAGCATCAGTGCCGTAAAAGTTTAAAATGCACCATCCACCACCACCACAAAGTACAGCATTACCTTTATAACTGAGTCCACGCTATGAGGACTTTGGCACCACAGCATATCAGTTATGCAATATTAAAAGACTTTCTACATACAGATACACTTCTTGAACAGGTACATTTCAGTGTTTCTTTGAAAAGGTATTAGCGAAAGACTACCTTTACACAAAATAAGTGTACTTTTAGAATTTAAACAAACAACTTCTGTTGAAGCTTATTCACTTTTAAAGAAAACCTTCTCAATCAGTTGGCAGACATTAATACTTATGTAATCATAAACCCCTACGATAACAATGCTAGTCCTAGTTGTGCTTCCTTTTCTGCTTAGCCTTACTGTAATGGATAACCCTTTTCTAACACAGCAACTTTTAAAAGGTATGTACTTTCATATTCAGTTCCAAATTCTTAAAATAAACTCTGAGCTTTAAAAGTGAAAACCTGTGAGTATATACTAAAAATTTAAACAAATAAATAAAATCTATATAATAAAATAAATAATAAAATCTTCGTACCCAACAGTGCTTGCTGCAGTCTGACAATGTCTTCTGGTAGTGATGTCTTCAATTGGAGTTTCTTCTCCTGTTCTTTCAGGAGAGCATCTCGCTCTGCAACAGAACTCTGAAGCATACTGAAGTCAGATTTAAGATTTTCATATTCTTGCATTATTTGCATTTTTTCTACCTTTGCCAATTCTTGCTCTTTCAAAAGAATTTTGCTTTCTTCTTTGGCAGAAGACAATTTGTGATTTAATCTTCTTATTTCATCCTCTAGGTCCTTTACAATCTGTAACTCTTCTACTTTTCCTCTTTCTAGACTCTGCGCATTTTTTTTCTGTTGACTAATTTTAGAGTCATCCATGGCATCAGCACTCACACCATCTAAAACGCAAAAGATGATTTGCACTATTAACCAAACCCAGCACTGCAGATCTTTTGCTTAAAAGTCTCTTCTTCCACCTCTTCTTCTGACAGAGGAAGACAGTCTAAACCAAAGAGATGATCATCATCAACAGAAAGCTTACTTAAATAGAATTGGCATTTGAAGCAGTGCTAAACATATTACTGGTTTCATAAGCAGCTTTTCAAATTTTTTTAAAGAAATGAATTCCCTATCAGTACTACCTTAGAAACTAAGAGGGTGTGAAAGTATTTCCCTTCTTTCCAAGAAGAAAATTAATCCCTCTTTCCAAAAGGAGTGCATGCACTCTTTAGAAGTCCAAGTTTTAACAGATAATAAAATAGTGGTTTACAGGCAAACCTCACATATTTATGCAAAGAAGCCCCTAAAGGAAGCCTAACTGACATGACCGTTTTTATGGAATATGAAATACCCACAAGACAATGAAAAGCTCCTTGTGAGAACTACTGAGCTTCTCCCACAATCTACAGCCACAGACTAAGTAAAGTGTGATCCTCATGGCAGCTTTTGAGCTTTTGTCAAGTAACCCAACTGGCAAACAGTCCTTCACACCAAAATTATTTTTGTGCTGAGATTTTCTTATCTTCAGCTTTGCATGTCTTGTCCACACCTATATTCCATGCAAGTTAAAAAAACAGAAAGTGTAGAATTTAGAGCACAACATTTTTATGTCTAGAAAATGACCCTCTAGACTGATACACATCAGAAGCTGAAATGCTATTGCTCCAGTGTTCAAGCCAGCCACAGCGAATATGAGATACTAGAACATGCATGTATGTTAAACATGCAAATAAACTAAAGTTGAAATTCAAATTCCTAAACATCATGTATTTGTTATCTATTACACTGTTACATACATATTTGATGCTTTAACCAAAATGGACTGTATATTAACATACTGTTATAAAGACCTTGCTGTAACTGATTCTCAAGTTCTTCAATTCGCTCTTCGTATTCTCTCAGCTCTTCTCGGTGTCGACGACTTAATTCTACTAGCTTTTGCCTGTGTGCATCCTGCAGCACTGAAAGTTCATGTTGATGTTCATCTATTTCTTGACTTAAATTCTGTTTGAGCTCCTAAAAATACCATCAGAGAAACAGAATGGTAAAACACAGTATAGAAGCTTAAGAAAGAAAAAATATAAAAGGAAGAAAAAAGTATTCTCTACTGAAATTAAAGGATTTATTAAAGGATTTCTCAGAGAAGAGGTCAAGCTTCTCAGCTTTTGATGGTTTGGATTTTTAAAAAAAATGTTAAAAGACATTCCTTTAAAAAATATGTTTACACCAGCAGTACGCTCTATACAACAGCAAATATTAAACCAACACAGAGAGACTACAAGTCTTTCATAGGAACTGGATACACCAGGACATATTTCTAGCGACTTCCAAGGACAACATGCAAATCTGTATTTTGCATCTTCAATGAAAAAAGGCAAGATGTTTCTAAGAGGGGAGAAGAAATTATTTTGTGTATCTGAAATTCAGTCTCCTAAGTCATCAACAGTTTCTGAAAGCTATTTGACCTCATAAATATTGTCATTCTTTCAAGCTGACTTACTATATTTGTCAAATCATACAAATACCCCTTCCTCGGTATAACTGTTTTGAAATATTGTACTGCTGACTGAAATGTTGCTGTGGTATTACAAGCCCATATGCATTTTTAATAGAGAAAAATGTAAATGCTAGTGTAGTAAATACTTGAACTACATTCATAAGTCATGTGACCATATAGAAAACCATCAAGAATAAAGTGTTAAGAGAAGAGTAGTTTGTCAAAATTGTCCTCTTACCTTAACAATATTTTGCAGTTTGCATATCTCACTTTGTTCAGCATCATTTGTCCTTTGCACTTTGGAAGACTGAAAAAAGAAAAATCACAAATCCATGTGAAAATTGTGGTAAATATGTGTATTTTTCATGGAAGTGCTTCCTCTATTGATATTCAAAAGTAGAAAAAAACAAAGCTAATGTGAAGCAAAACGTAAATCTATGGTAATTTTGATTTTAAATAAAGACATTTTAATTTTCCATAGATTTTTTTATTATTACTTGCAAATGTGTAAAGATTGGGGGTGGGGGGTGTTAACTGCACCTAGTCAGACAACAGGGTTGCTTAATTTTACTTGAGTATTTCCACTCGGGAAAAGTATACCTCTGAAATCAAGCTATAGCTTGAAAAACGATGACTCACATCAAGAACAGCTTGAAAGATTATACTCTTTCTTGTCTCAGCACACCATGAATTACAACTGACACATCAAGGACTGAGAGCAGAGTAAGCACAAACAGTATGCAAGTATCCAGCTATCACTTGAGCACTATTGCCAATAAATAATCAGTATCACAGCCAGGAAGAAGAAAAGTTTTCTGAAAGGCTGCACAAAAATGAAGGCTGCAGTAGTATTCTAGGCAAATGTTTATGAAATCCTTGTCCTACTTTGACAAGTCATGCATAAAAGTATCACAAAAAAGTATGTGGAAGTT
The DNA here is from genome assembly GCF_023634155.1 of Falco peregrinus. Taxonomy (NCBI): domain Eukaryota; kingdom Metazoa; phylum Chordata; class Aves; order Falconiformes; family Falconidae; genus Falco; species Falco peregrinus. Next base: position 88,259,862 of record NC_073721.1, read on the forward strand.
AGTCACTGAATGTGTCCCCAGTCATGTGACAGCAAGAAAATGACTATAAAAGATCATTAGGTTTCAGCTTTTCCATCAAATCATGGTGCCTCTAGAAATTGTACAGCATGAACTTTCAAAAGATCCACTCCAAAAATACAAAATGCAATGAAAACACTAATTTGGAAGGGGGGAGGTGAGGGTAAGATATAGGGGAACCGCTCACCAGTGCAATCTGCTTCCAGTGGTCAACCTCAGATTCAAGCCTAGAAACTTCATTGGACAATCTGTTTATTTCTTGCTGTGACCAGATTATATCTCCAAAATCCATGTCATCTCCTTCAAAACATGACGAAGGCCTGACCGCTGGAACATAGGAAGCTGATGCAGCAGCTGGTGGCAAAACACCAACTCCTGACTGTGCTGACTGAGCAGCCGTTTGTACTTTCTGCAGTTGTTCCTGTAGTGCATTCTGCCTAGCTTTTAGATGGCTGATTTCCACCTGAATATACAAAATAAAATTCATTGTTTCAATGAGAAAATCAAAATACACCCTACCTCACCAAGTGTGAGCCAACCAAACTGCCCCCCTGCACAAATTACTGATCACTTTCACTGAAGAGAGAAGGAAAAAAGCCCAATCACCCTCTTAAGGGAGAGAAGCAGTTTTAGCTGGTGTTTTACAAAGTATCTCACACAAGGACACATATTAAAAGTTTTAACAGTTTTCAGTTAAGTAAAAGTATTTGCAGATTTTTTTCAGCAGCCAACAGCACCTAAGTACTATAGCAAGATTCAGGCTAACAGGTTATTAAAAGAAATTAAATATTTAAAGAGGGTATTCAGATATGAAAATTAAGCAATATATGATGCTCTCACAGTTACTGATATTACATTTGATTTCTTTCAGACTTTACAACTCAACATACTGAAAATTCACATATTTACAATAAACTGAAATTAGCTGCATGCTGCTTTCTCACAAGAACTGTTTTTTATTTAATAAGTAGAATTCGATACATATCAAAATTCTGCTTCCTCTAGTTCCTACATGCATTTACAAATTAAAGCAGAAATAAAAACTCTTTTGTGTTATTCTAAGCATACTGGCAACTTTCTTCTTTTAAAAGGCTATGAAATCTCATGTTACATAACAGGTTATAAAGCTAGTATTTCCATCCAAAGGGACACTTCTCAAATCACGAAAGCTACTTCTGTTCCCTTTAACTGTTAATGTTAAGATAAATAATTATATCCACAGACAATATATAACTGCTTCAAATGAGAATTTGCTGCCATTGTCTTCCTTAAAGATAACTGAATCAGAAATACAAAGCCATTTACGTGTTCTTTCTCACGGTGATTCCAGAAACAACAGAAATTCCAATGTATGCATGACATTCTCGAGGAGTTTTCTCTTGTCTCAATTATCTCCTGGCAACTCTGCTTGTATTACATGACTCAATGAAATATATGTCTTTATCTCCCCAGTGTCTATATTAACAAACCAAGAAACCATAACCATGACCAGTGCTTCCACTGAAAAGCAGAGATACTATAACGACGAGATTAAACAGCTTAATACATAGGTTATTAGACATACTCAAATATCTTACTCTGTATCCTACCTCTTTCTGTTGAAGTTGATTACGGTACTCTACAGATAACTGCTTTATTTGAAGTTCTGATGCTTCATGTTTTTCTTCTAAATCACTACAAAGTTTTTTCAGTCTCTCATTCTAGCAAAAATGAGAGATAAATGTTGGTGAATTCAGAATAGTTCTTACAGAATTAGAAAAGCTTAAGTCTGCTGAACAGTAAAGAAATCAACTAAATTGTACAGATTTCTCATGTTATTTCACTCAAAACAGACAGTAAAAGTAACTTCTAAGTGTGGATCCAAAATCACGTTTACGTCCAAGCTTTCCATTTTTATATGGCATGGACTCTAGCTCACTTTCAGAAAAAGGTTTGTGCTGAGCAGAGGTAAATGCCCATGAAGAAAAAATTCAGGGCTGAATTGCACCATAGCATGATCCACAAGTGGAATTTAAGGACAGCCATAGATGGGAGCCAAAATCCATATGGTCAAATATTCTCTCTCTGGCATCGCCAATAGCAGACAGCAAGAATCTAGGAAAAGGACAAGCAGGAGCAGGAACAGTTACTTCCCCAAAATCCTACCTTAACTTCCCAATGCTCTTGAGGGCTGAAGACATACATGAAAGTTGTTGGTTTAAAGCCATAAATAAAGTCACAAGACCAACTAGTCCTTTGTAAAAGCACTTGTAAAAGTAAATAAAGTCACTTTTCACAAGGGCACATGGGATTTGTAAGCAGTTTTGGAAGAGCATCAGCATCCATAGCTATGCCAAAATGACCATACAGCAGGGCAACACAGAGAACTGCACCAGAGAACATGCACACTCTGTACTCTGAAGCTTGTTGCAAAAAACACCCTGTCCAGCTAAGTGGGCACTCTCAATCTTTGTTTTTATACGAAATGCTATAAACAAACTCTTCAGCAGCTAAAATTTATGAACACTTAAAAGATTTTTGCATTTGCAAGTTTTTCAGATCCAAGTATATTGCTGCAGTCCAAGTGCACATGATCAGTCAGAACAGTTACAGGATGCAGCAGTAACCAAAAGATGGAAACCCACACCACATGCACACTCCAATAAACAAATGTGCCCCCATGTGATAGCAGTTTGTCTCACACACACAAAAGCAGCACCGTATTTTAACACCACTGTCAACTCTTATTTCTAGATTTACCCAAGGACAAGCAAGTACAGTATTTCACCTTTACAAGAAACAAATTACAGTAGAGTTCCAAAATGTCTTACTTCAAACTTTTGTGCTGCATTAATACTTTCTATTTCTCTGAGTCTAGAATTGGACACATGGAGTTCTGTTGCTGCATCTGAAAGAAAGTGAAAATTTTGTTTTTGTTAAACTACTTTTAATCTGTTAAGTAGACATCAGTTAAGACCACAGTTACTAACAAGCATCTTACTTCAGATTGCTTTAAGGTTCATTCCTAGGTAAATATTGAAAGCTGCTTTTATCAGAACGCTGCCAGAATTATTTTTCAGACTGGAAGGTCTTTCTGAACCTAATTTAGTTCTCTCTTATCTAGGCTTTAAGTCAGATCACAAAACCAACTGAAAAGTACAGATTTAAGCTTTAAAATTAAGGAAACTAAAAGATTTCAATTTATTATTTGACGTCACTGAATCTGTTTTTCATTTAGGAGTTTGCCCCTGACATGACAGTTGTATGTTTCTCAGTAATCTCCCATGAAGTTTCAAAACAAGAATTAGTTTGATATAATACACACAACGACTAACTTTCAGAAAAAAAATCCAAACCTGAACCCAACAAAACCCACAAAATAACCCACACAACAAAACACCAACTCTTCCCCCACATAAAAGCACAAACCGCCCATGAGACTCACTGTCAATTTACAAAGGTGATGCAATCTACCATACCAGTTTATCTAATATGAAAAGCACATAATTCTGTCCCTGGATACTCTTTCTTTAATGATCAACCTTCATCAAACAGGCTACATTTACTTCCCCTGTGTCCCACTTCCAAAAGATAGAAATACCCCATTTCATGTTATTAAGAGAAGTCATCCTGAATTGACTATAACAACCTTGACAATTTTTTCAAAATTTGAAATACATATAGTTTTCAAGTAAATACTGCATTTCATAATTTCCCAAGTGCTGTTTAAAACTGATGCAGCTCAAGTGCTGCAGAGGCAACAATGTACCCACGAAAACTGCTAAACTGAAGATGTTAAAGTCAATAATCCACAAACACCATCTTCAGTTCAGATGGCAGTCAAAGCTGCAAATGTAAGAGATAATATTTAAAATTAGGAAACATTAGAAAATTAGAGAATTTAAAAATGGGAATTTAAGGAACTGCTTCAAAAGCATTTCTTTGGCTACAGAGTATATAAAGGTCTTTACAGGAGTACTTTGATGCCACTAGATTTTTACACCCTCAAAGACAGTAACCCATAAAAATGTACTACTATGAAATTTCTAGGAAACAGAAGTTTTTCACAGTATTATCTTGCAGTAAAGTACACCTGGAACTAACTACTGAACATCAGCACATCTCTTGGGCACAAACTGAAGCACAAATCCTTGAACTGGATTCTCAATTTAGCTTTTAAAAAAGGCAAGACAAACACATTAGATGACCACACAGTTTAGCAGCATAAAACAAGTTTCCAGGCTAAACTGATTTTGGAATTTAAAGGAATTCTAAGCAAGTCTTTCAGAAAAGTGAAAAAAAGATAACTTCACGGTCCTCAGAATAAATTTCTCTCTTCCAAGCATTGTTGTACCTGCCTACCAAAAAACCCATCCACGTGAGACCAGTAGTATCAGCTTGCCAACAAGATGCATACAATACTGTCACAATGCTTCATAGATGTGAAGTTGCAAACAATGTAAATTGTTTAATTTCACATTTGAGTATTCAGAAGTCTTAGTTGTTCTTTGTGATTGCTATTCTTAACAATGTTATGAGAATGCACATTTTTTTTCAAGAACTTAGTTTCACGATGGTAAAAATATTAGTGGTAATTGTTTTACTAGAAAATTCAAATGTTTATTGAAAAACTCATAACAAAGGCATTACTAAAAATATGAAATTATAGTCTACAACAAATTTACTCTTACTTTATTCAATGTCTTACTCCGATATCTCAACTTTTTCGTTTCAACTCTCTGTTCTGTATTTAAAACATCCTAGCTTCTAATCTCTATAAAAACAAGGGCCACGTTCTCCTATTTGGCTACAGAACAGTAGAACTAGATGGGTTTCTCTGGGTCCAGCTGAAATGCAAATAACAAAAACATCAGAAACACTGGACCTTTACCTGTGTGACACGTCAGACTTAGATCACTAGTGGCAAAAAAACATCTGCACTCCTCCACCTCCGGGGTTTTAGGAACCCACTCTAAAAGCAGCTGATCAAACGCGGGTTTTGATGCACTAAGCAGAGTGGCAGCACAGCACTGTGTGCGCGCTGTTACCGACAAACAGCACCTCACGCAGTTCAGAAATTTCCGAATAATACACCCGGAACAGGTTCACCTCTGCTATTATAGCCTGGGAATACGTTTGTTTATTCTCCAGACCCTGAGGTCAGGGGGGCGGCGCAGGACGGAAAACAAGGCCGGGAAGGGCCGCAGCCCCCCGGGCGGCACCAGGCCGCGGGCCCCTCCGCTCCCCGCCGGCCGGCCGGCAGGTGCAGGCAGCGCAGCCCCGCCGCTGCCCGCCCCCGAGGAAACCGGCGGCCGGAGCGAGGGCTCCCTGGCTCCCTCACCACACCAGGCCTGCCCTAGCAGGTACGAAGCGAACGGCCAGCCCCGGCAAGCACCCGCCCGTCCCGGCGCCTCAGCCCCTCACCGCCCACTTCCTCGGCGCCCTCGAGCAGGATGTCCTTGGTGAAGCTGGAGATCTGGCCGGTGAGCGAAGACAGGCTGCCCCCCACCTGCCCCAGGGACTGGCCCAGCCCCGAGCCCAGCCCGCCCAACCAGGACGCCATCGCCGCCGCTCAGAGGGCTCCGGGCCTCACACGGCCCCGCAGCTGGCTGCTGGCTCCCGCCGGCGAAGGGGCACGGCCGCCGCCTCCTCCTTCCTGCTCCTCTCCGGGGAGGGTGAAGGCTTCTTCTGCGGGCTCAGCAGGCCGGCCTCGGCGACCCCAGCGCCGCGCGCATCCCTCCGGCACGACCCGGCTCAGCGGCTCCTCCCGCAGGCTCCAGCCTCTGCCACCTCGACGGCCGCCATGACACCGCCCCCCGAAACACCATCGCCCGGCAGCCGCAGCCGGCTAGAGCGCCTCCGCGGCGCCCGTGACGTGGCAGCGGAGGACGCCGCGATACCGGCGAGGCCGCGCGCGGGGTGCCGGGATGTTAATGGCGGCGGCCGGGGCAGGGAAGCCCGGGCAGCGTGGCTTTGAAACGTGCTTTCTGTCAAGAGGAACAAAACCAAAACCCCGGTGCGTGGTTGAATTAGAGCTGCTGTCGCTGGGCCCACCTGGTCATCGGGCACGGCCGGTGTGCCGGAGGCGAACACGGAGCCACCTCGGCCTGTGCCCGGGCGGAGCGGGGCAGCCCTGAGCGCGGGGCCGGCCCACGGTGTCGGTGGCACGGCCGAAGCGCGGTGCCCAGCAGCCTTCGCGACTCCCATACCTGTTCTTACAAAAATAGGCAGGTTCCTGAAACGCCAGGCTCCTTGTGCCTTGGGTGTAGGTCCAGTGGATGCTTGGTTGGATTTCCAGCCACAACCCCAACACTGGCCCGATTCAGAGTTCCTTTTGGTTTCGATCGAATGAGGTATTTGGTATTGTTAGGGACTATAAGGAGTGCTGCACTGTTACAAAAATGCAGTATTAAAACAGTAAGGACAATACTGATACAAGATACTGCCTATATTGGAAATAGAGGGCAGCTGGATCATTGCTAGTAAAATTTAGCAATAACTACCTAAAATAATTTTACAAAAAATAATAGAGAACTACATAAAAACAATAATTAAACCACCACATCACTAGTAAAATGTGATTGTAAACAAAAATAATAAAAAGCTGAGAAGAAAGAGCATTTCACTGGTGAAATCTTAACATCTTTAGGGAGGAGCTGAGAACGCAGCAGGCACAAAACACAGGTTCTGGAGTTACAAGCTGACAAACATTACCATAAGGCTATGGAAAAACCTGCTTGTTGCTTCCCAAACAGTAGCTTGCAGAGCCTTTGCGAAGGGTTCGTAGCTGGCCTGCAATACTGGGTTACCTCCTCAGCTTTACTGTCCACTGTCACTCAGATGTTGGGCATAGTATGTGGTCCAGGAATTTAAAAGTTAAAAAGTAACCAAAATAGCTGTCAGGTTCAACAGTTTTCTAATAAAGGTTTCTTTTCCTCTTCTTCAGTGAACACTTCTTCCATCAAGTTTATACATTACCAAATTTTAAATTCAATAATGTACTTCACACCCTTACACTTATCCATAATGAAAACATCACATACTACTTCAAATCCATTTCTAGCTCAAAAAACAAACATACACCAGAACTGTAAGAAGTATTAGTGCATGAAACAAACATGTATTTTAATCGGCTTTGTTAATTTAAAATACTAGGTTTAATGGAGATTAAAATTTTACAATGCTCAAAACACAGTGTAACAGATTGTTTTAACAGAAAATGTGGGTCCACAAGAAATAAAAGGTCATCTTTTCCAATACTGTTTGGCTAATTAATTTTTATGGGAAACAGTCTTCTAAAATTTTTCAAGTAAGATCAGGGATGTCCTCTAGACTTTTAAACAATACAGAGAGATGATAAAAATGTCTCTTATTGCGGTTCATTTTATAATGCCAAGTAAGGCAAGAAGTCAATGAAGTACCACAGAGGACTGTTCTCCCCCTACTTTTGTTCGTTGCTACTCTTGAAAAACTAGAAACTGGCTATTTAGCATTGCAACTAAGTTTTTTTAGCTGACTGGCTTCATCTGCTGTTGATAAAGGTACACAGAAATCATCCAGGATGCTCTGTGGATTGACTAAGCTACAAAACCAGTGCATTGTGTCACAAAAAGAATGTGCATTCTGGTAGCAAAACAGGAAACGTCAGCTTATTTTAAAATTAGGAAGCATACACTTTTTAAAGATGTAGCATAACTAAAACCAGCACCAACTTTCTTCTTAACGGGAATGTCTTTACATAAATTTTGGAGTATCAACAGATGAAAAGACATCAGAGGTGATGAAATGTCAGTTATGAGCAACATAAAGTTACCCCCACTAATGTGTATACACAACATCTCGTGCAAAGCCCATGAATATCAAAGATGAGATTTTAATGTTTGATGATTCTGTGCCCAATCCACATATAAGAGAAAGCACATATGCAAATATTTAGGTCAAGAGAAACATCTGAAGCTATAATCATATTTATTTAAAAAAGTGATATCAAATACATCCATATATATATTCATGCCTATTTGGAGAGCATTTTCAAAATATCAAACAGCACTGCCATTTTCGAGTCAAAACAAGGACAAAGCATTTCAGCTTTCTTATCTTTTTTAATCTCTTTAGTATTATATGCTTCATATACACAAAATAGACAAAAATTGTATCGGAATCCAGAGCCAGACATAATGAGAGCAGTCTCAAGATGAAAAATCTGTTACTAAAAATTATTTCGAAAATACGTAACTATTAAGCAGGAGATGAAAAAAATTATTCCCTTAAAAGTCCTAACTCTACACCGTTTTCTACACATGGGGTTTCATGTAGCAAAAAATAAAATTTTATCAATGCTTGCATGCTTTAAAGACAATATCAAAGTTTTTTCCTTTTTTTTTTTTTTTTGTGCAGTTTCATTTAAATATTACAACCCTTTCTGTCCAAACCCTTTTATGTTTCCCTTCCTGAATTCACACGGTGGCTATAGTGGGGTGAGTGGGCGGTGTGTTTCAAAAAAAAAAAAAAAAAAAGTGTAGTAGTATCAATTATTTTCTTTTCTTACTAAGAAAAGTATTTTGATTTGGTAAAAGTTGAAAAGTCACACATACTTTTAACATTCTGAAGTACTGTAATTGGGGAAGCAGGTGACTACAGCAGATTAAATACTAAAGCATTCCCTCCACATCTGGAATGTGAAAAAGGCAAAACGTGTGTTTGCAAATTAAAAAAGTTTATTGTAAAACAGGTCATGCTTTTAAGATGCAAACCTGGATACAACACAAAGAAGCTACTAATCTGAAACTGAAGAATTGGACTGTGGCAGTTAAAATGTACTAAGTATTATTCTTACTTGAACAACTGATCATGTGTACATGGGGAATGGGTAAGTATATATTAACCTGTTAAGACTCTTTCTTACATGATTTGTGAGTTAGTAAAGATTTCCCATGTGTTGTTTGTTTTATGCAAGACAGTAATAGCATACCAAGTGAGCAACATAATTTCATATCTAAGCCCTTAAAAGAAGTTTCCACTTCAATTTTCTTTTCCTTAGATTCCTCCTTTAAAAGTATATGCTGATAACATGAATTGTACAATACTTCTTTGTAAGTCCAATTTCTAGAGTTCTCCAATCTCATTCCCCACAATATTTCTCAGTAAAAAGGCCACCATTTGTACATCTCCATCATTATTTGAAACAATAACTAAATCCTAGAAAAATTCAGGTATCTCAGAACTGTAACATGTTCTTGGTAATTTTTAAAACCCTGTTGTCAGTTTTTAATAAAGCAACTTGCAAATGACAATGTTTTTCTGAGATACAGAAATAAAATTACTAGACATGGGCAGAAGCAATTTTAAACTTCCCATTTTATAGACTTGCAATAGAAGCAATAGTCCAACATTAAAACACATTTGAGATTTAACTTTGCATTGGTTATTTTTAAGTAGCCTGCAAAGTAACGAAGTATGAAAAATAGTAAGAGTACCTTAGCTGATAATTACATTTAAACTTGAAGTTGTTTCAAGGCCACAAGGACACCAAATGTGGGAATAAGCCAGTATTCTATCAGGTTAGTTTCAAACCCAGGAAAACATGAGCATTTAAATAGCTTATATTTATACCTGCGGTGCCTAACAGGAATTGCATTCAAGCATGACTGCGTTACAACACTTTTTCCTCCTGCCCTCATTACAAGACCATGAAAGCAGTTTACAGAATTATACTTACAGAACTAATTTTGGAAGATGTTTAGTGTAATTATCACTCATTCCCCCTACCCCTTTCATTTCTATACGCAGAAAACCACAAACTGCATCACACAAACTGTTCACTGTGAGGAAGACTGTAAAGATCTGTTGGATGAATGAAGTCTGAAATCCCCTCTAATATCACACTGTAATAAAAAAAAATTATCAATTTCTGCTCCTTTACCATGGACTTTGTCCTAAAGTTACAACGTGGGGAAAAAGCCTTCAGTCTGACAGAACAATAGAGATAACACTGCAATAATAGAGATAACACTAGAAAGAGGCTCTAAATTAGTAAATGCCTTATGAGCATAGTTCAGCCACGTTGAGAACTGTTTATCACTGAAAGAATGCACACCAAAAAATGAGATCAGCTTTTTATTGACAGGTTCTTGGCAGGTCCACACATTTTGAACTTTAGGTCTGGGTTATAAAATATGCACTGTCAGCAATTACTATTAGTCCTTTCCTTTGGTGCAATTAACATACATAGCTTAAATTGCTATCTCTTAACTGCTTGACTAGGCAGATACTCCTGCTTCATTAAACTTGACATTCCTCTGAAAATCAAACTGGTATTTCTAGTGCAACAATGTTGCTACACAGAAAGTAATGTGGTTAGCCCTGTAATGACTGACGCAGTTGTGCTTTTCAGGCACTGTTACTTAATATTCCCTACATATTAAAACACTTGGGTGATGAAGTAAAATGACATGAAAGTTCAAATGCAAACCTCCATGTTTTAGTGATTACAAAAGCACATAATTGTCATGGGTTACAGTTAATGCAATTCAAGGGGCTTAGATTTCTTTTTAATACAGGGCTGCTACACTATATAGCTCTAGAAATAATACATATTTATTATATTCTCATAATAGAGGATAAAAGGTCCAAGTTCCAAGTACTGGTATCAAATTGCCAGCTTATAACTATGTATAAAAATGAGAGTCTGATTTCAGAAGTAGTTTATGGCACAACAAAAGAAGGGAAATTAAAGCTGTGGATAATGTACAGATGAGCAAAGAAATAATTCAGTGCTTTAGAGATTCCTTTCCTGTTCTCAGTTTCATTTAAACTGAAAGCAGAAATTTGCATCCTGAAAAATACAGCATTTCAAAATGGCATATGCACACATGGACTTTTAAAGCCATTGTATAGCTGTATTAATTTGAGACATTACAGATATTAATTATAATGTGCAGGACAGATTATTTTAAAAAGACAAAATTTAAAATCAGTTATTAAAAAGTCATGTCTTATGTCAAAATCCATGTTGTCTCACACAGACCAGTGTTTCTGGCGACATTGATGGAAATTCAACACACAGGTAAGGAGAACAGAATTTAGCCCAATTATGTATAATATAATAAGCTATCAAGAAAACATTGCTGTAAACAAATCTTTACTGAGAGGTGAGAGCCCTTTCACGTACAGTACTACTTGATGCTGAATGTATATTTCCATCTAGCTACCATTCATTTCATACTAATTTTAAGTAAATGTTACTATTGTGCAATGATATAACTTTAGAATTTTTTGATAAAGTAATTTGGGGTTATCTTCAAAAGATTCTTAGAATGCCTGTGCTGTTAACGCATTAAGTGGACTACAGCTTACATACTCTTATCTACAACATATTTCCATATAATTTATATGTAAACAGAATTTGTATTTCAAGCACCATTTAGGAAAATGAAACATATCTCAATTGTTGCAATGAAGTTGAAAGTCAGGTTTGGTCACCCTGTTACACATTCATCCTGGGTATCAAAGCAAATGTCTTCCAACCAACAGCATATGCTATCTCACATATTTTGCTCCTCAATTTTTCTCAAGATCAGAAACAGCATGGTAAAAATTTGTAAGGTGCACGAATAAAGGCCATTCCTGAAAAAGCTGCAACGTTCTGACAGACACTCATAAAAAACATTTCAGAAAAAAATCCACACAGACATAAATATTCATTCTTAAAAGAACTACTTGCACAGGGGTCATTTCAGACTGCAGGAATGCACCTTACATGTGTGGCACTGACTTTATGGCACCTAAATCCCCTCCTCCTTTCTCCTAGACTCAGTTACAGCTCTTTCATACTGAAACGCCAGAATGAAGGGTTGAGCTTGAAGAGGAAAAAGATTCCAAAAGAGGTAGAAAACCTGTTTAACCCAACTGATTACATGCTACTTTTGTAGTAAAGACAGTGGCATAACTAGAAAAAGCATAAGAAAACAAAACCAAAACACCAAACCAAAGAAGGCAAGTTATCTGCCAAGAAATAGGGCAATGCAAAAATCCTACTTTAAACATGGATCTGCAAATTTTACAGCTGGAACTAAAGTGATACCAGAAAGCGACAGAAGGTCAGAAGTCACTGAAAGATGCAGGAGTAACATCATAATAAAGAATATAACAAAGATTTTATCTTGAATTGTAAAGTACGAAATTTATGGATTCATGTTTCTCCTGTAGAATGGGTCATTTCAAAAGTGGACACCAGGATCAAAAAGTTGATATTAAGTCATTCATAATAAACATTCACAGAATAAATTACCTAAGATAAACAGAAATTTATTATTTTTCCCATTTTAAGAGATATCTTATAAAGAACTTAGTCATTTATGAGTACAACTTACTACTTCTGTTTTCCCATTAGTAGTGAAGGAAATTGGTTGATGCTGGTTTTCAGAACCTTTTGTATTTTCAATAGGATTCTTCAATTTAAACTTGCTTTTAAACAAAAATTACAGCTGCTACACATGTCTAACTTTGTTCATGTGAATAGTTTAAGTAATTTTAATAACAGCTACTCTTGTGAACAGATGTTTTGTAGTAGGAGTGCTACAGTTTTCTCAATTAGTGCAATCTTTTTGTATTTGCAGACGCCCTCTAACTCTGACCTCCAGCCTCCCTTTCATTCCTGCTTCCAGAACTCTGAAATGAACCCTGCTTGTGCAACATCCACACAGTAATATTATAATGGAGACATAGTGTTTTGACAATAATAGGGAAAACAAAAGTTATGTCATTTCTCCTCTTCTTTATTCAAGTGGTTTCTAACAGACTCCAGAGACATATTCATAGCTGCTTGAAGCATGTCTTCTTCACTCATATCACCTCCTAAAGAAAATAAATGCATTTCAGTTGTAATAAATACACAGAGCTAGTTCTCAGCTGCAGTTAAATTTTTTTTTGTTCCTTCTGCCCACACCCACGTGTTTCCACCACTCCCAAAACTGGTTTTGTTTTTAAAAATCACTGAACATTTTGCACTTAGCTTTCCCTCCACAATGGTGGCTCTGTAACAAGAAACACATTAATTTTGGGTCACCAGTGCCCAATACTACACACTTACATTCTACTGAAAACTGGTTCCAGTAATTTGTCAGATATTACTCCAAGTTTATTACACTGTCATACAAGTTTAAGAATCATTTAGAAAACAAATTATTGGCACAAATCCTATCAGATTGCAATTTGTAATGCTCAAGCCAAACAAAACAAAAAAAGGCAAAGCTAGAACTCAAATGGTCTAACAGTAATGCTGTCCACTTTGAAACAGGATATTGACATTCAAAGCATAGCAGGCTTTTCAACAAAGCGATCCTTTCCTTCACTACATAGTTTGAATGGCTGCTGGAGTGAGGAAGTAGGCAGGTAAGGAAAGCTAGGAAACAGAGCGCAACACAAAAGTGAAAAAGACATAAAAATTTCAGTGTTGGAAATACGTTTAAAAAAAGATACCTGGGTCAGCTTCTGGAGTGCTTGAGCTTAGAGTTGGCTTATCATATAAGGTCAGGGCCTGATCTTGCTGCTGTAGCTGTTGTTGCTGCCTGAAAGTGTTACAAATTTATAAGAGAATAAGATTAACATCAACACAAAACCTGTAATCGAGTCTATTGCATTGTAAAGAAGGCCAAGACTGAGAATTAGCAGCTGTTTGGTTCAACTAACACTGCTGCAGCTAAAAATCTCTTCAATCGTCTCACCCTGCTAACTTTCAGACACCTATCTTCCCAACATTATACTCCAAGCCAACATCACTGTTTTCACAGTATCTGGATGTTCTGCATTCTTCATCTCTCATGCAAAGTCTAACTCCTCTCATCCATAGCATTTCACCCTGGTCTTTATCTCGTCCATTTCTAGGAGGCAGAGATAAGGAAAAGCTACAACAATAGCCCAACTATGTATCAAGAAGGTACTCCAGAACAACATAAAATATCATCTAGAATACTTTCATGTGATGGACACTAGAGGCATCATTAGCAGAAGCAAAGTCTTAGAAGTACTTTTCTTCAGGAAGACAATTACAGAAATTTACAGGATTTCATTTAAAATACTTCTGTAACATGTATGTTTTCTTTCTTCACAAGACTGATGTTGCACTACTAACAGATCCCCTCTTATTTACAGGTTTCTGTTCTTCATAGGAACCACCTGGGAATAGCAAAATTCAGGTACTGTTAGGAAAACATTAAAGAAGTTAAGCTGTACCTCAATCAGAAACTCATCCACACCCAAAAAACACTGAAAAATAACAACATGTACTTCCACATGCAGTTTTTTATAAACTACTTTACTTTTCAAAATATGCTTGCCGTCTCCTTCGCAATTCTTCTGAAGAAAGGGAGTCAGTCTGACTGGTGTGAGGTGACTGAAGAACATTCTGTGGTAAAGAGTCTGAGAACTCACTTCGACGACTACCTAAAACCAGAACATGCCATATCCTACTAACTACAGTAAAATGAAATATAGTTTAAGAAAATGTTTTCAAACTTGAGAGGTAGAAAGAGACTTGTTGGAGAAATAAGCACCTAGGCTAACTTCACTTGATACTGTCTCTCCTCCCCTTCCCTCCTGCCACCCTTTGCCAATTTGTTCTTGCTCCCTAATGATCAATGCTAACATGAAAGTTACAACTCTTCAGAAGGTAGAAAGGAGAGCTACAGGTAATTCTGGGTTTTCCTTCTGTGCTTTAAAGCCAGTCTTCTCAGAGAGCTTGATGCATGCTCAAAAAAGTGGCTGACTGAAACCGACTGCAGTAGTCACCTAAAGCATAAGCAACATGAACACTGTACATGAAATTTGTATGAGCACTGCACCTTGCATGCTGAGTTGGATGGCTCTGCGAAGATCAGCTTCTTCATCTTCCATATCAATTTCCTGCCTGCTTAGAGCCAGGGCTCTCTGAAAATTCTCCTCATCTTCATCTAACATGCCTGTTCCATCAAAGGGATGGTTAACTTCTATTGCTTGGTCCACATCACTTCTGGGTAGCCTGTGAAATGGACATATTTATAGCAGAACTCAAACAGAAATGACACTAACTTTCACTGTGAGACTGAAAGGATTTTTTTCTGATTTAACTCCACTTTTTTTTAACTTTGGAAAAAAACATTTATATTGTGAAAATTGTTACATAAACAAGTATTTTCATTTCTACATGAAAAAGCTTAAAAGGGCTGTGAACAGCTTGCAGCTGTAAAAATGAAAATATTGCAATTCCAAATGCATGCACATGTTGAGAAGAACCTATTCCATAGGAAAAACTTCAAAAACATAAGCCAACATAAAGCACTAACGCATGTTATTCAAACTTATTGCTATTTAAACAGTTACATCAGCAGAGAACAGTGCATCTGGTCCCCTCAGGAAGCTTTGATGACCACACTAGGAGAACACATCCTCTGTGAAGTATACACACTTTCCATGTTATTGCCAAGTATCTTGTTTTTATTCCATCAATTAACAACAACCAGTTTATTATTTCTTCCACTTTGTAAAGATAATGACTTAATTCCTCTGAAAAGCCTTAAGCCTTTTTATCAGTATGCAATTTATTCACTATGAATATGTAATAAAATTATTGCAGAAGTTCTACTTTATATGCTTTCAAGGATGTTTTATATTAGCAGTATGCACCACAACAGAGCAGTACCACAACATTTACAGTGGAATTATTGCGAGAGAGAATGCTGTATGATTTATACGATATCAAATTCAGATAGGCATTTCTCATTCTTTACTTGTGACAAAATGCACAAGCCAGTCTTAATTATAGGTTGATTACTATTAACCATAGTTTGTTAAGGTTTGATAACCCATTTTACTGTATTTGGAAAAATGCTGTAATCAAGAAGTTAAAAATGTGCACTATACAACACTTAGGCACATGGAAAGCTAAATCCTTATTAACATAGCTTTTGCCCACTTAAAATACACCATTTGTGTTCTACCAACTTGCTTTTACTGTGTGCAGCAGTAATAAGCATATTGAACTGAAGGTACCTCTAATTACTTCTTAAGAGGGTTGTTTCCATGTAGGCATTAATCGTGGAAACCAATCATACTGAATATTATTAAAATCAAGTCTCTATTTAGCTTACCTCTGATCTCTTGGCTGGGCTGTCTCTTCTCCAATTAGTTTTGGTCGCTGCATCTGCTGTACCCGAATCATCTGCAACAGCTGATCAGCCTCACAGTCTGGCAGGTCACCTTTTACTACAAATATGGAATAACCTGAGAAAAATAAATCATAAGTATATAGCATTAAGGTGCATGCATAAACACTCTAAAAAACGCACACTATATGGAACACAATGATGTGCAATTTATTACAATGTAAGGCTCTACCTTTTATTATAAGGACTTGGGTTATTTCACTATTTCAATCATAAAACTACGGGTAGTTAACTGAATACATAAGTTCTAATAAATAATGATCATTACCTACTTTCATTTAATGAGATTTAACATCTGCAAGTTACTATTACCTTCCTGTTGTAACTGAGCCAAGAAAAGTGCAAGATATGTATCTGATATTAGTTCTGGACCCATCAAGAGAGAGTTCAAGTTAAACCACTGTAATTAAGAAAAAAAAGGTTTGAGAGAACAAATTAGCATAAAGATTACTTGGTAATCCATTTCTGTACATTGTGGTTATTTTCTATAATGGAATATCTGAATAAATCTAGTAACATAAACTATCAAATTAAAAGTCTTTTGAAGCACAAAACCTATTCTGGTAAAGGCAACCCTTCAAATACTCTTCAGCTAACAGGAAACCTGAGTTGGGGAAATCACTGCACGCTCTCTCCCATTACTGAACACTGGTACCAGGCAAACAGATTAAAACAGGTAAACTAAAATATAATGGTAGAAGAATTATTTCAGACATCATTCTAAAATTCTGCTTAATCCTACTTTTAAATCTGTTCAGAGATGAATGATGGAAGAAACCTTCCATAAGTTAATGCTGTATCTTAACAAGTTAATAGATAAAGGAAACAGAAGTTGAATTATTTCCATAAAATACTTCATTAAACATTCTGCCTTTACTAGCTGGTGATGCTGAAAACTATTGTTTACTTCTCTGATACAATTTTTAAATACAAAAAATTACTAAACACGAACTCAAATTTAATATGCTGACAGTACAGCATATTACAATAGGGGACGCTTGAGATAAATATACACAGATCATTTCTAGTTCCCTGAATAAGGCAACTAGTTATTTATAGTACTTCTAGATATAATCAACATGGACAACAAAATATTCTACCTTTAAAACCCCTCATATATTGCAATCAATCTGAAGAACATTTTTTATACCATACTCATTCAATAATATCCAATTTTAACCAAGAAGCACCATTTCAAATAGTAGAAGGAGAATTCTATCTTCATTCTTACAAAAATGCATTTATGTACCCAAACTTCAATATATGCAGTCATACACTTGCGGTCAGGCCCGTACTATAATTCACCTGGACTACAGATAAGTGACTATCTACCATTCTGTCATTGTCACAATTTGTCAAAAACACCCTTTGCCACTAGGAAAGGCTAAGACTACCAACAGCATAGGAGTGGGGAATAAACAGTTATGTGAACAAATACGATGGACAGATTACTGACAAACTTTTAAAAGGGAATATAGAAGAGGAAAGTTTTTTCTCTATAAAAAACTTCTTTCTATAAAAAAAAGCAAACTAATTTTGCTTTAACTGTAATAGGAGCAGGTCAAACCTGAGGCAACCATTTTGCCTATCTTTTCTCATTACTCTCTAGTTAAGACACCTAGTTTTGTCTTCAAGTAGTTACAAGTCACATGTACAAGCAAAAGACATCCGCCCCTTCAACTAGCCCTTCAACATTTTGGGCTAGAACGTGCTCTCACAAAATTCCACCCACCATGGTTGTATATATAATATGAAACATTCCCATACTTTTAAGAGAGACCATTCAGCCTTTTTAATATCGAATATATAAAAATTGCCTGTAAACATTTAGACATAAAGCAGAAGAGTAGAGCTTAGTTTGCTTACTCACAGCTAAATTTTTTGTAATTTTTTTTTTTACATCTGCATGACAACATAGGTAGCTACCACTTGCAAAGTGAACCGAATAGATAAATAAGACTCCTGTCCACTACTGTAGAATCTAAATGCTTATTTAATTAACATTTTCTATGACAAAAAAAGCCCCCCAAAAAATCCAAACACCAAACCAGCTTAAGTTGTATAAAAGCTTATGCGGTGTGATTCAGAACAATGATTGACTGCCCAAATAGAACACTGCATTGATGTTACAAGGGACACGGACATGACCTGAGTTATTATGTACGTACCATACACTTGTATGGCCATCCCTTACCTTTAGTAGCTATTTCCTGCTTATAATAGAATTGTTTGAGAAAGTTTTCCAAAACAGTGTGAAGTTGTTCTTTTACTTTCCTCAACCTTATCCTGATGGTTACTCTTAAATACTAGCAATCATAAATATGAATACATTTGAAATTTGAACTTTCTCTTATAACTACTGTCCATTTAAATAAACACAATTATTTTTTTCAACATCAATAATTCAGTGCATTAAAGTTTGCATTCTATAGGGATCCTAACCCTTGCCTAGGACTCCTTCGCCCTCAACCCCCACACCCACCCCCCACAATTTTTCTGCTACTTTTCATGCAGAAAAGAAAGAACAGTTAAGACACCACACAGACTCTACCAGAGCTGTAGCTTCCTAGAGGACAAGTTCACCAAGGAACTGATCCTAGGATCCTTCCCCACGCTCACATTCATAAAAAATGTCAGGCAGTTTTTGTGATGTAACAAACATTTACTTTTTAATTATTTTTTTTTAATATGGGGTACTGTTAAAGCAAACCGCAGCAAAAGCTTGCAAAAGGCCAACACATGGTCTACTCGCAACCACTTTTCCACCCCCATTGTGAAGTCAATTTTTAAATAAAGAAAGACAGTGTCACCTGTTTTCCTAACTTTCGAACTGTAAACCAGTGTTCCTTATAATTACAAATAAATGATTTTTCATTTCTGTAAAAAGAAAAACAAAAGGTATAGATAACATTAAATACTCTAATATTTGAGTGCATATTAATGTTTAAGTTCTTTGCTACCACTAATTTAAACTTATATTAAAAATTTCAGTAACATAACTGTTGATGTTACAGAGTACTCATACTGCTTTTATAACATTTAGGAAGTTGTCAATGTTACTGAAATCTCTGTATACCTGTGATGCCACAGATACTGAGATATCATGAAGGCACAGAGGGCAGATGCTCATATACATCCCAAAAAAGAAAAAAGTAAAGACAGAGGAGATAACATCAGAATGCAACAGAGCTTGAAATAGTAGTTTTAAAGGATGATTTAAACCATAGGTTAAGTGTGTTATTTTCCTGTAAAATGAAAGCAGGTTGCCAAGAAAAAAAAAAAAAAGTCTTACATAGGGTCGATCCCAAGCCTCTGATACTCTGGGCTGTTGAAGAGGATTAGTTCTAAACCCCAAACTTTCAAGGCATTGCTTATAACCTGTCAAAAAATAGCACTTTTCATGAGTCAAATCGGTCAAATCAAATGTAAGCAATGCAACCATTTTAGCTGCTATAAACAATTATGTTGTTTTCATAAACTTCGATTTCAAGACATTGCTAGGAAACCTAGGAATCACATTATTCAAAATGCAGCTGTCATGAATCTACACACAAACATAACACACATACCATATCTAAGAGGAAGTAGCAAAACTAGAATTTACCTGAGATGCGTTAATAAGCTTACTCCCCCAGACAAAGCTGTAACTTCACCTCCCACAGACACTTCATAAGTTGTCATCTCTCTCTCTCTGCTCTCAACACACTGTTCTGCCTCCCCTCCCCCCAATATGTCATCTTTCCCCACAGTAACTATTGAAATTCTGCACCACTGGATTGTCACAGGATCAGTCAGGTATATTAGAACAAACTCTTTTACAATAACTCTTTAAAGCATCTGAAATAATGCTGTAGAAAAATTTAAATTAACAATTCATCTTCCTTTCAGTAAGCTGACTATGCAGCAAATGAGCAAAGCAATAACAGGACAAAAAAAGAATATGAGGAAGCATTTTTTTTCATCTATGGAAGCAGCACAAACAAGAACACAAGAAATGCCAATCTGTTAATGGTTTTTCACTGAATAGAAAAACAGAAAAGAAGCTCTCAAGGGATTCTGGAACATTGACAAGCACCTCTGAAAGCTCAGAAGACAGTCAAAGGTGCAAAGCATTGCCTACAGCTCCAGTCTAAACACAAGCCTCAATTCAGTGTCCAATACCATTTTTTTCTTTTTTTTTTCTGGTTTAAGTAGTTATTATTAATTACTTTTCCATTATGGTCCTTAAAAAAAAAAAACAACCACCAACCCCACCCCCACCCCCAGCTCCCCAGCCCTAAAGTGTCTGGAGTGTGTTATAAAAACTGTAATGCAGAGATAATCACAGCTTTTTCCATTCTGCAGACCACTGTGATAACCCTGTAACCATTGCCAAGGGCTTTACAGTCTATAATTTGAGAAAACAATCTCAACTCTGCTTTTCCACCAGTAGTCTATGGGAGTCAAGATCTATACCTGGAGTGCCCACCAGAAGCAACTTGAAATCAAGTTTATTGCCAGCAGGTGTCATTTTGCAGTTCAGGAGTCCATGCTGCTATTATGTGTTTAAGGGCCTATGAACTGAAGAACTGCAAGTCACTGCTCTTAATGGAAAAAAGAATGAAGATGTGCAAGTCCAGCACTTAATCCCATTAACCCTATAAACAGGAAACTAGATGAAAAAACTTGATGCCATTTAAATTATATAAGAGAATATACTGCATAAAAAAATTTCTGTCAGTATAAAGCTGTGCTTACTTGAATTGAGAAGAATCCACTGTCATCCATATTTACAGAAGGCTGCTGCTCAGTGTGAAGTTGGGAGGGAGAAAAGGGAAAAATGGTGTAAGCATAAAAGGTCAGAAATAATTCAGTTTTGAAAGTAAGTATAACTGCACATACTTGACGCAACAACTCAGCATGACCTAGTCTGTAAGGCTGATTACAATGCCTAAATAAGTTTATTAATTAAAAACTCAAACCTTTAAATTAGAAATTCTCAGTGCTTAAAAGACAGACAGGCATGGGAACTTCTGTTCCTGTCTCTGCCACTGGCTTACAAAACCAAAAAGCAAATTGCTGATCCTCCTCCTCACCATGTCTGACCTTCCTACCGGTAAGACAAAGATGGTGTAGCTTTTTGTAGAATTGTTGTAAAGCTGTACTAGTAACATTTGAAAATGCCAGATTCAAGATACGTGAATTAAAAGGCCTATAAATTTATGAAGTTTTAGCACTGGGAATTAAGCCTCCTCTAGCTATGCAAGAACACATTTGTTCTACACAAGATTTCAGGCAAATACCAAGCAATCTCAAATTAAGATTATTTTACCTGTAAAAATGTTCTATATTCTTCACTAGACACTCCTCCCTCTGCCATTCTCATTCTTTCTTCCTCATCCAACTGCTGTGCAATAGAGGATAACTCAACAGGGCTAAAATATTCCCCTTGTAGCAAATTATTCAGACAGTGCTGGGCACACAATGAGCCTTCTTGCTAACATAGGAAGAGACAAAAATACCAAAGACAACCAAAAAATCAGGTTAATGTTTTACTCTGTAAAGCAACTCAACCATTTCATTCTGGCAAACTTCCTGCCCTACCCACTCGCCCAGAATGCCATATATTCTTCAGATGTGTTATGCTGCAAGGCATAAAATACAACCCTCCCATCAACTTGATGTGAACAGCCCTCCCCCCCACCTTTTATTCCCTCAATGAAATTTATGTAAAAATATTACATTTGAAAACACTGTAAAAATTCCCAGTGGCCTGACCAAATCACACAAGGACCCTGCAGCCATCAGGACAATGGATTCTGTCCTCTTCCAAATCGCCACCACACGGAAATGAAACAGTTTAGATCTGTACTTCCCAGTAACAAATGTTTTCTGGAACAGATGCTCTCTCATACTTTTCTTCCCTGCCAAGTGTGTCTATTAGCAACATGCTCTCCACATGTAGCTACAGAAAAGTAAACCATTAGGACTTTGGACAGATTTAAAATACACATTTTCAGAACGTATTTCCTTCATTTCAGGTTACTCACCCAGTTCAGGTTATAACCATTTTTTCTATTGCCAAGAAAGTGATTAGGTACTGGAGGAGCAGTAAAGCTCATTCTCCACGTGAAATTTACGTATAGGAGCTAGGTAAAAGAAGCTAATGCTACTGCTTCTAAAAACTTGGTAAGAATGATGAGGTGACAAGAAAACATAAAAAAGAAATTAGCATATTAATCAAAATATTTTTTTGTTAATAAACCATTTCAACAGAAAACACTTCAGTCACTTTGTTACATATTCAGCACACTGGAAATAATGGAAGTACAATATAATATTTTTAGACTGTCAACCCAAATTAAAAACTAGTAAAATTGCAATGTCAGTCATGATTTTGTTGCATAAATAAAAAAAATATATAATCTGAATGCATGTCAGGCTCCAACATTTTCATAAGTGCAAATAAAATACTGCCTTGTTAAAGAAAAAACCAACCCAATTAGTCTTTCCTGTGAAAAGCAACCTTTCTTTACAATCCTGCTTTCCTCTTGTTTTAATCAGTCCTCATTTTTATTTGCATTAAGAATGCTAAAATGCATGCACTCTATTAAAAACAAAACTAAAACTCCTCAACAAAAATAAAGAGCACCTCCCCCTCCCAGGAAATCCACAGAACCTAAGAATACAGCAGCATGCCTTGAAGGAACGTTCTTTAAACTTCCCTGAAAGTCTCATACAAATCATATGCACACGTCTCCCATGATCTGCCTTACAGCAGGAACCTCAAAAACTTAACCCTAGATTACAGAATCTTCCTAGGGCTTCATCACTTAACTGAGCAGCAAGTTATTAAAGCTAGATTGGCTGTACAGCCAGGGTTCAACTGAATCCAGAAGCCATCCCCAGTTCACATCCTTCCCACACAAGAAACTCAAGACTAAACACCAGCTCCTGTCCCTTCAGGACCACATCCCTGCTGCTGGTCATATGACAAAACTATAAGAGAAGAACCTGCTTAAGAATCACAGGTTTCTCCACCAGAATTATATGAAACTGATTTAGAAACAAAGAGGTATTAAAATACCTTTGAAAATTAGTTGTATCGCAGGCTTAAATCTTAATTTCACTACAAGGACCTTTCTGTATTTGTACAGTTTTATCTTAAAGTAAGAAACTTTAATGCTCATACACAAAATTAGTACATATTAAGTGAAAAATGCAGAAAACTGATCTTACAGCTTTTAATAGACATTAACGTCAATTTTTTCCCCAGAAAATATTGTGTATTTCCATAATCTAAAATCCCCTTGTCGAAACCTATTTTGATGAAAACAGTTGCCCTGCTTTCAATGTTTTCCACCACCTGTATCTTATCAAAGAAAAGACCATCTTCTAAGACATGTGCTCCTTAAGACCCACTCTCTGTTACCACCACACCCCTGTTAAAATGCCATGTTCCTTAGGTCTTTGTTTGTTAAATTGCTTTTATGAATACCATGTTTTTCATGCCTTTTTATTGGAACATCTACGGTGGGCAGATTCAAGTGTGTGTGCAGCACTTGAAATATTTTGACAACACTTGATAGGGTGGGTGGTGGGTGGGTGGCATGATCCCTTAAGAAAGAAGCCAGAGGTTCAGTTATTGTTACTACTCTACTCAAAATTTAACAAGCTAAAAATATTTGGTACTCCAGTTTAAAACAGGTGTAACTTTGTAACTGTATAACTAACTTAACCAGGGAGCAGTGTACATTTCATATGTGAGAGGCCCAAGACTGCACCCTCCACTTGCCCAAAACCTGTAGGAACTACAAATTACAATCCGTTTATAACTTTGAATGCATTATGCTCTGTCACGTCAATGTCAGCAGTTTTGTTATTTAACCAGAAAGAAACTTAGACATTAAAAATTTATTATTTCATTATATGATAGGCCAGATAACAGTAAGGTACATTTGTTTTGAACTCATTTTAAAATTTAGACTGGAACTCAAGGTCACCGTATCAGAGGCCATAATGGCTGAAATCCAATACTCCTCTTCTGAACAGCAGCTGCTTAACACAACAACGCTTGCCTAGTTTTGCAACCCAAACCTAGTTTGAAAGAACACTCCTCGGGTTCTGTGGGTTTCAGAACAGTAAATTTTTTGGTTTTTAAAATCAAGTTACAATTATTTTGCTTTATTTGCCAAGAAAACAAACCATTATACATGAGAACAGTGTACAAAACCTAATGTTAATCTTAACAGCAGTGCAGAAGCATTAGCAAATATATCAAAACAACCAACTATATTTGAGTAGCATGAAAACATAAATAGCTTGTATTTGGGAACCCGGATAAACCACAGCAGGTCATAGGCACATTGGTCCTCCAAACAAGGAAACTCTGTTCAGCTCAGAGGCACAGCACATAAATCAGGATTTCCTTAACAGCTCTCCCTCTCCCTGCTCCTTACAGAACCCCAGCCAAGCCAGGCTAGGTGATGTGTCCGAGAGCACTGACACCCCTGCCTGCCGCTGCTCATCTTCATGCTCACTTCCAAGCCATGCGAGCTCTCCCTTAAGAAACACAAGCAGTTGTAGCCTGCACCTTCCTGTACGCACGGTCTACTTCTAAAGGCCCAAGAGAGGCAGCCACCGTGCGACAGGAAACGCTGAGGCTCAGCCCTGACTCTCTTTGATCTCCGGTAACATTTCCTTCCCTCGCCGAGCCGGGCCGGGCCGAGCCTCTGGAACCGCCGGGCGGGAGAGCCGCAGCTCTCCCGAGCCAGAGCAAACCGCGCCGCCGCCTCACCCTGCCACCTGACGGGTGCCCGGGGAGGGGCAGCGGGCTCGGCTGCGCAGGGGCCAGGCGCACCCCGTGGGTATCGCGGGCTGCCCCCGGGCCAGCGCAGGGACAGGAGACACAGCAGCCACCCCTCAGAGAAAGCACTCCTGACCCGGCCGGCCGGCCAGCCAGCCAGCCAGCCAGCCAGCCAGCCAGCGGCACAACCCCCCCCAGGCCGGCCGGCAGCCTCCAGAAGAAGCAGAAGCTCGCCCCGTCCCTCACTCACCCGCTCATGGAAGATCGACTCCATGTTTATTGTCAACGGCCAGCAACCCCCGCCTCACGTGACCTCCCCAACCAATCAAACCCTCCCTTGCTCGCTGACCGGCTGCAGCCAATCCGCGCAGGGCCCTGGCTGGGCTGGCCGCCCGGATGAGGCCGTGGCGCGGGCTGGCGGCCGTGGCGGCGCCCCCTGCCGGCGAGGAGGCCGCGGGGGCTGAGCCACCGCCTCCGCTGGCCGGGAGCGCCCCCGGGCAGGGCGGCGGGAGGCCGCCTTCGCGGAGAGCTCGACACACACGTACTACCTGTTCTTCCCGTGTCATTAGCACGAATTCCAGAACACCCCGCACTGCCTGTTCCCTCGGAAAGGTTCGCTCTCCCTGCGGCACGCATTCGGCAAAGGCCCAGCAGCGCCAGCTCCCCGTGCCTTCTCAGCAGCCGCCCGGCCCTTCCACCTTCCTGCGCTCGCTGGGCCGCAAAGCTGCAGCACCCCGCTGGCTGCCGCTCCACCGAGCCTACAGAGGAAATCTGAAAACAAACCTGCTCAGATTCAATTAAAAAAAACAACTACAGACAACTGTCGACCACGTTCTGGGTCTACATTAAGTATTCCTTTGAAGGCTTGTTCATAAATTAGCTATAAATACAGGAATTGCACACCATACAGATCAATAACAACATGAATGATTTTTGCATAGTTTTTCTTTATTACATAATTCTTCCTCCCCCCCCTTTCCAGAGAATGACTTCAGGGAACAAAGCTCTCAACACCCGTGGACTAAAGGAATTCCTGGACACATATTAGTCATGTAATTAAACATATTCCAAAAAAGCAAGATTGGAAATTAAACTGGCATGGATGAGTTGCGGGTGTCCCTTTCTGTAGCTTTACATATTCTCTCAAGATAAAGAACCATAATCCTATTCTTTCGATGTGTGAGACATGATGATGAATCAGACAAAAATGTTTTCCATTTCATCAGCAGCCTTTTATCTCCATGTAACTTCTTCACCAGGCTTCAGTTCTCTGTGTGGAAAGAAAAAAATAACAGGGCAGAGATTAAAATTAAGGTATTTTTTGTAGAATTGTTACTAATAAATGCAATTACTGATTCTACAAAACCTTAATTTTGAGAGCTATGTGTAAATTTAAGTTTCCTTGCAATCATCAGTTACAAATCAATACTGATAAGCTTCCTCCTTTCTCCCCAAAGTTTCACTGGATTAAGTCCTCGTAACTCCCATTCATGTAAATGGAAGCACAAACCAGCCAACCTCTAAGGACTGAACAAACTTTTTGCATAATGGGATCCAAAAGGAAAAATTCTACTTCTTTTAAATAAAAAAAAAATATTATTGTAGTGGGAACAGAACTAGGTGTGAAAGCAGACGGGACTTTTGCAATATACTGAAATACCAGCCCAACTTCATCAGCAACTGCAATAAGAAGAGTGCTAATGTAAGTCAGATTACATCATAAGCTTACTTTCTTATTCAGAACTAATTTAGGTGAGACGGGAGTTAAAAAAACAAAAACGCCTGCAAACTGATAACAACATTCCTACCGTTAGTCCATGCTATGCAGCATGAGGTTTTTTTAACAGTGTTTCATTAACACTGTGGCCTAATACAGAATTAGAACTGCCATAGATGAGGCAATGTATTATCTCAATTCTTCCTAAGTCAGCCAGTAAGCCCAAACTAACAGCATATATAGTCACGTCCTTCAGTGAAGATACAGCACTTGCCAACATAAATATTGTGTTAATTTTCAAAAACTTGGTTATTAAATGATACATATTTATGAAAGTATTTAGTTAAAAAGGGCTGTGATCATTTAAAATTTAAGACAGAAGTTTGCTACAATCCACTGAAAACTTGAAAATTAAAAGTTCAAGCACTGTTTCCCACTGAAGTTCTAGACAGAGACCAAATAATGGTTTCCACATTTCATGACAAGAACCTGACTGACAGCAGTTAATGATCCTCTCTTTCAAGACCAAGCCCCAATCAAGCCCCACTTTTCAGAAGGCGTTAAAGTGCCCTAAAACCCTTCAGGAATGCTTGCTGAAATTTTTAGAGCTTTCTTCCTTTTAATATTTTGACAGCATCCCTGATTTTTTTTCAGACTTTAGACTCTCAAAAAGAAAAAAGAAGCACTTTGCAAAGTAACTCTCTCTATATATGTATATTTAAGAGGCATCATAAAGTAGACCTTCTATATAATAAGCTCTTGTTTCTGAAGGCAGTCAGTTTTTCATCGTTCTTTCTGTCCAAATAGCATCCAATCACAAATCCTAAGGGAACCAGGATGTGAACCCAGTGATCACGCACAGCTTGGGCAAAATTCACCATGACTGCTAGAAAGAAAAGCATAACAGATAAGAGTTACAGATAGATCTGGACATGGAAAGTGTTGCATACCTGGCACCTTTAATCTCACTCACTATGATCCTACAACAGCGTAATAAACATGAGGGCCAGCAAACACTCCCTGCAAGACACAGGCTATTCTCAAACCCATACACAGGTTTCTTAGAAATAGTCCTAACTCACTCTTGGTCCTGGAAAATAGGATTTTATTCTAAAATGGGAAAGAAGTAGAAGATCTCTTTTAAAATACCCCTGGTGAAATTTCCCTTTAGGTGTTCTAGAGTAATGCACCCACTGAAGTTTGCTGTTCTGTAAACATTCTGTAAAACATTACAAATGCATGTATAACCAAACTCTGGTAGACAGACGTTTATTATTCGTAACAAGACTGAAAAATATGCTGTACATTCAGTGGGGAATTGACAGATAAGGAAGAAAGGCCATTTCTATAATCCAGCGACATTTTCCCAACCTAACCAAAGCCTTCCAAACCAGCTCTTGCTGGAAGTTGTAAGAGACACCAAGGAAGTCGCCCAGCTGCGGGCTCGAACCTGCAATCTGGTTACAGGGGAAGACACGGCCGGCGCCGCCCCCTCCCGGCCGCTCCCTCAGCCGGCCGCGATAGCGGCCCGGGCCGGGGCTCGCGGTCTGACCCACGACGGGGCCTCGCTCGCTCCCGCCCCGCCGGCCGCGGAGAAACGCTGTCCCCTGCCCGCCCGCGAGGCCGCCCGCCCCCCCCCCCCGCCCGTGCTCGCAGGGGCAGGAGCGGCACAAAGCCCCGGGGCCGAGAGGAGCTCCCGCCCGGCCCCTCCGGCCCCACGTCCCGGCGGAAGGGAGAGGACACGGGGCGAGGCGTTCCCGGGAAAGGCCGCCGCCCGTAGCGCGGGAACACGCTCGCAGCTGCCCCCGCCCCGCTGCCCCGGCCGTTACCGCTCCTCGCCGCCGCCGCCGCCAGTCTCCGCGCAGCGGCCACACCAAGGGCAACGGGCGGCGCCAGCAGGCCGGGAGAGCCCACGGGCTGCGCAGGGAGGTGGGGTAGGGCCGTCCCCCCCCCGGCGGCCTGGCAGTGGTGCCGTCCGTTACCCTTCCACCTTCCCTCCTCCTCCTCCTCCTTTCTCCCCGCCTCCCGCAAGATGGCGGAGCGTTTCGCGCGCTGCGGCGGGGGGTGGCAGGCGCGCGCCCCGCTGGGCTTGAGGGAGGCCGGCGCGCGGGCGGCCCGCGAGGCAGGTAGCGCCGCGAGGCAGGCAGCGCCGCGAGGCAGGCAGCGCCGCGCGCCCGCCGCTCGATGCCCCTCTCCTCTCCTCCCCTCTCCTCCCCGCGGGGCGGCGGGCGCGGCCCGGTACTGGGGCGTGAAGCGCTTGGCTCGACCTCGCCGAGTTCGCCCCTCTCTTCCTCCTCTCCTCCGTCGCTTCCTCTCGGCTCGCCCTCTTGGCGCCGGGCCCGGTCGGCGAGGCTGACCCCGTTAGGGCCGCTGTCCCGGCGGCGGGGCCCGGCGGGGCGCTGGAGCCGGCTTGTGGAGCTGCTGGCCCGCCCCGCCCCGCGTTGGGCCTCCTGGGGCTGCCCCGGGGCTGAGGGGCCGCGGGCCCCGCCTGGCCCCGGGGCGGCGGTGCGGGCTGCGCCGCTCCTGCTGATCCTTTTTTCTCTTTAATGGTAAAAAAAAATTTCTCTGTCTAGTAACAAAAGACATACAGCTGACAAACGTTAACGTCTGAGACTGAAATGGTATCTTGTAGCTGTATTGAACAGTATTCAGCGCGCTTATCCTGTGTATTCTCAGAAACGCATGAAGTTGGAGCTAAATAAATAGACTTTTCCTTTGGATTAGTCAATGAAACCTTTTTTTCTCCCATTCAGGTTAGTTCTTTTTGAGATTAAATACTTGGGAGAGGAAAATGACATCGATTATCAAGTTGACTACACTTTCAGGGGTGCAGGAGGAGTCTGCCCTTTGCTATCTGTTGCAAGTAGATGAATTTCGTTTTCTTTTGGACTGTGGCTGGGATGAAAACTTTTCTATGGACATTATTGATTCTCTAAGGAAGTAAGTAGTTCACTTTATATGCTTTTGTAAAATAGGTCTTGTCTTTTTCTGAAAATTTTCAATACCATGCAGTGGTTTCTGTATGGTGATGTTAAATCCATCTTTTGGGTTTAAACAGGTTCTGGTTTGCGTGGATTTTTTTTTTTTTAATAATTTGAAGTATGTTTTATATGAAGGGAATTAGGCTGCTGAAACATTTCCAGGAAAAACTTTTCTTGTGAGTCTAATGAGTTACATCTATTAACTGTAATTCTCAAACTGTTTTGTTTGTTTTGGCTTCGATGTTTTGTTTTTGTCATAAACATGACAGAGCAGAGTTTATCGGAGCCTTACCTTGGGTCTGAACTAATTTAGAATGGTTAACTAAGTTTGAAATGAAAGAGTCCTTAGTGTATGTAGGCTGAATACAAAGTGGTCCGACACTCTCTTCTTGTTCCAAGATGAATAGACTGTCAGGAAAACAGCTTCCGTTACCTTCCTACAGCCCTGCATAGAAATAAACCTGTCTAGACTTTAATACTGAACTTCTGCAGGTTTACTGCAAGGAGCCAAGCACTGATTATGAGGTTAGGACTGAAACATACAAGTTCCTGTAGAAAATAGATGCTGTTTTTATAGATTAACTTTTCTAGCTTTGACACACTTCTATTGTCTGAAGTCTTTTAGCAGTGGATTATTATGCAGTAAGGATGATATATAAGATTTTTTTTGAGTGTCTTATTTCAGAAGCGATTAGGTAAAACCCACTTTTTAATAACAGCCATCTAGAAGGATGTGTGTTTCATAGTTATATGTGAGGGAAACAAAAAGCTTTCAGCCCAAATCGTATTTGCATTTGTTGCATATATTTTATGCCCTCAAGTTTTTCAGGTCTGATAGGTAGTAAGCTTTTAGTCTGAGTTCTTATTTTATGCAACACTTTGCAAGAAAAAAACCTTACATTTTTAAAATAAATAAAACACTACAAATTTATGTGCCACTTAAATTATGTATTTGACGTTTTCTCT
The DNA here is from genome assembly GCF_023634155.1 of Falco peregrinus. Classification (NCBI taxonomy): domain Eukaryota; kingdom Metazoa; phylum Chordata; class Aves; order Falconiformes; family Falconidae; genus Falco; species Falco peregrinus. The sequence continues at coordinate 88,290,507 of NC_073721.1, forward strand.
TTTTAAAGAAGTAAGTTTTGATTTAGGTTTTTAGATGTATATACAATTTGTAGCGTGTCTGCAATGATAATATTTTTGGCCCCTCAGTTATTGTACTCTTTGATGTCCCAAGTATATATTACATCTCTCCAATCAAGATTTGACGTGAAACTTACGTCTTTCAGACCTTGAAATAGTGTTTTCAGAAGTCACTTGCATTTTTAAGTCCTTGAATGTTTGGAAATATGTGTAACTTTTATTTATGGCTTTAAAAACTTTGTTGTAAACCTGAAGTATTTAGGTTTTCTTATTTGGCATTCAGACTTTCTATGTACTGTCAAAATAGCCATAATAGGGAGTATGTAACACCATACAGAACTCTTTTTACCAACTTCTGTTGTCCCTCTTTTTATAGACATGTACATCAGGTTGATGCTGTACTTCTTTCTCATCCTGACCCTCTACACCTCGGTGCTCTTCCGTATGCAGTTGGAAAAATGGGGTTGAATTGTGCCATTTATGCAACTATTCCTGTATATAAAATGGGGCAGATGTTTATGTATGATCTCTACCAGGTATATTTAAGTTGACACTTTCTTACATAATGTCTTTGGTATGGTAGAATGCTCAGGCACTTGAACGCTCTATACTTCTTATTTGTTTTAGTCCCGCCATAATACTGAAGATTTCACACTCTTTACTCTGGATGATGTAGATGCAGCCTTTGATAAAATACAACAGCTGAAATTTTCTCAGATTGTGAACTTGAAAGGTAAAGTTGTCACCAAAGTTTAAATAAACTACTTTTAGTGAAAGACAGCATAGTCATTGACAGTTAAAGTAACTTTTTTTCTTCAAGGGAGTAAGTTTTGAAATGTGCATTTTGCAGGCCTAAATTCAATAGCCCTGTGTTAATCTGTATCAGCTGAACGTTTGCCTCAGTAATTGTGTATGGAAATGTGTAGAGTTTCCACTTAATGGGGAGGAGGTCATGCCAAAGCATATTTAGGTATTTGTTTAGTGTTTTTGGAATTTTTCTTGGAATTTTCTTGTGTCTCAAAAACATGTACTCATGCCTAGTGGTAGATACCTCAGAACTCATCAGTAACCAGTAACAAAGGAAAGCTTTCTAGAGAATGAATAGGTTGCAGAGATTAAGTTACAGCATGTGGATGATTTAATGAGGAGATCTTCACCGACTGATACTCAGTGTAGTTCATTGCTAGCAACTGTGGCATCCACAGAATCAGCAGCTTTTCACTTATGTTGAATTTAAAGATAGAATGAAATGGAAACCCTGTTCTTGAACAAAGACTATATACAAGCTGACCACCAGCAACTTGTCTCGGAGATGTATCTTCCAGTTACTGAATGCTGCTTGCCAAAATACTTGCCCCTGTAATTTGGAAAATAGACATGGGATGCCATCCTTGAAGGGCTTTTGACCCTTTTCCAGATACTTGTAGCAAGGCTATGTCCATGCTGCAAACTTCTAAATCTTAAAAAGTAATTTTAGTGAACAACTTTAAAGTGCCCTACTTTCCCATGTTTAATGGAGATGATTAGAAAAGACTAAATGGATGCATTGAAGAAGATAATTTCTAGGTATTATTATTCAAGCTGTGCACTTCTGTTCAACTTGGTAGAATGCAGTAAAGACAGTGAATGACGGTCATGGGTGGTTTAGTTTTAATTTGACGAAGATACGAGCTAGCTCCAATGACAAGGAGTAACAGTGCATTACAAAAAAAAAAAGGCATCAGTGCTGAAAAGATCAGTCATTCCTGACTGCAACACCTGAACACCTTTCTTGGTATTGTTTGGCTTAGATGTTTGTAATTCTGGAAAAATCCCGTTTTGTGTAATTTTTTATATGTGGGTTTATAAGTAGCTAGACAGTGAATGATACAGTAAACATTTTGTGTTGCCCCAAAGAGAGGTCTGCCTTTCACCAGTGTACTTGCTTTCATGTAATATGTTTGTTATAAAATATAATATATGTAACTTATGTCTGTAGTTACAGCAGCTCTTCAGTGCCTCTAAGTACTGGTGGAGGGAGGAAGTGATTTTCACTTTATTTTCTTTTTCTGGAGGCAAAATAAGAGACAAAAAAATCAAAGCTACTGGTTAGATGAGAAGGACAGATATGTTACTGATTTTTTTTGTACTTCGTTTGACTTTTTTCCCCAGTAATAATTCTGGTGTTCAGTTCTTTAAAATTTCTCTCTCTTACTCAGAGTAATGGATTTGAATACATGTAATGTCCCTAAAATATTGAAAACTTTTGTAGGCAAAGGACATGGTTTGTCAATCACACCATTGCCAGCTGGCCACATGATAGGAGGTACAATCTGGAAGATTGTCAAGGATGGAGAGGAAGAAATTGTTTATGCAGTTGATTTCAACCACAAGAGGGAGATGTAAGTTCAACATAGCAATACATATTTCTTGGATGTTGTGTTTGGTGTGTGTCCTGTAGTGTGTGATAAACAGGTATGGAAGTAGCAGTGCCTTTCCAGCTCTAATAAGACCACTAATTTCCCTTGCATTCAGATTAATCAATTTGAAACATGTATTAGTTCTGGGTTTCGTTATTCCACTCAGTTTTATTTATTTGCAAGTTTGAAGCAGGAAGCATTCAGCTGCTGAGGAGTTTTGATTTCTGTACATGCAGACTTCTGCAAGCTAGCTGTCTTATTTTTTCTCATAAAACAGAAATGCAAAGAGTGAGATTTTTTTGCCTTTTTTTCCACAGCCATCTGAATGGATGTTCCTTGGAAATGTTGAGCAGGCCTTCGTTGCTTATTACAGATTCATTTAATGCTACTTATGTACAGCCCAGGAGGAAGCAAAGGGATGAACAGCTACTGAGTATGTATTCTGTTTAGGCTTGAAAATAGCAGTCATGTCATTTATTAACCACTGTAAGTTGTTTTTCTATGAGAAAATCATCAGCATCCAGGCTAAGAACCTTTATTAATATTTAAATTACCTTTTTTTTTTCTGCTGGTACTCATCCAGTGGGTTAAAGATTTTCTTGAAACAATGAACCATATTTGAAGGCAGTATATTTTACCCAGCATCACTTAACCTTTAATGGATTTGTTAACTGACCTTCCTCACCACATTGTTTTTTAAATTCCCATTTTACAGTATGTTGTTTTTAATAAAAAAAGAAAAACCAAGAAAAAGTAGTATCAAAGCAGTGAGATCTTCAGAGCTACTGGAAGAGCTCCAGCTCCCTTTAATTTCAGTGGAAATGTGTTTTTGAATCTCTTCTGAAGTTTAATTTATTTCTGTGTTCAGTATGCTTTTGATTGTGATTGCTAGTGTGGTATAACAAACAAAAAAACCCCAACACCACAAACATTCTCATTTTGGTTCAAAGTATAAGTAGGTTTTTGTTTTGTTTTTTATTCTTCTTAGCTAATGTTTTGGAGACATTACGAGGTGATGGAAATGTGTTAATAGCCGTGGATACAGCAGGCAGAGTTCTGGAACTTGCTCAACTTCTTGATCAGATCTGGAGAACGAAAGATGCAGGATTAGGAGTCTACTCTCTAGCACTTTTGAATAACGTCAGCTACAATGTAGTGGAGTTCTCTAAGTCACAGGTTTGTTTTGATTTTAAAATACAATTATTAAGAGGGTAATGGAATGTGCATGCAAAAGCATTGTGTTATTCTTTTTAACAGTAAAAAATGGCTAAATACTGGGTGTTGTCCTTGCTCTATAGTGTGTGTGTCTCTGTTCTTGTGATCAAGTAAGAGTCCAATCATGGCTGTGCACATGTTTCTTAATGCTCATTTCCTTTTTTTATCGTAAGCCTTGTTAGCATAGTTTATAGTTGTTAGAAAAGATGACTTACAGTACTTGTTTCTGTGTTGTTTACACTCAGCAGTATTTCTCCACTTGCTGAGAATGATTAATGTAATCACATGCATATGGCATCCTGTACATCTTATAAAGTTTGTACATTATCGTTAGAACTTGTATTCTTATACATAACTTTTTCTTAATACATATTTCAGGTTGAATGGATGAGTGACAAGTTGATGAGGTGCTTTGAAGACAAGAGAAACAATCCTTTTCAGTTCCGCCATCTTTCCTTATGTCATAGTTTATCTGATCTAGCTCGAGTACCTAGTCCAAAAGTTGTTCTTGCCAGTCAGCCTGACTTGGAGTGTGGGTTTTCTAGAGATCTTTTCATTCAATGGTGCCAGGATGCCAAAAACTCTATAATTTTAACTTACCGCACTACACCTGGAACATTAGCAAGATTCCTGATTGATAATCCTTCTGAAAAAGTTATAGATATTGAGGTAAGAGTTGTCTATATACTCTCAGATTTCTTTATTGTGGGCCATCTGGGGAATATGAGCAAAACTGAATTTGGTTTCCTTTTTGACCTATTGGAAACTTCTAGTGGAGGAGGGAAATCGGTATGTTGCATGTTTATCCAATTGTGGATAAACTCACTTAAAAATAGGTCTCATTCGTAACTGCAAAATGCTTTTTGGTGGTTGGGTAAAATTAATACTCTATATAGATGAGCATGAAGCTGCTTTTAAATATTTAGACAACACTTTTCTTTGTGGTTTTGTTGTTAGAGAAAAAATTCTGTTTGCAGTTGATATACATATCACAATATACAATGGATTGTTCTTATTGGAAAATACTCTGGTTTTGGACGAGGGGAGCATCAAGTCAAATTAGTATAATATATCCCATCACAATTATAAAGACAACCAAAAGCTAGCAATTAAGACACATTTAATCATTATTCATGCTTCCAAATTATTTTCAATAATTTATATACCTGTATCTACTTATCTCTGGTAAATGTTATAATTTATGGGAGTCTCCTGTGATTGCAGTGATAATTTCAATCCTGATGATGCAGCTTTATTTTAGTTTTAGATTGGATTGGAAGCATAGAATTACAGTATTGGACTGTTAGCAGAATTCAGTATTACTCAAAATGATCTATACTCTAATCTGATTTTCAGAAAAGAAACAAAATTTACCATTGTTTTACCTGCTAGTATGACTTCACCAGGTTCTTCTGATTTGATGTTAGTGACACAAAAATTAAAAAAAACTCCCACTGCTCATAAAATCACAGGATGCTTGGGTTTGGAAGGACCTCTGGTCCAACCCTCCTGCTACAGCAGGTTCACCCAGAGCGGGTTGCACAGGATCACATCCAGGAGGGTTTTGAATGTCTCCAGAGAAGGAGGCTCCACAACCACTCTGGGCAGCCTGTTCCAGTGCTCTGGCACCCTCAAGGTAAAGAAGTTCTTCCTCACATTCAGATGGAAGGAACTGCCTGTGCTTCAGTTTGTGCCCGTTGCCCCTTGGCCTGTCGCTGGGCACCACTGAAAAGAGCCTGGCCCCATCCTCTTGGCACCCGCCCTTAAGATGTTTGTAGACATCGGTAAGATCCCTCTCAGTGTTCTCTTCTCCAGGCTACAGAGGCCCCGCTCTCTCAGCCTTTCCTCACAAGGGAGATGCTCCAGTCCCCTCATCATCTTCGTAGCCCTCCGCTGGACCCTCCCCAGTAGCTCCCCATCTCTCTGGAACTGGGGAGCCCAGAACTGGACACAGCACTCCAGATGCTGCCTCAGTGGGGCAGAATAGAGGGGGGAGGATCACCTCCCTCGACCTGCTGGCCACGCTCCTCCTAATGCCCCGCAGGATCCCACCGGCCTTCTTGGCCACCAGGGCACACTGCTGGCTCATGGGCAACTTGCTGTCCACCAGCACTTCCAGGTCCTTCTCTGCAGAGCTGCCTTCCAGCAGGCCAGCCCCCAGGCTGTACTGGTGCGTGGGGTTGTTCCTCCCTTGGTGCAGGACCCTGCACTCGCCTTTCCTGAACTTCATTGGGTTCCTCTCTGCCCAGCTCTCCAGCCTGCCCAGGTCCCGCTGAATGGCAGCGGAGCCTGCTGGTGAATCAGCCACTCCTCCCAGTTTGTGTCATCAGCAAACTGGCTGAGGGTACCCTCAGTCCCTTCATCCAGGTCACTGATGGATAAGTTGAACAGGACTGGACCCACCACTGACCCCTGGGGAACAGCACGAGCTACAGGCCTCCAGCCGGGCTCTGCACCACTGACCACAACCCTCTGAGCTCTGCTGCTCAGCCACTTCCCAATCCACCTCACTGGTTGCTCATGTAGTGCACCTGCGTTTAGCTATGAGCACGTTATGGGAGACTGTGTCTTGCTGAAACGGAGGTAGACAACATCCACCGCTCTCTCCTTGTCTACCCGGTCAGCCATTCCGTCATAGAAGGCTACTGGGTTGGTCAGGCATGATTTCCCCTGGGTGAATCCATATTGACTACTCCTGACAACCTTCTTTTCCTCCACATGCTTAGAGGTGACATTCAGAATGAGCTGTTCCATCACCTTTTGAGGGATGGAGGTGAGACTGGCAAGCCTGCTCATCTGAGAGTACTTGCATTCACTTAGATTTCCTGGAGATGTTTTAAGAAATTTTTGAAAACTAATTGTTTTTGATACTTTTAGAAATGCTTTTCTGTTAAAGTAGACTCTACTGATCGATTGTCATAATTTTGCCATGCTAAGGTGCCATACATTTGCCTAACATTGTCTTGTATGTGACATATGAGTTGTATTTGTCCTTTGTACTTAGACACTACTGACAAGAATATTTGTATTTAAGAGAAGTATTGAAGTCAGCTACTCATAATAATAGCAATTCTAATTCTGTCTGCAGTTGAGAAAACGTGTCAAGTTGGAAGGAAAAGAACTTGAAGAATACCTAGAAAAGGAGAAACTAAAGAAAGAAGCAGCTAAGAAGCTGGAACAGTCTAAAGAGTAAGTATGTTGGCTGTTTTTGCGTTCTGATTTGATCAAAGTTGAGATTTGTGTGTGATCATTCTGCTGCTTCAGCCATTTACAGGGATAAATGAAAATCATAGTTTTGATAGACTTGTCTGAGGGCACTGAGGAATCAGGAGTGGTTGTCTTTAATCTGTTGTTTATGATAGACCTGTTTCATCTGCCTTTTGACTGTGAGCTCTTTCTCAGATACACAAAATGTGTTTGTCCTTGGCTAGTGTTTTATCAACTTATTTTCCAGTCAGTGTGTTTATGTAATACTAAAGCTGAAGGGAAAGAGCTAGTGGTTTTTTTATGAATGTCGTTTCAGGGCAGATATTGATTCCAGTGATGAGAGTGATGCTGAAGAGGATATTGATCAGCCAACTGTACATAAGACAAAACATGATTTGATGATGAAAGGTGAAGGTAGCCGGAAAGGAAGCTTCTTCAAACAGGCAAAGAAGTCTTATCCAATGTTTCCAGCCCCTGAAGAAAGAATTAAATGGGATGAATATGGCGAGATTATCAAGTATGTGGTGGTAAATGCATGCTAACATGTAATAACTATGAAATAACTAAAAAGCAGAAGTAATAGAAAGTGCCATTTTGCCTCTTTTGCAGTACTGTTACATATTCTTCCAAAACTGCAGTAACTTTTGAACAGTTAGGACAGTTTGCACTAAGTCTCACAGGAAGCTTGTGATGGGGTTGAAGCTGCAGAGCGGTGATCCCTGGCCTGTGTTCACACCTCTTGGGATGTGTTTCCACTCCAGGCTTTTTTTTTTTTTTTCCTTTTATCTTAGAAGGTTTGATTTTTTTTTTAATAATCTGAGGTTTTTTTCTCCTTTAAATTACACATAATTTTGATGAATTTGTAGTGAGAGGGAAGAACATTGTTCATCCTAGAAAAATCTAGCGATACTTGTATTTGCATGATGAATACTTGCTAGAAAACCTCAATTTGCTAGCATTTCCCGAGATACCAGTTTGTTTTTAAGATAGGAAGGTGATATTTTCCATATGAACTCTGTGCAAATATGGAAATAATGAAGGAAAGTGTAATAAAATTGTCGGCAATAACAATTATAAGACATTTCAGTACTAATAGTCAGCATTGTTTGTTTTTTATGTTCTGTAGAGCTTTGGTTTTACTGTAAGACTATTAAAAGCAAAATGCCTTTCATTCTTTAGACCTGAGGATTTTCTAGTTCCAGAACTTCAAGCAACAGAGGAAGAAAAAAGCAAATTAGAATCTGGTTTGACAAATGGAGAAGAGCCTATGGACCAGGATTTATCAGATGTTCCTACCAAATGTATTTCTGCAACAGAATCCATGGAAATTAAGTGAGTGCCTTCGTTCTTGTCAGTTCTGCTAGAATGGTGTATGGGTATGGTGCAAACTGGGAAAAGGCTAGCTTGGAATTAAGAAAGTGGGAAAGGGCTTGCTTTTTGTTTTGCTTCTTCCTCCCCACCCTCAAGCTATCTAGGTTAGTTTTTTACTAGCCTTTCTGGGAGTACAGTACAGAATCTTATAGTTCCCCACCCTGAAGAAATTCAGTTTGTTCCCCATCTGATGGAGACAAGTAAGAGGAAGAACAAACAATACAGTAGTATGTTAGCATAGATACTCAAATGTATATCCATTTTGTTAAAAGAACAACTTGCCCAAATATGCTTCTCTCATGTTTGGGGTAACTATGCAAGTGAATTTTGGGAATTTATAGTGTTAAATACACATAACATGCTCATACCTGGTAAATCTGTATCTTACAGATGCATAGTATACCTTGTGCTGACAGCTTTTGCTGATACAGAATAACTTCAAAATATTTTCTGTTTTTAAATACTTTGGACCACTTAAATGTTTAATCTTTTAAACTAAAAAGTGTTTTTCTTGGGTTTTTAATTCAAACTAGAGCCAGAGTTACATACATTGACTATGAAGGACGCTCAGATGGGGACTCAATTAAAAAAATTATTAACCAAATGAAACCAAGACAACTCATCATTGTCCATGGACCACCTGAGGCCAGTCAGGACCTTGCAGAATGTTGCAGAGCTTTTGGTGGAAAAGATATTAAGGTTTACATGCCAAAACTGCATGAAACAGTAGATGCAACTAGTGAAACTCACATTTACCAGGTGAGGTACTAGAATTTGTTAGTTGTGTAAGTAATGTGAACTGTAGTAGAGCTGTATTGGCAGACTTTAATTTGGTCTTCCATTCTTTGGGAGAGGAGAGATGTTATTACCTATGTGTACACTTGGGTTTGTGTGATCAAAACATTAGTAGAGTGTTTCTGTCTTCTAGGTAAGCATTCTCCTTAAGTTTATTATTCATAAGAAGTGTTTAAAAGCTTAAACATGAGATCTTTGTGTTTTTACCTGTAGGGCAAAAGGCAAGGCTTCTGTCCATGGGAGCACTGGTTAGCTTTACTGAAGTCATAATATATTTATAATACTGATATTTAGAGTACCACTGTACACTACCTGCAATTCAGGATTCTTTTTGGAATCTGAAGGGGGGGCCTTAAGAAAGCAAAGAGGAAAAAAAAGCCCCCACCTTTGTATCTAAGAATGAACATGTAAAGTTAAGATTATGTTTTAAGTTTGTTAAAAATAAATAAATCATGCCCCTACCCCCCCAAAAGAAATTAATGTGATGGTTCTTGGAAAGTGAAGTTACGATAATATGTTATATTGTGTTAATATATTGCGCTTAATTTTCATGGTTAAGCTCTAAATAAGAAAACTTGGATAATTTCTGTGAAGTATGTGAAAATCTGTGTTTATTTTGTTGGTGGGGTTTTTTTTTGTTTTGTTTTGGCTTTTTGGGGTTTTTTTTTAAAGCTGTGAGGATTGCTAGTGTGCAAGAAATGACATGATTTTTCACAAAATATTTGAGTAAAATTGTAATTGCTTTGATTTCCTTTCAGTTTTTATATATGTATATATCTAAAGGGTAAATTCTGTCTTCTGTGTAGCTTTAGTTTGTTTTTCTTTTTGAAGCTTTCTGAACAGGTGATGTACGCTGGAGACATTGAATTAGAAAATAATAGATGTGAGTGGGGCATAAGAATCCTAGTCCCTTGAGTGGACTGTGCTGCAGATGGATAGTTAGTTGCACTATCTTTCATATAGTTGCAACTTTGATTCCACGATAGGGATCATACACAGTAATATGTGGATAACAGCCTTTCAGAGTAGGGCTTAATTTAACAGGTTGAAGTCCTGGAATGTACCAGAGAAATCAGGGCAAGGTAATGTTTTGGTTGCTTTAAAACATGATATTTACAGTATCCCTTCTTACAATAAAATAGTAATTACAAATTTTGGAGGGTTGAAATTTGGAACTGCTGTTCAGTAACCTAAATGCATCAATAGAAACTTTTCTTAACTTTATTAAAGCCAACTGAGGAACTTCTTGGACACAAAAAAGGTTTCTGATGTTTTAAAAAGAAGTGATTGCTCTTGCTATAAGTTTTAACTCACGTTTGCAGTTGTATAGGTCCTTTTTTTTATTTTAACCAAGACAAAAAAGGTATTGATCTCCACTGCTTTTTAAGTTGAGTAGTGACATGAGGGTTATTATATTTTGAAACTATAGAACATCTTGCCTTGGTGATACTAATTCCCTCCTTTCCCTTTCAAAAGACTATGAATCAAACACATGTGAAGAGACAGTGAAAGGAAAACTGGTAATTTTTAAAGCCTGAAGTAAGAAAACTCTCTGTGTTTTCCATCAAACTAACAGTACTTTTATTTTTGTGAAACCCAGGTCAGGTTAAAAGATTCTCTTGTCAGCTCCCTTCAGTTCTGTAAAGCCAAGGATGCTGAGCTGGCTTGGATAGATGGTGTTCTGGACATGCGGGTTTCAAAAGTAGATACTGGAGTTATTCTGGAAGAGGGAGAGTTGAGGGAAGATGAAGACTTAGAGATGCAAGTGGATATGCCTTCTTCGGACTCTAGTGTCATTGCACAACAGAAGGCCATGAAAAGCCTCTTCGGTGACGATGACAAGGAGATGTGTGAGGAGAGCGAGATCATTCCTACTTTGGAACCTCTGCCACCTCATGAGGTACAGCAGTTATGCTGATCTGGGCTTCTGTTTTTGAAGAGCTCTGTATTCATTTTTCTAGTGCTTAGAGGCTGATATGGTGACCTTACTAAAATGAAAGCCTAACTGAAACTGGATTTTTGTGTTGGATTTTCTCTTTGTTAAACCTGGTACTGTGCTTTGTTCGTATTTTAGGCTTTTCAGCAAGGATGATCTCTTGCATCTATTAACAGTGTCTAACATATACAGTACCATCTATTTATGAAGATAAGTTTTTAATCAGCATGTTACATATTTGTAGTTAGTACTTGCAGATTTGAAAATTAATCGGCATTTAGTCACTCTTGGATTTTTTTGTTTTGTTGATGCTATGGAAAATACTTCATATACTTGAGGTACAGGTCTTTGACATTCATATGTCTGCTTCTATAGTAGTGATTTGAGAGCTTGTTAAGTTTAATAATTTCTATAAATTCATCTTTACTCTTAAATACTTTACATGTGAGTAGATGTTCTATCTCTTTATTGAATTATTACAGTGCCTTCTAACTCTAGAATTGCTTTTAGGACTGTGCAACAGTATCTTAAAATGTAGTCAGTTCTAGGAGCTAGATAAATGCGGAGAAAACACTGAAGTCTGTTCAGATTAACGTCATAGAAGTCATGTAGTGATCAGCAGCTGCAGTTCAGTCCCTGCATAACATGGCTTGGAAGTGGGATCTTCAATGATAGCTTTCCATTTATCTTCGATATTTGAGCAAAGGAAGAAACTTTTCCTTTACTTGATGGATAACTTATAAGGCCTTCCTATCCTGGAAATGCCTTGCTGCAGGTCAATGGAGATAAAACCAGTCTTCCCGTTTATAGTCTTGTAGTCTAGTCCAGACTGCTGCTAACACAGTGACGAGGAGATCTTTGGAAAAATGGAAGGTATTAAATAGCAGAAGTATTAAAATTGTGTGTGTTGTTTAAAGGTTCTTGGACACCAGTCTGTATTTATGAATGAGCCAAGACTGTCTGACTTCAAGCAGGTTCTCTTGCGAGAAGGTATACAAGCTGAATTTGTAGGAGGAGTGCTTGTGTGCAACAATCTGGTGGCTGTTCGCAGGGTAGGTGTTCTGTGTCTTAAACTTCGGTAAATAATATTTTAAGTGAAAATTGGAGTTTTTGTTAGTGTAAAGATAATAAATTGCACCATGTCTTTTATTTCAGACTGAAACAGGACGCATTGGATTGGAAGGCTGTCTCTGTCAGGACTTCTATAGGATAAGAGACCTTTTATATGAGCAATATGCTATTGTCTAAAGGAAGTGCTGCAAAGATGTTTTTACTTGAACTTTTGAAGACTGGGGATTTCGCCCATTTCGACAACTTGTAGTTTTCTAATTTATACAGGGGAAGCCTAATTCATAAAAAAAAAAATCAACTACCCTGAACATGTAAATAAATAACTGCTACTGTTGTTCATAAATTTGTTGGTACATTCCATGTTGTTGACTTTCAAACTGTTACGACTTGCCATCTCCCACATAACACATTATAAATGAGTTTGTGACTATGAACCCTTCTCAGGAAAGGTTCTGTTTGTCAAGACAATGTTTTGGTTTCATAGATTCCCTGCTAAAGTGTACAAAATACATAAGTCATTCTTCTGTTCTAAAATAAGATTAGAGGGGAACTGTGGGTTTCTTTGGTTTTGTTCTTTTTGGGGTCTCTGTGATTTATTTTTTTTGTTTTGGTATTTTTGTTCTTTTTTTTTTTTTCTAACTTTGGTTTACAGACAGTCTTGAGTTTTGTTGTGTGTTTTTTAAATGGAGGTTAGTTAAAGTACATTTTTAATAGCCCACTTAAAGCTGAACTACCTATACTTCCCCGCAGTGTTAATCTGGCTGCATCTCAATGTTGTATCTGCTCCATCTTACTGATTTGTTCCAGAACAGCATTTCATATTCTGTATAAAGTATTACTCTGCAGGATCAAAAAATTGCTTTGGAAAGGTACTCTTTAAGAAAACTGGATAATGCTGTAAGGCAGCTTAAAATCTGGTAATTGTGTGCTTCAGAGTAACTTCTGTACAAACATAGAATTTGTAACTTCTAATTTTGCAAAATGGTGCTTACTAAAAATTTTTTTCTGAGTTCTGATTTTAATGCTTTCAAGGTTTAAAGACTTTATTCATGCCCTGCTGTTTGTTCAGAGTGCCATGAGCTAAGTTCAGGAAGAGTTCATGTGATTTAATGGTTTTGCACCCTGTTTCATTCTAATTGCATGTTTTTATGCCATTTTTCATTCTAGTTGACAGTGGCACTTGCTGTAGCTGCTGCTGCTAGGAATTGACCTTACATCTTAGTTGAAGATGATCACAGTTTTGGGCACCTTAATTTCTCAGAAATTAACTTATGCAAATAAATGGCCTCGAGTTAATTTAATCCTTTTTTCCCCTGTCCATGTGTGAACCACCAGCTTTGGCAGTGGAGGGTTGCTTGCTTGTTTTTGCATAAAACAGCAATGTAATACGTGCTCTGTGTATATGTTTAAATAAAACCTTTTGAAAAAGTGGCAAAAAAATAGCCCTGTGGGCTGTCAATGGAAAGCTAATTTACTTTGCAACTCATTCAGATAGAAAACTATCTGATCTACAGATGGATTCTTTTAAAAAGAGTAACTTAAAACTGAAGACTCTAAAACAAACAAACAGCAACAGAAAAACAACCAAAGAAACCCAAACCTGCTAGAACTATATACTGAAAATGTAAAAACTTTGAAAATTTAATGCAAGTGTGAATGTGGTTTGTTACACAAAGAAAATCTTGGTAAGAATGACTGAATGGCTCAACACTTTTTTTTTTTTCTTGTTACAGTGTAGAAAAACTTTTATTTTCAATTATATTGACAGCCAAAACTTCATAGAAATGCTCTGGTTTTGTAGCTGTTTTGTAGCAATGCTATGTAAATGTATATGATACTGGATGCTTGCTGGTGAAAACTGTTGTATTACTATTGTTGCTAATACTAATGAACTTTTATAAAGTGAGTTACTTTGTACAGAAATCGTATTGGCCTTAGGACTTTTAACTTGAGGGCTTAGGGTGGGCAGAGATCACACATGCCTGCATGGAATATACTAACAAAAGAAAAAAATCCCTTAGGAAATCAAACTAAGAATAGTGCTGTTTTTAAGAAAAGGATAAAGACAAGATGGTGTGATCACAAACCTTTGTCAGTTTTGTTTGTTGGTTTTTTTTAACCCATTGATTCAAATTCAGCTAAGTTTAATGAAAGTTTAGTGTAGTCAGTCACTAAATTTCTGTGTCTTCTGATAAAGAAGAGAACCCCAAATTAATGCCATCACTAAGGAAAAGGCTCAAGTATGAGCAAAACAGCTAAATTGTTTAGTTATTTTTTTAGTCTATCAGCATAAGCGTGGGCTGAAATCAGTTGATATGCGAGGCAACAGTAGTCATCCGAGTGCTGGGACTGGGGAAAGCTGGGTTTGTGGACAGTTCTGGTAGTGAGAGGGGGTACAGGACATCCTTAATAAACAGGCTGCAGCTGTGCAGTGGGGCAGGTGTGCTGCTTGGCTATTCATTCGTTGCTTGTAAGCAGTGTGGAACTGAGGCAAATTCCCGTGAATTTTGTCTAGTCTGCTGTCAGTTCTCTGATAGGTTATTTCTGTTGTTCTTAACTGCAATTTGCTGTAAACAATACTCTTAACTTCTCTATATCTATTTTAGAGTTACTAATCTGGTTCTTGTTCCTGTCCAAAATGAAAGATTAATTTTCCCTTACCTCCTCAAAATGTCTGTGCTGTCATGGAATGTAAGCTGTGTTTTCTGCATTTTCTTCATTAGCAGTTAAAACTTGGCAAGGAGTACCATTTCTTACTCTTTGCTCTATTGCTCATGAGGGCAAGAATATTAACTTAAGTCAAACTTAGTTTTGGTACTTACTGACCACTTAAACATTTCCTTCCAAGGGTCATCTTGGATAATTAGGATTCCTCAGCTAAGAGGCGAAGAGGTGTGGAGACACAGGAAAGGCATAACTTGTCTTATGGAATCCCTAGGGTCTGTAGTAGGTTGTGCGTAAACGTGCCGATGGGATAGAATATGAAGACATATTTGAAAAGATAAGGGAACGTAGAAGCAGAACTCCTTAATAATAATTCCGGAATTAATTCTTTAGTTGTTCCCATTGTCAACATGGCTTTACCCTGAAGTTAAATAACTTTGTGGGTGACAGTCTTGTTTTTAATCGTTTTACTTTGACAGTATGTACTGGAGGTGAGGTGAAGCTGGAAACCTTTCTTCTCCTTCCCTGAATAATATTTAGACTTAACTGGATCCACGTCTCAAAGTAATGTGTTAATGGAAATGTAGCATGCCCTGCATTCAGTGACAGTAACAGTCTCATGAGAGCATTTGAGATCTATTTGGTGGAAAAACTTGTTTGGAAAAGTAGGAACTCTTCTGTATCTGTACTAGCTTTTAGTTGCTGTCAAACACTATTCATTTGGAATAATTAAAGCAAAGAGACACCCTACCAACTCCCTGCCCCTCCTCCCCCAATAATTGGTATAGATGGTTGTACCCTGAAACATCTTGTGTAGAATAAGCATTTCTTTGATAAGACGTGACATGCATTAGTATTTCAGTTAGGAAAGAGGAGTGTATTGCCTGGGAAAAACTCTTCAACCACGAAAATTTTTGGAAACTTTGGTAAAAGAAATCTTAACTGTAAGGATCTGAACATTGCATGGTATTCTGTTTCATGGCATTTACAGATGTTTTTGTAGTTTTAAAAAGATGGTGCTGGGGAAGATGAGCTCACAGTCAAATCTGATAATGAAATGCATCCAGTAAACAGAATTCTAGGTCTTGATCTGAAAACTGTATAGGGACCCTAGGGTAGTTCAAAATGGGATAATGAAACTAGATCAGAAAAATCTTGTAAATTGCCTGTTGAAACTTAAAGTATTTTTAAAAACAAACAGTTTTACCTTCTTTGCGACTTTCTGACTGGAAAAGAGAGATGAGACAAAGATGAAAATTTGTGTCACTAGGATTTTTTTTGTAAAGGGGGAGTCCATTGCATGGCTTGTTTCCTGCAAATACAGAACGTGGTAGTTAGCCAGAGTTGATATGAACAGTATTGATCTTACAGAAGAAGAAAAAGAAAAAAAGAGGAGGAGGAAAAAAAAAAAAAAAAAGTACTTTTATTCCTTCCAGTGAAGTTGAAAGCTTCCATTATAGTAACAAACTTTTGTAGAAAATAATCTTCCATGAAGTTGCCAGCAGAGCAAATATTTCATTGAATGTTTTGGATTCTAATTCTAGATTTAAAATTTAGGGTCTAAAATTGCATCGTCCCTGTATGATAAGCAGTATATGCTGTGAACTTCTAGTGTACCTCACACTGTTTGACCAGTATTAATCAAGGGATGAAAGCGCACATTGTTTCACATCGATCTAAACTAACTACACTCATAAAATTCTTAATTTCTTGTTGTAAAAGATGTGTTGGTGTTTGTGGCAGAGAAATTCTGAAGAGTGGTTGCAGTTCAGTGGTAAGTGAACTAATCACTCCTTTCAGCTCGGTAATGCTTGCTCACAGTGGTAGAGGAAGAATGTAGAAGTAGTATATAAAATATCTGTTAATTGACAAGTATGTTTTCTTACGCATAGTGAGAGTGTGGAAGCTTGAGAAATACATGAGTTATAAAAATATGGGAGAAATAGATTGTTTTATGCAGTGCACTTTAAATATGACTCTGCTTGGTAGGTTATATATTACCACTGTGATACAAAGTTAAAAAAAAAAAGACAAAAAAAAAAAAAGACTGCATTTTTGAGTAGAACTTCCAATAAGCTATGCAGCTGTTTTCCTAGAAAAGAAGAATCCATAGAAACTCAAAACATTATGAAGAACCAAGCCCGGTGTATAAGCCTTAAGCAATAATAACCTGTCTGTTGTTGCATAATCCTCTTAGGTGATGCAAGCTGGATCTGTGGTTCAACAGCTGAATGATAATGAGCCAAGCATCTGCCAAAAAGTATAGTTTGTAACTGCAATCTGGTATTCATAAATTTTGATACCAAGCAAATACATTATATCAGTTGTGTAGGCTTTTCTTAAATATTTCTCATTTTCAGCGCAATTTTTCTGAAGTGCTAAAAACTTATCTAAAAGGTTTTTTTGACAAATGATTTAGAGAAATTTGCATTGTTGTTAATTTCAGTCAAAAAAGAAAAAGACCCAAGCCATGTCCAACTCGGCCTAAGGCTGACTTTGGAAACTGACAGCGAAATCAGTGGAAAGAGTTCATCATGTGGTAGTGGCTGTGGTGGCCTTGCTTCTATTTAAGGTGTAGAAAATAAAGCGTAATATTTAATGTCAAGTAACAATGTCAGAATTTTTGCCGCTAAAGAACTATTCCATCTGCAATGTTTTAAAGGATTTTTTTAGATACAACCAAAACTATTTTTTTCCTCTTGTGGCTTATCAGTTTACAGGGATATTTAGGTGACAGTTATGGAGAATGAACTCTTAGCAGTATAATTGTTAAGCGACAACACTTGGAGTGACCAATTTGTCAAGCTGGTGGTTTCACTGATACCTTCTTAGAGTTGTCACTTAACTCAGTTGCCTTGTCTGCAAAGAGCTCGGTTAGTTGTCTGGCCAGTTCTAAACCATAATGTTGTGATGCAGAGCACAGTCATTTTCTGGACTGTTTTACAGCTGTGTAAATTGGAACAACAACTCTAATCTAGGGTGAGCCGTCTTAGATCACTGAGAATGAGTTCCTGCAAAGAAAAAATGATTAATAGCTTAGAAGTTGAAGGCTAACCTTTTATTGGGGTTTGTTTAAACTTGTAGTTTTATGTAAAACCATTGCAGTTAATCTAATCTGAAGAAACTACTGCTTCCTATCCAGGTCTTTATATTTCTGTGGGAAGAACAATTGGCTTTAGATGTGACTGGCCAGCTCTCAGTGGTAATGCTTGCCTTAAGGTATATTTTTTTACAGTAATTGCTTCAAAATAACTTTTTTTTTTAATTTGAGTCCATCTGGATAAGTTTTATAGTATGCTCACTCAGCTGTTACTACCAGTGTTTCTCAGAAATAATTCTGAAGGGGGTAGGTAAACATTTTTACTGCTAGTAACTTTCAAATTGTGTAGAAAAATTGTGCAAGAAAACTTGTGAAAGTCCTTGAAGGAAAATAATGGAACATGGTGGAACTTGGTCATCAGTAAAACTTGGTAGGACTGTCAACTGTTTAATTTTTGTATCTGTTAGTACACCATGATAGAAACATGCTTTTAAGGAATACTTTCTGATGGCACTGTGCAATGAACTATTCAAGTAAAAAAAAAATTGTTACTCACACTTAGCTAACTGGCCTGTAGTGTATGCTTCAAGATGTGAACCTGAAAATGTTTTCATGGTATAGATTACTTATTAAAAAGTGGGAGGTGGGACATATGATAACGTTGCCGCCTATTTTGCAACTTTACCATGTGGCTGGGGCAACAGTTGTAGCTTATCCAAGTTATTATTTGTATTGGGACAATATTTTTATCTTCTGTTGTTTTCAGGGAACTTGTCTAGCTGCTGCGGAGAGAAAAAAAGCTGAGTGTGATGTGATCAATACTTCATAAATTACTAGCCAACCCATAATAATGAGCTATCCTTAAAAATCATCAGGGAATTACTTTTTTGCCATTTCGCAGCTCCTAAAGGGAGTTGCACAGCTGGCAGAGCATATTGCCCGTCACCATGCCAGACTTGGCATTTGAAAGCCTGCCAGATTGCCTTGTGCTGTTGTGCTAGCCATGGATCAGCAGTTTGCAACAGTATGAAGATAGCAAGCATTTTATTTTTTGCCCTTTGATCACATGTGTTAATACTGCATTTATAGAGAGTCCCACCTGCTCTCTGAACCTGCCAGCTTCTTGTGTTGTGTTACCCGGGTAGGTTAGCCCCCATGCTGCATGAATCTGCAGAGATACGTTCTTGATGTGTTCTGGTAAAATTTCTGTTAGTATCAAAGTTTGGAGTCACTCTATATAACCTGTTTTTCATGTTTTATGTAATTTTATTATGTTTCAGTATTTCATAATCTCCCTGATTTTACTAATGCACAATATTGCAAAAGCAGTATAAAACTAGTCAACAGACTTTACATCATTTGTGTATCTCTAAACCTCTTACGCTGATTAAAAGTGTTAAGGCTATTAGTATTTTTTATGTAACTGGGTCTAAATTTAGTTTTTGTTGCAGTCAAAAAACGCTCTGGTACTGCAAACCATGATCCTAATCTGCTTCCTCTCGGGAGTCGATAGCAACAGTTCTTCAGCACAGCTTTTGTGTTTCTGTGTATTGATGACTTGAATAGTTAACATAATGTTTATCATAGAAATGCAGTAGCAGCTTTTCGTAGTTATTTCTCTTCCAGAAGTGTCAAAATACTACTCTTGTTCTTGTGTGAAATAGGATTTTAATTGGTTTTGGGCATTATTTTCATGAATTATTGACTTTTTAAAATGTGATTTGAGTAGCCCATAGGCGGCTACTCCATTGGCTGGGAGGATAAGACTTGATATTTTAATTTATGTTAAGTTCTTCTGGCTCTTGTATGGAAAGGCAAAAAGAAAATGAAATCTTAAAGTGGAAAAAGTAGGAATCATGTGTGTAGTCCATACCTTCCAAACAGAATAGCTGTAAAATGCCTGTTGGGACAGCCTCATTCTGCAGAACTGCACCTGTTTGTTCATTCTGTGTAGCCGCCTCTTACAGTTTTAGCAATTATTATGAAAAAGCCATGAAGTCATGTCATCATATATTAATGACTTTATTTCCTACAATATTGTGCATTGCCTTTGTTCAGTCAGGATGCATGGTCTTAGTTTCACATGTGCATGAGTTATGTCATAGCTGACAGCTTGCTGTAAAAAGACAGCTTTAAAAAAAAAAAGACTGCATTGGTAATTGAGGTATTAGAATATATAGTGAAGGAAATAATCAGCTTCATGTTCAAGGAGCACATTGAAATGATTAAACATTTGAGTAGCAGCCTTACTGCTATTTATATACAAAAATGAGTGCCTTTAAGCTGATATACAGAAATGGGTAATGTACAAGATTTTTTTTAAATACAAAATTGAAGCTTATTTTTCTAATGCATGTGTGGATGATCTTAGAAACAGCTAGAGGCTGCATTGTGTGAGCTGTCTATACAAGAGTCAATAGTTGTATACTCAAGAATCAATAGTTGTATACCTAAGAGTACAGAACTTGAGTAATTCACACTTAGATTTGCAGAACTGTTCACCTGATTGTTTTGTAAGAAAGAAATAGCTTCCAAATTATACAGTTAGTTCTTTGATCTGGAAATGGAATTTTCCTTTGCTTGCCAGAACATGTGCTCTAACAATGTTGAAATTGTTCTAAAATAACCCTTCTAACTACAGGGGGAATACTTTTTCTTTAAAGTTTACTGCTTTACAAAACTAACAGTCTCCTTGAGACGGGAAGAATATCTGCCTTGGTATTCTTTGTTTGCAAATAAGGTGTGGATGGAGTGAAGAAAGAGCTTTAGACAAATTGAGAGGTAAAGAGAAGTAACCAAAACTGTGGTGACTTTTCTAGGGAGATGTTCTGCTTTGCTCAAGAGCATTATGGATATTTTATCAACTGTTCCCTGTAGAACTAGGCATGAGTTTAAGATTTGGGAGGGGTACTGGAGAGTTTTACTGGCAGATCTTTCAGTATCTAAGCCTATCGTGTAAGAAATAAAGAATGGTATGTTTCTCTCCAGGATAGGATTAGGTTAGGGTTATGAACAGCAGCAGAAAGAGTTAAGACATATTCATGGATTACACAGCAGGGTCTGCAGGTCTAGGTTTGATAGCTGCAAGGCTTTAGGACATGTTCTATGCTGGGTGGTTTGGCTTATTTGATTTATAGTTTATGTTATGGCTAAGGACAGAGTTAGGGGTACCAGGGTTACAAATCTAAACTTTGTACAGAGAAGTTAGAATGAGGGGTGGTATTGGTAATACAGAGTAGAGCACTGAAGACAAATCACAGGTATTCTTGACAACTTACGCCTTACCAACTGATACTGGGTTGACACCAAAAACAGCAAGTTACAGGGTTCTTATTTCTTGTCTATTTATAAACTTTTAACATATGCAGCCCTCCATTCACTGTCACGGCTCAAAGCACTGGTCTGTAAGGTTTTGAATACACAGCTCTGTGTAACTTCTTGGAGTAAACAGTATTTACTTCTGCTTTTTGTTTCATTGTATCGATCATACCATTCTGCCACTTAATAATTCATTACCTAGTTCAGTCATATGCAACGTAGTTCTAGGAAATCTGGGATTAAAGGGAGTTTTTACAGTTTGGCTCCTAAATACTTTAAAAAACTTCCTATTATTCAATTACTTCATTAGGTTACTGACTTCTTTTTTAATTCCTTGAGCTTTCTAAAATTGTGTTTAAAATAAAACTAATTTTCTAAACGTATACTTTTGTAAGCTTCCTTATTGCAAGTGCTCTGCCACATCTTCTCTGTATTGTGGCTCTAAGAGGGCAGATGTATGGAAGTCTCTGAACAGAGTATTGCACTTTGAAAGTCTGTTGCTTACTGATGTACGTACAAGCATAGCATCTCTCTCCTGTCAGCATTGCAGCACACGGTGTTATTGCACAGAGCTTTGACATCCTTTGTGTGACTGATGAGAACTGCTGAAGTACAGCATTATTTATGCTATTTTGAAAACTGTCAAGTCAGCTGCTTGGTTTTGAATCCAAGGTCTCTTTTCATTGTCTAGCAAATTTGTAGCCCTGCAATTGGTAACTAACTTATGACTCCACGCAGGCACCTGTGATGCCTCATGTGATTGGACATCTGTCTATGCTGACAAAATGGTATACTTCAGGGAATGGGGGGGGGGGGAAGGATGGAATTGGTGAAGACAGGCAGATTCCTACCCGATTGTCTATTTTTATTTCTGTGGAATATGCCTAGGAATTACTTTCTGGATCATCAGCTTCACCTTATTTGTGATTTATGTTTATAATACTCCACTTTCACATAACTATCTTCTCAAGCACAAGGCCTTTTTCTCTTTTCTGCATTGAATCTTTAGAAGTCTTCCACTCTTTGATCTGCTACAGTGTGGGAAGAAGAGCAGTTACTCTTCTACACCACCAGGTATGTCATTTAGGTGAGTAAGAGCCTGGTGGTCCCGTGCTGCCTATGGAAACTGGAGGATGTGATTCAGAATGTGAGAACCTGAGACCTTCCCTTGCTATGAACTGGGTTTCTGCACAAGGTCTTCTGAGTTTTTTGTGTGTTTCTTCTCTTAGGAGTCTCTGTTCATTCATGGGTACAGCGGATTGGATGGTTTTGGTTTTGGGGTTTTTTTTGTTTGTTTTTGTTGTTTGGTGTGGGTTTTTTTAAGTAGGGAGACTAAGCTCAAGTGAAGAGTACATTAAAGCAGCATACTTGAATTTCTCATTTCAGTTTACAGTTCCATACATTCTGGCTTTTTCAGACACCTCATTGGCTCCTTTGGGATGCTCAGCAGCTCTGCTTTTTACCTTTTCCGTGAACTCGTACTCAACTAATGCTGCTTTGTTGTTTCCACTTTTCTAGGCATTTCAGCTTGCAGAAGTGGCAGTTCTGAAGTCAAACCTAAACTAGGATGTAGAGTCTCGGTATCTCATGAAGTGGGGGTTTATCTTCTAACACTTGTGGCTTATTCGCTGTTCATTGAGAGAGGAGCTGCTGTTCCATGGGGAAGTATGGATGCCTGTATGGGGCAAGGCTGTTCTTGATTTGAATTCTTCAGTCAGGAAACAGGATATTAGGCTAATGGAAATTGTCTGCCTCTGCATTGCTGCTTGTTGTTTAACCTTGCTGTCTGATCAAACTAGTGCAATTCACGGAATAAACATCCCAATCTAGTCACAAAATCTGTAGAAGTTATAAAGACTGTGTCATGCGGTGTTTAAACCATGAAGTCTTTTACTCCTAGAAAGACAAAACTGAGGAAAAAAACCCCATGCCTTGTTTTCTGTGGCTTCTGGTGAAATTTAGCGTGCAGAACTGTTAAGACCAACACTGTCTTTTCAGAACATTGCATTCCTAATGATCATCTTTTGCCATCTTGAATGATAAAATATCAAGGAGGTTATAGATTTTTTTTGAGTGCTCATCATATCCAGTAGCTGTAGCAATAACTCCTTTCAGAATCCTCTTTGCTGGTTTTTACTAGTTACATAATTAAAGAATATGGTAGAAGGCATCAGGGTTGAGAGATGAAAAGTACATTCTCTTGCTAGTCAGATGAAAGTAACTGAAGAATTTCAGTGCAAACACCTCCTCTGTGCTTTTCCTGTGTTTGAAAAGCAATCCCAATATAAATGACTGTGAGTGCAAGTCATTTTGATTTTAAAAAAAAAAAAAAAGGCGGTTGTGATACCAACTCTACAGTTGGCCAAAAATAAAAACTGGTATGGCTAATGTTAGTGAAGACTAGCCCTTCGTTGTACAAATGCAACTCATTTGTCTGTATGCCTTGTCTGGGTGTGGTGTCGTGCCTGCCATGCTCATACCCACTGTTTCAGGTCCTGTGCAGCGATACGTGTGGCACCGTAACGCAGAGCCTGTGCTCGCCAGCTTGTGGCACGTGCTGTGCCTCGGCAGCGGTCTGAGGCTGCAGCTTTGAAGGCCAAAGTGGGGCATTGATGTTGCAGCCCGCTGTGTACATAAAGAAGCTTCTTTGGAAAAGCAGGGTATATGCGTGTCTCTGCGCAAAACAAAATCTCTTTTGGAGAAAGTACATAATTAGAACCAATGATACTTTTGTGTTCTGTCTGAACAAACTCCTCCATTATAAACTTCAAGTAACTTAAAATGCCCCACTTCTAGTACCTCACTTAAAAAGGTAATGGTTTTTTTTCTAACTCCCCTTTGTACATATATTTGAAACCTCCAGCAGAAAATGCTAATTTTTTTCGGTATGTATACTTTTAAAGCATGAGTTCCTTAGCAAGTTATGCAAGCTTTTGGGAAAAAAAGAACTATAAAAAGAAATCTGAATGAAACAATTTGCATAGCAATAGCAGCCCAGTTTAGCTATATAAGCTAAAACAAATGGAAATCTGCAAGGGGCGGGGGAAAAATCCCAAATCTAGAACAGATAAACAAATCCAAAATAAATCATGAGAGGATTTTCCACAATTTCATGTCAAAGACTGCTGAACTATTAGTGCTGTTCCACTTTAATGTTATGTCAATGTTTGACTTAGTAGTATAAGAGCAAGGGTAGATGAATTCCTTTTTTGTGTGTGTGTGTGTGGTTTTTTTTTAGTTTGGCTGTAACACTTAAGCTGTGGGATGCAGAGCAGCTTGTCGGTGCAGGGCAGTGTGCTGTGGGCAGCGGGGGTGGCCGGCTGCCCTGGCTGGGGGGCTGCCATCACCTCCCCGTGCCACACCAGCCCTGATGCGTGAGCAAGTGCTGCAGCCACGGGCGGCCAGAGGCACCCTGCCGAGGGGACGGCCACTCTTGGAGAAGGCGGCCCACGCCAAAGGAGGTCCCCCTCAAGGGGGACACGAGGAGGGACAGTGGCTGTGGGCGCAGCACTAGGTTGGAGACACAAAGATGTGGAGTGGCAACGTGCAATCAGTGAGAAGGAAAGAGCGGCAGGGGAGAGTGCTGCTGTGCCACCCTGCCTGCCGCCTCCACCGCTTTTGTGAGGAGGTGAGATGGGCTGGCCGTTCACCCAGGAGAAGTTGAGACTAAAAAGGGTGAGGAGAGCTGTTCATGGGTGTGCTTATGGTCTTCTTCCTCACCCCCCCCCCCCCCCCCTCTTTTTTTAAATTTTATTTCTTTTCTCCCCAGTACTCAGGTCAGTGATCAGAACTTGGTGTTAACTGGCAATAAATGACACTAACAAACCCATACCTGAATACCCCTGGAACCTGTGACTGCCCACCCCGAGAGGTCCTTTCAGGCCCACTGACTGACCTGGTGAGACGGATCGTTGATGGCAGGTTTGTGTAAACTTCCAAAGTGGTGCCAGCCATTAGTGATTGATTTGCAACGTTACAGACATCATTAAACATCTCATTTTCTATGAATACCTTTAAAAGGCTTATGCAGTATTATGGTTTCTCGCCAGATAAGTAAATTACATGGAATGTGGAATTTCTTGGAACGAAAACACTGTTGGGTTTGTCGTGTTGCATGCGGCATGGTTAGGCAGGCATGAGCCAGCTAGCATCAAAGTAACAGATAAACTTGTCATTTAGGAACAGACACTAACGAAGTGTGAGCTGCAGCCATATGTGGAACAAACATCTTTACAGAATCAGTCGTGACTTTCTCTTTGCTCTTGTCAAGCTGAGCACTTTGGTGCACCGTGTGCTCTGGAGGAGGCACAGGGAGAGATCCTTGCTGGGTAAGCAGTTAAAACAAAGGAGTGAAAGCTGAGAGCACTGGAGTTTTGGGAGACATGAGATTTGTGATAGAGTTGCAAGGGAAAGATTTTTTTCAGCTGGTACTTAGAGCCTCAGAGAAAAGGGATCCACTTGTGTTTCTGTGTGCCTAAATTTGTATTACAGTGTGTCTCACTGACCTTTTAGAACTGCATTGCCTACCGTATTAGTTAAACATCGGAATTCACTTAGCTACATGTCTCTTGCATCTTTCATGATACTGATGCTTTTCTTTGGTATTGTTGTACCCTTTGCAGTTGTGCTACTACTATTAAACCTGTTAGACAAAGGCCTAATGATTTTCTGGGGTGGTGGATAGGGGGAAAAGTACATTTATGTGGGGTGGGAGGTGTTAATCTGGCTGCTGTCAGAACCTGTCCCAGGGAGACTGCAAGGTGAGATAGTGCTGGCTGTGACCGTCCCCCCACCCTCAGTCTGAACAAAATTCCTCCTTTACCTTTTCTTATAGCAGAGCAGCCCCATCATTTCTAGCAGCTTGCAGAAGAAAGGGAAAAATCCCATCTGCTCAGGGAGGGAAAAGAGGGGCAAAGCCCACTGTCAGCTGTCTAGCTTCTGCCTGTATTGGCATCCTGGCTTGGGGGTGGTGGTGTCAGACTTTTTGGGCAAAGTAATGCCCAAATTTAGATGCTTCAATGTGGTTACAAGCTCATTGTTTTGTTATCATGTATGCTTAGGTTTGAGGTATTGTAAGTCTAGTAGAGTATTGCCTATTGGTTGAGCTACATGCTCTGATGAATTACCTGATGAGAATCTACAGATGTTTTTCTTTGTTGCTGCAGCTGATGTTTTAAACTAGCTGGGCTGGGAGGCCAGGTGCTGGATCCTCTGGCCAAACATTTATTCAGCTTTTTGGATGCATTTTCCAACTTCTGCTGAATTTTGTGTTCTGCATTGAAAATCTGACTTGGGCACAGGGTAACTAATTTTAAGACTAGTTGGCTGCAGTCATAAAGATAGCTAATAGTGGTGGTCCATGCTGCTGTGAATACTAATGTGGTCAGCTGTCAGTCACTGAATATGTCCCACCGTGACACTAAAGCTGGGTGTGATCGAGATGTATGAGTGAATGTCAGCTTTAATGTAAACAAACTGGGCAGGATCTGCAGACTTGTGGTGGGTTAGTGATAAAATAAACGGGTTGTATTGACAGAGAGGGCCTGCTTACTGCTGTGTTCTATGTTGGCAGGACAGGGAGATGAAGTATATGTCAAATGGTTTAATCTAGCTTTCACAGTCTAGAGCTGTTCAACTTCATTTTTATCTCTGGATATAATCTGGGTTCATATGGCTTTGGGTTGGTGGAAGTATAAAGGTGGCTTTAAGTGCCAAATGGGCCAAGAAACAGGGCCTGGACTGACGAAATAGCAGCATTTTCTGTTTGTTTATCTGCTTTGGTTTTCTCTTATTTTATTAAATGTACATGGACATGCTTGCAGCTCCAAAGTTCATTTTGGGATCTGTACTAAATTCGTTAGGATAGGAGTGGGGAAATAAGAGTGAATAGAAGGATGGCACATTTGCTTTACTACTATGACTGGCTTCACATAAATAAAATGTAGATAAGAAATGCTGTTATATGAGATGTGATTTCCAGCTACTCTTCAATCTTCCTAGCATGTAAAAAATTCCAGGAGTCTTCTGACATGTGCTGTCCTAATACCTGACCTGCACTCGAGTGGTGAGTTACAGGCTTTTGTGTGTTAGTGTAAGGCATATGGATAAATTCTGGATTTTTAGTGTGTCTTAAATTGTGTAGTCATGGCCTCTGTAAATGGCCTTCATAAATCAGCAGTTTGGTAGTGCAGCATAAGTGTAACTGCTTATAATGATCACAGAAAAAATACTAGATGATGAAAATGAGCCTCATCAAAGCGGTTATGGTGATGGGATACAAGCATATTTTTTTACTTTTTATAAAGTTTTCTCTCTTAATTTCTTTGCTTACTTTTTTTTCCACAAGAGTTCAAAATTAGATACTCATTCTGATGGAGCAAGTTATCAAACCTCCTTACAGTGACTATGCAGCGAATCATTCACTGGGGACCTACATGGATGGGTTACAGTAAAGCTGGAGTGTAACTGGTGTCCCTGATTCCTCCTGTCATAGGAGGGGAATTAAAATTAGCTGTAAGAAGTAAGTTCAAAGGGATAGCTTCTGACAAAGCAGGCATCTTATTGCAACTCATGGCTAGAGCCAAACATGTAGACAAAGTGAAGAACAGTCATATCTGAACTGGAAACATGAGCTCTAACCCCGGTAAATTACTATGTGATGGCTCACGTGGTATATCACTTCAATTACATGTTGATGTGTGAAACAATTTTTTACAGTTTAGCCTGAATTTTCTCTTAAAGTGGTAGAAGATCCTTGTAGAGAGCAGAAAGTCAGCTGGCCAAACTTTCCTTGGCTCTGCCATCAGAGGCTTTAAAACTAGGATGGCCATACAGGGGCATTGGTGTCAGAGCATTTCCTCAGCAGAAAGTGAACACTTGTCCATTCACCCCTAAGGGGTTAGTTGTTAGGAAAAAAGAAATAATGAAAAATTGAAAAACAAGGTCATTATGTATGCAGGGAGTGGACTTAATTGGTTGCATTGGGAAATCATCAAGAAAAATCCCTTCTTTTGATTTGACTCATTCCAGACTGTCTTTCTCAAGTTGTCACTTGCCTGTGTGTGGTAGATTAAATGGCATCTGTTTCATTTTTCCATAGAAGTATGCCTGAACATATGAAGTGAAGCGTTTGGTTGATCACATCTTTTTTTTTTGCTAGTGCAGGGTCTCTGGGGGATCATCCAATAAAAACTGGAAAGTGCTGCTGTTAGAAATAAAAGCAGAGCCCTTGAAATCAAATGAAGTTTACATGTAATTATAAAACCCACGCAGAGGTGGAAAACCAAAGCCAATTAGCAAATGGTATCACTTGCCTCTCTCTGGGATTTTAGCTTACAGTCTTCACTCTTTGTTAATGCCAAACATGAACGTAGATTTGATTGTCAGTAATGCTACACCATTTTGTCTTAAGAAATAAGACACTACATGCTTCCATGTGCCTATTTCGGAGATGGAAGTTTTCCAAATCCTGGTGTGGTGGGTTGACTCCAGCCAGCAGTTAAGCACCCACACAGCTGCTTGCTCACCACCTCCCACGGTGGGGCAGGGGAGAGCATAGGAAGAACAAAGCAAGAAAATGCCTGGGTCAAGGTAGAGATGGTTTAAAAGCCAAGGAAAGAGGAGAGGGGGAAAATGCTGCAGAGGTGCACTCACAATCTCATGATCAGACTGATGCCTAGCCGGTCTCTGAGCAATGGCTATGTTGGAAGATGTTCCACCCTCCCTTACCCCAAGTTTTTTTTTTATCACCGAGCATGATGTCATACAGTATGGAATATCCCTTTGGCCAGTTTGGGTTATCTGTCCCAGCCATGTCCCCTTCCAAATTCTTGCCCACCCCCAGCCTACCTGCTTGGGCAGGCAGAGTGACAAACAACAAAGCTTTGATGCCCTACAAGCACTGTGCAGCAACAGTCAAAACCACTGCTGTGTTATCAACACTATTTTAATTGCAAACTCAGAACACAGCAGGGCATGGCCTGCTATGAGGAAAGTGAACTCCATTCCTGCTACGCCACATTTAGATACTATCTTTCAAAATGAAGCAGTCCTTCCTCGTTAGGTGAGTTAGGTGCTGCGGGACTGATGAGGATATTAACGTTTCTGGCTATCTGAAGCAAGGTAAAATAAGGATAGTCTGGAAACGGGTGAAGTACCATCTTTAAAAACATTAGGTAAACCTTCACCCAAACTTTGGTGAAAAGTTTCACTGATTTCTGCCCTCCCGGCCCCATTTTTGGTTGGTTTTTTTTTTTGAGGTGCCATATGAGCACTGAAAAGAGGGAAGGACTCTTATCGCATAAAAATTAAAGTTGAGTGGGAGGCAAAAGGGAAAAGGAAGGTGAAAGAAAAGGAAAAAAAAGCTTTTCTGATTAAATCTTACTAAATTTTCTGAAAGAGTGGCAAAATATCTAATAGGGAACAGATCCAATTGACTGAGAGATCTAATACTAATTTTCATCCAAAGGTGGCACTAGTCTTTTGCAGTTGGAGTTTTTGTTGCGAGATGGGAAACAGATACCAAGAAGCCCTCAACTAATCCAATGCTTACCATTAATCCCAAACAAACCATCATTAGTATCTGGTTTTATCCTGCTTAGTCCTTGCAGAATAGTGAATTATGTAACCTTTGTTTTATTAACGTTCAATGGAAGCTTATTATAAGGTAGGTTACCTCCGAAAAATGGGAGGAGAAAAAAAAATATGTAAATTTGCTCTTTTCTGTTCTTTGTTTGAGGGATCTTTTAAAGGACATCTTAAAGAAGTGAGTGGATACTTCATGATAGTGCTGTAAATGAACTGAAAACTCACTGACACATTGCTTGGCAAAAAGCAGCTGTTTGGAAAATTACATGGACCTTTTCTGCTTAATTAGCAGATAATATTGATAGGCATAACTTAATAAAGGACCGCAGGACCATATTTTTATGGTACAAAATAATTTGATGTTCAGGTGCAAAAATAGGTACTTTAAAGTCTTTTCAATTCATGCCTGTTTTTGTGTCCTAATACTAAAATCAGTCTGCAACAATGTAGGTATGGTATGAATAAGATGAAAAAATTTCCACAGGCATGATGTATGGCTCATCATGCTCAAGATCATGGCTTTCTTTAGTGGGAGGAGTTGGTGCTGGAGAAGTTGTAAAAGGAAGTCACTAGGTGAGCGTTGCAGGGAAAGGAAAGGATTTTCAGGCAGAAAATGTGAAGGAAAAAAAAAATGTCCAGTGCCACAGGATGTTAGGATTTTGATGATGCGGTATTGCAGTGGCTGGTAAACCAATAACTTCAGAGCAGTTATCTAAGTTGCATCAGAATAAATAGTGATATAAAAGGAGAAAAGAAGTTTTGTAACCTTTGATGGAAATGTGTATGCTGAGCAGCAGACCTGCAGCAGATACTGCGTAGTGTGAGCACATATAATGTGTGATAAGAGAATATGTTTAACTCCATTTGCCAGATGTTTACTTTCAATCTCTCTCTCATTTTTCCCAAATGATAGTGGCTCATTATCAAATTGTCAACATTTTTGCAGTATTGATAAAACTCCAGAGATGGGAGAAGTCCCAGCAGTCAATTATATAAATATATATATACACACACAAAATAATTTTCATGCCTATACTGAAAGAGCTGCAATAACAGAGATTCTGCTGTGGGAAATGTTGGTACAGTGCTCTCACTGAAACCAGATGCTGGGCAGTCCTGACTTGATGTTCAATGTGTGGAAGGTCATTGAAGATCTTACCCAGGTGCATTTTCAGCTGTTCAGTCATTTATGTCCTCCTGAGCTTACACAGCAGTTCAGCTCCTGCAAAAGGCTGAAGATTTTAATTGTCGGAACAAAATCCAAAAAGTCCTTTTGCTGTGTATGTGAGGTGTTGCATCAAAGTTGTGCCTGCTGTTGATTGCCACATCTGAGATGATCACCTGAAACACCTTGATAAAGCTTAAATGCCTCTCCAAAAGTGACAGACTAATAAAAAGGAAACTTATTTTAAAAGCTCTTGGAAGATTTCATGCCTGTTTGGTTTTTGGTTTGTTTTTTGTTTGTTTGTTTTTTTAATTAAAAAACAACTTAGTCATTCCGCTCATGTAGTAAATAGGTGACACCTTGAGTATTGATGGAAGTGTTGCAATCATAGATAATCGTTCCTAATACTGAGTCAAACTTACAGCCTCTGTCCTCTTGGAAACATAACACATTGAGAATAGTGTAAGTTTAGAACAGCTTCTGTATAATTTTGAAGGCAAAGGTTGATGTAAACAGAGGTAGAAATGTTCTGAGAATATGTTTGCAGTTACCTTCCTGTTTGAGTACTGCAAAGAAGTTTTGTGATATTTGAATGATCCAAAGCTGACTCAAGATATATTAAAAATTTCATAGAAGGACAGCAGTGCTTTTATTAGCTTAAGTGATATCTTTTGAAATAACAATTTTCAAAATCATTTTGGAAATACTTTTTTCATGAATACATCATTTTTCTAATAAAAGATTCTGCTTTTACCAACAAATTTTACCTCTGATGTTGTTAAACCATCATAGCAACTGCAGTGGTGTATAGCCATAAGAAAAACTTTGAATTGTGCAGAATACTAGTGGAGGTGTTTTGATGGTATCTTCAGAAAGTACAAGTTTAATCTTTCCATTGCAAAAAGGTATACTAGGAAAACCAAATCTCTGAATTATGGGGGAAAATGCCAGCAATTTCTTGAACTAAGTAATGCAGCATTACATGAATCTTCTTGTGCCTGCTTTTATCTGCAAGCATGGAGTGTTCATGTAGTTTTATTTTGAAAAGCTCAGGACAAAAGTTTAAATTAGTTTTTTTTCAGATACTTCCAATGATTGTGTTTGATATCAGCAAATATGTTGTAGGACATCTAGAAAAGCATGGATTCAGCACACTGGATGATTTAAAAAAAAAAACCCTCATATTACTGCTGATTCTCAGATTGGATGAATCAAGGAATTGCTTCTGCAAATCATTAATCTTGATTTGACCAAAATATCTGGTAAAACTCATAATGACAGTTTCTTATCCTTTGAATCATAAGATACCTTTATATTAATTCATCTGAGTGAACAGTTTCCTAGCTATTTGAAATACTGGTTTTATAATTTCTACCGTCTTGCACTCAATAGTCAGAATTTTCAACACATACCAGCTTGTTGTTTTGCTGTCAAGTAGTATTGGGAAAGAAGCAGGAATGTCAGTTTGTTCTTAGAAGAAAGTAGTGTCAGGGACAGAGGTTTGAGTATGAAGATCCTGCAAGGCATGCTTGATTCTGCTATTGCCTTGTTTAGATTTCAGCCATATCCCTTTTTCCTCTTCATCAATTGGAAAACAGGAATGTAAGAGTGATAAAAATATGGCTAGCTTAAAGGGAAGGTTAAGCGATAATTTGTTCAGCTGATAAACATCCACATTGTGACACTTCTACTAATAGAGTGTGCTTTGCTTGGCAGCCGAAGGGATGATAATAGCCCATCATCTCTTGGAAATGAAATTACACTGGAGGTAAGATGCAAAATGTTAACAGTGAAGGTAATTAACAATTGAGTGCAATAGCAGTTGACAGGGTAGTTTCCCCACTGGGTAGAATTTCAGACTGAAGCTGAATAGTTTGTGAAGGCTTGCTTCAGGTCAAGGTTCTGAGCCCTATAAATAGTGCATTCAGAACTGGAACAACCATGTGAAACCCTCTGTGCTGAGTACTTGTACATGAGATGATGGTAACATGGATATCTGATCATCCCTTAGTAGGGAATTGTGAACATGAATTATTGCACCTAATGCTTCTAATGTGTTCCAGGAGCCTTGGCTGAGAGATATAAATAATCATTCATTGAGATTATTTAATCTACTTTATATCAAACTAGGTAAACTAAATCAGTTTGAATTGATTCTGTCTTTAAAATCATCTAAAAATATAGATTATAGGATAAACTTTCTTTTTTTTACTTTCTTTTTCTGATACACATGGACAAAGGGATGAATTGTAAAGAACATGGACTAAGAGCTAAACTGTTGCATTAGAACAAAGATTGACTTCTGATCAGTTAATTCAGGAAAATGTGAAACCTTGATTTGAAGGTATGAAACTTCTTGATTCCAGGGGGTGTAATGCTGAGAAATCACTGAGGATGTTAGCAGAGTCAAGTTCTCTAACAGAGCAATTGCATTCAGAAAACTTGAACTCAGCCGGGCTGTTCAGTGATTCCCAGGAGGTGGAGTTGGTGCCAGCAGCATGTTGAAGTGGCGGTGTGTGTGCTCAGGGCGGCTGGCGGTGTGCTCGGAGCAGCTGGCAGCGTGCGGTACTCTTTGGGTATGGCTGAAAACAGTGTCGTCTTATGCCAAATCTTACGAAGGTCTGTGTGTGCCGATGTTCTGACATCCCCAAAAATGTGGAGATTCCTTTGTTTTTAAACAATTCCATAAGTTGCCAGCAGAAGAAAAGTTGCTGAAATCTGGATTTTATTCCTGCTCCCCCACCTCCCTTCTGTTCTATAGGAGTTACAGGAATGGAGAGAGACATCCTATAGAATTCAGAATCCTTCTCCAGTGGTTTTGATGCCCTAGTAAAATACAGGAGAGACTTTGTTGCTGGTGCGGCCTTCCAAACAGAGGTTCAGCAAAAGAAAGCCACTCTTCTGTAAATTGTATAGATGTGTAACTTTCTACAGATGTTAAGTTTCCATGTCATCTCTATTATGTTTTTAGGGAGTAATGCCATACTGTTACCTTCTTTCATAAACATCAGGTATTCTCCGCCCCAGATTTGACATGTTGGAATAATGCTGCAACTGGAGAGAATCTCAAGGTAAAATACTCAAGAGTGGAGAGCAATGGCTTCTTCACTAGCACCGCTTACGTGCATAGACTGTGCTGGATAGTGGGGAAAAGGTAAGCGTGCAAGCCTCTGCAGCTGCTGTCAACAGGATGGGTGACACTATTAAAAGATCTGTACTGAGCAACAAACGCACGTGAAGTAGCAGGTGGTTGTCTGAGCCAAGTTAAGAAAGATGTGCCTAGGCACATTAAATCCAGCTCAAATAATCTTCATCAGTGAGGACAGCAGATTTATGTTCCTATGAACAGGCTGTGTCTGAAATAGCGGACACAGCTCCCAGAAGGGATTTTCACAGGCTTTGGCAGGCAGCCTCCGGAGGGATTTTCACTGGGTGGGTGTTCCCAGAACAGATCGTGTGCATTATTTTAAGGGAAAGTTAAGAAATGAAAGCATTTCCCCTCTACTCGTTTACTCAAACACTTGGCCAAGTTTGAAACCCTTCCTTGTCGAGTTCCCGCTCTGCTGACCTGGCTGCAAGATGCCTGGGAAAAGTTCTCTCCGTCTAATGCTGTCTGTGCTTGTGTTAGGTGTCCAGGGACTATGCAATGTCTGTATGCATGTGGATAGGCCCAGCAAAGCTGAACTGAGGGAATTGGATGGTGCTGGAGGAAGGTGCTTCCTGCCCACACGCAAACTGGGTGTGCCACCATAGCTGCACACCCAGCAATCTCAAGAGCACTGAACGGCGACTTTGCTAAGCCCAGCAGCACACCCAGCCTGGTGGCTGAGCAGAGGGGATGTGATCCGGCAGCAGCAGAAAGGGAGGGTGTCTGGCCAAAAGCCACAGCCTCCCTCCTCTGCCCTAAACACATGGGGAGAGTTTCTGTGCCAGTGGCTGCTTCCCATGGTTCTGCCCCGAGGTGCCAAACCATTCACTGTGCTGACTGCTGAGAAAGCAGCTCGTAGCCGGTTTCGCTGGGTGTCCTCTCCACCAGACCCCACGCTACCCCTGTATCTGCATGCCTTCAGGCCGGCCTGGGCTCTGCATCTTTACTGTGCAAAATTGGATCTTGCCCTGGCAAGTTAATGCGATTAACCCAGCAGGTGATCTTCAGGATCAGTTCTGATAATGCCAAGTAGGTGAGGCAGTGCAGACTGTGGCAAGCCAGTAGTTGTTTGGGAATTATAGCTGTTTTTTTCTTCAGGGCCTGGGGAAATTTGTGGGAAAACTCCTTCAGCCTATACCTGGCTGCTTCTTAATCCATTCTTTCTTGCCTATATAGTAAATACAAACAATCCTAAAACAAGTAATTGCCATGTCAGATGGTGTCCTGCAAGCGCAGTGGCCAGCACGTGGCCCCGTGTCTGTAGCTCCAGCATCGCAGGCGACTCCCGCCGCAGCGCTGCCCTGAGGCGCAGTGTCCGTGTCCGCGGAAGATGCACCACCTGAGTCAGGAAACCTTACTAGTTTCAGGAGAAAGTAGGAAAGTTTTTTGTTTCTGTAACAGCTCTTGCTGTGCCATCTGCTACTTTTTATTCCTGAACCTGGCGGGAGCCATGTAGTTAATCAGTAACTTGGGTGCATGCTTTCTCAGCCACAGTGAGGACCCGCAGCTATACGCCAGTGGTCCTGAGGCCTGCACCCTGGAGCAGCGCTAGCAGGGCTCCCTTGCTTCCTAGGAAAGCTGGCTGTATTTTCCCATGCTACACGATCCATGCCTGTGTCATTTTACTTACCTGTACTTTGAGGGTCTGGCACAGATTCATGCTTAAAAATATAGTGGGCCTCATCCTGCTGATGCGAACAGGCTTGAGTCCCTTGGCATTTGAGAAACCTGGTTTACATTGACTGGCAAAAAGGTGCGTAGCGTCTAAGACCTTGACAGACACGGACATTTTTATGTTCTCAGTAATCAGTAGAAGTAAGATGAGAGGGCTTGTCCCACTCTTGCCTTTTACCTGAATTCAGTGCCACAGGTTGCAGTGGATTTGCAAGTGTGTATGTGAGCAGACATGGGTGACTCTGTTCTGCCCTGTGTCACTCAGTGACATATGTATCTTACTCGTTTAAACCCTGATCAGAAACTGGGAAAACTATGGCAGACCATTGCACTGTACTGCCCGCTGGTGTGGTTTTGCACCGGTTTCATGCCCTGTTCATTTCAGGACATAGTTAACTGCTATTTCAGTGAGATTAGTTTTGAATGCACTGCTTCTTGGAGCATGCCTCTAGATAATCAGGTTAAAAAAAAAAAATAGATCTATCTGTCTTCTGAGAACTGACTGAGAGTCTCTTATAACAGAAGCTTTCCAGTTTAGCTAACTAGAAATACTATAAAGCCTCTGCCCTCCTACGAAAATGATACTCAAGTTTTGAATTAGTTTAGTTTTTAACAGTTGTCTTCATATGTAGCATTCTTTTTGGCTATTTTGATCTAATATTTATTGACCTCAGTCTTTTAATTACTGTGTGGCTTAAGGAAAGCCCATAGACAGTGATAACACAGAAAACTGGCCTTATGGTCTATATCTATCCTAGAAAACTCTTCTTGAAGGTATCCATGCCAGGGTTTGTGTTAAAAATCATATATTAGGTTCGGTAAATACATGGTTTGGGTACTTCTATATCTGCCTTTTGGCTTCTGAACATGCTGCCCAGGGAGACTGTGCAATCTCCAAATTGAGAGGGTTTCAAGCCCCAGCTAGACAAAGCCACGGCTGACCTGTTCCAGTGTTGGAAATGATCCTTCTCCAAGTGAGAGATTAGGCAAGAGCTGTCTAGGGGTCCCTTCCAATGAGCATTTTTGTTATTTTGAATCTGAATTACATTTATCAGCTTTTTCCACAGTAATGAAAAATTAAAATTAACTTTGTCAGTTGTATGAAGTCATGCAAGCATAAAGGAAACCTTCTAATGTTGAGACTTGAAATAACAAGCATGGCAGTGCTAAAGGACAGTGGTGCCTGAGATTCACTTCATAACAAACTTGAACACAGTCTCAGCAAGTTTCCTAATTGGCCTTGAGAGCTAGCTCAAAAAGGGCACTTTGGGACCTTACTTTGGGAACACAGACTTGACAAAGTGACTGTCTTTCTTGAACATAACTGATACAATAATAAATATTTGTCCCAGCTGCATAACCTTAGGGCTCTTTCCAGTGGGGATTCAGCAAGAATAATTCCCTGAGTAACATGGAGCTCCTATGAATACAAACACCTTCCTTTTTATAGAAATATGTGGGAAAGTAAGTCTTCGGCTATATAATGGGCTGCGGAATCACCGGCATAACAATTCTGATCAAAGTTGACACCTCCCGTCTGTTTCTATATGCAGTCTGTTCAGCTTAAATCATAAACAGATGGTGTCATGGTGTCAGTGTCTCACAAGTCGTGCTGCAGTCACTGGGTGTTAGCTAGGATGCAGCTGATGCCTAACTTTGCCACTTTACCCTTAATTGTTGAGTGTGTTTCATCCATAGAAATAACCTTTTATTCATCTGAAGCCAACCGCTTGCTGGTTTCCATGGCGTGGGTAGTTAGAGAACAGGTTTTTCCACCAGCCAAGCTGTTCATCTTCCAAAGCTGCCTGGCTGCAGTACCATTGTCAACAAGTTTTGCAGAGGATCAGGGGCTGGTAATGCATACCGACACCCTCCAACCTATTTCCCATCTCTTTGCCACCCACATAGTTAGCCTGATTCTCAGAGCAACACATGCTTTTGCTCTCTCATCCTACTAATTTGTTAGCTGGGGTAGCTACTCATCTTGCTTTACTCCATTTGATCTGACAAGCTAGGCAGAGTGTTGGAAGAATAGCCTACCTTCACATAAAAAGCCTCCCATCAGTCAAGGATTTTGAAGGATTGGGTAATGGTGATGTAGGGCTTAATTCTTCTTATTTGTGACTACTGTTGAACATCTGGCACTTTAATAGGAGTTGTTTCTGGCTCAAAATCCAATCAGCTAAATTCTTCCCCTCTGATTTCTCCCTGAAGTTGCAGCTGAGCATATTCAACTACATTTGAATGACTGAAATTAATTTTTCTCATTTGTGGTTTCCTCTTTGGACGTACCAAGGATCGAGTTTGAAATTAATCTCTGTTGCTCTGATTTACAGCCCGATCAGCAAAGCTGGAGCAAACTCCAGGGTTTCTTAATTCTCCTTGATGATGCTAAGATCCAGAGTCTTGGCTATGTCCTGTTCAGAGAGAGGCTGGTGCTTCAAAGCTTGGATGTAAATCTGGACCCAATGACCTTGAATGACTAGGAGTCATCTGCACCTTAGTTTAACTGATACCTCTATTAGTCTACTAGGCAACCTCTTTTAGTAGTGCAGCTGCAACTCTGTGATGTGACATTTGCTATCGACAGCTCTGTCCCAGAGCCCGTGGCATGGGATGGACTTTGTCCTAAGTGGAATGAGACTTAGTTTGCAGAGAACAAGGCTCCTGCAAATTAATTCCTCACCTCAGCAGCAGTTTCAGCTCTTCTTGAATTTCTCCAAAGCTTATAAGAAAACGACCCTGTGAGTGTCAACAACACCTGAATGTCTCGCAAGTCAGAACAGCCAAGGTTCAGCTGCACTTCTCCTCTTGAACATGCGTGTCTGTGTTCAGAAGTGAGGCACCACATCAGTGATTTATTTCAAATAAAGCAACAGCAGACAAAACTCCAAAGCAATTTTCAGCCTGAGTAATCACTGCAAATTTGCTCCAAATGTTGAACAGATGGAATCT
Organism: Falco peregrinus; assembly: GCF_023634155.1. NCBI lineage: Eukaryota > Metazoa > Chordata > Aves > Falconiformes > Falconidae > Falco > Falco peregrinus. The sequence goes on from NC_073721.1 coordinate 88,329,069, forward strand.
GTATATGACTTCTCTGAGTATAAACACAAGCACCCTGTCATATTTCGATTGCTGATGTAACAACACAATGTGGCTCTTTCTAAAGGGAAAGTACATGAATTTGGGGGTCTGATTATTTGTTTTCTCAGTGCAGTAAAAGATCTGGTGTATTCACTTGCAAATAACACATGACAATTGCCAATTGGTTCCACTTCGTTCAAATATTTGCTCAGCAAAGCATTAGTATGAGTTCTCTGCAAAAGGTGTATCCTTCATGGTAAAACCAATTTATGCTTAGTTTAGTTCTGCTGTTGCCACGTTTGTTTACTTCTGATATGCAAATGGGCATGAGAACAGAAGTGGGAAAGAGGGGATCTGATTTTGAGTTGTGGGCTCCTCCCTAGTGGAAAAGGAAGGAGTCCTGGCTGTCCCCTGACAGGGCGCTCCTGCTGTCTCCTCGCTTGCTCTTGGGCTTTAGGAAAGTCTCTTAGTAGTTCATGCCTGTATCTGTGAACTGAGAACAGGTGGTTATTTTCCTTCTGTAAAAATTTTTGAGATCTGTTGATGAAAAATACCTAAGTTAATATTCTTATTGTTATGGCTTAAGATGGGGATTGCAGATGTGGAGAATGAGGCTCCTTTCTATCTCTGCTGCTGATGTTTGTGACCCTGCATAAATACTGCTGTAGCAAAGGAGGAATAGGGGTAAGACCACCCCTGCTTCTCAAAGGAATGACTGGAGAGCCTGCAGGCTTCTGGTAGGTTGTTCGGGGCAGGTTGTCCTGACCCTTCATGCATATCCCCCAGAAGGAACCTGTTCCCCACCCCACAGTGCCTCCAGAGATGACTGGGATCACAGCTTCCTTATGAACGTGTGGAAACTCCGTTGCTGTTCCTTCCCTTGATGCCTGCCTCTCTGTATTTTCCTTCTGCTCTGAAGAATGAGCCAGGATATGCCCCCTACCTTGTTCACCTCCACTACGGTGGGTCTCCTAGTGCTGTTTTCATCTCCTGAGCAGCTGGGATTGCTACTTCTCTTCCTCTTACCCCTCTGCCGGCTGCAGACCTGTTAGCAATGGGAGGTGTCCCAATGTCACCCCCCTTGCGGTATCACCAGCGCAGCAGGACTCTTCCTTCAGAAAAGTTACACTGCTGCAGATGAGTCTCCTGAGCTTTTCCTGCCACTATTTTCCCAATCACATAAATTCATTACATTCGAAATGTATCCTGAATGGAAGAGAGGCCAAGCAGCCAGATGATTGGTATGGTATAGCTGATTGCAACGTCTGCTAGAGCCTCATTAGTATTTTAGCTTTCAGACGTAGTTGCAGGATAGATTTGCTAGCTTCATTTGCTTCCAGCAAAAGCTGCTTTAGGCTTACACATGTGAGGCCAAGTACGCCGAGGAAGGATTTAACATGGCAGGCCTACGTGTTAATGTTTTACATAATGTTTAATAAGAAAACCAGCTGTCATTTGCTCTTAGTCTGTTGACTGGATCTCCAGCAGTTTCCGATACTTACCACGAATTCTTTCCTGCTGGAGATACTAAAGGTGTCAAAACCTCACACGCAGTGTAATGTTTGGGAATGTGCGATATTCTGAAATGTGTACAGGAATTTCCAGCTTCTGCTCTTTCTTTCTAGATCCTGCTAATATCTATATAAATACACAGGCATGCAAATTTTCACACCTCAAACTTCCTTTTACTTCTGTTAGCCTCCTCCTCTCCTTTTTAATAGATGTCTTAAAACTTCACTGTCGGCAGGTTCTCATCACCAGCCTCCACTCTGGATCCAGTTATTTCTGCTTGACTTTTTTTTTTTTTTCTTCTTTTTTTTTTTTTTTAAGTTATTTTATTTTATTCTTTTCCACCTTTTCCCCTCCACTAGAAAAAGAGAGGAAGTGGAAGAACGTTAGAGTAGTGTTCCTAGTACAGGTCTCCCAAGGGACCTCTCCTCTTGTGCCCCTGGAAATTGGTTGCTGGAATCTCTCAGCTCTGCCATTGCTGCCCCAAAGTGCAGAAGTTGGTCTGTGAGCTTCCTGTAGTATCACTTGCTGTGTCTGCTGCCTTGTTTGTGAGCTCTGGCCGATCTGATATTTATGACAGGGGTTTGTTGTCTCCACTTTGATATCTATCATACTGAAGAGCTGTCAAAATATTTATCAATAATATTGGTAACTGAGAAGCGTCTAGCCTAGGGGCTAAACAGCAATTTGTAATTTTGTTTTTTCAACTCTGCTATTCTAAGTCTGTGTGTGTGTTCCCTCTGACATGTGAGCAATTACTTGCAAATGTACAGATTTAGTCAGATTTTTGTTGCTTTGAATTACTTTTTGATGTTTTTCGTTGATGGGTGGTATGTCATGGCTCACAAGTCACAGGATGATCTCCTGATTCTCACATCATCAAGTAAAGGAAATTTAATTTACTGCCCCAAAGCCCCTGCTAGTCCCTGCTTGCTATGTAGCTTTTTTTGGTTATGTTCTGAGTGCATAAACCTTTTCAGGCCACGTCATTACTGAGCCCCAACTTCCTTTAACTGGGACCTCATCACCTTAAATGCGCTTTGATCTTTGCTGGCTTGTTTCCATTAGACATTCTGTGGCTGTGAATTTGGAACTGCTCAGTTTCATCCCAGTGTTGCTATTGGGTAGTTTTAATAACACTTTGCAATCTCATAGAGCACCTTGGCAATACTAAGTTAGGTAATTCTTCTAGTAGTGCTGCGTATGAGAACTAAATGAAAGCATATTCAAAGATGTAGTTATCTTCTAAGGGACCAAAAAGGATAGTCTTGTTTTTCGCTTCACTCCTTGATAGAGAAAGCCACAACTGAAAAAAATGCAGATACTGGAAAATCAGGGTAAATATAGTTGAATAAAATCTTGTTGAAAACATTATCGTCGATATATTCAGGGCTAAGCATTGTCTTGGATCTTGTGTAAGGAATTCTGTAAGAAGGGTGGTACCAAGTGTTACTGCTCCGATGCTATGCATTAGAGCTTTATCTCTCCTCGGTATTGCTGTCCAGGGGTACTCTCCCGTATTATGGATCTAGCTTATACTGCTACTAACAGGAACAGGCTTTAACCCTGCATGTCTTTTACCCTGCTCCTGGTGGACGGGCTTGGCTTCTAAGATTGATGTAGTTTAATTTTTCAAGATCCAGGTCACAAGCAAATATTTTTCCTCTTCACTAGTGCCATTGAGAAGGCATTCACCACTTCTTTTAGAGTTTGGTATCAGATGGAAAATGCTTTCCTGAACAAAGAGCAAGGAAGACCATGCCCCGGGCACCTGACTTCAGTCTGGATGTGGTACTGCGGATGCTGCTGAAAGAGAGACTGATCACTTGAAAGATCATGAGGTTTGTGTGATGTTTCATCAGCTATCTGCTTGTTCATCCATGTGAAACATAGGTAAAAAGATCATGCTGTATTTTAATACCTTGCTCTTTCAAAATCAGAGCATAATTTTCCAAACTATGTAAGTTGCTCTGCATGTTTTTCTCATCTGAACAATATTTAGCCCCATTGGCACTTTTTAACTTCCTGCATATTTTAAAACTGCTGCAGATTTTTAAATCTTTCCTATTTCATATAGCTTTCACTGTCTGAATCCTTGAAAAAAACTTGAAGTTCCCTGTGCTTACACTTTTGAGAGATGAAGCTGTGCCAGAATGCCTTCACTGATCCTGAAAATGGTAATTAAAGAAATGGAAGTTACAGGTATGCACCAGGAACCTGGGGAGCTGTGATGTTTCTAGCTGCAAATAGTTACGTGGCCTAGGAAAGTTTAGCAGGCTGACTGTTGATAAGAAATGTGGACCGAAGGAAGTACTTATCTTTCTTTCCCCATTATTATGACTATTTTCAGTATTACTTTTGGTCACACATGGCTTCTCAGAGGAAAGCCCCCAGTTAATTCTCTTACTGGTCTCTACTCTCCACAAGTTTATGTGACAATCCTAGCTGTAGAAGGAGAAGAGAAAGAGGGGTTATAGTCGGGAGAAAGGACCAGAAGGCTGCTGGGTAAATAAATGCCTACTTAGACATGGTGAGAATTTCTTTTACCTCCATGGAAAATGCTAATTAAAAATTAAATTCAGAAAAATCACTGGGGTTTTTTCATTCTCAGGAACTGAACTCCAGGAAAGGGTCATTTTTTCACCTTAGCCCAGTTTATCTATATTTTGGCTTTCCGGAGAAAAATATATTTTTTAAAAAAGAGCTTTACTCAGAAAAGCATTTGGCTAAAGCATGCTCTAGTTTCTCTTCAGATCATATGAATCTTTCATATAAATAGACTGCTGTCTGTTTGAAAAAAGTTTTGAAATAAAATTGCTGGCCAGCCTGTCTTTGTACTCGGCACTGCAGCTGGTCTGAGGCCTCAGGTCAGACTGAACATCGATTGCAGTCACGCTGCTAATGACCTGCCTCCAGCAGTTCTGAAGGGTGCTGGTTTTTCACCATATATATTTTTGTCTTGGTAGTTCCTTGCATGTGGCACCTTTGCATGTTACCAAAACACCTCTCCTATGCTGTATATAGGTAGCACTGCAAGTGCTGTGTCTCTCCAGGTAAGAAAGCAGGCTGCCTAGGAGGATGAAAACCTAAGCCCCGGGCATCAAGCTGAGTTGTGCTCAATAGAGGAATTTAACAGGCATAAAGAGAGCCTAGCACAGTTTCTGTGATTCCCAGGGTGCTGATGTACTCCTAGCAAGTGTTACAGCAGCTCACTGCTGCTCTGGCTTGGCCTGGCTCATGATCGTTCACGGCACTACACTTACGTTGGTTAGTGCTCCCCAGTGCCCTTCTGCAAGCGCTTTCTCCCTAAAGGGCATGTACCCTGGGCATTAACAGCACACAGAATTTATCTTGTCTTCTCAACACTACCTGAAGATACCTGCTTCTTGGAACAGGCTTATGGCTTCTTTGTGTTCCTGGAGCTGTGCACATGTGCTGTTTAGACAACCAGGATCCAGTCTAGAAGAACTCGGTAGGAGAGCCATGAGATCAGCTTCTCTCTTTAGCGAGGAATTTCTATTAAAGTTTGTATTTTTGTTGAATGTGTGAGTTGGAGTGAAAGGACACGTTTAGCTGATGATGTCTAGAAACACAGTCCTGTGTTGATTGAGTTGTAGCATCAATGGTGATGAAGGTCATGCATTGCTGATCTCAAGCAAGGACACTTTCTGCAGCTAATCTTTGAATAAATGAGCATATCCTCTAACAGACACCCTGAAGACATTTCTGTGTATTCTGAAACAAGTGTTGTAGCCTGGTATTTTTCCTAACAAGCAATTAATTAGTTATAATAAATGATAGTTTTATTCTTCTTCCACCATCATCTTGTTGTAAATAATTTTTTCAGTCCATCACAAATCTGTTGAGAACATTCAGAGAGAAAGAAAAACCTAAAAAGCCATTGCACCCAAAAGGCTGCTCTGCCTCACTGGTCGTTCTCACAGCCGTTAGCTACTCAGTGCCCCAGTTCAGGAGAGATGGCCTCTGAAAAGATTTCTGTTGTTTTCTAGAAACCTTTTTATAAGAACAGTATCAAAAAGATGACAGGGAACATCCATATATATTATTAACTGTTAATACCAATACCCTCTTTTGGTCTTTTTATAAGCGATGCCAGGTGAAGAAATCTGTGACGACCTGCAACAGAGCAACCTACTTAGCTCTGCTTTGAGGTGGGCCTGTTCTTAAGTAAAGGACAGCTCAAAACTTTTTGCAAATGCTATTCAGTAACTACTTTTTTTTTTTTTTAATCATAGAGACAGTGCTGGGTTTTGTAGATGTCTTTCTTGCCTGCAATTGGTAATAGTTTTTCAGATGATGGAAAATGGAATTGTGTAAGAAACTTTCACTTGCTGTTTCTCTGATTGCCTTTTACATTTTGCCTGGAAAAATATCTATTAACTTTGTTTAATTTTTTTAAATAGCTTCTCTGCTGCCTTTTTCTTTTGTAGGGCCATATATACTGGCGCATTCATGTACAGTATGCTGCTGGCTCTGCATCATTCAGCTATGACCCTTCTCAGAAAAACGTGAAAAAAATTTCAATTGCAAACCCAACCCTTCACCTCTGGATTAATCCTTCTGCACTGTAGATAACTAACTCAATTGACATTTCTTGTGGCTCTTACAAAGTTGTGCCTCATTTCTCTCCATTAGCAGTCAAAGCCAGGGGTGAATGAGCTCTTAACTGTTTGACTCAAGTTTCATGTCTGAAGTGTGGTGGGATGAATCCAGGTTACTGCTTCATGCCCTTTGTGCATCTGTAGTGGAGTTAAAAATAGCATCACAGAGCACAGGACCCAGTCTTGTGTGTTGGAGGCTGCTCTTGTTCACAGTAGGGCTTGCAGCAGCATTTCCTGTGTGCTCTTTGAGTCCCCTCTAAAAGCAGAACTAGTTTTTCCAGACAGGCTTTTTCCTCGTGCTTATTGCCCTGTCCTTGCTCTGTGAACTGCAGTGAATCAATTGCCCCATCCCTGATTTGCTATTATCCTCTTTTTGCTGATAGGAAATTGAGGGAAGGAGAAAGTAAGAGCAAAAATATCCATGAGATTTGGGCTTTTGGGGTGGTAAGGTTACCTGCACTTTTAGGACTCGTCCTTCTCTTGCTGAGATACAGCCCTTTTCCGGGAAAGTGTTTGGGTACAAGACTCTGTGTCCATATAGCTAAATAGAACAACATCCAGTAGTGTGCTTAAGCACTGGACAGCAATTATCCATATCACTTATTTGGCAGGTTGCTCCCTGCTGTGGCTGGGCATGCCCGTTGGCAGTCTGTGTGGCTAAGGGAAGATGATGCTCCAAAGACCATCCCTCACAGGCGGGATGGAAAACACTGTGCAGTGTCTGACTCCCTCCTCAAACCCCCAACAGACTCCTTGCTTCTTCAGGCACTCCTGTATGCCCTTGCGCCATGCTGCATGGCATGTATATTTCACATGCACTCGCTATAAAATTATCACTCTGCTGAAATCACATGATGTGTTTAAGTCCCATGATTTCAGACATTTTTAATTAAACACCATCCCATGTCCCAGTGATGTCTTAAGGCCACAAAGCATTACGTGGGCCCTAGAGGACATGCACGGCCAAGTCTGTGCAGTCTGGATGTGACCCGCTGTGGGTCACCCGGCCTCAGCCTCCATCCTGTTGTTATTTAGCAGTACAGATACAGGCAGAGAGGCTGAAGCTCTGGAGCCAGGTACCTCTGTGGGAAAAGGACAGATGATGGGGGTGCTGACTGCAAGACCTGGAGCTGAGGGAGCTCCTGGTGTTTAGGACAAATGGGGAAGAGCCATCTACAGTACAGTGGCACTGGCAAAAGGTTCCTGTCTGGGCCAACAGTAATGTCATTTTGGGATTTATGCAAGCTGATGGTGCTGCTAAAAAGTGATACCCTGAAGGGAAAGGTGAAACAGCCATTGGCTGTTGGAATTTATCTGTGCTAGTTGTCCAGGTCTCCAGCCTGTAGTCTAGAGCAAAAGCTACCTGATTCATATGTCCTATTTTAGGTGTTTAAAAGATCTTTAGAACTTAGTGAAGCGAAGCACACTCTGAAATCTGGTAGAGAACTACACTTGAATGAATAGCTCTCCCCTTTGTGCTGGGACTTCTGGAGAGAGTTGACAGCCTGAGCCTGTTTTGACTTCCCCCGCCCCCCCCCCTCCCATTTCTATTTGGTACCAGAGTTAAATGCAGCATAAGTTGTGCTCAGAAGGTACTTCTGCACATTTGACACTTCTCCACACTCTGGCACTGGCAGCTAGAACAAAGCCAGAGTGAATGAACTTGATCACAGATGTGAATATCTGCCTGTATCAGAATACCAAAAGAGGGGAAGTTATTTTTGATAATTTTCGTTCATGCAAATTTGCAAGGCTTTTTCCCCACAGAAATAGAAAACGGGAAGTACTTTTTGGTCAGACATGTTCTCTGTAAATTCTGTGGTTTGTGCTCTGTACAACTGTAGTTACTGACTAGCAACAAGTGGTTACTGTTTTCTATTACTATTTTTAGAGCCTAGAAATAACCGGTGCAATAAAAGTAGAGGGGAAAAATAATGTAGTGTTTCAGACTTGTTTTGAACGTTTGTGCAATGTTTTGAAATCAACTACCTGAAGTCAGAGGCTCATGCACTAAGCTCTGGTATACCTGGTAATACTGGCAAGAGTTGGGTATATATGTCTGCCATGTGGGAAGTTAACAGCAAATCTCAGGTGACAGGTCTTGCAAATAAACAGGCATGACATCTGTAGATCACAACCTGTACCAAAACCCAGTAGCTGAATTTCATAAGGCTCTCTAGGAGGCATAAGCCTGAAATTTTCAGTAGTAAGCCACTAGCCTTAAGCTCTAACAGATGGAAATTAGTGAGACTATCAAGCAATGAATGCAGAATTAGGACCTGCCAACAGATCACTGAATGCTAATACTTTACTCCTGGCTTTGCCCTTGCAATGCTGGGCAGTGGTGAAGGTCCCTCTGTAACTAATTTAACTTTTGAAACTCCATTTCCTTGTCTGCAAAATAAGACAGTGAGTGATGATGTTTGCAGAAAAGATCCACTGATGAGAAGAACTAGATTCCAACTTGGGGTATGGTTTCTTGCCCACGTACTGAGCAAGCCTTTTCTTTGTTCTTTTGTAATGGACTGCTTGTCCTTTCCTTCACCTTGCATGTGGTGTTCCTTTAAATCAGGGGTCCTCAAACTACGGCCCACGGGGCGGATACGGCGCCCCCAGGGTTCACAATCCGGCCCCCAGTATTTACAGAACAACCCCCCCCCCCGCCCCAAGCCGGGGTTGGGGGTTGAAACCAAGCAGACGCAGAGGGCTGCCTGCCACTTCATCCGCACGCCGGCCCCCTGGTTATGAAGTTTGAGGACCCCTGCTCTAGAGGCAACCAAGTAAGAAGGGCTGCATGAGACAGCCTCAATCATACCTGTATTCCTGTGCTGAGTATTATCTGTTAGTGAACAATAAAAGGGTTTCCACTGAGCCCAGTGATAGACTCAGCAGATCACTCTTTGGATGTACCTTGCTCTCTTCATTGTCTAGGTACAGTAGCAGTTAATTCCCTCTGAATATGGTCCATAAAGTCAAATCAAAAGCCAATACCCTTATTTTGCTTGTTTCATGAAAGCTGAGTGAGATAAATGTTTATGTGATTTTCATTTGGAATCCGAATTCCACTAGGTTCACTGAAATGTTTAATCAGCATTGCTCAAATGTTTCAGCAGCTTCCTACTGAACCTCAAGACTGTAATAAAACCTGAAACAGAGCAATTTATTTGCAGGCCATTAAGACAATTCAGAAAATTATCTTCTTTTCAGAAATGCATCCTACAGGAGCACGGGAAGTAATAGCTTTCCATTTCACCCGCAAAGAAAATTAAATTTCATTTTTAGTTAGACTTTTGCACATTCACATCCTTCCTCTCTAGGGAACTTGTTTTTCTAATAGCTACAAAGCTTTCCAGGCTCCCAGAAAGAAGCCAGAAAGGACTTTAACAAGCAGATGTTTCCATAGGACATCAGGGTTATGCATGTAATGCCCCATCTGTAGCTCAAACATTGTACCAAAGTCTCCTGCTCCAGCAGTGCAGCCTGCCAGTGTGGAGGCCCTGGGGAGGACCAGGGGCTTTAGGTGGATGTTCTGGTTCGCTTCCACCAACGCAGCATGCACCAGATGAGGCTAAGCAAAACTCACCTACTTTCCCTGCTTAGTTCTGCCACTATTTTTAAGCCTTAACTGCAAGAACCTCTGTCCTAGCCTTTACTGGGCTAGCAAATGCCCATCTGATGTTTTATTGCATTTCTACAAACATCCACTGATGACCAAGCGCTCCATCTACAGAGTGATGTAGGACCAAGACCCAGAAAGGACTGAGCCTGAATTTTGTTGCCCACTTCCCAGTCTGCAGGAGTAGAGTTCATCTCTGTTCCCTCTCTGCCAATTGCCTCCTAACCTTGGAGGTTTCTAACCGCCATAGGCATCCTCATCTGTTACTAAGACGTCCTGCAGGTATCTTCAAAAGTTACTTTTGGTAGGGCCAAGCAGGAAACCTGCTTTGCTTGTGTGACAGGCTGTACTGGGTCTGGCTGGGAGGGAGTTAATTTTCTTCATAGCAGCCTGTATGGTGCTGCATGAAAACCAGATTGGTTCTGGTGGTGTATGGGGTGTAGATGGCAAGGTTTTGATACTAGGGGCAAGGGGGTGGGTATGCAGGAGTGGCCTCTGTGAGCAGAGGCTGGTGTTGCCCCTGTGCTGGACACAGCTGGTTCTAGCCAGCTCTGCAATGCACCCACAGCAGGACCCAGCTGAGTCCATCAGCCAGGCTGGCAACACCTCTGTGAAAGCACATTTAAGCGCAAAAAATGCCCCAGAGGGGGAAGAGGGAACAAAAGGAGTGAGAAGCAGCAAAGAGAACACCAAGGTCAAAAAAGGAGGGGGAGGACGTGCTCCACTGTACTGAAGCAGATATCCACCACTGCAGCCTGGGGAGGACCCAAGCTGAAGCAAAGGAAAAGTGTGACAAGGAAGAAGCAGCAGAGAGAAACCCCTCTGTGCTGCTTGGGGTGAGGGGAAGAGTCTGGAGTGGAGGAATAAAGTTGAGTCTGGGAAAGGGGGCAAGAAAGGTATTGGTTTAATGTCTGTCTCCTTGTTTCTCACTACCTAAATCGGTAATTAAATATCTATTTTAACTGGCAAGATATCAAGTTAATTTAGAATCAGAGAATGTTTTGAGTTGGAAGGAACCTCAAAGATCATCTAGTTCCAACCCCTGGCCATGGGCAGGGACACCTTCCACTAGACCAGGTTTCTCAAAGCCCCATCCAACCTGATCTTGAAAACTTTCAGGGATGGGGCATCCACAACTTCTCTGGGAAACCTGTTCCAGTGTCTTGCCACTCTCATCATAAAAAAGTCTTCCTTATATCCAATCTAAATCTACCCTCTTTTAGTTTAACACTGTTGCCCCTTGTCCTGTCACTACAGGCCGCGGTAAAAAGCCTTTCTCCACAGAATCATACTTATTTAGGTTGGAAAGGATCTCTAAGATTGAGTCCAACCATTAATCTAACACTGTCAAGTCCACCTTTCTTATAAGCCCTCTTTCTGTATTGGAAGGCCACAATAAGGTCTCTCCCTGGAGCCTTCTCTTCCTCAGACAGAACAACCTCAACTCTCTCAGCCTTTATTCAATGGTGAGACTTTCCAGCCCTCTGACCATTTTTGTGCCCATTTTCCATTTCTTACCCCAAGTGGAATCTTTTCCCCGTGACAGTAATTGCTAAGTGATCTCCCTGTCTTTAGCTCAGCTCATGAGCTTTCTTGTTCCTGTTTTTTGCCTTATTTTCTGCCCCATCCTGCTGGGGGTGTGAGGGTAGAGAGTGAGGAGCTGGGTGGGAATTTGACAACTGGTCGAGGCTAATCCACCAGAGGTAGCATCCTTGGAGCAGATTTAAAATACAACCATAGCATTGGTTTCTGCTAAAATGGCTCCTCTTGCGGCTGTTTGCCCATGACACACATTCAGTCCCTTCCTCACTTAAAAGGAGCCAAATTCTTACCACCCTGCCCTGTTGGCTATGTACCGGTCTGGCTTTCTGCCTTGTCTATTAAAGTTGCGACTTTTTAAAAAAACATTAAATGTTGGCTGGACCAGAGATGGTAGGGAAGTGTAAGTGGTGCACTGACTTGGCAGGTTGATGCTGGCTACTGTCCTGATCAACTGTATCATGTGGACAAGTCGTTGAAGGAAATGTATAAACAGTCCATGGGGCAGGGATTAGGATCTGGGGGATCCCTTCATCCATCTGTGCAACAGATCTGCTCAGCAGGCTGAAGAGTTATACTCCCTTTTTGTCTCTTGGGAGATTCAAGGATATCAGGTTTTGCATTGAGAGCTAGTAATGCAGGGAAATTATTTGGTGAAAAAGGACTCTGTCTTCTAGGGACTAGAATTTCCTAAGTGTCTTTGGCATACAGCAGGTCTACAGAGCTCAAAGAGATCATGCCTGCTTGCATCACGGAGTTCAAGTCCTTGCTCCAAATCAGCCAGAAGTGGTGATTTGAAATTGTCTAACCATTAGCTGGACCTGTTTCTCTTTGGCTTTAAACAGTGAGTCTCAGAAATGGGCTCACAGCTGACATTTCTAAGCAGATATAACTGTATGTTCTTCTTAGTGGCCTTCCCTGTTGGCTAGGCTCAGACAGCACTTTGCTTGGCTTGCTTGTTTGCAGTGAGGTGAGCTCCACTTTCTACTGCTCCGTGACATTAACTGGGGAGCCCCAAACACCTTACCCAGGACTGTGAGGTCTCTCCACTTCGGACTAATTCTGTTCCCCTTTGGATTTAGCCCTCAGGTCAAAGTATCAAATTTGTCTTCCTTGTGATTAATCCTAGTTTTAAAAAACAGGTCTCTAGAAACGTGAATCATTAGTGTGTTTTATCCTCTAATTTTGCACATTACATAGGGGCAGGTCGGAGACTGCAGCTTCTGAGCTAAGCAAATCTGAGACTTTTGCAGAGACCTAACAGCATTCTCAGAGTTCCCTTCCGATCCTCTCTTCCTGTGCTAATCCAAACAGTCTCTTAAGTCAGCAGGATTGTGCTCCTCTTAATTCCAGCAAGACTCTGCTACCCATTCTGCATTTCAGTACTCTGGGCACTACCCCATCAATTGTCTTCTCATGGAGAAAAGACAGCTTTTTCTTGTATTGCCATCACTCCTGGAAAATAAAGCATAGAATAGAAGAGAAGAGAAGAGAATATTTCAGTTGGAAGGGACCCACAACAATTATCTAGTCCAACTGCTGACAAACATCTAGTCCACTTCAGGGCTGACCAAATTAAGGGCACTGCCCAAGTGTCTCTTAAACACTGACAGGCTTGGGGCATCGACCACCTCTCTAGGAAGCCTGTTCCAGTGTTTGACCACCTTCTCAGTAAAGAAATGCTTCCTAATGTCTCCAATCCCTGCCCTGGAGACAGGGTATGCTAATAAGCTACTTTTGCCATGGGTATACTGGGAAATATCTTTACTTAATTAGCTTCATGGATTATAATATTTACTCACAATCACACGTGGAGGTGCACTTGGGTTTGGGAAAAAGCTGTATTGTATGTGAAAGGGTTAAACTGAATCAGTTCTTCCTGCAGAGTAGCCAGATGTGGTTGTTTTCCTCTCCGGGCAGACAAGTCTGGCAGTAGCCCTATGAGGATATAAATCACTGTGAAGACTTTCTGTGAAGCTCAGCACTGTGGGCTGATAAGATCCCAGTTTCATCTTTGATCAGCTGTGAAGCCAAGGCTGGCAAGGACATGGTCTTGTGCTACCTGCAGACTTGTTTGGGGGGTTGGGGTGATTTCTTTAACTTCTTCATGTCTTAGTTCCAAGTTCCTAAGTATAGTTTGGTTTTGGCTGTAGACCATTAGTTGAAGTACTAAGTGGCTGTTTTCTGTGAGTTTCCTCTGAATCATGAAGAGGAATCTGACAGTAAAGCAGCGAGGACTGGAAAAAATAACCAGAGTCCCAGGTGCTACTTATAGCCTCTTCAGACTAATTTTTGAAGTTGTCTTTTTAGAAGTTATCAATTATTCAGGTACCAACAAAAGACATAAAATATATTTTAAAGTACTAAGTTTTCTGTTCTTTCAGCAGCAATGGCTCTCTGTACATAAAATCCTAGAGAGACTGGGTGAAAACAAGAGCAAACAACAACAATACTTTTCAGCCACTGGTGACTGATCAGATGAGCACAAGCTGTTTATCCATCTCTGCTGCCACTCTTTCTCAGCAGTAATGTTTCTGACTAAAACCTTTGTTTTCAAGTTTTGTGTATGGCTTGAATCCCTCTCTCTGGGAATGTGCAGTGCTGAGTGATGCAGCTATTTTTTTCCAATTAACCCAGTCTTATTTCCTACATCCTAAAATGTTCTGATGGCATATGCACCTGTTCTGGGGTCATCATGCCCTTTTGCTTGACTCTGATCAGGCACACATGCTGCTATGTAAGGATCAGCAAACACACCCCTTCTCGACCATTATCTCAAACCTGTGTTCTGTTCTCTTCTAATTTGGGAATTTGGGAGAAAAACAAAACCTCTGCGACATTAACTTGGTGAATACTTTTGTTTAAGTTGAATTCTCTTGAAAGGCAGAAGTAGGCTGGAACTGAAACTTCACAGCTGAAGTAATATTTCAACTATATCTGATTTGTTGGGCTGTACCTTGCTTGAAGGTAATTTAGACCCACTGCATCTTTAGCTGATACACAGAGGGTTAGAGTTGCAGCTGCCTTGTGAAAACACTGATTTGATTCATATGCTAGTAATATTTCTCTTCCATCTTGTCCATCTCTTGCTTGGTTGAAAACTTCTGATATTGGTCTGCATGTGTCAGCTGATAGCAAATTTCTTTGGCACATCCACATGAAGCTTGTGGATAATGTTTACTGCTCCTCAGGCTATAACAGTAATTATGCTTCAAATGGCAGAGTGATACCTCTAAATATTGGAAATTTCTCTTAAATATGAAACCTGTGACAAGGCATCTTCTAACCATGTAGTAATTACATATGTATACATAAACTTCTCCTTGATTTTATTTATGTGTTAAAAAGATCGTTCGTATTAAACCTTGTTCTGATTTAAGTATTAGTTCTTAAATGCTGTTTTTGGATGTTAGTGATTTAATTCTTACCACACAAGGAAATGCTTTTACCCCAAAGCACAGATGGGAAACCTGTGGCAGAGAACTCCTGTGTGGCCGCAAACAGGGAGGACTTGGTGAATAAGACAGAGGAAGGCCGTGGAGGGGGATGGCTGTGCTGGAGTTCCATCTACCCAAGCAGAGATAATGGGTTTTGAATTGAGGTGTGGGGGAATCGTTGGTTCTCATACTGCTTACAACAGAGGAAAGCAGGAGCCCTCACTCTCTGCTTTTCAGTGCCACCTTGTAAACACAGCTTGAGGACCTGGCTAGTGCAGAGCTAGGATCATCAAAATTCATTATTTAAATAGATACAGTGACTATCTTATTGAATCTCAATGAACTGTTTATGTGTGAACCTTCATTTGAAATGTTACCCCTAATCAAACACCAGGAGAAAAGAAGCCTTCATGTTTTCATTGAGCTCCAGTGCTTCATTTTATCTCATGATACAGTTTCCCTATTTTATTTCCTTTGTATTGAGCCTCAGATCAAAGTGATAACTTTGTTAAAAAGCAATCAATTCTAATCAATTTCATACGCAGCAAAGGAATTGCTTTGACTAAATGAAAAGCTTTTAGCCAAGTCTCTGTGGCTATCAGACTGTGCTTGCTGGCACTGCTCTGTTCTGCGTGTCTCAGCTTCCCTCGGTCCCTGGGCAGTACAGGGCCTGCCTTGCAGCGCTGCTGGTATCTCTGTGCTCTTCCCGCTCTGGGAGTGTGAGCAGCTTTAGTCTACTCAGCTCGCACAAGAAAGGCCTGAATAATTACACCTTGGAGACTTTCCTAGAACGGAGGGTAAACAGCAGGCAAGTGGAATTTTATTCACTTCTAATCTAAGCAGAACTTACCCAGCTCTCGGTATCCAGCATGGAACATTTCAGTTTACTACTTTTTTCATTTACCACTGCTCAGTCCAAAACCAAGCAGTAAGTTGGTGCATGTGCTCAGCTCATTTACTTCCTGGGGCTTTCACATACCAGGGCCACATTTCTGGAATTCCTCCTATGCTTTAAAACATACAGCTTCAGTTATCTCCAAGCTTCTGGTATTGACTTTGTTCCAGTCACCAAATTTTACCTTTCTGCAGACCAGTTAGGACAAGATACTGCTCCTCCAGAGGAGGCTGCTGTGAGCAAGGTAGCCCACGGTTCAACAACTTAATTTACTATTCAAATTGTGCAGCTGATGTGGAATGCCAGGCAAGAAGGCAGTGACTGGCACTTGCGTTAGCATTAGCTTCAAGATAGGAAGCAGCCTTTGCTGCCTGGTTCTTCCTATTCTCCCCCAAAGGCTGTTTCTGATGTGCGCGAGCCTGCAAAAAGGAGCAGGGTACAAAAAGAGGGAAGAGCAAAATAAATACACAAGACAAAGGCTGAAGCATCAGAAGACTGTCACCTGCTGTAGCCACAACTCAGATTACCCAGTCATGCAGGACACTGGCAGCACTGCAAAGACGTGCACTCTTTGCCATAGCCAATGCAAATATTGCACCAATGTATATATCCTGGTTAGACAGGTAAAAAGTTACATTAAAATGATGAGCATTTTTATTGCATGGCCTCAGAATTCCCTATAGAAAAGCACCCTCAAAACTCCTTCAGGTCTCAAATGTAACTAATTACTGACCTCAGCAGTGAGCTAAAAGACAATAAAACTTTTATTTTTGCCTCTTTTAAATTAGCACAGTATTTGTCAGGCCTCAGATATCTTTGGTACAAAGGCACTATTTTAATAATTTTAAAATGATAAAATCTGACAAAAACTTGGTACAAAATGTCCTTATTATGTATTCTCACATGGTCTTGGGAGGACACTTGAGAATGATTGTAATGATATATGGACCTCGTACTCAAACTTAAAGGCAATAAATTATTTTAGTTCTTGAGCAGTGAGCAGCCAGTACCGCATCCTCAAAGAAGGCCAGAGAAGTGTTTTAAATGCTGTCAGTGGGAGTTTTAAATACACTCAGGACTTCGTTAGTGTTTGCATATTTTGTAAGACATTCAGATACTACTAAAGTGATGAGCAGCAAGATAAAACCACAAAGCAGAGTGGTAGTAATAACCACCACTGTAATAGCTGTAGTTGAGTTAAGGGACAAAGGCCATTTATCAGAAGTAAATTGTTAAGAGTTTACACTCACCTGGACTTACTTGATATCATAGAATTCTGTGGTGAGCTGCCAGTAAAGTTAGCTCTCAGAAAGTGAATGTTAATGCAGAGTCCGTGGATTGCTTTGCCAGTGAAGTAGAAGTCCCATCTGCTTCGCGTTACCAGTAGGGATTTCAAAAAAGCTTGTCATGATCTGTATATGTTTCCATTGCACAAAAAGACCTCAGACCCACACAAGAAGCAAGTGCCTTGTAAAATGAGATTGTTGTTCATTACATAGAGATCATATTTCAAAAAAGTATGTAAATAACCCACAAAATTCAATCCCATTGAAGGTACAGGTTGTAAAGATCCTATTCCTACCTCTTGGTCTTAATGCTGCAGACTTCAAAACGCTTCTTAGTTAAGAACCATCCCTTATACCCAAAGTGAATTTGGGGTAACCATGCTTTAATTACATATTTAACTGTGAGGCTGGAACCCTTCCATCTCTTGAGTGAGAAACCTGCCTAAAATACATACCGACACAAGATACAGTCTCTTAAGTAAATGAAAGACAGCTTAGAAATTTTCTCATTGGATATTTGCCACTGAGACTAGAATAGCTCACAGGGGTCTTGTGGAAAACAGCAATGGCTTGAAAGATCTGACAACAGAACTGAATGCAAGAAAAGTAAATGTCTTAAATAAAGGGTCTGATCCAGCTATATTTAAGGAAGTTGTACCAGTGCTTGTGAAAGAATATTGAATTGAGCTCGGATAAGATTTGAGAAGTTGCTAATGGATTTTGATACTGCTGTTATAGCTTTTAATCTCATAGGCAGGCTGCTCTGACAAGAAGTGATCAGGAGCAGTCAGCATGGCTTCACCAAGGGAAAGTCATGTTTGAGAAACCTGATAAACCTCTACAACAAAGTGACTGTTACAGATGATTGTCAAGAACAATGGATATTGTCTACCTTGACTTCAGCTGTTGACATTGTCTTCCAGAAGATTCACATAGAAAAGCAGATGAAGTATTGCCTAAATAAGTAGACAGTGAGGTAGATTGAAAGTTGGCTGAATGGCCAGGCCCAGAGCGTGGTGATCAGTGGAACAAAGCTGGAGACCAGTAACTAGTGGTTTATCTGAGGGGTCAGTATTAGGTCCAATCCTGTCTAAGATCTTCATTAATGATCTGGCTGATGGGGCAGACTGCACCTTCAGCAAAACTGGGAAGAGTGGCTGATACACCAGAGGGTCATGCTGTCATCCAGAGGGACCTTGACAGATTGGTGAAATGGGCTGACAGGAAGCTCATCAAGTTCGACAAGAAGTGCAAAGTCCTGCACCTGGGGAGAAACAACCCCATGCAATATGTCCTGGAGGGCCACCCAGCTGAAAAGCAGCTCTGCAGAGAAGGACCTGGAAGTGCTGGTGGACAGCAAGTTGCCCATGAGCCAGCAGTGTGCCCTGGTGGCCAAGAAGGCCGGTGGGATCCTGGGGGGCATTAGGAGGAGCGTGGCCAGCAGGTCGAGGGAGGTGATCCTCCCCCCTCTATTCTGCCCCACTGAGGCAGCATCTGGAGTGCTGTGTCCAGTGCTGGGCTCCCCAGTTCCAGAGAGATGGGGAGCTACTGGGGAGGGTCCAGCGGAGGACTACGAAGATGATGAGGGGACTGGAGCATCTCCCTTGTGAGGAAAGGCTGAGAGAGCGGGGCCTCTGTAGCCTGGAGAAGAGAACACTGAGAGGGATCTTACCGATGTCTACAAACATCTTAAGGGCGGGTGCCAAGAGGATGGGGCCAGGCTCTTTTCGGTGGTGCCCAGCGACAGGCCAAGGGGCAACGGGCACAAACTGAAGCACAGGCAGTTCCTTCCATCTGAACGTGAGGAAGAACTTCTTTACCTTGAGGGTGCCAGGGCCCTGGAACAGGCTGCCCAGAGTGGTTGTGGAGCCTCCTTCTCTGGAGACTTTATAAACCCTCCTGGATGTGATCCTGTGCAACCTGCTCTGGGTGAACCTGCTTTAGCAGGGCGGGGTTGGAGCAAATGATTTCCAGACGTCCTTCCAGCCTCAATCATTCTGTGATTCTGTGACCATTTGCTGTAACATACTGAAGGCTGAGGATGAATTTATCATTTGATTCAAATTTAATATTGAACATCTTTGCTCAGCTAACAATATATGAGAACAATTTCTTGGTGTAATTCTTTTCCCAGATCAAATAGTTTGAACTGGAGTGTATTAAAGGAATCATTTGCCAGAGATCTTTGGGACTGAAGGAAGCACCTACAGGAAGAAGAATGCCTAAAAATAGATGTGGCAGATGAACATGAGCATTTCTGGGTGCCAGATTACATGTTATACAATCACGCTCATCCTTTGCCACCCACGACTTCCTCTGGATGCACACCTTGGCTTGGGCTACATGAAAACAGCCCTTTGGACCTTGCTTGCACATCCTTCTTCAAAAGTAAAAGTAAAAAGTAAAAAGAAGCAATTCAGCACAGGGTGAATCTGAGACTCTAATGACTGGGCAGGCCTAGGTACAACAGGGTACTATGAGGCAGCCTTACAGAGGGCAGAGCTGTACGCAGACACTAAGTAGTTCTTTACGCTATTAAAGATCTCGTGACATGGCAGTTGGACTATACTTTTCGAAGTACACTCTGCATAATTGTATTTTTCATTGCAAAGCTGTATGGAGCTTTAGTACAAGAGTGTAATCACTCACTACTGTGTTTTCTGATGTTTGCTAATTATCAGCTGTGACATGCTATTTAATGTGAATGCAGCAAGCGTCTGCCTTATTTCTGCTATAGATTGACACTGAATAACCTGGCAAATATATTAACCTGTTCATTTGGCTTTAGTTTTTCTAAATGCTTCAATTTAAGCTGTGAATTCTTTTACTTAGAGAGCATTCATCCTTTTTCAAATAGAGTACCCTACTTGCCTTCCCTTTTAAATACCTCTGCTATAAACCAGTGGCAAACTCTAAAGCCAAACCAGCAAAATATTGTGGGAATCATCAGGTGAATACTATTATTTTGAATTTACTTTCAGGTACCTTTCCTATCCATACGAGGGATATATTTCTTGTATGTGATAATGCACATCTTGCTGATAAGCCAGGTACTAATTACCATACCCTGCATTTAAGATTCCCTAGTGACAATCAAAGAACAAAGGTCTTGGGAATGATTAACAATCAAAGCTAAAGATAACAGTTGACTTCAGATCAATCTGATCTTTACCAGAATGCCTTTGGCTAAAAGACATGAAGTAACCCCTGTAATCCTTTAAGTGAGGTTACTCCAATCATAAAGAGTCCATAAAAATAGCACTTGAAATTTAAGAGGTTTATGGTGGTCAGGTCCCTTGACTAGCTGTTCTGAAGAAACATCAAAGGAAAATATTCATTACACACAGTGCCTGCTTAGGCTCGGGAGGCCATTTAACACCTATAGCACAGCTTTCAAGCTGGGAAAAATGCTCTTCTTTTTCCTGTCCTCTACACAACTGGTTAACTATCAGTTCTGTCTCTCCCTCTGCCCCCTCATCTTCAGCAAATACAAGAGATCCTCTCTTATACAACATTTGGGTCACTTACTTTCTTTGGAGTGTGCTGTTACACTCCACTGTAAATATGATCAACTCTTTGCTTTTTCACCTTAATGTTCTGCTTTAACTATGCTGAATCCTAAGGCATATTCTATTTTGGGAGCATCCTAGCTTTTGGCATGCTTATGTATCAAGTCCTCAGCAACCTGAAAGTAGAGTGATGGTTAGTGGCCAAGGCTGCAAATCAGCTTAGCCTATTTGCTGATAGATATGACAGAAACATGTGCCTGCAACTAGTTGTTTTCTCTTGCCAGGACATTTTTAGGGGCAAAAAGGAAGATTTTAACACATTCAATTGAAAATCTTTCCCAGACACATTATCTACATCTTTTTAACATAGTGTTCTGGGGCTATTAGTTTTGAAAGAGCAGGAAGAACAATTTAAATCTTACTGGAATCAAGCAAATTGGATTGTGGTGGCTAAGTTCAAGTGAAAGCTTCTTGTATATGAAGAGCTTACAACTATTTGGCTGGCAGAAAGCCATGTGATCTTACTCTTATAATCTGAAGGAGACTTGTAGATGGTGACAATTCCTACTGCTCCACTGGCTGCACGTGTACAGATGCAGAATCACAGAGGTACTGAAATGAATAGTGAGGGATGAACAGCAAGAAGAGAAGGCAGGATGCTGCTGCTCTGTTGTCAGTGCTGCCACTTACTCTCTCTGTGACAATTCTGTTACAGTAATTTCCACTCTTATTTATCACCTTAATGCCAAAGACTCAGGAATGATGGACTTGGTTCCCAGGGTGATAGGTACTCAGCAAACAGAGAACAAAAAGGCAATTTCTGCCTCTAACCCCATGCTTGCCATCTAAGAATAAGATATGATCCAGCAGGATGCAGACAGCTAAATGGGAATACGTGAGATCCAGTGGAGACGCTATGCTTAGCATCAGAGGCAGGAGGCTCCAGCATTTTGATGACACAATGGCAAAAGAGAAAATATTAAGAAATATTTGAGGGTGCACTTAAGCATGTCTGTAAAACTTTGTAGAGCACCTGTCTTGTATGGGGGACAAGATAAAGAGAGATGATGCATGTTACAGCTCCAAATAAGTGGGTCCTGACAGACAGTCTGATTAGAAGCATATTTTGATCCCTCTGAGAATGTCAAGGTGAGCTAGGATGGGGTGGATGGTTCAAGAGCCTGGAGTGAAAAGATGAGAAAGAAAATACATTCATGCAATCAAGAGGATGAGAAAGTGAAGAATCCAGGCAGCACCACAGGAAAATTATTTTCTAGAAGGATCGGAATGAGAAGTAAATAGCAGGGTTACTGGTAAAAACAACTTGTCAGGCTGAGATGTTGCCTGGACATGGGGACAGAAGATAAGACACAGAGTGGTGGGGTGAGAGGATGGCAGAGTGATCCCAGCTGAGCTAAAGAAGAGGAAGGAGACATGGTGGGACAGACTGTAGCACTGTTGTCTTCATGTTAGAGATCACATGTGTCTAAGGAGGTACCAGAGAGACAGGCAGATTTGCATGTGAGTGAAAGGCAGGCCCAGATGGAATAGAGGAATTGATCTGTCAAATACCTACACACAGACAACAAGGTGGTTAGTAACTGGTGAAATTACCAGAGCACAAGTATTGTCAGAGAGTAGACAATCAAAGATGCAGCTCTGGAAAGGGTGCCCAGGTGACTGCTGTGAAGAGGACACAAAGAAGGAGCAGTTCTGGAGGGAGTGGAGAATCAGAAGTCACTGAAGCAAAGCTATGAAGAAAAGTGTGGCCAGCAGGAGCTGGCGGGTTGCAGTGGAGGAGGCTGGTTCAGAGCTACTCCTTGAGCTGTGCTTTGAACTTCGTTGTTAGACATCCCAGTGAGTACACTGCTGCCATATTTTTCCCTCCATCACACTCTTCCCTGGCACATCAAGTTCTGCTGGGCATGTGTTAGCAGGAACAGCCATCTGGTAAGGCCTTTTTTCATGCAGACAGGAGGTGCTGTCCTAAGGACATGAGCTTGGCTAGCCACAGTAGACAGTAGATGTTTTGTGGGAGTTGTCACAGGAAAGCCCTTGCACTTCCCTGCCTCTGCCAGCACCCGTTACCCCTTTCTTTTCTTCTCCAACTGACTGCTGGAATGAGCCAGTAGAAGAAGAGAGGGATCAGAGACAGAGTTTGCCCAAAAGAGAGCTGCTTCCGGGCAGCTTTTCCCACAGAAAGCAGCTATGTTGAGTACAACAAAGGTGGGAGAGGGCTGAGTGGGCAGAAGTGTTTGTGGAGAAGTGCAGCTGAAGTGCTGCAGGAGGAGGGCAGCATTTTTATGGACAGAGGGCCAGAAGGAGAGGTTGAAGACTTTTGGTTTTAGTCCAAGTCTAGTTCATGATGTGAGTTTCAGTGGACGTCCTGCCCTCTTCTACCCTCCCTGTCATTCAGCTACCTGTATAAGGTAAGAGTAGTGTTAATTGGGTATGAGGTTTAACTGATACATGTGCAGTGTCTAGAAACCTCTGCATGATCCTGTTCTCAAAGTGTAAAGTATTATTTACCCCAGTCTTGCAAATACATTCTTCCCACTTCTCACAAGTTATTTTGGTAAGTAGAGTTTCTTCCACTTCCAGAAACCTGTTGTTGTTTCGTTACAGGTAGAAAACAAAATAATAAGAAAACTAGCTCCGTGAGTTTCAAGAAACTTTGCTGGTCTAAAGGAACAGTCCAAAGACCACAAGGTTGTGGGGGATGAAGATCTCTTCAGTTTCCTTTCTGAAAGACACCTTAAATCTAGCCAAACTTCTCACATGCATTAAGCCAACCGACTTTCACTGGTTTCCCAGGTTACAGTTCATTAGTGTGTGTATCACAGAAAACCAGGAGGCATACTGAAATAGGGACACTGTAGATTTCATTGTTGCGTGCTGCTAACAGAGAACTCGTTTCTCATACAGACGATTAGACAGGCAGTGGTACTTCAGGTATTTTTAACTTGTGATCTGATGAGTGTTTTAGAAATAGGAGAGCTGACACAAAGGATCACACATAAATCCACAGTTCAGAGCATAAGGGGGTGCTCTTCTAAGTTTATGGCATCTAACAGCCACTGTAATATAAATGATACCCACAGGTGGGAAGGATTAGTTTGCTGAATACTCTGCTGGACTCCTCTTTCTAGAACCTGCATGCTGGCAGGTTTTCTGACTACAGGAGGGATGGCTTGAGGCCTGGGGGACTGCTGGAAAACTGATGCTGTGGGCTAAGAAACCTACCCCCGTGTGTGGTCACAGAAAATAAACACCTTTAGCACTCTCCCCACCTCACTCCAAGGAAATATCTCCTTCAGCTACACAACAATGTGCCATTTAAAGGTCATGGGGAGACTGGGGAGATTTTCTGCGGTTTTTTGCATTCAGAGACCCAGTCCTGAAAGGTGCTTCCTGTGGGAAGACCACAATGTCTGCACAGATCTTCAGCAGCTTCAGTGGCCACCTTGTAGATGCAGTGATCCAGGCACACAGAGCATCTTCCAAGGACCAGGGCCATCAGTAATCAATTGAGGGGTTGGGACTGCTCATCTACTAGAATCAGTGCTTGTCATACTGACTAATGCTGCTTCCTTTGTCCCTGTACTTTGCTCCCTGCATATACCTCACCAACTGTCTTGTTCTAGCTCCTAGGGGCATGCAGCTCTGAGTGTTTAATAGTGCCCAACACCATGGGCTCCAGCACAGTCACCATAGAACAACAGCAGTAACAGAAACAGGCAGGAGGGGACAGTGTACCTTTTGTGCTTGGTGCTGTTTCAAAAAGAACTTCATAGCAATATACACTAAATGGCTGGAGTCTGACTTCAGAGACATTAATAACTAAGCTTCATAGTGATTAAAAGCTGCAGAAGGAAAAGGTGAGCCTGGAAAATGAAAATATGCTTCCTCAATCCCTTTCCAACTGCCCTGCGAAGGAGGAAAAGGGATCTTGGTAGAAACTCTCTAGGAGTATATCCTTACCCAGTTACTTTCCTGGATTTGGTGATGGATGGCACAGCTCACTGCAGAGGTTATTGGTACATTCAGACATCAGTTTCATAAGGCTATTATTACCAGAAACTGTGGGCTAATTAATGCTTGCATGAGAAGTTAATGAAGGACAAAGATTCTTTACTGCTGATGGTCTCAGTGAAATAACTGTCTGGAACATATGAAAAAGCTATTGTCAGTAGCAAATTACCATTAAAAAGAGCCACATGAATATACATCTCTCAGGAAAAGTGACATGCTTTTTATTTTGTGGCTCTTATTCTAATAGTGTCCCTATGATCCATGTGCAGTATCTCCCCAATGCACCCATTTGGCTTCTTGGTGGGCGTCTGTACAGTTCAATGTCTCATCATTCCGCACTTCTGGCAGACTCCTGTTTATCTGCCAGCTGAGACTTGTTCTCCTGTCTAAAACTCCTCATCTCTTCTCAGTCCAATTTAACTGTGTCATGACTTACATGATCACTGAGCCAAACACCTGGACGTAATGCCAGCATTTTAAGCAACATTAATGTCATTGTGTATCACTGAGCAAACAAGTGTCACGTGCTATTCACCTGTGCAAGGTACTTCTGTACACTGTTAACTGACTTGAGCTTTCATTTCGGTAGTAGCTTTATCTCTGTAATGGATAAGGGCCAGCAAATCCTTGGACATGGACTTGGAGGTACTTTAACTCCTACCTCATAAATCAGACTGGATGGGCATGTGCATTAAGGCACAAATCCTGCTTGAATTCAGGCAAACTATGAGTAACAAGATAGAGAAAGGTAGGTCTGGTTAACGGTGTTAACATCTTCAGATGGGATCATGTTTGCTACTCAGTTTAGAAAAAATGTGACATACAAGCTAGATGTCACCAAAGGCTACTACATTTTCACCTCCTTTTGTCCTCCCTTGCACACCTAAGAAAACATTACATAAAACAGAATTGCTTTTCCTTCCAAGAAAAAAATTGTAACTTCTGCTGAGGTCTGCTTGGCTGGTTGATGAAATTACTTTCCACGTGGGTCATGATTATCTGACTGGCTAGGTATGAACCATTCCTCATCCCATCAGGCTGTGAGTCTTCCAAGATTGCTACAAATCCCATGAAAGTCCCCAAACTCTGAGTTTTACCATAATATTTAAGTTAGCTTAAAGACATGTAAAGCTGCCAGGGGAAAGGGAGGTCCTTGTTCATTTGGTTGCTTGGTAAGTTCTTGAACGTTGTTTATCCCTGCTGGTACTTGAAATGACTTGCAAAGACAAATTGGTGCGTGGTTTTACTCAAGTTGTCTGTGTGTTGCTCAGGGTTAAACCCAGCAAATGCATACCAGCCAGGGAAAATGACTTGAATGTGGCCAATCAGCTATTTCACATAAAACTAAGCCTACAATAGAGAACACTGGCTCATCTCACAAAAGCTGTCTGGTACTTGAGGCTATAGGGACCCTGCTGAGCAACCTCCTGATTCTGTTTTGGGAGGGCAGTTCATCTGTAGATTTGCATTCTTGATCAAACCTTTACAGTGTCACTTCTCTTGGTCGTTCTTTATTGATCTTGCCAAGAAAGGAGCCCATACCTTGTCTGCAGAGAGGTTATTTTCATGTAATTACTTCACAATGGTCATGATTCAAGGAAAAAGTGTTTTTACTGGAGAGGAAGGGAAGGGCTGCAATAGTTCTGTAGCATCTTCAACCAGGTAAGGGCATGCAAATTAGCCCACACAATCCCATCTTTATGGAGCATTCTTATATGCATCTATCTACACAGCAACTGCATCCAAGCCTGGCTGATGTTTTATTAAAAGCTTATTTTGAAAGTATCTTTAAAGTAATAGAGAGCAAAACTGGCTTGATCTCTGTGTAGCCTTAAGGAGGAAGGAGGGAAACAATGGGAAGATTTTTTCTGTTCTGTAATGGATCTGGTTCAGCTTGAGGTGCAAGATACCGGTGACTCCTCTGATGCAAACTTTCTTGACTTCATAATGGTCCCTGTGCATCTGTATCACTATGGAACAGTCCTTTTTTTGGCATAAATACCACAATGAAATATTTAGTCATGTTGGTACAGACAGGATGAGTAACTCATCAAAGGTCATGCAGGAAGTATAGAACTGAGCGGGGCACTGACCTGTGGATTTCAATAGGCACTGTTCCATATAGGAGAAGCTGTCGAATGATTATACCTCAGAGTTCAGGGAATTCTACCTTCAGGAAGTGCTAGATGAGTGGCTAGAGTAACTGGAGAAAGGGCTAGCTCATTGCATGGCCTGGCATGTCTGTCTTTCTTAATATGAAATAGCACAAAGGAAAAGAATTTTAAAAAATCAAAGAAAACTGATTATAAACACCATAGATTTTCTACCCCTGCAGGGGTGGACTTAAGGGAGGATCAGTTTAGTAGCACTAGTACGTAGATATAATGCAAATCAGAGTAAGCTCGGCCACACCATCAGCTGCAATTGAAACCACTACATGTGTTAACAGGAGCATCAAACCAAGACAAACTGTGTAAAATCCTAGTGATGCTTTAAAAACTATTTCAGCTTTCAAAAAATGACATAAATAAAAGGTTTCTTTGTGAGAAAAGATCTGGAGAAACAATAGACCATCATATCACAAAATAGTAATCTCCTGGATTGTCACTTCTAAAAAGGTGAATGTGTCAGAAATTTAGGGACAAGACAAATGTGCTTGACTAAGACTGTCCAGACAGCTCACATTAACTTTACTAAGAGCCATAGATACGTACATGTGAACACATTCATCTGCAAATGCACAGCATAAGCAGTGAAGAGACTGAGACAATTAGTTTGCTCATGAAAACCAAGAAATATACACCAATATTTGTGCAAATACAGAATGCACAGAAAAACTGAATTAAAAGGAAAACATGAATATATGATGGAGAGTGGAAAATGTCCTGCATCTTGGGTCATATGCAGTAATTTTTGCAGAGTTTACAAGTAAATGAAAAACAAAAAAGCACCATACTAAGACAAAATGCAGCAACTCCAAACATGAGACTTGATATGTGTATGATGCGATGGAAGATAAATAATTTTCAGACATCTGACTGGCCTTAACTGCAGAGGTCAGCCAGTGATACACAAGCAAAAGTAGCGCAACATCAGAAGGGAGTAAACAGTTTCTTTAAGATCAAGAGGAGAAAGGAGTGATGTAATGGTGAGAACAGAGTGAGATAGATTTTGGACCACAGAGAGGATGGGTAGCTTTCACATCAAAGTCAAGTAAAGGCTATCTATTAGGAATGCTCAGAAAACTTATGTGAACTCAGCAGAGAGCTGTAGGTGTCAGGTTCTGTATTGACAACAGAGTAAAACTGCCCTTGACACAATGGAGGGTGTCCTGCAGTAGCATATTTCCATGCTGGGACTTAGACTCACAAAACCAAGTACAGGGAGCAATTCAAAGCACTTCAGTGTTGCCACAAGGAACCCCGAATGTTTTTGGAGCTGCAACTCTGCTCTACAAGAAAGGGAATGACAGGGGGACAGACGACTTATCTTAAAGCAGCCTTCTAGTATGAAAAGACATCAATAGAAAATAATCTATGCAAACAATACAGACACCACTTTCTTGTGAAACATCAATGAAGCAGTGAGATAAACACAATATCTGTACAAACCCAACTGACTCTTCATACCCAGGTCATTCTTTCAAGTATACCTCCGAACCAAACATTGATACTTGGAAAATGAGCTATCAGTTTTCCAGATACATTGGTACATTGGTACCTGGAAATGAGAAAAGTTCTTTACTGAAGCAAGATTAGCAAATGTATAATGAGCTAGGGTATGGATATCTGGCAAAAATATTAAGGTGGTTTTAACTGCAAAAGATTAAGCAACAAAAATACCCCATATTTCCAAAGCAATAATGTTGACTCATGAATGGGTAAAGCTGAACAGGCAGATAAAATTGCTAAGATTTTGTTAAGTGTCGCAAACCCCAAAGAAAATGGGCAGTAATCTGTTACCAGATAGAGGAACATTTTGAATGGTTCTCAGTAAAAGTAACCAGCACAATGGCTGGTAGTGTAGCTGGTACAAGCACTACTTCAGCTTGCACAGATGGGAGAGAATCACTTGCCAATCAGTAAACTAAAAGCACTCTGAGAACTGTGGGGTCATGTAAAAATCTGTTTTGGGGAAAAAGGATAGAGTTACATTTCATGGAGAGATGAATATGTAGAGTCTTTACAAACGCGAGGCAAAAGCATGACAATGGAAGATGGTGAAATATTTGTTGTCTTGAGATTTGAACATCAGCTCTTAGAAAAGACATAGGCAGAGGGAGCACTCAAACCAGAACTGCAGAGACAGGACCAAGTGCCAGCGACTTCTTGCAGTTCCTGCAGACATGCACTCTTGCCACAAGTAACTTTGAAAAACTGTATGGTAAGAAAGCACGAAAGAGCTACTGTTCTAAACAGAGAGGGTAATATTCTCTGTTGCTAAGGGAAGTCAGGGCTTAGTTAACTCATCAATTTTTCATAGCGGATACACATATATATGGATACAGAATATGCCTCATGGTACACATTCATGGAATGATTGCTATATGAATTTATTAACTCCTCTCATATATAACTCCTTTCATACACATGATCTTCATGTTTAGTTTTGCTATTTACAGTCTAGTGATTACCATTCTTCACCACAGTGTGCAGAGATGTTCCTTCGCTAGCTTTAGGCACTGGATACCCTTAGCAACCCAGCATATGGTGTGGTGCCGGCTGATCTGGGTATTTACCTGGCTTCTTATGCACGTGACATTTAGCCACTGGGCCGTTCTTCTTACTAATGTCCTTTCTTTAACTCAGTCTTCCTAGGAACAGACAAGAATTCTTATTTTGCATTTTGCGAATATGCCAGTTTCGGGTAACAATTTAGCTCTTTCTGGGATAACAAAGTATCATCTGGTGTAATGAAAACTCCAAAGCACTGGTACTGTGATAAGTCTTCAAATATTTTTGGCTACTAGTCTTGGATTTTCACTCCCAGGCAAAATGTACACACATCACAAATATAACTACAAGGTAATGGCAACACTTGTCTTCTGCCTCCTTGGTACCAAGGAGTTTGAGACTTAAAATAGTGATGTGCTTGCCGCACGGATAGTATTAGATAGACAGATGGTACACTGTTCTCACTTTGCAATCATACAAACCATATTTCCATGGACATATGTAGACAAACACATATCACCTATTGCCCGGTAGTCAGTGTGTGAATACAAAAGGTTAACTTCCTAGGTGTGCCCTGGTAATTAGAGAACTGTCAAGTGTTTTCTGCACTGCTGAACACAATGGTGCATGCTGATGATTTTCTAAGGTTTTTTAAATATATCTTTCTCTTTCTGTTCTTTTAATAATTCCTGCTGGAATGGAGAAATGTAGCAGAAACTGATGTGCACGCAGAAAAGACTTCCTTCTCCCTTACTGTTTATACATATGCAACTTGGAAAGTCATGTTCCTCTCATGCATTGTAGTTGCTAACTTAATTAGCGGCATATCCTATAAATGAGGTCCAATTTTCAGGGGAACTGCTACATTTCCTTTGAGGTTTCTTCTAACACAGAGACTCATGTTGTAAGTGTCCTAGTTTGTTCTTTGTTATTCTTTTTTTTTTTTTTTTGCATTTAAAAATTCAATCAATTTTTAAGTCATTCTCAATAGTGGCTGCAGTGATAATCAGTTTGGTTTAAGCACCTTTTTCCATTTAACTTTGCCAGGATTATATGACTTCCTATCCCAACTGTGTAAGCTCTGTGGCAGTTGTTTTGGTCCCTTTCATTACAGCTAAGCTTGTTTCAATGTGATTTCTATTTCTTTATTTCTGAAATGTTACCTTTATTAAATTTTTGCTTTTAGATAAAACACGAAACAAGCATTGCAGAGGTGCATAGGGAAATCTACTGTATAAACAAGCAGTATCTTTTTCTACAGATATGGAAAGACTCTTTGTTTAGGGAATTCCTTAGATATATGAAGGGAATGAAATTCTGCAGTTTCTCTCCACACACACTCTATTGGTTTTGTTAGGGCTTTTCCAAATAAAAAATCAAATTTTAATACTGCATTATTACCCAGAAATGTGTTACCAGTACTCTACAGAAGTTTTCCTTAATTCCCACTTCTCTGAAATGGTCTTGTTATACAATCCTCAAAAATTGTCAAACAGAGCACTGGGAAGACTTGGTGAAGCATATTATCTTTGATTTTTTATGTTGCCCTGTGTACAAATTTATCTAGTCAGATGGTGATTTCAGAAGCCTGGATCCATCACAGTTGTTAATATCATCTGAGGTTTGCTGAGCCTTTCCTTTCATGTCTCTCATCTTGTCCACAGACAGCAGTTTCCAAATTGATCCAAGGCAGCTATTCCTCCTGGAATGACTGTAAGGAATAGTTGGATAATGATGATTGGGCAGAATTCATTTATTACTCTTACTCTTTTCTGCAATGTCATCTCTTTTCTACAGCTTGCTATGGTGTAAGGAAAAGATCTGATTCTTAATAAGCAAAAAAAATTAATAAAATCCTATTGATTTCTGTCGGTGCTGATTCAGGTTCTTTGCTCCATTTTAGTCATAACCTTGTCAGGGTCCTGATCACAATTGGTGCATTGAACAATACAAATAGTGTTCAAATGCTGAGAGCTGGAACAGTTGCTGAACTGACAAATGAATCCTCAGGTTTTATGTTCTTCAAAAATTTTGTAATATGGAGCTGGGAGCCATTCAAAGTTTCAGTGTTTTGCTGGCTAATGAGAGATTTTTATTGCTGTTTGGTTGTGTGTATGTGATGGTATGGACCAAGGAAAAATATCAGCCTTTTTAGTGATTCTGAGTCCCATCTGTATTCTGCAGCATGGAGCTCTTGTTCTCTATGTGTCTTTTGTGGGAAAGTATTTTAATTCCTACTGGAATTCCTACTATGAAATCACTTTTGGAGAAGCAGAGAAACCAATACTGATGCACAGACTAATGCATCTGCCTTGAGGCGATGCTTTGTTTTTCTTTTTTTTTTTTTTTTTTGGCACAGCTGGCCTAGCTCAGCAAAGAGAAGTAAGATGTTAAAAAAGGTGAATGGTTTCTTTGTATCTTTGTTGTCATAAACAAACAAACAAAAATTACTGAAGGATCAAACTCCTCTACGTTTCAGGATTTAAACTAATTTCCAGCTACCTGGAGTCTCTTGTTGAGACTCAATTTCTTCAACCTTGTTTTGCAAGCTCCAGTACTAATTGGTGCTCAAGATACATGCTGGACTAGGTGGATTTTGTATTTGTTTCCACCTGCAAAACCTCTCCCTATCTTTAATAAATTACATTCTTCAGTCCTTTGCATTGCTGGATGATCATTAATACTGATTCTTACTAAGCCTCTACATACACACACACATACATATTTACAATGTCCAAGTTACTTTCATTTTACTTGATCGAGTTACAGAGTGATCTATTGAGACATGACAGTGTGCATGTTGTAAATAATTCAAGAGTGAAAGAAGCTGCATGAGCCTTCAGAATAAATATTGCACATCACCTAAAATCAGATAGACATTTGATTTCACTTCCTTAAAATTCCTTAGGTAGCAAACCAGGTATGACTGAGAAGTTTAAAAGTACAGTTGAGCTAGAGCTAAAACAGGTCCCTCCTCTCTAAGCCCACTTCGCAGTAAAGTCTGAGACTGTAAAATGTTTTACTTGCTAAATAGTACTATATTTTTAAAAATATGATGATGCCTTAGTATCTTTGAATTCACTGGAAAAATCATGAGCATTCATACTAGCCAGATATTTTATCATGGCAAAGAAAAGATTTTCAGTGTTTTGGATTCTATGGTAATGATTTTCTTGTTACAGCCTTTTAACAGCCTATAAGTAAGAAAAATAGCAGCTAGGATACTTACCTGTTGTAAGTCAGCATCTGAAAACCTCTGGTGAGTGCGCCAATGCTCAGTGTCTGTCTGTCTGGTCCCAAGTAACTCAGTGTAATCCCCTCCACAAAGCTCTGAGCCAGGGGCACTGTGTCAGTGACAGCAGAACCCAGTCTGGGTTCCCTGTAGCTCTACTCACATTAATTTGTTCATCTGCCTGTTGAAACATGGGAAAAAAGTATCAGACCCTGGGCATGATTATTATTCTGTGAGTGATTTTAAGTGGTTTTTTTTCTGGATCACTGGCTGGCTCAGAGACTTGACAATGAGCTGCAAGACTTTTCTTCTCTTAGGACTTGGTCCAGGGTCCATTTGAGTCAGTGAGCAGCAACTCAGATAGAAAGACTGAGAGAAACAGAAGGGTAAAGGGATTTTTCAGGCAAGGGATGAAATGGGTCTTTGTTCAGGAAGGGTACTTGATGTAAACATTCAAGAAAGAGTAGCAGTGTATGTGCTTATTAGCTTCCTAACCGCCACAAACTGTGCAGCAGTGCAAATCCCGAAGGTTGGGGGTTGCTGCATTCCTACTTCAAACAAGTGGCATGACAGGACGTCTGCCATGGCAGCTAACACAGCTGTGGCACATGGTGGGGTAGGCTGTGCCAGCCATGGAGCAGAAGGAAAGCAGGAGGCAGCCTCGCTCTGGAAGCTTCTGATCTGTTCTGGGGGGACAAAACCAACAAAAACAAAGCTGTGCCCCTTCGCTCAGTTTTCATGGCAAAGCCACAGCTAAGCCTTTGGAGATTTTGTGGGTTTGCTTTGCATATAATTAAAAAGTCATTAATTAGGGTTAATGTTAAAAGTGAAAATAAAATAAAGGCTAGTTAAATCTTCCAGAATACTTGCCTTCTTTTTTTTTTTTTTTAATTTAATTTGTTAGTTTGGAAGGTTAAGATAGGAAATACAGTTCAGTTACACAATAGTTTGCTATGTAACATTCACCTCAATGACCCAATTTATTTCCAGCTTATCAACCATCTTGATAATTTGGGCAGGAAAAGTATGATAGATTTCCAGCAGTGAGAAAAACAAACTGCATAAAACACAGCCCCTCTTTTCCTTTGCACTGTCAATGCCAACAGCATAACTAATTCT
This sequence comes from Falco peregrinus, assembly GCF_023634155.1. NCBI lineage: Eukaryota > Metazoa > Chordata > Aves > Falconiformes > Falconidae > Falco > Falco peregrinus. The sequence continues at coordinate 88,362,538 of NC_073721.1, forward strand.
GAGACTTCATCAGTCACAAGACTAAATGCAACTTGATACTTTTTTTACATGATTGTGAAATGGACAGTAGATCAGTTTTCTCTGATAAACGTTTAATTAGCTGTACTGTTATTCTAGTTCAAAGAGAACTGATGTTTTGGTTTGGGTTTTTTTGTGTCTAGAGAATTGTATAAACTATCTTTTATCAAAAGCTGTGGAGTGAATATACTTTATGATGACCATTACAGCCTGTCTGATGCCCTGATGCTCTGTCAGCCTGTTGTGAATTGGCCTGGCTGTTCAGTTCCATGTGCTCCGAAGCCAGCTGGGTATGGGTAAGATCTGCTGCTCAGAGTTTGCTGATAGCAAGGTCTCACCAGTGTCCCACGCCTCAGTAGACCAGTCCCCTCATGCTCCCTCATAGTTTACTTAAGTTGTAGGCTAAGTGGATATCTCGTTTACCATCTGACCCCCTGCTGAACCCTCCAGGAGGAAGGCACTTTCAGTCGTGCATGGTTAAATCAGTGGTTCAGGCTTGTAGGACATGGCCGGCCCTCTCCCCCCTCAGGGTGCTCCTAATGTGCAGTGGCAGCTGTTTATCTGCACAAAGTAGACTGGCAAGTCTCTGAACAAGAAGCTCTACCAGTAATGCTTCCATGTGAAGAAGACAACCATTGTTCCAAGAAGAAAGACTCTTGAGAAACTGAAAGTCAGTAAAAATCTCAGTTGGTCCCAAGGGCGACCCTTTGAGCAGGTGCTGGGCACCCTTCCTGAGGAAGGCACCTCTGGAGTGGATACTATAGGCCACCCTGGCCATCAACAGCCAGGTGTTCAGCGTACAAGTCAAACCAGAGCTGTCAGTTTGCTCGAGATGCTAAACCACACTGCCAGTCTGCAATGACAGAACTTTTCTAGTGGCCAATGATGCTAGGAACCATTTTTCTTTTAATCAATAAGGCAATTTCCAGCCCTAGGGAGAGGTTTTAGACATCTCCCAGGACCCTTCCTTTGCCCACAAGTGGAGGTACAATGGTTTTAAGCATCATCTAGAGAAGACCAACTGAAGCTCAAGTCTCTAATGTTCTGTTTCTGAATCTGTTCTGAATAGAACTTTTTGTGTAGCACATTTAAATGTACTAAATCTTTCTGTGGTCAATTTGCTAATGTGTGAAGTGAATATGATCTTCATTACAGGAGGGTTTTTTGAGCTTTTCTTGCCTAACACATCGTGGAACATTGGATTTTCCTTTGTTACCTTCCCTACAAACAACATACAGTTCAGTAACGCTAAGGCTGTGTAAAGTCACAGGATGTTTTATGATGTGAGCACAGGCAATAGCCAAAAGTTGCTCCTTCCCATGCTTGAGACAGGTAATTAGGGTATTTCAGGATGATGTATAGTGACAGATTGACAAAGGTATGCTTTTATATTTATTCACAAGCATAATTTAATACCACTTCTGAGCAGAATGGTTCTGTGTATTCATGTGCATAACTGGAAGCTTTTTTTAATCTAAATTTTAAATCTAGCTGCATTTTTACTTCCACTAATGCTAATCTTCTTTTTCCTGTAGTCTGATTAAACTTTGCAAATATCTTGGATCACAAGTCTCCAATGCTCACAGCCCACTGCTATCAGTAGGGATTGATTTGTTTGAGGAAGCTGGTGTTGCTGACCCTTAACAATACCATTTCAGCTGCCTGACCTTGCCGATAACTAACTCTGGTGGTTATCTCCAAGAAGTGGCATTATCTCCTGTGTCAACAAGGACTTTAGTTACTGAAAATTCTGCACAGGGAAACTGTTTTCTTGTCACAAGCAAAAAGGTGGCCCCTTGTCACTTACAAGAAAGCAATAAGTACAAACACATGCTCAGCAGCATCCCAATTAATTATACATTTTTAAATTTCAAGTTACCGCAAAGCATGTCTCTGGATTTACTGTTGGATGACTTACTTTCATGTTTAGCTGCCTCCTCACTCCATTGTTTCCATGGTAACACCTCTGAAACACTGCTTCTTTCTGAGGAGGTGAAATGTAAAGTGGCTGGAATATTTGAGTGTTTAAATATTTAAATGAAAACAACAAAAAGATGGTGGGGTGAGTCAGCCATGACAGGTAGGTGACACCCACAATAGCTGCTATTAAATTGGACCATGGGGTAGTACTACCTTTGCTGTTCTACTACAAGCTGAAAAGAGCAGCCAGCTGAGAGGAGCTGTGCTAAGCCTGTGCTATCCTGGTGCTGAGAGACTGCTGAGCATACTTATGACCAAGGCTAGCTGAAATAGCCTGCTGCTAACCTCTGCAAAGAGTTAGGAATAGCAAAGTTGTTAATTTGTAGGAGTGCTCTATTTATTATTTGCCAGTGATAAACATTTCTTGTTAAAATCGCAATAACTACTAATGGTCTCAGTGTTTTAATGTGAAGTCTGTTGGGAAGTTAACATGGAAATACCGTAAAAAGTGTTCCTGCTAATGCTTGAAAGTACACCGATGTTTGCTTTGACCATGACTTTCCATTAACAGTAACAAACATCACTTATGTGGGTTTGGAGGAGGCTGTGCTGCAGATGTGGCAGGTTTTGTAAACTTAAAGGGAGCTTTTATGGAGGATGTTCTTCTTAAAGTACTGCAGCTACAGCGATGTCTCTCTCCCCTGCTACACTGACCCTTTTCAAATTAGAAATACAAGACTTGGTCTTCAAAGTGGATGTAGTGGTACTCATTTCCCCATTTTAGCTCATTTCACTCGCCCTTACAATCCACTTTGATTAAGGTTCCCTTTTTCTGCTTCCACAGATGGCTGTGCCTAGCCTACTTGCTTAGAACCATCTCCCTGTTCTTGTGTACCAAAGCTCTCCCTTCCTTCCCTTAAATGCCTTCTTAGACGAACATCTTTCCCCTTGCTGTTCTGAACCTGGACTCTGAACCAGCCTTCTCTGTATTCCCCTCTCTTGTCTGATTATAACAAGGAGCAAATTAACCCTCCTTCCTTATCCCTTCCACAGGAGACAACATGAAACAGCAATGAAATAAATGACCTAAATTCCTCATAGAAAACACTCCATTGAGCACTGTTCCTGCTCACTTGATTTCTCTGATTGCCATTTCCTCTAGACTGTCGCAGCACTCTCCAAACTAACCAGCTGCAACAAGGTCTTTTACCATCTCATACCAACATACTCTTCATGCCAGTCCCTCTGCTGCCTTTTCCTAGTCTCTCCTCATCCCGGGCATACGTTGTCTCTACTTCTTCCTCCTCTCTCTTCCTCGGCTGCTCTCTCTCCGTTGGCTGCCCCACCACTGAACAGAACCAGCCACAGCTGCCCCTTATCTACATCAGCCAACCCACCGCCCCTGAAGCCAGCCCACAGCTGTATGTTGTCTATGATAACTAACCCACCTTCATTCCTCTAAACTAGACTATCATTTTACATGATTCTATCCACTGAATTTATCTTCCCAGTGCAAGGTTGTTTTCTCCCTACTGTCTATAAAAAAACGTGATCTCTACTAGCTTTACAGAAATAAATGGCAAGAATTCCCCTTCTTCCCAATCTCTGATTGACAGCTACAATTCCTCTTAGCTTTAACATGATAGGTTTTCAATAGAATAAATTTTTGGGTTTGAAAATCTGTGGTCAGATGAGGGGGGAAAATTCCCAGAACTCTCCAAGCTCTGCTCACTAACAGTGTTAAAAAAAGATGCCAGCCAAAGTAGGACAAGTGAATTTTCTTAATGTTATTCACCATCATTTTATTTTAAAAGCTTTGCTAGGCAGTCAAACAGCAATTTCAGTATCAAGATGGATATTAAGTTTCAGAGCAAGCCCACTCAACGTCAGGGAGAGTTGATACTGCCTTAGAAAAAGGGAATGAACAGGATGACCTCTCTGGGTTCCTTCAAGCATGTTCTACAAGCCTCTGAATAAAGACAGTTCTTGCATTTTCAATATTGTTGTTTCAAGGACATACATTTCTGCACTTGCTTATATAGCATTTGGAGCCTGCAGTTTGTTTTTTCCACAGTCACTAAAGGATGAATGCTTGCTCTTTTCTTGGTGATTTTGATGGACTAATCTAATGAGGGAAAGGAGCTGCCCTGTTGAATCTCTCAGCTACCCCAACAGGACTTTGATTGAACTTCTTTGGCCCCCAGGCTTTCAAGCACTGACACCATCTGAGGATTTCTGTGTGTGAGAATGCGCCACAGCTTCCTCCTGTGTATTCATAAGATCACAGCAGCCTGTGGTTTGGGCTAACAACACATAGCTGTTGAATATTTTTCTCACTGTAATGAACCAATGTTTGCTTAGTTAATGATCCTTCTCATTTTGAGGGACTTAGCAAAGGGTTTTGGAAACATCCCAGTGGGTATGAAAGCTGAACAGGAGTGTGGTTGATTAAGGTGTGTGAAGATGTGTGCTCAGTAGCTGTTTTGAATTTCACTTATTTCACAGACACACAAAAACCTTCTAGAAGGAAAACAAATAGAGAGCATTTTACAAAACTGAATTTAGATTCTTTATCTGGAAGAAGAACAAGATTATGGAGAACAAACAAAGGTGTTGTATAGTAGTGGAAGAGAGTGCTACAGTTAATCTGCAGAGCTTTGACCAGCCAGAATCCCTCACATTTAGCATTATGTCAGCTAACCTCGTTCCTCATAGTTATGGGTAAGCACAGTCAAATTTCCTCAGGCTTTTAAGAAAAAGGCTTAGAGTCAATACTAAGCTCAAACTCATGTGTAGATTTAAAAGGAGATTTGAAAAGGAGGAGGGAATTCCATTTACAAAGAGTGGAATGAATGAAAAATTTACACTGAGCCTAGAAGATCAAGAGGTGAGGAACAAAGTCATGTGAAGCAAACAGAGGCAAAGAATAGGGGAAGCAGGGAAGTAGGCAGAAGAGGAAGTAACTGAGGGCAGAGAAGAACAGAAAATCACTGGCAAAATGTAAACCCAGTAAAATCAGCTGAAGCTGGGGCTCAGTGGAGACAGCAAGCTTGAGAAACTGAGAAAGACAGAAATGGTATGTGTGTAGGGGAGGATATGCTGTGTAACAGAGTCCTCTAATTTAACCCCATTTCAGTATGGCTTTATGCATGTGCATGAGTTCTTCAAATCTGGCAAGCATTTAAGCAGATGCATATATCTCTGAGAAATCTAGTGGGTGTTAAACATAGATGCTGCAATGAGTTCGCAGGGCTTAGACAATACTGATTTAAGGAGACAAATATTGAGGTTCTTCTAAGAAACTCCCCTTTTTAGATAGATACTGATTGAAATCTTACGGGCAGAAGAAGATGACATTGAATCCTACTGGTCTGCATAATGTCTCTCATTCTGCCCTGCAAGAAGACATTTTGGTGGGCTTAGAGAAAGAATAGAGACAGTGCACCTAAATTAAAATGTGTTAACAGCACACATGGGACATTAAGAATCAACTGATCTTATTTTCTTGTAGCTTAAAGTAGATCACATCAAGAGCCTAGATCTGGTTGATACCTTTTATTCTTATTGTATAGCAAGAAGATTATAAGTAGCAGCCTGACCTCCTTCCTGGGCTTATGTGAGGCTGTTTATGGCATGCAGGATATGAGGAACTCTTGCTTGTAGTGTTCCTGCATACTGTGGGAGAATCCCATTATCATTAAGTTATTATCATTAAACTCCCAAGTAGGGTCCTGGGTGAGTGTGTGGCTGCTAGCTAAGTGTTGAATGGGGGATGTAACCACAGATGCTTATCAGAAATAGAAAGTAGCATTACCCAAGATTATTAAGGAGAAATCAGCATTAGGAAGGCTGCAAGATATAGAACACAAGGGAGTAGTTGGGTAAGTTAAAGGAAGATGTGGTTCCATATTTCATTGTGAGAATGACAACTTCTTCATAGCATTTAAATTCCAGTTCAGAGTTGAGTTATTCATAGCTTTGGAAGCAAAACAAAGGTCTGAGTTAAACTACAAAAATAACTGTATTAAGGAAAACTTCTGCCTTTGAAGCATGCAAAAGCACACTATGATAACACAGCTGGCAACTGTCCACTAGAACTGGAAAATGAATGTGAGATAAAAATCTGAGAATGAGTAGAAAGACGTTGAGGATCTTAGCACAAGAGTGAGTCCTGTGATGGGTCCTAAGTTGGAGCTTCTCTGTAAATCCAGTGGTCTCAGTTCAGGGTTTACCCATCACAGAGACTCTGGCAGAATCCCTCAGTACTGATGCCAACAATGGATCTGCTTTCTAAATTTCAGGTATGGTTCAGCAAAGCACCTTTTACCAATGCTTAAAAGAGCCACCCCGGCATATACTTAAGGAGATCTGATGGCCTGATTTGCAGTTCAACATTTAAATACTGATGTGCTAATATTTGGTTTTTTGCAAGCTTGTATTCTCAAGTCATATTTATGTCTGCTCCTTTTCCAGGGACTGGGTCCTAAGTAAGCACTAGATTGCCCCCTTCTTGGCAGGCAGGTGATTATGGACAGCACCAAGCTAAGGTTCTCTTCTCCATGGCTTCCTTGTATGAACCATCTTGACAAAATAGCAAAAGCAGGTTCCCAGTCTCCTCCCTCACCAATGCCTTTCCTCTCAGTTGAGTTTTTATGGCTTATGGGAGATTTTCTGGGTTTTCTGGAGTGAACGTTGTTGGCTTTTCTTTGATACTGTATCTTGCAGACAGGGGGATTGATACTGGGATGCTGGTTATATCAGTTGGAAAAACTGGACTTGAACAGGCTCCTAGGGCTGGTTGGGTGCCTGTCTATCACCTCCTAATCCCCAGGTCTTCGCAGCTGATGCACTCTCAGCTCTTCTGTGCTGGAACAGTCTTCATGGTCAACTAACAGGGTCTCAGTTCCCAGTTATCCTGCTGGGATATGGACTGCTGCTGCTGCTTTTCCTGGTCCTTTTAGAGGATGCCATAGAGAATTAATCCAAACGTTATACTTCTCCTTTGACTCTCAGCAGCATCAATTATTTTCTTCCCAGATGAGCTGCTTTCATGACTCTTCTATGAGACACTCCCCTAATTCAAAGCCCTTCAGCTGTTAATCAGTTCAAGATACTAATGTACCTGAGATGAAACCCAAGCAAATTTGGCAGTACTAGATGAAACTAGTGTTAGTCTGTGCTCCTAGTGAGATGTTTTAGTGTGAGACATACACAAAAGTTAAATAATCACAATGATAAGCACAGCAACAAGAAAGAAAGATTGTTTCTCATGTCTGGCTTAGGTTAAGACAGTAAGTGCTATTTAATATTTTCTTCCTCAACACTTTGTTTTGATGATATTTCCCAAATACCTCTAATTTCCAAAACATAATTCTTTCAGGAGAATTCCTAGGCCTAGTCCAGAAAACAGGAAACAGGTTGTTCTAATTGGAGTGAAAAAAAAGAGAACATTCAGAGTATCACCAAACCACTCACTGTGAAGGCATCACCGAGAAAACCATGTGTGTCTTACTCTTTCCATTTTTTCTTCTTCTTTTTTTTTTTTTTTTTTTAGACTATTAATGAAAAGATCCATTGAATTTACATACAGTTGTTCTGGTTGCAGTAAGAGATAGCAATAATTTAAGATTTAAAAAATGGAAGTAAATTTCTCTAATGCCACCTTATGCAGAAAGCATTTGCTTCTTTTTTGCCTTGGACATTGTATCACCACTCTTTCATACACAGCATGGATGTCACACAGATTCACCTCTGTGTGAATGGCTTGAACGTACTCAAACAGAACCTCCAGACACAGGTCCTGCCTGCTGTTGGGGGAGAGGTAACTGAGAGCTGAGTTCTGCAGTGCACCGCTTCACTTTGAGACATCCTAGTTACCTGGTTACCCGACACATTTTCACAGGAAACACCAAAATAACAGTGATTTGGAACTCTGTTCTGAAAGTTTAGTATTCAAGAACAATTTTGAGGCTGCCTTGTAATCACCAGACTGATTAAAAATGCTAATCAGAAGCTTGTATGATTAGGAGATTAGTACTGTCTGAACTTTGATCTGCCTCATTTGTGTACACAGGGAGGGAGACACACTCTCATGCTGAGAACTGCTTTCATGGGTACAGATTTCTTTTTTTGTGAAGGATTCACAAAAGATTTCATCGCTTCTTTCTTTGTTGCTTCCTGCTTTCAGTTCCTCATAGGGATGGCCCCAGGGTTTCTATAGTCACTAACTGTTACCTCTAAAACACACAACTTTTTAACAGCCAGAAAAGGGAAAAAAAACAACCCTTTGTCAAAAAAGGCAATATTATACTTGCATTGCTGTAACTACCCATGTGCTTTGGTTTGATCCATGTGATGTTCATATGACCTGACAGAATTAATGAAAATCCCTCACATGTGAAACTCAGGACCTCTAAAAATGCTTCACTTCCATGGTCTTTGTGTAAACAACCTGTAGACACAAATATGGAATATCCGTGAATCAAAGCTTCACCTCCAGACCTAAATTTGCCTCAATTACAAACATGTCATTGCATGTCTTAATATCAGTAACTCTTCAGATCAGGAGTACCATGGCTTTGAAAACGTCTTCAGTGTAAAAAGCAAGTAAGAGAATAAACCTGGTAAATACAGAAATCACAAGCAGCCTCCATCAGCTGTGGGGAGAGACCCAACCACCAGGACAACCTCTCTGAAGCCATGGCCCTGGTCTGCCTTATTGGTGAAGAATATTATAAACTTAGAGTGAGTGGATACTGAAAAAAACCCTAAATCTCTGCAATCCCTTCCAGTGTCACTATCCTTCTATTGCTAGACAAAATGTTCATACAGAAAACTGCAGTCGTGTCAGCACCGCAACTCTTATTAAACGCAGAACAAGGGCGTGGCAGACTTGAAGTTCATGTTGACACTCAGAGTGGAAGGGGAGGCTTTAGTCCCAGAAAAAAGGCAATAAAAAGCCACATGAAGAATTAGATTTCAGGCATCATGACAGCTGACAGGGTATGCAGTGGCATCTAACTGTGTAGTGGCATCTCTACCCACGTGGTCAACCAACAACTTCAATGGAGCTTACAAGGTCTTCAATGAAAAAAACAGTCCTCTATAAATAACAGTCCAGATCTAAAGAGCTTCAGTTGCCTTTATCCAGCTTCCCATGCCTCTGCTTCTCATTAGCCTGTAAGTTCTTTCAGCCAGGGATGGCTTTCATCTTTCTGGGTTCAGCTGTGAGATTTCCTGCTTGGCCATGGAGAGAAATAAAGGGACATAAACTGACTTATACTCTTCTCTACTACCTTTTTTGTGGTAGGCAAGAGCTTTCAGAGTTACTTTTCCTCTCTCAGCAGCTACAAAGGGAGTGAAAGAGACAAGACTGTGGTGTGCCATTCTTCTAACAGGTAGTTGTTTTCCCACTTTAACATAAATCTTTGACTTCCTAGTCAAAGGCTCATCAGAGCCTAGGAGCCCCTGGAGCTTGAACAGTTGAGGCACGTAAATTTTGGTAGCTATGTGTATGCAAGCAAGCAACAAGGTCAACACTAACGCTTCCCTTTGGTTCTCCAGCTTGAGTAATCCCTTTCGGACTTGAAACAACTGGGCAGCCTTCAGCATGAATCTAGAGCAATTTCGCATGCAGTATGTACCAGAGCACCCTGAGTACTGTGCTGCTGCATCTCACTATAGCAGATCTAATTCATAAACGTAAGAAAAAACCCGTATTTGCATGAAGATGGGAAAACAGAGGATTAATGGTATTTTATTTGTGAAGATTTGCTCTTGTAGCCTAGGATGTTTGTATTATAGCATGACACCGTTAGAAACAATGCCAGATATGAAGCGTTGTACGTTCTGAAGCATAAGAACACGGATGCAGAAGGAATCACCTGAAAGGCCTTCCATTGTAGACCAAATGTGGTATTGAAAAGAAGATCAGATGAGTTAATCCCATTTTGTCTACATGAGCTTCCTGACACACGCAGCATTTCTGGAACTCCCAGAAGGAGCACAGACCCGATGCCTGTGCTGTTGGAGGAAGCTCTCAGAACCGTTCTTGCTGGCTAACAGTAACCATTTAATTAACGTAAATACTAAATTTTAGTCAAAAAAAAAACCCACCTGCTTTGGGACAGCCTGGAACTAACTGCTGTTTCACGAAACGGGTCATTCACTTTGTGGTCCCGAACACCACAGGTTCGTCACAGCGCAAGCTACGACGAGCGGGGACCAGACAAGCGCCATGTCCCTCCACGGAAGCCCCTCTTGACACGCATCTGCTAGAGACAGGTGGCGGAACCCAGAGCCCCCCGCCCGCCGCTCCCCGCCGGGCTGCCCGCCGCTCGCCCCGCAGGCGGCGCGACCCGGGGCTTCCTCCCACCGCCCCGAGGGCTCCCGCAGCGCGGGCGGCGCCCCCCGCCCGGCTCGCCCGGACGGCCCCCGCCCGCGGCAGCCGGCGCCGCCGAGGGGAACGAAGCACGCAGCCCGCTAATTCCAGCCCCCCGCCCCTGAGGCGGGGGAGGGGCGGGTGCGCGCGCGTTGCCATGGGTGCCGGAGGAGCACCCAGAAAGTTGCGGGAGAGGGGCGGGGAGAAGGGGCCGGGCCAGGCCGGGCACTCGGGGGAGCGGCCGCCCGGCGCCGCGCTGAGAGCGCAGGGGCTCAGGCCGGCTACTCCCACCTGCCGCCAGCGGCTGGCGGCGGCGGGAGGGAGGGGAGGGATAAACTTTAAACTTGGCCGGAGCGGGCGGGGAGCCGCATGGATGCCGCCGTCCCTCGGCGCTGACTCGCCGCCCGCGGCACGCTGTGGGGCGGCCGCTGCTACCGGAGCGCCGGGCGCCGCCGCGCCGCTTCCTCCGCCGCCGGCCTCGGTGCGTGCGAGGCGCGGGGCTCGGCCCGGCCCCTGAGAGCCGCCCCGGCCTGCCGCCCCCTGCCGCTGCCCACCTCGGGCGTCGGGCATCGGCTTCTCCCCGCGCTGCAGCCCGCCCGACATGGAGCCGCCCGCGGGAAGCCGCCAGGAGTGATCCCCGCTCCGCGACCGACCTGGCCGTCCCCTCGGCGCCTGCGCTTGCTCCCATGGAGCGGGACGAGACGCCGCTCGCCCCCCCGAAGACCATGCTGCTTATGCTGAGGAAAGTTCGCAGGAGGAGGGAGATGCTGCTGCAGCAGCTGGGCTTCATCTGCGCCATCCTCTTCTTCGTCTGGTGCATGTCCAGCCTGCTCTCCAGACTGGGTGAGTGGCTCTGGCGGCGGGACCGGCGGGCATCAGCAGCGCCGGCAGGGCGGCCGGAGCGGCCCCTGGGCTGCAGCCCCGGGGGTCCCGGGGGCTGGCGCGGTCGGGCGTCCGCGGCCGTGCCCGTTCCGAGCTGGCCGGTGGCCGTACCCCGGCGGGCGGGGCGGGAGGAGGCTCCGCGCCGGGCAGGTGCGCGGCCGCAGCCCCGGGCAGAGCTGGCAGCGGCGCCGCTGGCGACTGGTGGCCAAGGGCATCCCAGCACCGAGCCCGCCCTGGCGACGGCCCGCCGGGCCTCGGGGGGCTGCGGGTGCGGAATCCAGGGGGAATGGGGGGCAGCTGCGTGCCTGGGAGCGGCCCTGAAGTAGTTTGTTCCCCCTAACGCGGCATCAGAGCGGAATCCTCTCCAGCCGCCTGTGGTCCCCTCGGCAACTTCAGACCACCTTTCGTTTTTATCCTCTAGGTTAAACCTCCATCAGCTACAACTGCTGCTTCTCTCCACCACCCCACCACCCCCAAGTTACAGTGTGGATTTGACTGAAGATTCTGTCTTTTAGTCTTTTAGGCAAGGAACAGTGCTAATCTCATGTTTTATGGAGAGAGTCTGTTGCATCCTGTGTGCGAGTGCTGTGTTGGTAAACTGATGCATTTATAATTAACTACATCGTTCCTATTCGTGGTTGGTTTTTTCTCTACCCCGCCTGCTGGCACAGGTTGGACTGTAAGTGTACGGCTTCAGGCCCTCTTCCTGGAATATGCTTTGCATCCCTCAGATATGAAGTCTAAGGTTGCTGGGACAGCACGTGGGTCTCTAGGTAGGACTGCTGACAGACCTTGAGGATTTAAGAACAAAATCGAACTAAGCCCAGATCCTATGCCCACGTTTAATATAAGAAAATCAGATTTTGCCAGAACTAGAGTGGGTCATCTCCTTAAATTAAAGCTGAAGTTAAAATGTGTGATGTAGGGAGGAAAAATTTGGCGGAACTTGTCATACTTTATAACGCTTTTGTGCTCAAATTATTGCCTGGGTTGTTTGAGATGTATGTAGGATGGCAACAAACCATCCATATAAGAATGAAGTGTCTTAGACCATATTAGCATATTGCTTATCTTGGAACTTTCAACATTTTTTTTTCTTGTGATTTTAGGGTATACTGTTGCTTGCTTTATTTAGAACTGTTTCTCATGCGATGCTTTTTTTTTTCTTTTTTCCTTTTTCCTTGCACCAGCTATTTACTTTCATAAACTTACTGGTATGTGAAAGCAAGTGATTGGGGTATGATTATGTTTACGTAGTTTGAGGGTGGTGTGTGGTTTTTTTTGGCAGATAACAGTTTTCCAGACTTTTTTAGGTTTACATGAAAAATGTCATGACTAATGAAAGTTTTTAATCTCCTGGGTTATCAGCTAAATCCCTCATAACCTAATTTTTGATGGTATGCTGCATCAGGTAGGGTTTTTTTCAGCTGGCTAATTTACAGTTTATTGTATCCATAAACACTGACCATCTGTTCTCTACGTTTCTTATAATTGTGGCATCAGAATATTTTAGCAAATACTTTAGCCAAACAAACTTCTAACCTAGATTTTTTTTTTGCAAGAGTCACTGTAACAAGGCAGGCATTATTACATGATGACTGAATCTAAACTCCGAAGATCATCCATGGAAGAATTTTTGTTATTATAATATGTTCATTTGGAATTGATAAGGTTGAGATGGAAGTGATTTAATTAAGAGGTTCTATTCTTCCTTTGATTATTATAATTGCATACCCTCCATTATTACAAGTGCTCCTTCTGTACTCTATTCAGCAAGTTCCATTCGGAATGCTTCTGGAATATGAGTTCAGGCAAACGCTCTATTGATTTAGTAAGAAGTTTGTTTTTCTTGAGATGTGGGATTCACAGTACAGTTATTTTTTATTTTCTTTGACAAGTTATGCAGGGATTGGTATTATCAAGTATACCCAATACCAAAAAGATCAGCCCCTAGACTCAGAATAAACCAAAATGTAAATGGAACATGTCCATATGAATTTTTATTTTTGAGAAATCAATAATGTAATATATGCAAGTGCAGATGACTAAATGGAAGTGTGATTGTTGCTCACATCAGCATATCTGGGTCTGGTTTCATCTACAGGAACTGCTAAGTGTTGAGTTTCACAGGGGCAGGCTTCAGCATTTGCTTGCTGCAGAATATTTTCCTGTTCTGGGTTGCAGACAGGTGTTCTGACAGCCAGAACAAGCTAACAGCTCTGATACTGCACCTTTGTAGCTAGTTTCACCCTTTGTGGCCAGGAGCACCTAGCATACATATGTTGGCACGTGCCCCAGTCACCTTGATTTTGCTGCATTCACAAACTGTTCGCACCCCTTGCTAGTGGGGGCATATAGTCCAGTTAAGATGGTGCAGGAAAAAATTAGTAACAGTGGGCATAACCTCTTTCTTTTTAATATAGGTCGAGAATCAACTATTGCGGACAGACGTGTTTTGCCTGAGATATGGAGGAATAGAAGGTTAATGGCATCACCTAATGGGACACATGAACAAAAGAACTGTACAGAGCCAGGTAAGATGGAGAAACTTTGTGATGTCTTATTAAGCTCTTGAGATGTATTGCATAGTGCTGTCATGACCAAGCTGCAGTAATGTGTTAGGGTAAACATAAAAGTGTTTAAAAAAAAAAAAAAAAAGTCAGGACTGTTCTGTGTAGAAATAAGGTTTCTTGTGCTATATAATGCCATGACTTTATCAAAGGTAAAAAGTTATTTTGACTTTTGGTGATTTTTCCTGTCTGGTTGATGAACTGGTAATATTGCATGGGTGGTGCAATTGGTATGTTGCACTGGTAATGAGAGGTGTAGTCTTGAAACCATGGGTAGCTAAACATGCAGTGTTTGAGATACCATCAGAGCACTGTAATTTGTGTTCATTACCTTTATACATTTTATCATGTTTTGCTAGTTTAATGACAAACTATGTATTCAGAGTAGGAATTTATATTGTGTGCAGGGGGATGATGAGGTAAGTAATATGGAAATGCTGGAATCCATTTTACTTCAAGATATCTATGCTGGCCAGGCAATAATAATTGATTGAGGACAGGGATAGATGATGCATTTTAGTGTCAGTGTTAGACCACAATGCTTTCATCTTCCCATCTGTCTTTCCAATGTGTATTTCCTTTCTTTTTCCTTGCCTCTCTGTGGTTTACAATGTGTGGGAGATGAGACATTTTGCCAATGGCACTAGTCAAATTAAATTAAAGTTCAGATTTTTAATTATTTTTTTTATTTAATATGACTCTTTGATCAACTTTTTGATGACAGCAGAGTCTGTGCCTTCTTGCAAACAGTGAAAGCGTGGACTCTGGGATACTGTCGGACCCAGGCATTAGAAGGGTTTGAAGTGGTACTAACCCCACTCTGTTACATGTTTGTTGTAATGCTGACGTGCCTGTCATACAGATTGAGGGTCAGTGTTATGCTTATGCATTTCTGAGAGAGGAGTGGAAGAATGTTGTGCAAAGTATGTGCGTCCAAAAGCTTTAACTGTATCATTTGATGTCCAAGAACTTCTCTGTGCTTCTGTTAAGAACTTTGTAGGTTAGTTTGCTGTTGTCTCATCTGTAACCTTATGATCCTGTTGATTTGTCTCTCTCAGTTGTTCACAGACAAGAAGATGAAAATGACCTTTTGGAAACATTAATTATTTTTGATGAATGGTCAGAAAATACTGTTCTTTCCCACTCTTTCTTTTTTCTCCACATATGTGGATGCATCGATGTGATCATGCTTGAACACATACTTGGCAGCATGTTTGGAGCCAAGCCACAAAATTGTAGAACATGGATCAGAAAGATGCCCATCAAAGTTCTTGATGGGGATTTCCATTTAGTATGAATGAGAACTTTTTTTAAATGATATGATAAAACTACCAAGGGACAATGTATGCTTACGTGTAAATTGGAATACTACGAGCAGTGCTGGCTTCTCCAGATGCTTAGAACAAGTAGCTCAGCTCCCTCCATTTCTCTAGGACTGTAAGATTAGTTTAAGAATAGTTGGAATAAATCGATACAGTTGGGTCATTTTGATATGCTTTCTGAAATTCAGGTGGTTGGAAATGCACTTTTCTCTGTAATTCCAAGAGCTGGACGCAAGAGAGGCCCAAATATGCCTCAGGATATGGAGATTTTAAGAAAAGTATCATGAGACACATTACATTCAGGAGTTCTAGTCACAGTGCTGGAGTTAGCCTTTCTTTTTAAAGGTGTTTCTTCTGTTAAAACATAGATTTACAGATCAAATGTGTCACAGGATTGCAATAGTAGCATTTTTCAGGCACTTCCTGTTATTCTGCAATTAGTACAGATTATTTCTCTGTATCTGCTGCAGCTGAAGGGGGGCGGGGGTTAGGTACTGCAAGAGTGGCTAGATGTAAGATACCTGCAAATAAAGGGAGCATCTGAAAATAGCTGAAATTGACAGGACATGTTTATTGGACAGGAACAGTTCTGTAAGAACCCATGATTGTTGTTGCTCAGTAACATGTTCTGTAGATTTAGTTTCCTTGTTTTGGCTTTTTTTGGGCGGGGTAGGTGGGGTGTGGAATTTGGTTTGCCTTTCCCCTCTCCATTCTTGTCTGGTAGCTACAAATCAAGATTTGCCCTGTAATGAGAAGAAGGTACTATGACATAAAACCAGTCAAAAAGGAGTAAATGGCATAGCTCATCTCCATGGGAATGTAGCTTTTGTAACCCCATGACTACATCTGGAGAAAGTAGTCCCAGGACTTGATAAAGATTGCATAGAAAATTGGTGAGAGAGTGTAGATATTTGGTTGGAATTTGCAAGTTTTCAGTCATGCTCTTATCCTGATGTAATGAAAATTTCAGGAATGTGCTGTCAAACTCTTCAAATGGCTGGATTTTATTTCTGGTCTTTTTTTCTTTTTAATCTTAAGATAAATAGTTTATATGTATCTATGTTGTATGAATACAGTGCTCTCTGTAGGCTCCTTTATGTGAAGTATTTACTCTTTCCTATGTCACTTCTGTATGTGCCTTAGGCACTAGGGGCCCTACAAATGCATGGGAGTGTGTATGGTATGTAGCAGTTTTCTTATGTTATGTGGATGTTTTTCTATGTGTGTTTAGGATACAAGAACTTCATAATACCTTGGGAAATGCAAGTTCTTGCTGCGAGGCTGTTAATCCTTTGTGTCATTGCAGTGTTATTGCTGTCCTCCCTCTTTATTAGCTTCCCACACAAGTCTGCAGCTTTATTTCCCTTTTCCCAGAGGCATTCAACAAAGTTAATTTATTTACCACTTCACCCCCTTTTCTTACTTACATGCAAATAAAAAAAAATCCCCAGTTGTCAGAAATTGCAGCTATAGAAGTTTATAAGACCATGAGATCCGTGCAGTTCATCAGTGGTAAGGAAGGCTCACCCTTGGTAATACATCTTGGGAGAAAAACTCCATAAGCTTCTAGAAGTAGTGTTAGAAGCTTGTGGAAGCTGTTGTCTGGTAGAAGCTCACATAGCCTACACTGTCTGAGATGGTTTCATTTACTGAAGTAGATCACTTTGTATTGTGTTATTCTGGAAACATTATTAAAGCTTCTGGGGCCGTTGTATCAGAACAGAAAAAACTTTGAAGTCTTGGCAGTGCTGCTTTAAAAAAGAACCCTGAGGATCTGACAAAGGGAAGGAAAATATATATATGTGTATATATATACATATATATTTGTGTGTCTGTGTTTATATATATAAAACTAAAGGAGAAAGGTTTTTCTAACATTTGGAGGTTAGAGGGACTGATATTCATCAATACCTCAAGAGATGCTACACATTTTTTCTGATAGTAACTATTCTGCCGTGATACGGATTTATAGATACTATTTACCCCATAACAGCAGCAAAGAAACTGTAGGTCAGCTCTAGGAAGGAAGTGGAGCACTTGTGAGTGCCAAGCCAACCTCAGTTCTAGTCTGGACTAAGACCAAATCCTCACCAAAGTTAATGTGTTGTGTAGTGTTTTTCCATTAAAGATCCTTCCTGGCTTGAAACGTGCCCTTTGTTGGAAGCTGCTTTGCTATGAAAAGATGCAAGTCTTTATATTGTCCTGGAGTTGGGCTTGGAGGGCTTGTAAATTGCACATAGAATGCTTTTGTGGGAGCCTAGGATTTTTGAATTATGACATTTATGTTTATTTCATATTGATTAATTCTCTGGATGGCTGCTGTGGATATCCCTCTTTGAAAGAAACCAAACTACCTTCTCCTTATGGCTCTGAAAACTTTTCCTGGATAAATTTCTGTGTGAGGAGGGGTTGATCTGACCCTCGCTTAAAGCAGAGTGATCAGAAAGGGAGGGTAGTTGTCTCTACCATCTTAACAGATCTCATTAGTTTGCAACCAATTTTTCTGCCTTATCCAAGCTCTTGCTTCCATCTGCCATCAGCTCTCTAGCTTTCAGTGCCATCTGCCCAGCAAGTCTGATGTATAGCTTCTCTGCTCCAATGGCTTTCCTCTTGTTTCAAAATGTTCCCATGACTCCATGTCCTCCAGAACTCTGAATAATGTTGCCAGAGCAATTACAAGCTGGGGTGACTGGGGGGTGCAATGTTTCTAACAGTGTGACTCCACTGGGTTGTGTTAGGCTGTTAAAGCAACTGATCTGCACTCCTTTCTACTGGGAATATTTTCCAGTAATCCCTGTATACAGTACAGAGAATATTTAAACAACTTGTTGTGAATTAGAAATATATTGGAACAAATTTCCATTAGTCTTCTGACACTAGTCAGTGAGCTGCCTTGAAACTGTAACAGTCAGTGGCATTTTCTGTCCAGCGGTTTGTCAGCTGTGGACAGTTCATAAGCTACACTGATTTTAAGTATCTGGCGATTTGGTTCAAATGTTCTTCTCCCACTGTTATCAGTGGGTAAAGATGAATTGTGGGTTGGGGGAAAGGCAGGGGTTAGCATTTCTTCTTGAGCCGTGCTCCCTTTTTTACTTTAGAATTAAAAGGCGCATTGTCACAAGGCTTTCTATTCTTGCACTGAGAAAGAATCAGCTCTCTATAGTGAAATAAAGCATGTTTCCCAGCAGCATGTGTATAACTGAATTCTGAGTCAGAATTGAAAGTCTGTGTAAATTTTACACAGTTAAAACCTTGAGGACCTTCAGCGCTGAGGGATCTGAGACCTCGGAGGCAAGAGGGAAAGTCTGGAGAAAGGAAGACACTGCCTTGGTCGAGGAGGGTTGGGTTAGAGATGGCTTAGGCAGACATGACACCCACAAAACTGTGGGCCCCAACGGATGCACCCCCGAGTGCTGAGGGAGCTGGCAGATGGTATTGCTAAGCCACTCCCCATCATCTTTGGATGGTCACGGAGAACAGGAGAGGTGCACGAGGACTGGTGGAAAGCCAGCAACACTCCGGTCTCCCAAAAGGGCAAGAAGGAGGACCCAGGAAACCAGGCCACTCAGCCCCACCTCCATCCCTGGAAAGGTGATGGAACAGCTCATCCTGGATGTCATCTCTAAGCATGTGGAGGAAAAGAAGGTTGTCAGGAGTAGTCAATATGGATTCACCCAGGGGAAATCATGCCTGGCCAACCCAGTAGCCTTCTATGACGGAATGGCTGACCGGGTAGACAAGGAGAGAGCGGTGGATGTTGTCTACCTCCGTTTCAGCAAGACACAGTCTCCCATAACGTGCTCATAGCTAAACGCAGGTGCACTACATGAGCAACCAGTGAGGTGGATTGGGAAGTGGCTGAGCAGCAGAGCTCAGAGGGCTGTGGTCAGTGGCGCAGAGCCCGGCTGGAGGCCTATAGCTCGTGGCGTTCCCCAGGGGTCAGTGGTGGGTCCAGACCTGTTCAACTTATCCATCGGTGACCTGGATGAAGGGACTGGGGGTACCCTCAGCCAGTTTGCTGATGACACAAACTGGGAGGAGTGGCTGATTCACCAGCAGGCTGCGCTGCCATTCAGCGGGACCTGGGCAGGCTGGAGAGCTGGGCAGAGAGGAACCCAATGAAGTTCAGGAAAGGCGAGTGCAGGGTCCTGCACCAAGGGAGGAACAACCCCACGCACCAGTACAGGCTGGGGGCTGGCCTGCTGGAAGGCAGCTCTGCAGAGAAGGACCTGGAAGTGCTGGTGGACAGCAAGTTGCTCGTGAGCCAGCAGTGTGCCCTGGTGGCCAAGAAGGCCGGTGGGATCCTGCGGGGCATTAGGAGGAGCGTGGCCAGCAGGTCGAGGGAGGTGATCCTCCCCCCTTTATTCTGCCCTGGTGAGGCCACACCTGGAGTGCTGTGTCCAGTGCTGGGCTCCCCAGTTCCAGAGAGATGGGGAACTACTGGGGAGGGTCCAGCGGAGGGCTACGAAGATGATGAGGGGACTGGAGCATCTCCCTTGTGAGGAAAGGCTGAGAGAGCTGGGCCTCTGTAGCCTGGAGAAGAGAACACTGAGAGGGATCTTACCGATGTCTACCAACATCTTAAGGGCAGGTGCCAAGAGGATGGGGCCAGGCTCTTTTCAGTGGTGCCCAGCGACAGGCCAAGGGGCAACGGACACAAACTGAAGCACGGGCAGTTCCTTCCATCTGAACGTGAGGAAGAACTTCTTTACCTTGAGGGTGGCAGAGCACTGGAACAGGCTGCCCAGAGTGGTTGTGCCATCTCCTTGTCTGGAGACTTTATAAATCCACAATCCATCTGGATGTGATCCTGTGCAACCTGCTCTAGGTGAACCTGCTTTAGCAGGGCAGGGTTGGAGCAGGTGATTTCCAGTGGTCTTTTCCATTCCTGACCATTCTGTGATTCTGTGGCTTCAGGTAGGATGTGATATATTGTAGAGAAACTACAGAAGTCTTAGATCGTTTTGTTAACATACCATTGAGAGTACAAGAGCCTGTTACTTTTTCTACAAAAATCGATAATGATGTTCTCACTGACTAGAGGAGACAGGACTGACTTTTCAAAGCAAATTTCCAAAAGGACAGAAAAAACGATTTCTTACGCGTTTTTAGGAAAGACACAACAGGAAGCATTGATTTCCATCAATTTTATTTAAGAAATGCAGTGCTTAGTTAAATGCATAATTTTTAATATGCTAGATTGATGTATCCTTATTTTTCTTAGACACCTTAATATGTAATATCATAAACTTTGTTTAATAAATTCTGATCTAATGATACTTTTGTTGCTGGTAGAATAAGTAATTTTGTGCTGATGTAATTTCTCTTTAAACAGTTTGATAATATGTATTTCAGTTTACAGAATATGCTCATGATCTTCCCTAGATCAAACTTCCACTTTGGCATGGATAAATGCCTTAGACTCCCATTTTTAAGGAGGTGATATTAATAATTTCACTGAAAGCTTTTATTTCATGAGCAGTCTAAAATGGTAAGCTCGGCATAAACTGCAGGTTCTCTTACCATGCATTCATACAGGATCTAACACAGAAAGACAGACCATGGTGTCATTGAGGTAATACAGACAATAACTGTTATTTGCAAATATTCCCTACTAGCCTTTTAGTCAGGCTTGCTGTCAGCCTTGATGCACAGAAAATGTGCAGCTGTTGTAGATAGATTTATTGATAGTACATGCCTTTTGATTTAAAATATTTCATTACTCCAATGTATTGTACCCTCAAAGACCAGGAAATTTACCAGCCTTAAATCTCCTATTTTTGCATTGGTCCAGAAGGAAATTAGAATGAGGGAAGGTTTAAGAAAAAATTTCTTTAGTTGCTTTATGCATGTGGTATTTACATAACAGATGCAGTGTCCAGTGAGCATGTGTGTATGCACAGAAGCACATACTTATGTAGTGGAAAAACTTACTAACTAGTTAGCGTGTAGCTTATTTCTGTATCCACTTGTCATATGCTTGTGAGGTTTTATTTGTTTTCACGTGGTTTTGAGTTGTTTCCCCACCCCTGGTGTCTCTGCACTCACTCTTGTCCCTGTAGGTGCTGAGTGGTAAAAATCGATTGTGATCTCACTTGTATGGTTTCTGTTTCTAAGGGGAGATAGATATGTGACAATTTAAAACCACTTTTAGTGGACTAGTTGAGGGCAAATGACAGATGTTTAATTGCATTTTTTATTTGTGTCACTCCCAAGATGTCCTAATTGGAATTCATACCTAGATTTGGGCTGAACTTCTGACACTCTTGCCTGGCTTATTGATGTGGGTGTTAAAGGGGTTGGCAGGTAAATGTCATTTATGTTAATTGGGAAAAGTGTTTTGTTTATTTTTTTGTGAACCAGTTAAGGAAATGTGCTTTCTTTGAAGTTAGAATTCAAAAAATAACCAACCTTCTCCCTGAGCTGTTAATTTTCTAGCAGTGTATTAATACTGGCATCCAAAATAGTAGGAAGAAATGAGACAAACATCTCTCTGTGCTTTGGCTCAACCTGCTAGTGGCATCCCCTGGAGAGCTGCAAACAGAAGACGAACTCCACAGTAATTTATCCATTTCCCCAGGTCTAGGTGCTGGGTTTGCAGGAAGTAGTTTAACACACGGTAAATAAGTGTCTGACTAAAATGGCATTTAGAGATGTAGTAAACAAGGTCAAATGAAACAGAAAGAAATACTATTTAATATATCACTGTATATTCTTAAAGCTAATAAAGATGTTACTTGATATAATCTTTATTTCATATGAGTCAGATTTATTTACAGTTGGGTTTAGTCCAGTTGAAGCACACTGTTGATAAGGGCTTTTGCAGTTAAGTGTTTTGCTCTGAAACCAAGAAGCAGACTTGAAACTTGAAAAATGGGAGTTTTTGAAGTGTAGCAATTTTAACGTATGTGGACACAGGCCCTTAGTTTCTTTGAGTGGAACAACACAACCAGCTTGAATGTCCTGGTGTGCTAGACTTGAGATCTAAAGTTTTCCATGTTAGCCCAGCCCTAATATTTAGATGTCTGATAGCCTGTATTTCAAATCACATTACCAAAGCATTTCTCAAATGTTAATGTTTTAATAGTGCAACATCTCCTTTTCTGTGACTGCAGACAACTGGGGCAGACAGCAGCTGTGTAAATTAGTGACCTGAAGTTAAAGAGGAAATAGGTGATAGAAAAAAGAATCAAATTCAGATACCTCAGTCCTGATCTAGGCTCCTGCAAAGATCATGTTTGCACAGAAATTAGGACTAGTATGACCTTCTGAGTTTCCATCCAACCTCAGTTTTCCTATGATCTGATATGGACACCAACTTAATTACATGCCACCTGGGACATCTCTGAAATCCTGAATCGCGGATTTCAAGATCAAAGTTAATGAGACTTGGCCATGCAGATCTCCATGGTATAGCTGACTCTTACCCTTAATGTGGATAATGTGTGTGTATTTAAATCTGTTCTTCACTAGTATGACCATGCAGGTAGACTTTTTTGTGCGTGGAAATCTGCTCCATTTTCCACTCAGAAAATTGTGCTGTTGGTATAAAAGTTGTGTTTAAATTTACCCATCCTTATGCAGGGCAATTTCATTTCCACTCCTTGCTTTTTACCTTAATGTCTGTGACATATCACCATGTATTGCAGTTGAGACAGAAAATGCTGCTTTCTGGCTTTGTGTCATGCACAGTTGTTACCACACCTCGCTTTACTGTTGTAGAAAGCAGGTTGAAAAGGCATTGTAAATCAGTCTGTGAGCATTAATCCATAGTCTTAGGTCAGCCTAGGACAGAGTCTTTGTGAGGCACTGAATTATTTAATGAATGTTAAAACTCTATGTTCATTACTTCATCTCCGTGCTCTTAGTGACCCCTCAGTCCATAATTTGGATCACCAGTGTGGAGGATTCAGGCAAAACTGTGCAAAACAGGGCTGCAGGGAAGTAGATTGTGAAAAGTACCTGGAGGTAGAAAATGGTCACCAGAAGCTGCAAGAGAGAGAGAGAAACTTGGGGATTGGAACTGGGTGGTAGAAAGACTTAAGATTATCCAGTCATGGAGCCTGCAGTTGGAAGGTAGGGGAAAGGGACACAAAGACATGAGTGAAAGGAAGCTGAATTTGGTTAATAAACCATGGGAGAGTCCCGGGCATAGCAGGGCATGGTGGCAGGCCCTGGAAAGTAGTAAGCAGAGAAAGCGATAAGAAGTATGAAAAATCAAAATGTGGTGAGAGGTTTGATTTTGGATGGTCAAGGGATCTAGAATGAAAAGCAAAGGGAGTCTCTAAAAAGGGCTTAAGTTACAAAAGGGATACCTTTTAGTCTTGTGTTTGGCACATAAAACTGGAAGCACTCACAACTTATATCTATTTTTAATTTATTTTTTTAGGTTTTTTTTAGTTTTGTTTTTAGCATGGATTGGGTATCAATGAAGAGCATTTTCAGAGATTATGCTAATGGCACCATCTAGGTATAAAGTAATGTAGGAAGCTTCATTGAAACCAGGCCCTTGTGCACCTCAACTCTGTCTCTCTGAATATCTGTTTTGAGGGTCAAAATGACTAAGTGTGTTTAAAAATACACTTGGGCACAGTCTACAATTGCATTACAGTAAGTCAATTTTGAACTTTGTTCTGCTAATACTTCTGATAAGAACCCTCATAACTGAATTATTTTTTCAGAAGTTACAAGATTTTATTATACGTACCTATTACTGTATTCATTAGTGCCAATGACTTTTTATGGAATAGATGTGGTTATCCACCTAGCAGGCTGAAACTGTTCCATGAACCTGCTGACAATTAAACTGGCATCACTGCTGTTCTACAGGGAGGCAAGACCTTCAGGCAATAAAGACTGATGGTTTCCCTTATTCTTTAAAGTTGACAGACATTGAAGACACTATAGTAGAAAATGTAATAGCCTTAGAAACCAAGTCAAATTCATTCCTGCTGGGACTCTACTGATAAGTTGAAGTGCAGCAGAGCAGACACTTCGGGTAGAATGCAGGCTACGTGCATATGTGCTCATTCAATTGTTTCCTTTTTTGCAACATTAAATTAATAGTTTAATGTTAATGACAGGTGGTGCGTTAATGATCTTGAGAGAGTGACATTCTCTACCCATAGTGGGGAACAGTGGCAAATGTACCTTCTTGTGAGCAAGAAGATAATTTAGACTCTGCCTGTTCAGTTTCCGTGCATACTTGCTTGTTGGACTATTCTCAGAGATTGCCAAAACCTGATGGATTTTTCCCCTGCATGTGATGCACTCACTTGTCCAACGGGTTGGGGGTAATATGACGGGATCTATTGCACAGAGATATTTAAACTTTGAATAGCAAGATGTAAGTAATCACAGATGGTAGGAAACATTTAATCTTTGGGAATGCTAACAGAAAAAAATGGATGAAATTTACGTTTAGAAGCTCAGAGAGACAGAAATGGGGGAAAATAGATACTTATTTTACTCTCTTTCCCATTTACTGTGAATCACTTTGTACCTTGAATTTTGTGAGTTCCTATCCCAAAACAGACTCTCAAAGAGAAAGTAATTTGTTCTTTGGACTTCTGGGAGCATATTCATGGTGGTGTACACTGTCTTAACCCCACTATGTCATTACAGCTGTGACAGTTTACAGCAGCTGAGGTTCCACCCTATAGATTTCTTGCTGGATGGTGTGATGATGTTTCTCATTTAGTTCTTTGGTGAGAATCTTCTGTCTTTAAATACTTTTCATGCCTTTGTAAAGGTTGCATTCTTTGTCTGATTATGTCATGCTGCTTTAAATCCCTCCACAGGATCTTTGGCTACTATTATCTAAAATTGTAAGGCTTTTTCTTACCTTCTAAAGCTTTTCACAAGCCTTCCCCTTCCCTGTTGTTGCTAGCCATTGTCTGCTTCCTTTACCTGCACTGAAACTTTTAGATGAGTTTCCAATTCCATTTGCATTTTCTTGGGTTTTTTTGTGTAGCTGCTTGCAGATTAGTATGTGAGAGAAACAATCTGGAATATTATAATTCCTTACTTTTTTGAACCTCACTTTATGAGCCATGAGTATCATGGTGCTCTCAGGAGATTGGCTAGCCAGGATTGACTAGACTGGGAAGAAGTCAAAGCTAGCATATCAATTAGTCCTCCTTAGACAAGGAAAAGGAAAAAGAAGATTGACAAAAGCAAGGTGACTTCCCCAAAGTCTGAAGAGAGTGTCAGTAGCCAAAGCCGTGTTCACCCTGTGCCGCGCCCCCCCCCCGCCCCGCCCTCGCCCCTTAATCACAAATTGTAGCCATACTAAGTTCATTGAGCCTGGAGTTGTTGCTACTACCATCGCTTCCTTGCTTTCTTTCCTGATCAGCTCATAATGACTTGACTCTTCTATTGTGCTTTTTTTTTGCATGAGAAATGTAACTTTTCACAATGGAGATGTTTTTTCCCCCACTGTATGTTTTTTTTAAAAAACTAACATTGGGCAGACACCAAGACTAGTATAAATGGGGCAAGGATATGCCCAGAACTGCTTCAGTATGCTGACTGGTTTTGATTTATGGTGACACTAAAGGTTGTCAAGTGAAGTATCCAGCTTGCCTCTTAAGTAAAAAGTGGTTACTACTTCCCAGACAGTTACACCAGGGCATTAAGGAGTAATTACCATTTCTCCTTCTTCGCTTAGAGGGAGAAGGACTGATGGAGGAACCTTGGAACGTATAGATTTTTTCAGTTGCTCCCATAAGAGGGTGAGAAGATGCCTGACTTGCCCATCTGTGGGCCAACTGTTATCCACATAGAATTAAGATGAGGAATTGTGACTAGGGAAGTTGCAGGTCTCTGCTGTGGTGATGGTTCTACCACTGGGGAATGTGTTTTGTTTTTTGATCTCTCACTGTGTGAGAGTGACAGTATAAAATACCAAAACTCCTTTGCCAATACAGGTATAAAATGAGCACCTCTTGCTGCTTGCAGGCTGAAAAAAGAGAGTTCGGCAATGTTTTCTCATGTGTGAGCAAACCTGTGCTTGTGTCTGACTCAGTTTTTTGAGTATTTGGTTGTGGGTTTTTTTTATTTGATTGGGGGGCAGAGGGTTGAGGGGAGGCTTTATCTTGGCCATAACTGACTTTTGAGTGTGGAGTCAGTACTTCAGATTTGAAGTTAATCAGTTACGTTTGTTAATTCTGTATGGGTTTACTATAGGTATTTGGTTATCCAGGATTGATTAGTAACAACAGCACCTGATGGGAGAGTTCTTACTTGGAAAGACTGACTGGGATCATCTCCAGAACTGCTTTAATCTGTGGATATTCAGGGCAACTAAGTTTAGTAAGTACTACTTAGGTAATTAAAGGTTGGAGCTGGGCTGCTTTCTCTGCAAGACAACAGAGTGGTAAAGGGAAATCAGTCAACTTGGTTCAGTGTTATCTTCTGTATAACACAGAGTCTGTTCCCACCAAACTCAGAGTTTGATTTTCTAATATATTACGGGGTTTTGAGAGTAGAAATAGTACTACTCTTGATGTAGTCTTGGAGGTAGCAAAACTAGCACAAATTGCTTACGTTGAAAGGAGTATTTATAATTGTTTATGAAACAATCACTATCCATTTTGTACTCTGGACTCAAATCTGCTTTAAAAAAACAATGCAGACTGGCTAAAGAACAATTAATTAAATATCTGCTAAATAACTGCTTGTGAAATTCTCTTTACTTAGTAACTGTTCCACCGGTTTGTTCAAGGCTAATTTGCACGTAGAAGAGATGTTACGCTGGAAAAAAGACAGTTGCTGTGAACAAGCACTTCAGGGTCCTTAAAAAGTACTGTTTCTATAAGATCAGTGGCATTTGAAATTGGTCAGATTTGGTGGAATGCATGAAATTATTTGCAAAATCTTTCGGTTTTGTTGGACACTTCCAAAATTCAGTGCTTTCTCCCCCATTCCAGCCCCTGCAGGTTGAATGCTGTACAAATGCCACTAGCATTACTGTTCTGGGATGAGATTGCAGATGGGATGGGAATAGCGATGCATGTAGTATATACTTCTTAATGAATAAAATCACTGTCCTCACACCTAAAATCCAGTAACTAAGCCTGAATCTCTTCCATCCAGTAACTGATTCCGAATATTTTGGTCATGCCACATCACTGACTCCAGACTGAACTCTTAAAGAGTTGAGCACTGCTGTGCAGCACTGAGGAGGAGAGATTGCACCTCTGCCCAGATATGTTTTGACAGGGGCCCAACTGTGATCTGTGTGTCAGTTCTGTTCTCCTCCAAGGGGTTTTCAGCTGTGGGGGGCAGCACATCTGGTAACCTGTGGAAGAGATGAGGACCCCCTGTATCCAAAGTGTAGGGTGGAATATGGCTATGTTGGACAATATTGGCTGTGTGCTTGTGTGTTAGCCCTGTGACATCTCACTGTGCTCAGGCCGTAGTACGGGGTGATATCTCATGATTCTGGAGTGCCTACAGACATGATCACAAACTGACATCTTGATCACTATTATCATCTGTTTTGTACAGAAATCTAAGTTCAGTCACTATACTAAGTGGAGAGAGTTTTTATTCATCTTGTTTGGAGTTTTTACAACAAAATCTTGCTTTTCTTTTGGTGAGCTACAGATATGTTTGCCTTTCATTTTAATGACTATTTTAATGTAGTAGCTGAAGTTGTGTTCAGCAGTTCTGTGCCTTGACAGGAAATGTACAAGGCTGCATAATAATCTTATACATCAATCTGTACTGCAAGAGACCTAGATCCAGTGTTTGTTTCAGCATGGCATGGGGACCAGGAAATCCTCAATTCTAGCTGTGGCTGCAGCAGTGACTACCCTTTGTGATTTTCCCCTATATTCCTTCACTCCATTAAAAAATGTTTCTTCCTTTTTTCCCAGGGAGCAAAAAATTAATTGAACAGTAGTGGGAAACCTAGATCCCGTTCCTTTCTACAAATATTAACCCGTTAGATAGTGCTCTGAACTTGAAAAGCACCTTTATAATAGTAAGCCGTGTTCTCCATAGAGAATGAAGATGATCTGGGTTTTCCCAATGGTAGATTTGCACCTGCTTAGGTGCCATAGTATAAATTCTGATTTAAAGTGAGTGTAAATGTGGTGTAGCTTCTCTGTGAGGCACC
The DNA here is from genome assembly GCF_023634155.1 of Falco peregrinus. Classification (NCBI taxonomy): domain Eukaryota; kingdom Metazoa; phylum Chordata; class Aves; order Falconiformes; family Falconidae; genus Falco; species Falco peregrinus. The sequence continues at coordinate 88,390,753 of NC_073721.1, forward strand.
TGTTTCTTATCCTAAGATTATTCAGTTCGTTGCTCTGATTGATTCTTTTTTTCCTCTGCAGAAATACCTTTTCTCCTTTTCTGCCTGTGAGATTTACCTTTAATATGGTAAAAAGAAATGGATTGCTTGTCTTAAAATAGTGTCTCAGGTTAGGCATTTACAGGAGTAAAAATCTGAAGTTTTGCAGTCATTATGTTCACAATGAATGCATTTATATTCTGCTAGTAAATATATTTGTGTGTTCAGGAAACAACAGTAATTCTTCTACAAAGGTAATTACTAAAAATGATCTTTCTATTCTTTATGTAAATGGTGCAGCATACTCTTCAATGACTTGCTATTTTAATTGTGTGGTGACTTCATACCCTTAATCTTGGAGAGGCAACTTAGATCATATTATTTAACAGGCATGGGTAAAAGCCTCTTGCAATTATGAGATTAACCAGTCATACTATGTTTTGATTCTTCGTGAAGTCTGATACGTGAATACATGTGTGCTTTGACTGAACCTTTTTTTTTAACTTTACTTTAGAGAAGAATTGTGTTTTCTGAAAGATTTTTCAAAGAATTTAAAAGGCTTAAATTCCATGGGTGTCTCTTCAGATGCTGCTATGAGTGCCAGGCAGCTTTACCACTGCAAAATTAAAAAAACAGAAATTTGTCTTTACTGGCTGTTGAGCTTTATGGTCTATGTTTTATGAGAAAATGATTCAGATAATTTGATTTTCTTTGAAACAAACTCAGGAAAGGAGTATGCTTTTTCTTCCTTCTAAGAAAACGTTCACTCTCCAATATATGAAGATAGAAACACATAATAAACACATAATTAAGGTTTTGAGAAAAAACATACTGTTGTGAGGTATTCATTGACGATAAGTTTGTGCTAACTGTGAAGGAGCTCTGGCCTGTTAGAGGATGATGCATCATCGTGTTTATTTGTTCTTACTACATTTAACTTTATGATGTAAAATAATCTTATGGGAAAAGTATGTTAATTCAGATGTCTGAAAATAGGACCAGGCTGGCTTTTGTAAGTCAGCACAGATCGTATTTCTTGAGGTTGTGTAACAGCTATTGATGTGATGCTAGAATTTAAACTTCAGAAAAAGCTGATTAGTGTAAACCTCCCACATAGTGTTGAGGACAGGCTGGAGTGACAGCTACAGTGAAATGACCCAGGTAAACATGGTTGCACTTTGGTATCACAGAAATAGTCCTATTTCTCACAGTTAGTCTAAATATTTGTATGTGTAGATGTAGAGGTTTGTATTTACTTACTTTTGGTGTCTGGATTAATTTTTCATGTAATTGACATCTTTTTTTTTGTCCACTTTTTGGAAAGGGAGAGTGTGGAATGGAGTTTTGCAGTTGAGGTACTAGCATGCAAAGAGCAGTTCCTGGAGGGGACCATTTTTGTCTCAGGACAAAGCTGTCTAGAACTGGAAGTTTGTTACAATACCCCATACTGCAATGCATTCACTTCAGTTTGAAGGGCAGATTTTTAAGTATACTCACAGTGGATCTAATTCATGATATCAGTTGGCTCACTTGAGCAAACATTCTAATTTAGTACAACATCTATGCACAACTTCAAAATTAAACATGTAATCAACCTGAATTTGTTGATCCTTTCTCAAACTGGGATGTTTCCAATGCCTTGAGTATCCATCAGGAAGGATCATTCATGTTTCAGCCTGTGTTCAGGCAAAATGGGTGCTTACAGTCATGCAGGAATCAAGGTTTTTGAGTGTTTTGTTTTGATTTTCTTCAAAGGAATATTTTTAGTGTTGTCACCCCACTGGCCCTTCCTAAGCCACTGTTCACATCAGTAGAATGTCTCCATACACAGCAAATGCAGCATTGGACTACTTAATCTATTGGAAGCTGGGATCTTGCTATTATTACTTGCAGATATTACCTGCATGCAGTTTCTCTGATTTATATCAGGGGTGATACACTCTTAAGAAGCACTGCTACTTGTAATGGGGAATGGAGATTTTATATGTCTTCGTCTGTTATAGTTACATGAACTGTAAAGCTAGTGTGTGAGCTGACCATCTAATGACCTTTAAAAATGCAGCCTTTGGAGAGATGAAGAGGGATTTGTTAGTTGGCAGATTTGTGCTAGCAAGCTCCAGGTTATTTACAGAAGTCTGGAATTTTGTGCTCTTGGATTTAAAGAATACTCTGTGTGTGTAATTCAGATCAAAGGCAAAGTATTAAAATCTTAATTCCACTGAGGGAAACATCCTTTATTTTGGCATTCTCAGAGACATTATTCTTAATTCATCTTAGTAATGCACCTTATAAAAGAGAAGAAAAGTTTTCTCTTAATTTATTGTGAAACTATTTTTCTTTTACAGTAGGATTATGTAGTAGTCTGTGAAGCTTACTCGTCATTTTAAATAGTGAAACTCAGTTCTGACATTGAATTATGCAAAATCATAGAGTTGCTGTCAGGTGTTTGTATTTCCTGTGCTAATTACATAGTGAAAACATTGACATGCTCAGTATTATTGTTAAAGTACTGAAATATCCCTGTGTCATCAAAATGATGAGAGAGTGTATAGACAAGTAGGAGGAAGGAGGGGAGCCAAGGGAAAGGGCATTTGAAAACTATTATTGTTGCTGTTCAAGAAGAGTATTTAAATTGGTACAGATGGAAGATGCTAAACTGCATTTCTGTGGAATTTTACAGCTAACTTAAAATTCATGGGTTATACATCTGAAAAAGATCACGGTGAAACTGATTTGTCTGGTGGAAAGCAAAGTAGCCATTACTTGAAGTGTTTCCCTCTCAGAGAGGGAGACTATGAAAATGAACTGCTTCCAGGCAATCTCCTTGTGCAATCTTTTGCATAGGAGTACCTTGAATCATGGTAGATGACTTCGGATGCTAAAACAGAAACTGTAAATCTCTGTGCTTGAGGGTATTTGTTGTCCCTGGCCTGTGGAAAAGTGCCAGATGACGTTAGCAATTGTGTTGCATGTTGTCCGAAAGCACTGTGCCCCCCTTAAGAATTAATTCCTTTACCTATTTCTGTGCATCCAAAGCTACAGAACTGATATTGGCAGCTTAATAAAGCAAAATGTTATTGTCTTGTGAGTTGTACCCCTGTCCATAGAAGTTGTTTCTCTGACAGTAAAATAACTGGATATGTTACTAAAAGCTAATTGTTTCCATTCTCATTAAAGTCAGTAAGAAAAATTCCCTTAAACAGGAGGGGGAAATGGGGTGTAGAGTGGGATTTTAAGGGCCTCAATACCTAGATATAGACAGATTCTGTATGAAGTCTTTGGAGTAAATATTCTTAATTCTCTGGATCTCAGTTGGAGTTAGATGTCTTTGGTGATCTCACGAAGTGCATCCTTAGGTACCTGGACATTTTGGCACTTCAACAGTAGTGGGAAAGTTGAAGAAAACTTTCTGCCATGTTTTAGAAGAACTGTGTTTTCTCTCTGGAGTGCTATAGGCCACTAACTCCAAATCTTACTAAAGCACTCCCAGTTAAGTCAGTGAGGACTTCTGAAAACTACATGAGTTTTTGACAAGTACCTCAGGTAGGATTGGATGAGTTGCCCTCACGACAGAATCTCTTACACTAAACACAAGGAGCTGTTGAGGCGAGGCATAGTGTAGCAGCAGAGAGCAGAAGTCTCTTGACTGTGGGAAAAAAATTATGTTCAAAAGTTAGCAGGTCTTGTGGAGCAGGTTGGGAACTGTGGAGCTGTTTTGCCTTGCTAGCAACACTTTCTCACTCATTTTGGACCGACTTATTAGTGAATGTGCAAAGATGCAGAACTATTTTACTGTATGAATCAACATTAGGTCTGTAGTTGAGACAGTTATAATCTGTGTCTTCTTTTTTTCAGGGAGAGGTGGTACTCTCTTGAATTGGTGGCCAGGGAGATGTGAGAGCACTAGCCTGGAAACTGAAGGATATAGGTTTAACTTTTAATGAAAATGGCCATAGTAACTGTGGCTTGTCCTGAATTCAGCCTTACTGACTTGTATAAGGAGTACCTTGGGCATACCTAATTAATCTAGCCTCTCAAGGCTTTGGCAGATTTTAATGCTGTTTTACCCTGTTACTGGAGTAGTGTTGCTCAGGTAAAACTAGTTGCCTCTTTCCTGAGATGAAACTAACTCTGTGCAGGTGAAATTCTCTAAGGAACCTGCTAGATAAACAGGGAGATGCTGAACTCCTGCTTCCTCCGGGGGTAGGTAACTGCTAGTGCAGACTTTCTGGTTTGTTTCTTTAGGCTTACATACTGAAGTTCTGTATTAGTCCTGTTTTAGCCCTAAATTTGGTGGTGGGTCTGATTTAATCCTCCATGTTTCAGGCCTCATTTATGGAGTTTGGCTAAAAATTGTATTTCTGTGAGAGAGAAAAACGTCAGGTTGCATGTGTTAGACTGAGATGCTATGCTACAGTAATGAAAGCTGCAGAATACTGCAGACAGACAGTCATAACCACAGAATACTTAGCACTAGGCACTTACGTATACCCAAGATACACTTGAATTGTTTGTCAAATTGAACATTGCATTTGAAATGACTCCCGGAAAATATTTAATGACAAAATTACAGGCCTTTCAAATGACATACCAAATATTACACTATAGCTCTTTATGTGCAGATTTTAAAAAATATTCACCCATTTTAAAACAGTGATGACAGTGGCGGGGGTTTTTTTTGTTTGTTTGTTTTTTAAGATGTTGAGTATTTGGCTCCTTAGACAGTGGTGAGCACTTACCGTTAGAAGTTTGGTTCCCTGTAGTGCATAACTTGTTGGTTGTTTATGATGATTGTAACTTTCATGTGACATTAGCCATTTAAAGGTTAGACTATGTTTATCCTCAGTGGAGACAGACATCCCAAATACTTTGCACACTGAGGGTCAGATGAATTTATTTTATCTTACTTTTCTGTTCTGAAGCAAGCATCCTTTGTAGTCAGTGTTATATGAAATTTAGTCTCCAGAGAAACAATTCAAAGTACATTTTGTTAAAGGCCCAGCATTGTGGTTTAATCCCAGATGGCAACAAAGCATGACACAGCTGCTCACTCGTCCACCATGGTGGGATGAGTGAGAGAATTGGAAGGGTAAAGGTGAGAAAACTAGTGAGCTGAGGTAAAGACAGTTTAATAAGTAGAGCAAAAGCTGTGCTTGCAAGCAAAGCAGAACAAGGAATTAATTGACCACTTCCCATGGGCAGGCAGGTGTTCAGCCATCTCCGGGGAGGCAGGGCTCTATGAGGCATTAATGGTTGCTTGGGAAGACAAAACACCATAACTCTGAACGTCTCCTCTTCTTTCCCCAGCTTTATAGGCCAAGCATCACATCATATGGTATGGAATATCCCTTTGGTCAGTTGGGGTGGTTGTCCCAACTGTGTCCCCTCCCAACTTCTTGTGCACCCCCAGACTACTTGCTGGTGGGGTTGTATGAGGAGCAGAAAAGGCGTTGACTTGAAAGCACTGCTTTACAATAACTAAAACATCCCTGAATTACCAACACTGTTTCCAGCACAAATCCAAAACAACCCTGTCCTAAAATACTATGAAAAAATTAACTCTGCCCCAGTCAAAACCAGCACACCCAACTAAGATGGTGGAAACATGACAGACTTCTTTCTTAATTTCACAGAATCAGAGAATGGTCAGGGATGGAAAGGACCACTGGAAATCATCTAGTACAAGCCCTGCCCGGCTAAAGCAGGTTCACCTAGAGCAGGTTGCACAGGATCACATCCAGATGGATTGTGGATTTATAAAGTCTCCAGACAAGGAGATGGCACAACCACTCTGGGCAGCCTGTTCCAGTGCTCTGCCACCCTCAAGGTAAAGAAGTTCTTCCTCACGTTCAGATGGAAGGAACTGCCCGTGCTTCAGTTTGTGTCCGTTGCCCCTTGGCCTGTCGCTGGGCACCACTGAAAAGAGCCTGGCCCCATCCTCTTGGCACCCGCCCTTAAGATGTTGGTAGACATCGGTAAGATCCCTCTCAGTGTTCTCTTCTCCAGGCTACAGAGGCCCCGCTCTCTCAGCCTTTCCTCACAAGGGAGATGCTCCAGTCCCCTCATCATCTTCGTAGTCCTCCGCTGGACCCTCCCCAGTAGCTCCCCGTCTCTCTGGAACTGGGGAGCCCAGCACTGGACACAGCGCTTCAGGTGTGGCCTCACCAGGGCAGAATAAAGGGGGGAGGATCACCTCCCTCGACCTGCTGGCCACGCTCCTCCTAATGCCCCGCAGGATCCCACCGGCCTTCTTGGCCACCAGGGCACACTGCTGGCTCATGGGCAACTTGCTGTCCACCAGCACTTCCAGGTCCTTCTCTGCAGAGCTGCCTTCCAGCAGGCCAGCCCCCAGCCTGTACTGGTGCGTGGGGTTGTTCCTCCCTTGGTGCAGGACCCTGCACTCGCCTTTCCTGAACTTCATTGGGTTCCTCTCTGCCCAGCTCTCCAGCCTGCCCAGGTCCCGCTGAATGGCAGCGCAGCCTGCTGGTGAATCAGCCACTCCTCCCAGTTTGTGTCATCAGCAAACTGGCTGAGGGTACCCCCAGTCCCTTCATCCAGGTCACTGATGGATAAGTTGAACAGGTCTGGACCCACCACTGACCCCTGGGGAACGCCACGAGCTACAGGCCTCCAGCCGGGCTCTGCACCACTGACCACAACCCTCTGAGCTCTGCTGCTCAGCCACTTCCCAATCCACCTCACTGGTTGCTCATGTAGTGCACCTGCGTTTAGCTATGAGCACGTTATGGGAGACTGTGTCTTGCTGAAACGGAGGTAGACAACATCCACCGCTCTCTCCTTGTCTACCCGGTCAGCCATTCCGTCATAGAAGGCTACTGGGTTGGCCAGGCATGATTTCCCCTGGGTGAATCCATATTGACTACTCCTGACAACCTTCTTTTCCTCCACATGCTTAGAGATGACATCCAGGATGAGCTGTTCCATCACCTTTCCAGGGATGGAGGTGGGGCTGAGTGGCCTGGTTTCCTGGGTCCTCCTTCTTGCCCTTTTGGGAGACCGGAGTGTTGCTGGCTTTCCACCAGTCCTCGTGCACCTCTCCTGTTCTCCGTGACCATCCAAAGATGATGGGGAGTGGCTTAGCAATACCATCTGCCAGCTCCCTCAGCACTCGGGGGTGCATCCGTTGGGGCCCACAGTTTTGTGGGTGTCATGTCTGCCTAAGCCATCTCTAACCCGACCCTCCTCGACCAAGGCAGTGTCTTCCTTTCTCCAGACTTTCTCTCTTGCCCCAGGGTCTGGGTAAAGAGAGGGCTGGCCTTGGCAGTGAAAACTGAAGCAACGAAAGCATTCAGTAACTCTGCTTTCTCTGTGTCCTTTGTCACCAGGCCACCCACCTCATTCAGCGGTGGGCCCACATTTTCCCTAGTCATCCTCTTCTTACTGATGCACTTGAATAAGCCCTTATTGTTGTCCTTGACCTCCTTTGTCAGGTTTAATTCCAAATGGACCTTAGCCTTCCTCATTGCCTCCATGACACTTCCAAATTCTGACCACATCCCTGTATTCCTCCGAAGTGGCCTCTGCTGTTAAATTGTATTTCTTCATGTTTTGCCTATGAATTTTTGCTTTGCTTTGTCTTAGGCTTTTGTGAACTGCTTTCATTAAGAGACCTTTCTGGAACAAATAAGATTTTGGAAGAACTTGTGTTTGTGTGACTTTGAAGGACGTTCAGTTGTCTCCTGCTCTGTATCACAGAACAAGTAACAAGAGATGTATAGTCTAACTGGACCTCTCCATTATTCATTTCTTTTTGATTAAATGTAGTAGAGGACGGAAGTTTAGAAAATAAAAATTAGGAAACTGTGCTTATCATCACCATCTGCATGTGGAGTATGTGATTTCAGAACACCATCTGATCTTTTCTCTCGGGGTCTGGCTCTCATATTGGACACTAGGAATATTTTAGGACTCTTGTCCTCTCCTTGCTCTTCCAGGACTGGCAATTTACCCCCTCAGTGCTGTTAATATACACTGCTCTAAATCTGCTTTCCCCACCAACTAGTGTTGCTGACTCACTCCTCAAGCTCTGTTCATCGCCAAATTTGTCATGCGATTCCCTCAGTCAGGCAGGGCAAGGACAGCTCCCTCTTGTCACTCACTGCCCCAGGCAGCAGCTCAGCACTCTTTGCTTGTGACTGAAACCTGCGCCGGGGGTTTCAATTCTTCAGAAGCCCAAGTCTACAGAAGGCAAAACTGTTCCTCAGGCACGGTATCACACATCATCTTACTAGCTGATACCTTCTACGGTGTACCTTTGAGTGCTTTTGTTACTGATTTCCTTATTCATGTGCTGAGCATGCACACACAATCTATCAGTAGCAGCATTGTCTATCTTGTTCATACTATGTATTTTTAAATTCTGTATTTCAACAATTCACAGTCTTCATATCCTCACTACATTATCACTGGCTCCTGTGTAGAATGTCACTAAAATGTGGATGGACTGCGGGCTTTTGGCACGTCTCACTGCTTATTAGTCTCACTTCCAAAGTGTGTTACACCTGAGTAGCAGAGGTAGTAATTAGACTTCATAATTTTGGGGCATGCATAGAAATGTTTCTTGCAACCAAAGAACATAGACTGTAATAAACTCGGGGCACTTGTTGTTGTTTGGATCTCTTTTTAAATAGAGGAGTTGAATTGAGAGGGTATATTTCATGGAAAGCATGAGGGAATTGGGCCATCACGGGAGATGGATGTGGTGCCGTTTGTGACTCCCTCCCTCTGCACTTAGAGTTCCCCCTCGTGTTCACTTATTTGTCTTATCCTATTTCTGGGAATGCCCATAACCTCCCAGTCTGGTGTGTGAATACTGACATGTTCCGTCCGTTCAGTAGTATGTATATTCCGATTGAGTGTATTTGACCAGAAACCAAAGATTATATTTTTTTCTGTAATTAAGTAGTGAAACATCAAAGGTGAAATATTTTCTTCCCTTTCTTTAGACTCCTACTATATTCTGTGTTCTCCCCTCTGTGAAAAGCAAGTCCACCTCATCTCGGTCATATGGGTGCAGTGTAGCACTGGAAATAGACATTTGGCTGACGGGTCAATAGAGGCATACAGCATCGCTGTGCACATGGCCATGTTCCTCTGCTATAGCAGAGCATTTCCATGATGTCCGGTTACCTTTGGAACAGCAACCAAATCTGCACTTTTCAGACACTCAGTGGTCAGCATTATTTTGTGATTTCAGACACTTTTATGTAAATTGTATGCCCTGGAACACTTGTTAGATATGGATTTCTTCAGGAAAGAACTCTGAATTTGGAACTCTGAGAGAGAAGATTGCAAGAGCAAGTCATGTTACTGTGGCATAATTATCTAAAACCTCCTAGGGCTAAGGTGCCCAACTGAGAGATCCTGTGATGTGTCACATGCCAATTATCACTGACATGTGCATATGTTGTGAGTGACCAAAGCAGAATATACAATTGTGTGTTGTCATGTGAACCTTTTTTAGTGTTTCCAGTGTTTGAATATGCTAGTGAATAGCAGGGGTCATCTCAGGTGAATATTGATAAAACCTGTATAGTGTACCGTATACTACTCCTCTGGTTTTGTTTACTATAGATATTAAAGCAGAATTACTCTTAAGTAAAATGTTTAGAAGGTTGTACATTTTTTTACAAATATTTTTTTTTTGTTGCCCTGCTCTACTAAGGCAGGCTGCCTTAGTAACCAGAAGTCCAACAGCACAAGCTTCCAAGTGACAAATTACTATTAGTATATTTTTGCAACTTCATTAAATGATCTAAAATAGCTTAATTATTTAATTCTACATCTGTGGATGTTTTAAGGAAGTATTTTAAAATCAATTGCTAGCTTGATCTCATGCAATACATAATCAAATTATGTCCCTAATTCACTGGAGCACTTAAGCATGTTGTTAACAGGCTCTGCTGAAGGTAGAACTTTTAAATGTTCTTAAACGGAGACCTCAAAATTTAATTTCATATCTTTGAGCTGATATTATTGTGGCAGAGGGATGCTCTTTCACAAACTGTGAAACAATACTATTGAAAAGAAAGATTACTTCTAATTATTACCTGTTCCATGCATACATTGGATTATGGTCAAGATTGACACAGAGCAGTGCTTTGATTCTTACTGAGTGAGTGTCATGTCACCGCTTCATTTCTTCTGTTCTGAGTTTACAACCAAAGCTGGAGGTTTCTTCTTGCATGAGCTATTGATCTCATTCCAACTGTTTTCCCCAAACCCCTTACCACCAAGTCCCTCAACAGATCATGTAAGCATCTGCGGAACTGGTCAGCAGGCATTCCACCAGACTGAGAGCTCAGAGAAATACATGCTGTGTTGAAGTACCTTTTGTACATAGGTGGCCTACAGCACTCTCATATGTGAGCACCTTGCTTATTAGATCTAACAATAATGAGTAATATCAAATAGTTTATTCTTACAAGCTCTCCTCTCCCTAGAGGCAGAGAACAATTATTGGATGCATTTTACAGTCAGAGAACTGAGCCCAGGAGCAAATTTAAACACATAAAGGAGTGAGGCTATGCACAAGTTGAAGCCAGAAAGGTTCAGACAGGATGTAAGGCAAAGGTTTTTCACCATGAGGGAAGCCAGGCATTGGACCAGGTTGCATCCAGAACAGAGACAGACGATAAAACTCAAGAGAGAGAGGTGATTATTTTATGGATCCCCTTTGGCATACCATTACTTCAGTGCTCCTGATCTTAGGGCTGGTACCTGTCAGATTAGCAGGCTGACATTTGGTGTCGTACAACCCAAGCATCTTTCCAGCTGTTGGCTTAAGTAACTGAATCTTCTTCATCTAGGTCATAAGCTTGTAGCCTAGATCTGGGTTTTGTCCAGAATTAAAGCTGATCATGCACTTCTCTTATATTTTAAGCAATGTGAAATGATTTCATGTGCTTTATGGGTAGTTCAAATACAGGAGTAACTGCTAATGTTTCTCCCTAACTTCTTTTTGAAGTACCTTCAAAACATTCCACTTGGGAAAACCAGAAGCAGTTTTTTGCCAAGACATTATTTTTGTAGGTGTGTAACACTTTTTAATATATCTCTTAAATTCTTAGTGTATTAAAAATAGATGCGAATGACTCCTACCGAAACATCTGTGATACCAAACAGGCATCCAATCAAACATTTGAAAGTAGCAGAAAGGAAAGAAAAGAGTTGAAAGAGTATGCCCCTTACTTTTATGGATCTCTCATCAGTGTTTTTCTGTTTTTCTCACTGATTTTTCTATTAAGTAAAAATATTAAATAAGTATTTGTCAGAAAATTGAGTCATCTGTGAACACATGCTGAAAGGGAGGAAATTACGGAGTACATTTTGATCTAAAAAGCACTGTAATTTTGAACCATCAAAAGCTTTTCCAAATGTCTCTTGAAACACCGTACCTACTGTACTGTAAGCAAGATAATGCCTGCTGTTTGTTACTACTACAGATTACTAGATGTGCTATCTTACAGTGTTAAGGCATCTAGCTGAAATTCTGTTCCCAACATAATATTTTTCAGCTTATAAAGGGGTTATTTTGACTCTGTTCATATTGTTCTTTCTGGTCATATATGCATGAGAAGTGCTGATATCATAAGAAAGTGGAGCACAAGATGTTCATACACACAGTTACTGAAATATTCACTTACTGCATACAGAGGTATGGTTGTCACACGTCCATTACAGTTATGCCACACACTAACGACACAATTAAGGGAAGAAAATTCAGCTAACCTCATGAAGGAAGACGGGGAATCTGTAGCAGACCCTACTTTTATTCTTTGTAGTATTTGTGTCTGCATGGGTGAGTAAAGGGCTGTGTACAGCTTCCCGTATGCCAGTACAGGCAATCTGTCAGAACCTAGCCTTAGGCGAGAGTAGTACTGCTAAGCTGCTACTTCTGGCGCTGTGCAGCTGGGTAGGAATTGTCTGGAAGTATGTGAAATCTTAAAGCTCCCTCTGTGAAATGCTGGTTCTGGTGTTAAAACTGACTTAAGACCAAACCTTTGACCTCTTGTTTCTGGCTCACTTTTCCCTTTTACTGTTCCCTTTGTTGTGCTGTAAAGCAGCTCAGGTAAAACTCTAGGTAAAGAATTGCCCTTATTTGAAGGCATTTCAGAATAGATGTACATGCGTAGCTTGGATGGTGGGGAGAGCAAAAGCAAGAAAAAATTGTGTGGCAGGGCAGATACAAGACAGGATCTACTTACTCCAGCTTTGCCGTGACCTGAGACTTGGTTTTTTTTCATTACCTGTAGAGTTACAGCCTTGTTGTAGCACCAGCTGGGAAGGTTAATCTGTTTCCCTGGGCCTGCACAGCCCCTTGCTGTGCAATAGTGAAATGCCCATAATGTGTCCACAAAAATGCTTTGCTGATTCTGGGACTTCCAAAAAAATCTGAGCCTCTATGTGATTCTTCCTGTAGCAACAAAGTACCTCCTTCCCCTGTCCCAGATAAACCAGGGCACTTTCTGCCCTGAGATGTAAATCCAGAGACACTGACCTTCAGCTTTCTAGAAGGAGAGCAGACACTGTGTAGATCAGATGAATACTGTATTTTGAAATCTGAGCATACATGTGCAGGCCAGGATGATTGTCATGAGCCCCTGATTCCTACCTTAGTCCTGGGTGATGCAAATATGAACTGTTCCTTACTTGGGAAGTATTTTTTTAAGGCTGAACGTTCTTGCAGCAGCTGTGGTAAACACAATAGAGCAGGTGTATAAAGTCACCAGTTAGGTAGTAAACCAGAGCTGTTTCTGTGTCCCTTGTTACTATATTTTCTTTTCTCTTTTTTTCTTCTACTTAGTGAGTAGAATTTGCAAATGCTGTTTACTCTTCTGTAGTACTTAGAGCTTTGAAAGGTTGTTCTTGTCTTACAGAAATTAGCAATTTTAAAAGGCATAAATAATACAGACTAATTACTTTCTGTGCCACATTAAAAAAATATCAGTAGTATTGTAGATGATTTCTTTCTGATGACATGGGCATGAAAATTTTCCATTTGAAATAGCTCCATGACAATATGAGGAAGCTCTGAATGTGAAACAGCAAAAAGTTTGCAGTTGTGTAATAGGCAGGTGTGTGATTTAGATGAGGCCATGGCTGCTATTTTGAAAATGAGCTGAAGAATTATGTTGGTCTAGGAGGTAGTCTACAGTGTAATTGTCTTTTGATTCTAGACATGGGCCTTCTCTACTCATCGGCACTACCTTAGGGCCCAGTTAAAAAAAGTTTCTAGATATTATTTAAGCTGCTGATGTGCAAATTTAAGCACTTTGTTGAAACAGTGAAATTAAGAAATGCAAGCAGAAAAGTTATACACAGGTGTTTGTACTCAACTTTTTTATCATGAAAACTACCATTAGATTATTAGTTCGTTGTGTTGATTTAGCTCAAAATGTAACAAAGTCAGTCAAGTGCAACTCTTTGGTTGGTATGCTGAATATAGCATGTTTGCCTTCTGGGGAATGACAATGCATTTCAGAGACTCTTTTAGAAAACACTGAAACTGCTATACTATGTCTGAGGGCCACTTAAATTCCTTTCTTTTATTGACCAGATTCCGTGTAAAGTGTTGGCTCTTCTATTGCAGTGGTCAAGGATTTCTTCAGCTAAGCAGAATTTTTAAAATCTACTCAGTTCCATGAATCAAACTTTCCTTGGCATCCAGTATACCAATGCCACTGGAACCAACAAATTAAAGCTGAGACAGAACTTTTCTTGCTGCTTTCCACATGTCTGGGAGTCACAATTATGTGCAGTGCCTTCAGCATTAGATGGTGTCTTGTCTGCAGTTGTTTCTCTTACGTGTATTATTAAGAACTTGGAGTCCGTTGTCTATGAAATTTGGTCTATTTTATGTTGAGTCGAAGCTTCTTTTGGTTACAGTCAGTCAGGGTTTAGTGTGGAATTTTATCTCATGACTTAAAGTTTAGGATGGAGGTGGTGGCACTATTGAGGTTTTAAGATGAAACACCCCCCCTAAGTGTGTTCAGAAAGGTCTGTTTGGAAAGGTCTATTCCTCAGCAAATCTATGGTTCTTCTTTTTTCCCTACTCTCCCAGTCTTTTCTTCCCCCTCTTCCCCCTCATCCCCCACCTCCTAATGTAGGTACTACTGCTGAGTTGCTGAATCTGACAGTTTCCTTGTCTCTAAATTTTATCCTTTCATTCCCAATATGCATTCCTCCTGTACTCATCCTGGGTCTGATACTGTTCATATATGCAACTTCTTATGTTGTTTATGTGTTTACAGCTGAAGCATGTAAACACAAGTCACCTGTTGCATGTGCATCTTTTTGATTCATATGCATATTAGTAACGAGTCAATGCTAATTCAGATTTTTTTTCCTCTTTACATTGACATCCTCACTTTTGACATGTTCTTGTTCTTGATACAGAGGTTTGCTAATGATGTGCATAATGTACCCTATGGCTTAATTTTCTGTATTAAATTATTCATGCATATATGTCTGATGGTAGAACTTGACCTTTTATTAAATACAAGATCTTTTAAAATGTGCTGTTATCACACCAGCTTGAGGTGACCCTGAGTATACATAAGAGTTCTTTGGATTCAGCTGTTTTCTTCATTTTTCACAATATGGATTCACAGCGAGTATAATCTGTTTTGCAATTCTGCCACTTGGGTGGTGCAGCTGGGGTTCGACACCTCACCAGCAGCCGTATGGGGATCATATGGTAAGCATCAGCTCTTCTTTTCAAGGGAAGCTACAAGCCATGGACTCTTTCCAGCCTTAGTCACTGCAACCATTTCACTGTAGTTAGCCTCCCTATCTGCACTGCAAATCAGAGACAGCTGTCCAGCTCAGGAGGGGTTTTCAGGGTGTTCTGAAAAGGTGTGATGTGGGATGTTGCTTTCACTAAACTGGTTATAGCAGGTGTTTACCTCCAGGTAGAACACCAAGGAATAGCATCAGTCTTGCTTGTGATCGCTTTGTGCAGTAGTAGTACTGGTCTGGGCACATAAGCCTTAACAATTTCCTTAGTGAACCGATGAAGAAAAATGCAGATAAAGTTACCTGCTTCATGTATATAAGACTGGGTAACTGTTATTTTTTCGAAATAAGAAGTGAATTAATTTTCTGCATTTGGTAATTGCTTTATGTTTGTACAACGATGTCTAAGTATGGATCTGCAACTAAGATACGCTAGTCTAATAGCATTTTACAGCACTAAAGTACTGTTTGTCTCTATAATATGTAGATATACATTAGCCACCAAATACACGTGCCAGGAATAGAACCTGAATTTTACAAACATTTGTGGAGATAAACTTGTGTCTGCCTCTGTGACTCAGGGACACAGGAGTGTCTGTGCCTGACCAAAATAGCCCATCATCTTTTTTCTTGTTACAGAACTGAATGCCTCAATGCCCATATGCTTATCAGCAATTTGAAATAATTTATTGTATAAGTTGTTGAAATTCTTGTGGGTTTATATCTCATCATGTCTTAAGCAGTAATGAGATCCTTACCCTGGTATAAATGATATAATTATCCTGAAGTCTTGGAAAACCTGGCACTTTCATCCAGCAGGAAATGGAAATCACAAGCAAGTTTATGGTAATTTCACAGTAAAAAAGGAATTTAATAGTTTAACAATAAACATAATTCAGCTTCAAAAATATTATCTAGCAACATAATGTATTGCTTTTAAATCTAGAGTGGATTAATAATTAAATGATTGTGGGGTTTCTTGGCATAACTTGTCCTGAAGTACATCAAGTAGAAGGTTAACATACCTGATCAGAAAGGTCCTTTCTAGCTTCAAAATGTGCAAATCAATGAAAACTGATTGGAAAAGAGGAAAAAACACTTGTTGTGGTAGAAATGTTCTAGAATATCACCTCAGTGATTTTTGCCTGTCTTTGAGAACTGGATATGGAATATTCAGAGGATAAACTATTGCATTTCTGATTTGAACCTTGGGGGAGCACTGATGAAATGATCCCCTATCAAGGGGATTATTTAAACAAAACCACACTGGTTGCTTTTCGGAAGAATAGTAGTAAGCATTTAGAAACTGGATGCTAAAAAAAAATCTTGCCCAATGTGTAAAGATGATCACTGCTTGATATTTCATCTTTTTTAGGTTTTGACTTGGTTCTTAGGAAACGGGGAAACACACTGAAATTAAATTTAGGAGTAATTGTGAGGATGGTCACCCTGCCTCTTCATTTTTGGGCACTGCAGATGTTCAGATTGTTGGACATACTAACAATTCCAGTTGACTATTTTTGTTTAAAGATTTCAGCCTTCCCAAAGCAGGAACACCCATAAATGAAGACTGTAATTCTAAAAACAGGGTAAATGGTTTGCTTTCTCCCTTCTGACATCAAAAGTAGTGGTGGGTAAACTGCAAGACATTTTTCCAATATTCCTGTGTACTAAGAGTCACCAAAGTGTTTCATATAGACCAGCTTAAATAAGTAGGCAAAGCATTATACCACAGTGAGCTGGACACCTTCCAGGTTCAGCGGTTCCCAGGGACCATGAGAATTTTATAAAACCTATCTTTGCATATATTTGCTGTTATTAAGTAAATGTTTAGATTCTAATGATAGCTAAGTAGAATGGAGGTCATCGTTTAAACCACTTTTCTGGCAGTTTGTATTCTTTTTGGTAAAACAGCACCCTCAAGTTATTTTTATGGTAAATTGTTAAATGTGATAAACTGTTAGGTATGAAATTTAGCTTTAGAAAATTTATACTGTGGTTGGAATAATGATATACATTATTCATTAGTACAAATGTAAAAGGACTTGATCTTTCCTTTTCTCTCTTTTTTTTCTGTTTTGCTTTGTGTTTGGATGAATCACATGTAGCACACCAAAAGAGAAATTAGAAATTTCCAAGTCAAATTGGATCTTACAGAAAAGGTGAAAGGTTCTTGTCAGCTTACTTTATCAAAAGCATAGACCTAATTAGTTTTTCAGGATACTGACAAGGAGTTACAGATATTTTGCTCACTTAATTTTCTTGCAGAGGGAGTAGTTTCTTTGAAAATGATTTTCAAAATTGCCTGATATTGTTTTACCTAATTTGATTGCTGGCAGTTGATGACGTTCTAATGATGCACACTTTCAACCTCAAAGAAGAGAAGCTGAAAAAATAAGCGTAGGCTGCTCCTAAGGGAAACTTACTTCAATGATTTATATACACATAAAATGAGAAGTGAAGGGGAAAAGCAAACTACAAAATGTATTTTCAATTACGACTTGGGCATTGTGTGTTTTTGTGACTAACATTCATGCTTTTTCTTCCACTGAAACTACCCCTCTGTATTTCAGAAAAACTTGACAGGTGGTGTCTTTTGGATAACAGATCTTCAAAATTAAAAATGTAATAAAGGAAATTTACTGGTTCCTTTAGGCTGTTTCAGCTTGAGTGTTAATACTCAGTCTGTTTTTAGGGGGTTATCTTATGGTACAATGGATGATGTGTGTGCACAAACTTTTTTCATACAGACTCAGAACTTAGAGAAGTGAGTTAGCTTACCAGATTCCTTTCTGTAATGGCATTGCAATTACAAAAAAACATTTAAATATTGCTAAAAGTGTCTGACAGAATTTGAGAGGTAATTAGAAACTTAGCAAGCTTTTGATTATAACGAAAGGCCTGCCTGCTAGCTGCTTGGCCTTTGTCCAAACCCGTGACAATGAGATAGCAAGAATGTAGGTAACATTACTGTTGAGCGTTTTAGAAAGCAGCTGCATCCGTCCTTCAGTGTTCGTTTCACTTTTTCTTTTGTACACATTTATAGTGAGATATGCCAGTTATTCATGAAAGTTGTATTGTGATTTGTTGTCAAGAATGCTCTTCTCTTTGCAGAATGAAGGACAGTGGATTACCGTGTACATAAAAATCGGGTTTACAGAATATTTAGACACCCGAATTTGGCAGGATTAAATAAGATTTCTATGTTCTGTTATAAAGGTCAGCACTTTTGTGTGAGTAGACAGGCTTGTTCTGTATCTAGACAGGGGAATGCGTCCCTACCAGTAGCCTGAGACAAGAAATAAACAAGCATTTTAATATCTGTGCATTAAAGAGAATTGGTATAGCTGAGCACACCAACTCGTTCATTGTCTCTGGCAAGAGAAAGGTCTGGCTGGTGGAGTAGAGGCTTTCAGGCAGATTTTCTGCTAATCTTTACCAGTTCACGTTCTGTTGGATTTCATGCAATTATTCTTCATTTGTGACAGCACAAGAGGTAAATGAGACTTTTTGCTTTTTGGATTGTATATGTCTTACCATAACTTCTTTTTTAGCAGAGAAGGGTAAAGGAAAATGGAATGCTTCATAAAGCAATGCACAGGGCACCTGTGACCCAGATACATAGACATTTTACTGCTAAGGCTGTCTATCCTAATATTGATAGAGTGATGAAAGAATTAATTTCTCTTTTATAATTTGCCAAGCAGCTAAGCATGTAAACAGCTAAGCACAATGCAATTAAGTGTGCTGTGTAGTCTTCTATGTAATCTCAGCAGAATGCCCCTTCATCACCTTGTAGAAAGACCTCTCATAGGATTTGAGGGGTCATGCTGCTTTGTGTCTTGATCTTTGCTAATCCACTTTGTTTTCACATTGAGATTTCCCATTTTCCTGCATGAAACAGACACTTTAATAAGTTAAATTTCTAAGAAGATAGTGGCATGTTTTCTTGCTTGCTTGACAGTCATCATGATGAGGGAAGGCACGGGGTTTACCAACAGCATATTTGTTAACTAAAACTGAACTGTCAGTCTTCTTCCTGGAATTTTATGAGCCACTTTCGCAGCAAATATTGTTCTGATTAGATATGAGTTATGTCTTCCAAAACAATTTAAAATTAAAAAGACAACTAAAAGCTCCAAAGGTATGTTATAGTGATGAATTCTGCACTGGTTGACAGGTAATTTAGATGACCTGGTAGGTTTTGTCCACTTAAAATTTGTATCCATGGCAAGCCACACCAGGTGGTGCTGTAATACATGAGCTTTGCAATTCTTATCCGTAGCAAGCTAATGCTTTCTTGGGAAAATAAACTGTATTAACACTTTATTTTTTTTCATTCCAGATTTTCTCAAAAGGGGATAGTACAAGCAGTAAGGGACTCATCTTGAGCCTTGATCTTACATTAGAGATTATTCTTGAAGCATAGTTATTGGGCTGAAATTTCTGTGAAAGAATAGATTTCTTAACAGTCAGTTCAACTACCTCATTTTGACAAGCGGTATATTCGGTTTGAATACATATTTTAAATTTTGCATCTATTAGCTATTAATAGAAATTATTTCTTCTCCTCTTCTAAGCATCTAGAAAGTGCTGGAAGGTCTGCATTTGACCTTGTATCAGACCGCCATAGAAACTACAGAGAAGACTGCATCATATACAGCCAGGTAGTACGCATCACACCCTCATGAGTGGAAAAGTTTTCCAGGGTTCTCTTAATTGTATCTTCATCTCCTCTCTTGATTTCTTCTTGTCACTTTCTTCTCATATTTTATATATTTTATTTTTCCTTTGTTTCTTTTTTGAGGAAGAAATGCATCAACCCACAAAAATTCTGGAAGTCTGATTATTTATGTACAGTACTAGCAGCTGAACTCTTAGACTGTCAATATGGCAGCTTTTCAGCTGGAGATAATTACTCTTTTACATAACATTTGCAGTTGGATTCTGAAGTAATACACATGTTAGAAATGTTTAAGTTATTTTACATGAAAACATTCAAAGTAGATTCTTAATGGAATTTCTTGTTAGATCCATTGAGTGTAGTATCTCTTCTATTACACTGCACATGGAAACCAGAATTTTAGACATTTTCCCTCTAGTATCATGGAATCTGAACTTCCTAGCTGAAATTTCCACAGTTGATTGAGATTTGGATACCAATTTCAATAAAACCAAAATAGGGCTAAGTCCTCCAGTTGTCTTTGAAAACTTGCATCTTCATTCTTTTGCTACGAAGTATTCCTCTTTTGTGTTGCAGTTTTCTAAGACCAAGAATGATGCTTCTGTCTTCTTAATTGTTTCCTTTTGCTGTAGGTGATAAAAAGCTGTTTATAACCATCCTTCTGTATCCTGCTGTGACCAGTTATGTTAAAATAACTGGGTTTTAGAACCTTTAGAATACGGAAATAGAAGGAGAAAGGGGAATTATTAGTTATTTAGGGCTATATCGTAATACACAAGAGAGCTGTATATTGAAAAGACTAGGAAGAATATATAGGAAAATGTTACATACCCTCGCTCTGGCCAACAATCTCTAAAATAAAAAGGCCCAACCCAAAATCCAGTATGTAGTATTTATTTTTTTCTTCAGATGTGTTTATAACCAGTTTCAAATATGTTCTAATTTAGTAAATGAAAAGAAACTTAAAACATTGTTCCCTCCTGTATTTTTCTTATTTCTAGGGGTCTGTAAGTTTGCAAGATGCCAAATAGGATACCTAGAAAGATATTTATCACAACTGAAAAAAAAAAACCCCTAGCTTTCAACAGGAAGTTCCACACCTTGGCTTAGTATAGCATGTATCAATTTCTGGTTTTATTTGAGAAAGCATGTTTACCCATGCTTTAAGGTGCTTCCCTAGGTCAGGACCTAAAATAAAATGTAGGGAAATGACTGAGATGTAAGAATGTCCTGTGGGTGCTGGACCTTGGACGGGAAGGGTGTGGATTATAAGTGCAATTTCAAAGGGCTGAGGGAAACCTTGGTGCGAAGAGAGTAGGAGGCTGAGGTAAGCATGGGTGGCAAGATGGAAATGTGAAGCTGAAAGCTGGAGAAGTGACAGCACATGGTCAGGTTGGATAATTACACAGGTAATTACTCATCTATGATTGTGATGCTCAGACTTTGTTTGGGGCACCTGCATTTGCATAAACCAGCCAGATGGAACTTCTGCACCTCCAGTCAGAGAAACATAGGGCTGTAAGAAAAAAAATCGGGTCATCTAGATTAATTCTCTTTTGGGACAGAACTGGAACATTCATGTGGCAGATCCAGGTCTTAAAACTCCCACTCTAAATACCTCCCCTCCCCCCAGATTTTATTCGAATCAGTGTAACAGTGGCATTTAGAGACTGTTTCTTCATAAACATAATTGCAAGATTTCTAACAGTTAGGACTTTGAGGATTATATTTGATGGTCTTTAGGATGTACACCCTACTCCTAATGCTGGGTTCTTTTGTTTTGATACAGAGTTGCTTCTAAGTATGGCAGTTCAGCCTAGCACTGTCTTCTAGTGTGACTCTGGTAACCCATTATATTGCTTTCTTTATGTTTTACTAAAAGCTAAAGAGTGAGTGCACGTTGTTTTACATAGAACTCAATTTGATCTCGGCTGATGAAATCTTTTTCTACTTTCCCTTCTTTGGGAAGGTTATATAATTTATATGGCTGAATGGGAGAGGGAAGATGTATTAGTGGATTGAGTTAAGATGGGGTTTACTTGTATATGGTAGCGCAGATGTTTCAAACCTGAGCTAACATGCTGGTTTACCTGGTTATGCAATTCTGGGATGTCCAAGTAGAAGCGGATGCTTCCAGTTCATTCAACTCTGTGTTTTGCTCAGTGTGCTCAAGAGTCTGCTTCAAGTCACCCACTAAAAAGCAGTATTGTTTTTGCTGCTGCCATTCAGTGATTCTTTTTGCTAGTGGAAAGGCAGATGCTAACAGGATCAGATAGTCTCAGAGCTTATAGAGTTTAACACTTCAAATCATGAAACACATCATTGTCTAAAACTGTGTTCTCTGAGACCACAGTGGCTACTTTTTCCCTCTGCACAGCATGCACTCACATTGCAGTGTATTTTATTTCCTTTGCTGAACTTCTCTTTAAGAAATAGACAAAATCTTGAGACCATTATGTCTGGTATCACTAAAGTCTGAAATATTTCCAGCAAAATCACCAAAATAATACACACACCTAAGCGTATATAGACACATATATCAAAAGTAGAAAAACACAGCTAGCTTGTGTCTGATGCTGTTAACTAAGCTTTTACAGGTACAAAGACTGAAGTAGTAGCAAGTCCAACTGAAATACCTAAATGATCTAGGTCTCCTACCTCTCAGTGGATGTCTTGTAGATGTCTTGAAATTGTGTTCTTTATTCTTGCTGGTATGTTTATGTCTGATAACAAAGAAAGTAGTTTTTAGCTTGCCATTTAATATAAATACATGTAATGTAAATACTGTTATTTACCAGATCTTCAGTTAAAACCTCTTTGTATCCCAATCTTCAGAAAAGACAAAATGGTGAGAATGGAAACGGATGATCTGAATCCAAGTGGTTTATTATTCAAGGTCGTATGTCAGGGGTATTGCCTGAGCTGAGAACAGAATAGTAGCCTGAGTGTTATAGTTCATTAATTAATAACTGTTCAAATGTCAGCCGAAAAGTAATTTATATTTTGGCAGAGAAAAGATTCTTAAATCTAAAGAAAAATTATGTTGAGTCGGGCCAAAATGTGCATCATTTTTCAGGGGAAAGATACCATGAAAATAATAGGGCTTAAGTAAATACTGCTGGGATTATTTTACTGTGGTTTGGAATTCAGTATTGCAAATTATTGAAGTCTTGCAGATTACCTGCCCTGAATTGCAAGTTTTACCTGACTGAGGGTGTTCAATCAGGCTCTTTGTCTGTTATTTATTTTTGTGGATTCTTTGGGAATTACAGTTTGACTGTTTTGGTTAAAATGTTTTGAACATCTGTGGTTCCCGCAGGTTCACTCCCCGTGAAATATGTAGGGCAATTGCCATTTGTTTGTGTGTCCATCCCCTCAGGGAGAACACTGGGACAGTTCTTGATATGTCTGTATGCTTCCTCTCATACTGCTGTGGCTACCTCTGTTTCTTTCCTGCTCTTGTCTTTAGTTGTGCTCTATTTGATATCTTCAGCTTTTCTCATGCTTTCCTTGAACTTATTTTGATTTTTCTTTTGGCATAATTAATATTTCTTCCTTCTATTGCCTTCTTTTCCTTATAACATCTTCAGCTCTGCTCTGATGGGTTTAATCATAACTTCTCTGATAGTAATTTCCAAGTATGTGTATCTGTGCCGGCTTCTCACACATTTTTCTGTTCCCAGATCTTGAACCTTCAGGTACTTCTTCCTGGATGTCCTTATGTGCCATTAGCACACCCCTGGATGTTTAGTCAAAAATGGTAGATCATTTTGCCTCTCAGCAGTTATTCCTTACTGTGCGTGTTTTGTGTAATTTCCCACTCCTCCTTTTATTTTCTGTATTTCTGTATGCTCTGCACTTATTTCAGTCCTCTCTTAGCTTTTTGTGTCTTCATAAAGTCTTTGATTTCTTCCCCATTACATGCTGTTTTCTCCTTAAAACATTTTACTCCCATAGCAGTTTATCAGTAATCTCATCATCCTGTGTAGTGTTGTCTATGATTTCTTTTTGTTCTTATGATATTAGCTATTGTGCTTAGTTTTAGTATTACGTACATACCTTTTACAAATAGTGTATACACAGTAATGAATTTTAAGAATACTGTGAAGATAATCCACTACTTCAGCTTCTCCTAACAAGGAGAACATGCCATAATGACGGCATGACTTATGTATGAACTGATTTGCAGCTCTACTTTGTTGCATTTGAATTGTAGGAAATTGCTTGCAAAATTAGCGTATTATTTTGATTATTTTTAACATATACAGGCCTATGATCTCACTTTCATGTTTCTAGGATGTCAGTAGCGTAGCATTCAAAGGCTTACTAGAAGTGTAGCTGGCATTTAGGCAAAATGCATGTAAACTGGCTCTGTGAAGTCTCCTCCAAACAGTTCCCTCCTGCAGTCTGTATCCCTTAACCCAGAGCTATGCCAGGTGGGGTGGGGTTTTCTTTGATGGAAAATGAAATATTTGGTTGCATATCAAATGTGTGGAGAAATGTGGTTTTGTAAAGTCTGTGCATGTATGGTTTTTTTTTTCTGTAGGCATTAACGTTATTCTGTATCCTATATCTGGTTTTCTTACAGTGCTCTTGCTGTCACTACTTTTATCAATGCAGTATTCACTGAAGGTTAGTCAACATTCTGATGCCTTTGTGTGGCTGCACTTCTTAGCAGGAAAAGACTCAGCTCCTCTTGTGAATGTTCATGTCAGTTATTCCTGGATACACTGTTCCTTCTTTAAATGTTAATTTTAGACAATTACCACCCCCTGCACAGCTGCTTCCAGCTGCTGCCGACACCTCCTCAGCCTGCTTGACACAGCTGTGCCATTCTCCTTTTCTTGGAAGTTGCACCTGCTTTTGGTTTGCAGACAAGTTCTTCCAACTTGATGTGGTGGCAGAGAAGCCCTGTGGACAGTACTCCAGCACTCCTCCTGGGCTGCAGCCTTCTCTGTCATCACTATATATTGCTGGTATTTTTTAAAGTCTACAGGTTATTACTGTATGTGTCAGAATCTGTCATTTCCTTACATTTTCATCATTCTCAGCTCAGTCTTAAGTGTGGTATGCCTCATTTGAAAACCAGGGCAGGCCTCTTCCAGCGTGAAACACCACTTGTGTCTTTGAGTCCTCTGCTCTCATGTTTTCCAGATGTTTCCACAAATAATTGAGTTTATTTCAGTCTGGCAATCACATTCCTAACTGCCACAGCATCCCTTCAGTAAAAAGGGGTAAGACTTAGATTGGGATGTTCTCAGTGTGTGTTACTGTATGTGGCTGGAATTCTCTAATGCTCAGACATTATCCTTGCTTCTTGAGCATGCCTGCTCAGCTTTATTTTGTTTGTGCTGTTTTTATAGTAGCTGCATGAACTGGACTTCTGTAAACCTTACTTGTGTGAATCCATTAGAAAAGGGCATCAGTGCCATTGATTATAATTAATGGCTAAAATGTCAACGTATGTTTCTCAATATGTAGGATTCTGTTTTGCCTGCCAGTGATAATTCCTTATAATTATTCCTCAGTGTAAGTAGTACTATGGTCTAGTAGAATGTCGTTTTGCTGTTTAGTTACAGCTTGAACTGTCTTCTGTGAAATAAACTGCAAAGGCAAATATGTCTTTGCGTAGTGAATTTTTTCAGATGAGATCATCACAGGAGCTTTATCAGAGTACTTAATAGGTGCCTGATACAAAAAACCCAAGAAGTCTAATTAAAATGGGACCGATATTAATAGTGACTTCTGTAACTAGCAGGCTGGATTTGTGCTGATGACTTACAGGACACAGCACTCATAGCCTGTCAGGGAATTGAGGTCCTTGATTTGTGCTTTGTAGTCATTTCGAAAAGCCATGAAGACTTTGTTTCTGTCGTCATTGAAATGCACCATCCACACGTTTTTTTCTACATCAGAATTCTTTGTCTCATTGTAAACTCATACTTGAGAACAGCATCGTGCACTTACAATGTTTGCACTGTTTATGCCTCTGAACCTTTCTAATTAAAGAAAAATATGTGGGATGTAAATCAGCAAAGCTTCATTAACTGCTTCTTAATTTCAATATTAGCTTTTCAGCAGAAATATGGTTAAGAAATGAGAGTTAAGAGAACAGAAATTGAACTGAAATGAGTTTTACTCAAATTTGTTACGTCTGCCAAGTGCAAATATGTTAAAATCCCAATGTTTAAAAAAAAAAATTCATACAATTATTTTGCTTACTGAACCATTTAAGCGGTTTAGTCATCTGCAGATATTTCAAAATCTCCCAACTGTTAAATTCAGGGAGGAAAAAAAACTGAACTGAAGGAACCAAGCTGTTAGTTGGTCAACTGCCCAGTCGTGTATTAAACGACAATATATGGTTCACAGTAAGAATGGGAAAAGTTTTGTCTGTGTGGATGGAACAACTTCTGGAAATCAAACTGGTATGTATCATTCCCAACTGTGGCATTAACTATGCCATGCAGTTGGGAAAATGACGTTTTCTCATTCATTTTATGTCTTCACTGCAAAATTAACTTGGATGATCTATTTCAGATTAACTTAACATAGATGAGAGTAACAGCACTGGAAAATAACTCAAGAGCTTCACACAGTGATTGAATGACTGCAGAGTGATCGCGTTAGTGGCCGATGAGATGCACTAATGTAAGCTGTAACTAGTGCTTTCTGAAAGGCTAGCCAGCTTGAATTGAAGCACTGCCATGCTCAAGTTAAAAGATTTTAAAAGGTGCAATCCATTATTAAGCAAGAAAGGTTTACCAGGACTTACTGTTTCACAAACCAGGTACATTTTATGCCCAGTATTTGGTGATTGCAAGGTACCAAAAGAAGCATTTTCATGGAATAAAAGACTAGTAAAACGGTACTCATCTGGTAAGATCCCTTGGTGTTTGTAGCTGGTTTGCAAATTCTTGAATCCAGGGAAATTGAAATACACAGCCAGTCAGCTTGCTGCGTTCATCAGCTGTGTTCAGCCAGGCTGTTGAAGGGAAGTACAAACCTTGAGTCTTCCCTCTGACTGTGAAAGAGAGTGGTATTACATGACACAGTGATGCTATAAGTTAATAGATATAGTAATCCAAAATGGGCATATAAATAACATTTGAAATGTTATGTCTGGTTTTCTGAGCAGGTGAGATGTGATTGATCAGATCAGTTTGAAGCCATGACGCCTGCTCTATTCTCCTTACGTTAGCAGAGAGCAGATGAAGTTTGTGGTGAGGCTCTGCTTTGAGTACTCACTGTCCTAAGTCCACCTTTCTTGGTTTTGTGACCATGCTGGTCTTTCAGCACCCTTCTGCTCCTGCAGCCATATTCTATCAGGTTTCTTACCATGATTCTGGCTCTGTTTTCTGGAGCACAGCAGGAATACAAGCAACAACCTTATTTCTGTGTGGCAGGTTTTTTTTGCATAACAGTTTGAGGCAAACCTAAATACATATATGTAGAGAGAATATAAACTCTGTGTGTGTGTATATATATATTATATATTCAGTGTATTTCTAATATATATTAGGAGGGTGGGTTTTCCTTTTCAATCCATCTAAACAAGTGGTAGGAATGCAAGACCAGTTTCTGAATCATTTGATGCAATGAGACGAAGATGATACAAGCTTATTTTAAGGTAGAAGATCAATGCAGTGTTATTCCTGTATAGGCAGGTGTGAAAGCATTCTGCATGTTTCGCAGCTGGTTATGTCTTGTGTGGTCCTACTGTATTGAGTGGCACTGTAGAGTATGATATGGGTAACACTGAAGTCTAGCCCCATTCAGAGTAGACTAAAAAAGATCCCTGAATTAGCTATTTCTAACTACATGTATTTTCCTAGGCACCATCTTGGTGTGATGCTTCTTGAGAATATTTTAGGTGGTGCTTCTAGAGATTTTTTTAATTTGCTATATACGGTCTCAGAAAATGCTTTATAATATATCTGTCTTAAATACCTGCTACTGTTTGGTATGATTAGATGAGTATATAATTTTCCTATTTCTCCTCTTCTTAAGAATCTAGTGCATATATTTAATGGATGTTTTTTCCCTTCCTTAGCTTTCAGACATTGATTCTTTTCCTACCGTGTTCTGAGACTCTCTGTAATTCCCTGTCTTTATTTATATAGCTAACTCCGTGGTATTTATAGACAGTGATTGTTTCCTAGGGGTGTCTTTCTGAGACTCCAGATAAACATACGTTTCTTATCTCTCAGGGACAGGCAATGTAGTTTGGTGATTGTTGAGCCAAGTGCAAGCGGTGTATCATCGGGTACAAATACATTTCTCATGTGCTTGACTGGGATTTTCTGCTGAGGGTTACCCCATAGTCTGTATGCGTGCTGTGTAGTAAACCAGTGCAGAGTAAGCTGGAAAGAACTGTAGATATGACTTTCATCAATTTTCTGATCAGCCAGTGAAGTTTGGAAATAAATTAAAATAAAATCTGCTAGCACTCTTTAAATGATTTCCACTTTTGATGGCTGCTTTGGCATGAGAAGCACTGTTCTCTGACTTGGTTTCAGGCAATGTACATGCACGCAGGGTTGTGGTAGTATGATGTTTTTTTTTAAGAAAGCAACACTCCAAACTTACAGCTGTAGTGCTCTTCCAGTAATGGAGAAATACCTGTTTAAGTGAACTGGCAGTGGTACCAGAAGCACTGAAGCAGAAGCTCCAGCTATGACCTGTATGTCCAGGCTCCCAGCTGGACTTGTACCATATGTGCTGAAGCTTGTGTGACAGTAGTTGCCCTATTATTGGTAGCTGACCTGGCTAGATGAGAGATGTGTGTTTTATTAAACCATACATTCTTCTGTGCTTAACTTCTGAAGTCTAAAAAGCCCTGTACTAATCTTTCATGATTGGGCTGTGACATCACTAAATCAACGTAGCTTTTTTCCCTCTTTCTTTCCTTCTCTTAATTTCAGTTCTGTGACCTTTGGCCTTGTACCCAGCTTTGTGTATGCACTGCTCAAAGTGAAGATTGTTTCTCTTCCTTTATGTGAATTGTATGAGCTTCATTGCAACATTCATTTTCAGATACTGCCTAATCATGGAATAGGATTTCACATGGATGAAGACAGTGTAAGGACTGTAAATTTGGATTGTGGAATTAATGTAAAGTTTGTCTTTTTACCTTCCAGCAGTGGACTTTCCTGCTGTATGGCTCTATTCTGGATTAAGATTGTTTTTTTCTGGAATAATTGCTATGCATTTAGGGAAAAAATCACTTTCCCTCTCTCAAATCGTAAGTGCCGCTGCTTAAGATGCTGTTAAATACGTGGAAGTCTTCAAATCTTTTAAGAGCCTGATTTTTACTTAGCAGATTTCACACCAAATGTGAAGCTGCTGAAGTATACCATAGAGGCTAGGACTGAAAAGAGATCATTCTTGAAGTACTCCGGAAGTGTTTACAGCTTCTTATTGAATTTCTAAAGTAAGGAGAAAATGCCACAAGGGACATTGTCTGGGGAAAACTAGCAGAGAACTGTGCAAATCTGCCATTTGAAAAATTATTTATGTATTTATATAAATGAATCATGGCATAGGAGCTGAAGGGTTAAATCTGGGTTGCCTTAGATGGGATTACTTGTGTAGAAAAAGTGAAGTAGGCTTTAGCCTATGGCATAAGAAACATGTTGGCTTAATTTTATTTCCTTGGCAGAAACTGCATGCTGGAATGTGCATGTATTTGTGACTTTGAGGTAAAGCATATGAATTGGGAAGTAATGCTACTAATCCTGTGCACTCAGAAAGTGTAAACCTGGCCTTGCAAAATTGTGATGTTCTGACAGATAAACAAGTCTGGGTCTCTTTTTGGTTTGTCTTCATAAGTCTTTTAGATTTTGGGGCTTGAGCCCATTTCCACAAACACAAAGGCTAGAAGCAGATTTTTTGTTTAAAGTAAAAGCTGATGTTCTTGCATAATTGCATGATTCCAGAACCATGGCTTCAGGAAAAGTGAAAAACAAATATCCCATAGTTTACAATGAAGTAATGAGAATTTGCTACACCACACAAACACGGCTCACAGGGAGAAACTGTGGTGCTTCTGTTTGTGCATATGAAAAAGAGTTTTTCAAAGCACCAAGGGGTACATGGGACAAAAAATTATCCTAAATACTTGACTCCAAAACCTGACTTCATTATAGAGCCAGTGTTTTTTAACACTTTGATTTTGGGAGCTTAACCTGTTCAACTTGAAACAATTTTTCAAAATTCAGCTTCCTTCCAAAATAAAGCAAAATTCAGAGAATTAATCAGTTGATCTCAGCTTGTGGCATCAACAGCCTGATTTTTATAAGGGCTGGCCATGATGTCCATGATGAGATGGGTTCCATGAAATTCTTGGCTTGCCTGTGCTGAATCCTTTTGGGAATTCTGGCCCCAGAAAGGTCACCTAATAAATAGCCTTGAGAGGCTTCCTCTGTTCCCTCTTAATTGATGGAGCTTTTTGGAAAAAGCACAAGGAAATTCACTGGTGGAAACGGTCCTGAATTGGCAGGGGGTGGAAGAAGTGTTTGAGTAGTCTTTTTGCTGCTGCCTCCCAGCATTTTCCTTCTATATCCAGAAAGAAAAACTTCTAAGTAAAGACGGTTCAAACAATACCCATACCCCAAAATAATACCTTGTTGTATGCCTTTATCTGTTTGGTCTCTGTAGTCCAGACTTAGTCTGCTGGTGTTCTACTACCTCATCTGCAAACTAGAAAACCAGTTTATTTAACTTAATCTTAGCCTAGCAGAAAAGATCAACTGTAGTTTTTCTGCTGTTTCAACTCGGAGAATAACACAAATTTCCTGGATGCTTAAAATCCCTGCTTGAATTTAGTATCAGAAAAACAGTATAAATACATATATTTTAAACACTGAATTCCATTTTCTTTTCCGTGCATTTGGCGGAAAAGAATAGCATGTGCCAATAGAGCTGCTTTTAAATAAGCCATACTGCAGCTTTTGCTGAAGTAGAAGGGATTCAAAAGCCTATTATTATGCATTAGCCGTGCTGAAGGCACAATAGCACAGTTTTATTTAAACTGCACTTCTGTTCTGAAATGTAGCTGCTCTGGCGGCTCCTGCGGTTGCTTGTTTCTTCCTTCTCGGTGTTTTCTACATGTAAGCTGTTCAGTTTTCAAGTAACCTGGTAGCTTTTCTAGCTACCAGCAATTTGAACTTGTTCTGTGGTCTGACTTTCATCAAGTCAAATTTTGCCAGTCATTTTGCAGTTTGAATGTGGCTATCACTTCTACTGAGGATGAACCTGGCAGGAAATAACCTCGTATTCTGTGTTACTTGAGGTCTGTCTCCAGCAGGTATAAGGAGGTGGTAACACCCTATTTTATTCACTGAAGAAGGCTAGGAAGAAGGAACTTGGTGGTATAGAAAAATACTTTTTATAGTCAGTTTGCTAGCAGAGATGCTAATTAAACAGAATCAGTGATATTTTCTAAGGAAAACTGTTATTTCCTGCCACTCCATCTATATCCATTCATAAATGTGAGCATCTATCATATTAGCTCTGTCCGTGGCAGTCAGCTTTTCTTTTTGAAGGACAGGTTTGATCCCATTGTTGTGTGGCATCAACGGAGTAACAATGCATCCTAGTTTTGAAATGGGTGACAGCTACCAAATGAGCTCTTCAGGTGTTCAGAAAGGAAGGAGACCTCAACCTTGGGCCGAATTCACTTAACTGGTCTGTCTTGCTTGCATATTCAAGCATCACAGAAAAGATTCTTCCAGCTATGAAAATCTGTAGTGTAGCAAAATCTGTCAAGGACAACTTGTGTGGTGGTTGTTCCTTGTAGATCTCCTGAAGGAGTCATTTGGTGAACAAAGGGAGAGGTAGTGGTCTACTCTGGTTGCCAAGCTGTTCATTAGGCATAGTACAACAACATTGTATATAAAAGCAGCTCCATAAAATATACTGTATATTCAGTAACAAAATTGGGGAGTTAGAACCCACCTTCTGTAAAAGTGTCCTTTTGTGCCAAATGGTGTGTGGTGTTTGAAAGTGAGTTACTAGTCCACAGTTACACTTCCCATAATTTTTTCAGTGAAGTGCTACAGCTTGCCTGGTTGGTTTTCAAAGCCCTCTGATAGTGAAAACAAACTGTAGTTTTCCCTGGCTATACAGCTTAATAGATTTGTAGTGAAATCCCTGTGCAGGTGTCATTGAAATTGCGGACAACACAGCCTCTCCTTGGAAGCAGACTTCTGGCCTTATTGTGTAGAGGTGAGCAAACTGAGTTTATGAATGGATAGGCTGAACAACTAGCATAAATGCTTTCCGTCCTTTAGTTCTGGAAGACATTTTCAAGTCTGACTGGGAGCAAATACCCCCACGCCCCCACAAGACCTCAATGCACTTGAGGTAATACTACCAAAACCTTATAGTGTGATGTTTGATTCTCCAGCCAGTTTGCAGCTGGAAGTGTTGCATGTGAAAAACATAAGGAATTATTATTTTTGTGTTGGGATGAAAAAGTGCTTAAGGGTTTAATAACTGTCCTTTCTTATGTGTTGATAATTAATCCAGTCATTATCCCTTTTCCAAAACTTTTTTCCCTATCAGGTAGTGATCTTGCCATGGACATTGCTTTCTACCTGTATTTAAACAAGACAGAGCCAAGTTGAGTCCAAAAACATGCATGGTCATAGAGCTCCCTCCTTCAAATGAAACAAGAGGCTGCTGACCGTAGAAACTATCCATTTTCAGGAAGCAAAAAATGAGGGAAATGTGATGGATCAAGTGGAGGTTGACTGTATGAAGCTTAGAGTGAAATACCGGAGGGAAATTCTATGTATAAGATACTCGTTTTTGCAAGTGACTAGCATCTGTGGTTAATTCATAGAACAGTCATGAGGTAGTACAATTTAAACCTGTTCACATTATTCCACAATTTTTATTCAGTTCTGAGTGGAGGATGAACCATTATTCCCCCTAAGCTGGGAAATAACGCGTCTGAATAAGCTGCATCAGTGCTGGACCCTGCTAGTGTTTGAACTGCTTTGGCAGCCTTGGCTCAGAGTAGTGTGAACACAGCTAAGGCGGTGTGAGACAGTAAGTAAGAAAGGGGAGAAGGTGGAAAACATTTTAATATCCTGGTTTAGAAATCTGAAATATAAAATAAAAGGGTTGGTGTCCTTGGGTGGGGTTTTGAAGAATACACGTGTGCTTTGTGGAAAACCAGTACCATAATTATGGAAGATGTTAGCACAGTTCAGAAATCCTGTGACTGGTCACTGAGACCAACAGCTTATTTCACAGAAGCACTGGAGACCTGTCAAATGGAGGCAGATTCAGGGCCCTGCACTACATTGAATTCAAGTCTTTTAATGTAAGTTGTTCTTAGACTGTAGTAAAACTAGGTGTTGGTTAATTTCACCTCTGTTCAGCACTGATTTAGAAATATTCGTGTCCTGATTCTTAGTGAATTTGAGTGGACTTCACAGTTTGATAGCTGTATTGAAATCCTGGATCACGGTAGATGTGTTCTAGGCAGGTTCCATCCATCTTCTGTGGAACTGCGACTTTGCAGTAATAAGGTTGAGATACAGCTGTATGAAGGCATCAGTCAAGAGCTTATCCATAGGAGAAAATAATGTGAAATAACTGTTGTCAGAAACAAAAGAAAACTCATGATGAGGTTCTTGATCTTTAGCTCTTTAAAGGCAGTTTCTAAAGAGTATGTCAGCTGGAAGCCAGGGAGAAAAAAAAAAATAATCCATGATCCCAAACCTTGGGGTTCTTTTACAGTTATCTTGAGGACATTAAAAGCATTGACACAAAGCCCAGTACATATGAAATGCTGCACTCTGTTATGCTGATGCGTCTGTATGTTGCAGTCTGTGCATCATCACTGACTCCCTGGATGAGGATATGAGATTTCATCAAGCCTTTCAATTTTCTTTTCGTTGGCAGATAATTCTGAATGTGTTTTTATTTGATTGTTGGATATTGCCTTAATGAGTGCAAATACTTTTTTAAAAGGAGAAAAGAAACTCAATGTAAGTTCAGGGTTTAATAAGATATTAATATTACTTTTTATTATAGCTAATTCAGCCTTGCATAGATATTTTCATAATTTCATGCTGAGGGATGAAGAGTTTTGAAGGCTATTTCATTAATACACCATGCTTTACAATATATATAAAAAAATAATAGTTTAGAGTCAGTTATTTGCTTCATAAGCCACCACTTACCATTGCATAGATAATCACATTTAGCAGTCCTCTTTTGGTTGAGCAATGCAAATGGAATTAATATACCAGAGAGACAAAATTTCCTCATAATTCTACTGTTTGTGAGGTGAGGGCTATGGAGGAGGGTACTTAGTGTGCATCCTGCCATATGGTACTCTGCCTGCAAATAGAAAAATTGATCTTTGGCATCACATGGTGTTACACTGATGCACAAATGTCTCTCAAAGAAGCTGGGTGGTATAGCATATAATTTCATTGCAATTCGTTTGGATGCTTTGTTGCTGTCCAGGTGGTAGAATCCATAAAACCAGTTAACTAAAGAGTTATCTCTAAAGGAATTTCCTTGCAGATTTTTTCAGGTAAATGTCTGCATGTCTTTGAATTGCCCATTCCTGGTTTGCTTTAACACTGGTGCCTAGATTAGTATCCAGCAGAAACTGAACTATTTGAGGAAAAATCGACATGTCATTCTGCTACAGAAAACTGGAAGCAGCTGTTTAATGTGAATGGGAACTTTAAAGTTTGGTAATTTTTTTTTTTTTCTGGATGGCATCCAGGATTATCAGTGAATTGTTCTTTTCTTCTTTGGTCCTTGTAAGATTTTTAGGTTACCAGTTTTCATGTGTAAATGTGCTTGCTGAGTATACCATTTTTCTCCACTGACAATTTAGAGTTAAGGGCACATTAACTTGTGGTGTTAGAAAGGGCTATTTTAAAATACGGCATTTATGTGAATTTTTTTTTTCATTCATGCTTTCTGTAATTCGGAGAAAAATATAGTTTGCATGTACTATGACACATTTATGATTTTCTAATGACTTGTTAAAATGTGTTATATCTAATTTGGGAAGTACTATTAAAAAGGAGGATATTCATATGACACATTTTATATATGAGTAAAACTAATTTCACTGTGATAATACGGTCTTCGGGTAGACTTTATTTTCAGTGTTAACACTGGAACATAAGTAACATGTTAACGTAACTAAAACAAGTCAATACTTTTCTATGAGCAAAAGCAACCCTGCGCTGCTTTTCTAAAGTGCTCACAATACTGACAGTGCACAGGTTATGCAAGAGGATCAGGTGAGTGTATTATGACGTTCCCCGAGACTACCTACGTGTCTGTTTGGCTGTACTGAGCTCATCACAGTCATTTCTGAGACTGTCACCACTTCAGCACGTGAGCTAACATGTGGAACGTGACAGGGAGCCGACCTCCTTGACATCAGTGGTAAAGAGAATATGGGAGGAATTTCTCCCATTGCCATTAGGATGCTTTCAAAGTGGCTAAGCTTCTTTCTGTAAAAATCTTCCCAGTGCACTGGTTTTGAAGAACAGTACGGGCCAAAGCCACAAATGTGATTCTAAGACATACGTATCCTATTCATTGCCAACTCAGCTCATATAGGACCCCTGCACTCAAGGAGATGTGGTTGGAAGAAGTAACCATTTTTTGGCTTTCAAGCAAATCTTCTAAGAGATTATATTATTACAGTACTATAAATTAGTGCAAGTTGCAGTACCTGAAGGCTTTTGCAAGTTCAACTCTTGGTGTACAAACTGTTGACATTTTACTGCTGACACCAAGTAATGATGCATGCATTTGCTTAACAGGTATAAATAAGTTCATTTCTGCACAGTGAGGTGTTTGCTATCACTGAGACACAAATACGTGTGCATGAATGCAACACTAGGCCTTGGGAAGATGAGGCTCTGAAATGTGAAAAGGGAATTGCACATAAGCAGAAATACATGAAGTGCAGAGGTGCCTAAAGCTGCTTGCAGTGTTTAAACAAAGGACGCATTTGAAATATTCAAGCTGGCTTATGAATATGATTATAGAGGGGGTAAAAATGGAAGCATGTAATTCTGTCTTCTGTCTGTCCTTCTTCCCCTTATACCTCTGCTCTGGGTGAGTGAGCTGATCGACAATCGCCGGAATGCCAGGGCAAAGGGGTAGGGATTGCAATCCGTAGATGTAACATGCCCTGGAGGGAAGAGGAACACGGGCAGAGGGAAAAAGTTGCAGGCATTAAAAGGAGAAATGGGCTTCTCTGTATATCATTTGCCCAACCTCCTTCCTGCAAACACAGGGTGAAGCTGATTGTGTGTGTCCTTTCAAACAGCTACAGCTTGCTTCTCCCTATGAGGAGAAATAAGAGTTGTAACAGGCTTGAATGCTTAGCAGGTATTAAGAGTTAGCATGTTTGCTGCCTCCGTGAGTAAATCAGATGCTGATAAGGTGAAGAAATCACATGTCGAGGCAGGTTATAAAACCACAGATCCACGTGGTTGTTGAGATGTTCTGTCAGGCTTAGGAGATTTTGAAACTTAACTTCGTTGGCAGATTGCCAGTCACAGTGTGGATGGGGCATATGGGAGCAATGCTCTGATGGTACCCAGAAGTAATCTGGTAACAGCCTAAGTCTGGGCAGGTGTCACTGGCACGCCTGGGTTACCCCGACTGCTGCATACCACATCTTCGCTCCAGAGCCATGCAGACAGCTTAAGCTGTGCAGCTGCTATTATATTCTATTGTGAGGCATGCTATCTGCATGCTTTGTGTAATTCTTCAGACACAGACAGCTCAGCCAGAGCTTTTTATCAAAGGTGAATCATCCTTTCTATCATGGCATAATCAAGGATTTTTTTGTTTCCATGACTCAGAGGAAAAGGTGATGTCCCCTCCAAGTCGTGGCTGGATAAGCTGCTTTTATTTCCCAACTCATTTCACGGTTAGGGAGACTGAGTGAGCTACAGAATTATGACAGTTCCAATATAGACTTGGCTTTCTTGGTGCCCTCCCTTCCCCCTCAATAAATCTGTGCTTGATAAGATGAGCTGCAGGAGCCACGGGTTTGCAATAGTACCAGCAGGATAAATATTTCTGTATTTCTAGCTGATTTAAGATGATTGGTGTATGCTCCCCTCCTTTTTTTGGCCAAGGTTAGCCCCATTAGATGTACTGCTCTTCATTTAATCTCCTTCTCCCATCTGTTCTGTCTCTTTTCAGGAGAAACCGAGGAGATGTAGCTCCCACTCGGGCTGCCAGATAGCTCTGTCACCCGTACATGAGAAAATCTCTGTGAAGCAGAGTGCTGCCCTGCTGCTCGCACACATCAGATTGTACTATGAGGGTAGACCAAGCTCTTTCAAACTCCTTAATAATGTCATATCCCCTCTGTCAGCTCAAACAGATGAGGGAATGAATACCAGTGCCCCCCTCAGTTAAGTGATGTTGTGTCCCAGGCTTAAACTGGGAGCCAAGGCAATCCAAACAATCATTTCCTGAGCGATCAGGTTATCTTTGCAGTAGGTAAGAAAACCAAAGTTTTGTTTAAAATATTAAACCCATGATACAGCAAGTAAATAAAGAACGGTGTCTGTAGATAAGGTATGCAGAATTTATAAATCACAATTATATAAAAGCTATGATTATCTGGATAATAAAACCGTGAAGACAGCAAATGTTATACTGAAAAACTCCAAACTACCTTGGAACTCACTGGTGGGTGATGAACCTGAACCACCTGTGATGGCATGACTGGCTGGGTAGACAAGGAGAGAGCAGTGGATGATGTCTACCTTGACTTCAGCAAGGCATTAGATACTGTCTCCCATAACATCCTCATAGGTAAACTCAGGAAATGTGTGTTAGATGAGCAACCAGTGAGGTGGATTGGGAAGTGGCTGAGCGGCAGAGCTCAGAGGGTTGTGGTCAGTGGCGCAGAGCCCGGCTGGTGGCCTGTAGCTCGTGGTGTTCCCCAGGGGTCAGTGGTGGGTCCAGTCCTGTTCAACTTATCCATCAGTGACCTGGATGAAGGGACTGGGGGTACCCTCAGCCAGTTTGCTGATGACACAAACTGGGAGGAGCGGCTGATTCACCAGCAGGCTGCGCTGCCATTCAGCGGGACCTGGGCAGGCTGGAGAGCTGGGCAGAGAGGAACCCAATGAAGTTCAGGAAAGGCGAGTGCAGGGTCCTGCACCAAGGGAGGAACAACCCCACGCACCAGTACAGGCTGGGGGCTGGCCTGCTGGAAGGCAGCTCTGCAGAGAAGGACCTGGAGGTGCTGGTGGACAGCAAGTTGCCCATGAGCCAGCTGTGTGCCCTGGTGGCCAAGAAGGCCGGTGGGATCCTGCGGGGCATTAGGAGGAGCGTGGCCAGCAGGTCGAGGGAGGTGATCCTCCCCCCTCTATTCTGCCCCACAGAGGCAGCACCTGGAGTGCTGTGTCCAGTGCTGGGCTCCCCAGTTCCAGAGAGATGGGGCGCTACTGGGGAGGGTCCAGCGGAGGGCTACGAAGATGATGAGGGGACTGGAGCATCTCCCTTGTGAGGAAAGGCTGAGAGAGCGGGGCCTCTGTAGCCTGGAGAAGAGAACACTGAGAGGGATCTTACCAATGTCTACCAACATCTTAAGGGCGGGTGCCAAGAGGATGGGGCCAGGCTCTTTTCAGTGGTGCCCAGCGACAGGCCAAGGGGCAACGGGCACAAACTGAAGCACGGGCAGTTCCTTCCATCTGAACGTGAGGAAGAACTTCTTTACCTTGAGGGTGCCAGGGCACTGGAACAGGCTGCCCAGAGCGGTTGTGGAGCCTCCTTCTCTGGAGACTTTATAAACCCTCCTGGATGTGATCCTGTGCAACCTGCTCTGGGTGAACCTGCTTTAGCAGGGCGGGGTTGGAGCAAATGATTTCCAGAGGTCCTTTCCAGTCCTGACCATTCTGTGATTCAGTGGCAATTTTATTAAGGAAGAAATCTTACTTACCAAGCTCCAGAGCCTTGCTTCATTTCCTTGACTTTTAAAGAAGATTTTGTAGCGTCTTTATGTGTGAACAATTGCATGCCATGAATTCAGTGTAGAGAGGTGCATTATCATTTAGAAAAGCGGTCTTTGTATTAATGTATTTTAAATTATCTCTTTGAGGCAAGCAGATAGTTATTGCAAGTAGATATTTATTACAAATACTACATCAGAAACTGTATATGAAGCCAGATGTTTTGTAGTGAACTGTTTTGCTTTTGTTTGGTGATCAGAATCCTGGGCTCATTTCAATCTTCTAGCTGTTACCTCTGACATCTTCTGGTCTTCTGATTTCCTATTTGATAACTTCAAATTATTTATTTTATAATTTAAAATTATTTAACTTCATATAAGTGAAGTCACATTAGAAAGATAGTGATTTCTGTTCATGCTTTTTGAAACTTCAGTTTATACTGACACCCATTTTTGATGTCATACTATGAAATATTTTACAGTCAACCAAATGAGATTACCAAGATGGGTAATAGCTTCCCAGATGACACATCCATTTTACCAAGTTATGGGACAGGATTGTATTCGCTCTGCTGTGTGGTGTCAGTAATGGGGGTGGTGCGGCTGTGATGGGAGCTGCAAATCTTTGCATCAGATTATGTGAAAGGCTGTACCCCACGGACAGGGTCACGTTACCATTTCTAGAGGCTCAGGAGAGGGCTCTGGTGTCTGCTGTCCTAGTGCACTGTGTGTATTCTCACAGCCACCGTTTGAATGGAGAAGACAGAGGACAAATGGAGATGGGATAAGAAAAATAGTGTACATCTCCTGAATACATCCATGTGGGCATGGTATTTTAGCCAGTGATGCAAGAACAACCATATTGTGTAAGATGCTAGCAGCTGTAGCTCTGGGTCTTTTCACCCAAAGAAGTCTCCTTAATGCTTTTTTAGTTAATAATCATTTTAGGTAATATTAATTGTTAATTTTTTGCTATACGTTATGTAGTAAAGAATAATTCATGTGGTAGAGACTCCACTGAGAAATTTTGCTTTTGGCAGCTAGTGTAGCTAAGAAGTGGTTCTTAAATTTGGTAGTATTTCAGTATTATTCCAGAATGATATTCCTCCCTGATTGCTACATGAGGGGAATGATACTACTGTATTTTACTATATTGCATATTACTAGATATAGCAGTATATTACTTCAGGGAATCTGCTTAGCTGTTACATGCATATAGGGTTCTGTTGGCATCTTAAAAGTAAATAAAAGCATTGCATATTGCTGCATGTGGACCGATAGTTTGTGGGTTATCCTGCACAGTCTTCCAGTAAAAGAGGAACTCTTTTACTGTCAACTCTAAATACACAGTATCTCAAAACTACAATGTAACCAGTTTTCTCCCAGTTTATATGTATTTCCACTACCCTTTTCGTCGTTTGAGGGTAACCAAACAGAAAGGAAGATGTGTTATTCACATATTTTGATTTTAGAAGTATTTGGATTTGTTTGGCTCAATAGGGCAATGTTTTTTATTTAAGGTGTGGTCTGCATTTGTATCGCAATGCTATTTCCTCAGACTGTTTCATAAGGTTACAGATCTCTTTACAGTGCAAATCACAGCCCTTAAAGACTGTGGAGTTCCGTAGCAACTGAGACCCACTTTCTTGAAACTAGTCCTGCTGAATGTTGATTCGCTGATGGTCTTTAGGCACTGTTCTCTGCATACCATTGAATGGTATTCCATAATTCAATGAGTGATTGGGTATTATTGTGCTGATGCGTTTGTATATTGATAACCACTGTTGCTTTCATTTTTCCTTGTGATTATGGAAGGGGGACCAGGAATAGAACATTTACCTAGGAGCAGGAAATCACACTCAGGAGTACCTAAGCAAAAGTTAGTATAGATTTTTATAGCTTTTGTTGTCTGAGATTTAAAAGGAAAGATGTACCTGTATCTTGGGAAAGCTCTATTCAACATATCAAGTGGTGATACTGGTTCCAGTCAGAATACAACAGTAAGAATAGAT
Source organism: Falco peregrinus (assembly GCF_023634155.1). Lineage (NCBI taxonomy): Eukaryota > Metazoa > Chordata > Aves > Falconiformes > Falconidae > Falco > Falco peregrinus. The sequence goes on from NC_073721.1 coordinate 88,431,200, forward strand.
CTTATTGGAAAGCCTAATGAAAACTGGTAAAGGAACTGCAGTCAGTCATTGTTGATGGGCTTTTATTTTATGCTAATTTTTTTTTAACAGTCTATTTTATAGACTGTTAGTAGCTTTAAAACTCTAGTGGCTTTCAAATATTAGGTTGCAGGATTTAGAGAGATTTCATAAAATGGTAACTTTGAATTTTGGAAGGAATATCATTTATGTATATAAAGTTTTAAACACTGCCTGCTGCCGGTGTATTAATACAAAAATAATACAGTTATGGTAGTGGGCACTAAGAAAAATACAGAGCTATGCGATCTTCAGCTTTACATGGAGACACTGTTCAAGTCTTTGTCAAGCTAGATATATGCAACATATGTAGGGGTTATAGTACAGATGAGAAAAGGTATGTTTGTATTTATATAAAACTCGAAGACTGAGGAGAAGTCATTCTGGACTTTGAAACCAGATTATCCTCTCACTGCAGCTAGGTTTTTATCATGTTTGTGGTGGTTACAGGTAACTCAATACTTTAAAAAGTGAAATCTTTTATTAAGAGTTACAGCGCAACATTTCCTGAAAATAAGGCTGGTTTAGAGTATGTGAACTTTAGTAGCTATGAACATCAACCATACCTCAAATTCTTGGTTTCCATGTTCATGGTTATTGTTTGCAGAATTATAATCAAGAAATTGAGAAAATATGCCATAAAAGTTGACAATGGAACAGCATAAATATCATATATTGTGGTCTTAAGCATTTATTTAAACTGACAGAGTTGAATATGGGGAAGGCAATCATATATTCTCTCTTGTTTCCTTCCCTGAGATTCAGTATATTACAGTAAGTTCACAAGAACCTTCTGGAGTTTTATCTTGTCAGCTGTTGTAGTTGGAGTCCAACTCAGCCTCACACAGGGCACCAATTGTTGCAGCACAAACAAACTATCAGGCTGCAACAACACCTTTACCATCAGTCAGATTCTACTGTCCATGCTGCTTCACCTTCCTCCAGAGGTCAGACCACACTGCTCCTCCATCAGACCACCCATCCCACACTCCTCAGGGCTATTTAACTACTTCACAGAATGAGCTACAGCTGCACTTCATCCATGTCAATCAACTCACTGCCATTGAGGCAAGGCCACAGCTGCATGTTATCAATGCTAATCAACCCACTGCCTGCATTCCTCTACAGTCAACCTACATCTGCAACTCCTTGCAGAAAGGAACACTCTTTCTGAATAATAATTTAATAACTTCAGTGCATTTTGATTCTAGTGGCTGAAATAATTGTCACTCTTAAGTTTCCCAGACTCCTGTCTGAGGCACCATAAATCTCTGTCCCTGCCTCTTTTGTCAGTCTGGATGTTTTTTATCTCATATATTTTTTCAGACCTTTGATTTAGTTGCTGTCTTTGTCTCCACCATTTGGAATCTGTTACTCTGTTGCCTTTGTGTGGAATGTAGGTCCTTTAACTGAGCTCCACACAACTTCACTGTCACCCAGAAATAATCCCCAAATTCATGTCTTTGCATTCCTATCATCCACCTACCATTTTTTGTTTCATTCTTTCCTTCACCAGATTTAGATAGTAGACTTTCTGGAGAAAGTACTTAGAATCACTTTCGTCTTTGTGGAACTAATTGCAAGACTTTGGACCCCTATAAAAGATTGTAGTTAAGAACCTGAATAGTTACAACTACCTGAAAGTTACAACTTTTGCATCATTTTTCAGGCAAAGAACACTTAAAACCAGGAATATTATTTCAGGATGATTTTTTTGTGGCTGTGCCTATCACTTTGGAAGCATATTTAGAGGAGACACAGACAAGACGATAGTAAAAATAAGACATTAAGAATGTGAAACTCTTAGTACAGTGAAGGCTGGTTTAAGTCACTGAAATGATGGTAATTAATAACAACTAAGTATTAGTTCTCTGTTTTTTCTACAGAGCAGGAAAGAGATTCTGAGGTGCCAAGCTATAGTATAATAATTTGGAAGATACTCGTGTTTGATCATATATTTCTACAGATGCGTCCTTATATTTTGGTCTTCTATTTACAGATGCTTTAAAATTTTAAAAAAAAATAAATAATCTATATTTCTCTTTCAGCCATTAATGAATTTCCTGAAGATATATTTACAAATAAAGAACGTCAGCAAGGAGGAGTTCTGCTGCATATCATTGCTGTAAGTTTTCCTTTGCTGCGCTTCATTTTTGTTTTCCTTTTATTTTTTAATAAGATTTTAATCATCATAGTGTCCTAACTAAATAGAGCTCTGTATATATCAACATGTTTGTTTCTGATACATTGATTTCAGTATTTCTAATATGTCTGTATGGGTACAAATGCTCAAAAGGTAACATCTTAGGGACATGGTTTAGCGGTGGACTTGGTAGTGTTAGGTTAAGTTTGACTCAATGACCTTAAGGGTCTTTTCCAACCTAAATGATTCTACGATATTATTTTTATCTTATTTTAATATTATATATTTGCAGTGCCTATGCATTCATCCTCTTTGAGATGAAATCCTGGCCACATGGATCACAGACTTGTGTTTTCTTGTGTTTCATCTTGTATAAACAGGGTTTGGGATTCCTTTGGCAATGACATTATGCATGATGTGAAAGATTCTTGATTCTCTTTTTTTCCTGTTGCACCTCTCTGCAAAAGATGCAGTTGTAATTACAAAAATAAACCAAGCCTGAAGAAATACAGAAAAAGCCATGGAGTTTTATATTTTATTGTAGACAAAACAAAACAAGTAAGGTCTGTGAGCTCCAGTTTTTCATTCCCAGCTCAGGGAAAGTAAAAAGGAGTTGTGTTTGATGCACAACAGCAGGATGAGGCCGTCTGTCTGAACACAGCACATAAATCCACATAAGACAGTGAGAAATCACATATATGCAGGGAACCAGGATCATTCCTGAGAGGTTTGGTGCAGTGATTCATGGTCAGGGCCTGCTTATTTCCGGGTGTGGTTATTTATTGAGTATTGTTAATCAACATGGTGTTAATTTCCATTTAATTACTTTATCTGATAATTAATTGAAAATATAGATGATGATTACATAGTTTTGTAAACCTTACCCATTACTTTTCTTTATATGAAGTCTGTTCTGGGACCCTATTCTGTCAAACTGTGGTACCTCTCATGTTCTAGGGTCTGGCAAACATTCTTGTTCTTAACTTCATCTTACATTCAATAATCTGTTTTTATGCCATAAACTGATCAGCAGAGGGATTTTTATTTGGAATGGAATAAAAAATGAAGCTATATATTTTGGTTAGTCTCAATAAATACAGCATTACTTTCTTTCCTCCTTTCATGTACAGGAAAAATCTGAAGTATTTAATGAATTTATTTTCTTTACAGGCTCTTTATATGTTCTATGCTTTGGCTATAGTGTGTGATGACTTCTTTGTTCCATCCTTAGAGAAAATTTGTGAGGTATGTTGAAGAACTTTGTTCCTTTTTTGGAAATTCATTTAAAGACTATTATAGAATCAGACATTTTATGCTATCGTTATTTGGAGTTTATTCCTGTCAAATTTTTGGCCTCAGTCTTTTTCAAATGATTTGAGCTTTTCATAAAAAAAATGAACCTAGGCATGTTGGTTCCCCTGGTCACACTCAAGGAGAAAAAATGGAACATTTAATGAGATCAGATGGCAAAACCCACTCTTAAATACCTGAAGCATATAGCTAGAAAGGATATGACATATGGGTGAGTTTGGTTTATTATTATACTCCTAGTTTTAAAAGTCACTTTTGAAAAGAAATCATACATAGACGAATTAATGTGTTGGCAATGCATATTTTATTGCACGTCTACCACTGTATCAGCAAGGAGAAAGCAAGCATATGTGGTCCTGGCATAAAGTGGAGAAAAGTGAGAAAATGGAGAATGCAAGAGAAAAGTGTGTACCTTGGTTTAATATGGAATGAGAATACATATTTTTATATGCAAAAAAAAATAGTAAATAAATGTAGTTTCTTTAAATAATTGTTGAGAAGAATTTGCAAAATTACATGTGGAATTCTAATTGAGTTGTTTGGGACAGGGTAGAATTTATACTTTGCATGTAAATGGTGTGTTAGATAAAGCTTTGGTGAGCAAAATGAATACAAAATACAAAGCCAGATTTTAATTCCTTTTTGAGGGCAAAATCAAAATCTCATATCCTTTGCTTTTTAACAAAAATATGTATGACCATTTTCTGGAAAACTTCTGTAGCTAGTGAAGTATTTTCCTATGGATATATGTACTAAATTTCTATTAGTGTTACTCAGAGCTATGTACTTACACTTAACAATAGAAGAACAAATAGAGGAATAAGGGAGGTGGCCTTATAATAATAAAATACTCAATAGGGATCTTTTCTTTCCCTTTGCAGATGTTTTGTCTTCAGTATGCACCTTACACACCACATTTAAGTTGTACCACTTGGGTTGTACCAATTAAATTGTCACTGATCCTTCATAAAATCTTTGCCTCTTGTCTCATGTTCTGCTGAACATTAAAACATCCAAGAAGAATTCAGATAGCACATGTTTGAGCTCCTGCAACAGTATGACTGGTAATAGATCAAATGGTACAGTAAGGGCTTGTAGTTTGTATTTTGTCAGGTTCTGTAGGATGCCATTTTCATCAGCTCAAAATGTTGCATACTGCCTGAAAAATACAGGATTTCTGTACTGGTCCTTTTTGGTGCTATTCACTTTTCTATCCTTGGAAGAAAAATAAGGTACTAAAGATGAGTCTAGAGACTCTCAAAAAGGAAAAAGCTCCTCCATAAAACCTTTATAGTTCAAGGGAGAGATCATCAAGAGAGTATTAAAATTGATGCAGCCCACCTATGGATCTACACATGTTTCTACTGGTCTGAGAACTCCAAGTTACCTATATCCTGTTACAGCTTAAGAGACATTGTCATAAAAATACATCTGTCTACAGTCCACAGGCCTCTCTGTGTCTAATTGGACTAATTTTGCCTTTGTCAGCGGACTCACTTTTGATTACCCTAGCTGCAAAGTGAAGCCAGAATCAGTCCTGCTGTTTATAAGATTTATTCACAGAGGTTGTATTTTTCTCTTACGGATTTTTATTTTCAAATCTTAGAAGCCCCAAGGATTCCCTGAATTCTTGAATGATTGTATATAGAGTTCCAAAAGTAAATTAATGAAAACAATTTGGGATGTTGACAATCTTTTTGAACCTGCAGAGATGTTTTTCTCTAATCAGTTATGTGTAAGTCACAATTGACTCTTCAATTATATGTAAGTAGGTAATTTTATCTGACACTTCACTGAGTTAGGGTATAAACATTTTACTTGCCTGAAGTATATTTGCCTTTTCAAAAAGCAATGTCTTAATTTGTATCATAGTGACTGTTCATCCTTTAACAGCACTGTGGCCAGAAAATGAAGAGCTTCTGTCTTTGCAACTGTAGAACTGTGTAATGTAAATACAGTAGCAGTGCTGAAATTACCGGTGCTTTTCTTCCAGAAACTACATTTGAGTGAAGATGTTGCTGGAGCCACATTCATGGCAGCAGGGAGCTCCACTCCAGAACTGTTTGCATCTGTTATAGGTAAGGAGCCCACACACTAGCTTTTATGAGATCTGATGTTAAAAAAATCAGCAGCAGATCAAGCAGAGGTATCCAAAAGTGCTAACATTCTTCTGTCAGTTTATAATCAGCAATTGCAGCTGTCAGCTAGTCTGTGGTTCATGGTATAATTAACTGCTCAAAATATCTCATGAAACTGTGAATCTCCTCTCAAAACACAGAGAGGAATGGCTGATTCTGAGCATAGGAAGTGGATGAAGAGATTTATTGCAGTCCCCTGAGAGAGGATTGGAGATACTTGATGCCTCTTTGACTTCTTTCTTCACAAATAAAGGGAATTAATTTTAGCAAGGAAGTAGGAGAACAGGGAACATGGGAAAAGAACAAATTAAGGTATAGATAAGTCAGATCTGTTAAGGCAGAAGGACACGGTGTACATTACTTACAGAATTACTTGAAGTAATCTCTGAAATATTAAAGATTATTGGTATAGAGAGAAAGTCTAAATGGCAAAAGCAGTACCTATTAAGAGAAGGAAGGACACAGGATTACAGATAGAGAACAAGAAAAGCAGCAAAGGAAAAAAAAAAAGTTTGGGTTGGAAGGGACCTTTAAAAGTCATCTAGTCCAATCCTTCCTGCAATGAGCAGGGACATCTTCAACTAGATCAGGTTGCTCAGAGCCCTGTCCAGCCTGACCTTGAATGCTTCCAGGGATGGGGCATCTACCACCTTTCTGGGCTACCCTGTTCCAGTGTTTTACCACCCTCATCATAAAAAAATTTCTTCCTTATGTCTAGTCTGAATCTACCCTCCTTCACTTTAAAACCATTACCCCTTGTCCTATCACAACAGGCCCTACTAAAAAGTCTGTCTCCATCTTTCTTATAAGCCCACTTCAAGTATTGAAAGGTCTCAATAAGGTCTGCCCAGAGCCTTCTCTTCCCCAGGCTGAACAATCCCAGCTCTCTCAGCCTTTCCTCATAAAAGAGGTGTTCCACCCCTGTGATCATTTTTGTGGCCGCCCTCTGCACCTGCTCCAACAGGTCCACGTCTTTGCTGTGCCGAGGACTGCAGAGCTGGAGGCAGTGCTTCAGGTGGGATCTCACCAGAGCAGAGGGGCAGAATCACTTGCCTTAACCTGTTGGCCACACTTCTTTTGATGCAGCCCAGAATTCGGTTGGCTTTCTGAGCTGTGAGTGCGCATTGCCGGCTCATGTCCAGCTTTTCACCCATCAGTACTCCCAAGTTCTTCTCTGTGAGGCTCCTCTCAGTCCCTTCGTCTCCCAGCCTGTATTGATACCGGGGGTTGCCCCAGTCTAGGTGTAGGACCTTGCACTTGGCCTTGTCAAACCTCATGATGGTTCACATGGGCCCACTTCTTGAGTTTGTCCGTGTCCTTCTGGATGACATCCAGTCCCTCAGTTGTGTCAGCCGCACCATTCAGCTCAGTGTTGTCTGCAAACTTGCTGAGGGTGCACTTGATCCCATGTCTATGTTATTAATGAAGATATTAAACCGTACTGGTCCCAATATGGACCCCTGGGGGACACTGGCACCAGTTGTCACTGTTCTCCGTTTGGACATTGAGCCACTGACCACTACCTTCTTGACGTGACCATTCAACCAGTTGCTCATCCACTGAACAGTCCACCCATCAAATTCATATCTCTCCAGTTTAGAGGAAAGAATATTGTGGGGGACTGTGTTGAAGGCCTCACAGAAATCCAGATAGATGACATTTGTAGCTCTTCCCTTGTCCACAAATGTAGTCATTCCATCACAGAAGGCCACTGGGCTGGTCAGGTAAGACTTGCTCTTGATGAAGCCGTGCTGGCTGTCGCAAATCACCTGCCTGTCCTCCATGTGCCTTAGCATAGTTTCTAGGAAGGTCTGTTCCATGATCTCCCCAGGCACAGAGGTGAGGCTGACAGGTCAGTAGTTCCCAGGGTCCTCCTTTCTACCTTTTTTAAAAATAGGTGCAATGTTTCCCGTTTTCCAGTCACCAGGAACTTCACCTGACTGCCATGACTTTTTCACCTGACTGCCATGACTTTTCAAGTACTATGGACAGTGGCTTGGCAACTATATCAGCAAATTACATCAAGTCTCTGAGATGCATCTTGTTAGGTCCCATAGGCTTATGTATGTTCAGGTTCCTCAGGGATCACAAACCTGATCTTTTCTTGGAGTGGGATGGATTTTGCTCCCCCAGTTCCTGCTTTGTGGTCCATCCATTCAAGAGGTGTGGGAAGAGAGGTTGCCAGTGGAGACTGAGGCAAAAAAGTTGTTGAGTACCTTAGTGTTCTTCTCATCCATTGTTACCAGTTTGCCAGTTTTGCTCATCAGGGACGGTACGCTTTCTTTGACCTTCCTTTTCTGACTGACATACCTTGCAGAAGCCCTTATTATTATTCCTTGCACCCCATGCCAAATTCAGCTCCAGCCACGCCTTGGCCTTCCTGACCCCATATGTACACAACCTGGGCAGCATCCCTATCCTCTTTTCAGGATACCTGTCTCTGCTTCTACTGCTCATGCATTTCCTTTTTGCCCGTTATTTTGACCAGCAGGTCTCAACTTATCCATGCCACTCTGTTGTGTTCCTTTCCTGATTTCTTACACCTGGGGATTAAGAGCTCTTGTGCTCTATGGAAAGGGTCCTTAAAGGTCTACCAGCTCTGATCTTCTCCCTTGTCTCTGAGGGCAGTTTCCCAGGGAGTCCTATTGACTAACTCATTGAACAACTGGAAGTTTGCTTTCCTAAAATTCAGGGTCTTGATTTTGATCTTCACCTGACCCATATCCCTCAGGACTGTGAACTCCATCGGTCAAGCTGCCTCCAATCTTGATGTCACCAATTAGCTTACTTGTGTTGGTGACCACCAGGTCCAGTATTGCATCCCCTCTTGCAGGGCTGTCTATTATCTGGCTTAAGAAGTTATCTTCAATGCACTCCAGGAGTCTCCTGGATTGCCTACAGCTCACCATGCTGCTTGTCCAGCAGATGTCAGGTGGTTGGAGTCCCCCAGCAGGTTGAGAGCCTGCAAGTGTGATGCCTCCTGTAGCTGGAGTAAGAAGGCTTTGACAATAGGCTTCCCTTGACTGGGTGGCTTGTAGTAGACAACACCAACAAGGTTCCCTCTGTTGTCTTGGCCTCTGATTCTTACCAATAAGCCTTCAACCTGCTCATGAGTATTCTTCGGAGACAGCTCTTCACAGTCTATCAATTTCTTCATGTAGGGGCAACCCTTCACCCCTCCTTACTCACATGTCCCTTCTGAACAGGCTGTATCCATCGATACCCACACTCCAGTCACAGAATTTGTCACACCAAGTTTCAGTAATGGCAACTAGGTCATGGCTTTCTAGCAGCACAGTGGCTTAAATCTGATAAATCTGTCTTTAGTAAAGCCTCAGTAGGCTTTGCGCTACTATCCTGACTGGTATTATTACAAACTTTATGGAAACACAGTCTAAAGGTATGCATTATAATCTCATGTCCAACTTACTAAAAAGCAGCAAATATAAACCTTTTAGGCTCCCTTTAGCAAAAGATATCCAATTTCTCACCTGGGAGAAAAGTTTCTGTGCTTTTTTATATTGTTTGAAATAAATTCTGTGTTCCTAATGTGACTGGAGATGTTTTATACTCACTTGAATAGATCACTGCACCACTAACAACCAAGCTGTGAAATACAGGACTTACTGTTGAAATAACTAGCTAAGAAATCATTTACTTTTAATAAAAATATATATGTAGAGATGTTAGGCCAAAAATGGGGAGCTGCTAGCTAGACTAAAAGCACAGAATATTCCACAGAGAAGTGAGCATTTATTACGAAACATGTTTTGTTTAAACTTTGAAGCAACCTCTTGTTCTCAGGTAGTACACATTCTAAGTGATTGCCTCTGACCTAAAATGAAATGACAGAGGTAATAATGCATGTTTTGCTCCCTCTGCAGGTGTATTTATCACTCATGGAGATGTAGGAGTAGGGACCATTGTTGGTTCAGCAGTTTTCAACATCCTCTGCATTGTTGGTGTCTGTGGACTGTTTGCAGGACAGGTTTGTAAAATAGTTACCATTATGGAGTTCAGTTGCTTATAATTTTAGGGGTTTCCATGAGAAAATATTAAAAAAAGAAAAAGGATCAGTCAAAACAAAAAATGATCTGGCATTGTGAAAATGTCAAATGTTGGAAAGAATTTGCAAATGCTTTACAAATAACAAATGTTTCCAAAAAGTTCAGCTGTAGTTTCAGCAGTGTGAACATACAGCATACAGAGAAAACTGGTTCCCCTTCATACAATACCATGTTCACATTAAAATGATCAGTGGCATATGCTGATCCTTCCTGGTAGTGATGGTGTTCAAAGAATCTAGGACTCAAGCATGAGATTTGCTCCATCTATTCAGTAGGTGATTAGACTGTGTATCATATTTTTTTCAGGTATTAAGTCCGATATATCCACAAATATAATGAAGTGAGAACCATTGTTTTGCTGCAGCACATTGAATTGTACTTTAGAATTGAAATTATGACCAATTAAAATATCATTAGTAAGAAATTTATTTCATTAATGGAAGTTTCTATATGATTTTTATTACTAGTCCCTATTATATAGATACATTGTCTAACAGACTTGATACGTCTTCCTGTTAGCATAAAACCGCAATAGGTTCCAGACTTGTTGGTGATAATAATTCTGCTTACACACAGTAAGTGATTGCAAGACACAGGCCTTTTTCTTGTCTTTAAAGTCACATACTTTTGTTGGCTGAAGGTGTGATGTTTTTCAGGTGGTTTGTCTCACCCAGTGGGCTGTGTTCCGGGACTCTGTATACTACACGATATCTGTGATCATACTTATTGTTGTAAGTAGTTCTCTTACCAATTAATGTGTTTCATTGCTTGAATTTTTGGAGGACCAGCCTGTTAACTATTGATATACACTGGTAAACAGTTATTTCCCTAGCTAGTTCTAGTGACACCTGGAAGTGAGGGCTCAGCTCCACAGCATGGTCCAAATGTAAAACCTTCATACAGCCCCACAGAATACGTGTCCATTGGTGTCCATTCATTTTGTACCTACAGTCCGTACAGTTCTGGAGGCTAGCAGGCTAGTGTTATACAGTGTAGTTAGCGCTCTCTGACTGAGGGGACTGTTTGTTGTGAAGAGGAAACATTTTGAGCTGCACCTCTATTTTAAATAGGGAAGGTGACTGTTTCTTGCTTCTAAACAGTAATTTTATTTCACAGATTCTGGGTAAATTTTTCTAAATAGAGCACAGGTGAGATACCACTTTGTTCATCTAGAGTGATGTAGTTGTTCCTGAATGTGTGCATTTACTGTGTCTGGTGGCAGGGAGGGGAAGAATCCACTTAGTTTTGTAATAAATATGGGTCACTAGCTGCCCATTCAGTTACAGGAGTTACATAGGCTGGAATAAAATGTGTATAACCACTTGGCCTAAGAGCACAAGTAAAATGGTTGCCTTTTCTGCTGAAACTAGTCTAGCTGTTTAAAGTACTCAGAGCTGGGTCTCTTTGGAATACACAATTTTGCTGTCATTTACACAGCACGGTGTGTGAGTACAAGTGTGCATATCAGTCTGTCTTTCACATGCACACACAGTTTTATAAAGAGTATTAATAACAGTGACTGAGAGGGATCCAAGCCTTGTTCACAAGGTTTGTGCTTTGTGAGGGGCGCAATCCATACAGTGAAAGTTTTAGTTAGAAAGGGTCAAAGCTCAATGACCTTTAGCTAGATAGCTAGATATGACTGATATCTATTAAATTTGACTGTTTTTCAAGATAGATCAGAAAAATGGTCAATTTATGTGGTTCCTTTTTTTTTTTTTTCTTTCTTCTAGTTCATATATGATGAGAAAATAGAATGGTAAGTTGTGTAAATTATTCCCTGAAGTCCCGTATTTGCCCTGAGACTGATGACTAAGTAGAGTTGCAGTGTAATTAGCTTTTATTCATAGATGCTGGGACTATAAACTGGATTTGACGCCTAGGAAATCCTCTGTATTTTCTTTGGTTATATATTTAATTATAATCAGGGAAAACTAAAAGGAAATTTAAGAATGTGGAAACATTAACAAAGTAAATAGGCTATATGTAAGGCCTGAAGACTCAGATGTGCAGGGAGGGTAAGCAAGTTCTGCTGCTCTGATTCTGCCTGTTGGTATTTATGGGGGTACTAGGTGTCCCAAAGAACAGTCCAAGATGAGATCCTAGTGGAAGGTCATAAGTATCTTCTAAAATAGTCTTCTCAGAGTGCCTGGCCTGTGCTTCATCACTGAAATGACAAAAGGCCTTGGCATTATGATCCTTAGAGGGTAGCTATGGTTTCAGTCTGCATACCACATTTCTGAAATAATGCATTACCTTTTATTTGCATGTTTATTGGAACTTGAGAGTCTGCTCCTCTCCCCTATTCTGCTGAGGCATTATCTAATCTTAATGATGTGAATCCTGTGTACGGAAATGTGTACTTGTACTAGATGTTTTATGCAGACCCCTACGTAAACTTTTAAAGCATACAGCTGTTTGAGTGGCCTTTTAATCCTTTATTTTTGTTTCTTTGAGGTGGGAAAGCCTTGTACTCATCATTATGTATTCATTCTACATACTTATCATGAAGTAAGTACTTTTCTTCTCGATATGCCCTTTAGGTGTTAATTGACCATCATTCTTTTGGTGTGGTTTTGTCCTTGGCCTTCCTGCTGAGGGCAATATAGCCCATCATGTTTCTGAGTAAGAACCCTCGCTTTTTTTTATGCTTGATCAGTTTTGCACTAGATTTGTGCTCAGTCAACAGCAAATATTTTCATGTATCCTTTACATAGTGCACTGAGGTAAAGTAGTTTTCAGAAAAAGTTGAAAGAAAATTTCATTTATACAGCAATGTATGAAAAAGTTCATTGGGTACTCTGGATTGTAAGCACACAGCATGTCAGATATTACACGTTTTGTAACCTCTAAAGAACAAGGTCAAGAAACATTAGACAGAGTGCTAAGCATGTATTTGTGTTAAAACAGTCTCATACCAGATTGTATACTGACATCCTTCTTCTGTAGGGTCATTGCCTCTGACAGGAGAGTCAGGGGTCTGACTGTTACTGCAAGGGTCTGTGAGTCCACCCTCCTGCTGCAAGTTGCTTAGACTTATTCCCTCGTGCCCTCCCCTCACCAATAATCCTTTTTGGAACTTCAGCCTCCCTTTTCTCCTACATCAGGTCTTAGCAGAATTAATTGACAGCCCTCTTGGATCCCACCCTAGTACTAAAAGAGATGCATTCTTTCTTTAGAAGGGTATGGTCAGCAGTCCCAGAAATGCTCAAGCATCTGCCATGGGAAACACAGTACTGAGAGAAACAGCGAGGTGAATTACAAGTTGATGCAGGAGGAAAGAAGCCATTGTACAGTGAATGTCTTGGCTACAAAACCCACATCTCTGGTGTTTTTGCCTTCACTAAATCTGCTGTAGTGTCTTTTTGCAGTTTTCTGTATCTCATGATAGGTGCAACCCTTGCTTTCCTATCAGCTTGCCACTGAATTGAATAGTCCTTTCTCTTAACTTCCTATTAGTTGTCCAAGAAAATGCATGTAGACTTTACTGCTTGCCTGCGTAAGTTGTTCTCAGGCACTTAAAGTTTGATGAGGAGATGCAACAATCCAACCTTTTCAGATCTTTCCTTTGCACTTCCAGGTACAACGTAAGGATGCAAAATTTCTTCAGCCTTAAAAGCAAGAATGTTGGAAGTGGTGACACAGTTAACAATGAGCTGGAAGATGGTAATAAATGTTATGCCTCTAGTTGTGATGACCCATCCATTCCATTACTATGGAAAGGTAAGGCTGAGCAGACAGGACTTGGAAAAAGAGTAGTTCACAGGATACCCTTTTTATTTTTTTAATGTGGATCAGAACAGTGTTGATATTCAATCATAAGAAGGATTTTTTTTATTGGGTTAACTTGACAATTCAGCAGTCAGACTGCCAGATGAAAAAACCTCAGTCACAATTATTATTTTTTTTTTTATATACTGAAAACAAGCTGCTTTGCACATTGGCAATTTTGCTCCCTTTTCATCTCCTGTTCAGTGATGAGCTACAACACTGTGAAAGAAATTTTTTTTTTTTGCCAGGAAGAAGGTAATTTTCAGTTCAAAAATTAGCTTGGAACTAGAAGCAGAGACTTGGGTGTTGAAGGAAAGGACATGGGCAGATCAGTGGGCAAGAGGGATTATGTGTTGAGTTCAGATCCTCAGAAGACTGACTTTCACATGCCTAAACAGCTCTGCCTACATTGCCAAGCACATATGTAAAAATGAGAAATGCAGGTTCTTTGCTGTCTGTGTCTTTGACATAAAGGGGAAGAAGTTGATCCTTGCTTCTGGTACTGAAGGTAAGCAAACATTACCTGGGTATTTTTGGCTTTTTTGTAAGCCTGTTTTTATCATTGTCTTATCCCTTTTCTCTTCCATTCCCTCTTTTCGCTGTAGAGCAAAATCATTCCTACTTTCAATGCACAAACTGTATAATTTAGTGAGCTCTTGGGCTACTCTTAACAAGTGAAGTCTCCTCGCTTTGTTCTTTGCAGATGTTTCCTATTCTAGGAGACTGAGCTCAGCAGCAGCGTAGGTAGCATTGGGAAAGGTCCGTATGTAACAATAAATAGTGGCAAACAGGAGTTTAGAGCAGACTTGGAGAATCGCACTCTCTTCTGCTTTTGGTGTTTAGGCTGGAGTCTCTTCAAGGTAGGTTCTGTCACTTACCACAGGTTTATGCAGTGACAGCACATTGATATTCTGGTCTCAGATACGGTGTTTAGACAGTAGTTTAAAAGAGATTTAAAATTACTTCTCACGGGACTTTGCGGCATAATGAAATGAAGATGTCTTTGAAGTCCTTTGGTCTCAATCTACAATGAATTTTTTGTGACCATTGACTATGATGTAGTGCAGTCTGTCACTTGGATATGGAGGTACGTACATACCAGGTTCAGAGGGTACCTCCTAGGGTACTTATGTTTTATTCAAGTGGGGGTGCAGGAAAAGAGTCACCCAGTGAAAGAACACAGATATTAGTGGTTTTACTTCTGAGGCATTTGTTGGGTTCTGATGTTATATCCCTGCATGCTTTCCTCTCTAGCCACTGTGTGGTGAAGGGATGATAGAGCAGAGTGCTTGCCTGTCCACTTATTTCCTTCTCAGGAAATGTGAAGATTATTTAATACTTGTAAAGAACTTGAAAAACTAGAAAAAGGAGCAAGAAAGCTAATAAAAACCTGGACTCATGAGAATGGTGTCTCCACTAGCAACTGCCCACAGCAGATTTCTTCTCTAATTTTCCCCAAAGATGCATTGAAACTGCAGTTTCGGTCAGATTCCCTTTGCCTTCTCTAGCAGCCATTACACAAATGCATGCTGCGTTGGAGGAACCATTGTTCAAAGTGTGAGAGTATAGATGTTGTCACAGGCAAACCTACCTGGGATGAGAGAGGATACAAAGAAGTGATTAACGAGGTGACTGGGTTTGAAGTGAACACTGTGAGAGGAGGATGGCAGTGTTAGCCCATCTGCTTTGTAGATGGATGGTTTGTGTGTCAAGAAGCTGTCCTAGAAACCATCTCATGGCTGCCTGTTGCATGTCCCTCCTGTTGAATCAAAATATGCCATGACCTATCAGTGACTCGCTGTTAGTTGACACTTGGTTGGCTTTAGAAGCTGAGTTGCACCTTCTGCAGCAGCAGCTTTCAGAAACAGGGGCACTGCTAGTAGCAGGAAGAGAACTAGAGCTGGCCCTTGCCTTACCTCCAGCCAGTGGTTAGCAAGTTTCAGGATCCGCGGAAAAGCATCCCTTGGCTTCACCAAGGTGTAGGTTTAACTTTAATCTGACTTTCCACAGGAGGAAAGTCTGATTACTTCGCAAAAAAGAGCAGTTGCTTTGGATGAGGAGCTTCCTTCCTACCAAGGATTGTTAGTCTGTTGCTCAAGTGCAGATAAAAGGCAGGTTCACATGCTGCACAGCTCTCTCTTATGCTTGTAAGTTTTATTACTTTCAGGAGCTTCCAATGGTGCAATATAAAAACTTCCGTTACTCACGTTTCAGAGAAAAAGGACAGCTTTTCACCATAAGATAAATTAAATCTCAAGGGTGAGTTCTACAAACACAGGTAAAGGCAAAATATTTGTGCTTTGTGGATGATGTTCCTGTTTTAAAAGTACAAACATGTGACTCACTGCCCTTGGCTTTTATTATGTTGTTGTGGTTTAATGCCAGCTAGCAGCTAAGTACCGTACAGCTGCTCGCTTGCCTCCCCACCCCTACCTTTTGGAATGGGGAGGAAAATTGAAAAATGTAACACTCATGAGTTGCACTAAGAACAATTTAATAATTGAAACAAAGTAAAATACAGTTAAAACCAGTAATAACAACAGCAACAATTGTAATGAAAAGGAGAAAGAGAGGAATTAAACCCAAGGGGAGGAAAAAAAAGATAAAAACTCAAGTGATGCATGATACGATTTTTCACCACTCGCTGACTGGTGCCCAGCCAGTCCCTGAGCAGTGATTGGCCCCTCCCGGCCAGTTCCCCCAGCTTATATAGTAAGCATAACGTTCTATGGTATGGAATATCCCTTTGGTTAGTTTGGGTCAGCTGTCCTGGCTCTGCTCCCTCCTGGCTTCTTGTGCACCTGCTCACTGGCAGAGCACGGGAAACTGAAAAGTCCTTGATTAAGAGTAAGCACTACCTAGCAACAGCTACATCAGTGATCAATGTTATTCTCATACTAAATCCAAAACACAGCATTGTACCAGCTACTGAGAAGAAAATGAATTATCCCAGCTGAAACCAGGATATATGTTGATCCAGATTTCCACCAGGTGGCATGGCTCAATTCCTGCCTAAAACCAGAAACTTGGAAATAGCGGGTTTCTGAAGGCCTGAACAGGAGTCAACTAAAGTCAGCAAGAAGCTTTCTGTTGATTTTGACAGGGTTGTTGGTGATGACCCTTCATGGTGAGCAGGAAGTTTAGGTAGTTTGTTAAAAGGAAAAGCTGTTCTCAGAAGATATTTTTATAAGGAATATCACAAAGGAGAAGCAAAAAAAGGCTTTACTCTGTCTCAAATAAGTGAAAACCACTTTTGTGATTTTTAGGTGGAGCCAGTTTGTACTGTATGGGGCCAAGGTATGTGTATTTATGGTCATAGGGAGTGAGAATGAAAAGCTGTTATGAAAATATAAGAGCAATTGCTGCAGTAAGTCAAAACAGCTGCTGTTGGTTATGTATATATTTATAGTGATGTAGTCTACATCAGTGCAGAGTTTCTATCACAGTATGCTGGGTATCTTTGGTCACTGTCTTTTTGGTGCTCTAAGAAACAGTTGCAGAGCAATGGCAGTGCTTTCATGTTTTCCATGACACTTTAAGATGAAGCATTGTGGAGACTTCACTAGAGAAACTCACTTGAGAGTTGATGAGACTGTTAAAAGGGATATCTGGCCTTTTTGCCTTACTAAGTGCTGTCAAACATTTGTCTAACTAAAGCAAAAGTTAAGTTACTGTGGTTGAGTCCTTTTCTGTGAGGACTGGTTCCTAGGAAGCTTGTCTGGCTATATATTCCTCTACAGAAAAGCTGCAATACTCTTTAACTGTAAAAGTCATTGGGATGGATGTGCTCCTTATTTTTGTCATCAGCTGCAGTACTCAGCAAGGTTAATGTGTTTTAGATGTTGGGGCAGGGGGAGGATAATTGTTCCTTTATGTTTACCAAATGCAAAATTACTACTAGTTCTATTCTCCGTTAGAGATATTAAGCTGCAAGCCAAGACTACAGAGTGGATTCTTTGAGTAGGACATATTTCTTTGTGAAACTAAAGATCTCTTTATGGTACTTCAGGTGACCCTAGTGTACTCATTGAAAACTCATTTTAGTGAAACAAAGCAATACGCTCAAATGCTAAAGGGTAAAAGATATAGCTGTTTACTGGTGATTTACAGGATTGCTAGGTTTTTCTTGTTGAATGGTAATGGAAGGATATATTTCTTCAACTTCAAATGTTTTAAAAGACACTTCAGGCAGCAAAATTTTTATTGCATGATGTGATTTACATGGATCCAGTCTTCTTCCTGAAAACCAAAAATATTTCAACACTGTGACGAGTAAAATAACAATATATATTTTTGTCTCCTTAGAACAGGTCCATTTTAATTCTTTTCTTTGAGTTGAATGTTTTCTTAGATTTCCTTTGCTTCCTGACTGGAATCGTGCACTAATAATTATCTTTCTCTTCTACTTCCTAAATTCTCTTCCACTTCTTAATGTAAGTAACCTAATACAAAACAGGAGTGGGAGGGTGAAGCCAACCTAAACAAAGCAGAAAACAAGCAGCAAAGAGTTTTGTTGGGTTTTTTCCCCACACATGTTATTACATGTAATATTTAATACTTATCAGTCTTAGGTGTATTTCCTGCCCTGCTTTCTAACACTGCATGGGTATGTCTCCTGTCTGCTGAGCCTTGCTCTACTTGCTATGTGTAGTCTGTGGCGTTTGTGAGAGTATTGGATTGTTGTTGAGCTCTGAAAGTCCTTGGCTGTACTTGTGTTGATTCCCAATATAATTTTGTCTTTCTGTGTTCTTAACACAGTAGAACAAAACTCTTAACCTTGGTACAAGTCCCTTTATATTAACAAAGGCTTACTTATATCATACATTTGTTCTTGACAATTGTTATTTTTCATTTCAAATCTTTTCATGTTAGACATGTTGATAATATTGTGTGAAAGTAAAATTAAGGTTTCCAGAAGGAGTAAGCACAACATTAGGGACTTGTGGATCTGCAGCACCTTGATCCAATGGGATAGCTTTAGAGGTTTCAGGAGCACTGTCTACACTGCCATAGTGCAAGTGCTTCTAGGGAAGGCTTACAAAACTGTGGTGGGACATAAGTAAGGAAAACTGGTACTACTGCATGAATGGCTGGGTAAAACCTGATCCTGCTCATCTGATAGTGAGTTGGTGGTTACCTTAGCTGAGTGAAATCCCTTCTCAGCATGTTATCTAAATGAAGTGCACAACTGATGAGCAGATTCACCATGCTGAATTACAGGAAAGTCACTTGTAAATTCAAGCATTCAAATGAATATTAACCCCACCTGAGCCTGGAAAGAATGACTCTAGGTGATGGCAAGCATGGCAACATCAATTCCACCACTAACGCTGTCCATTGTGATCATTAGTGAAGGGGATGCAGCAGTATGGCAAAAACAGTGTTGTGATGGTGGATGAGATCATCTGCTCCAGTCCCCCCAAATACCGGTTCCCCGAAGCTGGGTTACGGATTATGATTACAAATAAATTTGGACCACGCACCAGAATGCGGATGGCAAGCCGACTCATCATTAATGAGGTAGGTTCATTAAGAAAATAATAAATGACTATGAGACAGAGGGATTGCTAAAGAGCTGTGCTCATAGTGATCCTGGAATTCAGATTCTCCCATGTTCCTAGGAATGGGCTAGAGCTTTGTCTTTCTCTAGCAGATGTGTCACAGGAGATCTGAAGATGGATTCCCAGCTGGTGATGCTTCCTGTCTTAATGGGAGGGCAGTCACCAAGGAGGGACTCTCTTATCTCCCTGCCAGATATTTGTTTCAGAGTATATGTGTGTGTGTGTGTGTGCATGTGCACATTTGGATTTTATCTGTAGCAGATTTGGTTTTGATTATTACAAAAGTGGTCAGGCTGAGAAAGGATAATGGAAAGGGCAACCAAAAATTGCTAAGAACTGCTCTTACATTAGCAGCACATCAGGATCACATCAGAAATTTCCCTGTCTCTTTAGTCTTCAGTGTAGTCCTCAGCTAAAAATAAAAGTGGACCAAAATATTTTCATGAGGGGAATTTGCCCTGGACAGTTTTGGTTTACTCTTACTTAATACATTGTCACCACCATGTATTGCTTGTTTCATACCCTGCAACTGAAGTGACAGGACTGGCCAAGTGATTCTTTTTGAGCTTGTATGAAGTTCTTGGGGTGAAATCTTTGGTCTGCAGATTTTATCCTTTGCTCCCCACAATGTCAAATATGAGAGGTTTTTACTCTGCCAAATAAATTAATTTCAGTAGTTGACGGAAATAAAAGCTTTAGCAAGTTCCTGGAATTTTAACATCATAAGACAGTTCATGTGTCTGCCCAGCGATGTGAATATCCCAATGAAAGAAAGCAGCACTAATATATTTGTTACAAAAGTCCAATCTAACAATAAAGCAGTGAAATGCTTATTAGGAAATCAGCTTGGTGGTGTACAGTCAAGAGCAGATCAGATAGGGCACATAGTGGCAGCTGACTGCGAAAGTTCTGCTTTGAAGACAATTCATTGATCAGAAAAAAATTCTTTCTTAATGCATATGTGCACAGAGAGCTGATACTTGCTAGTTCAACATCTGCAAAAACATTTTCTAAACGACAGCATTTTGGATCCATGTTCTTACGTATTCTCACTGCGAAAGCTTTGTGAAGTATTCAAATACGAGTTTTCTTTATTTTTAATTACAGTGTGTTAATACTGGTTTCAGGTGGGGTTTTTTGTGTGGTGCAGTTACTTTAATTTTCAAAGTATTTCAGAGCACTTTTTAGGAAGTTTCAACAATTTTTCATGAAAAAGAGAACACTTATTGACCCTGGATTATCTCACCTAACAAACTAAAAATATTTCTTTTTTTATAAAAGTAGGAAATTACTGTTACATCTCACATTCTCCAGTGTATTAGTGGGTATATATACTGACAGTTAAAACCTATCCTTGCAATTGGTGAACTATGTGTTGGAACTGTAGCAGTCTATACATGTCTGCAGGGGCAGTTATGAGCTTCATGAAAATATATACTTGGACAAGGGCAACAGGGGTTACTCTTGCTTTTGAAATTCTATGTAGGACCTTTACAATTACCTCAAGGAATGGGGATGAGAAGGCGGGAGAAGAGTTGGACCTGAGTAGGGATGATCCTGGGAAATGGGTCATTTATAAGCCAGCTGTAATAGCACGGCAATGTCTTGAGTGTTACTGCTAGATTATGGTGCTGTCAGTGGTTTGAGTGGGAACTGTTGAGTGAGAAGTGCTTCAGAATAACCATGCTCATTAAAACATGGTGTGGAAGAACAGATACGACAACTTTCTTCATTATGTCTTGAAAGAGTCCTGCCAATAATTTTGAAGTGGGTGGTCAGCACTGGCCTGATGAAGACAGGTGGGCCACAGGCAGATTTGTTTGTTTGTGGCTGGAAGGAAGGCCTCATGGGGACACATCACCGCTCATGTGACTGGGGCTGGGCAGACGGCAAACCCCAGATTTAAAAAAGTCAATGTTTTCCAAACTATGGAAGTTTTGTCTTTGACACTATGCAGCGTCAGCGGTTAATCCAGTCTGCCAATGGCTCAAGCAAACCACTTCAGAATAGGAGACACGAGAATATGGAAAATGGGAACATCCCTGCGGTGAACCAAGAGGAGGAAAATGAACAGGACAGTCTGACTCCCTTTTCGTTGCCAGGTAAGGCTTGCTTTCCAGGTGTTTATAGTAAGGAAACAGAAGATAATTAAAATACCAAACACTGGGTTGTAAGAAAAGTTGACATATGTGGGGAGAGAGGAGGAGGGGGATCCATTTGACTGTCCAAAGGGTGTATTTGATAAAGTACGACTGGGCTGGAGGCTACTTGGCTAAAAGCAGATCTTAGGAAAGTGTTTTCCAGCCATCACGCACAATAATGGTAGAAATGCTGGTTTGCCAGAGGCAAAGGGAAAGCAGGTAAGGCAGGTTAATATAAATAAATGTGTCAGACCAACCCAGTAAGCACTGCACTGCTACTAGTTTTGAAGCCAACAGTTAATAACCTGCTGGAGATTGCTAGGCCAGAGGCAGTTAGGTGTATAAATATATAACAACTCGATTTAGTGACTGTAGGGGAGGCTTCTTGAATGAAGAGGAAGAAAAGTTTAGGGGGGAAAAAAGTGTTTAACATATTTGACAGTGTATAAAGTTCTTAGAGTAGCAGTATGCAATAATATTCACCTTTTGGTGAATAATATTCACCTTCTGGAAACTGGTGTGAAGGGCTATATATAACCAAACTTACTATGTTGGTGTCTTTAGCACATTGCAGGTTGGCTCTCCCCAAATGCTTTGGACATTAGACAGCAGAAATTAGATCAGTCCTCACAAACATGTAGTCAGTAGTTGTCTGTCACACAGTTATTGTTTAACACAAATATTACTTGACATAAATGAATATCACATGCAGTGAAAAAGAATTTTCTATGCTGTATATGATCCTGATTTCTTAGAGATCCCATTGCTTCAGTTGCTATCATTTCAGAAGAGATGTTTGTGTCCGAACAAACATTGAAGCATACTGTGTGAAGACTGGATAAAACCATATGTTTTTATGTGTTACTGTGCTTTTACAGGAGCTTCTTGCAGTCAGCAGTTACAGACATTCATGGGGGTGAAGAATGGAAACAAACAGATTCACTGAAGATAGGGCCATTAAATGGCCTCCTCATAATCAATGAAATAATGAAAAAAATGGTTTTATTGTATGGTGAAATAAGTGGATCCAATTCAGCAATATGCTTGTGCACATTAACAAGTTATTAATAATAACAAAAATAATAAAAGTAATAAAAAACTTCTAAAAACCCAAAAATGTCTCCCCAAACCATCTTAAAAAATGCAGGATTCAATGCACGTGTTGGCAAAGAGTATTTTTTAACTGAGTTGCTTTTAACAACTTTTTGGATTTAAGTGTTAATTAGGGCAGTGCAATCACGCATTTCTTACATTCCAGGACAATGCAGAAATCTTTACATGTAGCAAACATTACCTGAAGACCATATCTGGATTCGTTCACGACTCAGACAACTTCTTTGTGAATAAAAAGTAGATTTCTGAGTAGAGCTTCCTAAGTGTGTGATACAACAGACAAAATGCTTTGAACTAAGGAGGGGGTTATTAGTTACGCCATTGGCCTTTTTAAATGCAGTTTTTCTGCATTTTTGAGAAAGTCTTCAAAGATAATTGAGGTGTAACAGGCCAAAGTGGAACAACTGATGATACGGTTCATAGTGGAATAGAGCAAAAGTTCAACATGAACTCAGAGTTGCGTAAAAGTGGTGAAGTGGTTATTTAAAATGCTCATCATTATCTTCAGGTTTTGTTACTCCTGTTGTCTGGAGATGATTATCTATTAATTGGATTCTCATTGCTCAACTCATCTATTCTGAGGGAGAATTCTTTTATTTTTGCTTTCAGAAGTACCGCTTCAATAACTTTGGAGAAAATGTAAAGAACCGGCATCGTGATTTGTTGTTGTTTAAGTACTGTGGCACAATCAGTAGCCTAAAAAAATCCTGACATTTAAAACTGGCTTTAGTGAAAAGATAGTTTGCAGGCAGTTTCCCAGAATCCCCTCTGTTTTTCTTTTGATATATTTTCAGGCCAAGAATAAGGCACGTACATACATTTTCTAAAGATCAGAAGTTCATGTATTCTTTTAGTACTGTAAAGAGCTCTATGAAGAATAGGCTTTCACTTTCCAATAGGACTTTCCAAGTCAGCTGCTTGCAGTGTGCTAAGCAGAAAATTCACCCCGGTATTTTAAGAGCTCCAACAGAAATGTCTGTGAATTGGCCCAAAGCCTTTTTTTGTGCTGTTTTATAGTCACCTTTTTTTAGCCTACTTGGGGGTTTGACTTTCCTCCCTCAAATTGCATATTCTAGATTCTTTTGCAAGAACAAGTTTTTATGAAACAGAAATAAATGTATGTGAAGTTTAAGACACTACATCATCTCTGAGCGATTCCCAGCAATCATTTGCAACCTGTAAGTTTTGCTTATTGTTCTTGTTTATTCTCTAGTAATGGCAGTGCTTTAGCGCACAGCAATAGAGAATAAAATTTGTACATGGAAAGTCTTAAACTACAGTATCTAGCCTAGATCCCATAGGTCAGACATTCAGAAAGATTCACCCCCAGGGTGTGGTTAAGGCCCATCTTGAAACAGGAAACAACAGGTAGTTTTTATGGAAAATACATACGGGGATCACACAAACCAGCCTTTGCCTTTGGTTTCTCTGCAGGGAGAAACATCCTCTTTAAAAGAGGAATTTCTTTCTTGATCTAACCTTTAGGCCATGATGGTTGTCTTCTAAGAGAAAGGCTCATTTGATACTTTACAGTTTAATTACTCTACAGTTCTTTGGAAACAGGTCTTAATCTTTAAAAAAAAACCAAACACACCACAAATCAGAATAAAGCAGGATGAAACTGAGCAGGTATTTGTTGACAATGAAACTATGCATAAAAGCCCTTGCATCACTCAGTAGTCTTTTAGAGCCCAGACTCAGAATAGCACTTCTGTGCAGCTCTTTGAGTCCTGGAATCCCATTCACTGTCACATGTTCAGGATACTTTAAAATTCTCAGTGTTCTCAGCTCCTGCAGGTTTCACAAAAATAAAGAACTCCTCTTACAGGATTGGACCATGGATGCTTTATATGTCATTGACGGTATTAGCTAAAATAGGAAGGATAATAATACCCAGAGCTAAAACAGGGTGGCAACGAAGGAGATTAGCAGTCCTGCCCATTTTTGTATGGATCCAAAGTACAAAGACAACATGTAGGATAGAAGCAAAAAGGAATTAACAGTATCTACTAAAAATGTAAAAAACATTTATACTTGGTCAAACCAAATGTTTATCTTGTCCAGTATTCTGACTGCAACCATGACTTCATGAAGAAGCCTGAGGAAGAATGAGACAGGACAAGGTGGCCTTCAGCTGTTTTCAGCTCAAGGACCTTTTTAGACTGGGTGTAATGTCTGAATATTTAAAAATCCTCTATATATTTCTTTTCATTAACCTGTCTGATACTTATTGAATCTTTGTAAACATCTAACACCCATAACATCCTTTGGGAAGGATTTTCATGGTTGTGTGAAGAACCATTTCCTTTTACGTGCTTTGAATCTAGCTCCTGTTAGCTTCATTTGATGTTGTCTTTTATTGGAATACACAGTGAACAAAGCAAACCCCACGTACCTCACTTAAACACTCAGGATGCTGTAGCTCTTTGTTATATCCCCTATGGATTTGTTTGTCCTCAAGGTCGAGCTAGAGACAGAAAAGAGTTCCATGTAGAAACCACTATAGTTTGTCTCTGCAAACACCGATGCAGAGTTCTTTCAGCTTCTCTGCAATGCCCCTGTGTTCTCTCAGTATTCCTGTATACTTTGATCACTAGTGGACCCATCAGACTTCCTGCTGCTAATGTATTTGAAGTAAGATTTATTGTGATTTTTTTTTCACTTTGTACTTGTTCCTCAGACTCTTTTTTTTTTTGGCCAGCTTTATGGCACTTTTTTGGAAACATGACTTAGATGGCTGAGTTAGGAAGAGAGCTAGTTTCCATAACTACTTTGATGATGCAAGAGAAAAGCTCTTCCAGGAAGGTAGTTCAGAGCAGGACCTAACTGTAGTATTCTGAAATGCTTTTTTTGGAAGAGCTTCTTGCCATTGCCTTTGTAATGGTGCACCTAACTTAGAATTTTATTTCAGAACACAAGTGTGCTTCTGAGGCACATCTCACTGTTGTCCTCATGTATTGCACTTTGATTTGCTTCGTGTGCTTGGACCTCATGCACCACACTGCTTTTGTAGAAAAGCACTGAGTGTGCTTGACCTTGGAGGAGGATATATAAGATAAATCAGAAGAAAAGTGGGCAAGGGTTTCATTTGGTAACTCATCACTTCATTCTGAAAGGGCAAAGAGAGACTTGAGGAAGTCTGTAAATCCCAGATCTCCCTTAAAAAAACATTGATAAAGTAAACAGTAAGGATAAAACATACAAAATAACCATGCCAAAATCCAGCCAAGTCAAACAAGGTGTGGGGAGGACCTCTGCTCAGTTCTGTTTTATTCTTGTTGAATATTGTTCTGTGTAAACCTGTAGTAACTCTGAGACTAAAACTTGTTTCTGCTTACTGAAGCAAATCCTTTTCTCAAGACCAGTTCCCACTGTACCAAAAATATGTTTTAAGAGAAGATTACAGGCATAAATCCAAATATACAAAGTGTGGTAAAGGCACAGGCTGAAAATAGAAATCTGAGTTGTTTTGGATAGATCTCATTGTCTGGAATTTGGAACTTGTATTCTGGAAAATGGAACTTCCGAGAAAAGTGTCAGTAGTTTGGAAAACAGTTTCTTTTGGATGAGAATGAGGAGTAAAACCTTGGTATTTTCCACAGAAAAAAAAAGAATAGTTTCCAAAGCTCTGTTGCAGGAGAATTGCAATAAGAATGTTTTAATATATCAGCTGCCCACTTGGAAGGCTGACAAAGGTTGTGCCTTCTTGGATACCCTTTTACACACTAGATAGCCTGTCTCTAGTGTGGTAACACAGTCTTTCTTGCCTCCACAATTCCTATGGAGAGTTGCAGAGCTGAAATCAATAAAGATTTTCCAAGAAGGTGAAGAGGCAGCTGCTGTATTAATTTTCCTAACAACAAATTAAAAACCATTTTCTCTGAATTTTTTTATTTTGCAACAAAGGCATTTTTCAGTGGAAAATAATTCTGATGGAAAAATCACAATGGATCTAGTTTGTTGTATCTATTTCAGTTGTTTCTTTGTTGAGTCCCATACTCGGGACAAAAATCTATATTCTTCTGTTGCGTTGTGGATACTGCACATGCTCAGAAATGAATTAGGCTTTCAGACTGGCTAATTTACCTATATTAAAGTTTTCCAATCAGTCTTAACTCTGATGAACAACAGCACTTTCTAGAGAAATGTACTAGCTGTCTGGGTTATTAGAAAGGTCCCAGTGTGGAGGTGTGTATGTGACTGTTACACCTTTCCAGGTCAAGATTTGAATTAATATTGGCAATGATATGTGTGTGTAAGTATATAGCCTAATGAGGACCAAGAGGTTTAAAAGTCACTTTTCCCCAGTTGGGTTTGGTTGGTTGGTGTGTTGGATGTTTTTTTCCCAAATGAAAAATGGTACAGAGATTTAAAAAGATAAAAAAAGGAAATAAAAAATAATGAAGTGGAGCACCAAAAAAATCTGCACCAATAATCTTCCTAGGCCAGCCTGGACGTGCCTTATTTTTCTTCTAAGTTTACCATTGTTAAAAGCAAAAAACCCTAGAAAAATAGAAATCATTAGTAAACTCCAGGAAGCCTTTCTCATTTTGCAGATAGACTTAAGCAATATTCTTTCATAGTTGTGGTGAGGTGTGCAACAAACAAAATACAACTTTTCTCAGCTATGTGGGTTGCTGCAGGAGCCTTCAGACCCAGGGTCCACAGGAGTGGCCAGTACTGCTATTAAAACAACTGAGCTAAGGTCTTGTAATGGGACTGTGTTTTTGCAGAACAGCTATGTATTGAATAATAGCCTAAATGACAATGATAATGTTCTTCTTTGCAGATGTACTAGGGAGCTAAGCAAAAATCATAAAACAATTTGTCATGAACTAAAAACATGCCCCAATTCAATAAATTTATTACTAAATAATTTTAGTTATTATTTTAGAGTGGGTGGTCAAAACCAAAACAACAGAGCAGCACAAGAAGTCATTTCAAAAGAACTAAAAAGACTAAAAATAAAATTTTCAAGCTGTATATTCTTTGTGCAGTCATCTAAGCCAGGGAAAATGAGTGAAGTCATCCATTTCCTAAAGAAATAAAGTCTCACTTTATTGAGATTGCTGCTAAACTTACTTATTAAATTCTTTAAAAACTACTGAGTTACAGAGTAAGAGAATACTTATTTAGCACTGGGTGCCACACAAGTTCCATGACCCAGCATAGTAGGAGCTGAAGAATATGGCCTAAGGCAGAACCAAGATGAGGTATACTTAAGGCTTTATATAAACATTTATAAAAGCTAGCAAACCCTGACACGGTGTCAGGTAGGCTGCTTTGGCCATGGTGGTTCAGAACTATTCCAGGCTAACTGCAAATGGCCGGTCAGCTTCTCTGTTAACCCAGCAAAACCCAGAATTACATGCAGTTGTTATTCCCTAAATCTCAAGCCTGGGTGCGATGTAATGTATGCAAATGTCATTTCCACTAATCATCTAGCTGTAAAAAAACAGTTCTGACTCATGACGTGTGGATGAAGCATCCACTAATAGAGCCAGGAATTTAATGGACAGGCATCTATTCAAACTGAGCAAAGATAAGGGAAAGGCAAGTACTCCACTAATATTTCCATTTTTGTGGAACTAAGCAAGCATAATAGCAATGCTAGTGGTAAAGGCACTGTGAATTCTCACAGTTAAGCACTTGTTTAATTCAGGGCATCTAGACAACACCCTGTCAAGATACGTATTCCCCAGAAGCGACAGAGTGCATCTATTTATTCCCTATTTTTCTCCATGCGATTTCGTTGCTTGTATTCACGTTATTGAAAAGGGAAATGGGACTGAATCTCCTGTGTGTAGCAGCACTGAAGTCAGTCAGACTATACCCACATCAGATCAGAATCTGCTCCATGCTTTTTTCCTGTCAAACAGTCACCCAGTCACCCTGTATTTGGAATTACACACTAAAGAAATTACTGGCCTAGGCCATGCTGACTTGTTTGACTATGAAGCAAGCTTAGCAACTTGGGTAGACAAAGAGTGCAAAATAACTAGCCAGGAGTCTTTTAATGATCAAAACTGTAACAAATTAAACAGGAGGAGGTATAAATTACTATAGGATATTCACAGCCTTGTTAACAGATTTAAAGTGAGATGTGAGCTAAGAAGTGTCACTTTTTGAACAGAAGAGATAATTATTTAAAAAATCTGTATAGCAGTGTACGCAACCAGAGGGAACAAGGACTTTCCTGTAAAATCTGTAATAGAGCCCAGTGACATGTAAAATTTTAGAATTAGAATTGACCATAGGAGACTTCAGTTATATGTTACAAGTTCTACAGCCACAAGCTACATGGGAATAAAGAGCCAATCTTAATCTAACATTTCCTGGTGGGTTGATGACATCTCCAAATCCACAAGGAAATCTCAAGGAGCTGATTTGTAACTTAAGCATGACAATTTAGTACTAGAATACATACTGAAGTAAATTAATAAAGACTTGCATTTGGACTCACCAAGTTAAATTAGATTAGTAAATAGCCTCATAAATTACAAAAGTATTATTAATTTTTAAATGTTCAATATTTAATTTCATTGCATCTGGTGCACTCTGGTCCAGAGGACAGATTTCAATCTGATTAAATTCACTGACAAAAACTCCCATTAAATTAACCTTAAACCCCCATATTCTTGCTGAAAGAAAATTCCTGGTGAAATTGATAAGAGCTTTCACTGATTATTACCTGCCCTTTATAATCTAGCTAAATAACTGAACTGGAAGGTATTCCTGATGATTTTCTTCAATGCTATCAACCATTTTATTCAAAATGACGTATAGTGACTCTTGCATATCATTACCAGTTAATGATGGAAATCCTTCCTAGCACAGTTCTAAAACGATGTAAAGAAAACGCAAACAAAACCCACCGTGCTGTTGGCAGTGCTACTTTGGTTTAGCCTATAAACAAATTTGTTAGCCTACTTGCAGGATACTTCATGAAACATACAAGTGTCCCATTTATCTATGTCCCAATAATAAAATAATAATTCTTTATGTGATTTATGTGCACATTTACAATACTTCACAGTTTTAAAAAATGAGAAAGTCTGTACTTGTCTTCAGTGATGACAGTTCTCTGGTATTTCTCACCCATTGAATTTGGAGAGCTGTGTGATATGAGGGATGTCAGTATCTTCAGTTTTCTTTATTATACGGGATAAGAGACAATCTCAAGGTAGTACCGTGTGCGGTTAGAGAGAGGTAACAAGTCTAGATCTCCTAAGTACCAGTTTAAAAGTTCCGCTCAGTGACCACAGTGAAGTGTGTAAAAGAAGTTTGTTACGTTCATAGGTTGGGTCTGTGCTTCTGTTTTCTGTAAAGGTATTTTCTGTTGCTGCACAGAAGGTACAGGTTATTTTCACTACAGGAATTTCCATCATCCTTTTTAAGAGGCATGGTGGGGGAGGGGTTTGGTTGTTTGGTTTTGGTGTTGTTTCTTTTATTTTGGATTCATAGTAATACAGGTATTTGAAAGAGCAACAAATGTGACTTAATTTTTGTTTTAAAATCAGCCATGTTTTTAAATAAATCATTGTAATTCTTTAATGGATTTACAGATTTTTTTTTTAAAAAAAAGATTTACAGACTTTGGCAGGCTGAACGATAAGATTCTGGATGTGCATGCAGAACCTGGTGAGAGTGATGAGACCAAGTATAGCTGAAAGGTGTACTGGAAAATGAGCTGATATGCACAGTTGTAAACATCCTTCTGGGATCTTCTGGGATTATCTGTTGTGTTCAAAGAAGTGTAACTGGGGATGGGAAAGCTGAACTGGTTCTTTCCTTTCTTTGCCCTGCAGATGGAAAAATGAACAAAGTTAAATGGATTTTGACATGGCCGTTGATATTTGTGCTCTTTTGCACCATTCCAAACTGCAGTAAACCACGGTGGGAGAAGTGTTTTATGATGACATTTGTATTATCCACTCTCTGGATTGCCTTGTTCTCCTACTTTATGGTGTGGATGGTAAGTACATGTAGCAGGACTTCCCACACTGAGTGAAGTACACATCTCAAAATAGATAATAGAACTTTTGTGTATTTGTTAAAGAAAAGCATGTAATTTTAATGCAGCCTCTTCAGCTCATACTCTAATTATTATAATTCTAGCTTTCTGCTGTTCTTTTCTGCCCAGGTAATTGGGCCTTTGCTGTATAGGACCCAATACCGTACAGGAAGGTGCCAGCTTGATTTTCAAGAGAATATGGACATCCACATCCTAATAATAAAAAGGAGTTAAAATTAAAATGTTTAACTCTTGACAGCTGAGACACCTTTAGAAATTTGGCTACAGGGTCTGATACTGAAACATGCATAAAAGGCAGATGGATGGCAAAATTTGAGCTCAGAAGTGGTGAAAAACACTTTGAGTAGACTGGAAAATGCAAGGAAATCCTTCTTAGTGAAGAGTATTGCAGGTATGTTTCCATTTGCCCTAGATCTGTGAGAAGCAGTATGTTGGATGTAGATCTGTAAATTGTTGTCAGTTCAGGAGCACACTTACTTGAAGATTTGATTAAGTTCCTATATTTTCTTTCTTACCCTCTTTCAGTTTCTCAAGTTTATGTTTTCAGTGAGAGAAGAGGCATGAATAGGAAAGGTCCTCAAATAGTTTCTGTGGTGGAAAAATTAGCCATACTTTTGAAGTATAGAAAGTTACCTTTTCTACAGTAAAAGACGGAAAAACAAAAACTTATATATACCTGTAAGTGGAAGATTGGTATGATGTGCTGCTAAAGAATTTATATGGCCATATTTCCTTTTAAAGGAAAATACAGTGAAGAAACCTTCAGCTGGTTTCATAGTGGAATATATATAGTATCACATATACACACTCATATATATACGTACACACACACACACTTTTCTAGTCATGCATATGGAAGAATTTTTATTCATGAGCTTCTTAACCTGCAAAATCTTTTTTGGGTGGAGAACATCTCTATCTTCCTCAAATGTGTCAGGCATTTGTGAACTGCTTTATGTTTCCTCTTGTGGAAGATTGTCTTCTATATACTTTTTGCAGCTTTCTATGTAAGTTTTGCATTGTGAAGTAATCCTCTTAACATAGACTGTGTTGGAGAAGTTCACATGCCAGCCAGTCATTCTGCCTGGCATACTGGTGCCAAAGCCACTCATTTCGTTTCACACAATATGTCCTTTGAAAGGCCACACTCTCTACCTTGGTTCCTTTTGTAGATATCCCCTTCACAAATGAGAGATGTGCTCATGGAGGCTGCAACACAGCTTATTTTAAGAGGCAACCAGACTCGAATACCACATTACCACTTGCAGCAGGAGAATCATGCCCACTCCTCTTTCTGAGTCACAGCCCCTGAGAATAAGGTCTGTGAGCGAGTTCCTAAAATACACCTTTTCTTTGGTGAAGGGTCCAGTTTTCCTCATGTAAGGGACTGGCAAACGTTTTCATGACAACGACGCAGAGCCTTAAAGACTTCCACCCTTAGCAGTCTCAGCAGGGAAGCAGCTGCCTGTCCCTGACTCAGACTTCTCACTCTCAGAAGACTATTTCCTTTTCAGCTGCCTGTTCAGTCTGTTTTCTTGATGTTTTTTCAGCCTTCTTCAGATGTTCCAGCTAAATACAGTTCCCTGTCCTTTCCAAGAGCTCTGCTACAGGCACCAGCCATTCCCTAAGCTCTTTTAAAGCTGCATCTGGACTCTCAGGAGACAGTATAACCAGACCAGGTCCCTTTTAGATTATATCAGAAGTCATGAAAGACAGTGGTTCTTTCTTCATGTGTTGGGATAAACTAAGTTCTTTATATCTCTGCCCCTATGTTACAATATAAATTGGTTGCAGTCCTTTTGAGAATAGAACCAGCAAGAAATTTGCTATTCTTGGGAATAAAAAAGATCCCACAGGTTGGATAATGTCTGGGCTTCTCCTTAAAAGATCAGTATGTCCTGTTAGAAGGACTTTTTGTTTGTTCGTAAGATGTTGAATAATGTGACCCAAAGTACTTTTCACAGGGTTGGTTTTAGGCCGGTTACTTCACAATGATTTAATGAGCAGAAATGGCTAAGTATCCTGAGTCTAATCATGTTAGGGTCCACACCAGAAATCAAAGTTAAGTGTATGCCACAATTGTATTGGAATGAGGAAACTTTCCAAATATGATAGGTTAATCTGTTTTCCTCACTGTTCAGGTGACTGTGATTGGATACACCCTTGGGATACCAGATGTGATCATGGGCATTACTTTCCTAGCTGCAGGAACAAGCGTCCCGGACTGCATGGCCAGTTTAATAGTAGCAAGACAAGGTACTGTGTCTGCTGAAGCATAACTGCAATCTTACACACATGCTCCGTGATTTACTTTCTTCATACACACAAATTCTCAATGCAATTTTATTCTTTTTTTCTTTTATTTTTACTCTTTCGGGGCCTCAGTAAAAGACAGAACACTTTGCTAATTATAGTGAACCAAAAAGTAATCCCTGTTCTGTTCTTTTGCTTCTTGGGACTGGGTACACCCTAGCATTCTTAGCAGGTCATTCAACACTCAGATATCCCATGCACGGTATGCATCAGTCAGGGTAAAAAGATTAAAGTAGTAGACAAAACTGGAATATCAGCTATTAAAAACTGCATTGAAGAATATATGCTGACCAGCACTTGTCCATGTAAAACTTGCATGATTTCTAGAAGACCTCTTGAACCAAAGGAAGTGAAGTGGTTTATGAGGATCGGCAGAAGTGATGTTGCTCCAGGCATACTTCTCATCTAAATGCAAACCTCTTTCCCACTGGGGATATATGAATAGCCACACTGGAAAGGGTTTTAGGTAAATGTCAGCTATGTCCTCATCAGCTTTCCAACTGAAATTGTCAAAGGCTTTCTCATGTATCTTGAAGTCGTGATTAAGTTTCTTTACATTTCATTTTTCCCTTGAGAAATACCCATAGCGATGTCCCTTCCTGGTGTTGAAAAACATTAAACCTGACAGTGTGATCTCCTGTACTGCAGCAGAATAAGAAAAGGTCCTAATTATATTCTTTTCCACTATTCCAATTCCCATAGTCTTTTTTTTTTTTCCAGATGATGAGATCTCCAGCACACATCATTGGGCAAACAAGGGTTCTGAAGTGATAAATGAAGTACTCAAAAGCCCCACCTTTGTAGTCTGAGATAGGAGTAGGCTGTTAAATGTTGCTTGATTGAAAATAATTATATATTTCAAATATTTCATTGTCCAGGTTGTATGATTTGTTGTGTGCAGGAAAATCTCACAAAGAGCAGTAAAAAAAGTATTCAGGATTCTTATGGAACTACCTTCCCACTAAATTAGTTTTCCATATGTAGTACTAAAGTGGACAGATTTTTTACAAAAACAGAAGGAAAACATGTTACATTTTCAAATGAACAGACTGCTTCTTTAGATTAGTTCTTTAGCATTAGGCAAAAATACTGTAACAATTGTTTCCTCTGAAAGTGAAGGTAAGCACTAACTTGGCAAAAAGTGATTCAGTAGGCCAGTGCCTAAGGGAAATCAGCAGAGGCGGAGAAGAATTCTGCTTTCCTCACATCCTTGACATAGGTGCAGAATGAGATGTGAGCCAGTGACGGGCATTAGGAGTAGATTTTGAGTAATGCCTAGGGACTTCACCACCATTCACTCCTTTTTTCCTTTCCTGTAGCATCTTATTGTTCCTGAGGTGAAATCATTGCTGATTAAGCCCTGCAGAAGTGCTTATTATCTTTGACTACCATTAGGTTGGGGTTTTTTCAGGATCACTTTTCATCGTTCACATGAGATAAAGGCCACATGCCACATATTAAATTCAGTAGATAATCTCCAGGTTCCCTGTGGCTGCAGACTACCTAGATCAAGACTTGTTTTTTCATTGGCATTGAACTCAGATAGTGGATGGATACCACACACCCAGTAAAAGTCTCCAAGGCACAAGGAAGATGTAGTTGGAGTGAGCAATTTTTGCATACTTTTTTCAGAAGTCATGCAAAGGTTATGGAAATTGTCTCCCTACCTCAGATACTCTGATCAATGCAAATCATTCCCCTTTGATTTCCTCTAGTACACAGAGTAATGGTTCTATACTTTGTTTTTACCCAAGAGTTGTGTTTTTTTTTCTCTTCAGGCCTTGGTGACATGGCAGTATCCAACACAATAGGGAGCAATGTCTTTGACATTCTGGTGGGCCTTGGCGTTCCATGGGGTTTGCAGACCATGGCGATTGATTATGGATCAGTTGTATGTATACTTAGAAAATCTTTAATTTGTTCTTTTGTGTATTTCAAAAAGATACATCCTAAAAAGAAAACATGCAAATGAAATTTAAAAAAATAAACAACCTGCAGAGCGTGTTATTGGTTGCTAAATAAGGTGTTATTTCTTGGCCAAGGAACAGGGAGTTAAGGAAGCAATTCTCCTTCCACAAGCTGCAATTAATTCCCTGTTTGTCAGCTGGAGTACATTATACTCTATAGCAGAAATATAGTACCATGGGTAACTGTTCATGGCTCTGTCATTTTCTTACTACTACACAGCTTCAAGCACACCTGTCTGTCTCCCTATACCTTGCTATTTTTGTCTGTAAAATGAGAATAACAGCGTATCTCTCTCTCCTGAGACTCTTTTAACATAAAATCCATTATAAATGTTGATTTTATTTTTTTTTACAGAAGTGGGATTACTTATACATTTATTTTGATTCCTTAATCTTCGTGTTCTTCATTATGTTAAATCTGTCATGGATTGGCATAGTTTAAAATGTGTAAGTCAGTCACTATTCAAAACAGGACGCGGACCATATATCAGTAAATTGATTTCTGATCTGCACAGCACAGGTATATGCTGAGCATTTTGAAGGTCTCTTCTAATTCCCACAGGTTAAGATAAACAGCAAAGGACTGGTCTACTCAGTTGCACTTTTGCTAGGATCAGTGGCACTTACTGTAAGTATCTGAGTGTCTCCCCATGTATTCCAATTGCAAAATACTTACTAGGTATCTACACGTTATAGAAGGATAAAATGGAAATAAGTCTTATTCCCAAAGCATTGGTTCTTGTCAAGTATCATTCTTCTAGCAATGCCATGAGTTTAAAAGCTCCCATTGTCCTCAGTGAGCCTCAGTGTCCTCAGGGACCTCAGTGTCGGCCCCATTGGTTTCAGTGGCAGTGTTCAAATTGTGGGATCCAATGGTACTTCTGTGCTCCTGTGTCCAGCTACATACCCCAGGCCTGTCTCTGCTTTATGTTGGAACAAGACCCAGGTATGCATCATCACCCTTCGCCCTTGTCTCTGATTCCCAAAACCAGCCTGGACTAATCAAGTGCTGTAGCTAAAACTCTTAATGAAGACTAGTCTGTAACGACTGTGAACCTCAGGACTTTGAATAGGCATGCTAAATGTCAGTCAGCATAAGACAGTTGTAACACATGACTTGTTAAGGTGAAACAATAACTCTGTTTCAAAAGTCAATTTTGCTGGTACTTAAGGTCTGCTCCTGCTGACTCCCAGGGAACCTCTGTGGGAAGAATCAAATCCCAAAGGTATAAAAATATCCACTGTATTAACATCTTTCACTCATTGCCTGCGGAGGCTCAGTAGAGGAGGGGATCATCACTGGAGATTTCACACTGTTGCATGACTATGTCCTATAAAACTCCACATCACCTGTGCACGACTTCAGTGTTAGAATGACCAGGGCTGTTCACTCTGCCACTAACTTCCTAATGCACCTGATACTTAAGCTCTGGGAGCCTGTTCTCTTCTTGTCTTACCCCAGTTCTGCCATGCTGCACAGTGTCTGTGAAAGAAAAAACAAATGTTCTGTAGACATTTGTATGTGATGTTGCTGCATGCATATTGGTAATCAGCACTTTGGAAAAAAATGGGAGGATTATGCAGATGTGCTGCTATGCTAGCCGGTCATGCTTTTCTGAAAAGAGTCTCTTCATAGAAGAAGCTGTATCACCTAGGTTTGAAGGATCTGGTATTGTCTCATTTGTTCTGCTGGATGCCATGATTTGCACAGACCCTCCCAGCAAAACTCAGTGGAAAGTTTTGAGCAAAAGGAACAATAATTCACAGGCACTCAACACGCTGAAAATAAGTGCCTTCATGAGGACTTCATTGCTTTGCTACCTATAACTTGTAATTCCCCTTAGTTCTGGAGCTGAGCAGAACTTCAAAGAAAGCACCTCTTCTGAAGTGGTTGAAAGAATAAACATTAGGTGCTGGTGTACTGCTGGGACATAAGGATCTGTCGGGGAACACTGGAGGGAGAGACATTCATGTAGTTCATGTAGTTCAGTGCAGTGCTTTAGATCATACTGAATCAAGGAATAACTGCTGCATGACTAAAATGTGCCCCATGTAGTGAAAATGCACCACAGACTGAAACAAGACACCTAAGTGTCTGTTTCTCAGTTACATAAAAAACTTGTGAAGGTGCTTCGAAGTGGGTTCATTTAGTATTTTGTAAAAGGATCTTGCGACAGCTGAGTCAGGCCAGAGTCTGAATTCTTAGTTTGGGCTTTTACATGCATTTTCTTGTTCAGAAAGACATATGTTGCTTTTTTGATCTTTAAAATACTGAGAATATGTTTTTATCTTCGTTGAGGATCTCTCAATTCAAAAGACACTCATTTTTAGTTTATAATAGTTGTTCCCAAAAGTCTCCTTTGGGCTTAATTAACTAACACTTTGTTTGCTTGCAGGTGTTTGGGATCCATGTAAATAAGTGGAAACTTGACAGGAAATTAGGCATCTACGTGTTGTTTCTTTATGGTATTTTCCTGTGTTTCTCTATATTGATAGAGTTTAATGTCTTCACCTTTGTCAACTTCCCTATGTGCCGAGAAGAGCTTTAAAGCACTACAAGGAGAGACACTGAAATTTTTCTGATTACGATTACACGTGCTGTAAATGACAGGAGGCATTTCACATTTCTTCCTTCTTTCCATCAGTAATTCGAGCGTTGTTCCTGCTTCATCAGCTAACAAGCACTTTTACCTGTGTGGAAAGAAAGCATATCTTTCTTTTAACATGCTAGCTCGAGGCAACCAAAGCATTTTCCTCCTCCTCTTTGGATATTGCTGCTCAGTCATGAGGCTGTGTGGATCTTATGCAGAACTCTAAAATGACCCATTTCTGGGACATTCTGTTGTGGTTTTCCTTCTCCTTTTGCAGACAATCAACCATCACCACCAAGGTTAGCAAGAGGATGGGAGAAAATTCATTATAGTTCTTTTGGTTTTGACATTTACTTTACATGGAAGGATGAAAGGCAAGTTCAGAACTTTTTGTGGCTCAGTCAAGATATCTCAACTACAGGACCAGAAAGTCCAAGGCACATATCACGGCATGTACTGTTGAGGACATCATTTCCGCCTTCAGGTGCTCTGCTAATAGAGGAACTGCACTGACAGTTTTTGATGGCAGTGTTGAATATTTACCATTCTTTTCAATGAATATGAACAATGTGGCAGAGAAAGAAGAGGAAATGGTTCTATGTTGTATCACTTGTGATGATGCACACTAAAAGTCAGAGTTATCTGCATACTGAAGAAGAGAATTACATGCAGAAATACATACTTGAAAAATATGTTTTATCATTAGTGAGGAATGCTGTATACACAAATATAAATTAACATTTGTGGAATATTACACCACAAGAAAAACTTTGCATTGGCCGTTGTAAGCCCATTGTGTAAATTTAGAAGAAACTAAACAAATAAACTATAACTGGGTGCTCAGTAACCATCAGTTTTGTCATCAGCTGAGAGTAGTATCTGAACATAATCCAGACTTTCTGACAACAAAACCCACCATGATCATGATTTGATTTGCTTGGTGGGAGGAAGAAGCTTATTTCATCGGTGAAGAAGCTGGTGTTTTCTTCTTCATGTTTTATTTATTCCCAGAAGCTTAATGAAGATGAATGTCTGACACAAAGCAGTGCAGTTAGACAAAAGCAAGTCTGTCAAGAGAATATGGTCCTTGATTTGATTGCATGCAAGTTTTGAAGCATGATACACTTCTTTGTAAACCCCAGCAGAAGCCAGGTTTCTATATCCTTTCCACCAGCATAAATCTGTTAAAAGAAATTGCTCTGGATGTAATTGACAGCAAGATCTGCCCAGAGTATTAAAAATAATGGGTAACATTCCACATTGTAGCAGTCATATGAATGCAAATCACTGAGACAGCGTATTTTCAAATGCTACTAAACTTCAAAAATGTTAAAGCTGTATGTGAATGATCACATAAAGTTTCTGAAGAAGCACAGTTAACTTTATACATAGATTTTTAAAATTTTTTAATGTTTATAAACCAAAACAAATCTATCAACTAACAGCCGATGCATTTTTAAATATATTAATATTTTCGACTTAAGATTATGTATTAAAAAAATCCCATTATTGTGTCAATGAAACCATACTACAAAACCTTATCAAACAAGCACTTACTAAGAAAGTTCCTTATTTTGACATATATGACAAATAATTATGTTTAGCCATCTCACATGCAGAATACTGTTTACACCAGGCAATGTGTTTACAACTAAGGCTATTTTAAAAACTATTTTCCTATAAATTAAGGAGTGTGTTCTGCTGGTGAATTTTTTTAGGAATTGGATACTTGCAATGTAATCTTAAGGAAAAAAGAGCACTGTATTTGTTACTTGCTTTATATTTTGCTACAAATGTCAGTATTGATATCCATTTAGGGTTTTTCACCTTAATTAAGTAGTTATGTAATTAAACTAGCCAGTCCTAAGGATGGCAACAAATACAGCATTATTAAAATGCTTTATTCAGTAGGCAAGCGTGACAGAAACACATTTGATCTCAAGTATGCTGGTGACCCCGTTTCCAGGCGTTCAAGACATTTTTCCTGTAGTGTAAAGCTGAGGGGATGGAATTCATGTTCATCTTTATGAGTCTTGTGTTGCAGAAAGGCTGTGAACATGCAGCATACTGCTGCACCACT
Source organism: Falco peregrinus (assembly GCF_023634155.1). Taxonomy (NCBI): domain Eukaryota; kingdom Metazoa; phylum Chordata; class Aves; order Falconiformes; family Falconidae; genus Falco; species Falco peregrinus. The sequence continues at coordinate 88,470,488 of NC_073721.1, forward strand.
GTAGGATCATCCTTCTCTAGTCTTACTCTCTTCCCTGATATCTTTCAGGAGGACAGTTTGCTGCTGAAAATCTTGTGATGGCTTAGATACAAGGCTGAAAGGAGCAGAGAGAGGGGCTGAGTAAATGGTTTTTTTCCTGTGTATTGCTGTTGGTTAGGCTTGGAGAACTAGCTGTCTCCAAGCAAACATTTGCTCTTCTGTGCACCGGTCAGGCAGCTCAGATGGCTTTACACTGTAGAAGAGTAATTCCAAAATCTAGTTTTGAATGCCTAGTGATCGGCTGAGTTGAGAGTGATGAGGGCATCAATGTTTACAGTGCCAGGACTAGCAAATTGTACTGTACCTTCGTATTTCTGAGCCAGGCTACTTTAGAAGACATGGGGTACCAATTTGTTCTGTAGCAGCTGATCTCCAGCCCAAATATGCATGAAATTGTGTTTGCTAATGCCATCAATCCTTCAGACATCATTTAGAATTATTCTGCCTAGACTGAGTATCACATGCTCCAGAAAACCAGTGTTCTGTTATAGCAAGAGACAGTCTCAGAAGGTAATGCTGACCTTAAATCACATGGCCTGGCCTGTCATCTGTAGCCTTCCCTAAAACATAGACCCACTTCACAACAACTTACGGTGAATTCTAATGCTGCATTTCATGAGGTGGACTCATATGCATCTTCTGCTATGAGACAGGTTTACCTGTCTAGCCATGCTTACCATTATAAATAACATTAGTCAGAATTTCCTCTGACACCACCACATGACCAGGGATGTATTGTTTGCCAAAGAATTATTGGATGCTGTATCAGGGCCTTGATGACACATAATCTCATGACGTAGTTTAGAGTCCCTATGTAGTTGTTATCCGTATGCTAAAATAAATAAAGATGGTAGTTACAGACCAAGTGATGCAGATAAACGGAATGGTCCGAGAAAGATCCAATTAACAAATTGTTGTATGTCAGATTAACCCACATCAGAATGTATCAGTAATTCAGGAGGCTATTACCAAGTGATAGCGGACTAGTGCCTTTCATGTGTATACAAAAAAAATAATTTGCTCGTGTGGTCAGGAAACCACTACAAATTTTGTCATTTTCCAGTCAAGAAAAGAAGTGATTTGTGCTTGGCTCTCTGCAGTTAGTACAGTTCTATATTGCAGCTGTTCAGATTGTGTCTGTTAGATTGTGTAGCCATGTTGTTGTAGTAACCATTGCAAAAGTTAGCTGGCTGAGTTTGGAATGCGTGTCACTATGTTGTGTAAGTTAATGTTTAGCTGAAGAGTGAAAAGAAAGCTGGTGGATGTGAGAGGGAAAACTGTTACTGTGATCTGAAAATTGCCAGCATGCTAACACTGAAAAGTAATACAACTCAGAAAAAGATATCCCATATCCAGCAAAGCTTAAGTTCAGTAGGGTTGATTCCATGCTTTAAAGCTAAGCATATATCCAAGTGCCTTGCTGGACTGTGTTCTAAGGTGACAGTGGAGCATGGTTTCTGGTTTTTCTGTCATATTCAGATCTTCTCATATTGTATTGGTTTTGCAGTCTGAAGATTTTATTTATTTCTCAAATTAAAAGTTTTGGCCAGAATCTGTGGACTTCTGCTCTGCTGATACCACTTTGGATTTCCACTCTTGTAAATAAGAGAATGGGTTTCTTGTCTCAGACTTCAAAACTGTGCATCTGCCGTGGTGTATGAGCAGGATCAAAACTGAATTACAGCTGGCCAAGGAGAGCTTTTAGCAGCTCTTCTCTGCTGCAGTTCCACTGGAGTAGCACAGTCCCACATAGACCCACAGGGTGCAACCCTGATTGTAGTGAGCAAGTGGGAACGTTTCCATTGAGTTCAGCAGTGTTTGATTACATTTATTACCATAACGATTGTACTGCATTATAAAGTATTGCCTGAGTAAAGATTTCAGGCTCAGGGTCTACAGGTCTAAATCTAAAAAGCTACAGTTATGGTTATCTTAATTAATATTTGATGATCTAAGGGCTGCTCTCTGGGCTGAAGTCTAGCCTAGGAGAACACCTCAAGTCTTCCCAACAGGTACAGCATAGTCAATCATCTTACTCCTGGCTCAGTCATTGGCGTGCCAATTTTATTTAATTTTTATTTGCTTGCTGCAGCAGTAACAAACATCTAATTAATTTGTCGTTTTAGATTATATTTGTAAACATTCTGTCAACGTGTAAACAAATAGAAAAGTTCTTTACTAGTCTAATACTTGGCAATTATAGGGAAGATTCTATTCTGTCTTTTATTTCCTTTGTGACTGTGCTTTAATTACACATACTTGTTTCTGTTATGTGTTTGCTCTAGTTGCACAAATCCCTCATGAGTTTTGTTGTCTTCCTTTCTTGGATTTTTTGCAATTGTAATGCCATTTATTTGCATCCTACAGTTAGATGGTTTTGGTAGAGTACTTTAAGCTGTGTAAATACAGGCTGATATTCATGCCAAGGAAAGATTGGACCTAATTTAACATGAAAAAGACACTAAAATAACACTGATAGCCAGGTGAAACCAAAGAATCTTTCTCATTGAAATGTATCACCTTTGAGCATAATGTTATGTCATTGCAAGCCTCAGATCTCACAGTTATTTGTGTTTAAGCACTCAGAAGGAAAAATCTGCAGCATGCATTTACTACACAATTTCCCTTCTATTTTTTGAGAGTCTGAACTCCAGATTTTTCATTTTGTTGGGTAGTAGATTTATATGATGGTTACCTAGGTAATTGACAGCATTTAGTTCCAGCAATTCTGTACCAAACCCTTTATTATTCCCTTGAACTATTTAGAAAACTGTATGCAAGTGATCAGTGTTCTGCTGAAGAATGTTGTTCAACTGACATGTGCATTCCAGTTTCTGACCTACTGTGTACATGTTTAAAAACCTCCTTTTGAATAATTTAAGTATACACTTTTCTCACATTTCCCCCCGTGTGGGGTCCTGATATTTTCTCTCCAGAGAAAGCTGTGAAATCCTATACATCCCTGTCCTGAAATGTGAGATACGTGTAGCAGCTTCTCCGCAGGCTGAGATGTGTAGTGATTGTGGCAATTTGTACATCACCTTGTTCTGCTTGCTTGCTACCATACTTCTGACATACAGTGCACTGTCTGAAAGAAATGAATGATTATGGGAAATTAATGCCATTTGGATATTTTCTTACAAGAATTACCAGTCTGATTTTAATTCCATTTGTTTTTCTTTTTTACTTGCACGAAGAATGTAAGCAATCATTGCCATCTTATTACTGAGATGATCTTGGTAAACTTGAAAGACAAATATAAAGGTTGATTTATAGCAATAGGGAATTGTAACAAAATCTAAAGGTATCAGAAAATATCAAAACCAGACAGATATAATCTCTAGAAAGACTAATACCAACCGAGATGCTTCCTTTCAGAAAGTTTTTTCAGCAGGATTATGGCCTTCATTCATATACCAGTTGTGTATGCAATCAACACTTGTAAATCTGCTTCCCCAGCAGCATCTATGTTTCAAATGGCTGAAAGTGCGGCAAAGTTATGGCCAAATTCTTGCCTTCACATTTTTGGGAGTGGTGCCAGTGATCATTAATATCCTGATAGTTGGCACAAATATGTATCCATGGAACTGAGAGTAGAATTTGGCTCCCGCTATCTTCTCCGTTGCACGAAAGTATTTGAAATCATTTATGATCACTGAAATAACTTCCGAACCTTTTAAAACTCCCTGTGTTTCATATTTGCAGGCATTTGCAGTGCACCCTTAGGAGGTGCAATACCTCTTTAAATATTATTAAAACTTTCTAGAACTGCTTACTTTGAAAACAGAAAGGGATGGGTTTGTAAACTGTAAATAACAGAAATCTATTTATCTTGTTATTTATTTTTTCAATGACTGTGACCTTATGCACTGTGAATGCTCTGTGATATGGGGTCCTTTGTACAGATAAATATGTCATGAAATCCAAATGGATTTAATGTGATAATTTGTTACAAAATGTTGGCATGATATTTGATTATTTTTGTTGTGAAAATTTTAAAAAATAGTTAATTCAGCATTTATAAAAGATTATAGCAGTCAGTATTGTAATGCACTACATAAAAATATGTACACTATCAATAAATTATATAAACAACGACAGTGTTTGCTGTTTTTTTCCCAGATGATGAGAACCTGTGAAACTGTCTCATATTTATTGTTGAAAATCTAAAATTTCAGGACCCAGCTAGGATATGTACCTGCACTTTCTTGGTGAAATCTGGACTCTGCTGAACTGAATGATGGAAGGCCCATATTTTCATCTATTCCAGGGAATATCACCTGGATCAAGGCATTATTCAGGGTGAGTTAAAAGTATCAGTTTTATTCACAGCAATTCTTAAACACATTATCTGCGTTTTGGGACTAGAAATGTGTGATTTGCTGAGAACACAGTTTGCTATGCTGAGGTGCTGATCCAGAAGCGTATGGCTGTCTCGGAAACATCCTGATCAAGGGTATTTTGGCTGCTTTATCCCATGGTATAGTGGTATCCAGCAGGTTCACGCTGAGTACTGGATGCTGACTGGAGGGGATGGAAGCAAGGTGCAAAATCCACATAGTACCACCTCCACAGTTACCTAGGCTCTGGAGATACTGCGAATAGAAGGAACAATTCCTCTTACCCTTGGTTGCCCATTTCCCAGATCCCTGTAGTCCACCTCAGGGTCTATGATGACTTCTGGTATATGTACATAGTCTCTGGTACAGTCTGTTCTGGGCTGACAAAAAGCTTTTAAATGCAGTTCTTGGAACAAGGAGAGCGAAGAGTTAACTTCATCTCATGTGCTGGTGTATTAACAATTTCATTAGACAGGAGTCTTTTGATGAATACTCCTAGTCAGTTTACTACCAGGAGATGCAAGTTAAAACAAAGCTTGACCTTACTTTTCTTAACCACAATGCATGCTTTTGGAATACCAGTTGCTGTATAAACCTGTCATTAGCTACTGTGGTTTTAGTGCACCTACAGAAGAGCCCTAGTGAAGTGGAGAAAAGGGATATCCTGCATTCTTTGACTTTTATGTAAGGGTTCATTCTTTGGTGTATGCTAGGCTGAATTTTTCTAAGCTGGGGAGAGGAAAAGATTCCTTCTTACACACAGAATTAACTTTTAAAAATCAAAATCTGAACGTGGAAAGTACCTCTTCTAATCCCCCATAGGTCTGACATGATGACCCATCATGATCTGTTATGTAATAGCCTCTATAAAAGGCACATAATCTATGGATTAGTGGCACAATAGGCATGACAATTCCTACAGGCTTTTATCATATCATATTATTGATGCAGCTGCTTCCTACTGTATGGAAAGCAGAACCCTCGTGTAATCTGTGCATATGCTGAAAGCGCTTTATTATGGCCAAAGTGCTCATTGTACTTAAGGGCTTCCCCCATAAGCCATTCTTAAACATTTCCAACTCAGCTGCATAAAAATACAAAAAAAAGAGCTGCAACATGCTGTGCCTTAAGATGGAAAGGGTGAATCAGTCCTAGAAAAGACAAGAATTCCACTGGATCTATCAGAGAGAAGCAGCATTTTGCAGTAACTGGATGTTATTTTGTCATTTAGCTTTTGTATAATTGTTTACTTCCAAAGCCTGATAATAGTTAGATAATAAACAGTGTCATATTCCAAACCTGTCAAATCTCTGGCTTAAAAAAACACCCAGCAAAGCTCAGACAAAATTTCTTATGTTAAAATTTATCTTAATTTTCATATTTTAAATATTTTACAGAAATATGTAACTATGTTGCAGAAATACTAAATATTTTGCAGAAAAATATGAGATTTTTTCATCAAATTTATTCAGTATCTTGAACAAAACTGATTTCAAGACTTGAAATTTCTGAAACTCTACGTTCTTTAAATTTCAAATAGTGTGAAAGATTGCACAAAAAAAAAGAGCTTCTTAAATCACATGAAACGGAAATAGCACCACAATACTGGATTTTGGTATTCTGTATTGCCATTTTTTTCCTGTGTCTTTTTAATAGTTCTAGTCCTTTTGTTTCTTCTTCCCCAACAACATCTTTGGAAATGCCTAACACTCTCTGAAAACTGATGTTCTGCATTTGCGAAGTCTTTGGCTAGGATGGCTGCATATTTGTGTGAACACAGATTTCCCCCATCTGTGCAGAGCAGCACACCTTTACAGTTTTTTGTCTCCGCAATCTTATTTTCCAGCCATACAAGGGTAAATTCTGAGTGGGCCTGGACGCTGTCGAATTGCAGTGGAGGGAAACAAAAACCCTGGGGGTACAGCTGGATTTGTGTCATGCATCTAGGAGACTGTTCTTGTGCCAGTACCCAAGGTGCATTTCAAAGGTGCCCAGCTGTGATCAAATCTAGAGCATGTGTTTTTCTTGGACCTCTGTGCCCAGATCCAACAGAAGGATTCAGAGCTGAGATCTGACAAGCCTGGAGTTCAAGACAAGTGAATCTCAGCCAACCAGTTTGTGTAAGCAGGCTAAATTCTTCATTGAATGAGTTCATCATCAGAAAATGACTATACGAGTTAGAGTGAGGAGCGCCTTAATTTAATAGAAAAGAGCATTATGAGATACAGTAGCTGAAAATTTAGAACTAGACAAGTCAAGGCAAAAAATCAGGTGTGAATTTAAGTAGTGTCAACGATTAAGCACTAAGACACCTTACATAGAAGGGTGGTAAATTTTCCATCATGCAGCCTTTCAGTCAGGCTTTTTGACTTTCTAAGAGCAATCCATCTAAAAGCCTGAAGAGAAGTTTTCTAATGTCAACAGAAGTTACAGGCTTGATCAAAAAAATGTGGTGAAAAGTTTGTCTTGTGTTACACAGAAGGTGTGGCTTGACGATTGTAAAGGTACCTCTGACTTTCCCTAACAGTGCCAGGAGAACCAGGAGAATTGGCTCTATGTTCTACACTGTGATTTATTTTCCCTCGTCCCAATACACTGGTAGCTGCCTGGCATTTGCATTTCCACTGTGGGCTGTATAGCAGTCTGCTTACTCTTAGAAGCTGAGAAATGCCTTCTAAAGATAAAAGGGGCAAAAAGTTACCTTTGTCTTCTTCTCTGCAATTTCTCCATGCAATTTCTTTTCTCTGCCTCTGCTTCGTACTTCTGCCTTATTTTTTTCATTATGGATTCTCCTAACATCAAATATTTCCAGAACAATAGGGCTGCCAAACAGGAGTGCCACCAGCCCTGTCTAACAGTGCATCTGTCAGTCCACAGCTTCCACAGCTGGTCTGCATTCAGTCAGGTTTCCAGTACAGCAAACACTACTTGACCACTTAACTCCAGGTCAAATGTGCTCTGAGACTGACTGGAGCTTCACAGCATGGACAGCTGTGCATTTACTAGCAATCTTACAACATTATCATTAGCTTTTACTTTAACCGGGAAATTTTTTTTGCAAAGCTGTCTTCTGCCAGTGTTAGACATTTCGTTTTCTCAGGTCCTATGTAAATATAAAGGTTTCCAAGCTCCATCTGGATCCAGTTACTCAAGCAACAGAAATACACATGCTTCAGGAATTTGCAGAGGGAGACTTAATGCTTTGCTGCCTTATAAAATCCTTTACAAAGTTCACCATGCTGTGTTGCCTTCTGATATACCTGTAGTCTGTAAAACAATTTCCCCCAAAACCTGAGATAGAGAAGCAAATATGCTGACAGTCTCAGGTCGTTCTTTCTAATAAGGTTAACCTGCCTTTGCTACTAAATATGGCTTTATAACGCATGCACGCACGCACACACACACACACCCACACCCCTGACCACCAAAGACTGCCTCTTCCTGAAATCCCCCGTTCATATAAATACAGGAAGTAGAAATAAGTGAGGCTAAAATCAGGTCTTCTTGGTAGTTTGCTTTCATTTCAGTGCTTGTTTAGTCCTCTGCCCTCTGATACTACTGAGCCTGAAGCTGGTTTTAAACATCCTCCCCCTGCTGCCCCTTGAAATATCATCTTCAGTACAAAACCTAAGGATGTGGAGGTTCTGCTCAGCGATGGAAAGGAACTGCTTTCTTTACCAAGGAACTCTAAAGCCACTGTGAAACAGAAAGTGTCTTAAAGTTTACTGTAATGATGAAAACATCAGCAGGAGACAAGGAAGCCAGGGATGACTCAGGGTAAGTCCTGAATCTTTAGTGACTGCTCATTTTTAGTAGCTGTCGCTTTCCTTTTCCTACTTAACAAAGAGTTCTCGACTGCATTTACTAGCTGGCTGCTGAGTTATCAGCTACACAATCACAATGGTGTGGCATGATTGTTCTGTAATTTACAGTATTTCCTTTAGCTAACATGTTCCAGCTGAAAATAAACTGCAATACCTTTATTTAGCTTGAATCTTAGCTGTTTAGGGAAGAAGGAGGATGAATTCCAAGCTGCAGTTTAGGGCAAAGGACAGAATAAGGGAAGTTTCTGCTTTTGGAAACTTGACAAATCTTTTCTGGGAGGCTTGCTTTGTTTCTACTGAAATGCTGAGAAGTAGATAAGGGCTCGTCCCTGTGAGCTGATGCTCATTCCAGCTCCAGCATGCTAAAGTATGCACAGACTCCCGGACTTCAAATGTGCTTTCTCTTAAGAAAAGGCTTCAAGCTTTCCTTACTCCTAGTCAACAGACTCGGCACCTTGCAGGATCAAGCCCCAGTAAAATATCGTAGGAGAGAAAATGGGTTTTGATTGGGAGGACAATCAGCTGCTGGGATTTTAGGATCAGGATGGAATCTGCCTGAGGCTCAGTTGTACCATAAAGCCCATGCTGAAGCTGAGAGTTCCTATTTCCTGCTGAAAACAATTGGGGGGAAATTACATAGCTGCTGAAACCTTTGGTCACTCCCCTTGGACAAACATAATACCAGATACTGAGAGTGATTCTTACCTGTCTGACACACTTAGGCAGGCAGTTTCCCACAAATAAAAGCTCCCGGATGTGTCTGTGATGGGTGCAAGTGGAAGAAGCTGTGTAGGTGGATAGATATAGGATACTTGCATTTTCAGGCACTGTGTTGCAAGTCAGTCCCCTTTGACTTGGAGCACAATCAAAAAGGGGATAAAATTGCTGCTGGACAGGCCAGTGTGCTATAGTTTCACCATATCACCATTCCTGTTGATGGAGGGAGAACCCTGCATTACAACTGTCGCTGCTTTTGCCTTGTTCAGTTGTTTACATCAAGTGGAACAGCGACACTTCTGTTCCAAGATACAATTCTTCAGTTCCACTTAATGTTAAACACTGAGGGACAAAGATCACACAGCCATAAGGAAAAAAAGAAAGAATCCAATCCCTGTAAACCAGAGAGAGGACCTTATTATATGGTAATCCAAAGAATTTGCACTTTGCAGCTATTTCCTGCATTTGTGATAGTTAAGATGACAAGTACTGAGAAATGGAAAGATTTATACTGTTCATCTCTTTCTCCGCTTGTCTAAAAAGCCACATTCTTGCAAAGGTTTGCTTTCAGTTTGGAGTTGCAGGAGTAAGCAGACAAGCCATAGACCCTAGATTTGGACCAATCAAGTGGTTGCAAGAATAGTTTATGAGCATCTGAACAATTTAACAGAATGGCCTTTTATTTCATTAACTGATTGTGTTAATTTTCAATCTGTCTCCTACTCATAAAAAGGAACTTAGTTGTTCAAAAAATCTGTTTTAACTCTGTTTATATGCCACAACATTGCTGAAGAGTCTCAAAATTACACTTCAGCATGCCTACCTTGTGGCCTCCAACACACGACAGAATTAGAAATGTGTCTAAGGGTTGTTTAGCTAATTTCCTGTTATGGTCACATTGAATTAGGTACCAATTTTACAGTGTATGTATAGATAAAATTTGGTAGCTTTCAAAAGAGGTGGTAACATAAGGCAAGCTGCTGATGGACAATTACCTGATTTTAAAATTCTGTGCTGATTTTAAAATTCTGTGCCGATTTTAAAATTCTGTCCTGATTTGTACCTGATTTTAAAATTCCATGCAAAAAAATCACATGAGGAATTGCTGAGATTGCACCTTCATTCATTATTAATTAAATGGGAAAGCTTACTTACATGCACAGAAACTATGACAATGCAAATTATTATAAAAGTACCCTAGCAACTTTGAAAAGTATCTATCCATCCATTCCTAGTAATGACTGAAGGGTCTATTCTGCCTGTAACAAATCAATAAGGAGGTTTTGCTGACTTACACCTCTGAAATGGCAGAAAGACAGTGGGGAGAAATCTGCCTCCAGAATTAGTAGCTCCTCAGAGAGGAATGTGGAGAGAAGAGTAGCTAGGGGCTGGAGAGAAATCAATCTAATCAAATTCTTCCAAAATGGGTTGGGAGAGGAACAGGGAAATTTAACCAGTAATTCTGACCTAGAGTCAGGCTAACTCCAAGGAACATTAGTAAGTGGTGAGATCACAAAACATCTGGAGAAATGTGAGCTGATTGAGCCTGGTGACCATGGTTTCATGAAAAGGTATATGCCTTCATTCCAGCATCTGGCAAATGTATGGAGGGGATGATGAGGAGAGCAGACAGGAGCTGAGACAGAGCCATAATATGCAAATATTAAATAGTCCTTTGAGAAATAATGGCTGGTTCAGGTAGCTGGGGTGGCTTACAGTGGTTCTCATTTCCGGGGCACTAGGCTGCCTAATGAAGTAATGATCATGCATCTTTTCAGTTACATGTCTTTTTGACAGAAAAAGCATCATCACAGTTGACAGATTTAATGAGATGTATGTAGTAGTCGTAAAGAGGTCAAGAGTAATCTGGAAATGGAACAACTCTCGTAGATTCAGAGATTTTAGCTTCAAAGGGGACTATCGTGATTGTCTAGTCTGATCTCCTGTGCAGAGGTAAGTACCCCGTCAAGCTCGTGACTTCTACTGGAATGGGAGCTTTTAGATACTGTTGGCCATAAAGGCTTTCTTTTCTTAAACTTTTCTACCCAGGCTACCTATCTGCCTCTGCAGTGGGGTGTAGAGGAATGCAGGCAGTGGGTTGATTAGCATTGATAACATGCAGCTGTGGCCTTGCTTCGAAGGCAGTGGGTTGGTTGACATGGACCATGTGCAGCTGTAGCTCGTTCTGTGAAGTCGTCAAATAGCCCTGAGGAGTGTGGGATGGGTGGTCTGATGGAGGAGCAGTGTGGTCTGACCTCTGGAGGAAGGTGAAGCAGCATGGACAGTAGAATCTGACGGATGGTAAAGGCCTTGTTGCAGCCTGATAGTTTGTTTGTGCTGCAACAATTGGTGCCCTGTGTGAGGCTGAGTTGGACTCCAACTGCAACAGCTGGTGCCTAACATAGCTGAGACAAGCGGGAGAACCTGCGACCCATAACAGACGCTGTGAGGGGTGAGCTGTTGACAACTAATCAATATGGGTGTATTGGAATATTTGTTGTCCATCTTAACTCAAATTGCAACTTTTGGTGCCCGATGTAGATGGGTGCAGAAGAAGAAAATTCTGTTAACAATGCTTATAGATATATTTGAAAAAAGTAGTATAAAGTATAACAAGAAGGCGATAAGAACTTTGCTAGTATGGTGCAAAGTAAATGATGTACTAGTTACGCCGGAAAATGTCTCATGCGTTCAGACATGGCAAAATGCTGGAAAATTACTTTTTGAGGCTGCCTCAAGGGGAGACAAAATTGCTACAGCGTCATTAACAACATGGAGATTGATCATAGATTCTCTAGAACAATCAGAAGTGGACAGAGAGACAAACCCTATATTAACAATGCTAATCAACTCACTGCCTTCATTCCTGTACAGTGGGGTAAATAAATCTAATACCAATATTTACAGATTCCAACCAAGAAAATTATTTTTCAAAATTCTTTAAGAGCCTTCCTTTCTAATGGACTTAATGTAAGCTTACTTAAATCAGTAGAACAAGTCCCATTTGCCTCAGGAGGTCTTGGGCCCAATGCAAAGTATTGCTCAAATAAAACCTCAGCCTAGAACATGTGAGATGTGGTGTTTAAGTGAGGAAGGAACAGTTCAGGCAGCAGGAAACAAAGCAGTGTCATCAAATCTCTCTGCTGTCTCTCAAGCTTTGATAATGGGTACACTTTCCAGTCCTCAGGGATGGTCCTTCTCTGGAAGGAGGCATCTGTGCTCAACATGCGTTGCACCAAGTTTGGGTTATTACTGTAAAGATACAAAGAAGGAGTTACTCTCCAAAGATACCCGAATTTGGTACATCCAGAGAAGAGACATAAAATCTGAAATTCCTTTAACGGAAAAATGTATTTACAACCACACTGACTTGTCATATGACCTTTCCAGTGCTTCTCAGTATATGAGTACTCACCAAACGTAGCGGATGCTTTGAGCCTGTTGTGCAGTGATACTGGTGGTAGCACAGAAGGCAACTGTTCCTTTGTTTGCTAGAGGTTTGACCACACTGGCAATATCGCCCCTGAGCAGGGAGCTCCTCATCGTTACAGACAAATCTCCTACCTGTGTTCACAGGAATGGGGGCATGAATGTAAGCAATATTCTGCTTGTTGCCTTCCTATTACAGTTTTTCACTTACGTGGCTACATGCTGGTTTGTATCGTAGACTTTCCAACCTAGAGACAGCATAGGCTGGAAAATGTACATGTGTGCATGCATCTCTCTTCTGTGTGTACAGGTGTACATGTAGAACAACGTGTCCTGGAGAGAAGCTGTGAGGGTTGGCTGGCACAAATTTGGGCTGGCTCCACCCCTTATCAAAGCTTGTGTACGTAGTCCAGGTATCTCAGAGATTATCTATTTTATAGTATTTTTCCAAATGGTAGTAGGGCTGTATTTTAATTCATCCATCAGTATACCCAGGTGGCTTCTCTGAGATCAACAATATAGGCTTGTGACACTCAGAAGGTTCTCTAAAACAACCTGGAAAATAGTCATAAAAGCCAATACCTAAACCCAATCCATTAGAAAAAGAGGCTGTAGCAAGCTTTAAATGCTTGCCTGCTTTGATTGCTAAACAGCACAAACTAAAGTGTTTTAGTGAAACTAGGACAAAATAGTGTCCACCATATACCTTTAGCCATTATAATTTTGGAAGGGAGGAGGGGTTTTGCATTTGGGAATAGAAAGAAATAGTTCCTTGGAAGGGTAATTAGAAAAGGCAGCTGTTTGGAATGACTGATCAAATTCTAGTGCAGATGGATCTGTGAGTATAGGGTAGGTATGGTCATCAAAAGCATTGTGATGTCCCAGAAGACTATTGCACTTTTCCAGCTGTATCACGAAGACATTTCCCCTGTGTAGGGAAGGATGCATATATGTTTGTGATTGTTTGGGTTACACTTTTTAAGGAATTACAGATGATTGACAATGAATGTAGATATTTAAGAAGTCATTATCAGATGTAGAATTGGAAAGAACCAGGGGAAAGCATGTTTAGAACATCTTCTCTAGAAGACCAAGGAGGTATTCTAATGCCCTTTGCCATATTATCATCAGTCCACAGTGGTCCTGCAGTCAAGGGGTGTGGGATGTGCTGGGGTGGACCTGGTCTTGGCAGTCCTGGTGTTCAGAGCAGCAGATGCATCACAGACCACAGTGCTGACCTGAGGCCTTACATGGAAGAGACTTCTGGGGAATTAAAGCAGGAATAATTACAACCTGAGATGTTTGGTTATTTAAAAAAAAAGTGAGGGGACTGTTTTGTGGTTAAGGAAGCATGTTGCCCCAGTGTTGGTGTAGCTGATGACACAAACTGGGAGGAGCGGCTGATTCACCAGCAGGCTCCGCTGCCATTCAGCGGGACCTGGGCAGGCTGGAGAGCTGGGCAGAGAGGAACCCAATGAAGTTCAGGAAAGGCGAGTGCAGGGTCCTGCACCAAGGGAGGAACAACCCCACGCACCAGTACAGGCTGGGGGCTGGCCTGCTGGAAGGCAGCTCTGCAGAGAAGGACCTGGAAGTGCTGGTGGACAGCAAGTTGCCCATGAGCCAGCAGTGTGCCCTGGTGGCCAAGAAGGCCGGTGGGATCCTGCGGGGCATTAGGAGGAGCGTGGCCAGCAGGTCGAGGGAGGTGATCCTCCCCCCTCTATTCTGCCCCACAGAGGCAGCATCTGGAGTGCTGTGTCCAGTGCTGGGCTCCCCAGTTCCAGAGAGATGGGGAGCTACTGGGGAGGGTCCAGCGGAGGACTACGAAGATGATGAGGGGACTGGAGCATCTCCCTTGTGAGGAAAGGCTGAGAGAGCGGGGCCTCTGTAGCCTGGAGAAGAGAACACTGAGAGGGATCTTACCAATGTCTACAAACATCTTAAGGGCGGGTGCCAAGAGGATGGGGCCAGGCTCTTTTCAGTGGTGCCCAGCGACAGGCCAAGGGGCAACGGGCACAAACTGAAGCACAGGCAGTTCCTTCCATCTGAACGTGAGGAAGAACTTCTTTACCTTGAGGGTGCCAGAGCACTGGAACAGGCTGCCCAGAGCGGTTGTGGAGCCTCCTTCTCTGGAGACATTCAAAACCCTCCTGGATGCGATCCTGTGCAACCCGCTCTGGGTGAACCTGCTGTAGCAGGAGGGTTGGAGCAAATGGTTTCCACATGTTCTTTCCAGCCCTGACCATTCTGTGATAATATTCTGTAGGTTTGAGTTATTCATACAACCAAAGAAGACTTCAGAATAATTTTTCTGTATAGTTGTGGATCAAAATTGAGGAAACTGTTTTATATACAAATATATATGAATGAGTTGTGTCCTGCATGCATAGGTGTGCAGCTCTTCTAGGAGAGCCAGCCAGCAGTGGAGTACTCTGAAATTCGTGGTTACAGGGGCAGGATGCATCTGTACGGCACAGTGGGAGATGGGAGGGTGCTGGATGCATCCAGGCACTGGCATTGATCTAGCTGCACAAAGAGAAGCAGCAGAGAGAGAACAGGTGAACAGGCACACAGGCATCCATAGGAACTATCTGCCAAAAAGGGTGCACAACATCTGCAGGGGTTAAAACCTGGCTATCAAACCATTTCTATACTTCCCTGCCAGAGAGGGCTGCCTGTGGCATGCAGGGTGGTGAATTGTTATCCTTATGCAATGGTTGTACCCCATCTGCTGTGGAGGGGTATGGGGCTGTTATACAAAGTTGCTTGTGTGTATGATTTATTTTCTGCAAAGACCCTTGGTACCCCCGCTTTCCCTCCACTGTTCTGTTTGGCATCCATTATCTGCTTTTATGATGTAGGAACACAAGTGCCAACCCCATTCTCCCCCCCGATGGAGAAAGCCCTAAACCACAAACATGTATGTGGCTGAGTTGGAGCCACATGCTGGTGTCAGTCTAGAATAACTCTCCAGAGCTGGAGTGGGGCTAAATTCAGAATCCATCCCAGGTTGTCAGGTGCTTGCTTCTCAAAGAGGCAAGGCAAGTTTTCAGCTGGTGTTTTTTAACTGTGAAGTTTGGTTCTCTGTGTGTGTGAAAGTACATGATAAAACAGCACTGCAAAGCAGCTGTGGTCAAGCAAGCAGCAGTATTTAAGCTGTGCAAACATAATAAAGCTACAAGCATCACCCAATATGGTAAATACTGTAGCCGCAAGCCCTTCCTCTCTCCAATTTGTACCTCTCTGAGCTATTTAAAGTAATCCTACCCACCTCCAAAAATGAGATCCCTGCATCAATATACTCTGCCGGAGTGGGAATATTAAGGCAATGCTTCCCTCAAGATACCAGCTGTGAGAGGTTTGGAGTGCTTAGCTCCTCTTTGCCTGCACCCAAAATAGTATAAGTCTTTTTGCAAGTGAAGATGATTACTTGAGCAGGAAAGGATTAGCAGATGTGAGCATTGCATAGCTGGTTATGCTAGTCACATTTTCCTAAATAGAAATTCTATTAGATGCACGCAAGCCAGGGAGTGCTGTGGAATGCAGCTCTCTTCAAATAGATGGATATATACATGCATATCTGTGTGCCTTCCCCAGACTTTCCATCGCCTTTCTGTTGAACAGGGAATATATTTGTGTGAGTAAAGGATTTCTGCTTTTTGCATTACTGGTACCTTTAGAAGGGACATGGTGTTTTCACTAATTGTAATGACATTGTATGGGTAATACAAAGCCCTTGTATGTGTGAGAGGATCTCTGGGTGTTTCATGAACCTCCCAACAACCAGCTGAAGGCAAGTATCTATTACTGCTGCTGTAGGAAGGGAAACTGAGGCACAAGCTCATGGAGCTGATTTGATTATAGTCACTTTGTAGCCCAATCCCCTGGATCCTTGCTAAGCAGTTAAACCCTGGCCTTGCCCCAGACTGTCCTTTAGGTTTGGGGTGATGCCAGAAAGAGAACCCAGTTCTCAGAAAGCCTTTACTTTTTGGTGGATGAGTTCCCTGCTGGATTACAGAGCTGAACTGGCTTCCTCAGGGTTTTTTACACAGCTTCTACAGCTCAAGCAAGAGAAGTGGTGAAAGTGTTGGGAGTATGTGCAGGTGGGGTCAGAGGACTGCCCTTTCTGCAGTGTCCTGCCCTTGCCCTGGATTAGGGGGAGCATGGAAACACATCCTGAGGGTGGTTCTCTGAGACAGGGCTGCAATTCTAGCTCAGATAATGATCCTGCAAGGGCTGGGACTGCTGGTGTTTGCTCTAGGTGACTTGTCTCTGTGAATCAACACTGTTCCTGGTAGGGTTGAAAGACCTGTCTTACTGCTTGACATTGGCTCCTGACCATATCAATTAGTACTTTCTATTTGCTTTTGCAGGGATAATGAATTGTTGGGGAAGTTCAAGTGTCTTACTGAAACCAGCTGAATACATACAATGTTTTGGATGCAGGGGGAACCTCACCAAATATAGGGAATCCACACAGCTCCAGTATATTCCTCCTGTGGCCCTCTGAAGAAAGCCAGCCTTTTGAAGCCTGTGTCTTGTAAAAGCAGCTGTTGGGCAGAATTGGAAGCAGCTGCAGCCCCTTGTGAACCAGATTAAATGTGGTGTTGCTTGGGAAAATTTACCAAGGAAACGGAGACCAAAAAATAGCTGAGTCTAGAGACTAACAGCTCTGCTGGCTACCTGCAACACTGGTCTGCAAATTGCTAGCAGACTTCCAGGCAAAAGAAGGTTGTCCCACATATTTGGCTAAATGATAGCCTGGGACCTGGCCCAATCTTTCATCTTGCTTGCCAAGAATTTTTCTCTCTCTTCTCTCTCTTCCCCGACCCCCCCCCCCCCACCCGCCCCCTTGAGTTCTCTCCAAGGAATTTGTCACTCCTGATACCCCACACAAAACCAGAAATCAGGCAAAGCCCGGAGCTTCTCCTGCTGAATCAGCAGACAGGAAAGAGCAAGAGCTTGGTTTTGGATGACTTGCCTTTCTCTCCAGAGGACAAATATGTAACACAGGACGTTTTGGTGTAATTCTGTACTAAACTCCTATTCTAATCCTTTTGAAGGATTAGTAATTAGTTGGACTGGATCACATTGGTAATCTTTCTAGCCAAAAGGGAAAGTGACTGTGTTACCCTCCCAGTAGGGATGGGTCCTGTGGGCTAGGACACTGTGGTAGAGGTTGCCTGAGGGGCACTGTGGTAGGGATGTACGGTAGGGGTTAGTCCCTTGGCCTGGCATTCTGATATCTCCCTTTGCTATTACACCTAGCTATCTAGAGCTAGCCTGGAATCTCCATGCCTAACTGTAGGTGTTTAATTGTTGTGTCCCACTTAGGAACCTGTGCACCCATGAGGTCTTTCTTACTGGAGAAGCGGCAGCTCCAGGCAGTGATTCAGGGTGAGCGGTGCCAGTGGGCTGAATCCAAGTCAAATATTTGTTCATGCTTCCCCAAGTCAAGCAGGGAGCCGGGCCTGAGACCTGTGTCCAGCACAAACCCACTTCCACTCTCCCACCCCCTGAGTCAGCTTGCCTGGGGTCAGACAAGCAATGACAGCCTGGAGGTGGGGGTTGGGGTGGGTGCAGCACTGGTGTTTTGAGGAGGACATGACCAAGGCAGCCATGTTATGGATAGTCTTAAACTGCTGTGAACCCACAGCCTTTGGCTTATGGCTTATTTAGATCATAGTCCTAGTGACCAGGTGTCCATAAACACTGTTAATTGAACAAACTTGAGGTCCTAGCAATGGTTTCGCTGGGTCTGCAGGAGCTGACAGACTTGCCTTGCTGTTTGGCAGGTTTTGTGGTCACATGCTGAGCTCCCGGCCTCTGCAGAGACATTTCAGCGGTTTCTGAAACTGCTCCACTAACCAGTCCTTTAGGCCCAGGTTGTCCCACCAGCACAGGATGATGTGAGCCATGCCCACCCACAGGGCAGGCTGCTCAGCTTAACCCAGCAAAATGGAACACATCTCTCATCCTTATGGCAGGGAACCATGCCCTTTCACCACCTTTCCATATCCCCGAAAAACCCCAACGAGCCACCCAGGAAGGCAGATCTCTAACCCTGCCTCAGTCTGAATGCAGGCAGGGATCCTTTCAGAGCATAAAGCAAGAAATAAACATGTTTAGCCAAGGCCTAATCAAAATTAAATATGAATGGCTTGAAAGTGCTGGAGTAAGGCTTAAGGACAACAGACAGAATAGGTTCACACATTTAGATATATTTTTTTTCCTACTAACAGCACCGTTTATTGAAGTGCATTCACAATGACATTGGAAGGAAATCTTACCCAAAATATGAACATTTGTGTGTAAGGAAGTCTGCAGATCAGTGACTGAATGGCTGAAGACCCTTTGTGTGGTGCCTTAATGAGGGGGGGAACCCCTGAAGGCCTGTGCTCTGCTCCTGGAGATACTGCAGGATGAAAGCTCGATGGATTTATTTCCCTTGGCAAAATGGCCATTTCTAGTTGTAATTCATGACTGAAAGAAGTGTTTGCAGGTATTTCTTAGAAGAGGGGAAGGTTGTCGGCTTCATGTGAGTCTGTGTGGTTACCACTTCGTATCTTGTGTGTCTCGTACGTCTACACTAAATCCACTCACAGGGTGAGCAAAGCCATTGCTTTTTTAAGTAATCTGATGTTTCTCTTAATATTTTGCTCAGGGTTTTGGCTCTGGCACATCATGCAGCTTAAATAATTTTTGGTATATAGGGCTTGAAACAGAATGGCTTTATTTAAACAAAACTACAGTCTATTCTTCATGGAGTTTGAATTTGGGAATTTCTCCCTCCCCTTTATTTTCCGTTTCCCCTTCCCCTCTTTGTTAAGTGAATACAATATAGAAAGGCATTCCCCGGGCTTTCATTCCTATCTTCCTTTCTGGCCAGATGAGCTGGGAAAGTGCAAAAACAGTTGGATGGGAGTGCTCCGGGCTTCCAACACCAGGTCTTTTTCACAGGCGTGGAAGAAACCCGCCTGCCTTCCACCCAGCTGGTGGCTCTGTGGGCCCCTCCTGCTGCACTGGCACCGGGGCTGGCCTGCCTGGGACTTCCTTGTGTAGGAAATTCTTTCGCTTCTTCCAAACATTTGCTTCTGGTTCCTGCACCTCACAAGCCTTTCCAGAGAAGGTGAAGTAGAATTATCCAGCAGACTGTTTCACAGCTTGTTGTTAAGGAAAACGTGCTTTCTTTGGCTCCCCTGGCCGTGCCAGGAATGACTCCTGGCTAGACTCGTGTTTCAGAAGCACTCCACTTTGCGGTGAAAGGGCCTTGCAGAAGGATAAACTATCCTTCATTGCCTATGCACAAAGAAAAATCTTTAGTTTTGCTGATGTACTGAAATGCCTAAGAGAATAATTTGGGTTTGAAATAGGCAAAGCCCTGATTATGAATATGGGGGAGAAGGGCTTATCTTTAACACAGCAACTGTCTATTGTTGGTAAGGGAGTAGGCTGATAAAACCTGCAAAGTGGTTTTGACTTGCAAAAGTATGTTTTGGCTGAGTAAAAAGAGAAAGACAGTTGGCAAGATATTTTGAGACAAATTGTTAAATGCAAAATGTGTTTGTCCAGGGTACGTGAAGACGGCAGTATAATTTGAGAGGTGGATGCAAGCCCAGTCTAGTTACACCAACAGGCTATAGTAGCCTCAGTCCACCGCGAGGCCACAGGCAGCGTGTACCATCTGGATTAACCTGTGCATTAATGAAAGCAGGGAACAGCCAGGCTGAAGGAAAAGAGCTTTGAAGGAAGGACTCTTCCTTCAGGGAATTTATGTTTGGTTTTTATCTTGTTTCTGCCTATGTCATGGCTGTGAATGTGAGAAGGCTTGTTTGTTAGTAGAGCTGATCTGGATAATAGCAGTAATTTGAATTAGCTTGTATTTTGTTGGGGGGGGGGGGGGATTATGCATATGCAGTTCTTCATAATGTACATACCTTTGTGTATGTAAGTAGAGGGACAGACCTCTACTGTCTGGAAACATAGTGAAGCAAGCAACTTAAAAACATTTAGTTGCACCCCCCTGCTCCTTGAGAGGTCTCCTGTGCTGAAAGACTGTTGATGAAGCCAGACAAGAGCTTTTGACAGGGGTATTGCCACTGCTTCACTGTAGGCACTTACAACTAAGCCTGAATAATTTAGGAGGAAGAACAGCTCTTCTAGAAGAGCTGAGAGCTGGCCCCTAACACCTGAGATGGCATTGCGGATGAAGTGAGGTGCACTTCACTCGTAAGAGAGTTTATTGATATAAAAACAATTTAATGAAGTTGCTAGTAAATGCAACAGTGGTTTAACAAGGCTCAGTGGCAAGGTACATTTGATTATTTAACTGTGTAGAGTACAGGGTCAGAAAAAATTGTCAGGGAGACCCTCCCTGAAACTAATGAAAGGACCCCCTTGCTTTCTAAACTCCCTCTCAGAAGGAAGTTTACATGCAGCTGGATCCAGACTGAACTTGATCAATGGTTTATGTCTAAAGGATTATATATGTACAATCAATCCATTACATCACTTAGCTAAGATTTCAAACTTCCAGTGCATTTATTCCCAACGCTTACCTGCTATCTGATGCAATAAGGAATCTTTTAACCTTGAGGAGTAACCTTGAGAAGTGTCCATACTCAAGGGGAGATCCTGGCATGCTTGCTGCTATGCAGGAGAGCTCAGTGGGCCCTGGGCTGTCCACTGTTTGTAAGTAAAAGATAATTGACTTATTGTTGTGTTTGCATGCCAACTACAGAAGTTAGTTTCTTCCAAATTTGCCTCGAGTCAGACCTTAACCAGCACTATAGTTAGGTGCCTTTATTTAGCCCTTGGGTATTATGGTGTTGTCTTCCCCCGAATCCCCTTTGGGTTGGATGCAGCCATCACAGACCAGATGCATCCCTTACAATCAACACTGATGGTTATCACTTGAGTAGGGTTACAGGAAATGAAGGTCGGGTGGGGGGAGCGCACTCACAGATGGGCACCCCTGCAGTGGGAGCTCTTTCTGAGTGACTATAGCAGAAACCCAAGCAGGTAACACAGCTGCTGTGGTTGTGTGGTTTATGGGAAGCGCTGTAGTCATCCCCTCCTCCTCCACTCCTGAGCAACTTGGCCCTGCTGCTTATGCCAAACAATCATTAGTCTTAATCACCGGGTTTACCTAGTGGTTAGTGACAGGGGTTACATGTCCCTCCCAACACCAGTAGCTCCTATCGAGCAAGGCTTCTTCAGAGCTGACCTGACTTTCAACATTTGAACAGGGGCAAGATTCTGTTCAGTTCAAAATCCAGGTAAGCTGAGGTCACGTCCTTTGACTGCATGGTGGCAGTACTGAAGAAAAACACATTTGTTACCTTTAAGCTTGGTAATGGCAGCAGCCAGGGCATCAGAGATTAGCACAAGCTGTTATTCTGTAGTGAACTCTGTTTTTGTGTAGAGCCTACTCCTGTGGCTCGTCTAATACCCTTAAAGCCAGCTCAGCTATCCTTGCTGTGCTCTGCAGACAGCAGTACAAGTCCATGCAGTTACTTCAATGTGATGCTGGCCTATCAGACCTTCAAACTGAGCCCTGTACTGTATAAAACAGCAGTTTGGTGTCGTATGTGAACAGAAAACTGTGGTCACTTTAAGTGCAATACTTAATAGAGCAATACATGAATTGGTGTTCTTCCACCTGCACGAATGGCCATTACACCCTTCCCCCTTATAAGAGCACTTGCTCATTTTTGTGATTTCCTCTGTTGGTTTGCATAATCTGTGAGGTGAGGGCTCAGTTAGCTGGTGATTGATTTAAGGGTAGATTAACTGTCCCCATACCTGCTCCCTCTGTGCCCGTTAGCGGAGCTCCCAGGCAGGTTGATGACTTGGTCCGCTTTGGCAAACATGCGAACGCATGCTGGCAGGGTGTAGCTGGGGAGAGGTGGATGCCTGCAGTCTGTGTGCAAACCCCTGAGAGCCTCCACAGGGGTGGGAAGTTTGGAAATCCCTGGCAGGTACAGAAAAGCTCGCAGATGTGAGCCTTCAACTGCAGTGTGCAAAACTTCACTGCTGAAATTGAGGATACCTGTAATAGAAAGTGGAGTAGATGGGGAAGAGAGAGGTTTGCTGAGCTATGAGGCGTCAGGGTATTTAGGAAAGCTTTAGTTTGCCTTACCTTTTGACAGCTAGAACAACTGCTGCCTTGGCCTCTAAGCATGGTACCTTCCAGGCTAAGCAGGAAGGCTTGGACATGCAAAGCGTCAACTGTAAATAAAAGACCAAACAGACGAAGGGTGGACATAGAAGTAGGGTGAAAACAAGGAGATCAGTGAGCAAGAGGAAGTGCTCTGCCAACCCCAGGTTGTCCGCAGACCACAGTTCGAGAAGCACAACTTCCTGAGCTACCTGTTTGTCACCAAGGTGGACAAGTAACATAAGCATTCTGCAAGGTAGAAAGGACTACCACACAGGCAAACCTGCTTCACGGGACATGCTGAGACTGTCATGTCACTTCCATTGTCCAATTTTCTGTATATCTGAGAACCTTACAAAGTACAAGCTCCCACAGCTTGCTTAGCACCCTACATCTTTTCCCTTTTTGCTTATCAGACAACAAAAACCTTGATTTTTATTTCTGACTAAAGAGTGTCAATCAGCTGGGAGAAGACCTCAAGAACTTTCTTCTCTTTCTGCTTCTTGGGTTTTTCATTGTGGTTTTTTCCTGGTTTTTGGTTTGATTTTTGTCAGATCTCTTGGCTCTATTATGAAAAAGCATTTATTAAAGCCTGAATTTTCTGTGACGCAGTGTTAACATTTGGTGCATGGTTAGCTGTTGTGCTGTTTTTTTCCATGTGTCACTTTGCTGCCTTCCCATCTTCCTACTACTCTGTTTTATGATAAAATGACTCAAGAAGTTTACAGATGACGGAGCTCTCCCTGTAGCTATGTTGGGTGCAGTGCCTCAGTTCCACCACCTGTTGGAAGAAATCAATCAGAATCCAGCACGGTGACCCAAGCCAGGTCCAGAAAGTAAATTAATCCTTCTCCATTTTGGATTAGTTTGATCTGAACTGATGAAGTGCGCAAAGGTGAGCTGGCATATGAGAATAACAAGAAAGCATTGAGAAATGACCACATTTAAGGTGGAAGAAAAATGAAGCTTGGTATTTTTTACCTGGGGCACTGCATAACTTCCCTCCCGTGCTATGTCTGTGGCAGGGTCTCACTGATGAAACCTTGTTGCATTTTTGCTTCTACTTACGTAACTGACTGTTCCTTCTCCAGTGTGTTTGGTTCAGAACTTCATGTTCTTTTCATCAGGAAAGTGGCTATGCAAAAAAGGGATACAGATCTGCCTCTATCACCAGCGGCACAGAGCCCTGCAACTGAGTCTGAGTGGCTTGGTTGTGACACGGGATGTAAAACAGGGCTGTGAGTTTTCTTTCAGTCTTCTACATCTGATCCATCTCCACGAAGCCCCATGCTCCCAACTGTTTTTCACCCACTGAAATTACCAGCATTGTCCATCTACTTTGACCAGGACTGGTGTGTCAGCTTCAGAAGCTTCTGTCTTTTCCTCCTGCTTCATGTGTTCCTCGTAAACTGTATTTCTGTGCTTGAAGGGTTTCCACATGTGAGCTTCAGACACAAGGTGGCTTGTCCTGAATGATATCACTTCAGGTACCACGTGGCTTTGGTGCAAAAAGTTGCTCTTCACCTGGCGCATCAATTTTATTGCCACTTGTCCTTTCTCCCTCAGCAGCTAGCCAGCTGGCACACATTTTAAGACCTGTGATGCCTGCTCTGCTATAAATATAAATATACCAGAGTATCTCTTTCCTTGAGGAAGCACAGCACACCCTTGCTCCTTCTCTTTCTTGATATCTTCTAATAATCAGGGGAGAAATAATAATAATAAAACATAATAACAGAAAACTAGCTCCTAATTTTACACCTGGTCTATTTAAACAATGCTAAGGTTCTTAGTCTTTACTTATGAGTGGATTACAGAGAATTTGACTTTTGATTTAAGGTTCAGATATAATAACAACTGATGCACCTTCTTAGATCTGGTTTGGTGACAGCCAGAGGCTGCAAATGTGCAGGTGTGAAGAATTCAGGTGACAGTCCCTGCTGCTGTTGCACACAAATTCTCTGTGTCTCAGCTGCCTCAGGGAAATTCAGAATGACTGGGCCTATATAGTACAGCCAGGAAGGCCTTAGTGTCACCAAGTTTGTGGCAATATTTCTAAAGTCCCTTGCAAAGGTATGCCCAGGTCTGCACCTGCATGAAATTCAGTGGATTATATCCCCTTGCAGTTCTGATGATTTTAAAGCAATGAGTCATGGTGGTGTCTTTACTTCAGTGTACAGTCACTGTGCAATAATTCAAATCACAATTGTCATTATTAATACTTCCAACAAGCAACCTGACACCTTCTGCCAAACTGGGGCAGGTGTGTGAATGTAATCACTGTGTGACTAATTAATCTGTGTTGCCGGTCAGTACGCAACACACAGCTCCCTGCATCCCCACTGAGTTCAATTTAGCAGAGTGGTTGCAGGATTTAAAAGTACTTTGCAGTAAGAACTCAATAAAAAAAGAAAAGCAGGCAGCTCTAGGGCCAGCTTTTCAGCTTTGCATGGCACCTAACACAAACGAGCACCCATCTGTATCAGTCAAGGGGTTTTGCAGGAGTGTGGGAGAAGGAGGATAGAGTTGCATGTTATTTCTGAAAACTTTGAGCTTAGAAATCATTGTCGCGTGAATTCTGTGTGAGTGAAATAGCAAAGGCCAGCTGCTCAGTGTGGTGGCCCCGCAAATCCCTTCAACTGGCAGCACAGCAAGAACCTGGAAGCTGACTGGGCTCCCTCCTCTCTGTGCAGCTACAGAGATACCATGGAGCCAGATTAAATTGCTGGATTAAGCACTCCCACAGCCCAGCATCTGGATCTTCGTGACAGCTGTGCCCAGGAAAGAAGTCAAGTGTCTGTGCTATAACTGCGTCAACTGGTGTGTCATGGGTCACAGCATTACAGCTGGGAAAGGTCTGCTAGGTCGTTCACTCACATTTCTTAGCCAGCACAGGATTTGACTCAATAAAGAGTTTGCTGCTGCTCTAAATGTGGCATTTTAAGAGATTTGGGCAATGCAGTCCTGGTCCCCTTCTCTTGGGAATTTATCTATCATCTGTTATAACCTGCTACCAGGAAGAGTCTAGCCTAACATTCCCATTTTAATATGATCCTATTAATGATCTTCATGCCTTTCCTTTTTATCAAAGCCTCCCATTTCCTCCGTCTGTACTGGTACAATAGCTTGCTTAATTCCTGTGGGGCTGGGCTGGCTTTTGAGGGGAAGATACCCCACACCAGGGCTTACATCTCTGAAAGCCCCCAAAAGGCTGGGTTCCTGTTCTGCCAAAAAGCCTCATCCACTGCCTTAATTATCTGCACTGAAGGATCCCACATATTCAAATCATGAAATGTTTCCATTAAGACAAATATTTTCAGACTCTTCGTTTTTTATCTTGTATGTCTAAGTTTGGAACAATTTTCTATTTTTCGTCCATTCTTCAAAACTTAGACAATGAGCCTTACATGGAGCCGCATGCATTGAGAGGTCAGTTCCATTGTTTTTCTTCACCAGTCTGTTCTTGTTGCTAAACCTGTGTTGCTGCTGTGAGCAGGGCTTTGTCCAGATGAGGTGCCTGTCAGAGGGTTCAGAAGGCTGAGTGTCTCTGCCTGCATCGAGCCTGGGTTCCCTGCCAGTGTCACCACATGCCTGGTGCTCACCAGCTCCAAGCTGCTTTGTATTCTTCGTCTTTGATAATATACCTAATTTCCCTCTAGGCAGTGGGATTCCTGAGCGTCAGTGCTTTGCTGCCCCTTTTCGTTATGCCTTACAAAGTTCAGCTGGAGCTATTGCAATGCATGTCACCTTCTGGTGCTGCAGCAAGACATGATCAGCATTGGTCTCCTTTTGATCTAGATTTCACACATCATTGGCAAGATCAGATTCATGCTTGTGTGACTAATTTGGAGAGCAGCTTTTGCTGACAGTGTTATGGAACATTTCATTATAACTCACATTTCTTTTCCTTCAGCTCATTTCTTTCCCGTTACCGAGTATGAACGTTGCTATCCAACACCTTTTACTTTCACATGGTTACTAGGAATTTCTTTTAGTTTCTACTGTAAAGAAAGAAACAAAGAGATGAATCAAGTTAACTTCCCAAAGCTGTTCTCCACTGTTTTACTCTATATGTTCAGATGATACTGATTAAAAGCATATGCTGTTGCATCTGAAAGAAATCTCCTCACCTGTGTGACAAGCAAGGCTATTATCACAAGTGAAGAGAGAGTGCTTCACTTACTTTCATTTGCTCTTTTAAGCACAGCTTTCTTATACCGTTGTGGCGATGATCTCAAAAATGGATTGATTAAAATCAAGATTCTGTGGACTATACCCTGAATAAGCAACCGGGTTTGCAGAGTAACATGCATTTTCTAAGGAAGCTGTCTCCATAGCGTGGCAAAAGAAAAACCTACTAAAAATAAAATCTTGCTGTTGGTTTTGGGATTTGAAAGGCTATTTTTATGGAAACTTAACTTTTGGGATAAGCATGCTGTGTTAGGTTAGGCCTTTGAAAGCACTCCTTTTTTTAGTAGTTTGTCTGACCTTATTTGAAATGTACTACTTTTAAGATCTGTATCTTTAAAAATAAAAGGGAAAAGAAAAAGACTTGAAATGAGACCAAATTGAAAGGGAGAGTCCTCCTTTTTTCAGCTCTGTTGTCTAAGCAGCAGAACTAGTGCAGAAAAACACATATTTTATGTATGTCCTCCTACATTTTCTTTGCTTTTAAAAGCAATTCATCATATTAATGAGAAGCCCATATCCATGAGTCTATAGCCTTATAGGTAGAGCTCTTATGACCAGACCTTTCAGCACAACTATTTCCACTGCCCACAGTGCTGAGCACATGTGTAAATACTTTGTTGAATCAGTGCCATAGCTAGGATCCAGCATTTAATACCAGTCTGCCATTAGACTGCAGGGACTAAAAATAAATAGAATTAGTTCTTCGTGTCTCTGATCAGAACAAGAATCTAAAGGAGAGCGTGTCCCAGAGCTTTAATATTCTCAACAGTGTAATTTCAGTATTCTTGTCTTGTACAGCTGAGAATAAGCTCATGAATGAGCTGAGACATAAGGTATAACTGGGCACTGTTAACGTGGTGCTGCAAGATGGCTCTTCTCTTGTCACTCAGCATCTCCCATGCATCTTTTCGGGACTTCCAATTATGTCTTTAGGACTGGATAAAATGACAAATGTGGCAGGAAAAAAAAAGGAATCAAGTCTTCATTTTTCTCCCTCCTGAAGGTCCCGCTGTCTTTCTCCACACTTCCTGTGCTCCCTCCCATTCCCCTCCATCAGCACAGAGAAAGGGTTTGCTGTGTCTGTATCCTTGTCTTGTCCTGCAGGACTTGCTGTGTGGTGCTGAACAAGGCTGTTTGTGGGGCTGCACCCTGAATTATTCTCCTGCTGCAGATCAGCCTTTGGGAATCAGCAAAGATACCTCTTCCATAGTGGATAACTTGCTGCTGAATGCGTCCTAACACCTCCGCCGCCTCTTCCTCCTCCTGTACTCTGTGAGTGCCAACGGAGGTGGAGGATTTCCCTCTCTTAATGAACAGCTACCAGTGGCTCCCTGCGTGCAGAGGAGGAGGATCATCCGCCTCTGTAGCCACCAGCACAGACTGGTCAGTGGAGACAGAGAGCACTTGGTGTTATTTTTAAACAGTGAGGTGGCTTAGTTGGCCTTTTTACAGACTACCAAATCTGGGCACGGAGGGTGGGTGCCAAAATGCGAGAGCAGCTGATTGTGCCTCTGGCTACTGCTGGCAGGCTTCCTCCAAAAGGCTCTGACAGCAGGGTGTGGTACCACACCAGTGGCCATCACAGCTCCTCTGTCATCAGGGAAGTGCTTATGGTGGCATGGCCACATGATGAGCTGCAGACCTGGCCCCCACACACCTCAGGTGGACGCTGGCTTGGTGTGTGCTTACTTCTGGCTGCTGGCAAGGTCTGCAACCCCTTTTCTCTGCAGCATCGCTCCCTTTGAAGACACAAAACGTTGCTCTGACCCTTAAGCTGGAGGATGGGGTCCAGGGGACAGGCATCCTCTACCCTCTGTGACGCTGGCTGACTCTATGCTTCCCTTACTTCTGTCTCTGGGTACCTGTGCTTAGGCAACATAGATGGGCTGAATTCAACAGACCTCAGCACAAAACACCCTACAAGCCTGCAGTCTGAAACCCAGGTGTGCATTATTATGAGGCTGTAGTCCTTAGGATGTGGTGTATCTCTCGGTCGAGGCCTGGGCACCCAGTTTGCCTCTGTCATAGCAAGGCTGTGATGCCCATAGAGGAACTCTGGGTAAGTGCCTCAGTGTGTACTTGTGTGTTTGCTTTTACAGTCCTTACTCCCCCAAGTTTTCTATTTGCAGTTCTGCTTACAAAGGACTCCCTTGCTGTGTTTCAGCCCTATCAGAGATACAAGCGAAGAGGCAAAAGAGACACATCTCTGCCAGGCCACTGCTCTGCGAAACTGTCTCCCACTTCCAGGGATCAGCATCCTTGATAAACTCATCAAGACCTGTCCCATCTGGCTTCAGCTGAACATGAACCAGGAAAGGGCTGGAGCAATACTTGACAAAGAAACAGCAGGGGTAAGTCCAAAGCATTTTAAGTTCAAACAACCCCATTTCCTGTCCTTGGTGGAGCTGGTTAGGAGACCAGCACCTTTTTTCATGTGGAATCAAAAATATTTAGCAGACTCTGCTCTCTGTTTCCATTACCATTTGATGCTTTAGCCACTCACGATGGTGCAAGACAGATATAATGGCTTTTGGGAATCCAGAAATCTTGTATCTGGTTTTATTTACTTAGCATGTAGATTTGTGGAGATGCCTTCTCATTCACCACCACAGCCACGGTGTGTTGACTATCCTAATTTGGACAATAATAATAATAATAATAATAATAATAATAAACCCTGAAGAAAAGACCTTCCAATTCTGGGAGCTGCTGGGAGTAATTTTTATTGCAGTAATTGGTATCTGATCCTCATAAAATGAGTGTTAGAAAATGGCAGACTCCTGCAGAGGAAGAGCTTGCTTAAGGGTAACAGCTCTGTAGGAAAGGGAGCTCTCCATCCCCGGAGTCTCAGAGGTGAGGCATATCGTGGAGTAGGTGTCCTCATTGGGTCTGGGGAAGGCAGGTGCAAATGACCTGAGCTGATGGCAGAGTACAAGGGCAGTTCACTTACTCGTGCTCTGAGGAGGTTTGGACCTGCCCCTTGGCTGAGTCAGTCTACGCCAGGGCTAAAAATTGGCACAGCCAAGTGACGACCTCCAGTGGGACTCACCTGACCAACCCAGACTGTGCAGCGCACCTCACCCTGGACCAGACTTCTCAAATAAGTTGGGCAAACTATTCTCTTTGTTTTTCTGCACTGACTGTAAAGGGAGACCTGAGTGACTGTCTCTGATACAGCCGTGTATGGCCCTGAGCCTCCTTGGTCATTAGCCACTCCTGCAGGCAGGGCCGTTCCCCACCTCTGAGAGGCTTTGGGGATAAGCCTTACCTCTGTTCCTCCTGCTCACGCTGGGCTCAAGCACTGTCCTCAGCTGCAGCTTGAAGCAGGCAGGAGAAGAGCTGGTGCATCAGAGATGTCACACAGCAAGGGCCAGCTCTCCTGCCTACTCTGAAACCACCTGAAGCCAAATCAGCACTGTGCCTTTCCCACCACTGGTGAATATGGGAGAAACCAGCTTGCGTACTAGTCGTGACCTGGGCAGTAGAGTTAGGTACAGCTCAGAAAACCCACCTTCTCCTCATCTGGATAGCCATGGTCCAATTTTAGCCTTTGGAGCCATGGCAACCAGTCATGCCAATCAGGAAAACAGAAGTGATTCATTTCCAGGTTTCACTTCTCTCATTGCTTAAATTTAATTTCAGATGAAACACTTGACTGATGCAATGTGAGATAGTGCTGACTGAGATCCAAGGTTGCAGTAGTCTCTTAAGGTGTGTTAAAGGGACTGTGCTGTCACACAGGTGTTGGGACCTGGGGAAGGGAAGGCTTCTATGGCTTTTTCTTACCTGCAGATACTGTCTGTGGTGCAGGAGGAGGGGGCTGCCCTTTAGATATAGGCCTGTTTAGGCATGCACCTGTTTGCCATGTGTTTATTTGGATTTTATCTGCACTGCTGGTGGACCTGATCCCCTAGGGCTCAATTTCTTACGAATGGCAGAGGCCAAGATGACAGAACTGTGCGAGGTTGTGAAGCTGCCCCAACGCTGCACATTTAGCATGGAATGCTTCAGAGTGACAGGAGATGCCCTTATGACTCGGACTCATGCCGAGAAAGGTCCTGGCTTCTAGACAAACTTTTTTTTCTTAATTCCTCTATCCAAGAAATTAATGTTTTCTTGATAGTTTTCCACTGCTACATTATAGTTGATTAATCATTTTATCAATTCACATTTCTTCTTTCTAATATTAATATCCAGACTCCAGAATTAGCCCAGTTTTTTAATTCGGTTTTTATAAAAATACCTTGACTCTGTCCTGCCAAAGCCTGCTATCAAAGAACAGATAAAGGTGAAGATTACTTTGTCTTTCTGTCTGCAGCTTCAAGGTACAAGCTGAAAATATCCTTGAAAATGAGCTTTAATTAGAAACACACTTAGGAGGCTCACACAATACAAAAAATATTTTTCTTTTGTATTTGTTTTCTCTTCTTTCTTTTTTCTTTTTCTTTTGTCTTCTGTCTTCTTTGTTTCTTTTTTCTTTCCTCTTTCTTCTTTCCCCTTTCCTCTTCCTTCTTTTTTAATTCCACTGGTCCCATTGGTGGTGGCTACAGTGGTTAAACTGTTTTCACTTAAAGACTTGGGTCTCCTCTCAATGTATATGAATACCTGACGGGAGGGAGTACAGAAGACTGAGCCAGTCCATTCTCGGTGGTATCCAGTGAAAGGATAAGGTGCGGTGGGCATAAATTGAAACACAGGAAATTCTGTTTAAACATTAAGAAAAGCTTTTTTACTGTCAGGATGATCGATCGTTGGAACAGGTTGCCTAAGAAGCTGTGGAGCCTCCATCCTTGCAGATGATAAAAACAATGCAAGACACAATCCTGAGTGACTTGCTGTAGTCGATCCACCTTTGAGTGTGGGGGTTGGACTAGATCAGGGGTCCACAAACCATGGCCCGCGGGCCAGATACGGCCCCCCAGGGTTCTCAATCCGGCCCCCGGTATTTACAGAACCCCCCTGCCCTCCCCCCCCCCTCCCCCATCAGGGGTTGGGGGGGGGAAACCAAGCAGCCGCAGATGGCTGCCTGCCACTGCATCCGTGCGCCGGCCCCCTGGTTACAAAGTTTGAGGACCCCTGGACTAGATGATCTCCCGAGTTCTTTTCAACCACATCTGCTCTGTGATTTGGGGACCAGTTGATACACTTGGCATCAGTGCTGCCATCCAGAGGGATCTTAGACAATCTGGGGGAACAGGGCTGGCAGGAACCTTCTGAAATTTCACAAGAACAAATGCAAAGCCCTGTCCCTGTGAAGGCAGACCCCTGGCGGCAGTCCCGGCTGGCACTCTGCGGGAAGGGCCATGTACGAGTGGCAGGCAGCAAACTAGGCACTACTGGGGGGGGGGGGGGGGGACACTGCATAGCAGCCCCCTGGGACCTACAGGGAGGTAATGGAGAAGATGAAGGCAGACTCTGCTCAGCACTGCATGGTGGGAGGACAAGAGGTGACAGACATACATTGAAACCGGAGGGGTTCAGGCTAGGTACAGGGAAACACTTTCTCCCTCTGAGGACAGTAAGTGGTGGGACAGGTTGCCTGGAAAGTCTGTAAGTCTCCACGCTTTGAAGTTCTCCAGACCTGTCTGGACAAAGCCCTGAGCCACTTGGTCTGGCCTCATGGTTTTACCCAGAGGGTGGACAAAAGCCTTCCTGGGGTCCCTGCCAGCCTGAATGATCTTCTGGGCCCATGAAAAACTCTGCCATGGGACACTGTGGCCACCAGAGCCTTTGGCCTTATGTTCCGCTTCTGGATACTTGAATCCTTTCCCTCTCAACATAAAAGTGACTCCCGTGGTTTAGACCCAGACAGGGACATTCTAGGGTGAATTGTCTGTGATTTAGGGCACTTATGTGTGGAGCATCACTTGACAAATTCTGAGAGCGGCTTTATACTCTTCAGTTAGTGAAACAGTTTGCCTTAGGCTTAAGTGGAACATCAACGATGCATAGGCATTTTGCTGGTTCCTTTGCAGGTCTGAATTTCACCCAGATGAAATGTCCCTTTATTCATTATTTTTGTTGTGTAAAGTTCAACCAAGTGGAACAAAGCTAAAATAAGGTCATTTAAGGGTGGATTGCACAGATAAAAAACTTAATTGCCAATGACCTAAAATAATGTTCAGAAGCTCACATAATGTAGCTAAACTTTTGATTCCTTTCTCCTTTTTCAGATATTCTTGGTTAGGAAAGACAGTAATGTGAACAACATGGTCCTTGCAGTCCGCCTGCCAGTGCAGAACGAGGCTCCCGGTGTGCTGGAGTACAATATTAAAGAAGAAAAATCAAGTAAATTCTTTACATTTTTTGGTCTTGCTCTGAATATTGTACTGAATCCTCTTGTGATCACCAGTATTTATGTAATCTCACTTGCAATAAGCAGGTTACTCTTGTGACCAGCAGCAGATCTTGCTTTTATGGTGCAGTTCAGTTAATACTTCCTGCAGCTGCTTTACCTCGGCTCCCCTGTGGTTCTGCACCTTCTGTTATCATTTACAGACTTGCAACAGGAAAATAAAGCACCCCCTGAAGAGCAGGCCAGTGCTTTGATCAAGTGAGAGGAGCTGCCTTGCACCAGGTGGAAGTCCTGGGAAAAGTACAAGGCACTGACAGACTAAGCCTTGTTAACTGACTGACGCTGTCTCTAGTTCTGCCACTGAATTTGGGGCCCACCAGGCATCTGACATCTGCTACGTTACATTGCCTTTTCATGCACCTCATACAGGCATGCTGAATAACCAGTTACCCCTTTACTGTTTTCTATGCCTTGCTGTTTCTGGGAAGCAGCTAGGTCTTGGGGCTAGTGGTATCAGTGCTGCTCCTGATCGGACAGCCAGGTCTGCTGTGAGCAAGCAAAAATTAACCCAGTTCAGAGTCAGCTATGTCTAATGGAGCCCTCAGTGTAAGTGGACGTGTAAGGCACATGATTTCCACTTTCCAAGAAATATTTGTAAACACACAAATTTTAGGATAGTCATAGAAACACACACTTGAAAGAGCTCATCAAAATAACTTCACGCTATTTATTTATATGAACACATCCAAATCCTCTGTCACTGAGGACTGGCCCAAAGCCAGCTCCCTGGTGTATATGTTTTACTCTCATTAACACACTTGTGTTTCCGCTGATAAATGTTGCAGCTTATTTTTTCCCCCTTGACATTGCTCAAACGAATGTTTTTCTTCGCATATGTTTCTTTGCATACCTCTGCATCATTAACCGACTTTAAAGCCAGAGGGACAAGTGAATCTCTTAATCTGCTCTAATCTCAAGCACAGACCACAGACTGTCGCAGCATTGCTCCTGCACACAGCGCAGCTGCCTGCCTGCCTGCTGTATACCCCCTGGAAAGCTTTCTCTCTCATCTGCGCATGTATTCAGAGCTTCTGCAGGACGGCAAGAATAGCAAACCTTTTGCCGCAACTTCAGGTGTCCAGACTAAGAATCAAGGACAAGAGTTAGCTGTGGGGTGGGGAAACTTTTCTCTTTATTTAGTTATTTGAAGTTGACCTAGGACTTAGGTTTCGCGTGGTAGGAAACTGGATTTTCATTATTCAAGTTTTCCTTTGGGTAAGTTAAAAAGTGGAATCCTGCCATCTAAAAATGTCATTTATAGAAATGTTACTTCTTGACTTGTGACCAGTGCCATAAAATCTGATTTCTTTGAGGAGAGGCAAAGTAAAACATAGTACAAAATTTTCACTGTGAGGTAGCCTAGTTAAAAAGACATTTCTGCCATGGTTTTCAAAGTTACTTGCTCGCTATTTCTGATTTATCACTAACAACACAAAGGAAGTGTTCAGAGACACAGCTTTCTAGTGGGAACAAAAAATTAAATCAGTTTCCACCGCTTTCATAAACACTGTGAAGCAAGTGGAGGAGGGTAGTAAAAAATTAGCTGTCACTCAAAAAGCAGGAAAACTGCCATGATGTGTGCAGCAGTCCCAGTCGCCATGAGGCTGATGCATTCCTATGGTGGATATTCACGTTATTTTTAGCTTGAGTTCTGTCAGTGTTGAACTGTAGAAAGTCTCTCAGTTCTCCATCCCACACCTTTTTGACAGGAACACACTGAGCACAGAAATGGTCATGCTTTTGCTTCCTTTCTCATTTAGGGTAAGTGGCCTGGCCTTTGAGTTGTGAAGAAATTGAATTCCTGTCAGTAAAGCAAAAGGACTATATCTAGTACAAGGGGAGATGGTAAATGTTCTGTGTCTCGGAGTTACCTAATACATTAGCTTTGGTTTATTGTCTCTGCATTACTCCAACTGCTTTCTAAACTTTTTTAGGAAATAAAAGTATATGTTGTCCAAATGCTTTAACGGGGTTAAGACTAGAATTAGTTTCCTTGCTGAAGTACCCTGGTACGTCTGGATTGCCTTAGCTTAATGAAGTGCCCTTCACTCTTCTCTGGTATTCTGTAAGTGTCAGGGTTGGAAACCTCTGAGTCCCCCGGAAACCTTATCTTGCTGTGGAATGCAAGTCTGTTGAAAGTTAGGTGTTACACTTCCTGAGAGTGTGTAAAGCACACCAGCTGCATAGCTTGAGGACCAGTGTAGACCGGCAGGGTTTTTCCAGACATCTAGTCTTTAACTTCAGAAAGTCCTGCTAAAAGAAGGCTTCAGCTTGCCACTGAGCATGGCAAACAGGGAGGTGAATCCCGATAGCTACCTGCTCTTTGAGTCTGCATGCAGTAGAGCTGGTGTCCTTCCAGTGCCCTTCAAAAGGAGGAGCTGTAATTTCCCTGCTATTTGAGAACCCCCCTTCAGAGCTATACTGGGGACAAGAAGCTTTGGTTGTGCTGGCCTTCTCCTAGTAATTCCTTTCTGAGTTGACACATGAGCAACAATCTGTGTAATATGCCCCACAGAGAGCTGTTTATCTCCTTCTGTGAGAGCTGACTCCTCCTAAAGGTTTTGAAGAAGTGGGAACGTGTTCTCCCTGTTACCTCCCTTCAGCTTGTTCAACTTGACAGACTTGATACATGCAGATGTCAACTGAAAGCTGAATTTGCATTGACATACGTGGAGATCCTCCTTTCCAGCTAAAATTCAAGTTGCAACCCATCCCAGCTTACTATTTTGGAGCACCTTGCCAGCTGCCTCTTGTCCTTCTCATCAGTGCAATCTCAGCTTCACAAGTGACACAAAGGATGCGCTATCCTTAGGGGTGACATGATGGCTCTGTGCTATCTCTACTGTGATGTCCATCTCTTACTTTCACCATATGCATCTTTAAACAGGAAGTTTTCCTGCTCAGCTGTTTGTAAAAAGCTGCTTTCATCCTGTCCTACTTTTCAGAGAGTCTCTGAAGCGGTTTTCCCCAGTATCAGAATGATGGTACAGAGGTTGCTGCTCAGCCCCTGATACCCATATATAGCTGGCCATTCAAAGAAGCAGAAAAAAAACCCAGAAGCTTCCTAGCATTGCAGTGCCAAATAATGGTGGATCATTGTTTTTCTTTTCCCCATATCAGGTCTGCTTTGTCGAGGTTTGATGAAATATTTAGGGAAGTATAATTTTCTGACAAGAAGACCGGATTTAATTGTGGGTTTTTTTAAATGGAAATCCCCAAAGAACCCACTAGATCAGAGGTTCAGGAAATTAAACCTCTTCCCATTTTTCATGGGGAATTTTCACCTGTTCTGTGAAGAAGATCTTGGAATCATAAAACGGGAGAATGAAGAGATTGGATTTTAAAATCTTTCTTCTGGTTCTTCATCTTTGGTTGTAATTCCTCCAGAGACAGGAAGGCTGAAGTCTGGTCACAGCAGCCGGTATGGTAGAGACCCAACAGCAGATAGCACGTGGTTCATTAGAAAGATGAGAAACCTGGAAACTTTCAGAGCCTTAGATCTCTGTGGTTTTGCTTCTTGGTCTGAAGGATCCCTTACTTCTTACTCAGAACAGTGGGAATCTCCCAGAACAAAGGCTTGTTACAAGATTCCTTCCATTTTGAGATGCAGTGTTGGGAGGTACCTCTCACACTCTGCTAAAATCTCAACTACTTTGAGCGCTTTCAGTTCTGAAAGTTGGCCCTTACTTCTGCTTCATCCCAAAATGGAACCTTACCCTCACCTACCCCAAAAACTGAGCACCATTTCCTCAGCTGACTTGTACCCTTTGCTCTTCTCGGCATACCAGTTGTAACCTCAGGTCCCAATTCTCATTGCCCTTTACATGTATCATTCCACTGGCATCAGTGACATTGCAGCAGTATTAAAAAGAAAAGAATCAGATGTTTCAAATAAATGTGCATGTTTGAAGTAACATATGGTGAGAGCTTGAAAGAAGCATCTGAGTGGGATAGACAACTTGGTGCAGGCAGTGACGGTTGCTTTTAGTTTCACAGAGTTATGAAGACACAGGCCATGAGGGTAAAGTCCTTTAACAGAAGAATGCTCTAGCACCGTATACTGAGTGTAATACTTCCTTTTTTCTGGCAAATCTTCTGAATTACAGCTGAAGATAATGTGATTTCATGAAACACAAGTTGACCATATACATCTCAGAAATCATGCATATATGCTTTGGTGCACAATATGGAGTAATTGTTTTCCAAACTCTTCTGTACCACAAAGAGGATGTGATTCCTTTCCAAATATGCAAAATCACGCTGAACAGCAGAAATGTCTGCAATCGCACAGAATAAAGAACATATTATTTATATTAATTGAAATTTTTATAGAAAAAATTATGGAATTGATTTGTCAAGTAAGCACTGAACTACTCAGGCTCATGTCCTAAGGAATTTGAGGCTGGCCTGATCCTGCCACAGGTGTCTGCTCTTGTAATCATGCTCCTGCCTCCATCACTGTGGGTGGCTTTGCTTGCTTGGAGATTTAGACTCATGAGGCAGTTCACATGAGCCCATGTTGTGGAGTTGTTGTCCTTGTTACTTATTTAAATTGTATCCATGTGGGACAATCTGCTGCCAGGCTGGTCAGAAGCATCTCCTCCAATGTGCTGGGCCAAGGCTGAGTTGGACCCCCAAAATCAACGAGTGCACAGCTGATGGAGGGCTTTGTAGCAAAGCCTTGTCTGCAGTGTGGTTATTTTGTTTATTACAGGAAAATTCTGAGATTTAAATTAAAACTCTGCCTGCTTTGACCCTCCTGGCTTCTCTGGAGACAAACACTGAATGAGCTGGGGCATAACAGGTCTTGAAATAGCCTTAGCACATTCAAATAGGAAAGCCAAAATAAATTCTCTCCAAGTAATACAAAAAAGTCCAGATCACAATTAATACCACCTTTGAAAGATGAGACATGGTGCCATTGGACATGGTAGATTATACTCAATTTCTGGTTTATGGATAGCAGCTGTACTTCAGGTTATATGGTATGGGCTTGTGGTAAGGACCCACGATATACCCTGACAGAAAACATAAAGGCAATTACTGCACTCCAAAACAGTTTAAGAGCAATCACTGAGTATTGCTGCAAAGTTGCAAGCCTGGTAGCAAGAAGGATGTTGATAAAGAAATCCAGTGTCCTGCCCTGGTCACCTAATTTGGCCTTTCTTAAAGTTAGACCAAGCTCAGGAAGTGCAGGCTGGAGCCTGATACAAAATGCTTGAGACAGACAGTAGGGATTTAGGAAAAGACCACAACTCAAGTAAAACACCCAGCAGCAGTTTACCTGCCTGGTTAATTCTCTAACTGCTTTTACCAAAGGAGAACTGTTTGCCGTGAAAGTTCATGAGGACATGACCATTTTGTACATCCACCACCCACTGAGCTCTGCCCATCAGGACAGAAGGAAGAGTTACACCAGGTCTAGAGGCAGCAGGAAGGCAGGCCTTGCTAGGGGGTAAAAACAGCAATTTAGATGAGCAAATGTGTTTCTTTGCACATTGGATTTTAGGAAAGATGAAATCAATCGGAAAAGGGAAGACATTATTTAAGGGCTAAGATTTCACAATTTACTTTCTTGCCTTAATAATCCCAAATAGGTGCAGTCTAACACAGTGAAGGCAAGCTTAATTATCAAAGCCAAATTTGTCCGTCATTACCACATTACTCCAGCCACATCTACATTTCCGTTCCTCCTTCCCAAGTACACATGGGAGGAATTTTTTTTTTTATTATAGGCTAATGCCATTTGCACAGGATAAAAAGGGCATGTGCAGGCATTCTGACTGTCCTGTAGCAGTAACAGATGGTAATTAAACAACAGTAATCAGACAGCAGCATGTTTAAAGAAGGACATTAGAGTAACATGGGGATGGACTTTGTTCATCTTTGCAGACTTAGCTCTAAACAAGGCTGCTGAAAGCCCTGGTCTTTACAGCCCAGCCAGCCTGAGGTGAGGGCTGTAAGCACGCTTGGCATGATGGCAGAACTCAGATGCAAGGGATACAAATTCCTGCCTGTGTCCCTGCATGGGTTGGTAGGTCCGAGCACTATGTGAAGGCACTCAGCAAGGGAGCACAAGACAGAGAAGAGGAGCCATATTGGCTAGGAACCACTCAATAGATGCTCTTTGTTGTATTAGACATCTTCACGTGCTGATAATGGACTTGCCTATTGCACTCTGCTGGCACCCTGGCCACTATAGCCAGATACGGTCCATTATGGCAGATTTTGCTGGTTTATTTTGTTAACATTTCTTTTAATACCTGTTGCTGATGGATTAACAAATTCAGAGACTCAAGTCCTCGTTGCTAACATGGCACAGCATGGTCAGGTGGTATTTTCCCACATGAACTGCACTGAAGTACTGGATGAGTGAGGTCATGGGAAAAAAATGGGAGGATAGCTCAGTTACTGCAGCCTGTTCACACTTTAGCTGTTTCAATGAGAGTGGTCAGTTGTGCAGATGAACTTTGTGATATGAATATTTTTGTGGAACTGTTGGCAGCTCTTGCAATAGCTTCCTCTGTTTTGCAAGTCTTTTTGCTAACACTCAGCCTGCTGGAACCAGGGAGTAGAATGAAGACAGACAGAAATATTTTTTTTTTTTTTTTTTTTTTTTTTTTCAGAAAGAGAGATAACCGTAAAAATTGCAGAGAAAAACTTGAAGTGTAACCTTAAAATTTCTTAAAGACTCAGAAAACAGAAAATATAGGAAAGCAACCTACAGGAAAACAATCTCCTATTTTTAAAATTAATTTTAATTGCACTTATTTTGGATCCCTTCTGAATCGGTGTCATGGTTTAACCCTGGCCAGCAACTAAGCACCACAGAGGGGCTCGCTCACTCTCCCCCAGTGGGATGGGGGAGAGAATCAGAAGGTAAAAATGAGAAAACTCATGGGCTGAGATAAAGACAGTTTAATAAGTAAAGCAAAAGCCGTGTGTGCAAGCAAAGCATAACAAGGAATTCATTCACCTCTTCCCATCTGCAGGCAGGTGTTCAGCCATCTCCAGGAAAGCAGGGCTCTATCACATATAATGGTTACTTAGGAAGACAAACACCATCACTCCAAACATCCTCTCCTTCCTCCTTCTTCCTAGCTTTATATACTAAGCGTGATATTCTATGGTATGGAATATCCCTTTGGCTAGTTCGGGTCAGCTGTCCTGGCTCTGCTCCCTCCTGGCTTCTTGTGCGCCTGCTCACTGGCAGAGCACGGGAAACTGAAAAGTCCCTGATTTA
The DNA here is from genome assembly GCF_023634155.1 of Falco peregrinus. Lineage (NCBI taxonomy): Eukaryota > Metazoa > Chordata > Aves > Falconiformes > Falconidae > Falco > Falco peregrinus. Next base: position 88,510,782 of record NC_073721.1, read on the forward strand.
GACTAAGCACTACCTAGCAACAACTAAAATATCAGTGTGTTATCAACATTATTCTCATACTAAATCCATACCATAGCAGTATATCACCTACTAAGAAGAAAATTAACTCTATCCCAGCCAAAACCAGGACAACTGGAATGGTGATGGAAAAGGTGGAAATTTGTGGTACTGACTGAGGTCAGAAAGATGGGATCTTTCACTTCATAGCTAAAGTGAATGAACTGAAGTATGTGTTGCTATTCATGACGCTGACTTCAAAGATAAAGGCATTTATTTTGGTAGCACTTGCAGATTTTCATAGGAGGGTTTCAAGACAGGGCTGGATGAAGCCTTGAGCAACTTGGTTTGACCTCATGGCTGACCCTGCTTTGAGCAGAGGTTTGGGCTAGAGACCTCCTGGGGTCCCTGCCAGCCTGAATAATCCCATGAAAGGCAACCAACCAGTGAGACTGAGTCAGACTGTGGGCAAGCTCAGGGCAGAGAGCAGTTCTTAAAAGTGATGTCCTAGTAGAGCAGTAAAAGCAGTTCTTATTCACTAACACCCAGATTGTGGGAGAAATACTGCTAAGATTTAAAGAGGGATGGTGGTAAAAAATAAATAGAACATAATTATTTCCTGGGTTAGTGTCTCACCTGTGATATCCCCAAAAACCGTAACCTTCCTTTCATTGGTAGATATATTGTGTATGGGGGAAAGGAGGGAATGTGGTCAGCCTATTCAATCAGTGCAGATTTCCAGTTGAAGTAACTCATATGAAGTATCTCAGCATCCTTGGAAAGGCCCAGTAGTGTCCTATAGAGGCAATTATGTGCCCCTTGGCATATTGCAGAGCTGAGCTTGCTGTAAGCTGAGATAAGACTTCATCATGTGGAGTTAATAGCACTGTGAGCTTCCTGGACTGTCTTTGCACAGGTGCTGAAGGGACTTTTCAGTTGAAATAGGACAGTCCAAGGAGTAAATATACGTTCCTTCCTTCCAAATTGAACCTCTTGAGACAACCTCTGACTTGTCAGAGTGCAGGCAGAAGGGCCCATCAGAAAGTACATTTGGCTACTTCTGTTATCACTGTAATGGTACCATAGTTCTTTTTCAATGGTCACTTTAACCAAAACAGTTGGCCTCCCTAAATGAAAACCCTGCAGCTTTCAGCACCAGAAAAAAGAATTCTTAATACTGTAAACTAAGGCATGAAAAGCAGGGCAGGACTATTTATAGCTCTGATTTCCTCTGAATAGATGAGAGACTAAACCTGACATTACAGAGTGAAAAGATCAAGGTGTTTGGTTGGGGTTTTTTAATACCCTTTGCCGCTGTTCAGCGATAAGCAGAGAAAGAGGGGACTGCCTTGGCAACCATCTCATGAACTGCCCTGAAGAATTGTCTACCAGCTAGGAAGCTCATTAAGCATCTTCAGCTTCAGGTTTACTGTATAATATTATTTTACTGAAAAAAATTATATGTAAGGCAAAAATATCAATAGTTCCAGTAAGCAGCAGTTAGACTACTGAAGCCTCATAAGCACAAGTAAAGTAGATGGAAAAGGGTGTGGGCACTGTCCCTAGTAGAGGCAGGAGCCAGGCTGTAGGTGAGTTCAGGCTGTAACTTTGTGCTGATACCGCTGTCATGAGAAGTGCTCTCACCATCTCTCATCTGCCATCTGTGTGTGTCCATGCACCCATGTCCTTCTGGTCCCTGTGTTCCTCTCCCTCATGCAGATTACGGCTGGGAAGCAGGGAATAGCTTGGATGTGGGGGTGTGAAAGCAGGTTGGTATGGTAGGACAGTGCTTCCTTAGAGGTGCTACCGTGTGCTGGGTTATTTGAAATAAAGCCTGGAAAGGAGAAGAAAGTGACGTGGGGGTCAAGGGACAGCTGGTGACTTTGCAAAGGGTGGGTGGCAAACTGGGAGACAGAGGTTTGGGAACAGAGCAAAGGGGGGCTGTAGGCAGCCAAGGATGGGGTCACATCCTGTAGTGCTGAATGACTGTGTGAGCCTCTGAGATGCTCTGGGAGAAGCCAAAAAAGAGTCTGCCCACAGAGGCAGGAGCCCAGGGCTGCCTTGTGGTGCAAGGAGAGGAGGTTGCAGGCAGGAGGCAAGCACTGTTAGGATGGGAAGGAGGTCAGTGCAAAACTGTGGCCAAAATGTCCCATAGCAGCCAACCTCCTCATGGCAGAGCATCACTGGTGACGTGCTGAGGAGCTGCCCCTTCCCCTCCCTGCCAAGATGAATTCAGCTGAATTTTCCCGAAGAAGTCAGTGTCATTGCACCCATTTTATAGCCTGAGAGCTGAGGCACAGGTTGCTGAAGGGACTCAGCCAGCTGCACACCACCAGCCCTGAACAAGCCCGACCAGCACTGTATTTACTGGGCTGCAGAGAGGCCCTTTGCCTGCCCAGCACTTTGTTCAGCACTGAGGTACCAACACTACTATTCAGACTTTTTTGGTATGCTTTCTGTGTACCCTGACAGGCAAGTCCACTGCCGTACTGTAAGGGAAGCCAATTTTACTGATTTACTTCAGAGGCGTATTTTCCTTTATTGTTGCATGATGGAGTGTGTGAGGCAAAGTAAGAAACTGTTCTCAGCTCTGGGCCTGACTACCCTGAAAAAAGCAGAAATGTGCTGGAAAGAATAACAAGAGTTATCAAAGCCCTTGGGAGAGAAGATTCCTCTTCCATTCTCTCGCTAAAAATGGCTGATTCCATCTCAATTAAGCAAATCATACATTTCAGCAGCAGAACATGTCCAGGACTACTTTTTTCAAGTATTAGCCAGTCAATGAATAAAAGTTTGTGTATTTTTAGCAGGAGGGGCTGGAAAAGCTGAATATGTAGTTACCCTTGAGGTTCAAATTTTAAGCAGTTCAATTGCATATAAGGAGGCCTCTGGGCATGCAGGCTAGTGTCCTATATTCCCATAGTAAATAACTCCTGTTCAATGTGTTAGACGCCTTGCTATTAAGGAGGGTAGACTGACAAATGTTATCTTTTAATGTGGTTCCTGTTGCTGCTGATGGTGTCTGTACAACAGCTCTGAAGTTGTAGAGCTACCCTAGTTATCTTCAGATTAGCCTCACTCAGACACAGATAACAATCTACCTGCAGCACCGAGGGCTCAGCACAAGCTAATTTCCCTTGTTTATGCAAGTTTCTCATTAGCAAGAAAAATCTACTGTCACCTATGAAGCTTCTCAGCATGAAAAACCTACCATCGAGCAAGTCCACTCCATGGCATGAGATAACTGGGCAGCTCTGCCCCAGCCCTCCCACCAGCTCAAAGACTGCTGTTTTGTTGTTGCTTTCTGCTGGATCTCATCTGCTTCCACCAGAAGTGCAAGGCCAAAGGCCACCTCTGCGTGGGCTGTTACAAGGACACAGGAGACATTATCGTCTGGTCTACTGCCTGTGGTTTGATTGGAGATAAAGGCTGCAAGATTTCGACTCCCCTAAGAATGTCTAACCTAGACACCTTCCCAAGGTCAGTCTGCCTGCCAAGGATGAAATTTCTGTTACCCCCATCATTATTAACCCTGAAAACTGTGTGTCAAGGAGTTCCCACGCAGGAGACTACACTGAAGTAGGAGCCCAGAGTCTTGGTTTGGCAAGAACAGCGACCGAGGGCTTGGGGTGTACTGTAAAACACCATATGAGGACACATTTTATAACCTGTTGTGCAAGTTCATAATTTCTCTTCTAAATGCAGATGTGCACAAGGAAAGCAGAAAGTCTCATTTGAGCTGTTCCACATCACTTTGATGCACTGCTTATTTTAGAACATAAAGCACTTCTAAAATGTAAGACACTTGTGCAGCTGCTTTTTTCAAGATGTAACAGTGCCAGGCTTCTGTGTGGTTTACAAGATGTTTTGGAAACATTCTGGTTGCTTATAGTGTGTGGGGTTTTTTTCTTTTTTTTTTTAAACTCTCATCTTCAAGAGTTACCTCCCCTCTCTCCGGGCAACCATTTTCATTTTTACTTTAGGCTTTAAACCAATAGGATTGTAGGGAAAGCCTGTTGGAAAGAAGGCCTCAGGGTCTTGTTAGCTTTTTTAACCCTCCCTTTGGGGCTTTTTTGCCTTATTTTTCGCTCCCAAGAGGCATAATGCAAAATCTGTGTGTAATCAGAGCTAGAGACTGTGCGTGCTGTTCTAGGATAATATTGTCTTACCCTGCTCTGCTTAGTACCTTCAACGTAACCCAAAAAGCTTACTGGTTTTAAGACAGCTACTCTACATCACTACCCATAATACCAATGCCCTTGTCTTAGTGGCTAAACTGGAACAACTTATAATTTTTGTCCTTGGACAGTGTTTGCTATCTGAAGATCTTAAAGAGCTTAATAAACAAGAGTTTAGACTTGTAAATGAGGTAAATAAGATACTGCTAAAAGTAAAATGAGGGCAGTAAGGACCTCATATGTTGACCTTTGAGTAGGACTCTTGAAGGCAGTGAGAGTATGTCCTGGTTTCACAATCTGTCCTGCTCAGAAGAATGGGAATCAGAAGGTCTTCTTCAGTGAGGTTGGCAACTATGTGGGATCACAGCTCTTGGAAGCAGAAATATCATTTTTTCCTTTTATTGTCCACCCTATTGACCTCTGCCAGAGGGTTAGCCCCTTTCATCACTCAGTTTCGTAAAGTTGTTCTGGAAGTCTCTGATGCTGAAGTCTCTCATGCATGTGGGTACTGGATGGCTTCCCTTAAAATGCTCAGAAATCATACTTTTTTCTGTATGATTAACCTCAACTTCATCTCAGAGCCAGAGAAATAAACTTTTCTCCAAATTAAATGGAAAAAAATGGTTTGATAGCATATATAATTCACATAAGGATTGATTCTCAGGGTTATCTGTGCAACCTGGAAATTGTTGCTAAGATCTAAACCTCCAGAATTTCAAATCACAGCATTGTTTTCCTGTTACATGAGGCACAGGGGAGACTCTAATATCTGAAAACTTCATTTACTTCACAAAGTTTTACCAGATAAATTTGCCTTCTGAGAGCAACTTGCAAGTACCTATATTCAGTTTGTCTTGTCAGCCATAGCCCTGAGCCCTGACAGTTTGAATCACCATGCTGGGCATGTAATGCCATTGTAATGTACAGGTGGATGCTGAATTACCTGGGAAAATGTGACTTCTCCAGCAATGATCCCCCAGTGTTCAGCTGCTTACAGCAGGGACCGTGCCAGTCAAATGTGTCATCCTGCTCTCCTTGGTGTACTTGGGAGCCCTCTCAACATGGGAGTTCTCAACATTTGAGAAAGGCCATGTTTTCTCCCTCATCCCTGCTGTGTGAGAGCAAGAAAACAGACCCTGTGTGGCTACATCTAAAGCTCCAGCTAAACTTCACATTGCCATCTGGTCCTGGGAAGAAGTCCTGGATCTCCCCAGCCTCTGACTGAAGAAACAGTGGAAACCCAAGTATGGAATTTCCACAGACAGGTGCTTATTTGAGCACTGAAAAAGGAGATGCAGAGTGAGAATCTGACAAGGCAGGCAACTGCTTTGAAACCAAACAGCCATTCACCAAACTGAGCTCTGCTCTTAACCCCTGAAATAGCTGGCAGTGCTCTTGGGCCTGCCAGGACTGTTCACATGGATACCTGTAAGGATAGCACTAAGGAGCTGTGGCACTTTTCTTTTAGCTGGGTTAGCTGTGCTTGAAAGCACCCTTGAGAGCCACCCTCTCAACCCCTGCTGAAACATGAATTGCAATAAGGAAGAAACAGGACAGCGAGATGACTGTAACACATTCCTGCTCAAGCATCCTGCAGCAGAGGCAACGAGACCAGGCAGCAGCAGGATTTTATGCTGAACTAAAGGCACACAATTTAAGTGGACACCAAGATGCTGCCCATCTGCTTGGATGAATGTGGATGAGCCAAAACACAGTGGAGTGCCCAAGACCCCTGTGGCTGTTAGATGTGAAGATGTTCCTTTTTTTTAGCACCAGGATATGCACATGGTGCTCAGGTAAACAGTCAGCTCTACTGAGCATCCTCTCCAGTCAACCCTAGCCTGAGAAGAGTGCAAAAGCCTGTGTTTTGCATCTTCTTTAATGGTGTTAATTTCATTTTGCACATTATAATTATATTTTGTGAAAAACAGAGTTTAAAAATAGATTTCTCTTACACTCTTGAACCAATCTCATTAACACTTTATCACTTTCGTAATTCATTAGCTTCAGTTTCCCAGGAACTGCCACCAGCAGTGGGTTTTGTCATCATGGCCAGAAATATTAAACTCTGTAGGAAACCATAAAATTGAAATCCTATGAGAAAGCATGAGCTGCATACACGACAGAAGACTCTGGCAGAAGTCCAAACCAGGGAAGTTTCTGCCCTTCCTTGATGAGGGGAAAAAACAGAAACAACTGAGTTTCATGAAAGAATCACTAAGAAAGACAAGAAAGAGAAAATGGACCAGGGTTGTCCAAGACAGTCTAGAGCTGTGCAAATGTAGAAGGAAACTACAGCTTAGACTTCAGATGAAAAAAGCAGAGGCATCAGATTACAGAAGAAATGAAAAAACCTTGAGAAAACAGGTAAAACAGTGACAGTGTTTACAAGAACACAACACTTGAAAGCCATACAGTACCATTCAGAAGATCATAAAAAAATAATACAAGAAACAATGTTAGGGACAGATACTAGGAACTTTCAAAAACAGAGCTGTTGCAGAAGGACACCATAAATACCTTAAGGACTTCCTCCAATGTACTCAAAATTTCTCTCCAACTAGCTGAAGGTCTTTTTCTTAATACCACCACCAGCCTAGTCCATGAATAAGGGCCTGAAGGAGATTTGCATGCACTCAGGAACTGAAGCAATAACCCAAAAGGTATTACGCCATGCTCTCATGTATCTCTGTAAAGTGTGTCAGGTACGATGAATGTAGTGTGTCACGACAAATGCAACAGCCTGGGGCTACAGTAGTCACTGCAGTCCTCTATTACAATACCCAGGGACAGGAAACTGCTAACCTGATCCGTGCAACAGCTAAGGAACAGCAGCATCTGGAAGCAGAAAGTCAGTAACCTCTGTCTTGGAGGCATCCCATCTTCATAGTGAGTAAAGGGCTGAGGGCAGCAGAACAGCAGCAAAGCCGCTGCTCACTGCAAAGGCCAGTGCAAGCAAGGTCATGGCAACTGTGTTATCAAGCCAGAGATTTATATCAAAGGAGGGATACACCAGTGAGAAGTCTAGTTAGGAGACTGTGGAGTTACAATCTTAAATCTTAAAATAGAGATAGACAAGTGGAATCACTCCCATGATGACAAATGTCACAGTTCCCAGAATCTGGAAAGATAAGAGCCTGTCCAAGCAGTACTTCTGAGTTCTCACAACTATCAACAAAACTGCTGCAGAATAAGGAATTCATATCTTTGAATTCGGATGTCTCTGCAGGATTATACAGATATCAAAAACAGTGAATAGGACTAAGAGCACTAGTAGAGAAGAACAAGCTGATGTAATTGGGTCCCATGAGCCTATGTAAGCAGTAAGAAGATGGGAATCAGGGTGTTTTGTCCATGTGACCAGAACAACAGGACTAGCAAACACAGTTCTGTGGGGAAAAATCAAGAGGAAAGGAAAGCAGAATGTTCACGGACAGTGTGACTCAAAAGCATTAGCATCTGCATGGAGAAATGATAGGGACATCTAAAAAGTAAAGGAAACATGAAGCCAGTTCCCATCAGTGCCTAAAGATGACACTCTTCAGATCATGTTGGTATAGTAAAGATGAGACAATCATAAGTATTTATTGCAGTTCATAACCTGGCCATGTCCTGTTCACTTACTGAGTTGCACAAGGAGACAAAACAGAGTATGGTCAACAGTGAACTACTAATTCATATTAGTAATGCTTCCATCACCCATAAAAAAAAATTCTGTTAATTCTGATATCTTTGTTTCAGACTGCTCAGAATTGCCTGTTGATCTAATCACTTCCCCTTTTATTTCCTGAAGGTGACTTTTTTTCTGTGGGCCTCTAAATATCAGGTAAAAAACAATATGCCATGGCAGTATGTTTGGCCCACAGAACCCAGCCTATTTTTTCTGTTGCTTTTGGTCATATTCTTGACATCCTGCCACTGTTCTGGTGAGACACAGAGATTTCCTTGCTCTTCGGGTACTCTGAGTGAAGTTTTATGGGCTCAAGAAAGGTGAATTTTGTCTCTGCATTTTTCAGCAGGATTACAGCAGTCTGGCAGAAAAGTGTCTGCTTTTAGATTTTGCCAGAGTCATGAGTTCCTTTAAATGGCAACATCATGATCCCTCCCTGAGTAGCAGTGCTTATGTCAGTGAAATGTCCCCAGCTACCCACAACACATCCACAGCCAGAAAAAAGCACCTCTTCCAGACTGTCTTCTCAGAGCAGGGTGCCTTGAGGGCAGTAGTGGTACTGGGGGAGGTATATGTTGTCCCCAACAGTCAGCAGAGTCATTTTAGCTGTACAAACTTGCTATTTTCCGCATCTTTCCAAGAATCAGAAACATGCAGCAGGACCCAGCTAATGGTTTCCACAAGTGAATGACAACCATTCCCACAAGAGATGCTCCTATACCAAACCCATCATCTGCCACCAAACAGCAAAGCGGTCAGGATGATGCCTGCTGGCAGTTAGCAGGTGTCTAGATAAAAATAGGTCAAGGAAAAAGCGTTATGGTTTCTCCCAAGGAAAACCTTTCCCACAGCAGATTGTAAGGCTTTCCCTATGGGTGCTGTGCTGGGAGCGGGTCCAAGTGGCCATGGTAGTCCTGCACAGGCTGCTTGACACTCTCATTGTTCAGAATAAATTTTGGGCAGAGTATTGGCCTTGGTGGTGCTAGTACTTTAAGTAATGATCCATCTAAAGCAGTGTTTTTCTATTACTTGTTTGCAGGCCACCCAAAATGTCCCAGCAGAGCTGTGGGTCTCTGTGTGATGAATTCCAGCCTGCTGACAAATACACTTGATTTTGTTACCTTCTATGACCTCTCAGAGCAGACTGAGAACATTGCAGTTTCTATATACACCCTACTGAAAACTCCTGTCCTTAAGCTCCAGTACCTAAACTGCTTTACCTATATAGTTTCTGGGGATTTGTGGTGTTTTATGCTATTTAACTATATATGGGAGGAGATGTAGCTGTACAGTGACAAGGCGCTTCTGTGTGGATACTCCTGACACTGAGGGGCTTAGACTAATATTCTTTTGTTCATTCCCAATTCAGTCAAAATTCAAGCTCCCAAATGGCAGAGCTTCCTGGCACAGAAACAATCATTAGTCCCAATCCAAGTGATCTGCTCATGTATGTAAACATGTACAGGTGCAGCTGCTCTCTAACCTTCACCTGCAGCTCAGGATGCCAAAGTGAACATGTGGTTCTTAACAGAAAAAAAGCCCTTAAAACCGTCGTCCGCACAAAGGGCTTTATTTAATTGCTGGAGATTCGAGTGAGTTCAGACTCTTGGGTTTTGGTTCATTCTCTGGAACAGCACTGGATTTTGTCTTTATTTTTGTTTCCTGTGTCAGAGCTTCGAAGCAGATGGATTTCAAACTATAGAAATTGTTCGTGGTAGATGTTTAATGAAAATTCCTGACTGAAACATGATTCTTATTATGGAGGAAGAAAAAACTTGCCAAACATTTATTTTTCCAGTTGTGAGAGAAAAGTAAGGGAAGAGATTTTTTTGCTTGAAGTACATGTTAAATTCCACATTGCAGTCTGGTATCAGTGCACACACTAAGGTTGATCTGTTCATGCTGATCCAACACAAATTGATGTTAGGAACGACTTCTGAGAATTACACAGCCTGTGCCTCTTTAAAAAATACCCACATCGGTATATTCAGCCCAAAATAGCGACCTGCCAGGCCTAGGGTAGGACAAAGGGAGAAGTAAAAGGAGGAAATACCTTGTTTGGGGAATGAACTGTGAAGCTGAACAAGAGACAAGCTTGAGCCTTTCCTTCCAGTGGGATTCTCTGCTGGCTGGACAAGAGCCAGTGCAGAGAGCCAAGGGAGAGGAGAGCCAGGCGGATGTCTCCTTCCCACAGGTACTGGAGGCCCTGCTTTATGGGAACAAACAAGCAGGCAGGCCGGGCAAGGAGCTGGACATGTTTCACAGGGCTGTGAATCATGGCAGACTGAGGAAGCTGAATCATGATAGCTGAGCTTCATGTCCACAGCTCTGAACTGTGGTCTAGAAAACAGAGTGAAGGAAGATGCAGAGCAGTTACAGGCACTGCTGTGTGGGTGTGAGCTGGTGCTGCTCCCCAAGGACTCCCAGCGTGCTCCTGTGGCAGGAATGTTGCAGTTCTGGGGCTCCAGTTCTCTAGCACCAGTAAGTGCGCATTTTTGAGAATCCACAGCAGATTTCCTTAAACTTGTCAATTTCTGTTTGTGATGGTGTGTTGTGTACATACGGGCACAGACAATTCGTGAGACTGTAAAGCTGAAGCAAAGATGGACACTTCTGCAGATCCATCTCTTTCTCTCTGCCTTGAGTTATTGGTCAATGCAAAATTTTCTCCACCATCTGGTGAATTTTTTCTAGCTTAGCAGCCAAAAGCTCTATAATGTGTAAGATTTGGGCTACACAATGCCATAGTGTGGAGTCATCTTGAAGAGCTGTAATGTAGTGTAGATTGCATTTTGCCACTTAAAGGAAAGTGCTGTTGCTGTAAAACACAATGGGAGGGTGAAGACAGGGGAGATACAAATAGGCTGTGCTCATACTGCCTGCGTGACCCAGGTCAGAGCCCACACACGTAGCAATGAACCAGTAATTTCTATTTTTATTTTTTTTTCTTCAAAGCACTTTGTCCATCCAGACCAAACCAGATTCCAGCATGGAGAGTCACAAGGTCAGCCCCATATGTATTGCGGATATGCACATCCTTAGAGACAGATGGACTTGTAATAAACCCTTTGGAGGTGACCCAGGGTTTTTTCTTCCCATTGTTGCTAGTACTGTCACAATACTCTAATATCTTGAGCTAGTCATTCCAAAAGCCAGGCTGAGACATTTCTTCTCTAGTGTTTCCCTGAAGAATCTCATTGTGTTTGGCCATCTGAAGCCAGTTCTTTATGCTTCTTCATATTAGTCCATGCAAATACTGGACAATCACAGAATGCAAGATGTGTGAGCCAAACCCACCAGCTTTTTTCACCATACAGATCAAAGAAAACTGTTGCTGACTGTCTTTTTTGTTTTTCATCAGTCCTGTATCTGGAAGGATCTGTCCTTGTATTTGAGGATGTCTTCAAACTGGTTGCCTTCTACTGTGTCAGTAGGTGAGTTGGATTCATTGCTTCCATGGAGGGGTCGCTTTACTCTCCCCTCTGGACTGCCTTTCCCCAATATCCAATCACAGCACATCCCCTGCTGTTGCCTCCAGTTTCCTCTAACCTGTCAGAGCAGGAGCTATTTCAGATAGTAGTATCTCTGATGAGGCTAGGCCACCCAGTTTCTAGTCAGGCACACCATAACCACAGCAGTCCCTGAAGCTGGAAGCTTTGTCTGAGGAAGGTCTGTAGGGCTGCACCCACAAAGGACTGAGGCACTGGACTAGGGCTAGGAGAGCAGGGAAAAGGGTCCTGGATTAACCATCTCTTATTTAAAGCAGCTTTAAGCATACACACACACCTGGCAGGGACTTAGCAAACCTGCTAGCGGACTGTTGCCTGTGGGTGACTCAGAGCACTTAGTCACTTATCGGGAACCTGTCAAGGAGAGTAGTCTTGGAACAATTTATGTTCTTTAGCCAAAATTAAAAAATAAAATAAAGCAATAATGAAGAGACCTTGTTTGTTTGCTCAGTACAGAAATACCAAACGTAGCGGGCACAGAGATGGGAAAGACCTGTAAGGTCATTTTCATTAGGGCAAGGTTTGATCAGCAGCTGATGAGTCCCTCTGCATAACTATGTGTCTGCAGTGTCCTCTAATCTGTGTGTTTGTGCCAAGCACACTGCAGCAATATCTCCACAACATTCCTGTTGCAACAGGCCTAGTTTGGGGTGGGATTGAAACTTTTGACCTCCTCTATAGAAACTTAGATGACTCTTAAAGTAGGTATTTCCCTTTAAGAGAGGAAAGCAGATTCAGGATATGTTTACAAGGCAGTCATGTTAGTGACTTGGTTAGGTCACAGAGTAGGAACAGTCTATCTATGGTATGACACAGTGTGCTGCAGCTTACCCAGCTGGTAACATTCACTCTATTTTGAGGGCTGCTTCTGCAGCCAGCTGATTTCCAATGCTGCTGGGCCAGGACACCTGCCTGCACACAAGGGACCACACTCTGTCTCACCTTCATCAATGAAAAGACATTTAGCCATCTAGATGTGTATAAACCCTGTAGAATGAGCAGAAATTAAACCCTGGGCCCATATAAAGATTTCTGCCTTACCAAAGCGAGTAAGAGCCCATATACAAACAAAAATTGAGCATTTCTAGTCAAATGGCTGGTGGGAGAGAAAATATGCTCACCTCTGCTTTCCTGCAGAAAAGGTCATGCCTTAAGAGTCTCAGAAACAAGGAAAAGCTTTTCTGTTATTTCCTGTTACAGATGTTACTTCTCAGTGTCAAATAGACATTCACATGGTTCATATGATTTCTCAGGTCAACAGACAAGGTAAATAGGGAATAATTTTCTGATAGAAGCAGGTAATAAAAAAGCTGCTTATGCACTGACATACCATTTTCTGGCAGGAGCTGTCCGTGATGGTGAGTGGAGAGGCCTGTTCTCAGGGCTGTAGTAAATAGTCATCTATAAACAGCTGGAAACAGCTTATCACGGCTGACGGGCTTTTCTCAAAAGTCTTTCCTGGTTGATTTACCCTAGATCACAAAAATAACATCTGTAAGTAACAGGTGACTTGATGGTTTATCTGCAAGCTGCCACCCCATGAATAAAACCAGATGTTTTTTTCTATTAGAGTAATGTCTTAATGTTTCCTGATTTTTAGACTTATTTTTCTACCAAAACTGAAAAATAATAATAATTAAAAAAAAAAAAAAGGGAATTGTTCATACATATAACAACAACAAACAAAGCAAGCAGAGTGTCCATGGATCCTCTTCCTCTTTTAAACCTGATATCTGCCATGAAAAAAAATAATAATCCTGGGATCACATCAGTGTATGTCAAACAATATGATAACAGAGTGCTCAGTGGTGCAGGGAGAACCCTTGCAGTACACAGTGCATCAATAAGATATGTGTCTGTTAATAAGGGCAAAAATAGTCCCCCTGCTTTCATCTGTGAACAGATCAGTCCTCCCCAGGTCTGCAGTCATATGCATTTTTGGGGTGTGCATTTGTGTAGCAAAGAACACCTGCTCACAAGGCCTGCATTTTCTAAAATAATTTCCTGCAGTTTGCAGGACTTTTTGTTAGATTTTCTAATGTGTAAAATGATCCTGCACCATTCCTTCCTACCTTTTAGGGACTGTTAATGTTTTTTCTAGTCCTTGTTAGAACGGGAATTGAGGTAGGAGCAGGTTTAGCAAATTGTCACTGGGCAAGAGGCAAACCTGAACAGTTCACTGGCAACCCAGGAGTTCCATGAAATTATTTGCGATTTAGGGTGTGTTTCAGTGAAACCTAACTAACGTCCTTTGAGAGACTGTATCTTTTTTTCAGTGAAAATACAACATCTTTCCAGAAACCAATCAGTCTGAAGTCTCAGAGCAGAGAGTAGAGGGATATGTTTTCTCAGTGCCATGTAGCACTTCATCTTTTTCTGTCTCTTCATCCAGAGGTTACCCTTCCCCAGGAGGAGTCCTTCTTCCCTAACCCCACTGTGTCTTGCTCTGTCCCCATGCCTTACACTTACACTGATTTTTAAAAGGGAAAGCAAGATAGGGAAAGAGGGGTAAACAGAAAGAAAAAGGACTGTAAATACCCTCCACACCAAAAAGAATGGCTTTTCTAATTGCAATAATTACCATTTGCAACACTTCAGTTTTCATGGGAAGGTATTTCAACCCTTGTGGCCTTCCCTGAGGTGAGAGGCGTTCCTGCTGTTTCCAGAGGAGGAAGCAAAATGCAATGTTTAAGCTAGTGGCATGGCACAAAGCATCGCCACAGGAGCTGGTGATCTCTTGTGAAATCAGAGCAACTCAGGCTGGCACAATGTACATGATGCCTTACTGGCCACGAGATCTCCCTTTGACAACATCCAGGACTTGGCAGAACAGGGATGAAATTGCATGCCACTTCAATCATGAAAACCAACAATAAAATTAGGAATTCTCAACAATTGTGGGGTTTGTCCTTTTGTTGATTTTTCACTGTGTTTCTTTTTTACAGGGATTTGCTGCCCTTCACCCTGAAGCTACCACAAGCAGTATTAGAAGCCAGTAGCTTTCAAGATCTTGAAATTATCTCTAGTCTGGGGATAGGTAAGTCCCTTAAAGCAGCCAGAGTTTTGCTCAGACTTGTGAGAACCATGGTGCCTCACACAGACACAGTGCAACTAGAGGATAGATGAACTATTGTCTTCAGTATAACTGAGGAGGCCTGAATGCAAGAGAGAAGATGCTTATGATCTTCATATTTTATACGAGCACACTGAAAAAAGGTCTCTTGCCCCTTTGGACATAAACCTCCACCTGGACTTCTGTGCAGGGCATGGGATCTACAGTCCCACTGTATAAGCTGGGGCTTTCAACACTGGAAGCATGGCACAGCCTTTCAAGAGTAGCCTACACACATTGGAAGTAGTTGACATCTGAGGTATATGAAAAGAGGAAAACACTTTTGCAATTTCCCCTTATGATGTGTGTGGGTAATGCTGATGGAAATGTGATAAATTTTAATTTTGATATTTCTGCTTTCTCTTGCAGGATTTCTAGTTGGTAGAGAAATATGTAGTGTCCCAGCATGTTCTCTCGCCTCACGCTAATAAGATGCAAAAAGGAATGTTATTTTTAGTGACAGCACCAAATGAGCAAATTTTAGATCAGATGTGTAATGCTACAGAGCTGGGAAATTCAGTTCTGTTAACTAAAGGAATTATCCCTATTCCTTCCCATTTAACACTCTCCACTTGAGTAATTACAGTTAGCCACTCTCATACTACTTTGCTTTTCAGTTTTCCGTCAGCTGTTGAAAGCAGCAAAACAATGGTAAAAGCTGAAGAGTTAGCTCACTTAGAGATACTCACTAGAGCACCCTGGGGCTTCACGGATCTATTTTTGGATCTTCTGCATTGTACCTCCCAGAAGGCATGGGCAAACCCCACGGGTTTCAGTTCAGGGAGCTTTGTTGAATTTGACCATCGGATTTGCCTCTAACACATTTAGCATCCCCTATTTTGAATATGTTCCAATTTGTAAAAGCATCCTTGAGTATGAGCATCCAGCCAGCACTTACTGCTTAAAGAAAGGTACTTTGCAACTTGAGATAGCACGTTGCAAACTTATTATTAATTTTATTATAAGAAGTGTAAAAATTTGGATTAAAATGTATGAAGAATATCATGATTCTCCAACCTTCGGCTTAATTTGAGCCAGCAGAGGAGATCCTGACTCAGGCAACAGTCTCCAGCAATTTCTGAAAGGAAGGATTAACTAAAGCACAAGCAGCAAAGCAATATTGGTTGTAGTCTTCTTCCTCTCCTGTACACTGGTGGTCATAAAAGTGGTGATGCTTGGAGGTTTGCTTGTCACAGGACATTGCATGCCAGGAAAGTTTCTGACAACACAAGAAATCCTGCTTTTGTGTAAAGATTTCCTGGGAAGTTATGCCAGCTTCTTGGAGTGCCATGCTGTCTCAGTAAAGTCAAACAGGCTTAATTAATGGATTAATGTTTACTGCTTCCTTGAACAAAATGTTGTGGGTACAAATGGGTACACGAGCAATAAGTGCTGCCCAAAGTGGCACTCCCAAAGGAAAGGTAGCATTGTTTGAAATTCTTGTATAGTGCTTTTTATTTATTTCAAAGTTACATGTTTTTGAGGGTGTAGAAGTAAGATGTCTACCTGCAAGCTGGATTGTTCCACGAGGGATCTGGCTGTTATGTATTATTGTCAAAAAGGATGTACTGCAGGCCCTGTAGTCCTGACCTCACTGGTACAGAAGGCATTTTGGCAGAATTAGCGTGATTGCACCACACAAAGAGCACATACCACCACAGATGTGCTGAAGCCTCACAGAACTGCTTAATTATCCCTCCTAGAGTGTAAGCTAAGGGAGGATCCAGGACAGCAATAGGAGATGATCAAGCTGCATTTCCTTCTGTATGACACAGTGTGGCTGGGCTGGGAAATGCCCTCTCCGAAGTAGCTGTGTAACCCTTGGTAGGACCACCTCATATGGTCCTTCGCAGTCTGAGGGGAGCATTGCCTGTCCATCACAGTGTTTTATTCTGACCACTGCTGAGAAAAATAACCAACTTCCCTTTTGTAGAGTGGTTTACTCACCATTTCCTCAGCCCATGAGACTCCACAGCATTATATTCTGACTTAAGCAACTGCCACTGCCCTGTATTTGCTGATACCCAGCAAGAGTTGGAGCATTTAAGGGAAATCATACCCTAGACAGTCTCAAATGTGAGGGAGTTGGCAGTGTGATGCTATTATATAGTGCAGTTGCATCTGTGCATCTACTCCTGAATTCTGTTGTCAAGTGTTCTGCTGTTCCTGGCAACACTTTATTTTAAGCTTCTTTGTTCTCCTCCCTCTCATGGTAGGAAATCAGAGAATAAAGCTGTTCTAACCTCAGACCTCCCTAAGAAAACATGCTGATATGCTTATAAAGCCAAATTAGCCATGGACACTAGCCTAGGCTATCACAGTTTTTAGAGAGAGGCTAAATCAGCAGTTTAATCCTGATGGGAATGGACAGCCTTTTAGTTCACCTGTGCATGGCTTACTGTGTGCCTATGTTATAGAAATGCTTCGTTAGAGGGAGCAGAGGGGCAGCGAGGAGTCAGCCTGCCTCTCCTGCCCTGCACCCACCGGAGGAAAGGGAACAGTCCCTGTCCCTGGGACAGCTGGCTGTGGCCCAGGGAACCAGATCGCTGTCAGAGGGAGGGAAGGCCAGCAGTGGACTCAGGGCACCAAGGGGGAAAGGCAGGGCCCTGCAGAGAGCAGGTCATGGCAGCAGTGGAAAGAAGACAGCTTTTCCAGCAACAGTGTGTTGCTGGCTGCAAGCAGGAAGCCATAAAAAGTCACGGCTGCACCAGGGGGCAAAACGGGAAGAGGTGGCCTGTCTTTGGGGATGCAGTGGGCAAGGTAGAGATTTTATCTGAATGCGTTTCGTCACTGAGTTCTATGTTGGCTTTAGTTGAAGAGTTTCTTTGCTCTGTTTTGGAAGTTCCTTTGAGCTTTCCTGGGGTGCTTGTTTTTAGGAAGAGTCGCAGGCAGGTGCTGCCCAGGGCTCTGGCCAGCTCAGCCCTGCACCCCCTTCCATGTGATGGGCTGGGGCCAATGCTAGTGCAGCCGACAGGAGAATGGGTCCCTGGCAAAGCAAGCTGAAGACACCGTTCTGAGCTTTTCCCCTAGTTTGAAGCATGTCACACACATAAAACAAGCGACCCTTTCTTCACACTGTTTTGTGCAGAGGTGTGAAAGCTTGTGCACCATTTCTTTTAACAAAAAGTAGGACTTCTACATACCAGTAGCAGCTAAAATTGTCTCAGAATTTTTTCATTCTTCTTTTCTTTCATTCTTTTTTTTTTTTTTTTTTTACAGATTTCTGGGATTCCTCCTTAAACCACAGAAGAAGAGGAGAGGCATTATCCCACCCTGCTTTCAGCACTGCCCAGGCAGACAGCCTAAGATCTACCCAGTGTTTTGCAAGCAGCACAAACCACTGCTCATGTGAAATTGAGCTGTCAATAGGAAATGACAGGCTGTGGTTCGTGAATCCTATTTTTATAGAAGAGTGCAGTAATTCTTTTCCCCCGGATGTACCTCCTCCTAAAAGCCATCCTGTGAGTGCCAATCTTCCCCCTGCCACCACGCTCACTGAAAGGAGGTCTCCCCGCCGCCCCCCTCCACCTCCACCTTCTCAAGCTCTCATTCAGAAATCTCTGAAGTTCCTGCAGGACCCCATGACTGCCTGTGAAGAAAACGAGCTGCTTCTTCAGCCACTAGGAAAGAGCATTAAGGAAATGAAAATTGTGGGCAGTGACAATAAAGAAGAAGAAGGGAAGCAGAGCTGCTCAGTCAGTGAGCCCTCGGCAGTGAGTCCCAAGAAGGGCTCCCAGCCCTCTGTCCCCCCACGGAGGCGGCTGTGTGAGAGGACCTCAGAGGAGGGCTGTGTGGGTAAGCCTGGAAGTTGTGAAACGCTGCGAGTGGAACAGACGGAAGAAAAACAAGACACAAGTACAGAGAGCAAAGATAAAAGGTCGCTGTGCAAAAAGGCTGTAGAAATGCCTGGGGAGGTTCCCGAAAGGACTGTATCACAATTTCAGGAAACAAAGCCCGAACCTGCAAAGAAGAAGGAGGACATGCCTGGGATACAAAGCAGTGCTATTCAGCAAGGAAAGTCACCTCCTATCCCACCACCAAGAAGAAAGAGGCTTTCCCAGGTACCAAAGATCCCAAGCTCCTGCCAGTCAAAGCAAAGAACAGTGGCAGAGACTGCCACGGCGCAGGCTTTGTGCAAGAGAAGCCCAGCTACAGTGGCAGGTGGTGCCACTTGCACAAACACCAAGACTGAATCAGGACATGGCCGCAAATCTGTCAGCTCAGCTGAACTGAAAGGTTCACACTCGTCCCTGGAAGGCCCGGGAGGCAGCACTGTAGCTCAGGCATCAGCGTCTGAGCCAGACTCCTACTCCACCAGCAGCACAGAGGATGACCTGGAGATGCTGAGTAGCTCATCTGGTAAAAAGACACGGTCTGTGATCTTGGACAAGGCCAAGAACAGGCTGTCCTTTGCCAGCTTGTCCAATGTCTTCACAGTCTTTTTGTCTAGTGACAGGAAGCTGCAGAAGAAGATAGTAGAGTTGGCACAGGACAAGGATTCATACTTTGGCAACCTGGTGCGGGACTACCGAGTGTACAGTTTAGAGATGATGGCAAAGCAGAGCTCCAGCACAGAGATGCTGCAAGAAATCCGGATGATGATGACGCAGCTGAAGAGTTACTTAGTGCAGAGCACCGAGCTGAAATCTCTGATAGACCCAACCTCCTATACCGAGGAACAGTTAGGTAGGTGACTGTGCTTTACTCATCCTCAGGCAGGATTTGGGAAGGTGAGGAGGAAGACGGGATTATAGAGACATAGGTTCTGCATTACAGAATTATAAACCATCTCCTAAAAGCTGAGGGGTGCAAACTGAAGTCTACTTTGTGGTTGCCAGCGCTTGGAGGAGCAGCTCTAAAAACTGGGAGACCAATGAGGGGGAAAATCGCATTATGAATGTTTTAAAGGGAAGAGTTTAAGCAGAAGAGATGTATGTGTGTGTAAAAGAGACATATATGTATGTATGTATGTATGCATATGCATATACATATACACACATAAAAATCTGAGTCTGTGTGTGTATATATGTGTGTGTACGCATAGGCACATACACGCAGAGCTGTGTTCAAACACAAAAGGCCAACTCCCCCTGCACAGCTGTGCTCCCCATGGCCTTCCACATCCACTGCCCCACGCTTTGCAGTGAGGATGGAGAACTCCCTGCATGTAGCAGCCACATCAGGGGTCAGTCACTATCTCACAAGGAGTGACAAGACTACAATGATTTTGACTGGCACGTTGGAGGAGTCACTCGATCCTATTCTGTGCTCCTCAGAGCTCAGAGGTGTGGAAGAGCTGCCTGCTACAAGACCACTGCTGGCTCCAAAATGCAGAGTTCACTTCTCTTTAGCACAGACGTAGTTTGCTTTTGAGGAGAAGGAAAATAATACTTCTGGCTGTTTAGAAGTGTTTTGTTGCTTCTCCTTCAATATTCTGTGAGGGAGTAACGCGCTACTTCCCTCCTTGCTAAGAAATGCACTGGCCTGTAGGATTTTTTATCCCACTCAAAACCATACAGCCAGAAAAAGTATGCATGCGTGCACTCACACAGTCTTGACTTAAAACTGTTTCTTGAGGACCAAAAACCCATGCAGAGCTATTTATGAGATCTCTAAGTTGCCTTAAAGCAAGCTGGGAGCTGGAAGACCCCCAACACAGAACATGGCCAACCACAGAAGTGACCAGGGATTCCAGTGGATCATGCAGTTCCAGTATTAGGTGGGACCCAGCTAAGTGGTGAGCCAGGACCCAGAGGCACTCAGCTGTCAGTCTCAGCAGGCCCTGATGACTTCTTTCTCACTCAGCAAAGGCTTCACCTGATCCTGCAGTCTCTGCAGCAGAACAGACCTGCTGCCAGCCCCTTGCCATAGCTAGGAGGGGGGAGCTACAGTTTCACTTCTCATGCACTTCATATAACACCTGCAATTTTTGTCCCGATAACCCCTTTCTTCAAGGCAGAGGGGGGTGTCAGCACAGAGAAGTCTGTCTTGAGTCTGGATTAGGGAAGGTGGAGAGGAGGCAGAAAGAAATGTTCTTCTGCTTGGTAGAGTTGCATCTGTGCAAGGATCCCCCCACCTTCACACAGACAGACCTGGTTAGATCTAGCTCTGTTCACTGGCAGTTCCTTAACAGGATGATATGATCCAGTCAGCCTAGGGAGGACTGTCTTCTCCTGTGGAGGCCAGGGATTCCCACCACGTAAGATTTGCCATTTGAATTTGCCCTGCTTCAGGCTGACTTATTCTCTGGATTCTTTAAAATAGTTGCATTTTGTATACATAAATGTTACTGCCCTCTGTTTCACTCCTCACTGATTAAGCAAATGAACTCTTTTGCCATTGACCTTTTTGCCTCAGTGCAGGGGTGACGAAAGGATCCCTTGTAGTCCCTCTAGCTCTGCCCCTGGTTTCATGGAATCACACAACAGACTTTCTCACAGTCTCTCATGGTTCCTTTTGCCTCCTGCTAAATATTAAGCAAACTCTCAACCCACACAGACTATTTCCTCATCCACAGGTGGTGTAAGAGATGACTTGAGTATCAGTAAATTAGAGTCACCTGAGTGGTAAGGGTGAGAAACTTCAGACCTGATGCTGGTGTCTGCCTCTGAGCTGGTGGCTACAGCCCCTCTTCAGTCACTGCAGAGAAAGGGGCACTTTGAGGATGCAATTAATTTAATCCCAAAGCAAATATCTCAAACAGGTCTGAGAGATATGTTGGAAGGGACATGAGATGAATCCTACACGGACATCTGTAAGGGCAGGGCTGTAAAAAGAAGCACAGTTAGGTGAGGTTCCTCATCTCTTCACAGAGTTAGCTTTCCTGCTGCCTGACAGTGCCATGCTGGTCAGCCAGGAGTCAGGCAAAGACAGGCTGCTGGTAGCAGGACCTCTTCTACAGCTCCAGCGGCAGATACTGCACATTGATGTTCATCTCGAGCCTATTCAGGACTTCCGGACTTGGTAATGAAACATTTACTTTCTGGGATGTAATTTCTGTTCCCTGCTCACAGCTATGCAGTAGTGCATGAATAACCAACCACATGCTTTCTTAGGAGTTTTACTTGCACTTCTACTAATATGTTAATTATCTCTCATGGACTTTTGTATTCTCCCTTCTCTATGCAGAAGTGATTGCTGAGACGGCTTTGTACAAATGTGTCCTGAAACCTCTAAAAGAAGCCATTGATTCTTACTTAAAAGAAATCCACAACAAAGACGGATCTTTACAGCAGCTAAAAGAGAACCAACTTGTGATACAAAACACAACTACCACTGACCTAGGTGTCACGACCAGTGTGCCTGAAACTGTTGTGCTGGAAAAGATCCTTCACAAGTTCACAACCATGCACAAGGCCTACTCCCCAGAAAAGAAGATTGCCATCTTGCTGAAGTCCTGCAAACTCATCTATGACTCTATGGCTCAGGGAAACCCAGGTACAGCACTCCTACTGAAATGGTGTCCCTCACTGGTCCTTCTCCATGTATTAAGGGAACAGTGTTTATGGTACAGTTGATGTGGTAACATTCAGATTGGAGGTAACAGTGATGGTCAGTGTGTTTGGTATCAGCTGTCTGCAGGTTGTGTTCAGAATGGGGGCTGGTTAGCGACTGTGAAATTCTCTACACTAATAACAGCTATAAAATGTTACCTGGTTAATTTTAAGCTCCATAACTCCAGAAAACAGACATCTGTAAGTGGCTGGTTTATGGGTAATGTTCTTTTTGCACAGGTCTTCACACATTTCTCCACAAACCCTCAGAGCTCCGACCCAGCCTGTAGCAACTTAAGGTAAATTCTAGGAATGGCTCTTTGGGAAAAGTCTCTTGGTTTGGCCTTTACAAAGTTTTGCCTAAATTGAGAAGGACACACAGAATGCTAGTACTGATGCTTCAGTAAATTCCAAAAGCCGCTATGATGTGAGGAAGTATGTGCTCTGAGTATAAATATAACTTGGGCCTCAGGCCAACCACTAAATGCACACATTAGGCCCTTGGCCTGCAGACAGAGTGCATTTTTAAAGACAGACCAGGAAGCCACTTCCTTCAGGAATCTGTCTTGCCAGTTTAAGAGCTTTCTTTGTATACTGATGAGCTGATGACCAGCCATGCATATATTTGGAGAGAAGCCAGACAATAATTTGCAATAACTTGTGGTTGTTCATAAACTCAGAATCTCCAAAGGTGCTTTTAGCTGTTCTGCTTTATTTTGTACTGACAACAGCCTTGGAGTAGTCATGCAGGAATTCTGTCCCTTCTGAGCCTCATCTCAGGGTCATCCCTTGGACAGTATGCAGCAAGGTTCAATGACCAACCTAAACATGTTAACAGCAGAGCAAGAAGCCACCCCAGCACTAAGCCTAAGCGGAAGGCAGATAGTACCTCTCACTGTCTACAGGTATCATGAGAAGATTTGGACACATATAGGGGAATTTGTGGTAACTTTGTTAAAACAATTATGTTAAGTTCGAGAGTAAATTTGGTATAGATCAAAGACTTGCATGCCCCCTTAAAAAACACATAGAAGACACAATCTCCTTCCAATGCTGGTGGTGTCTTACCTGTCTGTCACACCTCAGCTCAGGGCTGGAATTTCTTGGTTGCAGGGAATGCCGTTGTGTCATTTTATGTAATAGAAATTAAGAGTCAGGGAAATAACTCAAAAACCCCTACATGTCTTAAAAGATTGACATTCATGAAATCAGAGGATTTTGTTGTGGTATGCTATGCTAACCAAAGCATTTTGGCCAGCTCTGCTGTTTTCTCATGTTGAGTACTACTGCAGGCAGGGTGTAGGTCAAAAGCTGACTTCATTCCTGTGCATTCAGTTCCCTCTCCTATATATATGATCAGTAATGCAAATTAGGAGCTGGTCAGAAGAAAACTGGCCTGGAATTAAGGAAATGTACCCCAGTGAATTCAGACCAGAAAAGGAGGTTAAGGGGGGGTGAATGCTACAATCTAACTCCTGGAAGACAGTGGACCTGGAGAGATTGAATGCAACATCCTGTAGACCCACTTAGAAGTGAAAAATGTGAAACCTCTTCAACAAAATTAACTGATCCCAGATCACTTTGACTTTCCACCTGGCAAAGACAAACATTCTGCAAACTCAAAAGTTTTTCTGACAGGGAATTCCCAGCTGTGGGCTGCTCAGACCAGATTTCAGCGAGTAGGAATTCTCCTCCTGCTCTCTGCCCTGGAAAGCAGCAACCCAGGGCCCCATCTGCTTTCAGCCAGCCCTGAGGCAGCACAGTGCTTTTAACACAGGAAGAGCAGAGGCCATGCTCGGCTTCCTGTGCAGTAGTCTGTTCTTCTTTTAGCTCCTTTTACTCGCTGCTGAATTAGAAAGTTCCCTCTTCTTCCAAGATCAGAGCAGCTGGAACACAAAGCTAATAATTCCTTCTGCTGCAGGACCAAAATCAGTCTACCTGTCACATGGTAATTACTTATGTTGCCTGGTTTAATTTGCAGTTTGGCAGCTCAGGCCAGGTCTTTATTCACTTTGCTGACCGTAGGATGAGCTGACCGGAGAACAGGGTTTCATCTCAAAGCAAAGTGCAAATACCACCAAATCAAGCACCCCTTTTTTTCAGACCTGTATGGGAACACAAGTTTTTTAACATTTTGAGACCCATGTACAGCAGTCCAGGTTTGGCCAGGGTGTCCCAACAGGTACGAAGTTTTCTTTAAAACTAGGGATAGGCTTACTCAGGAACATCTGTGTCTGTGCTAGTGCCCACCTCTGCACTGCTGCAAGAGTCATGAAACTTTGAAGTCAGCCTTGACTGACTGACTGAAGGTATATCAAGCTATTTTAAGAAAGGAGTTCTTTGGTTTGATTGAAATTCATACTACATGAAAAAATCTGCCTGAAAAATTCACTGTGGTTGAAGTCCCTGATACATGACTATGAACTGAATGGGTCAGATCCTCAGCTGGCTTGAACTAACATTTATCCCTCAAGTTGAAGGCAATCAACTTTTGAATCTGATTCATCACAAAGAATCAGGAAGGCAACTTCACAATCTTTGTCAATACACCTTTCTCCCAACAGACCGCTGAGTACAACTCTAAGATATAAGTCTATGGTGAAGTAGGACTCATTACAGCTACATGTAGTTGTAGGTGGCCACAGATGGGTAACATGTCTGGCTTCTCATTATAGACAATGGAGACTTACTCACTGGAGTTCAGTTGATTCATCTGGCTAGATGTAGGTGTCTGCTTTAGGGTGAGATGACTCATGACAAACTCCGCTGACGATATTGATTAGTCCATCATTGGCTATAAAAGGAGTTTAGGGGTACTGGTTCAGACGTTCACATGTAGAGTGTAGGTAGTGGTATTAGTAAGTGAATCCTCCCCAAAGGGACAATTATTATACCATGGTGGTGTCTCAGTGAGCTTTTCCAAGTTCTGCACAAACTTAAATAACAGCAACATATGCCTCCAAGAATGTAACCTATGATCTAAAAATATGTAACCTGACTGCTAAAGATACTAGGAGTAGTTAGTACGAATAACAAGCATTAAAAGAATTAAAAAGAAGAGTCTGGAAACCCAATCCACCCCTCACAAACTGGCTGGCATTTTTTTGTGGCATTTTTTCATCTGCGCATTAGAAAAAGTAAGAGGCAGGACTCATGGGGAGCTGTAAGCTCCCACTTCTCTGACTGCACCTGCATTTGGAAGGCATGCCCAAATACCACAGAGAGAGTCAGGCACATAGCTGATTTATACAGAGGAACTGTAATCTTATGTAGAAACAACCTACTAATTATTTATCTTTCAGAAATACCTTTACTCAGACAAAATGTCAAAGGTATATTGCGTGGTAGCAGTAGAATGAGGATCTGCTTTTTGCTCTATCAAAACCACAAGCGACACTTGTGGAGTGATAAACAAGATGCAAATCTGCAATGTGTGGTGTATACTGGCAGTGGTAAGCCTGGAGCACCCACCCTTGTGCTACCTGGGAGCTACCACTCTGTGGAAGAGAACTGATGAAAAAGCAAAAATAGAGGAGCAGTAGGCATTGGTTTATGAAGAAATACTGTGTGAGACAAACAGGCAAAACCTGATCAGTCCATGAGTGGGAAAGATCAGGCACGGAAAGGGTCAAAGCTTAAGCTGGAACTTTGAAAGATGGGGAGACTGCTTTCTGAGGAGATTCAAGATGAATGAACAGGGGAACAATTTTCTTACTGCAACATTTTTAACTTGTGGACTACCTAAGGTTATGAAGCTTCATTGTTTGAGTATCTTTGAACTGCACAGAGCTGGAGTATATGGTTCAAAACCAGTTTTGTACTAGTGATGGAGTTGGCTAGGTGACTGGCTCTAAAACATCTGATTTAATAATTCCTATTGCATAGTTCCACATGGCTAACGCACAGTCTGCTTTTGGAAAAAGAGGATGGGTAGGACACATATTTCATTGGAATATTTCTAGTCCTTAACTTTTAGAATGAAGTTTGCCATCCCCTGTAGGATTGAGCAGCTGGATATTAGTTGCCCTGATGCATTCCTGTATGGCTGCGCACTAGACAAAGGCATGGACATGCAGCAGTGTATCTTCAGTGGGGTAGCTGAGCTTGTGAAAAGGCCACTAGCCTCAAACTTCAGCAGCCAGTGTAGGACCGATACTAGAAGCTCTAAAACTATGTCAGAGCAATGCCACCACACTGCTCATTATCACATCTCACTTCTGAGAAGGAAAATAAAGCTATACATAACACCTTCACTTTGTTGTCTTTAGGAAGAGGATATTTGTATTAAGTTGCTATTAATGAAGGCTGATGGACTAGAGGTTGTGTTTTTTCTGGCTAGCACAATGTCTACATTTGCATTAAAGAGTCTGTTCCCCTTGAAAAATTTGAACTAATTCTTCTGATCTGAAAAACATATTCTTTTTAAGTGGATTCATGCTGCCTGCATGTATTAACTCTCTTAATTCAACTATACCATAAATCAAACCTTGCTGAAGTAGTATGGGATAGACAAGAGACAGCAAAATGCTGGTGAGTGGAAGAATGGTAACAATCTTTTCTTACGATCTTGAACAGATCTCATTTAACCTTTCTGTACCTCAGCTTTCCCAGCTATAAAATGAGGCTAAAATTCGTATTCCCTGGTAAGCTGCTGCTAGTCATCATGCCAGTGGTTCTGAAATATTACAGCAAGGTGCAGAGCATCATCACTGTCTGCTGATTGTCAGAATATACATGGAGGGAAAAGACATGTATGAATGTGTTAAAATAGGCTGTAATTTCTTTATGGGGGCTTGGGCAAAATTCCCGTTGCTTTAAATCATGTATTTAATTAATAACCATCTATTCAAGTGCTGTATTCCAGCCAGGAGCTGACGTTGTATTTGCTTCACTATAAACATAACAGGATGAGTTTGTGGCAGAAGAGAAGGCTTATTTTAAGCTTCTTATAGATATTTATGAAATAAATGTTTCCTGATCCTGCAGGGAAGAAGGGGAAATAAAGCAAGCAAGTCATATCTGGAGTAAGACAATACCACCTTGAACAAGCAAGCTCAGTCCCAGTGTCACTGAGACCACTGGCAGGGTCAGAGCTAGATTTAACTCCATCAGCTGCAAATAGACCTCTCTGTGAGAGACCACAGATGGAGCTAGAAATGCAAGTTGGGGAACTTGGCTCTGGCCCAGATTGAAAGTGGAGCTGAGGAGGTAGCAGCCTGCAGAGAACATCCGTGCTGCAGCTCCCAGATGGATACTGGTTAGTGCCCTGCTACCTTTCATGGCACAGGGAGCATGTGTGTTGCAGGATGCTAAGCAGCACCAACCTCAGGTGTCTTGGTTCACAGGCACTTTTTCATGTATCTTTGTGCCTCTTGGTCATATTTGAGTTGCTGACAGCACCTATTATCCCCATGGATGGATTGAGATACGGGCATCTCAGGGCCATACGTGGTCTGATGGCTGTACAGGTCTAAGTTAGTCCCTGTGCCGGCTGTTAATCCAAGGCAAGGAGAACAAGGGGAGGTTCAGAGTTCCACCCTCTAAGGCACCTATCCTTTGGCTCCATGTGCAGTCGGTGGGGAGAAGCTGTTGCGATGCCTACAAGGAGCAGGCACAATATGCCATGCCTGACCTGCCCTAGGCAACACGGGAAGTTTGTGGCAACACACAGATCCTTGATGATTAGCTTTGCTTTTCTCTTATTGACACCTACAGCTCCTGCTGACTTCAGCTTTAGCTACAGACGTGGGTATTTAAGAATTAGGCTTCATATTCCCACAAGTGGATTAAAATGATGTCTAGTAATTTATGCAGGTTATGAGCATACAGAATATGGAGAATGAGTACTCTTTCCATTATTGCAGTCAGACATCCCTGCTCTGAGTTTATTGATCAAAAAGAAACTGTATACCAGATTTTTGCATTTAAGCCATATAAACATCTGGAAGTCCAATAATATTTCTATGAAATCTTGAAGTTGAGAAAGTTTTATAAAAAGGGCTGGTGGGCAGAGCAGCTAAATCAGCTTAGAGAAATGAGATAGCAGTGAAAAATAATTGACTCAGTGCCTGCTTGTACATACAACCACTTCTCAGATAATAAAAAAGAAATAGAGAGATTCTCTAGTTCTTGAAAAGAATCCTCTTAACTTTCATTTCAGTTGACACTAGAAGTTGATGGCTGGGGCCATGGAACTGTTTAGTTCCAAGTTGATGTTTCCACTCTGCATTGGTTGGTCAGTCCATTATCTGTTTGGTGATCTCTTTTGGTGACATTTTATTTAAAAAACAAAAACAAAAACAAAACAGCATTTTTTTTCCAGTCAATAGGAATTCGTGTTGTGAAGTAGCAACTTCCTTGGATGCCCTAGCAGACACAACATGGATTGGTCATGAAAAAGAAGTGGTAGGGAAGAGAAAATTCTGCTATTGGTGTTGCACTGGAAATCCCTTGGCCTTCAGTAAATCAGAAGCACCCAGTCCATGCCACTGGTCAGTAACTACAACATCATAAAGAAAAAGTTTTTAAAGAAGGGTAGTAAGTGAGCCTAGCAAACTCTTTGGTACTTCATCTTCCTTTAGTTTTATGCAGAACTAACTCTGTTGGCATCTGATTTACTCAGGTCAAAAGGAGAACAGGGCTTTTCTCTGTGCAGTTTTTCTAGTACATTTCCATGTCTTAGTTTTGCTAGACAATATTAAATAGCTGTAATACTAAGCTGCTTGTGTTAATATATATGACAGTAATGAATTAGATCTTTCACAGAGCTGAAGCTTTCACAGAGGCATAAGCCAAGGCAACAACAGACAAACAAAATGTCCATCCAGCTGTTAATGAAACCATAAAGTCCTTTTATAGTTTGGTTGAAGACCTAAGGCTGTATCATTTAAGTAAAGGCAACCATAATAAAGCAAACAGAATTGAAAGCGTTAATCCAGCTTTCATTAAATAAATTGTCTTTGTTGCAGCATGTGGGGACTGTTAGACAGAGTTACAGCCCTGACGGTCTGTCATCTTCCAACAGTTTGTTTTAACTGAATCAACTTTCTGTTCACTAGATATTACTGGGTTTACTTTAAAGCCACATCTATTATATTTTTTTTAAAATCAGGGGCTAAGATCATGTTTATTTGAGGCTTCAGAATATCTTTCTTTGCCAGTGCAGAATCTGTATCAGCTATGATGACAAAAAAGGAAAGCTGACTCATGGCAAAGACTTGAAATAAGTAAGTGGGAACATTTGAGAAATAGGAATTTGTGCCCTACCATGGAAAACCATGTGGACTATGGGCCAGAAATGGCTAGGGCATAATTTCACCAAAGCTACATCCAGGATAGCTTTGATTCTTTACAAGTGAGACACACATGGCCCGTGAAACGATACACATGGCCCATGGAACCAACACATGGAAGTGCTCAGATGAGGAAAAACTGCCCACAGTCTAAGGGAGGACATGCAGAATGAAAGCAATCTGGTCTTAGGTTAAGAGTAATGGTCAGCTCGGAATGTTGGGAAGATAGGTCTGTAAAGCAACTTGTTATTATGGGTTCCATGATGAACTTATGAGATGTTGGTGGAAAGTGAAAGCATCTTTCAAATAAGAAAAGTAACCCTTTGCGAAGCTTCAGTTTGGATTCTATTTTAAGTAGTAGTTATTTATAATAGTGACTGTTAACTATGTATGCTTTTTTGTCCTCGGAGATCCCAAAGAGCTCTTACAGCTTACATATAAGATCACTTTGTTGATTTTGTTGATAAGGATGTTTTAAACACAGGAAATTTTGAGCCCATGAGCAGCTGTTCCTGTAGCACTTGCTGCACACCAAGGCCAAAAACTAGTCTAAGTACAATGTGAAAGGCTTTTTGTTTTCTTAGACACCATGGCTGGAAAGATGCTTCCTCTTAAAATCCTAGCTTTTGGGAGACTGTTTTAATTAGGAACATGGAGTGTGATATTTTGCCTTCTGAAGGAAATCCTCAGTCCGAAAACCCACTATTCTATTTTCTGTTCTTTGGTCCCACATATACAGCAAACCTAAGAGAATAAATATCCCTAATGCATGTAGACAGCTTCACTGCTAACACTGCAAACCTGGATTGCAGTCTTGATGGCGGTGTCAAATCAGAGGGCTGAGCTGGCAGCCTTTACACTTTTCCAGGATTGTCATTTGTCTGTGATCCATGAAGTTTAAGTTTCTTTTTCCCCAGTTAATAAAGAATGGCAGAAATGGAACTCACTGAAAATTTTCTAGCTCTTATTTTGGGCTTGAAGCAAGTTTACTTACTTTTAAAGTGAACTAGCTTTCCCTTTGTCAGCATTTTTCTTTGCTGATGCTTTCAAGCTTTAACTCTTCAGATAGTGTAAACTAAAGTCTGCAAAGGACATGCTGGCTGAGAAGCTGTCATTGTTGTTTGGGAACGTGTCTTTGTAGTAAGTTTATTGGGACCACTCTGTGTTTCTCTTTGCTCAGGGAAGCCGTACGGTGCAGATGACTTCCTGCCTGTGCTCATGTATGTGTTGGCCCGCAGCAATTTGGCTGACGTCCTTCTGAATGTGGAGTATATGATGGAGCTCATGGACCCTGCTCTGCAGCTAGGGGAAGGTAGGAGGAGTACAGTATCTGCTCTGGGGATATTCGCTTTGGAGATCATTATTTACCTTGCTACAGTGTTTGTGAAAGTGAGGTGGCAAGGCTCTGGCTAGGCTTTGTGGATAAACTTTGGCCAAGCTTTTATAAATCTGAGGCTTTAAAATTATTGTCAAACACTTTTAACTGTTTTTAGCAGTGCAGTGCCATTAGACACCAGCTAGAAAGGCAGGGACCCAGCATAAAAGGCTGAGAGAGTTGGGGTTGCTCAGCCTGGAAAAGAGAAGGCTCTTATAGCAGCCTTTCAACACCTAAAGGGGGCTTATAAGAAAGATGAGGACAGACTTTTCAGTAGGGCCTGTAGCGATAGGACAAGGGGGAATGATTTTAAACTAAAAGAGGGTAGAATTAGATTAGATATTAGAAAGAAATTCTTTACTGTGAGGGTGGCAAGACACTGGCACAGGCTGCCCAGAGAAGCTGTGGATGCCCCATCCCTGGCAGTGTTCAAGGCCAGGCTGGATGGGGCTTTGAGCAACCTGGTCTAGTGGAAGGTGTCCCTGCCCATGGCCAGGGGGTTGGAACTAGATGATCTTTGAGGTTCCTTCCAACTCAAACCATTCTACAGGTCTGATTCTATGACAAATGAGAACTGAGTTGCTTGACTACTAACCTAGAGCAGAGGGATCTAGTTTCCTTGGCCCAAAGGCTGAAAAGTTAAAAGGTGTTCTCCTAAAATTAAACTGCTGCTGCAATCCATTGTGTGGACACTTTTTATTTATTCCAGTGAGAAAAGAACACATTTCTTCAACTGCATCATATGCCTAGAGCCATATATCATTCTCATGGCCACTCTGCTCCTAAATTTGAGTGACCCCTTCGACAGTGTTCTCTGGCTGAGTATCATAGCAAGGCAAAGAAAGGAGAGTCACATTGGAGAGGAATATGGAGTTTGGATGTGAATAAAGACCTCTTCTATTACAGGGATAAATATGCCAGGGAACTGTGGGCCTTTAGTTACTGCTTGGGAAGCAAATGGTACTAACAGTGACGGGGGGAAAACAGATCATTTATCACCAGGTAGTCACCAAACCAATAAAATGGGTTTATTTTAGACTTTATAAGTACTGAGGTTCTAGAAGGGGGCTCTGGATGAGCAACAGCAGACAAATTTCATTTATATTAAATGGAGGTATAGGTCTGTAACAAAGAGCATGTCATCCCCGCACAGTGCAGAAGTGGGCAAAATTACTAACAGAATGAGCAGCAGCAATGCAATCGTATTAGTTAGGGCTTTCTGCACTGGCTGATTTTTCTGCTGAAAAGAATTGTTAGCAGAAAAAATGTTAGCCTAAGGAAAGCATTTTGCTGACATAACTAAGCTGGTTTTGGTAACTAGGCTTCCCACAGGTTCTTCGTTTCAAAAGGGCACACTACCAGGCGGGTTACTGAAGTCAGCGGGGTTGGGGAGCTCAGGGTATCAAAGGCAAAGCTGGCTGAAAGTTCTCTTAAGTCAAAGATGCAAAGACTGTGTGAGATGTGCCCTCCAGGCAAAGGGGAAAAATTAAGTGAGGCAGTTCCAGATCGAACTGGCTGAAATAATCACATCAGAAGGGAGACTAGGAGTAACTGGGGATACAGGGAATGGAAAAAAAAGAAAAAAAAAAAAAAAAAAAGAACACTTCAATGAAGACATCTCTGAGATTGCAAAGTGCAGGGCTGGAACAGGAACTGGCAAAAGTTAACTTGAGTTAGGCCTTTCAAAGTTAAATGGCAAAAGGTGATTCAGGCATTGAGATACAAGGGAAAAAAGGAAAGCAGAAGTGAGGAAACTGTGAAGTTATGTGAGGTCAATACACAAAATCATTTAAATCTGGCCTCCAAATTAAAACTTTACTTTTAATTTTATAACAACAGTGATGTGGATTACTGGGGCAAAGGCAAGGACAGAAGATGGGGAATGACTGTGTGGAAATAAGATACTGGAAAGTGGAAGAAAAATTAATCCTTAAAGAAGATGTCATAGGGGGCTAGGAGATCTTCCTCCCTGAATTATGAGGGAAGGGCTACACCAGGCTGCAGGTCCCATCCTGGTCAGAACAGGAGGAATGACAGACAGGGGAAGGCAGTAACTATGTTTAAGACAGGGAAAGTGGCACTGGCAAACCTGTTATCGGGCAGCATGTCGTGGGAGACAACACAGAAGTGGTGTTCTGGGTGTGTGCAGGCCCACACATCTGTGGGACGCTCTTCATCGGATCCACCTGAGTACAGACAGTAAGATGGCAGCGACTTGTCTCTCCTCTCCCCCGCCAAACTCTGACGGTGCTCTGCAAAGGCCGCCCTTCCTGCCCGCCCCCGCCGAAGCGGCCCGCCGCGGTGGCTGCGGGGCTGGCCGGGGCGGCGCGGCGCCGTTAGTGGTGTGGCAGTGCCACCCCGCGGCAGCGGCCGCCGTGGGGCCCCTCACCGGCCGGCACCCCCGCCGCGCCGCCGGGCGAGCCAGCGCT
Organism: Falco peregrinus; assembly: GCF_023634155.1. Taxonomy (NCBI): domain Eukaryota; kingdom Metazoa; phylum Chordata; class Aves; order Falconiformes; family Falconidae; genus Falco; species Falco peregrinus. The sequence goes on from NC_073721.1 coordinate 88,543,837, forward strand.
GGGCCGGCCCGGGCCGGGCCGAGGCAGCTGCGGGGGGGCGCCGTGCGGGCCCGGGGCGGCCGCTCGCACCGCTTCAGCCCGGCGCGCTGTCGCCTGGGGGCCCGGGGGACGCGTCCCCACCCTCGCTGCCCCCGGGACGCCGCGGGGCTGCTCCAGCAGCTGCCCGCTGCCCTCTCGCAGGAGAGCCCGGGCTGAGCCCCGGGGCAGCCGGCAGAGCCAGCGCTGCGGGTGAGCGGTGCTGGGGTGCCATGCAGCCTGGGCAGCCCCCTCCTCATGTTAACCCTGTCCTCATACCAGGGCTTACCTCCTGCTTTGCTGACGAACCCTGTGCTTATCATGAGCTTCCCTGGCTGCTGGAGCTGGTTACTTGTTGCAGCAGCAGTCAGGGAGTTTCTGAGGGAAAAGGGCTGGCTGTGGGCTTTTCCTGCTTTGTCCCCTGTTTCTCTGTTTTAGCAAGATTTACCCAGCAACTCTGAACAGTCCAGGAATTACTCTCAGCCAAGCAGCTGGGCTCCCTGTCTAGTTGATAGAGATGGAGGGACTACAGGGTAACTTGTCCTTACAGGTCTGAGACATCCTGCAACAACGCTGAGCCCACAGGGGACCTAAACATTAGAGGGGCTGAATCCAGGCCTTATACTTTTCCTACAGAGCGCTCACTATGATTGTTACTTTCCCCCTGCATTATGGGGAATGCTCAGGAGCCCAGATTACTTACTTGTTGTACTGGCCTTGTTAAGCACAACACAATGATGGCCGTGCCCCCAAAACCAAACCATCTGTGGTCAAAGGCGTTGGTTTGGGTTTGTTTGTGAGACCTGCTTTTGTACTCATTTACCTTCAGTCTCTGTTTCCTCCTAGGGCACCTACAGCCTCAGCAGTCTGGGCAGTGACATTGCTGTGAAGCAGAAGGAGGTGGAGGACGCTGGTTGTTAGGTGTTCCTTCTCTTGGGTTAACATCAGACACCCCTGCAACTCCCTGCAGCGAGGCCCAGATAGTGCGAGTGTTAGACAACTGCCACTGCACGGGCACAAGCAGTCAGGATGGAATTGGAAATGGATGGCCTGTGCTGGTGTGATGTTTATACAAGACCACCTTCTTTTGCAGGCTCCTATTATTTAACCACCACCTATGGGGCACTGGAGCACATCAAGAACTACGACAAAATCACTGTCACACGGCAGCTGAGCATGGAGGTGCAGGACTCCATTCACCGCTGGGAGCGACGGAGGACACTGAACAAGGCCCGGGCTTCCCGCTCATCAGTGCAGGTAGCTGACGTTATTTTCTAGGGAAAAAGCCTGGAAGATGAACATGCTCTCACTATACTAAGTTTTAATATGATAATTATTTTTTTAAGGTAACCCAAATCACTATTAAAAAACAAGAGTACATACATACAGTGCAAGATTTCTAAATTTTAATAAACACACCTCATTTGAAATATATAATACTTAACAAAATGCATTTTGAAATCTTGAAGTACTCTCACAACAGTATAATTTTAAATATGACTGCAGAGTGATTTTGTTGTGCTTTCTTGAAGGAGGTACGCTAGAGGCCTTCACATGTGGAGAGCTGTGGTGGGGAGGCAGGGAGCCCTTCTCCTGCATCACCCTTAGGGGCTGGGGGAATCACAGAGTCATAGAATGGTTTGGGTTGGAAGGAACCTTAAAGGTCATCTAGTTCCAAACCCCTGCCACAGGCAGGGACACCTTTCACTAGACCAGGTTGCTCAAAGCCCCATCCAGCCTGGCCTTGAACACTGCCAGGGATGGGGCATCCACAGCTGCTCTGGGCAGCCTGTGCCAGTGCCTCACCACCCTCACTGAAGTAAAGAATTTCTTTCTAATATCTAATCTAATTCTACCCTTTCTCAGCTTAAAGCCATTATTACCCTTTGTCCTATCACTGCATGCCCTTGTAAAAAGTCCCTCTCTGGCCTTCTGGTAGGCCCCCTTTAGGTACTACAAGGGGGTATGTTAATGGGCTAAGCTGAGATGTGAGCAGGCTATGTGGGGGTGGTTCCTAGATGGCAGAAAGATGTAGGAGGACCTGAGACGTCTGGAGGGCCGGTCAGATGAGCATCTTCCAGAGTCTGGCTTTACCTGTCTGGCAGCAGGGAAGACCAAATAATGTCAGGTTAGCTTTGAAGCCCATGCTGTGTGTGGCCTGGTGAAGACCTCCCCACGCACCAGAGGGAGAGGGTCCCAGGAGAGATGGGTGTTTGGGGCCTCCAGCCATGATGAGGCTGGCTCCAGGACTGGGGTGCCCTGTCAGCCCCACGTCCTTTGATCAAATTGACACCCACAGGGAGGCAGCAAAGGCTACGTCTCAGGTTCTGTAAAGCCTTCACAATGCAAAACTGAAAATTGTGAATGCTTCCCCAGAAGATTCCCACCACCTCCAGGAACATTAAGGCAGGGTTTTTGTTCCTTTGAGTGAGAGGTAACATCAGAGACACGTGAGCCCATCCTGGCAGAGGTAAACAGCTTGCTGATGTGCCCCTGCACATCCCTCTGGCTGCCTTAACCATCTGCAGAGATACACCAAAATTCCTGGAAATTTTTTTGACCTTCACAGATACAAATTAAACACACAGGTTCCACCGTGACCAAAAGGTCTCTATGTTCTGTTCCTCACGAGTTTGGCAGGAGGAAAGTTGTCCCAACAGTTGTTACGGCCTGAAACGGGATACAAGTAAATCAGCCTCCTCAGCATAACAACGTAACTTCTTGTTTCCTTACTGAGGGAAGGAAGTTTGGAGGACACGCTCTCAAGATGCTGTTTGGGTGATGGAGTTGCAAAGGTCGCCACACTGCTAGCCCTTTCCTGTTACTGTGAGACAGGGTTTTCAGGCCAGATCTCTGAGGTTTTGGCTTGTTACTCTGGTCTTACTACTTTGCACCCTATTTCTTCAGGAGCTGTAGAAAGGTGGGAGAAGGAACTGCTGCAGACTGCTCCTTAAAATCACAAAAAAGCTTTCACTTACGTGTCTTTATAGGGCTAATTATTTCATTATTTGTTAGTTTAAGTATTTGCTGATTGAGAGGTTGTTTATCAGAGGGGACAGAAGAGAGAATAACTGGGGCATTAGAGGAGACTGGAGGATATTTGGGAGCATTTAGGAGCTCTAATCAGCTAGAGTTTTGGGCTGAATTCTGCCTCCTTCAGTCCCAAGTCACTGTGCTAACTGCAAGATCTATCCTCATGTATCTCTTCAGGACTTCATCTCTGTTTCCTTTCTGGAAATCGGTGCTCAGTCAAGGACACTTGCTTCCCGGAACGACACCACAGCTGAGCAGCTGAGCCAGCAGTGTGCCGAAAAGTTTGAAGTCTCCCATCCCAAGGATTATGGACTCTTTGTTTATGTTGATGACCAGTGGCTGCAGCTGGACAAAGACGCCCTTCCTCACCATATCAAAGCCTCCCTGCTGAAGAGTGAAATCAAGAAAGATTTCCATTTTATTTATAAACCAATAGATCATAAAGCCCCACCAGTTCCAATTGTCAAAGAGTCAGACTTTCCCTAAGGGCCATGCTGCTCTTCTGTTGTGTTTGCTGTCATCCTGGAAGGGCTGGAGAGTTTATCTCATGACATCCTCTGGTATCTGCAGACCTCAGAAAATCTCTGGAGCATGGCCTTCGACACAGGGCAGATGTGCTAATTGTAGATGCTGTCTTAATACAGGGCATTTCTCAGCAGAGTTCATTTGCAGAAATAAAAGGAGCATTCAGGAGAACATTCATCCTTTGGAAAACTTGAAGTATGAAACCTCAGAACCTCCCACTGGCAATGTCACAGAATGTAAATGGACAGTGGAGAAAATCCAGAGATCTTGCCGAGAAGGGGACTTTTACTCCATAATAAATTATGGCAGGTGTGAATCATCTCTGTGCACAAGGCCTGTGTCTGCACACACCTCAATGCTATCTGGAGGTAAGACTACATTTATGCCTTATAGTATCTGTTCACCCAGTTTGAATAAATTGAGTCTTAGACGTCTAATGTATTCAGTGGCATAGGGTTGCCTCCGGTAGCAGAACTCCATCTCTGTCTTGCTGTCTACAACATGCCATTGCCTTTGAAATTCACACAATTACAGACCATGTAAGATGATCCTGTACCTTCACTAAAAATACATTTTCTGCCGTCTATTTGTCACTGAAATCAGGTAGCTTAGGCATTTTCATCAATGTATTTTTCTTAAAGATTGAAAGTCTTCACCGCCAGTTTTACATGTACAGCAGTTTTAATCACAGTGGTTGTATGATAGTGTCATTGGTTATTGTATATTTATTTCCATGTGTGATACAGTGCTATTATTTTAAAATAAGTGTTTGTAAAGAACTTAATAATTTTCCCAGTGTAGCAAACCAGATAAAATATGAAAGTAAAAAAGAGCTAGAATTAAATATCTGTCCTTTTTTACCTGGATATAATTTTCTCTAGTGTTTTCATAGCTATAAGTCCCACCAGGTTATTACTTTAATAAATTCAGGATGCTGCAGATAGAAATTGCTGGTTTTCCTTTCTACCTGTATTTCAGTCATTCTGTCATTGCAGACATATTTCCTTGCAAACCTGAATTCCCGCAGAATAAATAGAACCAATGCAAAAATGCATGTCATGAAATTACAAAAAAAGTGTCCAGGATTGGATAATGGAAGCAGGAACCTTAATTGCAAGACAGATCCATGTCTTCTGGGTGCCTTCATTCCCACTGTGAAACCAAGTTGCTGGATTGTCTGCATGTGGGAGACAAGTAACCTCAACTGCAGCTACAGCCTTGGGTCAGGCCTAGCAAAGCTCTGCTTAGGAAGAGAAGGTGTTTCGCTGTGGGTTTTGCTCAAAGCTACTATTGTTTCCTTCCACCGACATTCAAAGAAAGAACTGGGGCATGCTGGGCCAGGTTGCCCATGGTCCCTGCCTTACTCCTGAAGCTCCAAAGGCAAAATGGAATTGCATGTTACCTGATCACTCTCTTAGCCTCTGGAGCTTGAAATGTCTTCATCTACTGCCCCAGCTGTAGCATGCACTGGCCAAATCTGCACACAGATAGCAAACCAGTGCTGTGTATCTGCCAGCTGGGGCTGCGTGCACGTCTTGTCAGGAAGGGAGAGCAATCAAGAATGAGGAACAGTGAATAACTGCAATCTTGGTTTCCAGGACATCATGCGCAGAGCTTGCAGTGTGTGACACCAGCACTGAGCTGACTCCAAATTCATCGTTACTTCTGCTTGTGTACAGCTGTTGGCACATCCGCCATGCCGCTGGGCAGCACACCTGCAGAATGCTGGAGCTGAACCCCTCCCTCGCACTGCCATTAGCCTCCTGCAGGTCAGCATGCTCCTGCTGGGAGCCTGTGCTGCTCTCAGAGTGGCACTCGGGATGCCATGACCAAACCTGAGATACAGGTTTCCAGTACCGATCTGATGGAGGGGATGCTGCGCTCCGGGCACTCACAGGTATTGCTGCCTCCAGTGCCTCCCCAGGGCTGTCAGCCCCTGCCCCGGTGATGCTGCAGCAGGGCTGGTCTCCAGCATCCCCCAGCTATGTCCCAGCCTGGCCTCAGCCTGTCCCCAGCCCCAGGGAGGTGCCTGATGCCCAGGACTGGGGCTGCCCCTGGTGCTCCCTGCTGTCCCACTCCTGGCTGTAGCAGTGGGACAGACCTCCAGCGAGCCCGGTGGCCCTGGGAGCTGCTGGCCTCTCTGCCCCAATGGGAGCCTCCTCATGTCAGTCCTGCAGGCTGTGGTGAGGATGTCAGCTCTTGTCCTTCTGCCAATGGCTTGGTGGCAGGCCCTCACCAAGGGGCTAGGTACAGGGTCACCCTGGGTGCTCCGGCTGTGGGGCAATGTGTCCTCACCCTGCCCAGCTCCTTGGCCCACCACCACCCCTGAGTGCTAGGCAAGCTCATGGCAGTTTCCCCCCCTGCGGTGGAAGCAATGCCGGTAAATACCTGACACACAGCACAGAGAGGCTGGTTGTCCCGCTTCCACCATAGGTGTCATCGGTGATCTGCTCCGTGTTGGCCATACTGAAGACGATCTGGACTGTCACCCCTGGGGTGGCAGCAGGAGGGTCCAACCTCTGGGCAGCATCACTTATGAACCTTCCTTTTTTCTCAACCACCCCACACACACACACCCTCTCCAAATCCTCTGTTTTACACCTGGTCTCCCAAAGGCAACACCTCCCCTGCCTCTCACCTCCCTTCCACACCCAAACCATGGGCCCAGACTAGCTCTGGCCCACCTCCCACTGGCCTCCTCACCTCTCTTGATAGGACTCCAAGCCATGGACCCACCTTACCTTGCATTACCTATGCACAGGTATCACACTGCCTGGGGTCCACGTATGGCGGGACTGGGGGTGCCAGACCCATAGGTCGGGGGGGAGGTGGGGTGCGTCTGACCAGCAGCTTAGTTCTGCCTTGGCTGCTGCGAGTTATTTTAAGCCCCAGGAGCAAAGATGCAGATGTCTGCCAAAGTCCTTGGCACGATCAGGTTATCTTTATACTGTAACATTCACAGTTAATGAGCCTAAAGTAATCTCATGGGGGTGAGGCCAAAGTAGAAACAGGCAAGGAAGGAAGCTAGGGCAGATCTGCTGGGTATTTCCAAAGAGCAACCGCACCTTGCACTAGCCAGGGTCAAGCAACAGATGGACGAAGTGAAGCACAGTGTCCTGGGATGGCTGAGTCAGCAGCTGGACCTCGGGGCAAGGGGAAACCATAGATTATACAGGTGATCAGTGGAGCCCGTGGAAACCACGACAGTGTTAAATCACTGCAATCCAAAAGGGCTTCGACTAAAATTTACCAAAGCCTAGTCCCAAAATCAGACCTGCAGATCCCAGTTTTCAAAATGCAAGGAGTGCCAGCTGAATTTTTGTGAGCTTTTACACAGGCTCTCAAATTGCACATGCAACATTTTCATCTGGCATAACAGCTGGAAATCTCTGATTTGATTTGCAAAGGTTGCCATGGCTCTGCTGAGCTCCAAGATTATCGACAGTAATGCCAGTTACTGTGCCTGGCTGCGAGCTGCCTGGAAGGAAATCCCTGTGCTGGGGCTCAGTGCAGAGCAGGGCTTGCTCTGAAGGCATGGGGCACCTGGCCTGTTTGGTCACATGTATAAACCACCAGCAACAACTTTGCTAAACGTACAGATCTGGGGTACAGGGGTGACCGCGCTCCTCCAGGGCCTGACCAGAGCTGTGCCTTGTCAGGGAATGCAAGCTGGGAGATGACCGAAATGATGGGGTCCTGGAGGACAGCAGGATGGCTGCTGCCTCTCCAAGCTCACAACTCAGCGGTGGGACTCGGGCCCTGTCTGCACCAGGGTCACGCAAAACCAGCCTGTCTGGAACAAACGTGCTGTTGTTTTGGTGACCCTGGCGAATCTCAGAGTCCCCAGCTGGAGCGGTTCAGCATGTCCCTTCACCCGGACCCTGGTGCCCAGGGTCTTGTGCTGCTTTGGGCTGATATCTGACACTTTGGGTGGTGAGAAAAAAAAAAAAAAAAGTAAAATGTGGGAATTAAATGGGCATTTTTAAATGCTTCATGGGATTTTATTAATTCGCTTTGCCATGGGGTTTCCTCATGCTGCAGCCCAGGCGAGGAGGAAGCAGCCCAGTCTGGTGATCTGCAGCCTCCCCTGGTTAGTCAAGATGGTCATGCCGTGACTCATGCACTGGCCCTCACACAGAAATCAGCAGACAGGAGTGTTTCAGGAGACTTTGACCAAGGAGGCTTGTGCAATGCAGCCAAGGCCTCCTCAAAACACACACTCGCAAAGAAATGTGCAACAATTGCTCATGTACTCACAAGCAAAGGAACCCAGTGCGAGAGCGAGGAAGAGGGAGACCTGCTGCTGAACCTGGCGACTCCTGCAAAGAAAAAACAAAAAGCCCATGTGGCCACCTCCTGTGCAGAGCTGATTTAATGCCACTTTGCAGCCAGTGATACCATCTGTCAATAATTCACTGAAATGATTACACCGACAGATCCTGTACAACCTAAAATAAAAGCCGCTGAAATCAAAGGCAGTTTTCCTGTGGATTTTCTGGGCCTCATCATGCATCAGTCACCAACTGTACTTTGAAACCCGTCATGAGCCTGGCTTTTTTCCACAGGCTTGTGGAGTCACTCAGGCTGGCAGGGACCCCTGGAGGTCGCCAGTCCAACTCCTGCTCAGGTGGGGCTGCCTCCCAGGGCTGCTGGGGGCCTCAGCCTTCCGTGGGGCAGGTCTCCAGGGCTGGAGGTCATACAGCCTCGGCAGGGCCCTGGTCCAGCACTTCAAACCCTTGCAGTGTGAAAAATGGTTTCCTCCTAGCCATGCCAAACACCCTGCCTGTCCCACCAGAGTCCCTCCTTGGATGGACGTTGCTCCTGTAGGACACTGGCCGACTCTGCCTGCGCCTCATGGAGTTACAGACTTGTAATATTTCTGTTGTCCCCTGCCTCTTTTGGGGTATCGTGTCCCTAGGAAGGAAGCAGCTGCTGATTCAGAATTGCATGAGCTCTTGGCATGAAATGCTGCTTAGTCAGGACTTTAGCTTGTGTCCTTTCCCTCCGCTGCCCTTCCATCCCTGTTCCCACAGGGCAGAGGCTGAGCACAGAGCAAGAGGCCTTCAGCCTCCTGCCCCGAGACGGGCACGGCTGCTCAGCACTTACCTTAAATCGTCCTGGTGAGAGAAGACACAACTCGGTCCGGCCAGAGCTGAACTACTACTGCTTACTGCAATCCTTCAAAAAGTGCACTACAACTCCAGGTGAACTGCCTTCTGCTTCATTGCCAGTAGAGAAGGGAGGGTGGTTACACGTGCTCTGAACAAAACTATGTTCCGTGTAAGTTTGCATTATATAGAACTAGTCAGCATATAGCACACGGCGGAGGCTGATCGCGCCTCCTGCCCTCCAGGCCCTCTCAGAGGAAAGGCGGTGAACTGCTGTGTGCAGCAGGATGTTGGGTAGAAGCACAGGGCAGATCTGGCAGAGAACAGCTGGGAAAAGGGCCTTGAACTCTGTTCCTGGCAATGAGGAGGAGGAGGACAGGAAGCCCTGGCTGGTGTGACACTCTTCCCAGGGCTTAACGATATACACAACTATTCTGCTCAGTAAACTTTTTGTAAATAACATAGCCTCAACTTTGCCCTGTTCTGCCTGGTGATGACACTTTGCTGGGAACCTGACAGTTTTCCGTATTTTGCAGCAGTCATTCCTGCACCCCCGCATTCTAGGAACAGCAGGCTGGGCAGCTGCGTGCCTGCAGAAAGAGTGAGGGCGTCTGCTCTTGCCCAATACAGCACAAGATACTCTAGCGTAAGACTGACCTTGCACAATCCTAAAATTATTTTCTCATCAGTTTCTATTACCATCCCAAAATAAACAGCCTGCCATGTAGGCACTAAGCCTGTGTGATGCTATTTGCAGGCCTTAAAACCCGTGTATTGACAAGTGCAGTTGAAGGTGCTGGGGTTTTTTCTTCTGTGGGGCTGTTCCCTGAGCGACTGCAAAGGGAATGGGTGTCTGGATACAAACTGGAAATCCAACAGCACATTAATGCTTTTTGCAGGATATGGGTAAGAACCTGCTGCATCTCAGACAGCATTGGGGGCGCAGCGACACCTTCAGCAGATTGCCTCTCTCTTCCATTTCCACACAACCCTGAGGGAAGGGGTACTGCCACCATGGGTAGCATTTAGGATGGTGACACTCTGGTCTTGCAGAAGAAAAACAGAACAAAATCTCACTCTCCCACATTTCAGCTTTGCATCCTCAGAGCTAAAGACTCTGCAGGAGGGCCAGGGCACAAGACAGTACTGAGGCACAAGTGCCACCTGGGTTGTCAGTGATGTGTGAAAATAAAAATTGCCTGCTAGTAGCCAATTTTTCACCTGATAACTACTTTTTGAGGACTATTTAGTATGGCTGGAGACTCTTAGCTGTAAAGTGATGCTACCTGGGAAGAGCCTGGAGGGCTTCTTTTTTTCCCCTTTGCATTCTAGATATAAAAAGACCAAAAGCTTCTTCTGAATACTTAGAAGAAAATGGGTATTTCTAAAGGGTGAAGAAAATTGTTGAAACTATGAACTGATGATGCTAAGTGCTTGAGAAGCAGCATGGATTTCTAGGGTAGAGAACAAATCTAAAAGCAGAGATGTGTAAAACACAGCAGATTTAATGTTTATATTCAACCAGGGCTTTGAAGGAGTAATTTTTCCTGTTCTTTCAAAGCAACTGGGGGCTCTTGCATGACAGCAGCCAGACTGCCTAAAAGCTGTCCTGTATGGCCAGCCCCTCCCTCCTGCCATCATGGGAACACCTGCAACACATTCAGGCACTCAAGAATTTCATACTCTCTTGTTTTTAGATTTCTCCTACAAAGCCCCAGCTTTACAGCTGAAAAGAAATAAGGAACTCAAAAGTAGCGCATATCTGAACTTTCAACAACCCCCAAGGTGCAAACTTTAACTTCTGAATTCAGTAAAGCCTAGTTCCACATACCTTTACCTTTCCCCATCCATACTGACACTAGCTGTGCTCTGGGATTTCTCTCACTCCCTCACTCCGCCAACAGCTGAAAGTGCTAACGCTCCTGGCTTTATCTGGCTTTTTTCTATATAAAAGCAGTTTCAGTCACACCCCCTCTCCTTTGAGTGGAGCTACTCAAGGCTCTTCTCCATCTTGGAGATAGTGCTTTAGATTTTGCCAAAGCTTGGGGTTTTTTCCCCCAAGGAGAGGAGGTAATTTTGCGTAATTAAACATACTTTGGAAAGAATCCTGAATTCTTTCTGTATCCTGTCTACACATGTAAAAAGGTATGGACAGCCTAAAACTATTTTGAATCATCTTGTAACATCTAATTTTCCCCTGGCTTGTCATTTAACTGAGTCACCTCTAAGGAGTGGTGCCTTCCAACGTGACTTTGGGGGTTTTGATATTGTTCGCTCTTGCTGCTTTTGGGGTTTGTTTTGTGTTTTGTTGGTTTGGGGTTTTTTGGTTGGTTTTTTTTTTTGAGATGACCCACCTTATAAAAGGCTTACAGGGGACAGGTAACCTTTTAACGCAGTATCGTAATGAGCTCTCGTTCATTTTCAAGACACAAGATGTCTAACACTGTATTGCCCTGCAGGCTGATGAAACTGTCAACTTTATTTTTATTCACAGGCAATTTCTGTACTCTGTTGACTTCCCACAGGTTTGTGTGTACATACATCTAATTATAGCATTCTGGTGCTACATTTACAGCACTAGATATTTGGGTTTTTTTCTTTGGGGAACAGTTCTTTCTACCCACAAAGACTTTTACTGTTCACAGTTTAACTGTGCTATTCACATCCCATAGTTCTTGAATGCAACTTATTTCTTCAGACTGTTAAGAAGTTAAAGCATAAAGAACAAGCTTTGGTTTCTTCACTTTTTAACCAATCTGCAAATCAGTCACTGTAATGGAATTCATTATTTTTAAAAAGCTAGTAATTGGCAACAGTATAAAAAAAATTCAGAATTAATAGCTCAATGTTTAAATTTAGCATAGATTTAGCAATCCAGATAGGTGGCTTGTAGTGTTCATCCGGAGATTCTTAAGAGCGTTGCACTTTGAAACAAATCATCCATCCTGAAAGCTCCAGGTGCTCTGCTAAAATGCCCCTGTCACACCAGCAGGCTGTCAGCAGGTGGGGACGCAGGGGAGAGCACCGGCAAGTGCTCTATTGCTCATGGTCAGGCGCCTCAGCTCCCAGCACAGTTCAGGTACAGTGGTTGAGACTCTTCATGTTGCATGCATGTAAAATCTGGATTATTATAGTTATGAAAAGTTATGACGTGTAGTAAGGGTTATATTGGGGACTGTTGTTTCCGTCAATACCCAAGGCACACTTGATCCATGGCCAGGCATATTCTGCAACAGAGAACAATAATGATGAGAAGCTTTTCCAGCACCCTGCTCTCAAACTGTCTCCCACTAAGCACAGCGGGATGCCACTAGGAGCGGGGGCAGCGGCAGCTCTTCACCTTCTGGGTTGAATGCTGCCTAAACTACCAGTTCACTCGCCCATTCCCTACTCCTCTGCTTTCCTCTCCCTTTTCTTCCCCTCAATGACTCACAAGCTAGGGTCCCATCCTCTACCACAACCTCCTAAGAGAGAATTTTGACACCATGAGTCCCTTGCCCCTACTGCACCACTGTAAGGGTCAGCCTGGACCATTGTTTCCCTGCCTTCCTACCACACACTCAGATGAGGGCCCTAGCACCGTACCCTCTTTCCTCACCAGAACCCAGCAGTGCTGCGGTGTTCTGACGGGCAGCGGTGAAACACCAGCAGTTCCCAACCTTGCTTCAGTGTAAGATCATACGGGAGTTACAGGGCAACACCCCTGCACTGGTCATGCTGGTTTGTTATGCGGTGCAGTGGGATCCTCTGACTGGCTATACCTTCCCCTGACGGCCTTCAACAAGGAAATTAAAGGGTTACTGGGGAAATAGATCATCACGAGTGGGAGGGAACTAATAACGATACGCTTTCCAAAATAAGCATTCGTAACTTTAGAGTGAGAACTTTACTGACAAAATGGTCAACAGAGAAGAACAAGTGAGAAGCTTTTTGCGTTAGGCTCCATTTGCCTATCACTTCTGCTTTTTTTAGCCACAAATAAAACACCACAGTGTATCCGGGAACCTCATTACCTGTCAATGGGGTATCCTCCTTCACAAACGTTGACCAAGGCATACAGCTGTCTTAGTGCATACTCATACTGAAATAAACAAACATTGTTAATAATTTCAGTGATGAACAGCCAGTATTGTTTATCCAAATTAGATTGTGGAAGTAATTTAGAGATGCTATTAATATTCAAGGTGTTTAATTGACAGGCTTGACAATCTAGTACTAGGCTAAATGGATCTTTTTTCTGTGCATTTTGTTCTTTAAATTTCATTAGGTAAATTCAGCTGTACATTGGCCGCTTAGGCAAGGCTCATCCACCTAACCAATTTCAATCAAAAAAATCCTACAAGACAAAAAACAAACAAACAAAAAAAACCCAACCCAAAAACCACTGAAGAAGAACTAAAGTTTTACAGAGCAATGTGGCTTCCTAACAGCCTGGATGATTAGAAGCTCCAACTGAAAGAGTACATCTGCTTTTGATTTATATATGGTACTTAAATCTTGGCCAGTTGCCAGGTAATCCCATTGCTTTCTGCTAAAATCAATTAATTTGTTGTTGACTCTTAGCACACACCACTGCCACCTTAGATTATCTTGCCTGACATCAGGACTGGGTTTTCCAGAACAGAAACTGACCTCTCTTACTCTTACCTAACCAGTGCTTAGCTCAACAGGATTTGGTCCTCAGCTAGGATCCCATGAAGGGTAGACAGTAATAAAACCCCTGGACTAAAAAGAGGCTCTCAGGAATTCAAGCAGACCATGGAAGCAGCAGCTAGGCTATCGCAAGGAACTATCCAGCACACAATCATAATACAGAAATCTGAATGTATGAATTCAGATGAATGTAGATTATGAATCCACAGTAGTGGTGCCTGTGTTTGTTTTGCCAGTAGAGATGCTTTGAGCAGAAATACAACATGGCTTATTTAATATTGGGATTTCTGGGGAGGGAGCCAATGAAGGGACAGCAATAACTAGTAAAAGTTAGGGATTATTTTTGGGTTTGTTTTTACTGAAAGTATATTTAGTAATCTTTCTTATCTACAGGTGCAGTGGAAGTGGTTTCCTGCTTCCAAAAACATTACTTACCCTTTCTCCAAAACTAAGCTGTATGACTGCCCCCAAGCTAGCTTTTTACTAAAAGCTGATTTTGCAGATATGCTTATGACTACCGTGCTTGTTTTATTGGTAGGTTTATCAGGTTATATCTAATGCTTGACTTACCAAGGGTAAGTGCCAGTTGAAGCAATGAGCTTTGAAGTGGTTCACTGCTGACTGGTAGCAGTCGTAATTGCTGATGGTCAATCTGTCTGACAGAATCTGGTTGGTCTGTTCTTTTGATCCTGTTACTAAGGTGATTATCTTTCGCATGGATTCTTGGATAAATTCTTTCACCTGCACATAAAAGAACAAGAACTTAAAACATGCTTTTTCTAAACCTAATTCAAAGACTTTCAATAAAATTTCTCTTTAAACTTCCCTCAACTTGTGCTCTTTTTAAGGAACACAATTCTGCCATTTCCTTTTAGCCCAGTCTTTTGTACCTGTCTAACACACAAATGAAAACTAGGGAAACAGTCAGACTCCTGGCAGATCCTCCAGAATCACTCACTGTTTTCCGTGTCTTATGCCAGAAGAAAGAAAACACCAGTACCACCAACACTGACTACCATTCTGCAGGAGCTATTCTATGTGGGAGACTCTGGTTGTAATGAGACAAGTTTCTCTATTACTAAAGAATAAGTCCACCCAACAAGAATCCCTGTGGATGCAGATGAGGAATTTCCTGGCAATAAAAGCTGTGAGACTGACTTCTGCATTTGCTTACATTTGCCTAGACAATCACTACCGACTGTGCCTTGTGGAACAGATCCCTGAAATGTAAAGGAGGAGTAAACAATCAACTAGAAGTTACCAGTCTGAAGAGTGATTTTGTTGCAATCTGCAAAAACTGGAAGTAATCCCATTGGCTTCAGGGGTGTTGCTTCTGCCATTGCTTATGATGAAAACAAATCTGACCTGATGCATAATTAATTTTTTGGTTTTGCTTACCTCCAGGTGTGTTTTCATCTCTGCAGCAATCTTCTTAGCCTCATAGATGTCATTGGTAGCCATCAGCTTTCGTTTCATGATTGCATAAGGCACATCAGGACTAGGAGTCAGATCATAGTGTTCTACAGGTGGCAGCGGAATGGGGGTAGCTTTCTTGCCCATGCCCTGAAACTGCATCACTTTCATGGAGGAGATGCTCTGAAGGTTAGAAAGTAAGCAAATGGAAACTGTCAATCACCTCCAGTAGGTAGTCTGTCTTTGCTTTGCCATACCAACTTAACTCTCTCAACTTGCTTTATTAAAGAAAATAAAGATCATGGGGGGGGGGGGGGGGGGCGGTGTTCATTGGGTTTTTTAATACAAGGTCAAGGCTGCCAAAAATTTGGGAACTTTTATTTCCAAAACTCACTGTGGGAAAAAAGACAGTCAGGTTAAGTAACATGACTTCTTTTTTTAAAAAATACTTAATCTGTTGAATAATGGGACTATTATAAATGAGATATATCACCTCTTAGCTCTTTCCATTTGAGAGATCAATGAATTTATTAACATTTCATTAATATTCATAATATGCCTGGAAGTGGCAAATACCCTTCTTACACTTGATTGAAGTGTAAATCACTGACAGAGCTTGAAGGACAACTCATATCTTGACTCCTTGCATTAAAGTATAATAGAAGGCTCCATTTCCTTTAGCATCAGGACTATCACCTCTTAAATGCAAAGTGGCCTTCTGAGATTAACAGGTTCATTTTCTAAATCAACCCTGCCAGTTCACAGTTGTTGTTGGTTGGTTTTTTTTTGGGGGGGAGGTTGTTTGTTTTAGGGATAAAAGTACAGGGCACAAAAGGTTTTAAGATACATCTGACCAGGAAGCCTTGTCAAATACATACTCTGTTTCCATACTGCATCACATGGCTGGTGTTGGTGCGTTTCTTCACCAGCTGAAATTGCTTGTGGAGTGTTTCTTTTCTTAGATCTTCCTGCATGAAGAAACTTTCATGTGGTCAGAGATATTTAAATTCAGCTATTCTAAAAATGCAAAGAAACCTGGAAAGGGTCTTAGCTACCAGTACGTAGAAGGAAGTATAGGGCAAAGAGCTATACAACCTTTGAAAGACGTAAAAGTAAAAACTGAAAAGAAGATTTGACAGCATATTCTCAAATTGCTTTTAGTGATTTCCTAATCTCCTAGCGAATGGGCAAGAAACAAGTGGGCTAGCATACAAATCCCCTGTTTGTTTAATTAATACTGTTTTCCATTATGCTAACAAATCGGTTAACCACAATTCAGTATTTAAGGATCCCTGAAGCAGAGGTACAACTTACTGAACTGCCCACTTTGTTTAACAAATTTGGAGATGTCGTCTCAGATTAGCAGATTAAGATTATATGAATTTGAAACCAGAAGTTAGACAGTTTGTAATCTTATATATAAAAAAAGATGACAATGTTTCTGAAAGTTAGTTTCAGAAATCATTTTAGTGGCCCAAAAAAGGACAGATTATATATGGTTCTGAGTATTAGATAAATTTACCAACTCAATTTGTTGATTTCAGTCTCACCTAAAACCAAGTATTTTCACAAATCATATAAAGGAGCTATTTTTAAAAAGCTTAGTGCTTTTTTTTTCATGCATGGAAATACAGAAGCATCATCGAAGTAACTTACCATATCTGAATCTTCCATCCAATTCACACTGTACCAGTCCCCAAGATAAGTCTGCCTTTCGTCATCATAGTAACAGGCATAAGATGACTCTCTAGGATTGGCAGCTGTTGTTGCATAAACTGTAATACAAGCAGAAAGTGGGGGTTTTTCCCTTTTTTTTTAACTTCCCCCACATGATTTAGTACTTAGCTGCACGTGATATATTTGTCTCAGTGTTTTGGCTTTTGATCATTTACTTCTAAATAGCAGCAAGGAAAGAAGCCTGTTAATCATTCTGTTCAGTCAGCCTCAGTGCTGTTGTAAGAGTTCCTTCCTTGCTGCCAAATGTGCAGTCTGCGGTGTTTAAAGAAGAATATGCACTTCTGAGGGAAAAATCTACCATTCAAAGAACTGCCTAAGAACACTGTGCACTGACAACCATCTATACATTCACTTTCTTTATTACAATAATGAGGACTTTTTCCCAAACTTGGAGTAAATCCCCTAAATCATCTTTTCTTCCAGAAAACACCACCTTTAAGTAATATCCTTTCTTGGATTAACACTCTGCACTGAAAGAAAAGTAAAACAGACCTCTACAACATCTGTCCCAAGCACAGTATTCCCATTAAGTCATCTCTAACACAACAGAAATACTGTAAACACATTTTTACAGGTATTAAGGCAAAACCTATTCTGGCTTTTTGCCAAAGTCAACTCATAGGATAGTTGTGCAACTGAAGGAAAGTCTGCGTTTCAAAACAAGAAAGTGTTATGAATGCTTTTATAGAGCTATAGTGCTGTTTTTACTCAGAACGGAACTGAAGTTCAAAAGCAAAAAAAAAAGTCTTAAATCTCTGTGTAGTAAAGTGCTCCTCTTAGCACCCTTTAAAATGCTTACTCAGTAACCGGTTAAGCTTTGTAGTTCACCACTGAAGGCTGCCAAAGATAGCTTTGTACTGTAATACATAAATTGCCAATTTTCTGCTTTTGTAAGACTGTGACAGAGCTGGTGGCAAAAATAGAGAGTCCCCAGACTAGAAATTTTGACTAGAACAAAGTCTGAAAAGTGCTGATTCACTGAGCATTTATTTTGAACAATCCTCAGTATGAAACATACTGTATTAACTTTCTGTAAATCTTTGACAGAGCTGTAAGAAGTCTGGGTGGGTGCCAGAGAGCATACTCCATGGCCAAAGACCCGGGAAGCCATGGAGAGGCACATGGTTGATCTTCCCTGGAATCACAGCTTCAAAACTACAAGAAAGCCAGAGTGCTCAGCCTCCCTGCCATAGAACAGCAGTTTGAAAAGACAGTGATTTCTTGTTCTAATCAAGGCTGAGCTCTCAGCTCTGCAGCAGAGAGCCTAGAAACCCTGAAAAATACGAGTTCCACTTTGTGGGTTATTGTGCAAATGGGTGTAGCAAAACGTTCTGGCAATGGTGTCCCACAAGCGCCTTTGCTATTCAATGAAAGCGACAGCAGAAACTTCACACCTGCTGTTGGCAGCGGTGAAGCTGAGAAATACCAGTATAACTTAACTGCTACAAATTAAGGACAACCACATAGTTCCTGTGGAGAAATACATTTTCAACTTCTCACTTGCAAGAAACTGAAAGCCCTGTTAAGTCTTTATAAGAGTCCCTTAATTCTTTAAAAGGACCTTCCCACAAATGGAAAATATTAACTTTCTCTAATTTTTCTGCTTCCCCTGCTAAAACTACACAGAAGAGCCTTGAGCCTATCCTTGATGCACAATCTGTCTAGCTCTGTGACAAGCTGTGACATTTAAGTCCAGTCCAGTAAGTTAACTGATTGCTCACCATTGATATTATCAGCCAAATGATTCATCATAGATCCAGACTCGCAGGCTTCAATGTAAAACACCATCTATAAAATAAACCATAGACCTTAAGAAATTCCATGAAGAAATGGAGGAAAGTCCTTCAGTGCTTTTCAGCTGTAGCTAGTTGGCATGTACTGCTATCCCTGAAACAAAAGCTATCCATAATGCTACAAAATAAAACACAAAAGCAAACAGACCAATTTTTCATTTTTGGAACTAAAGTATGTGGAAGCAGGAAACAATCACTACGAAAAGGTGCCATTAATCTCTGTAGAATCCACAGGGACCTGCTGACTAATGTACAAAGCATAAATCAAATATACAGTCACTTTAGGCACAGCAATGTGCCACTATTGAATGTAGTATTTCTGGAACCAATGGCCATTTATGTGTTCCTAAATACAGCCAGCCATAGTAGACTGGTTACCACAGAAAGTTGCCTAAAAAAGACAAGCTACTGAAATGTTCTAAATATGAGGTTTTCTGCTTAAAACTACATGTGACAAAATAAACGCACAGAATTTTCTGTACAAGGTACAGTCTCTTAAACTATGTTAGTAACTGTAAGTGAAACATGAGGTATATACAGACTTCCTGTAGTAACAGTGCAGCCTGAAGTGAACAAAGCACAGGAAGAGACAGTCAGGTACATATTATGAGACTGAAATCATTATGGATGTTTTCTCCACTGTTGGTCAGAATATATACCATTATCAAAAGGCAGTACACTACATCTCAACATCAACTGCACATATACAGTAAACTAACAATGGAAAGAGAAAATTTGGAAAGGATCAATCCTTTTAAGTGCAAAGTAATAATCCAAATTTTGTTGCATGGCAACAGCTTCCTCCTGCTTTAAACAACTCTCAAAAACGAAGATAGATCCCTCTCTTCCACACCAGCTGCTCTTTTAATCTCACAACTTCTGATACGCTTGTTTACCTTCCGGTATTTTTTGTGATGATACATGTACCAAATAGTCTTATTCAAGTCCTTCACGTGAAGCTGTAAAATAAGAAGGCTTGTATTAAAACCACTTACGGCCAACAGACACACAACGCACATAACAGGAATAAATGCTAACTGTTGTGAATATGTATACTGTTTCGCACTAAATATATCCAGTGCTTTGCCCTTCTGAAATACAACGTTCTATTTACCACTCTGGAAAAGATGAGTAATGGTCCCAGGCGAGAAGTACTGTGCACCAGAAAGTCAAGTCATATGTGTGTGAAACAGTGTGCTTGGACCACCAAAGTCCAATGAAATAGTAAGTGACACAACCTAATTTTGACTGAATGCATCAGATTCAAACTGGAAAAAAAACAGACTGCAGTGATGAGAATATTGCTCTTTTTCTGTCTCCCCCTTCAATATGGCAGCGCATCAAATATCTTCATGTTTTACATTTATTACTTACTCATTTTAGTATGTCACTAAAAGAATGTTTTTAATGACAAAGTAATCCCCCCAAATGCTTACATCATCATCAGGAAAAGCCAGAAGTCCTGGAGCTCCATGATCAGTGAAATAAACAAACACATGATCCTTGGGACCACTGTAATGAAAAAATTGTAAACAAATTCTTTCTAACCACTCCAGCCTCATATTCGTTACAACAATAATCATCTGCTTCTCAATGCCAAGACATGTCAATCTTTGAAAATAATACCACTGAAGCAATCTCCTCCTCTTGGTAATATTTTTTTCTCCCAAAGCATACTGCTTTGAGTGCTTATGAGAGGAGGTAAGTGTCTGCAAAAGGAATGATAACAGGGATACAGGCTAGTCCCTCAGGTATGGGGAATTTGGCAATTACACTTCATGTTTCGAACTGTAAACTGATTGCTGGTGAGGCAGGGGCTGGTATGTTGAGTAAGGTGGGGGAGCAATTGTTTTTTAATGTCTGTCTGTTATACTGCAGGCATCTGCAGCAGTCTGGTTAAAAAGGAATGCTTTTATAACTAAGTTATACTGAGACACCAATAACACAGGGATAAACCACAAAAACAGAATTCTATGGTAAGATCCTTAGGTATGTTTACATACTACCTTGTTGTGATCTGTATGGCCATACTTAGCCAAATCAGTGTCAGCCCACACCCCCGTGAAGAACCGATGTGTACACAAACTCACCCATTAGGCCAAATCGGCATTTGCACTATGTGGCTGTGCAGTCAGTTGAGCACTGCATGCTCACAGGAGGCTTTGATTCCCTAACTGTCTAGTGCACTCTTTGCTGTAGATTTTTATTGCACTCTAAATGAAACAGATCATGTTTGGGTGATATGAAGGTCTTGCCCTAACAGCCAGATCTGCAAAGGGATTTTGCTTTTAAACTATACTCAGGGACCATTAAATATAAAATATGTCAACAGACTGGAAGGAGTCCCAAAGTCCTCCTCTCTTCCTCTGTTATTGGTGGTCCAGAAACACATACTTGCTTTTGCTCTTTCCTGACTGCAAGAGGTATAACTGCAGCAGATCAGGGGAGACTGTCCAGCTTTTTGCCTGGCCAATACCCTGCTGGTTAGGGAACAACCTGGAAGAAAACCTAGAAGCTTCCTGGGCAGATAATGGAGTTCTTGTCCCACTCAATTGCAGAAGTCAAGCCACTTGGAAATTCACAAAACAGAGCCTAACAAAGAAGGGCTGGGTGTTATTTTTATGGCTCCCACTCTTGATTAAGTGTAAAAAATTCAACCAAGGTGAAATGCAAATAACCGGACTTTTCTATGTGGGTTCAAGTTGTCTTCCCAAGTAGCTCAAGAGTCTTTGGCCCTCTGCATAGCCACTCCCTTATTTGACTTGTAGCACTGAGCTTTCACAGGTAACGTGTTCTGAAGTACCTCTTTTTAACAAACACTTTATAGTTGCCTCTTGACCCATTCCAGCTACTAGAACAATCTAATAAATGTGCAGCAATTTATTACCTTTTTGCCTATATGCCTTACATATATAATTTTCTCTCTCCGCTTTTCAGGATGAAGTTTAAACAATTGAGAGCAATAACTTATTTGACTACGGTCCTGCTCCTTTTTTTTATTCTCCCGAATGCCAAGGCAGGCTTCTTCTGTTCTGTTTAATTGCTTTGCCTCCAAAATTAAACTGTCAGATTAAGATAGCCACAATTGTTTTTTAACTAGGTTAGTCCTTCCAAATGGTTAAATTTAAATTCTTACAGCTTTTAAAGGAAATACTGTACACAGAAAAATATAACATGATATAACACTTTACCAGCAGTACTGAGTCAAAAACGTAACACACCTTAGTAAATAGGCATCATACTTTCCTACCTCAAACTCTGTAGAAGCAAGATGAATAACTGACACCAGGTATCATTCCACAATGTGCTCTATTTGGGCCCTCAAATATATTGCTTTTATTCTTGAAGCATCTGAATTATACAAGCCTATATAAACTACACCCATTAATGACAAGATTTTACATTCTAGTTAGCCAGTCTACAATTTATTATTGTTCATACATTAGAATACTGTGAAACTTAAAATCATTTATGCAACTTATGCTTAAGGTATTTGTAAACTAATACATCAGTTACAAGGTTAATTGCTTGTATCACTTTTTCAATCGCAAATATTTTTATTGCATTAAATATAAACCATAATTCCATTTCATTACATACAAAGCCTGGATAACCTTATACCTGCCACAAAGACCAAGGCTGGGATTAGACATGCAATTTATGCAGCTGATGAGCTGTTTAAGCTATCTCTGTCCCTCTGCCCCGACTGCCAAGTCTCACCACTTCAGGTGACTAATACAACTATGTGTGTACATTAAGTCAAGCCTTAGCAAATCCTTTCTAGAGGTCTCCAAACCTTAATAAAACTCTTTGAATAGCCACTCTTGCAAAAGAAAATAGTCTAAATAACAAATACCTTAATAGAGTTGATACTATCATCTAGTTTTTATACCTTAATCTATACTGGACTCCATACCAGTTGAATATCAGCAGTTGCTTCTTGGTGCTGGACAGCTGAAGAAACCAGAATCATTGCATTTCTAATGTGAATGACCTGGAATTGCTATCGATAATCTTGCTGGATTCTCAAGTTGCTCTAACTTACCCTCTTCTTCTGTTGGAATCACTGCCAATATACAGCTACACGTGCAATTATTTTCTAAATTAAACTTATCTTACCTTTTCAATACTTTTCCTGATCCTATGCCCTTCACCGCTTCCACATCTCCTCTGAGAACAGCAAGGAAATTCTTTGGAGTAACATCCTAAAGTTTTAAGAGGATTACAAGTTAAATCTGATCATAAAAACAACAATAAAATTTTCATTTAGAAGATGGCTTCTGAAAGGCAGAATCAATACATGGATGGCAAGTTTTGCTGGCCATCCTTTTCAATCCGTCATTACATAACGTATTAGCCACTGATGACTGACTCAGATACTGAATCATGAAATTGTCAAGCGATTGGATTACTGTTCCGATTTAATGAACCAATTAGTCTTACACAGCTGTTCTTCAGATTGAGTTACAACATTTACGAACGTAAGACTTTTCCTCCTTTTATTTCCTGTGCCACCACAGAAACAGTGTAAAGGTTTACTTTTATGACCACTGCTTCACCTCAAAGCATGTACTGCTTATGTTCATCTTATGTGTACCAAACCACACAGGCGAATAAGCTGGAGGCTTTATACTATGTGCATTTTGGAGTGTAAGAGTAAAACCCTCCCTGGGGAATGGTGTTTCATTCCTACCTCCTTTGTATAGTCCTTGGGTACTCCAGCATACACATCTGTGCCATTAGGTCTATTGATGACAATGCCTTTTGTTGGATTTCTGAAAGGTAAATGGAACATAAATCTGAATAGTTAGCCATGTGTCATACAGTGACCACAGAACCGTCCTGACTGGCCAGCTTGCCTGATAGAGAGTATGGGCACTTGAACCATGTGTCATTAAGTGATCTCAGAATATAAAGGCCTTTTTACTTCAGTCAGTCACTACGCTTGCCTCAAGTGTCCTTACCCTCATGGTACCTTCAGCTATCCTGCCTCAGATCATGTCCATGTATCTGAATATGTAGGCAGGTGGTCTCTTATACTATCATCGCTGTTTACTCTTTGCTCCCAGTGCTGATGTGCATGTGAAGTCCACTGATTTCTGTTGAAGTTGTCTCAGTATTAGAGGCTTTAAATGGAACTGTTTCATATAGAAAGCAATTATACACTCTAGACAGTCACCAAGGATGGGACATATATGCTTCTTTGTTGAATGTACATGCTGGGAATGAATCTGATAAAATCCTTTCAAAAAGCCCTGCAAGTAATACATGGAGCTTCCCTATGTTTGTGGCTTTAGGCTATTTATCTGCCGTGAACTGTTACCTGAGAGTTCAGATCACTTACTCTCATAACAATGAAGCTCTGCAGTCCTCAGTGCCACAACTGATGCTGAGTGGAGTAAGATTAGAATGCTCATGAGCATATTTCAAAGAATTACCGTGCTGATAGATAAAATGTCTCTATGTGTATCACAGGTAGTTTTAAAGGCTTTTCTTACAAAACTACTAAAAACTCAAAACACATCGGTGACTATGGTGTGTTTGTAGTAACCATACAGTTTGTAACTAGTGCACATTCATCACTTACTCATCATTATCAGCAATGTCATCATACATCATGACAATGATCTGTTCATCTGGAATTCCATTTCGGTGTACAATCTGGTATGCATGGCACACATCTGCCTGAAATTAAGCAGATTATCATTACTAGCTTTAACAGAGATTTTACATTTGAGACCAGAAGAAAAATAGCTTTGCAGGCCTAAGAGCTGGCTATTGTCCAAAAGAAACTGCATTCAAATATGAGGTTGAGGGTTGCTAGAGGGCTGAAATGCATAGGTTAAACCAAAACTCAATGTCTTTCTCTCACTAGTAGCTGCATTAATAACAGCGACTTTGATTAAAATCTCTCTCCCATTTACCTATTTTGTTTTCTTATTTAAACAGAAACCAGAAGTTACTTCAGACTTGGTACAGCTAACAAAATTTAACAACACATTTTCAGCAATGTTCTGTGGTCTGTGAGAAAATCTAAAAGAAAACCCTTGTGCACTGACAGACAAAACCAAGCTGTGCCAAACAGAAGAAGAGAGTTAATTTCCACCAATTTCAATTAGTTCTGCACCATGCCTGCATGACTAAGCATCAAAGACTGTCCTTGGCTTAAAGAAGTATGGTTTACCAATCTCACCTCTGCAAAAAATTTATTAGATTTTGTTTTACTAGATGAGAATTTTTCCTAAGGAAAATTTTCTTTTTGATTATGTATTTCTTGTAAACTGAAGTAACTTTAGGGCAAGAAAACAGATTTCAGTAGAAAAGAAAAATGCAGAATTTTTGTTCAGGATCTTTTCCTGACTTGTATAGGATACAAATAAGCAGATTTTCTTTACAGAACCATCTTCCTATGACACAGAAATAACAACACTCATCAAAGTGTTATTACAGTAATGCAAACCTGTGACAGAATGCTAAATTCTTAGAAAGCCCAGCCCAAACAGATCTCTTCTTTTCAACTGGCAGTCTGCAAATGACCTAACAGGACATTAACAATCATTCCTAAGCTCTAGATCTATGACATGCCACATGCTACAAAAAGCGGTGCAGATTTAATGGAAGAAATTTCATCTAACAAATGCACATTCCAAACGCAGGCAAGAAGCAAAGCTTTACAGCTTACTTTTGTTTAACTAATCTAATTTGCTAGTTTGTAAACCAAACCAAAGTGGTTTAAGTAGACATCTGTAAGTTCAGATGATTTAGGAGCATTAGTGGTTTTGACTAGTTTAACTGCAAGGACGCTGTAAAATCATGTCACTTTATAATCCTTGGTATTGTTAAGTGTAGCTGAAGCTGAAAAGAGAAGGTAGGTGTGCAAGGTTCTGGGAAGGGTGAGGCACATTCCATGCTAATGAACTCTCCCACAGCAAAATCTCTTCACGTGACTAACCCTGAATGTTGAATTGTCCTTACTAAAGCAGTTCCATTTGCTACTATGCAGGTCAGCCTACGTTCTCTTCCACCTGTCCTAGACAACCTCCACTGTTTATAGTTCTCCATTTCCTTGTATGTCATTATACCAGCTGCTGCCTCAACAAGTCAAAAGGTCGAGGTTAAACAGAGTTATAAAGGCATCATACATCATATGAAACAGTAGAGTGCAGTTTGACTAAACATGTATTTGATCTTCAGAAGCAACCCAAGCAGAAGTAGAAAGCACTAAGGGCTTCTCTACATCGATGAGCAGATCATCAATCCCCTGACACTCTCAAGACATAATACAGATCTGTTATGCTGACAGAAACAGTTCTAGGCTGGCAACACGCAGAAATGCTTAGGCATACTATCATGATATAATATCAACATATTCAACCAGCAATAGTCTGTGCTCCCACAGTCAGTCGCTGGCCAGTAGGGACTTCAGAGGTGTTTTTAATTAATATCAAAATATCCAAAATTAGCTGAGCTTTGTAACTGCGTATTATCAGCTTTTTTTCTCTCTTCTCTTCTGATTCATTGCCTGTTTGCTCGCTATGTCCTGTCTTAGTAAACAGTAGCTACTGGTGGTAAATTTAAATGGGTTAAACTCCCCAGCGTAGAAGGAAATAGATCAATGTAATCAATCCCTCAACATTAACTTTACCTGTTTGGGGACTGTCCCAGCCTTCTGAGGCTTTTTCTAAGGGAACTACATCTGCTGGTAGCATAATAGTATCATTGACACAGGCTAGAGCAGCAAAAGCATGCTTTGCTGCTAGCACTCCTTTGACTGAAGCGGGACAATTCTGAGCAAACAGTTAGGTAGGGGTTTTTTTTGCACAGAACTAGCTGACCTGACTAGCCACCCTTGATATTGGTTGTATGTTCCTCCTGTTCCCTCTGTACACGTAAAAGACCAAACCTCTATAAAACCAGAATGGAAACAGTCTGCTGCTAGAGTAGGGAGGCGTAGTGAATCGAGAGTTATTTCCTGTTGATGTGTAACTGCCTCTCAAATTTTTGCTATTTGAGCCTTGTTTCTTCCAGAAATATTTCTCGCTTACCTGTATCTGTAAATCACCCTAAAGAGACAGCTAATATTGTTCCAGATCTCTTGTTGGTATTAGTATGCAAAATGAATGCTATGAATATTTACTGGATAAAGATTCATATCACTAGATGTAAATCACCCTTTTGTGGCCATGATTTGGGGTGGACAGTGGCTGCCCTGCACAGAAGAATAGAAGAGCAGAAGGTGTAACTGTACAGCTGCTACTGCACAACAGACCTCGCAGGCCAGCTCCAAAATGGACACTATTAATGGCATGGTTCAGACCTTTCGTCCCCTGGTTAGTTTAAACCTGTTGCTACATCAGCAAATTTTTATCCAAGATCTATGCTTAAATCTGCTTAAATAATTAACTCCTAGATTTTGAAAGCACGGGATCAGAGGGAGTATTCTCCTGTTTTCTTGGGACAGGCATTTTGTTTTCCAAAACATTCATTTGGCGAAAACTCTAAAAGAAAAAAAACATCCCAATTCTCCTCTGCCATACAGCTGTTTACACATTTGAGTGACACAGCTTTCAAGCAGACTGCTGGGGGGAGTGGATTTTTGGAAAAATCAAGTTGTTTTATGACACATGCATGCATAAATAGTTCCTAAAGGGAAAAGCTTAGACTTCTGTGAAATTGGTTAGTTCTGGTCTTATGACCACTAGGTTCATAGCTAAAAAGCATGTGCAATGAACGGTCAGCTTCATTGCAAAGTGGCACTGTTCCTGCTACAGATACACTGAAATGCCACAGACTTAAGAAAGAATGAACTCTAATGTATAAGCATGGTAGAAGAATACGCCTCAAACGCCAGCAATGTTTCATTCCCTTGCTTAAACATACATCAGTGAATCAGCCAAAAACTATTAACTGTATTAAGAACTTTGTAACTGAAGCTATGGGAAAACCTTTCCTATTTTGTAAGCACAGTGAGGAAATGTTAATTGAAGCCAAGCAGCCAAGCCATCCTTTATGTCTGTTATCTCCAAGACTGTAGAGAACTTAAGACAGTCCCAGAATAAGATACTGCTCTGGTTGGTAGTGTGCAAAACCCTGAACATAGTCCCTGACCCATAAAGCTCCGTAAGAATATGACTAAAAACAACAACTGAAAACACACCCAGGCATGCAAATTCAAATGTTTTTATTTTCAGCATTTTGTTTTTTCCAGCTATTTTTCTCCTCAAGTATGTACTCCACCTTTAGCAAGACTGTTTCACATCAGGCTTTCCACTGACTATGTTTTTTGGAGTACCCAGAAAGCATCCATCTGCATCCCTGTGATCCATTTGCGAAGTCGACTTTAGGTTTGAGTTATCTAGTGCAATCATGTCCCAGGAGAGGCAGAAGTATAAACAAAATTCTACTTCTCTTAAGGAAAATTAGCATTCTCCAAATCCATCATTTAGTGCTATATTTGATCATTTATGTCACTAAGATTCCCAGAGCTATACCATCTAGCTCTTTGCGTGGTAGAGAGCTCAGCCACTTTCCCAGGGAATGGGAGGAGTTCTCTTCCCGGTATATAACGGGTGCTCAGATGCATTTAGGGAATAGTAGCCAGTTTGGTAATAAAGAAGTTCCTATAGAGAAGTCAGAATAACTGCTGAGGAACAAAGAAGAGCATGTTGATAGTCCTTCCACAGCCCAAGCAACTCTAGTCAAAACCACTAAGATATGGGTGACACCCATGACACCAAAGAACCAAGAAGCCACAAGCATAAAACAATATATAAGCTAGTTTTGCAGTGGCAGTAAGCCTGTGACATTGGGCTGTATACTCTTCAAAACACTTTAAATCAATTTTAGGAACTTGATGAGATAACTGTGTAAGACAAGTTTAGATCATGCTAATTAGGAAACAGTCTCAATTCAATGATCAGAGGAAACAAGTGCCTGCAAGGTGTGAATCTTGCTCATAGTTAAGTGCAAACGGTGTATTTTTCCTGTCTAGACTTGAGGTTTGCACCACTGAGAGTGGAACCTGACCACTGACAGCTAACTTACAAGTCTCAGAAGGAGTTTCAGATTCCTTGAGGTTACACGTGCAAACTCCATGTTTCCAGGGTCTCACAGTCTTTACAAACTTGCCGTTTGTGGGGTCTGTACAGCATACAGAGATGGACTATATTCCCTGCAACTTTCTATGTATGAAGTTGGAGACATTTTTGAAGGTGTAAATTTCTCCTCTTTTTATGGTTCTTTAGTCAGATGAACACATATTGCCACCAAGTAACTATTGCAAAAGGCAACAAAGTATGTTTTGCCTGCATTGTGTGCAAACAGCATGCAAAACAAACGGATCTCACAAAATATAAACGTAACACAAACATGCCAACATCATGTATTAACTGTACCCTGAGCAGCTGAACTGAGCAACTGAAACCCAGAAATGTGTCTGCTGAGGTCTCAGATTACAAAGGGATATTCTGAGTGCTTAGTTGCACGTACAGAATAGTAACCAGCCCGGTGGTAAATAAATAGTCACACTGAGTAACTACTTACAGGAACATTCATATCTACAAATTCACTTGCACACAGGCTAGATCAAAGAAGTTCTGAAGAAAGGTGATGGCAGGAGGAAAGTGAATTAGAGTATAACATACTTTCTTCTGCAGTTTCTCCCTTGGAAAGCAAAGAATTGCACAAATCCGCGATCCTGGAGTGCTGCTTCACTTTCTGATAGTAGAGATATTATTCTACTGAAAAACAACATGCGTTTCTGCATGTGTTCACTATGGAATGACTTCCATGATGGATGAAGCACAGAATTAGAAGCCCAAGTCCTATTCCTGGTTCCACTTCAAGTAACTTGAGCAAATAATTTAAACACTCAAGAGTGCTTTTGCTTCTGCTGCTGAAGGGTAGGGAGCACTAACACATGCAAAGACACAGTGATCAGTCTGCACAAGGTTTCCAAAACTCTGTTGTAATTCCTGAGATTTCCATAGTACCTTTCCTCCTCTGTACAACCCTCCTAGAAGTCTATGGTTCAGCTGGTATTGCTGGCAACAAGTTTTCCCAATTTTCTTATACCCAAGGCACCTTTCCCTGGATTACTTTTTGTGACGTGCACAGGGCAGATTTTCTATGACTAACTGCCAGGTCTGTCTCACAGTATGCCCTCCCACCATGGATGCTCACTCCAGCCAGGCCCCTGAGGCTGGCCACAAAAGGCCGCTAAGCAAGACAGCACGGGCTGCCAATCTGCTGCATCTCGTGGGAATTGATCCTTTTTGTTACAAATTATAGGCACAGTATTTAGCCCAGGACAGGTAAGTAGCAGCTCAGCCCCATTGTGAAGGATCCTTCACACAGACTCTCTTATTTTATGATGCCAATTTCATAACTTTGATAGGACTATTAGTAGTGTACTAATTTTCTTTTTTTCCAAATGTTAATACTGTACCTGAAGCAAGCAGTAGAAGCTCAAATACAGAAATTTCTAGGACTGAAATTCAAACAGTCTAACAGTGCAGATATTTTACATAGTTATTTGATAATATCTTCAAGATAAAGGTGTTTAAAGAAATCTCGTTCTCACTTTTCTAACCTTGCAAAGCAATTATTAATAACTATCTGCAAAACATGACCATACTCAAAAGTTAGTTTGCTTCTGTGAAACTGCCATGTTCAAAGGACTTATTGTTTGACACCAATATGTAAGTGTGCATCTTGTGTTTTTCATAATCCATTATACCTGGCAGATAAGACTTGCCACTGAAGGCTCATTGACAGAAAGGCTAAAAACTCTATGCTTGGGCAACTGTAGGAAGAGAATCCTCATGAGCCACAGCTTCAAAAATGTAGTTTTATTTAAACAATAAATGCTGTGGTATTAAAACCTCCTAGGGCAGAAGGGAGGCAGAAAGACTGGTTATACAGCAACAGCAACAACCAGAGGACAACTCGGTAATTATATTTAGACATCCCAGGGCAAGCAGTGATCAAGCACAACACTAGTATTTCTATAATTGTTTTCCAATTTCAACTTTAAAAATTTCCTTTCTGAGATTTAATTTGAAATAGGAATAGTTTATATTAATGCTGTAATATTCCAGCTATGGTTATCAGGTGATAGCTACAGTGCAAGGAGCTGGCAAAATCCCTAAAACCAGTTTGACAAAGTGTTGAGCTATCATTTGCTAGTAACAGGTTCTTCTTCAGATGCCACAAGGCTGTCAGTCTGGTTCATTTTGTTTTAAGCTCATCACTGCACTGAAATTTCCAAACTGATGGTGAGCTGAGCAGGAGCAGAAACATAACCATAAACCCCAGAATGCCCAACACATGGAAGGCTCGTTTCTTCCTCAATCAACACAGACAGGCTTCACCTTCTCTAGATTTTACAGGCAGTTACATTAAAAACAACATATTTTAAAAGTTTGTGTACAGCAGATCAGATGTATCCTGTACATTTAATACAGTTTAACTTTTAAAATGCTTGTTTTGTACACTAGTGTTTCAATCTGTGTTCAAGTTCACCGTAAACAATAGTCTAGTAAACTACTTTCTAACATTTAGAAATTTACAAATGTACACATAAATCAGCATTAAATGGACTCTGTTCTCCCAGAAAGCAAGTAGTTGCAAGTTTAGAGCAAAGACTTTGATTAAATGTAGATTCATCTGTTTAAGGGATCACCTAAGAATTCCTCAAAGGAAAAAAACCTGCCATAGTCTCCTGACTGCTGATTGTTAAGTCTTGAACTTAATCAGTTAAGTCACTTGGATTTAATTCTGTCTATCCTGACACTTGTGCTCAGACCACAACTCCACAACACACTGGCTTTGACAGCAGTGTCACACTCCAGAGCTCCTGTTCCCTCCTCTTCTTTTTCTGCCATTCACTTTGACCCCTGCACCCCAGTGCACTGTATTGTTGTTGTGCCAACACAACTTTAAGGTCATGCTGTTGAACAGAGTGAGCAAACTGATTCTAGTTAAAAAGAACCCCCTTCTGGATGTCCTCTACCCCACGAAAAACATACTGTGCATTTGCAGCCTCTGCAGATTTTGTAACTGGTGAGAAGAAAGGGAGCTTTTTCATAACATAGGGAAAAGAGGAAAACAAATAGAAACATGCATGTGTCAACAAAATGAGGTTTAATTCTAGACATCATTTGTTCACCGGCGACTTGGGGTCAGAGCCTCTAGCTTAGTAATAGAATATTTAGCCTAATCGATACAGGTCTCCCAGGGTGCAGAAGCGTGATTACAGGAAGAATGTCGCTCCTCCTGCTTATGACAGCTTTTCAAAAGATGAAAGACTAGACAAAGTTTTAAGAAAAAAAAAAAATAAATTCAAACAGTGGAGGGGAATTCTTGGGATGAGAATAACAAGAATTAAGACCAGGCCCTGAGCAAATTTGTTGCTGTTCATTTTGAAATCCTCACACACTCTCGGAAATCTAGAAGTAGAAACAAATGCCCAAATGACAGAAGGTCTGAACTAATCTAGGCAGCTATCACCTCCCCATGAGTCCCACAGCAGGCATTTTCTGGCATGTGGCCAGCACCAGCATATGAGACCAATGATCCTTACCTGGTGTCGATAGTTGTACCAGCCGTTCGAACCTGCAACAATCACTACCCAGTGCTTGCCTCCATCTTCAGGTTCTTCCATGGGGAACGTACTTATGCCCAGAGCACAGCACAGCAGCACAACTGCTTTCAACATCATCTCTCTTCTTAACTTACTCCACAAATGAGAGGGGGAAAAAAAACCAACTCCCTAATGAAAAAGTTTGAGAAGTAGATCAGAGGATATCAATCAAAACCAAAACAAACACAAAACAAACATCAGTAGTATCACAACTAGCTTTTCTTGCCGGGGGGGGGGTGGGGGTGTTTTACAGACCATTCAACCCACAGTACAATTTCTTGCCATATCTTCCTTTAGCACCAAGCTGCTACTAGTTACAAGAGTTTTCTGTCAGTTCTCAAATCCGACTGCTGAAAGCAGTTCTGAATAGGACAACCAAGTCTTTCAGCTCTCTCTGGTTCTTTTGTTCTATAGCGGGTAATGAATAAGCCTCAAATACAGAGCAAGCCACACTATCAAGTATTTCACAGATAAAACTTTCTCAGATTAATACTATAATCTTGGTCTTTGCTCATGTAGTTCCCTGGTTTCCACACACTGGCAATTAGCCCATTATTACTGAGTCAAATCCCAGGTGATGTAGACACAAGGACACATAGACATGGAAAAGTGCTTGGGGAGTTGGTAGGTCAGAGTGTCACAAAAGCTCTCTGTGCCCACACAGAGAGGGTGGAGAGAGGCCATTCTGCACAAGATTCAGCCCTAACTGCTGGGGGGAAGTACAGACTGCAAGAGCCTCATGCTATTTGTGCAACCTGTCATGCTAGCGGAGAGCAAATGTGAACCAGTACCACATGAAAGAGTAGCATTTTCGTCTCTTTTGCACAGTGGCTAAGTGTTTGCACAAGGTGCACAGCAAGAGACCTGGGTCTGAGCCTGTGGACATCAGATTCAGAGAAGCAGAGCCAGAGAAGAGCTTTGAAAATGGCTCTTTCTACTTTCCTGAGAGGACCAGAAGTAGTGTTCCCACTAGTGAAATTCCTGAGTTTAGAGTGTTTGCTCTAACAGCAAATAATCTCGCCATATGTAATAGAAGGTTTGCTGTTCGGGTTGTGAGCTTCTTTGTTTTGTCAGGTTGTTTGGTTTTGTTGGGGTTTTTTTGGGGAGGTGGGGGGCCGTGCCAGGGGGCAGCAGGCTATAGGTACTGGTCACAGTTTCAGGTCTGCTGCATCCAACAAGTAACTCATAAAGCAAACTCCTCTAAAGATTTGCATGCTCTTGGCACGTGAACAAAGATTATGTATTTCCTCACACACTGAGAGATGGAATTTTACAGTGGCCTACTTACAAAAAAGATATGCTGGAGGCTGATCATTACTGCTATGTATGGAGAGGTGGTGTAGCAGTCTACCATGGTTTTCTCTGGAATAAAAGTTGGAGACTCCAAAGCCATAGACATGGTCACAAGGCACCATGTCAACGCTACCACTAAACCAAATAACTAAACAGTATCTAAGCCAGCCTCAGTTTCCCACAGTGAAACCCATGCATCTGCAGCCACTGAAATGAGGCCGAAACAGCAGCCAGCTCACCTCCAGAGCAGCTGTATACAGTGAACACTACTAACATAACGTCGTATGGGTCTTTCCAAGGCTGGATCTACTGGTCACTAAAATTAAGTCTTGCAGGCAATAGTATTAAAAAAAATATATTACATAAATTGGGAAGGTTGGGAGTTTTGCTTCTTTTTAAAGGAGCTAGCACAAAGTAAAGGAAGTTGTGTTAGCGTATCAGCTCCTATAGGAAGAGCTGTTACCACACAGAAAAAGCTCCAGAACAGAACAGAAGACAGAACCAAATGTTAAGCACCATGAGACCGCTTCTTCCAAAACCTCATTTGAATCTAGGAATCTTATTTTTCAGGAATAACCCACTCCTGCCACTGCCTGCAAGCGTGAGATTTGGGAGCAATAATAATATACAATAATTTAACAATTTAGGGTTTGCTGAATTATTAGCTATTTAAGTGGATATGAAGGAATAAGCAGTTTGATAGACAATTTCTCATGTTGAGCTGGAATTGTGCATTCTTGTTGCCAAACAGTGACAGGTGGCTTAGTACGGCAATTCCGCCTTGGCTATCTTGTCACTTCTTCAGATGATTAAGACAAATAACATACTAACAACTGCTCTGAAGATACACTGTGTTTACAACATCCACAAAACCTGCCTGTTCTGTTGCCTACAGCTCAGCTAAGAATTCTTTAAAACTTTTGTAAAGTGCCACAATATGGCATGGGCAATCAAGCCTGTTCATTCCCAATATTCAGTTTCAGGTATGTCTAACTCCCAATATATTAGACAAGAAAATCAATATATTTTGGATGATCTGCTTAGAAATCTTAACTGAGGTTGACTTACTGGAATATGGAGCTGAATTTCATACAAACAGATGCCTCAGAGCTCAGTATCTGTTTCATACTAAGAACCTTTTTTCCATGTTCATTAAAGCGTAACTTTTCCTTTCTTCAACTAAAAACATTACTTATATTTACATGAAAAATACAAAGAGAAGATAAACGGTTCAAATTATTGTTGAAGGGCTGGAGATCCTTTCACATGGCGCTTAGCTCTTAGAGATGTAAATCATTGATTTGAATACAGGACATACCAATAGAAGCTGTGTTGCTGCCAACTGTTCACTGGGCCATATAACACGATGGCTAATTTCAAGACAGATCCCAGCAGATAGGCATCCATCATGTGGAAACAGTCACTGCCACCAGCTGTCAGTTACTGATACACCACACAAAGGAGACTGAAGTAGCTTCAGAAAAAAAATGCTATTGAGTGCTACGTCCTGAATTGGAAACAGTTTGATGGGACTGTCTTGATGAGTTCATGCTCCAGACTATATTAACACAGATCTACAGATCTCAGGACCCCTGCCAGCACCTCTGCACGGGGCCATGCTATGCAGGACACGCTGGTGTACCAGATACCAGCCCTGCATTCTGCATGCAAACAGGTCTAGAACAGAAAACCCCAAGACTTAAGCTATGAAGTCCCTCAGGCTGTCCCTTCTGTGTCTGGGATTCAACAATCTCTCACATGGTACGGGATATCCAGATCCTCAGGCTTCTCACCTCTGCTGAGACAAAGTTGTGAACGGTGCAGAAGACCAGGGTGGTGGGGAGGGGAAGACCAAACAAAAAACAATCAGACCAAACCCCAATACACATTTGCATTGTATTAGAAAAACACATGTTTTGTCATGAGTTATATTTAGAACAGAAAAAACCCTCCTATTTTACACTAATTTAGGACACATGTACTAATAAACTGTGAGTAAAAAACGCTGAGCTCCCCAAGGTTTGTGAGCAGCATTTAAATAGATTTAACCATTAAACACATGTGCAGTGGCAACAGGTTTTTCATTGCTTGTTTCCAAATACTAAAAGAAAAACCCTAAAAAAAAACCCCAAACAAACAAAAAAACCACCAAAAAATCACAACCAAAACACACCCAAGAAATCCACAACACACCAAAAAAATCCCGTATTTCTGCTTGTTTTAAAGAAAGCCTTTGAGTGCTCAGACAGGCAATTTAAAAGATTCTTTCTGGTTTGTGTTGAATAAGCTCTTGACCTACAGTTGAGAAGAGAAAGTTCCCATCACATGCTATGTCTTCGGGTCATACTGGAAGAGAAACTAGCTCAGCTGACCAGCTTACCACAGGTAAATAAAAAGACTTTTTCTGAAAGCAAGGAATCAAAGATCTGTCACATGTGACCCTAAATGCATGCAAACTGAGACTACATAGAAGGACTGAAAATTCACTACAAGATCATCTTAGAGCTTTGGCTGATCCCCCAAAAACCATGAGAAGATTTGATCAGCACTGCCTAGTCTTTCTGGTAGAAGAGTTAGTTAACTTTGCTTTGGAGACCACATCATGAAAAAGGCACATCTCACAGACATAACGGGTTCAGCATCAGATCTACATATGCAGAACCACAGCATATACACACAGGCAAGCTGCTAAGCAGTTTGCACAGTCCAAGCAAGCAGTGTGACCAGAACTGGATGATTCTTGCCAGAACAATTTACTCTGCTCTTAAACCCTGTTCTTCCTGACAGAGGCACCTTGACCACTTCCCATTACATAGCTAGCACACATCTCTCACTTGATAAGAGAAGGATTCTTAAGAGAGACTGCAACTGGAAGCAGCTAGGTGCTGCTAGAACAGTTGTTCTGGTCAATACCCTGTTCCTGAGTTCCCAGCTTTCCTTTATTAAAACAGTCCACTAAGAATAAAAAAAAGTCTTAGAACAACTGGATACCACCCTAAAGAAAGGCATTTTAGTTGATCAAAGTGTTTTCCACTAGTGTTCAGAGAGATGTTAACACTTCAGTAGCCTAAACTCCAAAAGCTCAAGCACAGCCTCCAAGGGCTGTGTAAAAAGGAATCATATATCCATTTTCCCTTCATGTGAAATAAGTGAATTAACAGTAATCTCAGGGAAGAATTATAGCCTTAAGCAAATCAATTGATCATTCCAGTTTTTCTTTCAAAACCCTACTTCTTTTCAGCTATTCTTATGACGACTAGCCTTTTAGCTTTTAGAATCAAGTCATAATTCCGTTTCCCACACTGTGCTTGAATATTGCTTGTCACTGTAATATCGAGATGCTGATTTCTACAAAATACATGACTCATGATAGTCCTCCTCACAGGAAACTAATGTCTGCAGTTCTCTGTCAGCAATGCTCTGCCAGCAATGCTCTGCCTACATGTGGTGCCAGCTGCTATGCAAACTGAAGCACCTAAACCCATGATTAAGCCCCTGCAGAATTAGTTTGATGTCCTTTATGCACTTGTATGGTGGAAAGAAAGTCTTTGCCACTGTAAACTCTGAAAAGGTACATTCTGAAAGAGATTATGGTCTCTGTTGCAAAACAACTCTTCTCAAAGTCTACTGGTTACCATTTTATGAATCAGCTTAATTTGATTAAAATTTGTAGTAAAATAGGTTAGCATAGCTACTGAAGATGAGTAAGTCACTTTTACTGTAAAGACAAGAATTTCTAGTTGTGTTGAGAATGGTTTAAAATTATTTTTTAAAATAAAGGTATTTAAAATTAAATAAAGCTTATTCTACTGTTTGCAGATTTCTCTGTCTCAGCAGCAGAGAGATGGCACCATTTACACCTGGTTACACGCACACACGCTCACACTCACTTCAAAAAGCCCAGATTAAAGTTTGGCAGATTGCAGGCTTCTGTATGTGTCTACAAATATACAAAGCCTCCGCAATCACATTCTGATGGCAAAAAAAACCCACCTACTGCAACACTGCACGAATAACTTTCATTTGTTACACAGCACGATTCGGGACAGGGGGAGTTGCGGTTAGACGAGTAAGTTGGTCGAGGGTCAGCATTTCTGCTCAACAAACACAGAAAAGTTTGGAGCGTGCACAGAATGAAATAATAGAGAAGCGATTACTCAGAAGGTTCCCGAGTGGAGGATTCCTGCACTTCACATGTCTTTTACCACTGTTTATTTTAGAGTTTCAGCTCTTCACTGCAAGATTTGTTTTAACCCCCACATACAGACACCCAACACAGCGCTGCCCCATCCTTATGGGGACTAGTGGTGCTACTAACGCCAAGCAGCCCTCCACGTTAAGGCAAGGCTGTCCACCAGCTCTCAGTAACTGTAGGCACAGTGCAGTACCTTTCAGACATCATCAGCTCTTTGCAGAAAACCCATGAATTCTTACTCCGTCTTTTCCCCTGTTAAAAATGTATTACCGGGGACTAAATCTGTGCTGCTGCTACTGCTGCTTCGCCCCCGATGTGCCCCCTCTCTCCTGTGCCAGCCGGGAGCAATGCCCCTGAACGAGCCGCTTGGATTCCTCTCCCCGGTCGAGCCGCCCCAGAAGGGAGAGCTCAGGTACAGCTCCCGGGCCAGAAGGCTCCGTGACGGGGCGGGGGGGGGGAGCAACTGCGCCCCAACCCCTCTATGAAGGGCAGCGCCGCCAGCGCAGCTCGGCGCCCCGCAGCGATGCCCGCCGCGCACAGGCAGCACGGCGGCACCCGCCCCTCCCCGCCGCCTCAAGGCCAGCGGCCCCAGGGCTCAGCAAACCGCCCCCCGCCAGCCCCAGCGCCGACCGACGGCCGGGCCCCGAGTTGCCCCCGCCAGCCGAGGGACGACAGGGCGCTGGGGCGAGTGGAGTGGGCTCGACGGCGCTCGGAGCCGGTGAGGGAAACCGGTGCCCCTCGGCCGCTCGCCTGGAGCCGGCGGGGCCCTTCGCGCCTACACCAGGCAGCTCTACCCCCGGGCACCGGAGCAGGCCAGCACCTCGCCGCGGCTCCCCTCACTCAGGCGCACCCCGCCTCCTGCCCGCCGCCGGCCAGCAGCCGGCTGCGACGGAGCCCTCCCCAGAGGACGCGGTCCCGCGGCTAGCGCGGCGCCCGGCCGGCCCTTACCGCACCGCCTGCACGGCCGTCGCCGCCGCGGCCGCTGTGATTGCGGCCGGCGCCGTGCGGAGCCAGGCGACCGCGGGCCGCGGCGGGCGGCGACTGGCTGCGGCCAATGGCGGCCGGGCGGAGGAGGGGCCGCGCTCCCGCCCGGCCGCACTACGTGCCCCAGCAAGGCCGGCGCTGCGCCGCGCCCGAAGGGCCACGGGCATTGCGCGCAAAGCACGGCGGGAGCTGTAGTTCCTCGGCGGCGCGGCGCGCCGGAAGGCCCGGGGCGCAGGTGCGAGCGTGTCTCGGGCGGGCCGGGCAGCCCCGCGGCGGCGGCGGCGGGTGGGAGGGGGTAGGCTGGGGGTGCCCCCCGCGGCGTTTGGCCATGGTGTGCTTTGGCAGGAACGGGCCCACGCCGGCTGCGCGCTCCCGTCGGAGCTGCCCTCCGGTTACCTCGGCCCAGGACGGAGGCAGGCGGCCCAGGACGGGCAGGAGGAGGA
The DNA here is from genome assembly GCF_023634155.1 of Falco peregrinus. NCBI lineage: Eukaryota > Metazoa > Chordata > Aves > Falconiformes > Falconidae > Falco > Falco peregrinus. The sequence goes on from NC_073721.1 coordinate 88,582,671, forward strand.
ATGTCTTAAAGGGTGTTTCATGAAACGGCAGAAGAAAACGTGATGTCCCCGCATCGTCCTTGTGTGTTTCAGCAGCGACGGGGCCGGCTGAGTCCCGGCTTGTCGCGCCGTGCCGCGCTGGTGGCCTGCGCCCGGCTGTGCGGGCGGGGCTGTGGCGCGGACCGGGACCGCGCGGCTCCGTGCAGGGGTGTTGGGCGGGTTTGGTTATGGGCTACGAAAAAGCCTGAGAAACGCTGATGTGAAGGCTTCTCCAGTTTTCGAGAAAGAGAAGCAAAGATCCTGTTTGAAAAGCGGAGGCACACGCTCTCTGCCTAATAAACCACACCGCGAGGAGCGCACCAGCTCCCCCCTGGCACACATGCTGCTGCAAAACCAAACAGGTTTGCATTTTGTCACCAACCGTGGTTTTGAATGTCTGCATAAAGTCGTAGTTTTGCTCTGAGCCTGCCATTTGCATCATTTGTGCTCTCAGTTTTGCTTATGGTCGTAAATTTAAAAAGGTCGTTAGAGGTTAATCATCGGTGTGTTTCTAGAAGGTAACCTGGCATGCCTCCTGACACAGCCCAGCTGTTAACAATTCACCCTGGTTCTGAGATGACCTCTTTGAACTGACAAAGACCATCATGGTGATTATCCAACAGGAAAACCCAAGCCCTGTGCCTTCCTTTCCCCTCAATTTAATGTGACCTTCATAGCTGCGTGGGTTATGCTTCTGTTTTCAGCATTATCCTCCTGCCCTAAAAGTTACCTAATATCAGTTAAAAGTATTGCTGACCTGTCATGCAAGTCCAAAGGTGTTTTTCATATTGTTTGTCATAGCTGGGCTATATGAGGTAAGTACACCTTGTGTCAGCTGTCACTTCTACAAAGTAATAACATCATTGCCAAATAACCTATAAATTCTACACTAAGTAAACATCAGCAGGATTTTTGTTATTGTCAAAAAGAACAGGTGGAAAGACCGCTACAGGAATCCTACATCTCAGTCAAAATGTATCAGACAGGTACCAAAGACACTCAGATTTGTACTACTGAATGCAATTATTGCTTTGATGGTGTTAGAAAGTTAGCAAGCCTTCCTGAATTGGGTGGGAACTTTGTCTAAGGGAAAGTTACACATAGTGTTGCTGTGTATGTGGGCTGAAGTAAGCAGAGAGATTGCTAAGATACAGTCGTGGAGAGCCTCCAACAGAAGTGGCTGGATCTTGTGCAGCAGGAATCTGGACCAGTGCTACCATGGAAGAGAAGAAATGAAAGAAAGAATTTTTTGTCAGTCACACAAACACACATTTTATGGCTATGTAAACCATTGCATTGTATGGACATACAATCTTTTTTAGAGAAAAGCACATAAGAAAGTGCATATGTAGGTAAAAACATAATGAGTTTATGAAACGTTTTGCTCCTTGCTCTGACAGTGCTAAAAAGCAAAAGTAGCTATCACCTGTGTATCACATAGCATAACTTGAATGCTCTGCCGTGCAGTTCCACCAACCCACCAAAGCCACACACTACAAGTGAGAGCTAAGACACTAGCAAATTCTGGAAGTGTTGACCAAATGTGAACAAAAAAAACCCCAAACCTGAAACTTAAAAACTGCAGATAAGGTGCTTGCTTTCTTAACGGAGAGACTTTACCAACCAAGGATGGGAAGTCCTACAGACCGACCACAAGGCTGCCATTCTATAAGCGTAGGTAGTTTAGCTCTGATTCTGTTTTAAGAGTGCTCTGAGAGGATCCTTACTCCTACCTCCAACATTGCTGACACCGTGCTGGCATAAAGTGCTGGCATGGTAGTAGTAGCTTGGGTAACAGAAAGGTTTCCCCAGAAGAGGTTTTCCAGGTTTCTGGCAGAACTCTGGAGATGTTTTAACACTGGTATTTGTAGTACTATGCCACTAATCTTACAGCTGATGGAATTTGGATTGAAAAGCCATTGGTTTTGCTTTTAATCTGCCAGGAAAGGTATTTATAAAAATGTACAGGAAACCATTCTGGACTGCACATACATTTCTCCTTTAATAGCATCTGAATAGATCAAGGCTTTTTTTTTTTTTTTTTTTTTTTTTAAATGTGTCTAGGACATTTTTAGCTGGGAGAAAATGGACTGGAATCATGAATTGAGCTTGCTTAGGCAGTACCAGGGAGCAAGATGCAGAGGTTATACACTGGTATAGTAAGTAAATACGAATCAGGTGACTTAGATTAGAACCCAGCTAATGAACCACAACGTTCCTGTGTTCTGTACGGAATGTTTTTAAAGAATGTTTTCTACTTCTTGGAAAAACTGTCACCAAATGTTGCTGAACATTTTCAAAGGCAAAGATAGAATGAATCCCTATGTATGTCCCATGTGGATGAATCTGGAAAATAAAAGAAAATAATTTTATTCATTAAAAGAGGATTTATATATTATTTGATTCAGTAACAATGTTTGAGAATGCAGGGGCCAGGACCACATTAGTTGTGTTGGATCCAGAGCTGATGAATACACTGTTATTGTGATAGCCATGTGCTTATTCAGCCACTCAACCAGAGGTTTGCTCATGCAGTCACTTGTTTCAGGACATTTTAGGCTTTAAAGTGCTTTGCCATATAAATCTCTGCATGTTTGCGTAATATTTAGTAACATAATGCTGAGTAGGTGAGATAAAAGGCAATTTCTTCTCTTCCATCTCCTCTTTAGGGCTTAAAAGGATTTTCCAGAGCTACTCTGTGCCCAGGCAGCATTGTCAGCTGCCCCCAGCCCCAACATGGCAATAAACTGCTTCTACAAGATCAAGTTCTATCACATGCTGTATTTTCAATCAAATTCAAACATTTTTTTAATGTTAGTCCCCGAGTAGAGGTATTTATGTAATTTTAAGCTCCCTTGACCAGTTACAAACATTTTAATGAATGCTAATCCTTTGTAGTTGCACTAACTTGATAACTATTAGCAAAACAAAGTAAGAAATTCTGGGGGGAAAAAAAGCTAGTATGTAAGGTAAAGAGTAGGGAGAGATTTATGGTAAATGAAACTGTGCTGAGCCTGGTCTTTCAACATCTTCACCAGCAATGAGATTAGATTTGTCAGACTAGTAATGATGCATGACAAGCTGCTTTGTAAAGGCAAACATCAGACATTGAAAAGAGGTTTGAGAAGAGGGAAGATTCAGTTCTCATTTTAGCAAAACTAATGCATTAACAATGGGGTGATCTTAGCTATCAAATGATTAAAGGAAAAAACAATGTTCATGTTTATTTTGGGAGGAACAGAAGAGACTTGCATGAAGTGACCTTAATTCTGAAAGAGTTAATGGCAGGCATATCATCATGGAAATAAACTGAGATTAAGCAAGTCTGGGAGGCAGGTGGTTTCAGGTTTAGTTCACTTACATCACTAGGGGAATATATACACATACATTTTGAAAGGAAGCGAGGGAAAACCTTATCCTACAGCTCTCTACATGCTTTCTTCAACTGTTCTGGCAGATTTAACTACATTTGACAGTGTTCAAGATAGTGGGTTCCTATATTCATCTTGGAAATAGGTGGGCAAGTAGAGGAAGGGCTTGAGAGCACCAGAGAAAAACAGTGAACATGATGACCTGTTTTAGAGGAAAGGAAAGAAAGGTGTGAAGAATGAGTGCAAATAATAAGTTTGTTGCTTTTATATATATATTTAGAAAGGAAAATCTATATATCTTGATATAGAATATCTATATACTATACATACATTTGTATATACATTAATTATATTAATTAGCATAAACACCTCAATCTGGGGGAAAGATTTGCATATCAGAGCCTTGTTACACATAGAGCTCCTCAGTATGTCACAGTTCCTTAGTTAAGTTTTGTGTATATCATGTCAATAAATAACTGAATGAACTATACTGTAGAAAAGAACCATTAGAGGTTGCAGAAATACCACTTACAAGAAAAGACTGAAAGAGGTGATTTAGTATAGACAAGCAAAAATCCAGGAGAGACACTCTAACACAGAATCACAGAATGGTTTGGGTTGGAAGGGACCTTGAAGATCATTTAGTTCCAAGCCCCTGCCACAGGCAGGGACACCTTCCACTAGACCAGGTTGCTCAAAGCCCCATCCAGCCTGGCCCTGAGCACTTCCAGGGATGGGGCATCCACAGCTGCTCTGGGAAACCTGTGCCAGTGTCTTGCCACCCTCACAGTGAAGAAATTCTTCCTAATATCTAATCTAAATCTGCCCTCTTTCAGCTTAAACCCATTACCCTTTGTCCTGTCATGGACGTAAGATGACACATAACAGATTGCTGCAAGAGGAAGGTAAAAATTTTTCATGTTTCCAGAAAACAGAGCAAGAAATGACAATCTTAAAGACACTCTAACACAGAATCACAGAATGGTTTGGGTTGGAAGGGACCTTGAAGATCATTTAGTTCCAAGCCCCTGCCACAGGCAGGGACACCTTCCACTAGACCAGGTTGCTCAAAGCCCCATCCAGCCTGGCCCTGAGCACTTCCAGGGATGGGGCATCCACAGCTGCTCTGGGAAACCTGTGCCAGTGTCTTGCCACCCTCACAGTGAAGAAATTCTTCCTAATATCTAATCTAAATCTGCCCTCTTTCAGCTTAAACCCATTACCCTTTGTCCTGTCATGGACGTAAGATGACACATAACAGATTGCTGCAAGAGGAAGGTAAAAATTTTTTCATGTTTCCAGAAAACAGAGCAAGAAATGACAATCTTAAAATACAACAGGTACTGGTAGAATAGAGAGTGGAAAACTTTATTTAATGATAAAAGTACTAAAGCTCTGGCCTAGGGATGGTTCTTAGCATTGCAGCTAACAAACATGGCCATACAAATACAGTTTCTTCCAAGACTAAAAGAAGTAAGGTGCTTTTTGTTGTTCTTTCTCCTATGGGCTTTTTGGGTAAGACAACAATCTCCCAGGAAATGTAATGTTTCTAGCATATCAACTCTCCAGTCAGAGCTCTGCTGGGGAAGGAGAAGCTGAGGTTTACTGTATAAGACTTTACATCAATTTCTGTTAAAAAAAAAAAAAAAAAAAAAGGCAAGACTATGAAAGCATGCCAGGAGAAGTAAATTAACTGATTTCTACATAATTGCAAAAGGAGCATGCACAGCACTGACACTCCAAGGAAGGGTAAAGATGTGACTGAAATGCACCTGGAAATTTTCTTTATGGTGGAAGTACAAATTTGGAGAAGAATTTGGAGCATGTACTTCCACCCTGATCTGTGTCAGAAGCAGGGGAACAGGAACACATACAGACATGTATGTTGAAGAAGACAGAGCTTAGAGACATCCTGTTCTAGGATCTGTCTACACGTAACAGTTTTATATTTGCATCTGGGAAAGCCTGAATAAGTATGCTAGAAAGTTTAAGTGCAAGACAGTCTGGTCACTACATCCACATACAGAACAGCATCAGTTTCAAACCAAGAAACGCTTCCTTGAATGTACGCTTGCATGGAGAGCTAAGAAAAGTTAAATGCACTCAGTTTACGGTTCAATTTTTATCTTGCATAAAACATGAAAATTACTCGTCTGCTTAAGCATCTTTTCTGCAGATGACACCTTTCTACCTGCAAGTGACTTGCAAGGGAAAACCAAAGGTTTGGTAAAGAATAAAGTAGGTGTGAGGTGATAGCCTCAAATATCAGGAAGCTCCAGGGAAGGACATTATGTATTAGAGAAAACAAGCAGGGAGGAGGGAAAAGGGGGAGAAGTCTAAAGGTTAAGGGACTACAAACATGTCCTTGTAGACAGTGGCTTCTGAATAACCTGTGTGACTATGCAATGGGGAATATCTTTTTTTTAAAAATGGAATAAAGTTATGGCCAGCAGTATGCTTAATGGTGTTATTTATGGCAAAGCTAGTTCATCAGTATTTTCCTGGATATAAAATATACACTGAAAACTGTGAAAACAAATGCCAATTATGAAGTGTATCCACTCAGAATAGGATTTTCTGAACTTGACTTCTGCTGTCTTTTTCCTTCATGTCAGGCAGTCGTGGGAATCCTCATAGCTGACTGACATACTTCCTAAACGTCACTGCATGCATCCTTTTGATAGCGATTTTTTTTTTCCTGTACACAATTAATGTCTAAATATGTTATATGTTTGCAGTATTGTGGATGTCTGCACTCAGATTCCATACAGTTGAATTACCCATTGCCATTGTCGGGAAGAATGCTCTTCTCTCGCCCTGTTGGTTAAAAAACACTTCCCTTCATATTAGAGTCAGGCTTGCCCAGTCAATCTACATATTGGATTAATCCATGTAATTCACAGTTAAACCAGGAAATTACCAAAGTGGCCCAGTGAAGACATTTCACCCGGCACCCACATCACCAGCTTCGCTTGCCTTTTGTGCTGGCAGCCTGCTGAATTTTATGTCAGGCTTGGATCTGTTAACTCTCTTTTTCAAAACTTCTTGTAGTCTATACAGGTCATTTCTCCTGAGAGCGGTTAGTAAGATCTCAGGCAGCTATACTGCACTGGAGTTGCTGAGTTTTCATCTGCAGGAGTGAGAGCGTGTGCGCAGAAGATTAACAGTTTCTTAGTAAAAAACTCCTCCTAGAGACATGCTGCATGCAAACTTAGGTGTCTTCAGGATAGGTAAGACCTTTTATACTTGTCTCCAACAGGGAAAATATGTCTCTTTACTGAGAGAAAGAAAAAGGAGAAACATCTTCAATATCAAATTAGTAATAGCAAGAGGAGCCAGATATAACAGAGGTGAACAGCAAAATAGTTCAATTACTTTAAATCTTTTTATTGAAAAATGCCTGTTTTCAAACATTTTCACACACATGTTTTGCCTTATCAAGCTTCAATAAGTATCAGAAAAAGAAAGGAGAGAAATGCCCTCCATTCATTACATCAAATTGTGTCCTCTTAGTAGAGGTAGACCTCTACCCTTCTAGAGAATTATTCTGAGTATCTTGAGTTCTTTTCAACAAGTAACCCATGAAAATGCATGAAGAGAGTCATATGGTTGAATGCAAATAACCCCCCAAATCCTCAAATGGGATTTTACTTTCCAGAATTTATATTCTCAAAGTTGCTATTTTTTTAATGTCACTAGGCACTTTTGGTCTCTGGCAACATCTACGAGGGCTGGCTTTGTTTCTCAGTAGAAGAATAATATGCTAGCTCTGTCATTTGCATGTGGAGAAAGGAAATAAGATAGTGAAGACACTGCAGGAAAAGTTTCATCATGATTTATTTACAGGAAGAGAAAGAAACAGAAGTAATGAAAGAAAAGAAAAGCAGTAACAACAGAAAGAATGTCTATGTGCATAATACAGTTGATTTATGCTGTGGGAGAAGGAATACAAGCACAACCTAACTTTGTGGATTTCATTTTGATGCAGAAGTGAGAATGCAACAGTGAAGAAAGAACAACTTTTCCAGGGTGTAAACGAGCAGTGGCCTAACTTCAAATACCCCAGCTGTCAGTGGGCCCCATGTCCTAGCTTGGGTCTTTGCATGGCACCCTGCACCTTGTGTATACTCGTGTACCAACAGTTACATCCAGGACTTAAGAGTTGAGAATTTCCATCATTTCATGTCAAAATGGAGCTCTTTAAAAAGTCCTCCTCAAACTCCTGTCAGTTTTCCCTAATATTTTCCAGTATTGGAAAATACTGCTTGGTGTTATGGAAGAATTGCTTTCAAATAATTTTCAGTTTTTAAATCATTCAGCCATATTGAGAAAAACAAAAGATGTGTGTAAAAGGAAACAGAACTGTGTCTCTGTTTATAAATTCTCTAGTCGAGATGCTCTTGTGCCTGTATGCTTTTAAAAATGATATTAATTACTAAAGAAATTAAAAGAAAAGGATCTTTGAAGGTCTTTTAAATGCAAAGACACCACCTCTGGTTCTGGAAGTCCCCAAGTCAAAATCCCAGGGAGAATATAGCTTTTCATACCTTCCCTCATCACCTGCAGTTGATCATTTTCAGGGAGCGATTGGTGCTTTGACTAGCACAGCTGCACTAATATAACCCTGAGGAATTCTTACATTCAAATCATGACTTTTTGCTGTATTTGTGAGAGGCCAGTCACATCTGGACAAGTTACATACCTTAAAACCCCAGAAATATGTTGAAGGCTGGTGATTAAAATTCTCTGAAAAGTTCATTAGCAATGAGCATGATCCGTTCCCAACATTTGCACATTTTGACCAGACCAAACCTGCTTTGCTCTGTTCAGGCACGGAAGAGGACTTCCTCTTCAGTTCCTCCTTGCTGTACCTCGGTTCTCCATCTGGAATGTGACATAGTAACACCACTTGCCTCAGAGGCTGCAGGTGTGTGAACCATGTATCATGGGCTAATGGGACAGCTTGAGTTAATGTAGGCTTACTTGAGAGTGTAGGTGAGATTATGCAAGGTAGCCAGAGGAAGAGGTTAGGTACCTTCATTTACCACAGAGTACATGCAGGGACGTGGGCAGAAACCATGAGAGCTGTAACTTTTCACCTTCGCCTTTCCTGCAGCAACTGATTTCTCTGCCCATATAGAGTCTTGCAAAATCACAGACAACAGTCATACAAAGTCACAGGGCAAGTTCATACCATTTTATTCACAGACGCATTTAAGTGATGAATGGTGTGAGGCCACATACTGAATGTTGAGAATAAAATAAAAGTTTAAATGACAACTCATCCACTGACCATCATATTCTTTTTTCAACCCATGATATCTGGCATATTTTCATTATACTGCATGAAGCAAAGACTTCAGCCTGGGTATGTAGTTGTGTAATAGTGTATCATGACACAGATGCAAAAGAAGGCTGAATTAAGATGATGTGACCAACCTTTATTTTTTGTTGCTATATTTTGCAAATTTTATGTTTCCCAGCACATTTCAATACAGAAAAAAAGGCCAAAGCCCTATTTCAATATACTTAGAGAAGAAAATAATTAACTTTCTAAGAACAAGTCATGTAGCTATGTATCTGTTTTGCCTCTGCTACCTAACAATTTCTCTTCATGAACAATGAAAAAAGTAAGAACCTGCTCAAAGGGGAAAATGGTAATTTTAAAAAAGAAATAATTTGTCAACTGCAAAACCTGCCTCTTTTTTAATTAAAAAATTCAGAACTCAAGCCCCAATTGTTTTTTTGCTATGAATTTTGAGGAAATTATTTAATCTTGCTGTGATATAGTTATTGTGACAGCTATTTCCTAGCTTTGTTATTTAAATATCCTTATGATAAGAGCTATAATAGGCAAAATGAATGTGTGTTATTGGTAAAAATTACTTTTACTTTGAATATGAATAGGGATCTAAAGGCTTTATATAGAGAATCTGATTTTTCACCTACAGTTAGATATGAATCTCTTACTTTTCATGCTTGCAGACAGAGAAGTGCAGCCAGAACCTTCCAAACTATGCAGCAGTCTGTGTAGCATGTCAGATCAGGGCCTGGACTCTGGTGAGGGCACCTGTAAATTAAAAAGACACCTGTAAAGTTTTCAGTGGTACTTAATGAAGCTGTATGACCCTTGTGACAGAATTAAATAGTCTCCCCACTCAGCCTAGCAATCACAGGATGCTTGGAAGCAGCTGTCAATACAGCAGACATAAGGGATATTATAAATAGGTCAGTGAAACAGGCAGTAGGTTCTCTTTCCTTCCTCTTTCTTCCCTGAAACCCTACAAATCCTTGCAACCTGAGAACAGCAATTATTAGAATAAAAATACAGTCCTCAAAGAAGCACCAAGAAAAGAGGTATCACTACTCTAGATTTCTCTGTATTATTTAGAGTCTAAAACATTAACATTCTGCTTAATTTTTTTTTCTAATTTTGTAGATGGAAAAAAAAATTGATACTATCGGCAATTCTGAAAATATAAATGGAACAAACTTTAATAGTGTTGATGTAAGTAAAGTTTGTCTTCTCAAACATCAGGCAGTTGCAAAGATTACGCACCATATATTGGGAGACATTAAATATGGGTAAAAACTGTAGTGAACTTACTACATTTTGTTAGAGCACTCAGAGGGAGTAAGTGTGTTTTCCAGGTTACACATAAAGCATGATTGCTTGTATGGAATTTTTCTATAACCCAACAATTCAATATAAAATCTATACAGGATTTGGAGTATTGGGTTACCTCCACTCTCACTCAGTCCCTTTATCAGTATGGGATCCCAATTTTTATGATTTTGTATGAACAAGGAAAGAGGATTGCCATGGAATTTACTTCAAGGTAAATAACCCTGTCATCTGCGAGAACCAGTAATTCTCAGGCTGTGGGCAGTTCAGATGTGGAACTATGAGTCTGCCTATATAACACTGAATAAAAGAGACTTCTTTCCAACCATTTATTCATCTAAACTAGATTACAACTGTACAATGATCCAGTCAAACAAGTACCATGCAGTGGCTGTAAAGTGGAACAGGATATGTTAAAATGTGTGTTGAATTCCACTTGCTGCTTATGTATCTCTGCTGTGGGTGTATTTCTTAAAAAGGTGTTCAGATTCTAATGCAGAGAAAAGCTTGTTAGATGCAGTGATGTAATTAGATATTTTCTGACTGAAATATGCTTTGTCTATATCCTCTGTAAAAAAACAGAGATAATGTAGGACATTGGCTTCGGCCCTTCTTGTTTCTTTCAAACATTGGGAATAGATCTGTTCACGTAATTTTGGTCTTCAATGATCTAATACTTCAAACACTCAGAATCACTTGTAAATTTTCCATTAAGGGTTTTTTTAAGACCAAACAAGTGGAATAAAACTAGACTTAATTTGTAATTAAGACAATCTCCTAAAACCCCCTCTTCTTTCTTATTGATTTACATGAAAATTTATTGTGCCATTACCTGTTGAAATCTGAACAGATGTCACCAGTAACACTTAAAAACAATCCTGCCACATACCACAAATGCCTTTAGCTGTAGTATGTTATGATTAATTTGAGTGGTCTAGATGAGCTTCCCATCCCACACCAGTGACATTGGTTGTTAGGGTTTTAAGTACTACATGAAGAGAAGATACCTTACATTTTTTTGGACTTCTGTAGTGTCCTGAATTCTTTTTTTCTTAATGTCTGAGAAGGTGATATATTCACATTAATTGAAATTATTATGTGCAGCTGAGTCACATGATGTAGAAGCTGAAAGTTGTAAATTCATTTGGTTTATTACTTCCAATGTGTTCCAACATTGAGCAATTGTGAAAGATCCATTCTTATTCTTTTACATGTGGCGTCAGCCATATTCCTGAAACTATCTCTTGCAAGCTTTGCCTTAGCTGACCTGTCAGATAACTGAGGTTGTGAGATAACCTTCCAACAAAAGTCCTGTTTTTCTTCCTCTTTCCTCACCATCATGTGCTTAATATGCAAAATAGATGTCTGGGGCTCCACTTCCCCTTTCAGCTTGAGAGTACAGTAACTTTCGAGACAGATGAAAAATATCACAGGAGAAATATTCTTTTCTTCTTACTCAACTGTAAAAACTGTTCTGAAATAAGCTAAAAGTTACTTGCTGTTTACTTCAACCCCATACACACAAAGCCATAGTAAAAGTCTCTTGTTTATCTGTCAGGAAAAACAGAATTCTTCCTTCCTCCTGAATGTTCCTTGTATATAATTAATGATAATAAATATTCCTAAGTATCATTCAACGTTGGACCAGAATTTTATTCCTTGTAGGATGTTACAAGTTTTCACTTCAAAAAGTAATTTTTAAAGTCTTTTTTTTTTCTTCTTTGAGGGGAGGAAAAACTTGCCCAACAGTGCATATCTATCCCAAAGGCTTGCTAAGCACATTCTTTATGCCAAGTCCCTTGGTTTGAGTGTGCACAAGTGCTCTTTTTCTGTCATGCAAACCTCCGAATCATGGGGCTTTGAAAAGGAAAATGGGCCACTTGAATTGGTTATCACAAAACGGCCTCAGAAAATCCTGCAAGATTTTGTGGTAGGGTAACTCAAGACTGAAAAATTTGGGGCTTTAGAGCTTAGATTCTTTCTGTACTAGTCTCAGGGTATTCTCTTATAAAGGAGTCCCTAAAGATGTGGGAAACCCTTGTGTGAACCTCAACTGTCTCTTCTAAGATAAGTGAACTTAATCTGAAAAAAACGTTAAGACAACCTTAGCATATTTGTCTGTTACCCAAGTAAGAGTCACCTTTACTTGCACAGCACCTTTCAGGTATTTTCAGCAGAAACAAGGTGATATTAGCAGTATGATACAGGACAAATGTATGGGAAGGATTGTTCCAACAGGGTAAGGATGGACCTGGACATTAAAGCTTGTGATAAAGTTTTGTGAATCCAGGTTAAAAGGACACCTTTGGGTATTTGTATTTGTTGTGCAGGGATGGAGTGGACGTTTAATATCTGGGGGTGGGTCCCATGTTCCTTGGTATGTTATAGTTGCCCTTGATCAGGCCGTTCCCTTCAGATCTTCACTGAGTGGTAAACAGAACATAAAATGCCCCATGTATTTTGTTCTAGTCAAAACGCCTATAATTTATTGGCAATATCAAGGCCAAGGTGTTTTTGGTTTTTTTTTCCTCCTAGGTGGCCTGTATAATGGTCTGCCATCCTGACTAGGGTTGCAGAGACACGGAGATGGGCCTTCCTGGCCTGGAGCAGGTCAAGGCCACCCTGAAGGGTTCAGCCGCCATTTTGGGGCTGAGTCAGTGAAACAGCTTCTGTCAGGTCAAGCTGCTGTTCAGCAGCCACCATACTTGAACCCCGTGTCAGGAAAGGTACTTCGCTGTTTTTAACAGCTACTGCACAGCCCTTCCCTGACCCCTCCCTCAGCGGGGCTGGAGCTCCTCCTGCCTTCGCAAGGCAGCAGTGTAGGCGAGGCGAAGGCGGGCGGTGCCCGGCGGGGCAGGCCACGCCTCTCGCTCCCGCGCAGCACTTCCCGCGCTCTGCCCACCTCGCTGGGCGGGGCTCGGCGCGCCGCGACACCGCACGCACGGGCCGGCGCCGCCTGCGCCTGCGCGCCCGCCACGTCTGCCGGAAGGTGGGGCCGCGCCGAGCCCGCCCGCGGCCTCGCGGGGACAGTCGCCGCCCGGCGCCCCCCTCACGGCTCCCCCCGGGCCGGGGGTCCCCCGCGCTGGGAGGAGGTGAGGCCGGGCTGTGCTGAAGCCTACGTCGCTCCCGAGGGCCGCCGGGTGGGGCGGGGGGCCGGGCCTGGCGAGGGCCGGAGGCAGGCGGCCGTGCTGGGGGGGGGGGCGCGGAGGGGGGCAGCGGCCACCCCAGGTGTCGCCCTCCAGCCCGGCCTCGCCTGCCTCTGCGTTTGTGGCTGTACTCGGCCAAGGGACCCTCCACAAGGCTGTCCTGGGCGGGGGGTGGGGGGCGAGCCCTTCCCGGGAGTCGGGCTAGAGGCCAGCGTGGCCTGTGTAGCCTCGCAGCCCTTAGGGCGAGTGTAGGCACGCACCTGCCTCCCCCCTCGCCCCGCTAATGTCACAAAAGGGACAGCAGGCCTCACAGTTTTCTGGGGAGAAGTTCCTCTGTCTGACTCAGATTATGAATCTACAGGCCAAACACTAAGGCGTTGTTGTTACCTGTTCCTGTGATAAGCATCTGGCTGCTTTTGACCTCCAGCTGCGTTAGTTTATTTCAGCTGGGAGTGAGTAGGCCTCATGTTCTGTTAGGGTGGCAGGCTGGATGCTCTGTAGCAGGTGCTGATACCAGAAACATGGTGGTCTAATGGCTCAGCCTTGGTTTTGACAGTTTTCCTCAGAAACTGATTTGGTTCATTTCCATCAGTTATCAAAACAGCCAAATACCAAGCAAGTAGGAGAAAAGTATTAAAATTATTACAGCACTAATAGATTAACACAGTAGTTGTTTAGGTAACCCATACATCTTGCCTCATCAACACCAGTCTGATTTGTAATCATTCTATGTCTTTTGCAGTGTGTGGTCCTGAAATTTTAATTTTATGGAGTTTATCAACAGACATCCATCATGTCGTGGCTTGCTGATCTTGCTGGAAAGGCAGAGGATCTACTCAACAGAGTTGATCAAGGAGCTGCATCAGCTCTGAGCAAGAAGGACACAGCAAGCAGTGCAATTTATGATAATAAGAATTTGAACTCTGCCAATGAATATTCTGAACTGCGCCAGCATACTGGAGAACTGAAATACCAGGCATCATCCAAAGCAGCCTACATCTCTTCGGCAGCTGATAATATTAAACAACAAAAGGCCACAATCCTAGAAGGAACAGCAAATGTTAAACCAACACGTAGGACATCTTCGGAGGTTGCTTCTCCAGTAGAAAGTGTTTCCACACCCAGAGCTGTCTCACATTTTGTGAGAAGAAAAAAGGCAGAACCTGATGATGAGTTGCTGTTTGATTTTCTCAACAGTTCAGAGAAAGAGCCTAATGGAAGGATGGACCCTAAAAAAGAGAAGAGCAAGGCACCTGTTCTTCAAAATCATTCTCGGACTTCAAGCATTAGTTCTGCGTCTACCAGTACACAGAGTGCAAAAACTACTGAAGATAATTCCATCAGGAGCCAAGGCAACGGTAGTTAAATAGTATTGAACGTAGAGATATTTAAAACCCAAGTATGTCTAGGGTAAGGCTAGGTAATGGATTTACTGTCACTTCATGAAACATTTAGTGCTAGTGGTATGTCAGATATGTGGAATACAGCAGAGTCTTTAACATTTTTTCATCTCTGGGATAATCTTAGATACTCTGCTAATTTGACAAGCTGCATAATTCATACCTAAAGCTTTTGTGTTCTCAGTCTACCTCATTGCTACTGTTCACCTTGACCTCCCTGAGCATGACCAAACCTTGCATCCGCCCCTGTACATCCCCACTTAGAAGCACAGGCGCTGCTGCATTTGTTTGATCACTCGGGGGCCCTTGCCTGTTGTTGCCACCTAGGAGAGTGAGTGACTTTCACCAGCTGGTAGGTGGTTTTGGCTGTTGCACAGTGCACCATGTGAGGTGATGTGGGGTTTTCTACGTTCCACCATTGGAGTAAGCTGTGAAACTTGCTTGTCCTGCGGAGTGGGAAGTTGGATGTGGATAGGCTTTTGCAGAGCTACAGACATGAGAGAGCTAGATAAAGCCTTCAGGTTTGCTAAAAGTAGTTCATTACTGCAAATGTGAAGAAAAAAAAAAAGTTCTAAATCCAGACACCTGAAAGAGCCTCCAGGCCAGATAAGTCAAAAGTTGGGAGTTATTCTCAGGTTAACATGAAGGACGGTGTGGCTGGGAAGCATCAGGAGCTTGTGTTCTCTATCAGACTGTTTGATCTATACTCACTGCTGTTGCTGTACTATTTTGCTGTTGTTCATTCTATAAAATGTAAGCCAATGGTTATCTTATTAATGATGTAGTTAGAATACTTTATTACTTATTCAGTACTTTGAGCATGTAAAGCATTGTAAATGCCAGTTTTTTACTTACTGCATTAAATATGCTGAAAAGTTTTAGGTTTAAAAAAGGGATCATTTCTAAAGATGGGAATGTTTTTGTAATTCTGGTTTTGTAACTTTTCAGTAAGGTTTACTACTACTGCTGCTAATTGAAATATGTTAGGCCTGACTATATGGCCTTGCTGATTGGTGCTCAAAGAACATGTTTTGCTCAGAGTGGCCTGTGAAGTTTTCTTCTGAGGGATTTTTGAGTGGAGTTTGCATTGCGGAGCTGCCAGATGAGGAAGCACACAGTTATAGCATGCTGGTTTCAAAGTTGATTGTATAGATGTATAGGTGTAATTTAAATGTTTTGTATAGCATTTAGCACAAAACTGATTAGCATTGTGCTTTGTACATTGCCATGGATATGATCTAATATGTGGTATAAATGGCTAATCTCTTGCTTCGTTAATTTCATTCACCTGTTGAGTTTTCCAGACAAAGGAATGAGGATAAATTGTCTGATAATTTGGAAATAGTGTAAATGAATCAAAAGGAAGAAGGTGACACTTCTTAGAACCATTAAAATAGGAAAGGGATTTGAGAAAATGTGGAGGAAATCTTGCTGTAGCTGCTGCTACTACTTTTTGGTGTGGTGGTGGTCAGAATTATCTGCCACAGCTCCTTGGGTCCCCGGTGGTAGGGGCTGTTGAAATGGTAACAAGGAAGGTGGTGCAGGTTGGTTGGTGATCACAGAGTGAAGTAAATAATGTTGCAACAGCTAATAATGTTGTGTGCAGTCTTGCTTGGAATTAATTGCAGTCTGTCCCCATGGATTTTCAGCAGTTACTCATCTGGGACGTATTAAATTCAGAAGTAGTATTTTTGGATTGCTTGTTTGTTTGCTCATTGCATGCTGTGTTATTTTACCTTAACACTGCTGCAAAGTTTCCAGCTATTTGCACACTGGAATCAAGGCTGTTACAGTGCATGTATCAATTTCACAGTATTAATTCAGGATGGTCTGTGTGTGCTTGTGCATGATGGGGAAAGGCTGTTGGTTCCGCCTTCCCTGCAAGGGACTGTTGTTCAGAATACTGGCAGGAGTTCCCTTAGTGTTCTCACTGAGAGAGAAAAATAAAAATCTGTCATTTGGTTTCCATAATTTAGAAGATTATAGTTTGTATTGGCAGAAAACTTTAACCACATCTACCTTATTTTTTTTTCATTAGAGAGAGGGAGATCATGCTTCTGCTTCAAATCACTGCCACTTGGTTTTTCATAGTAAAAGTACTTTTGAAAAATATTTTGAGAGAATTATTAATACAGAATTATTAGTAAGATGATGTTTTGACTGAAATTATTCTTAAAAGGCTAAAGATACTATAATGTGTGGCTCTGAGTTACATTTTAGGTTTTCTATGAAAACAACTTACATTTTTGTTGAACAACAATGAACAGATTTTTAAATTACATCCTTGCACTCAAAATCTTAACAGAAAGCCAGAATGATCTCATTTTAAAATTTCCTTTAGTTAATTGCTATGCATATTTAATCTCTTCTGTTACTGTCTCAGCTTCTGAGGACGTCTCTGGGCAGCACAGTCATAAAAAAGTATTAACGTTTTGAAATCCTAAAGTTGACATTAATGTAATAAGAAATAACTTCCATGTCTTATCTTGCAAGATTAACAAAAACATTGCATGATGCATGTATACTGTATAATAGTCCTATTTTTTGCAAGTCTGTTGGGAGAAGCACCTTCATATTCCATTTCAATATAAGCTATTTTGATGATTATGACTATTATGATGATGATTATTACACATTTAACCACTGATGCAGAACATGGAATTACTGTTTATATTAAAGCAACTTGGAGATACGTATATTGGTTCTAACTTGCATCTCTTTTACAGAAACTCCAGACAGTTCAGATTCTGGACTGGGAGCACAAGGGAATGGTGTGAAGGATTCATCACTAAGCACAGTAACTAATCCTAGCCTTTCCGCTAATGATGATTTCAAGTCACATGAGCTATCCAATCTTCGCCTGGAGAATCAGCTGCTGCGGAATGAAGTTCAATCTTTAAATCAAGAAATGGCTTCATTAATTCAGAGGTCCAAAGAAACACAAGAAGGTACTGTGGTTTGGAAACTCAGCTATAACATTACAAAAATGCTAGCGAACTAGAAAACAATGCTATTGCTGTGTTAGTGTTTTGTATTTACAATAAAATCTTTGTGGTTACATTTGCGTATATGAATTACCAAGCAAAATGGTTCTTCAGTTCAGAATAATGAGCTGGGAGAAACTAAAAGACTTGTTCAACTACAAAGAAAACACAAATGTTGATTAAAATGATGCGATCAAGTTAGTACCAAAACTCTGATCTGATTCAAATAGTGTTAGCAAATGTTACCAGCATTAAAATACTTTTTCTGCGTTTTAACAGCTATTGTGAAATACTTATTTGTAAATGAGTAATTTCCTTTAAATACTTTAAAATCTGACTGCTTTCTGGCTATAATCTCTGATGCCTAGAAACTGACAGTAAAAATAGAAAATTTGGTATTTTTGTATGATTTCACTGGCCTTTTCAAAGCCAAATGAAATGGCAAATATAAAAAATGTGAATATAAATTAAACACTTAAATGATAAAACTTTGAGCAAACCCCTACTGTTAGGCATACAACTGAGGGACTGCATTTTTTTCAAAGTAACCATATGAGCCAGAGAATTGTAATTTCCATTGAAGTTTAATATATGATGTTTGATTAAAAACAGACGCCTCTAAGTTTTCAGGCATCCTTTCAACACTGCTGTATTTTTCAACTGGTTTTAGCTTGAGCTTATTGTTGCATTTTGTTGAACTAGATACTTTATGCAAAGGTTTCCAAAAACTTTCTCGCACAGACTTATTTGACAGTAGGCCATTGCAAGGGGTGGAGGAGGTAAAATTTGTCATCAGCAGTGTGACACAGAATGAAATAGCTGGTTTGGGATCACCTGCAAGATTTCATGGGTCATGATCTGACAGCCAGTCTGGCATTTGTTACTTCTCAGTAGCTGGTAAAAGTTCAGTGTTTCTTCAGTTTGGTTGTATTTAATTTCTTTCTCTAAGAAATGTGATGGGTGTATTCTGAACATTTACAAGACCTTGCAATACCTACTTTTATTAACTTCAAAGAAAATTCTTATTTTGTAGAATTGAACAAATCCCGGGAAAGGGTTGAGAAGTGGAATGTTGACCATTCGAAGAGTGACAGGATGGTTAGAGAGCTTCGAGCTCGAGTTGATGATCTGACAGAAGCTGTTGGTGCCAAGGATTCACAGCTTGCTGTGCTGAAAGTACGGTTGCAAGAAGCTGATCAGCTCTTAAGTGCTCGGACAGAAGCTTTGGAAGCATTGCAGAGTGAAAAATCACGGTACTTCATAATTCTGCAAATAGTAATAAGTCTGAAAATTCAAGGTAGATGATTCAGTCTCTTTAAGAATGAAGTGAATAATGGGGAAAGGATTGTATCAGTATTTGAAATACAAGGATTAAAGTTTTCTCTGAGCCTGCTATATCATAGCTGGCAATGGGAACAGGGCAAATGAGCATTAGCTAGGGGCAATTGTCATCCGATTATTGAAATTCATTTTGTATAAAGTATTTGTTTGTATCGGAGGCCTGAAGCTGAAGATCTCAGGAAAAATGTTTTTGTCTTCAAAAATGCATTTGCTTTGCCGCAAATACGAAGACTTTTCTGACTTATCTCAGTGCTGGGGTATGAATCGTCAATTGGATACACCAATATATGTGTCAGGGAGGAGATGAGAGAGTCATTAACTCCAGGCCTCACACCTGTAATCAGCTGTATTCAGTAATTTACTGGATAAATTTTAAAAGCTGGTCTGAAAACCAGGTAGTCGTATTTCTACCTGAAAATCACACTTGATTTCTTCTTTTTCAATTAATGTGTGTATCGCTCTTTCAGGATAATACAAGACCATAGTGAAGGGAGCAGTTTGCAAAATCAAGCCCTTCAAACTCTTCAAGAGAGGCTGCGTGATGCAGACTCGGCACTCAAGCGAGAGCAAGAAAGTTACAAACAAATGCAGGTTAGATATGAAGAGTAAGGAACAGTTTCAGACTATTAAGATCAAATCTGTGAGGTTTCAGTGGTGCTCTCTTGACTTCAGTCTCTGTTCAGGATACTAAGTGCTTGGAAGAATGGGCTGTCTGCTGCGCTAAGTATCCTTGTGATGCTAGTTTACTCTTATATGTTATATTTTGAAAGCTTTGTGATTAAAAGTTTTTGAGGAATGATGCTGACATTGTTTACTGCTTTTTCATGTTAACTTTAATGTTAAAACAAGTTTTAAAACTAAATCAGTAATCAATTTAATCTTCCATGCTATGTTGTTCCGCAACAAATTCTTACACAATATTGATACGTGAGCTTAAGCATGTTAAGCAGGACAGTCACTTCTCTGGTAAAGATGTGAGTACGTTATTGCTAGAGACTGGTTTCCACACTTAGCTTGATCTTTGTTACAGATAATAGCATCTTTAAAAATATTTAACAGCATCTTATTTTGGTGTTTATTTTTTGTTTAAATATGTCAAAATATGACAGACTACATTTGATAATATTTTTTGAGTGGAAAGCTTGCTTTTTGTTTACCAAATAAATGTGAAAAATAGGATGATGGCTATGCCCTCACTATTTCTGGTGAGGGAAGAAAATGCCTATGTTTACTGAGATTATTTAGCCCTTTCTTAAGCAAGCAGAATTTCTTTCCACATAGCACTAATGCGTCTTTAGGTTGGAGGTGGTAGATAATGAGGTGTTGTGACACGTAGTTGCTTTTAAACTTTCTTTTTCCCTTTCTAGGTTAAAGTTGAGACTGTTTAAACACAACATATTGTTTCTTTATTGCTAATAGAATGAGTTTGCAGCTCGTCTAAGTAAAACAGAAGCAGAACGTCAGAACCTGGCAGAAGGGATAACTGCAGCAGAAAGAAAGTATTTAGATGAAAAGAGGCGAGCTGATGAGCTTCAGCAACAAGTCAAAGTAACTAAAACCCACCTAGAATCTGCAAAACAAGAACTGACAGACTATAAACAGAAAGCTACTCGCATACTCCAAGTAAGCATTTCTGTAAAGTATTTGAAGCATAACACCTTAAAAAGTGTACAGATCAAACTGGATTAATCTAATATGTGGATTTTTTTTTAACATGACCTGTAATATATTTTGGGGCCTATCTATAATGATACCTATATGAAACAGCTGCTAGTGTGCATTTTGCAAATTTAAGTTTACAGATAGAGTTAAGTAATTTAAATGGAAGTTCAGGTCCTGAACTTAAAGAAAAATCCAAGTGAACCGTTGCACTTAGTATGCCACATCTGTCAGTGTGTTCCATATTCACGAGTCCAGTCTTAGGCAGATAGATACACAGAGGTAATCTACACTTTGTTCCACACCCAGTGTTCTTGAGTCAAGAATATTGCTCTGTTCTGCTTGAGGCTGAAGCATAGCATATAATGGATACTTACGTGTAAACCAAAGAAAGTGCATATTCTGAAAGGTTGCGTGTGATCAACATATAAACACGGGCAATATCAGGTATTTTGTGCAGAGTTATATACTACTAAGTTGTCAAAGATACCAAGTCCAAACTTAGTCAGTGTGAGTCTTGTTTATAAGAGGCAGAAAAATGCTGAAGCAAAAGGTCTCTGTTTAGAATAATTAATTTAGTCTGATATCCAACGACAGATTTTAAATCATCTTGATAAATACAAAAAGCATGAGATCAGAAGTCAATGTTGAACTCTGAATGCAAGAGTCAAGGTTGACTGAATTAAATGGTTTATCCTCTTTCCCAGAAGAGTTACTGCTGTATTTGGTTCTTATTTGGCTTTGTTGGCAGGAGAAGGGATGGACTGAGAGAGGGTCAGTTTTGTCTTTAGTGTCCATCTTCTCTCTTGTGGTAGCTGGAAAGCCAAAACTTTTATCCATGACATGTTTAACATTCCAGGCACTTCTAAAGAGAAGAGCTGTGCTCATCCTCAGATAACACAGGCTTTTAGTAAATGCAGTCTCATGGCATACCAGAAGTCAGAAAAATTATCAGTAGGGAAGCATTTTCATTTTCAGATTTGTAAGGTCGTTGTTAACTTGGCTAAAATAAAGATAAAGCAGTTCTTTTACCACATGTCTACATTTGAATTTCAGAGCAAAGTCGTTTTGGCATATTCTAGTTGAGTGCTTGTTAAATACTGCTATAAATAATATATTGATTTATTATTTCAGTCTAAAGAAAAGTTGATAAACAGCCTAAAAGAAGGTTCTGGTATTGAAGGCCTGGATAGCAATACTACAAGCACAATGGAACTAGAAGAACTGAGACATGAGCGAGACACTCAGAGAGAAGAAATACAGAAACTGATGGGGCAAATACAACAGATGAGAACAGAGCTGCAGGTAGCTATGATTACGTGTGCATGTATTTGTAGTTAACCATGCACAAAGGACTGGTTTCTTGTATACTTTAGGGACGTTGTTTCTAATGTTTATTTGACCTAGTATTAAAATAAGCCAACTTTTGCTCAAGGTGAGACAAATGCTTGTTGATACCCAGTTTCTTTCCGTGTTCTCTCCTACCACTTCAGCTCATTGTGGGAGGAGTACTCTAGGTAGCACTGCTGTCTTTGCCTACTACTGTGTGCTCCTTCTGAGGGAAGCATTTCTCTCCAAACAAGCATGGTGTTTTCTGTAGAGATCATCTGTATCTTTTCCTGCAAGGGCTACTAATCCTTGAAGCAACTGTAATCCAGGATATCTGCTGGCATAATTGGCTCAACCCAGCAGTTGCACGCAAGGCTACTTTACACAGTTTTAGCATCTAGACAGTAGAAGGGAAGAAGTGGAGGCTTTTAATGTTCACAAAATGAATTTATTTTATTACTGTATTAGTAAAAATATTCTGTATAGAATGACCAAATGCTGTTTATTCAATACACTCTCACCTTCGTTTTTCTTTGAAGCAGTATTGCAGATACAGCTTTTTTTGTTGTTCTTATCTATGACGGATAGCAGTATTGTTTGAATGTTAGTAAAATGGTAACATTTCTGTTTATTTCAGGATATGGAAACTCAGCAGGTAAGTGAAGCTGAGTCAGTAAGAGAGCAGCTTCAAGACCTACAAGAGCAGATAGCAGCACATAAAATGGCCAAGCAAGAGACAGAAGCTGAACTAGAACGGCAAAAACAGGTAAGGAATTCTTGAAAGCTGATTGACCTTATTTTAGACTTCATGTGGTGTCATCAGTAAAACGCTGGGCTTAATAAAGGAGTAGCTCATACAGTATTTGGCTTATTTTTTGTCTAGTATTCCAAAGAAGTTTTTGGGGACTTTAATGTCACTAGGCCAAACAAAGCTCAACTGGTACTAAGCAATGGATAGGGTCTTCTGGATACTCCTGATAAACAGAGATCTTGCTGATGTATTAAAGAATAAACATAACCCTAGGGAATGCACAAAATTGATTGTGATTTTTGAATTTTATTCAGCAGGGGAACAATCAAACTATAGTGATATAGTAACGTTTGTAACTTATTTATATCAAGAGACTCTGATACTAAAAATGGTTACTGTGGAACTTCCTGTGCTCTTATTTCTACATAAAATTTAGCTCATAAAACAATGTTACTGTAATACCAATTCATAGCTATATTGTAGATCTACTTGTTACTCATTCCTGAATCTAAACGTTGTTACTACCAAACTGCTTTGAGGCAAATTGCTAGATAAAATTATGTTAATGAATTTTGTCAGGTTGTGTCATTTTTTGAACACACACACCCCCCCCTTGATTTAAGCAGTTTTATGCTGAAAAGAGGGGGAAGAAAAAGGTAAACTGATTTCATGTGAACAAACGGATTATTCACTAGGAATCAGACGAATGCTTTGCACCCTATTAAAAAATGTCTCTGTAGGAGAAAGCTCATGTTAAAGAGACTTAATAATGAGGAAAGCAGGATACACTGTACCTGCTAGGAACAGTTTATCGTAGGATTATCTGTCCTTCCAGAAATTACATTTTAATGAGATGCTAGCAGCTTGAACTAATTAAAAGGCAGAAGTCGAGGTCTGCTCTTGATGGATAGCTGATGTTTATTATATCAAAGCAGATGGTAGGTTGTATTGTGTTACTCCTGCCCTTCTGAGGGTGTATTTTAACTCAGTACTACATATAGAAAAAGTGAGGTGAACTATATTTAAAAAAAAGGTATTATCAGTTATTACAGAAACTGAAATATTCCATTTGATGGCATAAGTTTATATGTACTTTTTAAAATAATTGTGTGCATTGATTATTAAAAAATTATGGTCTGATCTGTCTGGGAATTCCTTTGAACTATTTCCATAAGGTTTCTGAGACTGAAGATGGAAAATAAGTAGAGATGTTATTTCTTGTACATCTGATGGTTTGAAAAGAGAATAGGAATATCTGTTTTCTGTAGCAACTGACAGCTGGAGTGATACAGTGATTTGAAGACTGTCTTAATTTAAAAAAGAAGCCTTGCAGTTCTTTTAAGTTGGAGTTAAGATAGCCACTAAATCATGGCAGTAACAAAACTTGTGGTTAGATTTGTTGTTCAGTAAGTTGTCCTTTACTAATAATCCTTCCCCTTTCACATCTGTTATGTTAGTTTATTCTGTACTTTTAAAGGAAGTTTTATGTTGTGCTGCATTAGGTAGCTGTGCCATGGGGTTTTAAAAACTTTTAAAAAACGGTATCTTGGATTGATGGGTTTATTTTAGGAATACAGATAACCCCCTCCCAAGTTATTTCCTAATTGCTCAAGTTACATTATTGGCATAATTTCAAGGAAGCAATATAATAAATAGTGAAAGGAAGATAAATCATGTCCCAATGAAATTGTGTAACTTAGTAAAATAGCCTGGATTAATATTTATATTAGGTCAGTCTCCACAAAAGAATTTAGTAGGTCTTTTACGTTGTGTCTTCATACTCAGCCATTCCTTTTTTTTTTTTTCCTCTCCCCATCCTAGCCAGACACTTAAATAAGATTAAATTTCAGTTTGTTTGATTGCAGCATATTGTTTTCTTGTGTTCTACTGTGAAACTCTAGGTAAGAGAATGTGTCTCAAAATACATGTATGTATAAAATCTTGTGATTGTGATAAATTTTATAGGAACTCCATTATACTGAAGAAGAATTGTATCGAACAAAGAATACTTTGCAAAGCAGAATAAAAGACAGAGAGGAAGAAATTCAGAAGCTCAGAAATCAGGTAGTGTGTGTGTATAGAAAATAACTTCATCACTTTCAGTTATGAAAACAGCAATGAGAACCATTAATTTGATTAAACTGTACAAAAGAAACATTAAGGCTCTACTAATGAGTTACAGTGAATTTATTTTCAATACAAAGTAGAGTTTTGAGGGAGTACAAGAGGGGAACCATGAAGCAGTAAATAACTGAATTTATAATTGCATGTGCTTTTTCTGATGAGATCCTTTTAACGGGACTTAAGAACATTAAGAACATGAATAATGTCCTACAGGCTCAGTGATCCGTCCAGCCCACTGTCTTATATTGGACAGTGTCAATGGGGCCGGCATGTGAGCCTGACCACTTTCTTCACTCCCTTGTACTTGCTCAGCATCAGCAGCTGATTTAGGGACATTAGTGTTTAAGTCCCTATCAAGTCCCACCAGTGTGCTTATGGACCTATTTTCTTTGAATCAGTCTAATCCCTTTTGGAACCTTCTGATAGGTGTCAGAGCCCCTGCAGTCTCCTTGGACAGCATAAAGGCATAGGCCTTGTTTTGTATAAATTATCTTAGCATAACAAAAAGTAGTGTGTCTGTAGAGAAATTGATAATCTAGAGCCAGCTGTGTAGTTATAGTGTCAGAGGGTTTGGAAATTGTGTTGTGATAGAAATTAGATGCGTGAACCAGGTCAGATGCACGTGGTCCTGAAGCCAGCATTACCAGAGGAATCGTCTGCCAACAGGCTCAGGAAATTTCTGGTTTTGATACCTCACTGCTTTTGATTCCTGATGATTCTGTTTTTTTATCATTGAAGCTACATCTTTGTGGTATGATGCTACAAGTGGCTATGGTCCAAGACTGTGCTGAATAGATGAGCTATTGAACATATGGCTAATTTAGAGGTTCCCATTTGCTTTAAATATTTTCTGCAAATTGAACGACATGATCCATGTCTTCATTTGCTGTCTTTGCAGTTTCTATTTGCTAGAACTATCATGTTTTCTGCCTCAGTGCTCCATAATTCTTCTGCAATGTATCCCACATTTTCACCATTTTTTTCATTCAAGCTTTCCTGTAGCATGGCATCAGATTCTCCCTGTTTGCACTGAGTTTTTCCTTCCTCATTTGTAAACATTTTACATGCTCATTTTGTGAAGTTGCAAGTACAATAGCCAAGCTCGGTTATCTAGCTGTTTTCATGCCTACCATTTAAACTCAGCTCTGAGATATAACATTGATTTTTGTGATCAAACTTGTGATTATACAGAAATGTTCATATAATTAGAGGTGCAAAACATGGGAATACATTTTTACATAGTTTGTTGTCATGTAAAATCTTGTTTTAGAAACTGTTAAAATAAAGTTTCTTCTTTTTAGTGTTCACTGGTGATCATTGTGATAATATTATCCCATAAAAATTCTGCCGTGGTGTAATTTGGATCCTTAAGTGCTTAGATTTTTAGTGTTTTGTAATACGTTAGTTGGTCAGACTGAAATTTTTTTCTTTGCTTTCTTTTTTAGCTCACAAATAAGGCTCTAAGTAGTAGTAGTCAGACAGAATTAGAAAATCGTCTTCATCAGCTGACAGAAACACTAATTCAGAAGCAAACCATGTTAGAGAGTCTGAGCACAGAGAAAAACTCACTTGTCTATCAACTGGAACGACTTGAGCAACAGCTGAAGGCTATCCAAGGCACTAGTACTAACGGACCTGCCATTAATATGGCAGGCATTGATGGTGCTGAAGGTAAATAAGGAAATTTAATATTGAAACTCTCTCCTTTCTGCAGTTCAGGCTTCTCTATTTCCTCATACCTTTTCTTGAAAGTCTTGAGTTTATAAGGAAAAAAAAAATGCTGAAAATACACAGCTTATGCCAGAGACCTTGTCAACAGCAGCCAGTATCATAAATAGTTTAGCGCCTTTTTGTGTGTAAATGACTTTAAGTAAACTTAATAAAGCCAATTTAATTCTTGATACTGTGGCACTATTGGAACAATCACATTGACAAATCCTGTGACAGTTGCAAATAAATCTGTCTGCTGGGGTTTAAACAATGTCAGAAGCAGGATATAAATATTCTCTTGTAAAATGGGTTTGGGAGGTGAGCAAGAATGGGGTACTTCATTTTGAGAGCTGATCAGAGCTCTGGTTGAAATCAGTTTCAACTATGCTTTCTGTTTTTCTTGAAAAGCAGCTTAAAATGTGGCTCTGCTGAGGTTGGTTTGTCTGTACTGCGTAGCAATCATCCTGTATCTCTAGGAGAACCTCAGCAGTTGATCCATGGTTTTAAGATGTTACTTTTCAAAGTTTGTAATTTTGTATATATGGTAAGTAACTTTAACAGCAGTGGACAATACTAAGAGGTGTAAAATCACAATCCAGATTTTAATTTTTCTGCTTATGAAAGACTTTCTAAAAAAAAAGCTGGAGAGCTAGCAGGCTTGAAACATTTCGGTTTGGCTTGTTTTTAAGTAACTTCAGTAACCTTAAGTTTAGTGGCACAAAGGTAACATCTGAGAATCTCTTTTAATGAAGTTGATACATAGTAAGAATGTTAATAAAGTAGAATTTTTATGAATCTATGTTAGTATTGGAAATGCTATCAAAGTTTTACTGCATGAGGAATAAAAGCAAATGGAGAAACTGAGAGTATCAAACCCATGATTTTATACACCTAAAAATAGAGTTGTTATTACATAATTGAATGTCAAGACATTCATCTAGTAAGCTCAAATTTTAAAATCATACTAAGCTGAACAAGTATCTGACTTGATTTCAAGTTTATCAAGAATTCTGCCCTCCAGACACACTCCTCTGCCCCCAGCAAAACGGCACTAACAAATCAGATTAATCACTATTTTTGTATTAGTTCTGTACATCTTTTTAATACAGTTATCTAATGAGACTAAGGAGGTTTTGTTGCTTTTTTTCCCTTCAAATAGGTGCCCGTATGCGTAATGTTCCTGTCCTGTTTAGTGACGTGGATACCAACATGGCAGGAATGTATGGGAGAGTTCGCAAAGCTGCCAGTAGTATAGATCAGTTTAGGTAAGTGTTCTAAGGGAACGGATTTTGTAGTTTGTGGAATCCTTTTGCAGGTTTCAAGTGGCACACCTTCTGTTTTGAATTGCTTTTGTGAAAGTAGAAGTAAAAAGTAACAAAGCTGAAGTACAGTATGAATTACCAAATACTGATGTAGTTCACTTGTGCTTTCCTATGATATTAATATCTTTGGTATTTTACAAATTATAGTCAGTTATTTAAACTAACACTCTTGTAGATTTTGATCCAAGAGAATCACTAAACTATGTACAATGAAACCTAACCTTTTTCGTTACCATCTTTACCTTTTTCACTCAGAGGTTTTGACTAACACTGTAAGAGTGTATTAGTGGGGGAATATCTTACATATTCTTTTAGTCCAGTTTAGGCATACTGATGAAATCAAGATTTTGGGTTCTGACCCAGTGTGGCTGTTTATCTTGAAAGACAATTTGTCTGAGGAATTGGTAAACAAAAATCATTCTGGATCCAGCACAGACTTGCTTTGATCCCTTTTCTGAGCAGTTAGGTTAATTGTCAATATTCACAACAAACATCTGCTCCAAAACTTGAATTAAATACCAATAGAGAAAAATTAGGTAATACTTTTTAATCCTTTGAAAGCAAGATAGTGTGATAGGAAGTCCTTTGTGCTTCTGTGGTACTTTAATTTCCTTGTGATGAATATCAGGATTTCCTTGTTTGGGACCTGTTATATGTGCTGTTTTAATACTAAACTTCATTTGGCAGTATCATACCCACTTCAGTACACGGATGGGTTTTTATAACTGACATTACTGAGCAACAGTGCATGCATGTAATGCAGTATACTTTGTAGTAGTGAACTTGGAAACCCCATGTTCTTTTTATCTAATGAAATTCAAGAACAGAAATGATCTATCGAGTGTTTTCAAAGGAATCCAAGGTTTTAGTGGCTTAAATCCTTTTGAAAGATTCATGGCAGCTCTTGAGGTAACAAAATACCTGTACAGCCCTTGAGTCTTAGCTCTTTCAAAAACTCTGAGCCTAGCATGTAACAGATAAAATTGGGAGAATATGTTTTATGGTCTGAATTCTGAATTTTCTGATTCCATTTAATGTCTTGAATACATGAAGTAAAATTCAAGTCAGAAACAGTCATGTGTATAACATCAGCTGATGTTTGTGAGTTTGTTGTGGTCTGAAATGAGAGGAACAGGAATTTATTGCTCAGTGTTAACTCGTGCATTTTGTTTTCTCTTGTGTAGCATTCGGCTGGGAATCTTTCTAAGGCGGTATCCAATAGCAAGAGTCTTTGTAATCATTTACATGGTGAGTAAGCTTGCTTCAAAGAAAGAAGTTTAATTTATGTAATAAGTCTTAAATTGCAAGATCTCTGATGTTCATAAGGCTATATAATTAACAATTCAATGTATTTTTTTGTAAAGCAGACTGAATAGCACTTCTCTAAGTGTTTTAGAGTCATGTTGCTTGTCAGTTTTCAGTTTTTCCCAGGAATCCTTAGTTATAGCAGTCTTGAAGACATTTATGTAACTACCATTTAAAAGACTGTAAAAGTAGGTTTTTAATAGTAAAATCTGGAATAATAGTGACCTGTTTGCCAGGGTTAATGCATCACACCTGTGTGCACTGCATTTAGGAAGATGACATCTCTTACAGGTTTTTTTAATATTTGTCACTTCACTTTTTGTTCAGTGTCTTAATAATAGCACTTCTCTAGTAGCTGAAAAAGTAGCAAGAAAAGTTTTTCCTGCTAGACTTAAACAAATAGTAGAAAGTTGCTCATCCATACCAGATGAGATTGTCAGACTGGCAATTGATAAAAGTGAAATTCTTCCCTTTCCCACTGGAGGGCAGATGTCTGTCGGTTGAAGTGACCTGTGGTAAGGCAGGTGCGCTGGCTACCCTGCTTGGAAGTATTCCACTAGTTGAGTCTTTGAAATGAAAAAAAAAACCATGTTGTTTGAGAAGCCATAATGATTCTTCTAAAGAGGGTTTTTGAGAACAGCTGTCACTATTTCAGGATATGAAGCAGGCACATGACGAATAAAGGAAACTACAATTTCCCCCTGCAATTGCTTCTTCCAGCCTATTAAGTACTAGAAGGAACAGGGCTGTTGAGTTTCTAACTTCTCTCTTTCCTCCTGTTCATCACTTAGACTTGCCAACACATGAATAAAATGCTTTGTACCAAAACACTGAAGATTTCTACTGCCTAAGCAGCTAGCTGAAGTGAAACACAATGATTGTTGCGTAGGAGCTGTACGTTGGGCAGCCAGTGGCAGTTACCCTTTTTCAGTTCAAACCTTGACCGACTATTGTAACTTGAATATATATATATATAATTTTTTTTTAAAATGGAAATGTGACTTATGTATTCTGTTGGTTATCTCCCTTGTTGCACCCCCAGCAACTTGTAATTGTATAGTTTCAGCCAATTTGAATGAGAAATAACATTCCTACAGAGTTCATAAGGATGCCTCAAGTCAGTAAGGAGAAGGAAAGCAGAACTTGGCAGGTTTACAGTCTGGTATCAGCCAGCTGGCACAGGAGTAGTGGCTTACCAGTCACTCAAGGCAGATCACATAATGTGCTGGCTGGGGGCTGGATGTCAGAGAAAACAGCTGGAGTTACTGAGGCATGGAGGAAAAGAGAAGCCAGAGGACATAAATCTGTAGGAAATCAGGCTGCTTTATTTTTGCCATTTGTATAAAGTCTTTAGTTTTCTACAAATGGCTTCTTCAGAATCTGACTTAACATTTCATTGTGCAAATAACAATCCTTTTTTCAGGAGTATCTGAATAATAGGAAAAACATTTAATTGGAATATTTCTACAAAACTAGGTTTTATTAGCTCTTACTAAGGGCTCTCATAGTTACTGCAGCTGTGAACAATGTTTATCAGTGCTGGTAAGTTAATTCTTTTCTTTTTCTGTTCCCAGGCATTGCTTCATCTCTGGGTCATGATTGTTCTACTTACCTACACCCCAGAAATGCACCATGACAGTCCCAGTGGCAGATAGACTGAGACAGGACCACATGCTGTGCTAATGTAATTGGGACTGGCAGTGTCTTTGGAATCATCAGTCCCGAAGTATCAGCAAACTTTTCCTCATGGTGTTTAGGAAGAATGAAAACCATCATGCCTCATTTATCACTACTTTTCAAATACATGTACAATGCTATGTAGCTTTTTCAGTTTACCTCAAAGAGCATCACTTTCCTGGAGAAATAAAGCTATTAAGCTATGGTTAGCTTTTACATTTTATGTAGACCTTCTGGTGATTAGAGTAAAAGATAAGGCACTTAGAGAGAAATGCAAAGATTTCTGAAATTACAGATATGTATAGTGCAAATTATTTTAGATCATAGTGGATGTGGACTATGGTCAGGTAATAAACTGTACTTAGCAATTTAAATAAACTTTATTCTTTCTGGTTTCTTTCAGTCTGCTTTTGCACTTCTGTTTTTAACTTTGTAAATAATAGGCTTTTCCTTAACATGTTAAACTGAAAAAAGGATGATGGATTGGTGCAATATCTTTTTGTAAATAAGTTTGAAAATAAAATATTATGCATTCTTCTTAGCTTTGTACTTGTAGTGCAATAGATGTATCTTCCCTACCAGCTGAATAGTGAGGCTGCCTATGTAAAGGCTGGTATTTTAGCTTTATTAGAGAAAGAGAAATGGTTTTGAGAAAGTCAGTTTAAACTCTTTAGAAATAAGGGTGTTTCTTTTTGCACTTGAAATTTATATATTTTGACCAAATTTTCTTATACCTCTCTCATTACTATGTGTCTTAATCAGATCTTATATTCACTGAAATATTTATTTTTAAAGCTTTGGGTACTTAAAGCTATTTCTATACAAAATCTACCAAAACGTGAAAAATTTCTCATGCCTAAACACTTAGCAAATACAATAAATATTTGGCTGTGCTTATTAGTGTATTAACCCATAATACCAAGCCTACTGTAATAGTTCCAATTGTTAAGACAGTGGTGTTCTGTAATTATGAATTATCAATACACAATAATACAAGGTCACTTTCTTTCCCTAAGAAATTTCTTGCGTGGTGCTTGAAGCTGAGTAACGAAATGATGACTACAAGCGATTTGTCACTCCTGCTCTTAAGGATGTGGTTCAGTTTTCACGCGACTTGAACACAGGAAGCACTAGGTTCTGTGCATGAAGTCTGTCAGGCTAGCTCCTATGGAAATGTTACAGTGGACAAATGACTGTATTGCTGCACTGGTTCAGATCTTGCGGAGAAAACTGGAATGTTTTGATGAACTAAGTAATAAAAGAGAGCGTTTACTGTGAGCTGTGTCCCTGCCCTCTTGTCACACTTGCTACGCTTTACCTAATTCTCGTTGCCTGTTTTCAATTCTGATAGTAAAGGCACTTTTGAACCCTGGGGAGAGCTGATTGCAACTGAGAGCTGAAGATTAGGTAAGGTCCTTTGTGCAATCGTTTTCTATACATGTGCATTTTTTTCACTGCAAACCTCCAAACCCCTGAATCTTTGGATACTTCAGTGTATTGTGACAGTCTCGAGGGAACGTTCTTGGTATAAACCCCTTAACAGCTTTGCTGACATCACATTAAGGGCACATCTGTTCTTGCTTCCTTTCTCCCTGTGTTTGTCTCTTTTTACTTCCTTTTATATATATATGTGTGTGTGTGTATATTTTTATTTATTTTTTTCCAGAGATCACCTCTTGGAATCCACAGATTCTTGGTTGGTATTTTCCTTCTGGTTTTTTGGGTTTTTTGTAACTTATTAAAGCCACTACAGTGCTAGAACCCTTTACCAGAGATTAGTATTCTTTCTTTCCGTTTTTCCAGATTTTATCCTAGAATTTTTACAGGTGTAAGCACTGGAAAATTCCTGCTGAGTCCTGCCTTTGATCTTGACTCCAGTATTCCAGTGTCCATTTGGGCTTATGTAGTGTTGACCTCTGTGATGTCTGGGAGTTGAGAACAGTATCTTTAGTGCAGGGCACTTGAGTACCATCAGCCTTCTGCTCGACCTCTGTGTGTGTTGCTGAGATGTTTCTGCTTTTATTCCTTCTCCACGGAATGAGGTATGACATACTTTTCTTGTTGCCACTTCAGTTCCCATCTTTACAATCTATTAATTTTTCCTTTTTTTTTTTTTTTTTTTTTTTTCCCCAATACTTGGAAAAGAAGGGCACAGCTGTTTGAGTACCAGTGAATCGGTATGTGTTCACCTAGTAAAAAACCTGGAAGCAGGCAGCTTATAGTCAGGAATCCTTGCCAGACAAAGGAGTGTTCACTGTGGAGACTAACATGGGATGAGGTTTCAAATGCTACTGTGTTGCTAAAGGCTATGCTACAGTTCATGTAAACAGCTTTAAAACTTGCTTTAAAGCTCTTTTCAAGGCATAGGGGAGTATGAAACATCTTTATTATGGTGTTAAACTGTTTCAGAGCCATATAAGAAAAATGAAGAACTACTCCTTGAAGCTTTTATTTTAACACACTGTATTTTTGCCCTCATAATTCATTTTAATAAAGCTGCACACGATGTGGTGCAAGAACACGAAAGACCATGCGATGGAGTCTATCTGAATATAAATGTCCAATTTTGAGTTGAACAGTAAGATAACTTCCTGCCTCTGATTAGCAATGTTGGGCTCCGATGTCATCTGTACAGATTTGCGAAGTGTGCCACAGCTACAGGTCGAAGGTGACATAAGGACACCATTTCAACAAGCAGCTCCTAATGCTGTCAGGAAGCTGCCTTATGGAACAGATGGCTTTGGAGCAAACAAGAAGCTTCTGTTAGCCTCTGTCTTAAGTGGCAGGAGGATATTCCAAGTACCAAGTCTGTTCTTGAGGGGCTATCATACTACCAGGCAGTTAAACTACCCCAACTTCAGAGACCAACATAGCAAGTTAGGGGTTTTAAAAATATTTTGCAAATGCTGAGTCTACCTTTATATGCTCTGTAGCCTAGCACCAGAAATAAATGGTCATAGTAACTGACAGAAAATAGGAATCTGTCTCGCAGCTGCTGTATCTCACTGCCTTGAGAGCATAATAGGCTATTGTGTGGCTGAAGAAATGTCCTTTTTCATTTCCTTCCTTCTAGGACTGAAACTGCTCCAGGTACCAAGCAGACACCTTGAAAGAGTCAAAAAGATGAGAAATGAGGAAGAGGGGGTTGATAGGGGGCATCAGATTATGTATTTATATTTATTTCCCCCCTCCCCATTTGTGCCCGGTTTCCACGCTGTGGAAGGACAGAGTGCTTTATGCTGCCTTTCTGGAAGGGGCTGGGAGGAGATCGCCTCTGGGGTGGCAGGCAGCAGGCTCAGGGGGAGCAGCTGGCAGACCGCAGGTGTGGGTGGGAGCTGCTCTGGTGGAGGTGGCTGCAGAGGGAGGTGGGGATGGGTAGCGAGAGCAAAACTACTGTTTATCTGATATTTTGCAGCCTCGAAAAGGCCTATTTCTTTAAGACACCGGTCATCTTAGTACAGGTCCGGTTAGGTAGGTGTACTCGGTGCTGGATTTGGGTTTCTGTGAAAGGGGGCTTTGTGTGAACACCCACAAGCCCTCACGTGGTAACAAGCTCTTCTTTGCCACCCTGGTTTGCTGGTATTGGATCTCTGTGCTTTATTTACCGTGCTAGGTCAGCCATGTGTATACCGAGACCCTGTATGAAGGAAGTGACTTATTGCTTGATTGCAGATAACATTAACAAGGGGGAAATCAGGCTTGCATGGTAATTAATTTACTAATTGCTCATCAGTATAGATGAGACAGATATTGCTTTACCATAAAGGATGGATTTCTTTGCTTCCCCCCTTCTTTGCTGACCAACTGCAGCCTGGTTGTAAGATTTGCTATGAATGTGTTGCTAGGTATTTACCCGTGAAACGGTAAGGCAATTTTGATTAATAATACAGATAACTCATTAGAATTTCAATTGTTTTCCTCTGTATGTTGCTACCTTGCCTTGCATCTTGAGTTCAGCAGGCTTTCACTTGGAAACAGGCAGACAGATGCCAGCAAACCAGAAACTGTGAGATTTGAATAGTAGCTCCCCAAATTATCTGCATTATTCTAACAAGCATCTATGTGCATGCATTCATATAAATAATTCTTTTAGATATATAGCTTCCTTTCAGATATACACTCAATAATTCAATCTGTATCTTGTGGCACCCGATGCTGGGCTGCTGACAGAACCAGACCCTGCCACTGAATTCCACAAATAGTGGAATCGTCTTCTAAGCTCTCCCTACCTGATGTTGCTTTTTGCCAATATTGCTTGAATTAAATGCTTGTGCATCAAGGAGTCAGTGCAAGCTGTTCAGAGAAAGTATCCAATACTACAGGCAGCTCAAGGAACTGGGGTGATGGTGGGCTGCTGAATAGATCCAAGGTGTAAATGAATCAAGGTGGGGAAAAAAAGCTTGGCCTGGGAGCACAAAGACACTTTTTCAAGTTGGAGGAAAAAAGCAAAACTTGATTTATGAGGAAAAAACTCTGCTAATGATGTGGTTAAAAGTCTGACAGGTCAAATCTCATTTAGGAGGCTTACTGTGAGAAAATAAAAGATAATAAAAGAGAAAGAATTACCCTCTTGTGCCATGACTTAGGCTTTTGTAATCAAGGAATCAGAAGCATGGAAGGGTGTTTTGTCTAAAATTGACATTTCCTGTGCTGAAATCTAACTCCTTTCAGACAGATGTTGCATGTGCAATTTTTTATCTTTGCATGTTCAGTTCAAATCAGGCAAATTGTATTTTGAGTCCACATTTGTTGAGGAGAAAGTGGAGGAGGACACAAATAAGCAGGAGTTTGAGCTCGGTAGCAGCAAGTGGGTGGGCTCCAGATGTTCTGCAAAATCAAGCAGGTGTGTTTGGTCAAGGACTGTGATAAGAAATTGGTGTTCTCATTTACTATAGCTACCAAAGCTGTAATTAATCAGTTGCAGCAAAATACCTGATACGATATAGGAAAGATCTGGGCTTGGAGGAATGAGATAGAGTGAATGTTTTTTTTCACACAGAAAAAGAGTCTGTTTTGGCATTAGTAGTGAAAGGGAACATTATCAAAGCGAGCACTTTCTCCCATTTTGTGCTAATGTACTTGCTATGTTTTCTCAAAAGGTTACAAAGAAAGTATCAATTTAACGCTAGCGCCTCACAGCAACCTGGAATAGATATACTTTTCATATGCAAATTCAAGCAATAATTAAGTCCTAAATTGTTCTATTTAAAAAATTAAGAAGCTTGTTGAAATCATTTATGTTGACATCTTTAGTGGCAAGAAAACATAATGATTCACAGTCAGTGTTTAATTTGTAATTAGAAAACATATTCCGCAGGATGAAAGGTGGGAAATGCCAGTTTTCTGCCTGAACAGGTAGGTGCTTGAGGAGATCCCTGCCTGGGAGTGTCCCATCTCCATTGCAGCATCCCTGGCAAGCTGGGAGGGAGCTTGTCTCACTTGTGCTGCAACAGCTTGGGAGGTTGCATAGATGCAGCAGACGAAACAGCAGAAATTAGTATTTCCCCAGCTGTTCATGCTGATGTTCAAAGCTTCCCCGTACAATAAAGCCAGCTTAGCTTGAATTGCCTATGGGTTTCTGGCAACTGGATATGCAGATTGAGACTTTCCCAAGTGGGATCTCCTAAAAACATATATGCACCTGAAGGAAGGAGTCTGAGTTTTGTTTTGGAAAGCCTTGATTCTTCTGGGCCCTGCCAACTTAGTGGGCTGTGACTTTGACCTTTATGGGACACTCAGCTGTTCAGATACGAACTTTCGCTGCCTTTACTTCAGAAAAGCAATGAAAGCTCTATTTTCATGGAGCCACATCTGTGCTCCCTTCGGAGAGCCAGGCAGATAGTGGGAAGCACCTTGGCCTGCAAGTGTGCGGCTGTGTCCCTGGGGAGGCTGGTTTCCCCAGGCTGCTGGCGAGCTGCGGGCAGCCCGTTGGGCATCGCAAATGCGAGTGACCCCATCCACCGTCATGGGGGCAGCAGTGGCGGCCTCGTGCTTGGGTATCAAGTACCAAGACACACCTGGTTCATCTGCGACATGTCTGGCCATAAAGCCTCACCTTGACCGGCAGGAGGTCTAATTGCACATGGCATTTTTGCAGGATAGCAGTAGGGAATGTTGCCCAAACTTCTGCTTTCAAGCTGGAAGCGGCGGCAGCGCTGCCTGTGGAGGAGATGGGGGTGATGCTGCCTCTGCCGCCGGACCAGGGGCTGAGCCCGCCAGGGCCAGCTGGCACCTCTTCACCAGCCAGAAATCTTGCCTCTGCCTGCAGGGGTCAGGGAGGGAAATAAAGGTTGTCCAAGGACTGGGGGCCTCTTTCTGCAGCCAGAACAGAGCGGAGCTGTGTGATCACCTGTATCAGTTACACATGACTATTTATCATTAATCCCAGGTTATTGAAAGCATTGGTTTGAACTTCCTGCATCTGCTGCTTCCCAAGGGTTCACACAGAGATCAATTATGCAACAAAAGACTTTAATGAAAGCGAGCAGTGCAGTTTTAGCAGGGCCTGTGCACCAGCAGCTGTGGCCAGGCTGTGACCCAGCCAGCCGTGAGGCCCGAGCTGCCGGTCACGATTTGGGCGTGCTCTGACCGTGCTGGATGAAAACCTCAAATCAACATTAAGGGTTTTTTTTCATAAAAATTAACAAACATTACCAGGTAACAGTGAAAAGCAGAGATGCTTTAACTTTTCCTTTCTTGGATAGAGTGTTGCCCTGCCCTGGCTTTGCCCGCCGCCAGCGCTGTGTGGGCAGTGGGGCAAGGCGATGCGCCCACTCAGAAACATTCACCTCGTCAAAGCTTGTAGCTGTCACTGTATTGATTTACTGTTTTTCTAGTATGAAACCTGGAACAACTCGTGTTCTGGGGGAGAGAAGACGTTGGATCAAACACCTGCTCAGGTTATTCCCAAAGTAGCTTGGCATGGGACGTTGCAATAGTTTTATGAATGATTTTCCTAGCATGAAGGTTATA
This sequence comes from Falco peregrinus, assembly GCF_023634155.1. NCBI lineage: Eukaryota > Metazoa > Chordata > Aves > Falconiformes > Falconidae > Falco > Falco peregrinus. Next base: position 88,620,405 of record NC_073721.1, read on the forward strand.
CCCGAAGTCAAGCACTTGGTGAGTGGGGAGGAGGCTGAAAGGAGCTTGGCTGTGACACAAAGGAAGTTTCTGGGAAGGTCAGGACCAGCTCACAGCAACACTGCTTCACAGCAGTTACTACTTTCTTTGCCTCAGTTTCCACTTGGATGAATCGGGCTGTTTCAAGTGTCTGGTGCTCTCTCTGACCTCTAGAGTTATAGGTAAAATATATGCCTTTAAGTCTTACCAATTTAATCTCACTTTATTCATAAAAATTACCTTACCTTAACTTGTAAGGCCACACAATACTCCAGCCTCCTCCCTTATGACAGGAAGGCACAACACTTCTTTTTTCATGGGCTATGGGTTTAGGTCAGCACAGTATGGAGGTATCCATTTCCTTGTACGTTTTTCCCCTTGGACTCTTTCAAGCAAAGCAGCAAGAAGGTGTTTGCAGCATCCTTGTTGACCCGTGGAAGCTGGGCTTCCATCCTCCTCGCCACCAGGAAGACAAAACTCCTCAGCCACCACACCTACCAAACCATCACCGGGGACCTGGCGCCAACCTCCAGACCCACTGACCTCAGGTGTGGAGTTACTGAAACCCAAGGTGCCTCTGAGCAAGACCCTCCTCCACATGTCATCTGGTGATCCCTCAGGAAGGCTGCACTTGGCTTAGCACTTCAAATACCTCAAGGCATTGTCTGAGCACCTAGGTAGGAATTCTTTTGAGATTTTGGCCTTATCATCTTAAGTCCAGGTAAGCCCAAGCTGATCTATTCCCTACTGTAACAGCTTATATTCATGAAAAAATATTTCTCAATGTTTGACCATGACAAAGTTCTGGCAAGCGTTGCCTTGATTTCAGCAACTAATGCCATGGTATTAGAAAAGAAATCTGATGTCATGTGATTTCACCTGAGCTGAGGATAGGGCTAGGTATGTCGGTTTCTCCCTGCTGAGCTGGTGTGTTATTAGTTCAATGATTTGTTATGGCCTGGAAACTACAGTTTTTCAGAGAATAAAGACCGATCTTGTTTGGTTAAACTGTGACAGACTTCTGACAAGGTAAGACCCAAGTTTGCATTTAGGATGAGGTGTTCTGATGGGGCAGCTGAGGCAGCAGTGGGCAGGATGCCAGCAGCAGGGTCTAGGCTGTACCTTCCAGCTGTGACCTCTGCTGCAGCTAAAGCTTTGTGGGTTACAGTGAAACCACAGTGACCGGACATCCCCTGGGGTGGACTTTTTAAAATATGGGTGTGCTGAGTCCTAGGGAAACATACTTTAAGGGGGACTAAAATGGATCCACTGTTTCCTGAAGCTGCTCCCATCTGGAGCTGAAGGAGGAGCGGGTGCACCACGGTGGGCTGCTGCTGCAGAGGGGAGGAGCCCATCCTTCCCAGGGCTGTGGGTCTCACCTTTCCCACCTAGTTAGGATCAGCCGGGTCTGGCTTTTAACAACAGTGTGCCTGCCTAAATTGCTGGTCGGTAAATTATAATTTTCTGTCTAGAATGAGGTAAAAGCATATTTTATCTAGGTAATTAATCTGAGGGATAGAGTTAACGTGATTATTGTGTTCTCCTTTCCCTCAGTCCTGTCAATATGGCCATGTGGCATTTCTATCTCGAAGCCTTTATTAAACTGGTTTATTTGTAAGCAATCAAACGAGGAAAATTATAAGGACAGGGATGATTTTGTTCAGCCTGTCACCTTTATCCAGCACTAACAAGCTAGGAAATGGCACTGCCTTTTATTGTCTTCCTATCTCTGTAAACTTGCTTTTATTAATAAAAAAATAAAGCTCTTAAATAAACAAAGAGGAATGGGCTTGGAAAATTCTGTGGACTCCAAGGTGCTTCTCTGTTTTTCTTCTGCATGAACAAACACCACCCATTCCCCCTTTCCCACGCACTGAACATTTTTATTAATATGTCAGGAAACATGACTCAATCTCCAGCTTTGTCAAGGCACAGATAGGAAATTTAGGTGCTTGCATTACCAGCTACTACTCTTTGTTAATTTTTTCCCCTTAAGTCTTGATAGTGTAGTGCCTTAGCACAGGCTGCTTCTTTGAATATAGTGGCGAATATGCTCATCAAAGTTCCCTTGGCATTAAACCTTCTTTGGGAGGGCAATGAGTTATTGGTACAGAAAATGTTGTATGTTATTGGAGGCTAAGGGAAAAGAGGTAGGAGAAGTCTCACCCGTAGTTCTAGTGAAAGTCACCCATAGGTACCCATGTGTAGGTACCTATTTGTTCTGTATCCCATGTCTCCAGCGACCATGCAACAGAATCCTCCCAGGTCCTCTTCAGTCAGAGCAGAAGCCAAGGTATAACCTGAAATGGGTCATTGTTTGGTCCTGTCCATGGATGAAAGCTGGTGTCAGGCCCCAGGGATGGGTAGGGGCAGCTTGCCTGGACATTACTTGCACCCTGCTTTTTCAGTTGTGAACTGCCTGACCTCAGGTACAACTGCAATACCGTGAGCCCTGGCCACTCACAGAAGCCACAGCATCATGGGTTTTTTCCTAGTGGTTGTGTCCTTGAAATTTTATGAGTTTCAGTGTGTGTTTTCCTAAGGCTGAAGCCCAGGCACAGACCAGACCCCAGGTGTTTTGTGGCTGTAAGCCATCCACACCACCACAGCAAGCACTGCAAAAAATCAATGGTCTACCAGCCAGGAGACTGGGAAAAATATTTCCTTCCAAGTTTTGAAGGTTTTAGGGTTTGCTCAGCACATATTTTTAATTCCCACACAGGTTTAAATAACAACTGAAATTACTGTTTAGTGCAGGACCTGAAATCTTTTGGAAATGACCATTCTGGCTGCTCAAAGGTTTTAAATATTCACAGTGAGGTAAATTAATTCTATATTTTAATATCAGAAGGAGAGAAAGAATATAATGGTATTAGACAGAGCTGGCTACTTGCCCAGGGTAAGCAAAATAACCTGGCCCAGCATGGGCTGGAAAGCTGAACAGTCATCTTTGGGTCTCATGAGGGCTGCAGCTTGTAAAAATAATAACATAAAATTAAACAAAATTATGTAAAATAAAATAAAATAATCCCCTATACCACAGCCTTTACAAAACTCCTTATGATCACGTCTTTCACCGAAAAAAAATCAGCAACTGTTAGTTAAATAACTAAAGGAATTACTTAAGGCACAGGAGGGGACAATAACGTGTGCTGAAGGTCCTTCAGATCCTGTATTTTTCAGTCTGGATCAGTGCTAAAGGATAAAGTTTAGAATATTCAGCCCAGAAAGTCAACTGTATCCTGGGCTGCATCAAATATAGGGTGTCTAGCAGCTTGAGGGAGGTGATTCTGCCCCTTTGCATCCAACTCTGCAGTCCTCAGTACAACAAAGACATGGACCTGTTGGAGCAGATCCAGGGGAAGGCCACAAAAATGATCATGGGGTGGAAGACCTCGCCTATGAGGAAAGACTGAAAGAGTTGTGGTTGTTCAGCCTGAGGGGAGACGTTATTGCATCCTTTCAATACTTAAAGGGGACTTATAAGAAAGATGGGGACAGACTTTCTAGTAGGGCTTGTTATGATAGGACAAGGAGTGATGTTTTTAAATGAAAACCAGATAGATTTAGACTAGATACAAGGAAGACATTTTTTGCCTAGAGAGGTGGTAGCTGCCCCGTCCCTGGAAACATTCAGGGTCAGGTTGGATGGGGCTCTGAGCAACCTGATCTAGTTGAAGATGTCCCTGTTCATTGTAGGGGGCATTGAGTAGATGAACTTTAAAGGTCCCTTCCAACCCAAACTTTTCTATGGTTCTGTGATTCTACAATTCAGTGGGGTGTATCTGTCTTGTCTACTCTACACAGGAAAGTGTGGTGTCCCTGGTCAGACCGTCGTGAGACAGGTTAGTTTTACCCTACAGATGATGTGTTGTTGCAATAGTCATCAGGAGTCCCTGGTTGCAATCCCAGTATGACACACTCCTCTGCTTGAGTAAGAGGCAGGTGAGCAGTGCTGAGGAAGCAAATAGGCCTGAGCAATAGGTTTTGAAGAGAAATAATGATCTGGAGGCCAAAGTCCAGCCACGTGCTCTGGACCTTGGAAAGCTGAGTTCATCCCTGACTAATAACATCACCTGTCTCTCACCTTTGCCTCAGCACACTGTAGGCTTCTAAGGACATGGACTGTCTCTTAAATTTGTTCAACAGACTTTATTTCAACTTTGTTCCCCCGTGATGCTGAAAGAAACCAGTGAACATCTCCTAAGTGTCATAATTTTAATCGTGTCCCTTATCTCGAAAATTAGCTGTCTTCTGTATTGCAGAACCTGAGATTTAACAATACAAATGAGGCAGGGGATGGACATGACTTTCTATGCTTTTAATAGGCACCTTGATGCAGAATTTTCCAGTAAGAGATATTTTTCATTGAATACTTGATTAGCGTGAGATTATTATACACTTCCAAAGAGATCAGACTTTCTCTTGTGCTCTTTTAGAGGGCTGAGACAATGGCAGCTGGTATTCTGGAGCACTACTTTCCTGACTAGCTGACTTCTAATGTTCTTCTGAAGGGCTGTCAAGCACATGTTATTGCTGATTGCTACTATCTGTTCTGGTTTGAAATTAATTTTAAAGTGCTCCATTTAACGCTGGCAGGTGGTTTGTCTTAAATAGGCATGGCTTGCTGAAGCCAGTCTGGGGGACCTACATAATATTTTTAAAAGCCACTGCTCCAAGGCACATTTAATAGTCCCATCTAATCCTGAACCTTGAATACCATAGCCCCAACCATCATACTGCTTAGCCTGAATCCTGCCTCTCCAAACCAGCACCACAATTGCAGGTCCCTGCCTTCCTGCCATATTCTCACCCAGAAATACAACTATCCTGGCCATGGAAGGCTCAGAACTAACACAGGGATATTCTTTGCACAACGCAGAGGTAAATTGTAGAACCTCCTTTCCTCAGGATGCTGAAAGCTTACATGGCTTCAAAATTTGATTAAACTCATTCTTGGAAGAGAAACCCTCCAAGGGCTCTTAAACCAAGAAATCCTGTCTCTGTTGCGGGAAGCCTCTGTGCTGCTGATCACTGGAGGCAGCTTCACCATGTTGTTATCCAGTCTCAGACATTTCCCTGAGCATTTAATTTGGATGGATGGACGGGGCTTTGGTTTTGTTCAGTGAGAGTTTGTGCTGCCCCAGGCTGTGCAACACAGCGCCCCTTGGTCAGTGCACGCAGAGGGCATCCTGCTGCCTGGCCATGGTGTCTCCCCTACCTGGCCGGTATTTGGGACAGGATAATGAGCTACACAGATATCTGGATTGACTTAATAAGGCTCCTCTTATACAACAAGGATGCTACTGTGGGTCTCGGCACTGTGTGAAGTCCTGCCAAACAGGCAGCTGCCTGGTTGCAGGGCAGAGCAGGGTGTGCAGACCTCCAGGGTCTCGAGCAGCCACCAGCCCCATGTGTGTCTGTGACAGCTCTGCCAACGGGATAGCCACTGCTACTGCAGAGGCACCAGTGGTGGCAAATGCAGCTAGATGCTCATATTTTCATCTAAATAAATTTAATGGAAAGCAGTTAGTTAGTTGATACCAAGCACTCATCTTCTTTGAAAGCTGATCTTATGGCCCGCCATCAATTGCAGCGACACATAGAGGGGCATGTCCATGAGAGGAGGTTTGCATGGGCTTACCTTTGATGCTGAGCTCCAGTAGCAGCTCTGACTGAACAGCAGTCACCTACATGTTGGCACATGCCTTAATCCTCTAGCCATGATCTGCTGCAAAATTTGCTGCCAACGTTATTGTACTGGCTGGGTGACTCATGACCTCCCCACTCCTGGCTCACCAGGCAGCCTAAAAACACGGGAAAGCAGGGAGCCAAACTCCCCCACTGCTCAGCCTTCTGCAGGGCTCTGAGCACCCACAGCTCCCTGCGGCCACCAGTTTTGGCATCTCATTGTCTATAGTCATCTGGGTTCAGACTCTTGTAATGGAGAAAAAAATAGAGACGGTAACACTTGGGTTACTTGGGGAAGCAAATAGTGTGAGGGGAAGGGGAGCAGTGTGAAGGATGCAGATCATCAGGCAACTTCAAGTCTGAATGTCAGTGTTATAAGGCTCAAGCCATGTGCGTGGAGAAAGCATCTTACACCTCACAAATCTGTGAGAGCATGAGGAGAGTAGTGACTCAGAGAGGCACTGCAGTCTTTCCTGGCCGTGTGATGATCACACTGTGTTTCCACAAGTTGGTGGGTGAAGAAGCTGGCAGCAGAAAATCGCTGTTGGATGCAGTTCATGATGCTGAAACCACTTGCGGGTTGTATCTGGAGCTGCTCATGCAAGCCCCTGGTGCAGGCAGTGAGGCAGCCCGGCCCCAGGACAGAGCTGCAGCAGGGTGTCCAGCACCCAGGCCTTGCAGAAAGAGGTCCACGTTTCTCAGGGAGCTTCTGGTTTCGCAGGGGCATGAGGGAGCACTGTAGGGCTGGTGTGGGTACATGGAAAAGTCAAAGAGAGACTCTCATTCACCATTCTGCCAGTGTCTGTATTGAAAGTCCACATAACATGGATGCTTGCTGGCCTGGGAATCAGACCATTTTGGAACTAATGGTGGGGGCAGCTTCTCTCTGTGACCTACTCCTCTCTCTTATGTCTGGCCTAAAGTTGGGAAAAGCCCAAGTCCTTGAGTTTAAGCCCAATGCAGAGCAATTCCCACCTTCATTGCTGTGACAGCTAACCTAATGGTTTGACAAAAAGGTGGAGCAGTCAGTGGTGATATGTGGATGTAATGGCTTAAGTCACACTGTCACCTGTCCACATGGCAGCTCAAAGTGGTGGCCTGGGACCATCAGTTTGCCACTTTACCACTGCACCAACTCTGGAAAAGTCTTGGGCTCCAGGGCCAAGGCATCTGCTCAGGCTGGAAGTGCCCTTTTTCCTCCACCCCAAAGCCAACAGACCGAAAGACCCAAGAAACAATCCCCAAACTCAGAGGAAGGGTCTGTGCCCTCACTATGGATTTCTGTACTTGCACCATTGTCTCTTTGCTAGTCAGACCAAGACAGTCCGCCCAGCTGCAGGTGGAACAGGTTGTGTAGATGTGCAAAGCTGAAGAGCCTCGGGCTGCCTGCCACTCACTGCTCCCTGCCAGGCTCCTGCCTCCCACTCTGCCTACAAGGCAGATGCAGCCATGGAGCCATTTGGCAGGTCCCACGTGGCTGCATTATTCATCATCCAGCAGTAGCAAGCTGCCCACTTTCGGCATGGCTCATTGAGCTAGCTGCTTTGTGGCCTCCTAACATGAAAGGGTGCAGCACATCACCACTTGCAGAAGTGGGCAGTGCTCTGCTCCCTTCCTGGTTTTCCATGCCTCAGTGTCAGGTATTGCCATGTTGTTTGCCCCCCCCCCCCCCCTCGGCACTTATCCCATTAAGTACTTGCTTCTGGCAGACCTTGGGCAGCTGCTGCACAGTGGGGGAGTGAAGGAGGTAGGAGGGTGTGGATGAAGGGTATAGCCATCAGGCTGTGCTCTCAAGGGGCTGTAAACCTAATGTGTTGCTTTATATGGCTGGGATCCACTTTTGACCTTAAGAAGTAAGACCCAGAATGCTAAAGCAAAGAAGAAAACTCACCGCTTTAAGCATGAGCTCATTAGTAACTTACTGACGGTAATGCAGCCACTCTTGGGGCAGAGGGCAGTGACCCTAGCATGGCTTTGAAGGGACCTGAGTGACTGGCAGCTCATCTGAAACACTCAAATTCCCCACATTAACCAGCACTCTAGGTCTGCCATCCATCAGGTCCCATGCTCACCCAGTAAAGTCACCTTACCAAACTAACACAGCTGCAGAGATGAATGAAAATGTAGACCTTGACATGCTGTGTTATACAAAAGTTCCATCGGGCCTTGGAAATTGCACTCTGGCTGATGTGCCAGGAGGTCTGAGATCTGGATGTGAGCAGTTGTGACTGTGACTTAGCCCTTCCCTGGTTATTTTAAACAACTGTTCACTTCTTAGCTGCTGGAGCTTTCATAGGAAAAACACTCTAATGAAATTCCATTTCTGCAGCAATGTGTTCAAGGTAAGAGCTGAGAGGCTCATGCCCATGTTGTTGGGGAGAACAGGCAAAGATAATTTGCTAATGTGTGGTGCTCAACTGAAGTGCACATCTTGAGTATCAGCATGACTGCACAGTGGAGGCTCCTGCCCATCTCCTCTGCAATGGTGGCTGCCTGGCTCCACTTAGCAGTGGTCCTGACCACAGAGTCTAGAAATGGAGGTACCCATAATCAAGGCTGATCTAAAAAAACCCATCTGTTTTAAGTTATATTACTCCCTCTGCACCAGGTTCCCTATCTGTCAGAAAGGAATGTGGTACCTGCATGCTAATAATGTGGTGGATTCCTGCTTCTACTACTTCTATTACTATTATTATTTGAATAAATAGATATTACTATTATTATTTGAATAACATCATATTCAGAAAGTTGGGGGAAATGGCTTTTTAAATTTCAGGTTGTTTCTGTTAGGGGAGGAACTGAAGACGGAATTTGTCATTTCTCTGCCATGTCCCAGTGCTTTGCTAATATAGCCAGTGCCCTGCTCCCTACAGCACCACTGAGTCCAAACCACAGGACAGAGGTTTCTCACTGACGGTTCCCGGTCCCTTTCTAACAAGCTTTCTGCCCAAGGGCTCTCTTTTGTGCCTGATCCCATAAATGCCTCCTGTCTGATCTTGCTTTTCTCTCCTCCCACTAGGAACAAGGCTCCTTTCTGGCTTGGACTGTGGGGTTTCCCTCCTGCATGCTCCCAGAGTGGAGGTGGAATGGGTTAGGGCATGTCCCCAGGGATGAGAATGGAGAAATGCTCTCAGTTACAGCATTTTAGGTATTGTCGGCAGCTACTGCACTATCGAAACTACGCAGCAGTGTGCACAGCCTGTCTTTCTGAACCCTTTATCAAAGTCAAAGGCAGCTGCATTGCTCATATCTGGATGAGGATGTAAAAGGGCAATGAGAGCTTTAGGGTCTTTTGAATCCCATAGACTTAAAATCTTCATATAATCTTAGAATATTATCATCAATATAGTCACATAACCAGCTAATATCTCTACCAGTATGGACTAATTTTCCCCCCTTTCTTCTATGTATGATTCCATTTCCAAACACAGCATTTACCTGCTGTGCCAGGAAGAAGCTTATTCTGATGCTTTTTCCCACTTTGTCATTAGTCATTTGATTTGGGAATCCTGAACGTCACCAAAAAAACCCAGAACTTCTCATCTGCGGGAACTACGTTGCATTTCCAAGGAAGTGCTAAAACCAGCTTGAAAGCTATGAACATCTGTTTTGAGAATCTCTTAAATATCCCTTTCTCACTTGAATTCCCACGTTCCTTGGGCAGGGTTTGAACCCATCTGGCTGGATCTTCTGACTGCAGAGCACACATACACCGAATTCTGCTGAGAGTGATGTCTAAATGTACTTACTTCAGTGGATGAGATATCAAGGTATTGACTGGAGGCATGAGTCGATGTCACTATTAATTCATGCACCTCATTACCCTACTCAATCAGAGTGCTCTCATTCCACTGGGAAATGTTGCTGTAATTAAGACCCTAGAGCTTTCTGAGGGGAAAAAAAAAAAAAAAAAAAAAAAGTAGAAACAAAATAGGTAGAAAGTGACCTGCTTTCAGCTTCTTTAAAAAGCAGTAGTTACATTCGACTTTTCTGCCAAGTCAGAAGAGCAATGGTCAACACACATCATTGATTGCTTGGAAGCAAGTTACAGAGCCAGACCCAGGGCAGTCACATGAACAAGTGCTGACTTCAGGGGAAAACTACAGTGTGCAACAGCTGAGGTCTTGAAGCGTGTCTCAGAGAGACTTCTTGAAGCATTGGGTTTTCCTTCATTTTCTAAGCTTATGCTTGCCTCCAGTGTGTTACATTCTGCTGCACAATAGAGGTACTGGGAGAGGACTTGATTGCATTCAGGCAAGCCTCTCTGAACAGGCATCGGGAGCATCTGTTTACCAGTGCAGTGTGTGCAATGGGAAGGAATTCTACAAGTGACTATGCAGACTGATTCAAGAACCAGGCTGTGTTGTAGAGGCTTTGTGGTTGAAGTGGAGAGACTGCAGAGGCAAGCTGAATCATGTGCCTCCAGCATGGGCTTCTGGGCTGCAAAGGGCATTAAATGTGAGCAGTACATCTGAAACAGCAGAAGGTGGCAGAAATGTAATTGATAATTTGACACCCTGTAGCCTCTCGCTGAGATCCCTCACTATTCCACATCAATTTGATTTGAGTTTCTTCCTGGTGCTCCAAACTATCCCTTGGAACTGCAGGTGGCTTGGGGAAGAGCTGGGGTGGGCTGTGGCTGTCACAGAGCAGCTGTGGCTGTCACAGAGCAGCTGTGGCAGGCAGCCCCAGCAGGCAGCACCTTGGGGGTGCCATGCCAGCAGGGTGCCCCAGGCCATGCCAGGTGCTGTGCCCACGCAGCCTCCTAGCACATCTTACAGCATTGCGTTCCCTGACGATCTGTGGCAGAAGTGATACACCAGCTTGACAGCCTATGCCCCATTGCTTTAACCTGGATATAGGTTAAATAAGTAAATATACAAATACTCAACCAGTTAGTCAGAAGAGAGGAAGATACATCTCTTCTCCTCCCTCCTAAAGTCTTTCCTATAACCTTTGTTCATTTACTTGTTATTACAGATCAGTTAGATAAACCCTAACTTAGATTTCTCATTAAGTGCTGCTTGCGTGGTACAGAGAGCAGCTGGAGATGGAGACGGGGAATGAAAAAGCTATTTTCACTTCCCTGTCAACACGAGATGTTCAGCCTTAAAGGGCAGAAATTAAGATCTGGCCTGACAGGGCTGACATAAGGGTCACACCTTGGCAGGGACATCACCCAGCCTGTAGCATTGGCCTGTAACCGATAATCTCCTGATACTATTACAGGCAGTGCCATTATGACTGTCAGCTTTAATTAAGCACACTCCCATTTACTGTTTCCTTCTAAACATCGCTCCAGGGCCACGGCTAATTCAGCATGCAGCCGCGTTTCATCAGGAGAGGGTTTTGCCCTGTTGAAATGGGATTTTGATCAGCCACTGGTGGAGTTAGTTCAGCTTTTTTGGGCCTGTGGCGAGATGACCCTTTACAGTGTGGCAAGGAACAGCAGTGGCAGCTGGTCATTCACCTTCCACCTTCCCCCAAGCCCTCAGTGCTGCCAGTGCTGCTGCTGGGGCTCCTGGCTCTCGCAGGGGCTCGGACACAGAGCCCCATCCCCTCCTCCAGGCAGAGAGAAGCCAGGTGAAGGCATGCTGTGCATCCTCCAGCAGCTGAGCTGTGGACACACAGCCACCACAAAACCGTTTGCTATAAAACCTTCAACAAAGTCTTCAGCACCTGGCATCTTTCAGCCTCTGACCTCAGTTTGTTGTGCAAACATGAATTAAGCATTAGGACACCTCTGTTCTGCAAGGACACTGAGCACTGATACAGCTCTGTGTTTTATTCATTATGAAGAATTGAATCCTATTACATTAAAAATTCAAATATTGAACTGTATTATATGGACACGTAGGGGATATATGTCTGTGTATCAACATATCCTTTTATTCATAGGCTCTATAGAGTCCTAGGTAGAGGTACGTATAAAGGGAAATTGAGTTGCTCATCCAGCCTCATACACTAAATTTGTAGCTGAGTCAGGAGAAGTGCTGAGGAGATGTTATTTGCTGTCAGTTATGTGGGGAAACGTAGAGCCTCTGTCCAAGGGTCACTTTATATCTGCAAATTATACCTGGCTTTCCTGAGGTGGGGTTTGTCTAATACTTTGAGAAATCCCTTGTCAGCTGCTGAGAAAAAGCTGTTATAGCCTCTTTTTCATTCTTCCACGCAGTTCTATTTTAAAGTCATCAAGTGACTTGTCAGGCTCTTCTTAACATGTGAGCTTGACTGACCTTTCCTCAGATGAGCTTGCTCCTGCTTGAATGGGCACCCAGCCTCTGCCAGCGTAAAGAACACAGCTGGAAAGGCAGTCGGGGGTGCAGAGTCCAGCCCCTGCGGCCACCTTCACCCCTCATCTCTCTCTACAAGGAGCAGGAGCCAAATCGTGCTCTTACAGACCCACTCCCCCAGCACGAGGTGCACCTGGGGACACCTGGGGAAACCTTGCCTCTCAAGCCCTGCGAGAGTCCAAATGTGCTGGTCTGCCTAGAGAAACCCTGCATCTGTTTTGTGCACATCTGACCCATACTCTCAGGGTGGGTGAACAATGTCTCGTCTGCTCTTCCAAAGCATCAAGGAGTCAAGCAGACCACACTACTTAAAAATGTAGATTCCTACATCTCGAAGACTGGCCATTGCCCTTCCCCATCCAGCGTGTGACTTCTTTTTATTTGTACCAGAAAACTCCTCCATTTCTGGGCCCATCCAAAGTTATACCGGGAAATTTACCTTCAGCATTGTCCCAAAAGAGGTGCTTTCTAGAGCAACATGCTCTGATGTGAAGATTGCAGGCCGTTAGAGGCTATATTATCCCTTAGCTAACTCTTCCTAAAGGGCAACCCTGGCAGTGATCTTACCTCACTGGAACACTCAAGTGCATATTAGTGGAAAATATGCATAGGGTAGATGAAGGTCATCACTGCTCACAGCTCTTAATTATGGAGAAATGGCTATAAGGGCAATAAACAGGAAGTCCATTACGAGGCTAATGACTTCGACAAAGTTTCACACATCTGTGAAGGGGAATGGCAGGGACAACATGAGCTTTATGGAAAAACATGAGCTGGAATAGCAGTGTAGTCTTCTCTTAGATGAGATCAGGCCTGGATCAGCCTCTGAAGGACCAAATGCTGAGTATACCTAAAGACTATTTGAATGGTGCATTGAGAACATTTCCTTGTCCCTCATGGTGTTTCAGTCATTCTGCCTGTTGAAGCTGGACAACACTGTCCAGGGAAAGCACCTTGCTGAAAAATGTATATCCAGATACACTGAAGCTAGTAACAAAAGAGAAGGCGCGTAAAGAACTCTCCAGTGCAATCTGGAATCTGGCAATTTAATACGCTGTCCCTGGGGCAGCACAGATGGGATGATATGGCATTTGTCCTCCAAAGGCATCTTAGGGAAGGATGGCGTAGTTGCAGCCCAGTAGTCTGAGGTTCCCCTTGTTGAGCCCACTTGTTTTTTTGATACCACTCACATTTAGCTAATGAAGTGGCTACAAATTGGTGCATCTGAATGTAGAAATAAGGTCAATGGAGGGCTGGTATGAATGGAAACCTCCTTCTGTTTCCTTCTATCAGACAAGGACTGGGGTATAAACTCTTCGTTTCAGAGGGAGCTTGAGCAAATTCCCTGCTTATATAAAAGTACAAAGGGCTAAGTACTGTTGTATTACACCACTGATGTTCAAGAACCTGTTTCATTTCAGGAAGTGCATTTCAAACTTTAGAGAAATTAGAAAGGACAATTTCAGAATAATAAATTTAAAATATGACCTGAATATCTCATTGATACATCACGTGTAGCAACAGCTCATTTTGTGTTGCTCAAGAAATATAGTTACCTGCAGTGCAGGGAGCGGCATAGTGAGATAATCTGGAAGATTAAGGAATGACTTGTTTTTCAGTCCTGCATTTGTAGCTATGACATTGTGGCTTGGGTGAAGTCTCCCAGCAACAAGCCAGTCTTCATGATTAGCAGTATAATACCTGGCTAAACAAATATTTCACACACACAGATCTAATGAGGCTGGTGCTAGGGAAAATGAGCATTAAAAAGTTAATAAGGATATGCTTTTTGAAACGCATTATTCCTTATTGCCGCTGGTGTACCACCTGCAGTGCCCAGCATGGTTCAGGGAAGGCTGTAGCCAGATATAGTTACAGAACATCTGCTGAAGAACAAAGCGTGAGTGTCCTCCGCAGCACAGTTGCACCACACTGAAGGGAGATTTGATGTAATAGCAATAGCTCTGGCTACATCCTCACATGCAGCGCACCTTGCATAAGAGTGTGGAGGTCAATGCAGTCTGTCGCAGGAGCTCAGCTCTGGTCATCCAAACTTCTCACGGTTAAATAAATTTAATTGTGGGTAGCCTTATTTTAACCCTCCCTCTGAACGGCATGTAGTGGAACAGAGCTTGTCTCTCAGAGCATAGTTTTGGTGCTGGCATACCTCCAATGATGCCACCTATAGCCACATGTGAACCAGAAGGCACAGGTGTTCCCAGGCACTGGCTTGTTTAAAAAATCGGTAGACCTTCCCCTCTGCTTGCTTGCCACCTGGGAATCAGCTTCACAGCAATACACTGCAAAGCCACTGCTGTAATAGGCTTTGGTTGTGGTAGGTAATGTTTGATGAGATGTAGGTTGGGATAAACGCATCAGACTAGTTATCAAGGAAATTTTTGCCCTAGCTCCTCAAAATCATTTTGTGTGTTTGCTTGACTAGAAGTGTATGGTAACTATTGAATTTGAAAGGCTTGTTGGGCAAACATGCACTGATACAGTTTGTAGAAACTGCAAAAGGTAGATTAAATCAAGTGACTTCACTTTTGAAAAGCAATAAAGTTCCTATGTATTCTTTGCACTCCCACAATTAATTTCACAGATACTCATAAAGCAAAAGATTCAATTAGATGTTCCTTACCATTAGTTGATATTTACTGTATATGAAATGAAAAAAAAAATATGGAAGTAGATGTATGCTGAAAAGACCCTGCCCTATCTTATTAGAAACAAAACAAAAGTGAAGCTACTAGGATGGATTTATTACTGGTGTGCTTGTATTTAATTCCATGAGATTATAACAACCCTGCACCTGAGCCACGGTGCCTCAAAGATCTTAAAGCTTAAACTTTACAGCAAAGGGAGTGATTGGGATGCAAGTTTCAGAAGCTGTTTCTATGGTTCTTTGGATGATTTTGTATGAACAAAGGCTTTTGGTACAGTTTTCACGTGTATGCTTCAGAGAGGTTGCTAACACGCCTGCCCAGCTCTCTGCTTTCCCCCAGGAGGTGCATCCAGCCTTGTGATCAGACACACAGGGTCTGGATAAAAGAGACATCTTGCAATAAATACTGTATGCAGTTTCCTAATGACGAGCATTGTTAGTTTTAGCTGAAGCGTTTTAAACCAGGGAGACTTTTCTCAGATCTTCAGCTATGAATGCTAAGGAGGGTTAGAAACCCCAGTCAAATTTGAATTTACGACTCTCTACCAAATGTTTTCAAAATCTTGGTACGAAGCTTGGAGACAGAGCATGCCCAGAGCCAAGCCCTGCCTTTCCACAACCGCTTCTTGTGCAGGGGAACTGCTGGCATGCCCCTGCCCAGGAATCACAGCAGCTCTCCCAGGGACCCTCGTGACATGGACATGATCAGGAGACAGGCTGTGGGTCCCAGGGGTGACTGGATTTGTTGTATTCACCTGCTTAAATTGGTCTTGTTACCTCCACAGAAATAACGTGCCTCGCTTTAACAGTAAGCAAGCTGAAAGGTAAAGAAACCATACAAGCCATACAGGAAGGTCAAAGCCTCCATCACAATCAGAGACAAGGTTACTAGAGGGTGGTGTGAACCAGCTGACTGCAGCACCAGATTGAGCTCAAGTTTTAGGTTCCTGGTAATATGATCAGACATAAACTCAAGTTTCCTTTTTGCCTGTCACTCAGTGACCTTGAGGCATCTCAGTTGTAGGACCTGGAGGAATGACTCACCTAGTCACTGCTTTTTCCCACAGTGATTTTTCCAAGGACATCTGTGCACCTATACTCACACCTGCCACAGTATAGTAAAGAGGAGCAGATGCCTCTATCTCCTCTTCTTGTTCTTAAATCCAGCTCCTGCTGCCTTCCCAATACAAATGTCATACATGGGGTCTTTCTCCTTCTGCAGCAGCTTCTCTGAATGTATACACCCACTGCTTTCCTCCATGAGCAAATTCCTTCAAGCTCACGTGACCTACCTGCTAAACACATTGTTTTCATAATTGGCAATGTTTTTTAAGTCCTAAGACTTGTTCATTGTACTTATATCCACTCCACCTCCCAGGTTCTAGGTTGCTGTTGATCCTTAGAGGGCCCATACATGACAAACCAGTACTATGGATGACACACTTGGCACAAAGGCAGTTCAAACCACCTATTCTTGTCTCCTTCCCCTCCACCCTGCACACACATTTCCATGTCATCAGTTCTTAGGGTTCCTCAAGTCACTTTTGGACCCAAATTAACTTATAGTTTTGATCTTCCACAATTCACCCATGTATACATATATTCACATATTTGCTTTTGTTCCCCTTTAATTTTACCGTATAGTAAATAAAACAAATGAAAGTGTGAAATCCACTTCCCTGTGTTAAATAACCTCTGCGGTGGCATTCCTGCAAAGAAATGTAACTCATCGCCAAGCCATCTGGTGCCATACCATGCCTGGAACACAGCTTATTTTTAGGCATTAGACCTGAATGAGGTCTGGAGGTGACTTCTGTTTTACTCTAAAGTGCTTGCTGAACTTCGGCTCCTGATTTAGGCCACTGAGACTGCCACCTTTCTCTGAAGTGGTCAAATCCAAAACCAGCACTCTCAGGAGCTTGGTTCAGAAGATTGTGCCCATCCTCTGTGTCATAGTTTGAAGCAGCCACAGTCATGTCTGCAAGATGAGGAGAGTCAAGTTCATTTGTCCCTTCCAGGTGCCCTGAAGAGTAGACTAGCAGTACATTCTCCCTTGATTCATTCACTCAGGCTCCAATTGCATTGGTGACTGCTCAGAGAAAGGTGAGGCTGGAGTATCCCTGGCCTCCTGTGGCCAGGAGACTCTCAAGGGGGTGGGAATCATGGCTTTGAAGTCTATGAAACTAAGAGAGGCATTAAAATACTGCTTTCCATTTTTTTTGGAGGGGGAAGTGCTCTAAATACTGTCCTGTAAGGAAAGACGCATTGCACTGTAAGTACTTCGCTGGCTCCTGTTTTCAACATGAAATTGTGATTCCTGTTCAGTGTTCTCCACAAATAGGTACCTTCCTTGAGGAGATGATGCAGGGTCTGAGGCCCAGGCAGGCAGATGGTCCTCTTTGTCCTGAGTGAGGTCTGCAAACTGACTCGGGGATGAGTCTCTCGACAACGCTTCACATCCCCCTCTTAGACACCTAACCCCAATCCGTAAGTTACATCAGGCGCCAAACTTTATCTTCTGGATTTCATTCTGGAGCCAGTATATAATAAAAAACACCAAGATATGCACCTTGCTTAGATCATGTCTACATATAGCGCTGAGCCTAAAGACAGGGGTATGAGGTGCATTAGCAAGGGTAGACCCTCAAACTGTTTTGGCTTTTTCTGAATCATTTGTATTGACAAAACAGTGGGATTTCTATTACATTGCATTAACATTGCACCTTTCTTAAGTCCTGAGAGGAGATCTGAGGAAGTCATAGGGAAAAGGTTAATGGCACCATAGTCTACAAAGAAAAAGAAAAAGGTTGTGTTCTGGAGAAGTAATGATCCAGCAGAGGCTGAAACACCCACTGTCATTTTCTGCTTCAGACTTCCTAGAAAGGTTGATTATAACCAGATGTTGAATGCAATTGGTTGAATGCAAATATAACAAGAGGATTGGAGCCACAGAAAGGAATAAGGAAAGAAGAGCTTAAAGAATATTTAGATTAGTGAGATGTGTTCCAGCTTGCAGAACCAGACAAAATTCGTCTGCAAAGGCTTAAGAACTCATCCAAAGCCATTTCTGAGCTATTAGCTATTGCTTTTGAGTAGCTGGGGAATAAGATAGGAATAACAGGGAAATGCTTAGTACCTGCCTTGCAGGGAAAGCCAAGGAGTTTAAAACAATCTGACTAATCTTAATTCTTGGAAAGATTGCCAGAACCAATTATGAAACCCTCAATTTATAATCAGCCACAGGTTAGTCAGTTGATATGAGACACTGCAGGGATTTGCCAAGAGCATACTGTGTCAATTCATTTCATTTTTTCCTCCTTGGTCTAGTGGTTAAGGGAAATTGACTTAATACTAAGAAGAGTTTGGACACTTTCCTACAGAACATGCTCAGGTGTGCACCAGGTCTAGAGTCCACTGTGAGAACAGAGTCCAGCTACCCTGATAAACTGGAAGGGTAAAAGGTGGGCCAAAGCACTGCAAAACCCAGGGGAGGTATGCTCAGCCCACGTCTGACCAGCATGAGAAAGAATGGATGATGGTGAAGGGAATGCAGTTACAAGATGTCTGAATAAAGCCAAGCTGTTAGAGCTTGCAAGACATTTGGAAGATAGGCCTTAATTCAAAATAATCTTGATGGCTAAGAAAAGTGCTCTGAAATCCTCAAGATGAAATTGAGCAAGAAGAAGAGCAAATTACTACAAGCAGAAAAGGGAAATCAGTGCACAACTACATAGAAACCCACAAAGAAGTTTCAAGGGAAATAGTAGCAACAAACTGGGTATGAAGGGATGTTGTGCAGCTATAGAAAAAAAAAGGGGTTTTTAAACTATGAAAACAATTCAACTGGAGATTAGAATTATATCTGTATCAGGGGATGAAAATCTGAAACAGTTTTCTAATAGATGTGGATAGGTCAGGAAATCCTCACTGGGTTCAAGATGGAACTGAACAATTTCTGGCAGGGCTTATTAAAGGTGGTTGCAGGAGCACAGGCCAAGACTGGGTGACCCAGGAGCTCCCTTGCTAATGTCTTTCATTTGTTTCTCTGAAAGACAAAGTGGGATTACACTGCTCTTGTAAGACTTTGTCTGGAGCTGCTGTCTTCAGTCTGGGGAACCTACTTTGTGGAAGACAGGAGATGGGAAAGACCCAGGACAGCTCAACATAAATGAAAAGTTTGGTAAATACATGACTGTGAGAAGAGGCTTGATTAATTTCAACAGAGAAGACTGGGAAGCAGGCTGGGGAAATAGATAGCAATCTCACAGCAGCACAGAATAGCCACAGAGCAGGTAGTGCTTTCAAAATACAAGGATAGCTAAACATTCAGATGAGCTCCTTTGAGTGTAAGGTCTCACTAAGTGGAAGACTTCACGTGCCTATTATTATCATGTGACTATCACGGGTGGCTGGGGCAACTCTTGTGGCAGGAAGGTCCTGCAGTACCTAATTCACCCTGAAATCATGGACAGGTCAATGCTATTTAAGGCATCTCTTCAGCCTGATGCTTCTTTGAGTCAGTCTTGTTAAAATCAGTGAAGCTGTGTGATATATGCCTGAAACCTTGATGATACCAATAAGAGAGATACTGGTGAACTCTGAGTGAATGTTTACCTTCCTCTGATCCCCACAGCTGCATCGGGTGGTATTTCTCAAAATTTGCTCACATACCAGAGGTCCACAGGCAGTAAAACTCCAATACACTCTCAGTCCTTGGCTGCAAGAACATGGTACTTCTTTCACCATTTTCTTTTAGACATAGTTTGAAGAATTATTGTGTGTGTTAGAAATCATTTTCAAAGCCACATCAACCTTAAACAAATTCTCCTGGAAGGTAATAATTGGTGTTGAAATGAGAGGGGAAAAGGTGATGGGTGTGATGAAGATGGCAGAGCAAGTGTGCCCACAGTCAGAGTGTTCTGCTACTGCCCCTGGTAAATTCCCACGCAGAGGATAAAGCTTCGGGAGGGGGTGGAGCAGGAGGAGATGGTACCCAGGGTTTAACAGTAAATGACTGTCAAGAGAAAATGATTGTTTTACTGTTTGCAAGACTGAAAATACAGTGAGTGTTAGCACCAGACTTCAGAGTATAATGATCTCTGTCCACTCACCTAATACACAATTTCCTTCAGTTAGCCTGCCCTGTGAAAAGGCTCTGACTTGCCAGATCCTTCAAATGGGCTGAAGAATATTCTCCCAGCTTAATGACTGCTGGTAACCTCGCTGCTCCCTCAACCAGTTGTTCATCACTGCCAGCTTTTTCCCTCTCCAGCAGGTTGTTTATCTGACAATCAGGGGCACTGCTACTGGAGCATTTCTAAAAAGATTATTCTGCTAATTATTCAGAGGTCATTAATTGGAAGGTGAAGCAGGCACTGGGTTTCCGCTTTGAGCTCCCTGATAGTACAAGAACGTTCCTGTTGCACAAAAAGCACACTGTTTCATCCACAGCACTTACTCTTCCCGCAGCCTTTGAAGGAAGATTTCAGCTCCAGCAGGTGTGCTTTGTAAGAAGTGGAAGTTTTCTCTCTTTAATCAGTGGTATGTTCAATAACCACAGCAAGCTGAAGACACTTCTCCTGACTTTTTCCACCACAGGCTGTGTCATAAGGGGGAAAAAGCAAAAGCAGCTGCCCCTCAGCTGCCCAGGTGATCCCAAACAGGCATCAGCAGCAGCCACAGGCAGACACTACAACTACCCCCTCAAATACAGGCAGGTTTTGCATTGAAAATCTTGTTATTTTTCTTCTTCCCCGATTACCTCAGGGGTCGTAGAACTAGAGACAGATTAGAAGTCACCTGCTGGTGACTTTTAAGAGGGATCATGGACTCTGAATGTGCCCTTCCGCTTGTGCTCTCACTCAGAGCTCACCACTGCATGGAGAATGGGGCAAACCCCCTGCAGCGTAGTGCTCTTCTGCAGCCGCTCTGCTTCCCTCACTGGTTTTGTTTTGCCCAGGTGTACAGAGCTGCATTGCAAGCAGCTGCAGAAGTATTGTTAAAGAGTTGGTAAGGGAAGGCTGAAACAAGACCCCAGAGGAGGTACATGCAGATAAGACAGAAGGTGAAATAGCCAGGTTTGCAGGTGATGATAATTAAGCTGTTTTGGGTAGTCAAATGTCAGGCTGATGGCAGGGGACTTCAGAGGGACTTCGCAGAGCTGGTGAATGGACAAGAAGGTGGTAGATGAGCTGCAGTGGAGATAAAACAGGTAATGCAGCTAAGGGAAAAATAATCTAAACCACAACAAGCACCAGAAATGATCAGTGGGATGGAACATCTGAGAGAGGCAGGAGAAACACGAAGATTGGGACACTTTCAGAGGGAAGAAAGCTATGGGAGGATAGGAGTGGGATTCAAAAGATCATGAAGATGGCGGATAGGGTGAATGGCACTAGAAGTCGAGGGTCTCTAGGGAACCAGCGGGAGACTGCATTAAAGCCAGTAGGGTAGCTCTCTGCACAGCCGGCCATGAACTCTTGAGCTTTCTGCCACAGGAGCTGGCAGAGGCAGACAGGACCAGCAGGTTCAAAAAGGGACCAGGTAAATCCAGGGACAGCAGGATACAGATAATGGCATGGCAAAAAGAGAAGGTAATGTTAGGAATGTGCCACCTGTCATTGCTAATCCATCAGCTGAAGATAGATTCAGGGGGAGTACAAGGGGACTGCAGAAAGCAGCTGCTTTTCCTGAATAACATATACTGCCACTGTGTTTTGGGGGTTGCTTTTACTCCAGGAGAGGTTTTCGGTCAAGATTGAAAACACAGTTCCCACAAAAGGCAACTTCAGAAAATGTATTTGGGAAGATCCCCAGCACCCGGGTGTCACCGAGCACCTTTCTGAGCCTCCTTTGGCTGCAGGAGACCAGAGGTAAGCCACAGCTCTCACAGCGCACTGATGCCGCACAGGCTCGTGCGGTGGCAGCTGCTGTAGAAGCATTTGGACCACTCACATCACCAGTGACAAAGACTCTGGAGTCAGGATCATGTGGTGAGGCTGTTAGAGCAGACTAGAAAACCCCAGGTTTTGTTAAAGCTACTGTTCACAGAACAATTTGTTCGCTCAAAGTGTGCTGTGGGTAGTGAGTCCCTTTTGGAGAGGCACTGAGGAAAGTGCGTGACAGTTGTCCTTATCAACACATCTCTTGCTGTGTGGTCTGAGCCTGACAAGACCCATTGCTCATTAAATCATGCTGTTTGTCACTAATGCCGTTTCCAGCCCTGTAATTGCTAAATATCACTTCATGCACATATTTATTTGCTCCACAGTTACTACCAGGCCAACAACCATTAGTTACCCAAATGCTGTTTGCACAGTCTCTGGACTGCAGCCTTGTAAATTCATCAGCCATGTTTGTAATTAAAGAATGTAAGTTAAAAAATACTCAACCTCAATAATAGAAAGAAAAAAGCAAATTATGGCTCCCTGAGGGCTCACAGCATGCTTTGGTTTAGGCGGCCGCAACTCCCTTTTATGCTAATGGGAGACAAAGGCTGGGATTGCAAACATACTGCCTCTGACTTGGGAGAAGGGCTTCACTGTGGGAGCAGGTGTTTCATGGCAAAAGCCAGGCCTGCCAGAAGCTGAGCATTTGGGGAAGGGTAGGATCAACTGCACTTTACATTTTCCAGATGCTTCAGCCGTTGTTATTGTTTGTAACATTATGAGGGGATTTGGAAAATAACTAGTTGTGTTTAAAAAAGGCCTGGAGAACATAGCCAAAGTAAGAAGACAAGGAACAATATGCTGAGGAGTAAAAGGTTTCTATTTAATTTGTATATCAGCTGGCTATTAACAATAACTGTGTGGAGGGACATGGTTATAATTCCCAAGGGCACAGAAACCCCCTCTACCCCTTATACTCCATTTAAGCAAGAGATGAGATTGTATCACGAGTACTAATTCACTCCCACAGCCCCAAGGACTGGCACTGCTGTTTTTTCAGCACCTTCCTTGCTGCCATTGACATTATTGATCCCTTTTGTACAGCAGTGGGGAAGGTCGATCCGTCCCCCTGCACAGCAAACCCCCCTCACTCACTTGGAGGGCCTGGTTACAAAGGCATTACAGAGACTGGCTGCAGACAAATTCTCGGTGCTGTGACACACAGCCTGGAAAGAAAAATGTGATGGGGGCAGCAGCTCTGGTTGGTCCCTCAAACCACAGGCTGGAGGCTAGCCATGTCCTCCTAGATCATGGGAAAAGTGAGCTGAAGCCACCAGTGAAGTGCTGGGCGCATCGTGTCTCCACTAGGAAAAGCTAGAGCTGCTCGAGGCACCCAGGAAAAGCACAGACTGGCCACCAGTGTCTCAGAGTTAATTTGGAAGAACCTTTCCACTGCTCCATGACAAGTGAGGCATGTTCCCTGGGCACAGGCTGGGACGTACAAGGGACTTTCTTTTCCCTGCTGTCTGGGTTAAAGGGGTTGTTGAGAGTCCCTGGAGACCCAACAGCCACCCTGCTTTAGAGATTACCAGAGTCTTGTCTGGTGGCAGCTTCTGCCAACAGCTCCCACTGCATTTTATTCAGACACCTTTCCCCATACACAGGAGGTGCCCCTCTGGATGGGAGGGTGCTGAGATCCTGAGACTCCTAGGAGAGGAATTTGTACCAAGAGCTAAGCACAATGTGCAACAGGGATTCCTGCCTGTGGAGCAAATTGCACTGTACCCTGGGTGGTGGTGCCCCTGCCTGCTGCTGCAGCCCAGCTTTGAACTTGCTGGGGAAACCCAGGTAGGTGACTGCATGTGCACCTAAACAAGGTGATAAGGGATAACTAACAGGGATAACTGGTGCAGGCAGCAGCTCCAGTGGGGATGGTCATCCCTGCCATGGGCACCCAATGTCAACCGAAGATAACAAAGAGACCAGCAGCCTCGATACCAACTTTTTCCTCCCTACTCAGAGAATCTGACTGTGATGAGAAGCATCCCCACATCTTCACCTTTTCAAAGCAGTGCTACCATGTGGGTAGAGCATCCTGTTGCTCTCCCTCCAGCCACACAGCATTTAGACTTGCTTTGCAGCATCTGCCTCCAAACTCCTTGGGCTACTGCTCTGCTGGGGTGGACCTGGGACCCTCAGCATGGCCCAGCCCTTGTAGATGGGCTCCCAACATGCGTGCGCTTCAGTTCGTCACTTCAGGGTTCACTCTGGCCCAAGCTGTTGATTAGCAATTCTGCAGCACCAAAACTGCACTGCCACATAAGCCAGGTTTAAATGGTGATCCCTTTAAACAGGAAAGATCTCTGTCAGAACAGCTTTCTTAAATCCTGAGATAGATGCTGCTACTTGCACTAAATTGTTTTTCTCTGTATTAGCTATTTAATGCTATTAGCATAATATGTGCTCCCATTTAGAGAGGAAGCTTTTATCTATGTGGTTTCACCAAAAAGTGGGTTTGATTAATTAAAAAAAGAGGATGGATGGGATTGCTGTAAGGATTTGAATGTAAATGCACTAGCAGATGCTTCCTGATCCTCCCAGCAGAGTACATCACTTTTAATAAACTCAGAACAGATGGCTGACTGTGGTGTCAGAGATGATATGTATCAAAGTGCTCTGCACTCCCCTCCCGGTCAGCTCCATCCTCAAGCCTCAAAATCCAGAGGGGTGAATCCTCACCTGCAGCCCTCTGGCAAAGCTCCCTCCACCTCAGGGGTGCTCTACTTACTCATTGCAGCTGAGAAGCCCTCCCAGGGGCGTGAAAGGTTTCTGTTTCACGAGTCCTGCAGAAATGCAATAGAGCCGCTTGCTGGAATGCAGAGCCCGTAGTTAGATTAATTAGGCTGCACAAAAAGCAGCAAGAGATACAGCACAGGTAGTTCAAAGTTTAGGTGTTCCTCTTCTTTCTCCTCCATGGGAGCTGCGTCCTGCTGATTACAAGCAGGAAAATCTCCTTTTAGTGCAAAAAGATGTTAGCTTGATCCAAGCCTGCAGGACTGAAGTTACCTCTCCCCGAAACATTTGGTGTACCAAAATTGCCACTAAAACTGTTTATGGGTTTGCCTTACCTCTTGACCAAAAGACAGGATGAGGAATCCATTTAGAGCAGGAAAACTGCAGAAAATGAACAATCAGTGCTTTCTTGGGATTTTCATTCCTAGGTCTCAGAGCCCTCTCCAAAGACATAGTGTATCACTGGGATTTTGTCAAGGATAAACTGAGGCACAGAGCAGTTAAATGCATTGCAGTGCTCATGTGGGAGGGAAACAGCAAAGCTGAGCATTGAAACCAGGTCCCCAAGCTTTTATCATAGGCTGAAATGTGTCCCCAGTTTAACTATGTCCATTACCTTACACATTGCCAGCTTTGCTAGTGCTGGTTTGACCCAAGCTGTGCAATAAGTTGCCTGATTCCTTCACACCTATTTGTTGCCTGATGCTGCTGCCCCTGGTCTGGCTGCTGGCAGTAATTGTAGGAGCTGCTGGCTGGCAGATGAACAGAAGCAAAGTCTGTGTGACTGCCGGAAAGGAAAAACAAGCTGTATGATTCACTAGAAAATAGAAGGCAAGTTTCTGACAGTGCGGAGATGAGTTAAGTAGCTCTTTCCCTGTACTGTCACTAGGAAGAGAGAATATTTGTCTTGAGGGATGGCGCAGCTCAGGTGTTGCTAGCAGCTACTTCAAAGGCCATAGAGGGAATTAGGTTAACAGACAAGACTTCTAGGTATCTTCACCATCTGCAGCTCAAGCTATGTAACCAGAGGCAAATGCAGACCTAATTTCATAAAAGGAGTTAGGTTTCATGAACAGTGCTGGATGTGAGGAACACCTGGGATCTAGCGAGCAAAATTTCCCATGTGAAATCCTCATGAAGATAAGGGTTGGTATTAGGCTGCTGTGCTCTGCATTCACGGTAAGAAATCAGGCCTTGGTGCAATCTAGCAGGCAGACGTAGGGGAATGAAATACTAAGCAGAAAACAAAGATCTCTGCTGAGGCTGCTATTGAGACATCCCCTTACTAGCAAAGCACAACAGAAAAATATGTGGATATTCAGCAGAAGGGATGGCAGACTGGAGTCCAGGGGGGTCTCCTGGAGTAGGTGATAAATCTGAAGCTCAAAAATCCTGATCTGGGTCCCTGTTTACACTGCAGATCTCCTACAAAGACTTGGATGAGCCATGCTGGGTCTTTGTACCTACTGTTCTTAGGTTAGAGAGGATACCTATAGCAGGCATGTGTGTGAAGCTGAACACTCCAAGTTGCATATTAAAGTAGATGAAACTTATCTGATGTTGGTGAGGATGGTATGAGGATGTAGTGTTCAGGGTAAGTGCAGGGTGCAATTAAGCCCTCTGGGATAAAAATCAAAGAACAGGGTCAGGGATTTTAAAGAAAAGTGGATAGATAGTAGGGAGAAGGCAAACAGAATGTCAGGTAGGATTTGCTGGAAGGGAGAGAAGAGAACATCGATAATAGGCATTATTAAAAGAAAACAGAGAGGCGTGGATGATCTTGCTCAGCTTCTCAGCATCTGTGGATGACATGGCCCTTGGTCAGCACAATTCCTGGGTATCGCACAACCTCCTATAGCACTGAGGATAACCATCAGCCCTTCCTATTGTCCATTTCAATAGACATCTATAAAACTCTGTGCCCTCTCATTTCTTTTTCAAAAGTAAAATATTATTATATATTGGAGGTACGAAATTAAGATAACTGAAGTGTGATTAATACTGGAGGGGTTAAAAATACTTCATAAACGTAGTCTCTGCTGGTAAGATGGAGGCTTTGCTGCTAGATGAATGCCTATCTTGGGAAGTTCTGTATTTTAAGTATCCATTTATCACTTTAGCAGGGACCATTGGCTGTAAGCATTCAGTCACTGCAAAATGAACTTTCCCAGGAGTACAAACTCATCATTCAGCTCTAATAATCCAAAGAAAAGTTTCAAACTAATCCATACAAGAAAAATGGCAGTGTCATCCTAGGATGTTAGTAGCAGTAGAAACACCATGCAAAGTCAGCCTGGTAATACGGAGGAGCTCTGTATTTTCTTGAAAGAGCACCTAATACGTATCTAAGGGTTTTGAAGCAAAGCCCATTGCTCCTGCCAGAGCAAAGGGCCTGTTTCTGGGTCATCCCAAAGTCCACGCAGATCTTATTGAAATCAGGAGAGAATGCGAGAGTTACGGTTTAACAAAAAAGGGGGTTAAATAGAACATCAAGCTTCTCATTAGTCACCTGATGATCTTGTCAATACTAGTAAATATACTCCAAGGTAATTACTGATGGTAAGGGGATACTTCTAATATGGAATACAAAAATATCAATATCCCTCGAAAATGGGGAAGCACCTTCTCTTGGTGGAGGGCGCAAAGCGAGGCACAGGGTGGGTGTCAGCCTCTGGGCTGTGTAAACAGAGCAGCTGGCGTAGCTGAGCCAAGACTCCTGCTAACTTACTGCCACCACTGCCTTGTTCTGTGGTGGTTTATTTTACCCCTAAGGGTCTGACTTCTTTAATTATCTTTTTTGTTACATAGGAATGATACATAAAGAATTCCGTTTCTCATCTCTGGCTAAATAAGAGGGTAGCAGCTTCATTAGACAATTGAGTGCTCTTCCAATCAACCAGCAATACATTGTCCCCTGAGAGCTTTCTTTAACCACAGAATACAAGCAGCTGCTCTAATTGTGCTGTGCTTCAGGCCCACTGCAAGGGCAACCAGGGCTGCTGCTTTTCCTGATAGCATCTTCTGAGCAGAGCAGGAGACAGTTCTGCATATGGTTCCCCTATTACAGTGTGAATTTCCAATGGGGCCCTCTGCTTACCTAACTCTTCCAATTAATGAAGATGCTCTCAGAATATGAAAATTTAATTTCTTTGCTTAAGTCAAGGAATAAACCCCAGAAGGCTGATGATTTGAAGCATTCAGATGTAACATTTTAAAAGAAAAGAAAATGAAATCAAGCTGGAGTGCTTGGGATACCCAGGGGTGTGTGAGCAGAGGTAGGAAGGTCAGGGCTGAGCACCTGATTCCTCTTTGTGGCTACTGTACAGTGTGTACCTGCTGTTTATAACGGGTTAACAAATCATCAATAGATGCATTAAGCATATTAAAAACATGAGTAACCTGTGATCCAGATGGCTATAAACATACCAGTTGATGGTGTAGTGATGGTCTTTAGCACAGTTATAAATAGAGCTGATTAAAATATGGACGAGTGTTTCTGCAAAGTATTTCAATGAACCAAAGTTGTTTTCAGTTCAAAGGGTTTAAAATATGCTGTCTTATATTTGAAAAAATGTTTGACAAAAATATCCCATTTCACTTCTGTTTTCATTTGTTAAAAATACAATCAAAATAAGTATTGACAATTTGTATTGATCAAAAACCTTGTAAAATGGACTGACAGTTTTCAAGGAGGGAGCTGTGTTCCTCTCTGAGGCACCGATCCTGCAGAGTTTCTACAGAAATGATTTGGGGCATCTTTATCATTGTTAGATTTTAACCTGTTTCTCCACTTTTCACAAGAAATTCAAAGCAAGTGAGATCTGCATCTACATATATTGTTCCTATTGCTCTGACTTCTAAAATACCAATTTTAAGTCTGTAACATCAGCTGTTGCTATTTCATAGCTTCAAAGCCATAAAGGCATATGATTTTGTCAAGCTGAATCTATTGAAGTGGACAGCAAGCACCGTCCCCACGTCTGGTAGCAGAGGAAATAGAACCTGGCCGACGTGTACACTGACAGCAGTGTTAAGCCAAAATTAATCTCTGAAATCATGGAAGAGTTCCCAGGCAGATGTGTTGATTTGTCACTGTTTCTTTCAAGGAGGAGGTGGTTCCTGTTAAGGTTTTGCAGGAGAGCTTGAGCTGCAGCACATGCCACTTGTTTATGGATCGGAGTGAAAGTAACGGTATGTCTGCAGCAGCGCTGGGGCTGGGGAAGGATGCTCAGGTCCTTCACATGGGCTTCCTGCTTTCACATCTGCAAAAGCTGGAAAAAGCTGTAGCTGTCATAAAATGTAGCTTAGGCTTACATTATTGCAGCAGGACCCGTATCACACAGAGAAAACAGTGGGAGGCGGGAAATACTCTTTCTCATGAAAACTGCTGAGAGATTACCCTTTTCCACACAAGGCCAAACAGATGGCAGAAGGGCCCTAACTCAAAGATAAAGGAAGACCTGGAAATATCATCATCTTCCAGCTCCCAAGTGAACACAGTAGTAGTATTTGTCAGCAAGAAAGTTGTGCTAGATCTCACAGAGGCAGCTGTGTGGAGGCATGGCCCTCTGAGGCTCGGCAAGCAACAGATGTCCTTCTCAATGGCTGGCATGGCTGAGGGAGCAGTGGGGACCACCCTTCTAGCAGCACTTGCTACCAGCCTGAGGCAAATGGCCTCTTTAATTAAAACTGTATTATACACAGCGGTTCTGCAGGTCTTTGACTGACCTCTGCCACATGTGAATCCTAGTCACACAGAAACCTGCTTCAAATCAGAAACAATTTCAGTTCTTCATAAAACACAACCTTCAATGAGCTGTGTTGCTTAGCTGGCTCTTTGCCTTGTGTTACTGGACCTCTAAGACCCAGGGAACATCTGTATGACTTGGCACCAAGTAAAGCAAGTTGAAAAGGAGCAAGTGGTTCCTGAAAGCCAAGGAGCTCACACATCATTGCAGGGAAGGCCAGAAGTACTTACCTGGAGAGGTCAGCTCTTGCAGCAGCTGAGAAGGGCACCAGTATGTGGCTCTCCCTATCCTGTTGCAAGGCAGAAGTTAAGGCCGCACTGAAGCTGCTAAGGACAGAGGTCACAACAGCCCCATGCAACACTACAGGCTTGGGGAAGAGTGGCTGGAAAGCTGCTCAGCAGAGAAGGACCTGGGAGTATTGGTCAACAGTGGAATGAATATGAGCCAGCAGTGTGCCCAGGTGGCCAAGAAGGCCAACGGCATCCTGGCTTGTGTCCAAAACAGTGTGGCCAGTAGGACTAGGACAGTGGTCGTCCCCTTGTACTCAGCACTGGTGAGGCCGCACCTCAAATCCTGTGTCCAGGTTTGGCCCCTCACTGCAGGACAGACCCTGAGGTGCTGGAGCGTGTCCAGGGAAGGGCAATGAGGCTGGTGAAGGGTCTGGAGCACAAGTCCCATGAGGAGCAGCTGAGGGAACTGGGGCTGTTTAGCCTGGAGAAAAGGAGACTCGGGGGAGACCTTATCACTCTCTACAGCTCCCTGCAAGGAGGTTGCAGCGAGGTGGGTGTTGGTGTCTTCTCCCACATAACAAGTGAGAGGTCAAGAGGAAACGGCCCCAAGTTGCACCAGGGGAGATTCAGATTGGATATTAGCAAAAATATTCTTCACTGAAAGTGTGGTCAAACACTGGAAGAGGTTTCCCAGGGAAGTGGTTGAGTCACAATCCCTGGAGGTATTTAAAAGATGTGTAGATGTGGCCTTTAGGGACATGGTTTAGTGGTGGACTTGGCACTGTTAGGTTAATGATTGGACTGGTTGATCTTAAAGTTCTTTTCCAACCTAAATGTTTCTATGATCCCTGATGCCTGACAATCCTTGTCAAAGCAAAACTAGGTCTCCCACTTTGATCCACCTATGAAGCATTGCTCTGGGGTTTTTGAAACATTATAAATTATTCTGGCTTTCCAATATAAGTAACAGTGTTTCCAGTATCTATACCTACAAGGGGTTTGCTCCTGTACCATTCAAATTCAAAGTCCGATCAACATGACTGCATAAAAATCAAGCTCGGAAGCCCCCTTCCCAAGAGCCTACCAAAGGAAGAAGGGCCAGGGCAAACTCCCATGACCCCATGGGTGTTGGTGCTTGCATCCTTCCACAGAAGAGTATAGGAAACCTTCAGTAAGGATCCAATTAGATGCTTTGCAGCTGTGACATATGAAGGCACAGACCTCAAGCGAGATCTTTTATTGCAGATATAAGCGCTGGTTACATACAATCGCTTATCCACCCAAGTTCTGCCCTGGAACATACCTACCTGCAGCAAAGCACCTTTGCAACTAGCTCACACTCCACCAAGCTGTTTACTCCCTCCATACTCATCTGAGGAGGTCTCTTCTTCCCCAGTACTTAAGCTGTGGGAGGCTTTGAGCACCCCCTCATTGCAGACAGGTGTGCACAGAATTAATTTGCAGGTGAGTTCAGAGAGCCAGATTTAGTGCTAATTGCTTCCTCACTACATTGTAAGGCATAATCACTGCAGTCTGGCACCTAGACAATGAACAAAGCCTTTTCTCAGAAAGGGCCCTTACAGCAACCATTGCCAAGACTTGGGCCAAGTAATCTGCTCACAAATGAGGAATTATCAGGCTTAATAAGCAGGGGCTGACATAGCTAGCATTCCCCCTCTAAGAGACCCAGGAAAACTGACCCTTCTCGGCCACCACAAGATGCAGCTCCAGTAATTAGGAACCTGCTTCTGCTCAGAATTTGTCTGGGCAATCAGGAGACTTTATAGAGCTTTTCACTCTCCAAAATTTTTATAATATCACAGGTTTAGTTCTGCTGAGAAAAGCAAACCTGGTCAGTCTTTGGTGGGTCTAAATTGATATTCAGAGGGAATAAAGTGTTGAGTCTGCTGTTAGACATGCAGAATTCAAACTGATTTTCCATCTTTATTTTTGGCGATGGGTAATTGACAGGTATGTGGGTTTTTTTAAAGACTTCCTCTGGACAGCAGTTATTCCCCATTGTAGCTGATATCCTCATTATTACCTTTACTCCTTGCCTGAGTACACTTTAATGATAACTTTGCCTCTGGAAAATACATCCCAAACTCAGGGAAGGAAGCCAGGTCTAGGACTCAAATCAAAACTTGGTGAAAAGGTAGGAGTCTTTCTATTGATCTGCGTACATTGGGTTCATGCTTTTAATAATCAGTTTGTTCAGAAGTACAAATAACAGATTTGCTCCTTACATTTCCAGTTTCTCACTATGTGAATCTACGTCAAGCCAAACAGCTGCAATGTTCTCCTCAGTACAGAAAGTCACGTGCTCACTGCAGCTCTAAATACAAAGTGTGTGTAGTAGTCATTTATCTTCTCTGCCTGGGGGAAACCCTTCCATTTTTGCTCCCCTGGGGTTACACATGGCAGCGATCGCCTCTTACATGGCACAAAACACATACAAGGATGTCACAGTGTTTGTGGTTACCTAGCTGCCTCCATAACACAAAAAGCTGCTGACAGCTAGAAGACATTGCTTCAGTAAAAAAACCTAAGAAAGAAAAGCATGGTTGGGCTTTTCTTCCCCCCCCCCCCCCCTTTTTTTTTTTTTTGTAATTCCCAGCAAAGTAGAAAGGATGGTTTGTCCTGAAACATGCCCACAAGCAGTTAAGTAGCAGAGGCTGAGTCTGAACTCAGGTGAGTACAAATGGAGAGGAGATCTCTGCAAGGTCAGTGGTAGAAGCCCAAACCCTTCCCTCCACACAGAGCAAACCAGAGGGCAGAGAGCTCTCTCGGGACCCTCCAGCTTTTCTTTGGGCTCATCCTGCTATGCAGAGGAATCTGTCTGGACCATTTTGTCTGCAGAGCATGTGGATGAAGTGGGCTCAGCAAAGGCTCTGTTGCATTTGAAGGTGCCTTGTGCTGCCGTTCCTTGTTTAGAGGGAGGTAACTGGGGCTCCCCAAGGACAGGCACTGCAGCCCCTTGTCTCCTGGGAAGAAAAAGCATTGGTCAGGAAAGAAACCTGAGCTCCTGCGGGGTGAGGAAAAGCCCAGAAACAGTAACTTAAGATTCTGTGGCTGTTCCTCAAGCTGCTCTGTGCTGATGCTCCCAGGCAATTTAATACGCGAAAGGTTACCTCCTCCTGTTCTCTGCTTTGTACAGAAGGAAAAGGTTTGTTTTGCCTGTAAAGAGAAAATTCATTAACTGGCATTAACATGCAATTTGGAGTTCGAAAACTGCCTTATCAACAGAACATCTGAGGTAAGAGCCATCTGCACTGCAAAGGATGCCTGCAGCTCTGATTGAGCTGTGTGGACGTTAGCCTGACCCAAACCAGGGTGAATGGGTGGAGGGAAGGGAGCAAGGTGCCAGCTGAGACAAATGAAGCCACAGTGGCAGTCTTTTTCCTTGCCTCATCTAGGCTGAGTCAGATTGCTTAATACAGGCCGAGACCCCTCTCTACTTACTGCTGGACCACATCCTACTACTGACTTGCTGCTGGAGTATGTCTAAGACCTCCAGACATCCTCCCTATCCTCTCCACAATGTCTTTTATATGAGGGAATAAATAGATCTTGAAGAATACTGAGACATCTCTGTACTGTCATTACTAAAATGCAAACCACCTATTTCAGGTATCCCTAGAAAGTTCCTGGGACACTAAGTGAAAAATAAAAAACTTCTAGTGAGAACAGGATACACCTGGATCTCTTTGTACTACACTATAGGTAATTATATGCTATAGGCAATTAGGCTGCAGGACTCACTGGCTAGCAGCCAGGTTTAAAGGAGCCACGTGGGAGCCAGATGATTGGGATTGTTTCACTTGGAAAAGAGATGAGGAGGGGAGAAATGTAAATATCCATGGAAGCCTTACTGGACTAGGGAAGAGAGAAGGACTTTTGGTTTTGCTAGCTTTTAACGTCAGGATAAGAGGCAATTTAAAAACAAGAGATGAAATACTTTTGTACTGTTTAAGGCTAGCTGTGTTGCTTAATGCCACAAATCCTCAGGCTGAGAAGGTACCAAGTTTGAGGAGAGACTGTTCAGAGAGACAAACCAGCTGCTTCTAATTAGCTCTAAAACATTGTGGAGCACTGTTAAACATCAAGGTTGATGCCTGGTTTTTGGGAGGTTTGGAAGATGGGATTTAGGCTGGCACAAAGGCAGGGAGAGGCCCTGTCCGCAGCCCCTGTCTATGCCTCTGGGGGAGGCCCCAGGGTCTCAGGCTGGATCCTAGTTCCCTGCTCCAACACAGAATGGCAATTGCCGTGTCCAGTGATGTGTTATTGCCACTGTTTGGAGAATAATATTCTTGGGGGACATCAGTGCCCTGGAAGTCCTTAAGTCCGGCTTTTGTGGCTGGTATTTTTGGGGACAGAGGGCTGTAGATAGCAGATGCTCAGATTCTCACCCCTTTCCTCCATCCTTCCACAACAGTGGTAGGGAAGCAGGCTGTATTCAGTCTTCTTTTCACCTCTTCAAGTGCATTATTTCCAATGTGAGCTAAGAACATCAAGGAAAGCATCTAGTATAGAAAGTGCTTATATATATTTACAAGCCTAAACCTTGCCATTAGAAAAAAAATGTCTTTTTAATTGTAGTTGTTTTTAATTGGGGTTTTTGTCACTTCACCTCCATGAACTGGGAAGGTTAGCACAAGTGCATCTAACATTTCAAAAAAGACCCCTACCACGCTCACAGCATTTGATCAGTATATGAACTCTGGCC
The DNA here is from genome assembly GCF_023634155.1 of Falco peregrinus. Taxonomy (NCBI): domain Eukaryota; kingdom Metazoa; phylum Chordata; class Aves; order Falconiformes; family Falconidae; genus Falco; species Falco peregrinus. The sequence goes on from NC_073721.1 coordinate 88,654,456, forward strand.
ATATGGGCATCCTAGGAGAGCCATGTACCCCTGTGCCTCATTTAGTATTCATTGAGCAACTGGCCTGGACGGTCTGGGACACTTCAGGAATGAAGGAGCGGGTGTTTAAAGACAGAATATGAGGAATAAGATACAAAATACACTAGACAGTAATTTAATGTACGGAACCTGAGGTGATGCTGACTGAGGGTCGCTGTCTTAGCTATGAGCTGCAGGTAGTCTGGTGAGCTTACAGAACTCCAGAAGAGGAGTGCTAGTCCAAAGACCTGAGTCACTCTTGTTATATCTTTTTTTTCTTTTTTTTTTTTTTTTAACTCATGAACCCTGTTAGTGCCTGCAGGACAATAATAGGACTATCTGTCTCTAAGTTTGAAGGTAAACAAACAATATCAATGATGTTCTCATGAATTTGTTTTAGACCATACTAGGACTCAGAGAATTGTTTTGTCTTATTAAATATGTACATTAGCATGACACAGACTTTGTTGTCAAAAGTCAAATAAAGCCATATCCAAGGGAGAAATCAGTAATTTCCTGAGGAGGCTGCTTGAGGTCACTATGCCTGGGAAGAGCCTCCACCTCTACATCTTTTATTGCTGATTCAGTGGTGCTCATGGGAATCAGCGAGGGTTTTCTGTAAGTGCGAGGTAAACTGACCAATGTATTGCAGGGTATGACATTTTCCAGATTGGTGTTTGAATAACGTTTAGAAAAATTACACTGAGATCTAAGGTATTTGTAAGTGTGCCCAGATGGTATTCTGTGATTGCTACAGAGAATTCTCTTCTCCCAACAGAGAACATACTCCATCTGCCCCAGTAAGAGCTGTGCATGTCAGGCAAGGATGAACGTGGATAGGCAGAGCAGTAGCTCCTGTCAGAATTGGGCACAATGTTGAGCTTTTTTATGGGGTGTAAATACATCTTTGAACAAGAAAACCAATCAATTTCAGGTTGGTGCAAGCACAGTCTAGACTAAGAAAATCAAAGCAACTCATCATCATTTTGCATCTGACCTGAAAAAGAAGAGAGAGGACTGCCTTTTAACAGCATAGATGGATATTCATAACTGCAATTGGAGCTTTGAAGCTCATTTCTATTTACAGGCAGAGAAGCGAGGCTTGTATGAGGGAACAGAGAGGCGAGTGCAGTTGACTAACACGTGGGAAAGAAGAAAGGGTGTGATGTGGGAGTTTTAATAGACTTTGCTGCTAATTTGGCTGTGAGCTTACATTCAGGTTTTTCAGTCAAAGAGTTATCAATTGATTTAATATGCAAGAAGGTAATTGTTGCCTATTTTTTGCTTATTGGTATTTTTGATTAGGGTCTGGGTAATAGCTGTGCCTTGGCTTCAGGTCTTTTTAATACCTTCATGAAAATGACACCTTTCCTCTTTCTGCGTCTCAGTCCCCAGATCTGTAAAATCACAGCAGTCTGAAATGCAGTCAGTGTTTCCAACCACAGGAGAGGAGTCAATTGTCAGCCCAGTTTCAGTCAAGAAATTAGAGGACACAGCTCTCAGAGTAGTTCAGAGCCATAACCTTAGATCCTTTTGTTTAATTTCCTGAAGTCTGAAATAAAATTTAAAAAATTACTTTTATGCGTTGATTCAGAATAGCACTTGAGCCACATGATTGCTTGAACAAATGAGCTTATGCATAGGAAGATGTTCATATATCAATGTGGCTTTCAGGCTGGCCTTCTTGTTTGCTCAGCTCAGAGCACAGTTAATGCAACAGTGCTGGGTGTCTGCTTCCATACATCCAGACATTGCCATCTTCTCAAATCACTTTTCAGGCTAGGAAGGCATGTGTCATTGTCCATTGCACATATTATGTTAGTGACCGCAAGCAGGTAAAGGTATATGGCTCTCCACATTCTCACCACACTTCACACACTAGAAATTGGGAAGTTATAAGGAAATTTCTCTCTACAGCCATAAATGGCTTTTTTATAGGACTGGAACTGGTCAGAAATGTCCATCTTTGTTACTTTGCCACCCACTAAAGACCTACTCCCCCATATACTAAAATGTAAAGTATTTCAGAGGCTCACAAACCTGGTCTTCCCTTGAAGTCTAGGTCTGGCATTGGCTTCCTCTGAGTGGCAGCATACCTTCCACTTTTTTATTTGATCACTTTTGCTTTTTGACATAAATCTTTCCCTGAGGTGCTTTACTTTGACAGTTCCTAATAAAGCTGTGCCTAATGAGACAAATTACAATAGCAGAATTACTGATTGCTGGATTAACAGTTTCATGTCCATTTTCCTGGGGCAAGAAATAGAAAAATTCATCATCCATCATATGCTACTATAGTTGGAGAATGTATGCCATACCTGTAAAAGAGTCAGTTTCTCCTTTGCAATGAATTTAATGGATGCAAGACACAGCCTGAGAAAGAGAGAAAAAAAAAATATAGTTAAGGGTACTACACATCCTGTTACATTTCTCAAAAATCAGTCCCAGGGAAGAAAAGGGCTTCATGTAAGGAACTGGATTAGAACTGAGATAATTTATTGCCCTAATAAGATCAACATTTGTATGTAAGGATAAGTAAATATTGACTAGCTAAACATAGCCTGATAAGCAGATCAATCTGTTTACCTCTTAGGAATATGTAGGAATTAATAAGCTTAGTAATGTTCAGTATTTCAGACTAAAATAGTCTGGTGAATCCTGAAGGAGTAAAAGGCCATTGTATATCACCCCTTTCTCTCTTTCCCCAATAAATAATTCAAGAACACACACACACAAAACCCCCAACTCAACAATCAAAGAGGAAGGATATATATTGTTCCTGGAGGATGGAAGGTCCCTGTGCAACAAGAACTGTCATGAGTGTTCATTTCATAGTCTTATAAACATGTAACCATCAATCAATGTCATCCACAGAGCACTCTTCAGAGGATCAATTTATTTCCAGCTTTTCTCTGCTATTAAATAGAAAATGCAACAGAGAAGGGGAGCTTTGATTTTGCATAAGTGGGCTTTTACAATCCAAACGTGCCTTTTGAAGCATGTATTTGAATCAGATAGACATAATAGGACAATTACATTTGGGAGCACATTTCCATGTGTGTATGGAAAGACAAGGTGTAAAACTATAGTGCAGTCGGTACTGCCTGGTTTCATAGAAAAGTTTTCATCACAGAACAAATATGTTCTCTCTAGCTCCTTGGGTGCAGTGCAGGACTCCCCAGTGAGTGGAGTAAGGTAGGGTGGGGAAGAAGGACAATGCATTTTTCTGAATTTGGTTTTCTAGTATAAGTCCCTGGCATTTGTGACCTCTGAAACTGCTTGCGGGATAGCATGGAATAGCAGAGGTGCTATTCCTAAAGAAGCATTGGAGTCACTTTCAAAAGAGAATCCATTTGGCTGTCTTGACAGACACTCCATCCAAAGAATAGACAGCCATTTTGCCAAGAGCATGGAAATGCTTGTGACTAAGGGCATGGTACAATTTGTTCCTTTCTCTCCCTTGTCAATGGAAACTAGTGGCCAGGAGATCTTGGTTACTTCAGCTTCAGAGTGCTTAGCTGTGAGCACGTAGCGTGATGTTCTAGGTTGTTACTAACCACAGAACAAAGGATAACAACCTATTAAAATTTTCTTGCAGAGTCACGAAAGCTGAGCAACAGACCCACCAGCCTTTGCTGTTTATCTGAAATGATATCCTACTACTTAAAAATCTCTCATAAAATAGCTGGGACTTATAATTTCTGTCAGCAAACCCATATCATGGTGACCAGTTCTCTGGCTCTTGACCAGTCTTACAAGCACTTCTATCCTCTGTGGAGGTGTTTAACAGGCATCTAAAAACTTCTGTGGTCAGTGAAAGATAAGGGCAACCCCAGAGGAAAAATCCATCTCCAGGTGGCTACGCTGGCTGGGATGCTTGAGGTTACTTCTCACTGTTGACTACTGGTAGGTACAGAGAGGGCACAGTGCTTGTGGATTGCTGATGTTGGCTGAGGCACTGGAAAAGTGATACCCTGGAAACATAGCTCACAAGCCTCCTGCACCTGCTGGGTGTGGGACGGTGGAGCAACAGAAGACTGACACCTTGTTGCTGGAACCCTTTGTGCGGGACCCGGGCGGGTCGGGAGCATCCTGGCCGCTCCTCCAGCGCCCGGCGAGTGGTGGAGGCTGATGGGAAGGCTGTGTGCGAGGAGAGGGGGGAGAGAGGAGGAGGTGGCTTCCTCCTGACGCCATTTCCGAGGGGCTGAGATATATAAACGAGCCGGTTGCTGCAGTGCCCCGTCTGAGATCTTCAGCCAGGGCACTGGCGCAGACACGCACGCACGGTGCTGGTCTCCCCCCGGGACCTCACCTGAAGCCCTCACACCAGGGACAGACTCACCCTCTGCCCCCTTCTCCCTCCCTCCATCCCGCCAGCAGCATGAGCCGCCCAGGACTGCTGGCCGTCCTGCTCCTGGCCGTGCCGGGTAAGTGGTGCCGGGCCGGGGTCCGTGGCCCCTCCGCCCGGGACCCTCCGCCCACGGGCGGCGCTGCCCCCAGCTCCGGTCCCGCCGCGGCCCCTTCAGCACCGCGGACAGAGACCGCCCCGACCCCGCCAGCACCGCGGGCAGCGGCCGCCGCAAGGTCACCGCCCGCGGGCTGCGCCGGGCCCGACCCGGGCCACCGGGCACTGCCAGCCTGGAGACCCTTCCCGTCCCCGTCCCCTTCCCCGTCCCCTTCCCCTTTTCCTTCCCTTTTCCTTCCCTTTTCCTTCCCTTTTCCTTGGGGAAGGCATAATGCCCTCCTCCAGCTGCTGCATGCAGGAACCACTTCTACCAGAGAGAGATACCCCTCTTCTCCACTCCCATTTTTAGCGGGATAGGATTTCTCTGCTTGTCTCCCAGAGGAGGTGAATTAAAACCTTTCTTTCCCCCCCCCCCCCCTTCCCTTCCCCTTACAGCCATCTCCCTTCCCGTGACAAACGACATGAATAAAGGAGACACTAAGGTAAGGATGGGCCTGCAGTGGAGGGGGTGAGTGAAGGTGAAGGATGTGATGTTTAGCAGCCACCTAGCTGGTTAGGTTTTGGCTGCTCCTGCTAAAATAACCTGTAGGAAGTGCCAGGGATTTGCATGAGACGCCTCACAGCAGGATACATCCCCACTCCCTTCCTACCAGGATTTACCCTTTGTGAACCCACTTCTGGGCACCTGTGCAGGAGGAAAGTCCCTCAGGATTACCAGAGGGATCAAACAAGCTTGTCTAGAGAATGCTGAGGCTGGCAATGGAGGTTGGGTATAACTCTCCCTAGTCCTCCTACTTTCAGCTTTTCAAAGCTCCCAATGGGAGGTGACTCAGGGGAGAGTGGGGGGAGATGTGATTCAGGAATGGGTATTGCTGGAACTGTGTGTGGTTGGGGGGGGGGGGGGGGGCGGGGGGAGTGTATACATCTGTATATCTATGTGTGTGGTGTGTTACTTAAACTTACATGTTCCTGAAAAATAAGCAACAGGCTACTCTCAGATTGCTAATCCATCCTCAGCTACTGCTCAGCCTGTCTGGGTGGCTACAAGCAGCGCAGGACTTGGCTGACCTCTCCAGCCTTCTTTGATAGGCTTGTGTGCATACCTCTGTGTCATGCCTCTCTGTGTGCACTCCCAATGGGCTTTTGGCACCTAAATGTGCTTGGATAGGTGTGTTGGCCTGTGTTGACCTGTGACAGATACACACACCCCTCCCTCCTGGATATTATGGTACCTATAGTCTTTTAGATGAGCTGGTCTCTTAGCTGCCCAAATTAAGACTTCTACAGAAATTAATGGCCAGAAAGGAAACTCCAGCCCTTTCCCCCCTAGTCCTTTATCTGCTTTGTTTCCTAAAATCTTCTAGCCACATAATGTTTTTCCCCAGTCAGCAGTAGGGGAGGGCACGTTAATGTCAGTCTCGGCCACAGGCTGTGTTGTGCAGTGTCTCTGCTCATTACCTGCCGGGGAAGTGCCCTGCACAACGCCTTCCTGCCTCCTGTTGTGGCTGGGCCTGGGGAGCTGTAGCTTTGTTAAGACTTTTAGCCTGCTTAGCCCCTGCTTGGGCTGAGCCATGAGCTGTGAGCCACTGAATGCTGCTTCAGGCTGTGTGCTGCTAATTGAGAAAGGGGACTCAGGACAGGCACTTGCCCCTTGAACTGGCCATGCCAGAGTGGGATGCTTACTGGGCGTCTGGTGGGACAATTTATTAATTCCACATTTTACCTTGTGGGAGCTTTTCCCCAATATGTTCTGTGTGTAAAACCTGGCACTTTTGTGGTAGCTGGTGCAACTCCATGGAAATGCTTCCAACAAGGAAGGATTCTTTCCCAAGCCTGTCCCCTCCCTGGGTGCTACTGACACTTGCTCTAGCTAAGAGCAAAATCAGTCCACACCTGTCATTTGAATTTGCTGCAATTGGACAGAGCCATTAGAGCTTTTCTGCCTTCACCATCCTCTCCCTGAGACACAGCATTTCAATGAAGGATGTCCTGGTCTCACGGGACAGATCAGGGCAGGGACAGCATCATGGGTACAGTGGTGAGCACTGCAGCTCTTCCTACACACCATGCTTTATGCCACCAGAATCTGTGGGTGGTTCAGGGCTGTGTCCTGTAGTCAGAACCTGCAGGCCTTTCCTGGGCAGCTCATCAGACTTTTCTTACACCAAGAGCTTTCCACAGGGAGCTGAACATGGCCAAAACATTTACAGTATTGCTGGTGTTTGCCCACTCTTTTTCTCAAAGGACACTATTTCCCACTTGCACCCATACATTTCAGAAGGGTCTGAGCATAGCTGAGCTCAAACGTGATAATGTCTAACTCTCGTGGTTTAACCCTGTCAGTGACTAAGCAACATGCAGCCACTCTTTCACTTTCCCCACAGTGGGATGGCGGAAAGGATCAGAAGAGTGAAAGTGAGGAAATTCATGGGTTGAGGTAAAGACAGTTTAACAGGTAAAGCAAAAGCCGTGCACACAAGCAAAGCAAAACAAAGAATTAATTTACCACTTCACATGGGCAGGCAGGTGTTCAGCCATCTCCAGGGAAGCAGGGCTCCGTCATGTGTAACAGTTACTTGGGAAGACGAACGCCATAATGTCAAATGTGCCCCCCCCCCACACACACACACTTTCCCCTCCCCAGCTTATATATACTCAGCACGACATCATATGGTATAGAATATCCCTTTGGCTAAAGTCCTGGCTCTGTCCCCTCCCAGTTTCCCGTGCCCCTCCAACCCTCTGGCTGGCAGGGCCTGAGAGACTGAAAAGTCCTTGACTTAGTATAAACATTACCTAGCAAGAGCTAAAACCATCAGTGTGCTATCAACATTGTTCTCACACCAAATCCAAAACACAGCACTGCACCAGCTACTAAGAAGAAAATTAACTCTATCCCAGCTGAAACCAGGACACTACCCTTGTGAGGACGTGATCCTTTAGAGATTTCTGTGTAAGTACAGCATGAGCAGCTCTTAAGGGTTTAGTTACATGCTCACAGTTAGAGGATAGCTATGGCAAAATTCCAGTCTGAGTTTCTGCACTGGATTAATTACATTCATTTGGAAAGGATCGCCTCCATTTCCTGATGTACGCTGTTATTTCATGACCTTGTGAAGCTTCACTCTGCAAGACTTGCTCTTACAAAAAGTGGAGTGTTGTGGAATGACTGCACCCTTCATTTCTTTATGTTGCAAAGTTCCTACACAGATCTGACTGGTTTTTGTCGTGACCAATGTGTTTTCTTTGTGTTCAAAGGCTTTAAATCAGATTAGAAGTCTTCAAAAAGCTTGTATAGAGTATTTCATTGGACAAGATTCTTCTCATTCTGAGAGAGTCCTTGTGAAGCTGCATCAAATACTGCTGCAATAAGTGGCTCCAGAGTTTGGGAAATGTGGGAGGAAAGTATCAGAATCTGGGGTTTGTTCTATTTAATAGTAGAATGAACTGACTCAAAGTCATCTAAAATCAATATTAATTGATTGCTTGTGGTACAGGAGAATGTACCAGGGAAATTTCCCTGCTCTCTTTTTGTTAGATCTTTCCTGTAATTTTAAATCCAGCACTCAGTTTAATCCTCAGAATGTGTAAGTAGTTATAAAAGTTCAGCATTTTATGGCTGTGATCTGCAAAAGCAGAATTCTCTACTCACACATAGCAAAAATTTGCCCATTCCACCTGTTCAAGATATATATATATGCAGTTGCTTGAATGAGCAACATTATAGATGACTGGGAACTACTAACGTGTTTAATTTCTGCTGCAGCGCACTGCTCTCCTGAGAACAGCACCTTGTGAGGGAGGTCAGGGCTCTCAGGGCTGCCTGTGAAAATTGTCAGCAGAAAGAGGTTCCGTGAGTCAATTTTTTGCGCCCCCCCCCCCAAGGCTTACCTGTATTCTTTTTTTCAATTTAGCCTCTCTTTTTCCACAGGCACTTGTGAGCCCTGCATACCTTCTAGGCTGCTTTATAATCATCCTTTTGAACTAAACAGCTTGATTCCTGCACTTCTAACCGGCACCAGACTGTAGGGAATGCTGCTTTCTCTCCTATGTGACCATTTGGGTATACCATGACCACATAGCAGGACTCCTGGGTATGTGCCTCAGTGCGGTGAGGGTGCCTTCACCCCTCCCTGAGGTGCCAACTTGCCTTCTTGCCTTGGCTTTCATTCTCCCACCACACATACAGCACTGGGTGATCCTTGTTGGATCAGTGGTGCTGCAGTTGCATGAGTGAGGAGCTGGGCCTGCAATCTCAGTACAGGTGACAAACTAGATGAATAATGTTTCTCATTTCACACCAAAGAAAAGGGCTGCTGGAAAGGGCAGGCCCAGAGCTCACTCTGCCTGGGAAGCTGTCCCAGGCAGTTGCAAATGCTTCCAAGGAAAGTGTGGGAACTTCCTTGCTTTCAGATGACCTGCCTCCATGTACAGCTCTTCCAGTCTATAATCACTTGAACACTCAAGTGCAAGGTCAAACACTTATCCAGAGTGTCTTGTCCTTCTCTAGGGCTTGAAAGCAGTATTTCTCATCTGTGTTTGAGAGTACAATTTGCCTTACCTCCCCCTCCATGCCTGGCTGCAGTCTAACTATGGGCTCAAATAGATTGCAAAATTTCAAGGTCGCCTACTGAAGAGCTATGACTACTTTTTTCTCTCTACAGCCTCCCACTGAGCCCTTTTATGAGATGCAGGCTGAGATATATTGACTTAAAAGAGGATGATTTGAAGCTTTCTATGTATATAACCAGATCCCCTATAACCGCCTGATGTACCCAATCTCTGGGATGGGCTGGAGTCGTGAGATCTGCAGCTGAAGCGTGTGTCATGTTGAAGAAGCTCTTTCCACTGCCATGTGTCATTTGCTCACTTCTCAGTTTCAGGAGGCACCTTCTGTTCCTACATTAGGTAAAACAAGAACCGAACATTCAGTTCTGACTCAACCAGAGAAGCAAGAAGATCTGTGCCATCGTCTGCTGTATTTTAACGTTGGTAACAAATAGATTTAGGGAAAAAAAGACAAAAGATCAGTGTTTTAATTCATTTTTTTATCTCTTTCTAGGTGATGAAGTGCATTGTAGAGGTCATTTCTGATACTTTATCAAAGCCAAACCCCCTGCCAATCAGCGAGGAGTGCCTAGAAACACTCAGAGGAGGTACAGGCTTAGATTTAATGCTAGGTATCAGCAAGAGCAACTGTGGCAAGCAGGGGCTGGTCCTGCACTGACACATGCTTTAGTGCCTGACATAGTGTCCCTGACACACTCTCCTTCCCCACGGTCACCCCACCGGGCTTCACAAAGTCCCAGAAGCAGGGACAGAGCCGCTGCTCAGCCCAGGCCCATCCATCATGCTGGCACTGTGGCCAGGGGAGTGCTGAGTGACATGAAGCTGCCTGGTTTTCAAGGAACCTCCTTGTCATCTAATCTCACAGTTAAGAGATGCGGCAGCAAATCAGGCCAAGGGAGAGAAAAGAGTAAAGGAAGAGGGAGGTGGCATTTGGGGTTCTTTTCCATTTCCTGAGGGCAGGGGGAGGTTGTCTTTGACCACCTTCTGTATTGTCTCCCCTACTGCAGATGAACGAATCATTTCTATCCTTCGCCACCAAAATTTATTGAAGGAACTTCAGGAAATTGCTGCTGAAGGTACAGTGTCACTGTAGTTATTTGGGAAGAGGGGGTTTCATCTGTTGTAGCCCCTTGCACAGTTTCGTTGTTTGGCTTTTTTTGTGTTTTACATTAATCTGACATCAAATAAATGTGCCTTACGAAATATAGTTCCAGGACTTCCAGTAGACACTGGGTGAGTGAAGGCAGGACTTTTGCTTGTAATAAAATGTGATGATTTAAATGACTGTCAGTGTAACTTGGTGGTGATGCAGAGTATAGGCATTTTGTGGGTGAAGAACCCTAAAAGAAAATACTGTAATTTAATTCAACAAGTAACCACCAGGTCCCAAACTGGAATGAAATCTTCACTGTGCTGGAGTCTAGCACTAAACCTTGGTGTGGCTGACGGGAAGTCTTACTGAGCATCGAGTGAACCTTGTACCTAAAAGACCACAGTGAAAATATCTTTGAGTTAATGGGGATTTTTCTGTTGGTTTCCTTAGCTCAGATGCAAGTTTCTTTGGTTTGGAGAGGTGCAGGCTGCTTACCGCAGGATGATGTAGGAGCAGCAGCAGCACAGAGCTGTGCAAAGGGTGTGCAAGAGGGAAAAGGGCTATTTTCAGGTGCCTAGGTGCCCAGAGCTACAGTTCCAGGCAAGGCTACTTCAAAACCAGTGTAGGTCCCTCTGCCTTGGTGGTCTGGTTGAGGCTGCAATAGGGCTCTCCCCAGGCTGCAGGGAAAGCAGCTCCTGGTCTGCCCTCCTCCTTCTCCCTGGGGTAACCCAGCTGGCAGCCCTCCTTTGCCAGGGTGTCCCTATGCCCTGTTCCTATGTGGCATGGCTGCCAGGGACGGCTGGAAGACAGTGCCACCAGTCTGCTTTCGGCACAGGGAAGCCACAGAGGCAACAGAGAGAAGAGAGAGGAAAAAATCAGGAAGTCAAGTGTGGGAGAGCGCCTCATGAAGCTCCCAAAGCCATAGTTCAGTCACTATAAATGCCAGCTGTAGGGCTGGAGCGTGGCCAGCTGGAGGGGCCTCAGATGGGCTCTGTGGATGCTCAGATGATCCAGAAGAAAGAAACCTGGGCCTCTTCAGTGTGCTGGGATGCTGCTGCCCACAACACCAGGATTGTGAGGGAGAGTGCTCAGTTGTCAGACAGGCTGTGCCGTACAGCATGGGGTCCACATGAAGGTACTCATTTCACAGAGGTGCATCTTGCTCCGTGGTTTCCTTGGCTTGGGCCCATCACACCATTTTGTCCCAGGGTAACAACATGAGCTCTAATCTGCAGATGATAGTGACTGGTGTTGAGAGAGTTGTGTAGCCCAAGGGAAAAGCAAAGATGTTTATCTTGATCTCCTCTGTGCTGGCTGCAGCTGGTCCTGCTCAGGCTGGAAAGCCCACACCATTCAGCTCTGCCCAGTGTAGGGCTAGAGAGAACTGGGCTGGCAGTGTTGGCTATTGCCTTTGCATTAAGGTGTAGAAGCAGGGCATGAGCTGGGTTAGACAGGGTTTGCTTGGCTTGCAGATCCCACTGGGATGGGGCTGCCGGGGGAGTGCTGGTTGCCAGGACAGCTGTGCTCTGAACTTCAGCTTGTGCTGCCTTCAGACACCTTTCTCCAGGGTGTTAGTTTTGTTGAGCTGGCTCCATAATCCCAGAGGCTAAGGTGTGGGGCCTTGGAGCCCTGGACCATCCCCAGAGTGCAAATAAATGCTGCTTCTTCCTCCCAGTGCCCTGGGGAGAGGGGCCTCCACAACCAGGCCAGAGGACACAGGGTCTCTCAGTGCTCACTTCAGCAGAGGTACGTGGGCAGCATCTGGCAGGAGGCAATTTTTATCCTTCAGTACTCCAATGCTTAAGTCTTTTGTTAGCCTCAGTGTGCAGTTCAGCATCTCTTATTCCCTAGCTCTCCATCAATATTAGCTTTCCTAGCAACCCTGCTTCTCTGTTTGTTTAGAGACCTTTTGCTTTCCTGCAGGTGATATTTTTGATGATGGCTTTGTTACTGCTGTTGATTCACGATTCTCCAGTCTCACTTCTCTCAGCGGCCCTTTGGCAGATTTGTCCACTGTAGAAAATACACATATAATTATAAAGGGCACAAAACTATTCTCCTACCTCTATGTTCTGAAAGACAGAAGGGGCTGCTTTTTTCCTACTTTTTGTTACTTCACACAGGTGCCAATGAGAGAACTCAGCAGCAGAAGAAAAATGGTGGCTTTGAAGATGAACTTTCCGAAGTCCTTGAAAGTCAGAATGACAAGAACAAGCAGAGAGGTCAGTGTCAGCCTCCCCTCCCCAGAAATCCAGGTCAGGCTGTAAACAAGGATGTTCTTTCTAATAGCCTTGATATGTCCATCTGCTTCTCATTTAGGCATCTTCTTTGATACTGCCGCTTACATACACAAGCAACACTGTGTTTGCTTTATTCTTATTTACCAGCTTAAACAACAGGTAATTTCTGAGCCATAGTAACTGGTGATGGTCAAGTTACCAAACTGATACTGATCTTTTCCACCCTGCTGCCGACATCATTGCTCACTCCTAATGCTTAAAATGAGTCACAGCCACGGAAATCCTGTACTCAGTGATACAGGCAAGAGCAATCGGGGTCTGTTCTTGCTGCCTGTGCTTCTGAGCATCCAAGATATTAGGTTGTGGGTCTCTGAAGGGAAAACTGAACTTGGAATGCACACAGTGCACACACCCCTGCATCTTGGAAAGACCATATTCAGCTGGCATTTCCCCTTGTCACTCTGGTTCTGTGGCCTGGCTAGAGACAGGCAGTGTAGCAAAAAAGAGGATTTGGCCCCTTCTCTCTTTCACATCAGGAAGAGACAATGCCAATGTGGGGTGAGATGACTTCTTGTTCAGCAGCAGCACCCCTGCAGAGGGTATTGAGCAGGCTCTGGGATGTGTGGCTGAGCTATGGCAGTGCAGTGATGCTGCAACAACAGCCCAAAGCTACCCAAAGTGATGAGGAGTGATATGCCCAGAGGCTGCTGCTGCAGCCAGCGCGGCCAAAAACCAATGGGGAGGACGGGTGGCACTGGGTCTCCCTCCTGCCACGGCAGACCTGAACCTCTTCCTCCAGCAGTGTGGAGACTGTATGAGGATGAAGTGTGCCATGTTGGGCTGTCCAGGCCGGCAGGCAGCCCAGTGACACTAGTGCAGTGCCACTGGTGGTCACCAGCCCTGCATGACTGGCTTTCTGCATGCCCTCACCCTAGCACACTCCTCAGCCCTGTTTGGCACTGTGCTCACCTTTCCATACCCATCTAGTTTTCCCACTGCTCTTTAGCACCCCATCTTTTATTTTGCAAAGTGATTTCTATGGCTCATTATGTTAAAATGGCCAGTCTCTGACATAAGCAAGAGCAAATACCCAGTCCACATTAAGCTCCTGCTGAGTAGCTGCTTTGCAGAAGCAGAGCCTGCCCTCCCTCCCTCCAGCTTGCCTGGAAACAGTGCTGGCTGACTTTTCAGTTTGGTGGGAGAAAAAAGGCTGCGATGTTAGTGCAGCACTTAGAGCAGGGAGAGCTGTGCAAGTGCTGTATTACACTCCGAAATCATTTCGTTTTACATGCAGTCTGGTTTCATGTGGGGCAAGTTTGTTGCTGGCATCTCAAGAGACGGTGATGAGGACAGTGCCACAGCAAAGCACTTCAGCATATGTTTAACTTCAGCCTTGCGAGTCTCTCCAGGAGAGCAGGCACCAGTGAGAGCATCAGCTTGCTTGAACGCAAGCATGTGTTGAAGTGATTTGTGAAAGGATCCATGGGCTGGTTAAGCAGATTGCTGAATGGGGCTGAAGCTCCCTAAGAAACACATGGGCTTCACTGGTTGTGAAATGAGCTCTCAGGAGAGGTGTTGCTTCTTGCTCCTCCCTCTGCAGATGCGGCAGAGGAGCACCCTGAAGAGGAGCAGCCCACAGGGTCCCTGGTTGAGCTGGCAGCACAGAAAACCCAGAGAAATGAAGATTCCAGAGAGGAGGGAAAGAACAGCCTGGAGGAGAGGGAGCCCAGACCACGGGATGCCGAACCTGGCAAGAAGGAGGATCAAGAGGAAGCAGAAAGCAATGAGATTGGGGACACAGAGGATGCACAGCGAGACAAAGCTTTGGACAACCACATCAGCAAAGACTTCAATGAGGATGAGCAGCAGCAGCAAGGGGATGAAGAAGAGCAACCCAGAGGCCCCAGGGACAGCTCAGAATTTGAGGATGAGGGAGAGCAGCCATTCAGGCAGGGCAGGGAGCACAGCAAGGAGGCAGCAGGGGAGCGTGTGGAGCGGGAGGATGATGGAGGAGATGATGCTGCAGAGGAGGACCCTACTGAAGCAGAGAGGTCACTTGATTTGGCTGGGGAGGACGAGGAGGCTGAGGAGATGCAGGGAGATGACAGTACGTATCCCAGACGACTGCACTGATACCTACTGGGGCTTAGCTGAGAGCACTGAGACAGATGAATAAGAGGCTTTAAAGCCTAAAAGTTCAGGCAGATGCTTACTGGGTTTACAGCCCACTGACAGCCACCCAGATCCCCCCTGCAAGCTCCCACCATGTGGGCCCACACACAGTGGGTAACACAGGCCCGGTTGCTGTTCGCTGCCTGCTGCTCCATTTTCATTGTACCTGGGGCCAACTAATTTCTTTTTCTTGAACTTCCAATGTGGTTTTTGACTGCTGCCTTCGAGTACTGTTACCGACATGGTGACATGGGAATGGGTATTTCCAGAATCCTGGGAAAATGGGCCTAAGTCAGGAAAGCCACCTTGCATTGTCCCTGAAGGCTCGGTACAAAGGTGAAGCATAACCGGTTAACACTTGTGCTCACTGTTGTGTTTAATGCTCTTTCAGATAATGACAGTGCTCTGGGATTTGGCAAAGATGGGCAGAGCTCTGAGGAGATGGAGGAGGAAGAGCAGCCCCGGGCACTGAGAGGAGGAAGGCATCGCCTGGAGGATGAGGGGATGCAGGGGGAGGAGGACACCTTCCAGCCCAGGGATGCCAAAAGCGAGGAGATGGAGGAGGAGTCCTCCAGGGAGTGGGAAGACTCCAAGAGGTGGAACAAAATGGATGAGCTGGCCAAGCAGCTGACATCAAAGAAGCGCATGGAGGAAAACGATAGTGGGGAAGACCCGGACAGGTCCATGAAAATGGCATTTAGGTCCCACAAGTATGACTTCAATAGTCCAGAGGAAGATGTGAGAAGGTCATGGAAGCATCACTCGAAGGAGGACAGCAGTGAGGGAGGCTTCCCGCTTGCTCCCATGCCTGAAGAAAAGAAGGATGAGGAAGGCAGTGCTAATAGGAGAACAGAGGTTGGTGTACATAGGCTTAAGAATAAATCCCACCCAGTTATTAATGGGAATCCAAAGCTATCCTTGGAGATGTGGATGGTACCTTGGCATTATGTAGCCAGCACTGGTTCTCTGTGACATTAAGGAGATGCTTGGTGAACTTTTAGTCATTCAGCTCTAGGTATTATTGAGATTTGCACCTGGCCGTGCCTTTGGGTTTTATCTTTGTTTTAGTGACTAGTGCAAAAACATGCCCTGCTCCAGAGAGTCTTAAAAATGCAATAGGAATTTTGTGCTGGTCTGTGTGGTGACCAGAGCTGTATCTGGAGCCTGGGGATGGGTCTTGAGTCCCAAAGGCCCTTCAAGTCAAAGGCAATGTTTTCCCTGGCTCAGGGCTGGAGTGGGTAGTGTCAGGCCTACAGAGGTAAACCAGGGGCACAGCCATGGTGAGAGCTGGGGCACTGGAGAGGGTTAGGGAAGGGAGGGCACAGAGCCAGAACAACAGCCATTCTGTCCCCTGACCTCACTTTCAAGCCATGTGGCCTTGTGGCTTGCACAAGCACGGGCACAGACAGCAGCTGAAAGTGCTGTCCCCTGCACTCACTGGGGCTCAGCCTGTGGGGCTGGGCAGGAGCGAGCCAGGGCGCACGGGTACTGTGTGAGGCAGTGCTTGGGGTCTGACCTCTCTGCTCTTTGGGTGCTGTGGAGGATCTCAGCACAGCACTATTTTCTTGCTTTCTGGGGTGTCCAGTTGCAGGCAAAGCTCTCCTCCAAACAAGGTGAGCCTCAGCTGCTGCTTCCTGACCTGCTTCAAACAAAGCACGCTGGAACAGCCGCTTGGGCTCAGTCTGGCTCCCCTGGGTGCTGGCACCCTGCTGTAGCTAGAACCTTCCCAGGGGCTGAGCCAAGGGCCCTGTGGAGGGCCAGGGTGCCTTTTTCTCTGTTCAGGAAAATAGCTCGGGGATGAGAAAGATGACTTTTACGGTATTTTTTTCACACCAGCCACAAGCAGTACAGGCCAGTGGCTCAGTGCTGGCCTGTGCCTGGTGGCTGCTGCAGACAGCAGCAAGGCTCTGCTCCCTCCACACAGGAGAGGGGCCGTCACCTCAGCTCTGTTGACAGGAAGAGGCACTTTTAGCACCAACAGCCCCAAGTTTGCTCCTGCAGAGCCTGCTGCTGGCTGGGTGGGTGCGTGATCTGCAGTGAGACTCAGGTGATGTCTATGAGGGACAGGCAGGGATGGGGCTGGCAGCAAGACGGGGCCAGTTACATATGACCAGGCTTGAGGCAAAGCCACACAGTTGTGATTTTTGAGTACCTGCACTAAATAAAATGGCTTCAGGTAATGGCATAGATAGATATACAGGAGCCACTACAGAAAGGCCGCCAAGCAATGGGCAGCTTGAGCCTTTGAACTGATGGCTTCCCCAGTCCCTATTTTCCTAAATGGAAAAGCATTTTCTTGTACTGGAGGCACATGCAGACACCCAGCACAGCGTGGGGAGATGGGACGCCACCATCTCCTCCACAAGCAGGGCACTGCACTTGCCACGTATGGCAGGTACCTGTGCTGGTCCCAGTTTGATACCGCTGCTTCAACAACGGTGCCCAGTGTCGTTTGGCAGTGTCCGCTCCGGCCCCAGCTCCCCAGCAGCCATCTCCCTCCAGTCCCACACTCCAGAGTGAGAGACCCACTGGGGCTGTCCTGCCCAGCAGCAGGGCTGGGGAAGGACGGTAGCTGCCTGCCTTGTCCCCATATCCAGCTGCAGCAATTTAACATTAGGACAGGACTAATTAGTGTTGCACACAGATACCTGTCCAGAGGGGCAAACGCAGGAGCAGACTGAAGGGATGAGCCAAGTCTTAATTGTGCTTGTGCTACCATGGGCAGCCAGCCTTGGGCAAGGTTTTCCATAGCTCTAGGGGGTGAGGGTTGCCGTCCTGCAGCTGCTGACGGGTGCCATGGGCTTTCATTGCAGGACCAGGAGCTGGAGAGCCTGGCTGCCATCGAGGCTGAGCTGGAGCGCGTCGCCCACAAGCTGCACGAGCTGAGGCGAGGCTGAGGGCCCCAGCCCTCCCTCACACAGGTGAAAGTCGCCACCCGCCACCCTCCTCCCTCCTCACCGCATTTTCATTTCCTGATTTAAAAGCAATTAAGCCGGAGCAGAAGCATTGTGCCTAGGAAACCGGCCTCGCTAGTGCCCAGGCCTGCCTCCCTCGCCATAGTGTTGTGTCCATCGCTGCTTCTTCACCTCACACTCCCCTGTCCACAGGGATGCCCACCTGCCCGGCCGGGCGCCAGTGGCTGCGAAGTGCAACCTACACGTGTATTTTCTGTCTGGGTGGGGTTTTTTCCCTCTTTTTTTTTTAAAGACAAGACAGCTTTCTAGAAAGTTCTCCTTCCACCGGTAGTTTCACTGGGTAAAAAACTGCAATAACTTGTTATCTTTTGATTAAAAGCTGAGAACTCTGACTGTAATATATTCTATATAAAAAAAAAATTTATCTAAGGAAAAATAAAACTGCAGTGGGTTCCTTCCTTTGTTTTGGCAGCTTTAGTCTCGGTCCTCAGCACGCTGCAGGGCTTGCATGGTCCTGGCGGAGGGGAGGGGAAATGGAGGCCTCCCCTCGCCTCAGACTTACGGTGATGGCGTTTCCCTCCTTAGGCTCCAGCGCTGTTGCCTGTCAAGGCCCGTATCGAGGGCACCTCCCTGAGGCCCCCGGTGCTGGGGGCTCTCCCTGCCTCCGGTGCCCAGCCGTGCCATACAGCCCGGCCCTGGCACTGGGTGTCAGACATGGGGCACGTCCGTAGTTCATCTATGAACATGGGGCTGACCAGAGAGAAAACAGCTTAGAAGTGTAAACACTGGGGCAATACTTGATAAAGTCAAGCTATTTGGACGATGCACGAGCGGGTTAAAAAATAAAAGTAACAAATGGGCTAGTCATGAGAAAACTAGCGGTCTGTGTTCCCCCAGAGGTGAATGCTGGTCCTGAGGGGATGCCCCTCCTGCGCGTTAGCTTGTAGGAACTGTGGTGGCCTGCTGGCACAGCGCTAACCAGCAGAACCCTCCCCAGCCTTTGGGCTTCAGGCCACTCACCAGCTGCAGGAATGGTGGTGTCTGGGCTGGGGAAGCTTGCCCCAAAAGGCTCTGAACACCGATCATCAGACCTCAGACTTTCTATGTATCTGCAGGAGAGGAAAAGAGCATCCCCCTGCCAGGGCTCTATCCCACCCCCACTTCGAAGCTCAGCTGTCTCCCACCACCTGCAGCCCACGGAACAGCTGAGATACTCGGGGAATGGCTACCAGGCTTTGAACTCAACATACTCCTTTATTCTGCTAAAAACATCAGCGCTGTGGGCCCGCAGAGTGAATTGCACTGGAGGTGGGTGGGCGCAGGAGGTGCTGGGTGTCCAGAGCTGTCCATCACCACCAGGTGAGCTTCCCCGGGAGGGCTGGGGTTGCTGCTGGGTGGGCAGTGCCCCTTGCCCCCAGCCCTGGGTTGCCAAACAGCAGGAGGAGGTGGTGGTGAGGCTGAGGCACGGCCCGAAAGCTGCCCTGGCACAGGGCACAAGGCAGGACAAGGCACAGGGCGAGAGCCTGACTGGGGAAAGCACAGCGGAGCAGGGTGCGAGTCTCCCAACCCCATGCTGAGGAGATCATGCTCTCATCAACCTCAGGGAAACACACGCAGGAACAAAAGTGAAACCAAAGCTGTTCCACAGAATCAGTACTAAAATGTCAGTTAATCCAAGTGCAAAAGTAAAATTTTTACATACTAATCTTCATTTAAATTTTGAGTATTCAGTTTCTCCTTTTTTTCCTCGTGGCAGTCTCTGCCACTAGCATCACCCATACAACCCCTTGCAAACTCACGTCTACATGTCACAATAAATTCAGACAAACCCTCAATTACCCATACCATCCCCACCAAAAAAAAAACCAAACCAAAAAAAAAACCCCAAACCAAAAAGAGAACCCCAAACCCAAGAAACCAAACAAAGCACCATAGAAACGCAGCCACCTCCAAAACAATTAGACAAGTTTTTCCACAAAAGATGGTGGCAACAGACAGAACTTGTCTATTGCTGCTGCAAAATCAACAAGAGGAAAAATAACGTTACTTGATGGAGCTATTATAAATACTGTTTTAATTGGATATTCAAGTAAGCACAAACATTTGGGACCCAAGGACTTTCTTGGCCTACAGCATCTCTCAGCTCGCCACTGCAGGGCTTGGCCTTGGGGCTGACACCAAGCGCCGATCCCCAGGCAGTGCTTACATGAGTGCCCTTGCTAAGAGTGCTTGTTGCTTAGCAAAATGTAATGCTACTGGGTGTGATACATCCATCTTTCCTGCACCAGACAAAAGGATCCTGATCAAAAATCCTGCTAGGTTTTGAGAAATCAAGAATTCCCTATCCAGGATGATGAAGGAAGAATATGCCCAGAAGCCAACACTAGAAATAAATGCTTATGTCCAGCAGCAGACTAAATCCCAGTGATGTTTAGCTGTGTTACACAGTAAAATAAAAATAGCCGACTTCCCACTACTGTTAGAAATTACATCAAATCTTCCTGATACAAGGAGGTCCAAAGTAACTGCTAACAGCTGCACTGGGGAAGGATGTGAAAACCAGATTCTCACAAAAACAGGCTTCCCCCAACAACAAGCTGCTCGCCTCGCTGCCCTACCCACTCACAAAGAGAAAGCAAAGCAGAACTTGTTATAAGGCATTTATTTTCATTACGTGTTGGAAAGGGACAATTCTGTCATCAAACCAATTACAGAGATAATGCCACAATACCTACTGCATATTGCTTTACTGTTGAAACCAAACATTGTCCAAAACAGGTGCTTGGAAAATGAAAAGAAAATTAATATATCACCATCGAAATCAACGCCGTTAGATGAAAGCACCATCTTCATTGTCAGATCTGATCAGTCATGCAATTGAAGACGCCAAATAGCAAGTATTTTTGGTTTTTACAGTAAGCCATGATCTTTTAAGGGTTTATATAATTCTATACAAATTTAAATACAAAATGGGAATCATGTTCCAGAAATCATAGTGAACCGGGCTGAAGCAAATCACAAGACACTTGTTAACACTGTACAGCTGGATTTGAACACAGATATCAATGGACTTGCGAAACCTAGCACACACACAAAATGGTCCCCAAGATTCAGCCATGCTTCGGTGGGGAGCAATGCTGGAAAGTGAAAGAGAATATCCAATATTATTCACACCCGGAGGGCCAGTTTTCTCAAAATTGTTGGGATCCCACGGAATTGTTGTTACTCCATTTTAAGAACGACTGCATTTTAGTATATGGTTCTCACAAGGGTATACATGAACTATATCAAATACCGAATCAGAAATAAATAATAAAACATACATCTAATACATCTTTTATTTTTAATATTCTTTTTTACAGCACTAACTTTACAAGAGGATAAACAACTGATTTTTAGGGGCTGCTAACATCTGAAACAAAGTCACTATTTTATACTCAACATATACTCAACCTTTTAAAAACTTTATATATGTATATATGACTTTTCACACAAAAAATGTTAAAATAATTTATATCTAAAACCTACTGTGTAAGGAACGAAGAAGGAAATAAAATGTGGCTTTCCTTAAAAAGGATGGAAGAGGAAGACCTGATTTTAATGAACTCCACTGTTTCAGCTATTTCCGTAGTTTTAAGAGATTTCCAGGCCATCAACAAAAACTTCCCAGGACATCAGGAGCTCTCTGCAAACTCATGGCATGCTGGGCAAGGTCACCTGCTAATGGGCTCATGCGGCCCACAGGCATCTGCCAACATCAGCCTCAGTGGATTCAGGGTAAGAAAGGTGGAGAAAGAGAAGACATCTCTCCAGGTTGCTATTCAAGAGTGAAATTCTAGACCACTGGTATCACAATGTCCACTGGCCAGATTTTACTCCCAAACCCTTACCTATCCTCGCCCTACTTCTGCACCACAGATACAGGATGTTTTCTTAGAGTGGATTTTTTAATTCCACAGGAAAAACTGCCCCAGCAGCAGACCCCAATAGCCACCTGCACGCACACAGCGAGAATGATTCCCTTTGCTTGCTATAGGTGCTGCTATGCTTGTGTTACTGCGGAATCCAACATCTCAATTTATACCTGGATCCTCTCAAACTTCAACCATCTTTAATAATTTTTGTGGCCATGTAAACATGACTGAATCCATGGAGGATCTGAAACCCACCTGGTCAAAAGCTCAAGTGTTGATGGCCTGGATCTACAGAGTGAACAGGGAAAGGAAAGGTAGTGAAGATATGGAAAGTACTTTTCTAGAGGTTACATTCCTCTGAAATAGATATTAAAGCACTATTACAAATAAAATCAGCAATGTGATCTGCAATGGTGTGTCCATTTATCTATGAAAGCAAGAGGAGATTATATTAAAGGAAATATTTTAATCTACAAAAAGCATTTTCACATACTCCTAATTACAAAACACAGAGTTGAAACACCATAAAGTAATTGTATACTGAATACAGAAATCAATATATCTCTTACTAAAAAGGAGAGAGGAAAAGAATATTAGCAGGGTAATGCAAGTGAACTCCTGCAAGTGTGCACATGGGGAGACTGCTACAAACTCAAAATAGACTCTATTCACTAAAAAACCAAAACCCAAGATTTTCTGCACAGCTGTGGAAGGCAAGGCTGCAAGCTAGCATGAAAAAACCTGACTCACCTGTCACTGCTGCCACGCAAAGACTTTGGGAAACCAGTGTTAGTCTAAGAACTGAGAAGCCTGGATATTTTTTTTTTTTTAAGGATGGAAACAACAGAAGCATTTTTCCTTTGTCTCACTCTCTTTTGCCAGCCAATTCAAACACCTCTGGGCCCATGTATTCTGTTGCCTTTGGGCTGTATCTTGCCTCTGTTATCCACCTGGCTGTTCCCTGGCTGGATACAGCCCACAGTTAATCTGGAGAACTTGAGGCTTTAACTTGAGCAATCCTTGTTACGTTGTGAAGCCTCAGGGTCGGGTTCTTGATTTGTACTCATCTATAATGAAAACAAATTAAACTGGCAGTTTTCCATCTGAGCAACCTGCTGTGGACTTCCTCTGCACAAACATTCCCACACTGAGGATGGAGATCTTCAAACAGCTTTATCACTCCAAAAGTCTGAGTAGTATTAATAAAAATTGTGCATCTATCTACTGACCAGCCTGGTCAGTCGGCTCCTACAGCACAAAGGTTGAATAGCCAGACATGTGGTTAACCAAAGGCAAAACAGCATCGGCCCTGCGGTAGTTCTGCATTACAGAAACCACCAGCATCAGCACCAATGCTCCTGGCTAGCTGCATTTTTGCAGATGGTTTTCATGCAACGGTCAGGATGTCCTGGTATGGTCATTACAAACCCAGGCATAACGTGGCAAAGTCAGCTAGAGGGGGAAGAGGATGGCGATGACTTTACATCACAGGCACTAATACCACCGCTCAAGTTCTCTTCAACAGGGAAAAAACCTTCACCTGCTGAACCTGATTACATAATTACAGTGGAAACCAGAGTCCCATCTCCTCTATTGCGCTGACACAAAACCTGGAGAAATTCCAGTCAAGCTGTTCTTGTGGATTTCTAACAGTGAAGCAGAACAGAAATAGATC
The DNA here is from genome assembly GCF_023634155.1 of Falco peregrinus. NCBI lineage: Eukaryota > Metazoa > Chordata > Aves > Falconiformes > Falconidae > Falco > Falco peregrinus. The sequence continues at coordinate 88,677,517 of NC_073721.1, forward strand.
CCTAAGAAGCTAACTGGTGACCATGTAATTTTAATAGAATTGCTCTCATCAACAGCAATAACAGCTATGCCTCTGAAAACACAGCAGAACATTTCCTAACCCACAATAACAAATTCAAATAATTCAAAAAGACATTATGGAAAATCCCCCTTAGATTGTCTGCAATTTTAAAAGCAAAGGCATTCCAGTATGGTCTAATATTACTAGACTCCCCTACTTTTACAAAAAACGACAAGACTACAGAATATCAACTAACTTACTGTGAAGCTTATCTTAAATCAAAACTATCCTGAACTTACCAAATGAGGCAGCAATTCAGAAAAGCACTTTAGCACAGGCTTAATAACATACGCATGCTCAAATGTTTTGCAATAACGTAACTGTATGTCTGCATACTTGGTAACTTACAGATTTGGCTTTTAAAAGCTGGTCTCCCAATTTGCCCCCGTGATTTAGCAACATTCTATTACACGAGCCATAACAATAATTTCTGCAAGGAAATAATAGTAGTACAGCAATTGCATGGTAATTTATGTGAAAACTCTATTGTAATGCCACATCACAACAGGCACCTGCATATCTGCACCTGGTAAATTAAAGTGATACCGATACATTTGATAAATAAAAAATAAATTACAGACTATGGGAAAAATGTCACTGCTCACACCAATGACCTAAACTTGTTTTTCTAGTTACTGCCAAGGTCTGGAGTAATATTTAAATATAGTATTTCTGCAAGCCTTCAGAGAATTACAAAATAAACTTCTAACAATCATTTGTAAACAAGTTTAAAATGCACAATTATATTTCAGTAGTTTATTTCGGAGAAATAAAGCAGTGCAAAATAGGCCAACCAAAATTCAGAAGGCAGCCAGGAAAATAAAGTTCTTATTTGATGTTCTAACTAGGAAACAGCATACAGACATTTCCATTGGATCCAACACTCAGATTCATGTAAACATACTTAGTTTGAAAGGTCTTGAGTTACTAACCCAGTTTTAACATCATTGCTTCTTCCCCACCACCCAATAAAAAAAACCCCAAACCAAAACCCCAAAACCCACCCCCCAAAACCCAAGCCATTGTAATAAAGGGAGCAAAAGGCAAGTCTACAAACAGTCCACCAGCTGGTTACAAGAAAGTACCATACAAAAATATGCACTGGCAAGTTCCTTCCTGAGGGTATCTTTTGTTACACATGTAACATAAAAACACTTTTTATTTTAAACAAACAAAAACAAACCCCAAACTGCAGATGTCAATTTGATTTCAGTCATGGCTTTACGAAAGGTTTGGTCTATCGTGAATGCTTTTATAAACCCTTACCTATGTACATCTGACTTATACCACGACCACCCGAGACCTGCGAGCTGCAGACAACATGGGATCCAGCAGCCTCAAAGCATACAAGCGTCGTGAAGCGTGCTCAGCTCAGAACTGATCTGCAGTAGTCAAGGAAGTTGGCTGCATTTATATGCACCCTGGAATTTGACAGATACCACACTCATATGGTCCTTCCAGTCCCTATAGCAATATCTTAAAGTTAGTAACCCCTCTAGAGGTGAAATAATCTTCTCTTGTGTAAATCATCCTTGAAAATCTGATCCCAGCTACTTAATTTTCTTAAGTAAAAAACATGGTTTACACAAAAGAACTGCTACACAACACTCCTCAAAACCTTCTGCCCTCCAGGACTGGTACCATCAGGTAGGGTGGTGACACCTTTTACCTGGTTTAATCCTGTCTCCATGGTCTACCTGGGCTTTAAGCTCTAGATCCCTTCCTTTTGGGTAGATATCTAACACATGACACCAGCCAAACATTAAATGCTGCAGTGATGGATGCTTTTTGAAAACCTGCTATGGAAAGACAGAAATTCCCGCATCTGCAATCTAGGAGCCTAACTATGGCAATTTTCTTTACCACCCCCCCCTCTAAAACATATTTTAGGGCTTATACGGGGAAGGGAAGGCCACTCTGTCTACTGAAATAGTGTCTCCATTGTTAGCACTGACAGACTTGGATATTTCCAGTTTAGTGTTCAGAATTGGCAAAAGTCACAGGAATTCTTAACAGCAGAAGATGCTGCCACGCTAGAAGATGCAACAGAGGGTGAACACTGTAGATTTACTGTGCATCTCAAGAGATACAAAATAGCTTAAAAACAGTATAAAGCACTATTGTAAATTACCACACAGCCTCATCCAGCAGCTTGCAACAAAATGTGGTCTCTAAGCTGAAGCTGCTGTGTACTTCTACCTCATATAAAGGTACACAATTCTGTTTATATTTAATTTGCAAAATAAAAAAAAAAAAAAAGCACAGCAGTATGGATCTATGGAAGGCAGCAACTCCTTAGGATCCACAGATCAGGTGCACTGCTCCAAGGAAAATGCACAGCTCTGCCGGCTTTTTTGTAGAGCTGTCCTACAGACCTCACAAGTGCAATGGAGGGACAATTACATTCTCTGCTAAGAGATGAGCTGCTTCCATTAACTTATAGGATTTCACCACTAGCAGACGACTGAAAGGATGATATTTAATCTACTAAATCACTCAGTCTAACTATTGGCACCCTGTCTGGGTCAAATGTGTTGCTGTTGGCGAGCGTGGTTAGAAGCTGCTTTTGATAGAAGCAATGAGGCCTGGGGGAAGAACTGCAAAGCTGGAAGTGGGGTGATCACCTTGGTTTTGCACCCTGAACAGCTAGTCTGCTCTCTCCTACTCAAAGTGCCACAGCTCTGCAGCAAGCTACCTGTCAACATCTTGACTGCTCAATGTTTCAAGAGATTTGGTTTAGTGATACTGAAGTTGTCTTAGCTTTCTTTTGCAATGGCCTATATGGAAAAAGGAAACGGAATATTTTAGGCAGAAATCTTTAGCACTGATACATTCAGACACTGCATTTCAACATTATCATCTTCTTGATACCATGAGGTCAGATTTTAAAATGCTGGTCACCAGTGATTACAAAGAACAATAGAAATGAAAGAGCAACCCTCCCACAACGAAAGGACTAGTGTTAAAACCCACGTGTGTGTAAACTCACTATAGATTTGCAACTGGAACCTGATGAAATGGATCTGAATCACTTTCTCACCCTCGCCCTTTAAGTCCATTTCATCAGCAAATCAGGTTAAATCAAATGGAAGGTTTTTTTTTTATTTTGATTTTTTTTGTGTTGTGTTTTGTGTTGATTTTTTTCCCCCATTTTTCACAATTGTATTGTTACAGCCTGATCTGGTTCTGGGACCAATATTTGTATCCCTGTGGCTTTCTCAGTCCATGGCATTGGCAAGTTATTGAGAAGAAGCTTTTGTTGCCAACGTAGCGACGCAGTGCTGCTGGAAGCTGGGGGACACTGCTGAGTTGCAGCCTAGTCTCTGGTGTTGCAGTTTTACTGAGCTGTTGGTCTCGCTTTCCACAATCCAGGAGGAGTCTTTTCCCATGACGCTGAGGCAGCCTGTGCTAGCACAGCATATCCGCTCATCCATGATCCCACCGGTCTGCTCTGCCAGGAGCTTGCTGTGGTTTAGCTGGGTCACCTCAGGTGCCTGGCCCTGCAGGACAGCAGCTATGTGGTTCAGGAGATCCGTGAAAAATTCGGAAACACCCTCATAACCTGAAAAAAGGGAAAATGAAGGAGAAAAAGAAAAGGCAATTAAGTAATTTTCATAATTTCTTTGAAAGCTTTTTTCTACCAGTTTATTTCTTGGGCTGTCCTTGGCCTCCAAGTAATACTAAAAAGGCTTCTTTTCCATGACACCGTTTTGAGTGACTGCAAAAGCAGATTAGCATAAAGAGGAGCAAAGACCCTTGCTACAAAAATACTTTTGCTCAATAAGAAAAACTGTCACCTTTCAGATCTTCTGTTTCTTTTTCCTCCCAAATATGTATGTGTATACATAATTTTAAATATGTCCTACCACTTGTTGCCAAGTCCAAGTTTTCCCTAAGTTACAAACTCTGGTATAACACTGACCTTTCACAACCTCTTTCCAGGTTTACTATGGAAAGTATCTCTAGTGCAGAGTTTCCTTAAGGGTCTGGACCCTCTCTAAAATTTGCCCAGCAATACCCTCAGTTAGGGAAACCTCAGAAGACAGCGGGGCTGGCTTTATGCCCTACAGAAAAGGCAGCTTCCCACTGTGTAAGAAGCAGTGTGATGCTCATCTAATCTAACCTAACTTGGTACTTAAAACACGTTTTCCGCTATGAGCAATGTCTGGAAAAACACTAGAGGGATAGTAAACATGTATCAGTGGTACAGTATTTGGTAGAAACATCAACCTTTTATTTCAGTACTGAAACTACCTTTCACCATGTATTGTTAAGCGATTCCAGACAATTTACAATGCAGAGTTTAACAACAAATTTACTAGTTAAAACAGTTACTCAAATACCAGGGGACATGACATTTTTGGTGACACAGAAGTGTGGCAGTGGGTGTGCAAAGCTTCTGGCTCTATTTTAAACACCAGTACACGCACAGTTTTATCATCACATTCCTTTTAAAACTGAACCACACATGCAATATTGGTACATCATCTCGAAATGGATCTTAACTGCTACTGCATTACCTAAAATTATCAATCTGATTTAGTATTTAGAGGTGACATATGACATACAGTGTATTTAATGGGATAGGCTGATTGTTTTAAAATGTCTATGAAAGTATTCTGAAGGTGATCTGATATTAATACAGGAAATTGAAGCGATAAATAAGTTTAGCAGTCCCATGTGAATAGCACACATTCACACAGCAGCACATGAGCAGAATCAGAGACCACAAAGTGAATGCACGTTTAAAAACACTCTAGTGATTGGTCACAGGGCAGTAGAGTCCCTCAGATCCATATATAATTCAATTTTAATCTCCATTCTCCTGTAAAGACCAACTTCCTTAGGCAGTAAAATCTCAACTTCCTGAAAAACATCAGGTAAGAGGATAATTTCACCTTAAGATAAATGTGGTGAATTTATGGTGTATTTACAACACATATATTAACTAATTGACACTTATTGAGGCTGCTACATTGCTTTGGATGTTATTGTACTTGGTCACAATTCTCCTAGATACTTAAGAGGTCATACAAAACACCAGCAATGTGAGACAACAGCTCCCAGTTTTCCTTTCTCAAAGGCCCTTAAACAGATTCACCAAAGAAATCTGCTATTTAAAAATGTCAAGTTTCCCAGTGCCCCACACGATAATCCAACGGTCAGCAGGGAGCAACTAGGACTTTTATGGCTAGTTATGGGAGCCAGAACAAGATCTCCAGCACTTTGACAGAGGTGCTTGTTACACTTTCTTGCTTATGTAAAAGCCATGGGATTAGCCTTCAAATCTACTCAGAGTGTTTCAAACACCCCAGGAATAAGCCATCTCCATAGAAACAGCTTTAATATTCAGAGAGGAGATCCATAGTACCCTAGAGTGTTTCATGTCTGCTCACTGAAAACAAACCAGCCTTGTTTGAGGGCACCTGGCAAACTCACAAAGAAGTTGCTTTAAGTATTTAATGGCAATTAGATGGCCAGTTATTCAGTCCTGCAATCATCAGATGTTACAGTGTAAGGAAGCTGTACGTATCAGGCAGGCTTCCTCTGTGTAAGCCCTCTGCACACTGGGTGGAAAGGCCCAAGCAGTTCTGCCTGGTCACTCAGAAGAAACTTCACACACTTGTAAACAAGAAATACAAGGAAGGGAGGTAGAGAACATCTGAAAACAAGTACCTGCCCCCCTGACCTTCGTGGAGTCAAGAAATTCCTATGAGCATTTTTAAGCTAGCATTAGAGATGCTACCTGCCCAATTTTTTGGAGACTCTCCCTGATCTGGCACACATTCTGCTTTTCTGTATCTTCCCCTGGGCAGAGAGGAATGGACAGCCCATGTCCTGCATTTGTGGCAGTGTATTTACACACACAAAGTGCACATTCAGATCTGATGCTTCCAGCTACCAGCTATACGCACACAGAACCAGCAGCTCACCTATACTGGCGGTGGGCTGCAGAACATGTGCACAAGCTGCTTCTCAGGCTGGGTGAGCTCACCCGTGGCAGCAGGACACCAGGCTATGCAGAGCCCTTTCTCTCAGTTACCTGAGCTCAGACAAACATAAACCCCACATGCTATATGACTGTGCCAACAGTTAACTACCTCAGCTGGTAACCACTGCTAAATAAGAGTCCCAGTCATTTCCCATAGAACAGGAGGCACAATAGGCCTTTCAGACATTTACCTTGAAAATCTTTTTGAAGAGTTGCTGGTGCTACTGAAGCATGTGTCATCTGTTATCTTCCTACAGGTACAACTGCTCTCAATTCTGACATTAAACTACCGTCAAGATGACATCTGCAGAGTGGCAGGTTCAAATAAGCTTCAAGCCAGGTAAACAAAAAAAGACAGCACACAAGGAAGCCAAGCCTCTGGGCGGTTGGACAAGGCTTTGGCCTGGCCTGGCCCCAAGCTGTAGCTTGAGCTCCATGAAAGAGGCTGTGAATACTCCTTAAAGGATATCTCTTCCTGTCCCTTCCCCAAAGCAGTGGTGCAGAGATGATGTAGCAGGTCCCTGAAGCATTTAACTTGGCTTCAGTCTGGCTCTACTGCAACCCTTCCAGGACAGGATGACTTGAGGAAGAAGAGCAAGGGAAAGCCCTTTCCTGGGACTGAGAGAGGAACAGTGAGATCCCACTGCTGATGCAGCCCATCGGTGACTCTTTTGAGCAGGGCTGAATTTGAACTTCACATTAGGCAAGGTGTTGGCTCCATCAATGAACCCTTTGAATCATACTGGCCCTTGGAGGGAGATGCAGCTGCCTGGGCTGAACATGCTTTTGGGCAACAGTATTCTGTGTTGAGATGTAGCTCTTATTCTGCTGTATTTTACCTCATTGCTGCTTCTCCGACCTCAGCAGCCCTTGAAAGCAGCTCATCTCTCTCCGTTCTGCTACCTTTTACAAATCTGAAGGCAGTTTCGTCTACCCCAGCTTTCTCTCTTCCATATGTCTGGTCCCTGCTGCTATCCTCTATCTAGACTTCCTCCAGCTGGTCTTCAACCCATCCCATGGTGGTAAAGCTAGTAGCTACCTTCACCGACCCATGTGTTCACCACTAATAAAGTCCTGTGTGAGACACAATGTAGACCTGTGCATAAGAAGCTTCCTCGTGCTCTCAAGCCTCCTGCAAGGACTAGAACACTCTATTAATTCAATGTCTCTTCAAAGACCGATTACTGTGCAGACTAAAATACAGGACTTGGGCTAAATATTGAAAACTTCTGCCTTAGGGTAGAAGGACAGCAGCGCATAAGGCTGAAAGCAGTTCTGCAAACTTCTGCACAACAAGAAGGCATTACCACTCTTTAAATAGTTAAGTTTGCCACTAGCTGTTCCCCAATCTGGACTTTTTCATTTCATGAAAAGGGGAATTTCAGTCCGTGCAAAGTACCAAATCCAAAATACTTGAAAAAAAACCCCAAACCCCCAAAATATCAAACCAAAATGCAGGATTGCAAAAGAATGTCCTACTTCACTGACTTCAGGACCCAGTGTCTGAAATATAATCCCATTCACAAAACTGATATGGCTCCATCTGACACCCAATTTAGGTTGTTTCATTGCTCTTGGCAGAAGATCGTTTTCACAGCTCTTCAGATTCCATCAACACCATATGGCAGAACCAAGCTGCAAAGTGACCTGAGAATAGCAGGGCTGGAGTTTTAAGAGGAAGCCAGTCATTGTGGAGATGGACAGGCAAGGCACCACAGGGCAGTAGTGGGACTGAGGACCTGAACTGAAAGATCAAGAAGACTGAGGGCTCAGGGCAAGATCTCTAGATGTAAAGATTGAAAACTCAAAGTCTTCAATGACAGGTTAAACAAACTATGTAACAGCCTGTGTATGTCTCTGGAAACAAACATCGCTATTAAGAAAATGAGATTCTCAAAGAGAAAAACCCCATGCAAAACAGCATCACATGAGATGATGCATTCTGTTCCTGTGCTAGGCTACTGAATTTAGTACAAGTGACAGACCATTATTGCCTCTCCGTATAAACACTTTATAAAACTCCTTTTAACAATTTCAGTGGGCAACAAGCTTGTTTATTTGTTTCTGAGATCCATGTTGTACTAAAAAAACCCCAGAGGACAAATTTACCCATTTTCACATGCTTTAGTCTATTATTTCACTCCAGGATGCTCTTTCAAGAACCTGCAAGGATATTTAACTCTTTACAGCAACTTCTGGGCACATGTAATTTTATCATCACCTTCGTATTCCTGGTGTTTTCACTTTCGTGCACAAATGTCTTTTTGTGGGGAATCAATTTGCACAGGAAGAGATTTTCAAGGGGACAGTTTACTGCTTCCACCCCTCAACACTTTTAATGGCACAGAGTCTGGGAAAAAAGAAACCTTAGAACGCTCCCCTAAAATAGAATTTACTATTCTTCTTTTCGGCTTCAGAATGAGGGACAGGTCCAGAAAGGCCAGGTCCCAGCACTCAGTCCCATACTTCAGTTCCTGGGCATCCCTTTTCAGGGAAGGGCATAACAGCTGTGTTACAACTGGCTATTAAAATTTGACTGTACCTCCTTATAGCTGATATTTCAGCAGTGCATTCCATATCTAGATAAGGGTTCTGCCCTTCTGAGATTGAACAGTATCTGATCTCAGAACAATTTGGCTGCTACTTTCCTGTCCCTGACCTGGGAAGCAATGATGTGAGACAAAAGCAGTAGAAATTCACACGAAGCATGCACTGCACCATTTCCACAAAGCAAGAGTGGAAAGGCCTTTCTCACCTGGGAATGCATTTATATCAATGACCGCATGCTGCCCCGTCTGATTGTTAATGATGATATCAATTCCAAATAGGGAAACTCCCAGAGCTTGCCGCAGCGCCTTAGAGATTTCCCGGATGACGTCGTCATTTGGCCGCTCAAACACTCCTTCGATTTTATCCAGCTACAGTGGAAAAAGACACATTACTAAGGGACGCTGAAACAGTCCTTTTAGTGGAAAGATTGAATTTCAGAGGTTTCCAGGTGCATATTCACTGAATCTAATTGTAGTGAACTGGTGGCATGAAACAGAGAAAGACACCAAAGAGAAACTGCTTTCATAATGCAGAATCCTTCCTATATTGGAAGTTCACCTGCTCTAAAGCAGCTAGTTCTTCCTCTTCATACTGGTGCAGCTCCTTGAGACAGAGCAGTGTAGGAATCAATGGAGAATCAAGCTTGCTGTTTAAGGTGCTAGATCTACACCTTAAAAAAACAAATACAGCCGGGGTGTTTAACCCTGTGCTACAAATGTTTTGGATATCATTCTGTTATTTCAGTGTAGATTAAGGCCTATGTTAAAGGGCTGATACCAGACTCCCGTGGTTAGTCTGAGCCACACAATGCAACTCAGCTGTTCAAGGCAGAAGCTAATTCAAAGGGCATATCTTTTATGCAGGTTTTCATGTACAAATTATTCTATAAACATTTATTACAGTGAATAGCTCAGGTTATTTATGACTAGAATATGTAATTTTCTTTACTTTTGAACAACATTTATGCACCAGAAGTGTGCTGCTCTGCCTACAGAAGCATGCGTGGAATACATAAATGTATGAGAGAGATGGCAGGTAAACCACAGGAGCACTCTCTTAAGTTTTAAAGTAAATTTAGCCATAAAGGGACTTATGACTAGCACAGTTACAGTTTTAACATTTAGCATACCTATCAGCATTGTACACAAAATTTAATCATCGCTGACTACAAAATTAGTCCCCAGTAGAGCTTGTGAAACAGAAAAGAATCTGGAGACTCAGAGATTGAAAGGACCCAGTCCTGTAAAGTGACTTGCTCAGCAGCTGAGTACCCGAGAACTTGCTAGGATTCATACTTGCAAAGCTTATTAACTGGCAAAGCAAGCATGCACCTATGCAGCGTGCTGCCACTGCCAGCCCTGGAAGATAGGCAGAAATGGTCCCGTGGTCACAGCTTGGCCGTGCTTGCACGGCAGGCGGCTACTGACCCTCTGTGCCTTGCCCAACGTGACTTCTCCACTTGTCTTCCTGCTTTTTTGGACTCTCCACTTGTCTTTTCTCACATCCTCGAAGGATGATTCATGCTTATTAAGCTCTCTGGACAGGAAAAGGCCAGGTATTTGCATTCAGAACCTCTCTGTCCCTTTGCCTAGATTAGCTTGGGGGAGTTCAGGCCTGCCAAGCAGCAGAGCCCTGCTGCATCAGTGCTTCCTCACCAGAGCTCGGTAAGGAAAACCAGAGTGGGGACACGGTCATGCTGGTTCATGGTACCGAACAGACCTCAGCCTGCAACACAGAAGCAGGCAACTTGTGAAGGAGCATCACTAGCTACTTGTGTTTCAGTAAGAATGGACTAGTTTTCCAGCCGCTGTAGAAGAAAAAAGACCAAGTGTACTTACTGCTGTTAAGACAGATGAGGATTCTGGTTTTGAAACATTGTGGCTGTTGAAAAATATTGATTCCCTGTCTGGAATTAAAAGCAGGTTGTAAATAACTTTCCAAAGGATTAGTACAAGGAACAGTAGATGGCACTGCAGCCCCAGGGAATCTAGTCTTGAGCCATACTGGGCAGACCCCCTCTCAACCCCCCGCCCAGGCCCTCTCCTGCCTGCTGGCACTCAGCTGCCTGCACAGGCAGGGACCCACCGCCCGGTCACCCACAGTTTTCACACCTCGGACCACAGATAAATAGAACTGCACGGGGTTAACGGAAACCGGTTTCCCTTCCTTCACCAAAGCCGATTAAGTTCAGTAAGATAATGTAGTTGATTTCTACTAATTTGCTATACTCAAAGTGTCAGTTCCAATGGGAAGGTGTTTGAAAGAAGGGAGAAGCAGCATTCACTGCAGGCAGTAGATCCATAGCACCCAGGGTACACCGAGATCCCTGCGAACCTGGGGAGGGCACCGTCACCATGGAGGAAAGCAGTAAATTTGACAGTCAGGACCTGTCCTTCTTTTGGAGGCACCACAGGAATGCAGGAGACACGCTGAGGTGACAGAAGCCACTAACATACCGCAGTGGAAACTATGGGGAGAGTTCTGTCAGCACCTCGCGCTCCACTCCCTCTGTGCTAGAGGTTTTACTGGTGGGGAGAAATCCACCACAACAAGTCTCCCTTTGGGATGCCCACTGCAGGAGATTGATGGCGTCATACACACAACTCACATGGGAACACCTGGACCAAAGTCTCAGCATGCAGGTGGCACCAGTAATAAAGTATTTCTGCTGTGCTTGTCTCTCTGAGTGGACATCTAAGAGCAGCCAGAGGGCCACGTACAATAAACATGGAGGAACTGTGAAAAGCAAACCCAAATCCACGCTGCAGTCTGACACCACCACACACTGTTCTTCCTTTCCTCCCATTTAGACAGGCCCTGTACCTTCAGACAGTCAGCTCCTGGAGTGCCTCACAGCTGCCAGATCTGCTTAATCATCAGATGTGCCTAGTGAGCTGCCTGTAGCATGGGCCCCTTAAATTCTCCTGATGCGGGTAAGAAAGCGAGACACTTATCCTATATGTGCCCACAAAATTTATTTTTATTTGGGCTTCCAGACAACTTTCAAGTCTTACACTAACAGATGAGACATTAGCTATGGCATTCTTAGAAAGATGCCTTAAAACGCTCCCTTCCAGCAAAAATATAGACCAACTGTACTAATAGTTTATATGAACACAGATTCTGGGCTACTTATAGAGCAGGCATAAATGTAAACACTGCCATACACACCTATGGACAAGGACTTTTACTGGGATCCTACAATACATATACTAACAAAATACGTATTTGTGTGCAGAATATATGCCACAGTGAGCATACATGGACATAATAAGATCAGCAGGAACCACTAAGAAAAGTGACAAGAAACTGGTACTTGTTCATCCTTCCCCTTCACTTTGATACCTCCTCCACTCCCATCCCCACCTCCTGGATTTGTCCAGTTTCAGGTAGATCATGCTTCCATCCTTGCATTGCTAATTCCTTTTTGCTTCGGATGGGCCACAGAATGGAATTCTCTGGAAAGGAGCTTTTTTTCCATAAAGGAAACTTAAGTAATCATTAATTCAAACTCTTCAAGTGCTGCTTTCTAGTGACATATAGGACGATCACTGTCCTCACTGACAGGTCTGTTTCTCCTTCCCCCCAATACAGCTGGTATCTATGAACCAAAGGACAATTCCCACCAAAGTTTACAACACTAGGTCTCACATGAACAGAGAGGTTCACTTAGGGGAGAGCACAAGTGATCTTTAATTTAAACACACATACATAGTCAAGGTAAAAATAGGGAGAGAAAGTTCTGAAATGATGGAATCCAGGAAATTCTCTCCAAATCACATTTATAAACAAACTCTGGAACAAATGACATATGAACTTACTGCGGAATGAGAGAATTTCCCTCTCTCTTCCCCTTTCCACATGACATAAAACACTGTTTCCAACAGGTAAGGTTCAGGTTACCATTGCTTAAATATTTACTATATGAATGTCATTCGTATGTATTCCAGAGCAGATGAGTTATCACCCTTCCTACTGAAATAATACAGAAAAGGAAACACGGTATGGAGGATCCAGCTGCCTTCCCTTCAGCAGCCTTTTCAAAGGTATTATCCTTTTGAGCTGTTTGCTGCCAAGGCTCTGAGAACTGACATTTCCTTTTAAATCAGCACAATGTACCTGAGATTCCCGCAGAGAAGTTTTTTAAAGACGGTCTTTTCACCACTGTGTAGGACTCCCCGACCACGAAGACTTTATACAGCACAGCATTGTGATTGATGAAGCTCTGAATGACGCAAGGGGGGCGAACAGCTTTCAGGCCCTCCTGGTTGAAGATGATCGCCATCTGGAAATACACACACAGTTGTGCACAAGTCTTTCAATACTTTCACGCTTACCTACCACTCGACTACCAGTGAGGGGAACATCTCCTAGTGGATGTGTGAATTCCTTCTCAACAGCTAGTCCTATTTCATTACGTTTCATTTCACTGACACACAACCCTCCAAATACTACTGGCAGTGCAGTTTTCATTTTCAATCAACATTTTCTTCTCAGCTCTTTGCAATTTCATTTGTTGCTTTTAGTTGGGAAGCTGCTGCAACTGCAGGTACAATAAAAGGGTAAAACATTTGACCAACACAAATGACAAAGTCTGTACTGAATACAAGTGTGTACCATGAGAACACAGAAGGAACAGCTCTGTGTACTAACTGTACAAGTTCTTCCCCGCAACTCTATTTCCCATGGTTTGGTTCAGTCCAGTTGCAATGGCCTAAGCACCAGAGTTTCACCCACATCATTAGAGAACTTTTTTCAGACCCTAGCAGCTCTTACTGCTAGCAAATGCTGACCTAATCATTTTCTTGGCTTGATTTCATCCCATTACTCCAAATGGATAATCCTCTTGAAGGTACCGGAACAAATACGCCAAAAAGGAAAGCATTTAGAGGGCCTGAATGAGAAAAACAGCTGCCTCAAACAGCACAGAAACGTTGCTGGTAGATGCACAGAAGTACTTTGATGAGCCAGCATACCTTCACCACAAGTTACACTGCTCTTTCCATTGATTCCTCCATTACCATGCTTACATGCATATATAATTATCCTAACAGCGGTGCCCCATTTTGCAGGTTTGCTGTCGGGAGTATTGATGCACATGGCTCCTACGCAGAACCAGCAGTAAGCACCATCATGGCACAGGTGATGAAATTACATTAAACCAGTGTTGCCCTACACAGAAGCGAGCATAAACTCAGCTTTGCTCTCCATCCTTAAGGCCCTGAAAAAGCTATGCTCTAGTTATCTGAATACTGACCTCTCTTCATTACTGCTGTGATGCTGGGCCTTGTTATCCACAGTGGCAGTAGGGCGTGCTGGTAGTCAGGTGAATATGAGTAACGACTGTTCAAGGCCAGAGAACCTGACATACATTTCATCTTCCTCTCCTCTGGGCAAAACTCCCTCACACAGGTAGGGATGCTTTGGTTAGTGCAACTTACCCCTCCGAAAAGCCTTGAAGACATCAGCTAATCATTCAAGCCTTGAGCCTGCCACCTACCTCAGTCAGTGCAGGATGCACAACACTTACTAGAAAAGTTCCCAAGCTCTGAAACACAAGTTTTCTTATGCCTGTTAATATTTTCTCATTGGCCTGCCTAGACCTACTGTTTTGCTTGGGATGCAAGACAATCCAGAGAAATTAAAGAGAATTCCTCTGGGTCCTGCAGTGACTCCACAGTAATATACAGAATAAAATTGGAGCTTCCTGCCTCAGCACGGTGCAGATGAGTTATACTGTTTGCTCTTTCCATATGCTTCCTGTCAGTTTTCATGCTTTCTGAGATTAGCTGTATCTTAGTGAAGTCAGGGTCACTGGAAGGAGTTTATGAAGAAACTGTGCCACTTTTCATGCTCTCTCTCACATATTATATGTGATCAGCTGGTCATCTGATGTACGCTGTACTTTCAGACTGAATTTTTGCTAACGCCTTAGTTTATTCCTGTAATAAAAATAGCAAATACAATAGGTTTTATTGTTTAAAAACATAGCCATGGTAAATAATGTAGCGATTACATACTCATAGTTAAAAGTCTGCGCACATTTCTGTCCTTATTCCTCCTTATCTGGTAGACCACATTAGATCACATAATTGTCTGCATGCATGCACAGTGACTCAGTAGATTAACATTTTCTGAGTTCAAGCCAACGCGTGCATTCAATACCTACTTGCAGATGATATTCTTACTCTGTCTCTGTTACATCAGATGCTACTTACCTGATAGCACAGAGTGAATTTGTGAGTGGTAACAACCTGTGCAAGAAAAACCTACTCTAACCTGCAGAATCATCCATCAAGATGATTCACAGCAACAACATCGTACCTCATTTGTCTCTCACCAGTGGCAAGAAACACTGCTTTCTTCCTCCTCTTGTGTAGGCTGTTGGCTTTATAGTAGCTACAACATCATACTGGAAGAACTGTGCTGTTCCCATAGTGTTCTCTTCAAATATTTGTTAATTAATCCCCGCAAACATAAGATGAGCAGGTACTTATAATCCTATTTTAGAAGCATGGAAACCCAGAGAGTTTATCTTCTTGGCACAGAACTGATCTAGGCTACTGGAAACCATGTGAAACCTCTCTTCTGCAAAGCTCTGTGCCAGCAGCCCCATGGCCAAGCACACAACCCATACAACTCCTGTGGTGTTGCGTTATGCTGGTTCACTGCGATGTCTCATGGTTTTTGGCATGCATGAATACAGCTCCAAGAATTTGCTTGCAGGGTGCACTTGCTCTTTGTCATCTAGCACAGACCTGCTGTCTTGCAGTTAACATGGGAACAATACCTTATATCATAATTTCCAAATAGCATTCCTTATTATAAATGCAGAGCTCTTCTGAAGGCAAAAAACCCACGTTTGGCACCAAGAATTTTTACTAACAATGTCCCTAAGGAATTCAGACTCAAAAGTACAGCAGTTCTCTGCCTTTTCATTTCCCGTCTCCTCAGCATTTAGAAAAAGAGTCATTCTAGACATATTTTTTCAGGTTATGGGTCTCAGTGCTGTCTCACATGTTCTGACCTGCTGGCAGCTGGGAAGGACAACCCCCAGGCATCATCTCTGTTGAAGTCTAACAAATGGTGCTGGCAAAGTGGGGTTCAAGCGCTGAGCTGGCTGATGCAGAGGCCATGCAGAACTGTGGGACACCACAAGACGACTAACAGCATCCTGGCTTAACTAGCTCGTGTTCTCATTGCAAAATGCAGAGCCTGCCAGCCTTGGCTGGCACCAAACCAAAACTCAAGCCTTCACCTCCACCTGTCCCTGTTAGTCAGTACCTGAGCTTTCTGAACAGTCATCTTATGAAGAAAACCAGGTTTCTGGTCAGTCTGTGTTCTAGTTCCAGTGTCAGCTCTGCACTGGGAATATCTCTACAGAAAATGAAGCAATTTACCAAAAGCCAAAGAAGTCATTAATAAAATGGGCAATAATTTCTTGCTTCTAGATGTATGGTCCATGTTTTAGACAGATTGTACTGAAGCAGAGTTTTTCTTCTACACTTCCCTTACTATTATTGACCATAAAACAGCAGTTACAAAACATTTCCTCTCTGATCATAAGTAAGACTTTTGGATCGCTCCTGAGAACTCACCAGTTCCAGAAGTGACTACTACTACTAACTATGTAAAGCACCACACAAGACTTCAGGTTTTTTTCCAGGGGTCCTCCTAGGTTCTAGTCATAAGTTCCTATGATAAAGTGCAGCTTACAAATTTTGGTGTAATTTTTGCTCAGAAAATGGAATTCTGGCAGGAGGCTGAGTTATGTCTGCACTGTATGAAATAAGAGCAAAGAAAGATTCACCAGGGAAATGAAGTCCAAGCCTGACTGGCCAAGCACTGGAAAGGTTCATGCATTTCAGGTTGTAGGTGCAGAGGAGCACTTGACATAAAACTCAGCAGAGAAGCTGGAGTCTTAAATTTATTAAAAATCCAGTGCCAAAGTGTCCTCAGGAATGATGGCAAAAATTTATAGCAGCTGCTCTGGCAAACTAATGGGACTGTCTGTCATTTTGTAAAATGATCCAAACCAAGGTCTGTGTGAAAAATCTCGCACTTTTAAAAGGAAATGCTGGTCGCTAAAGATTTCAGCCGTAGCCATTCTGCTCATCTGGATTTACATTTTACTTCAGACCCTTCAGTGCTCAGAGATGCTGCAGCAACATACTGCATGTTTCAGGAGCAGCTGGGAAACCTGGACCGATAACCACATTGTTAACAAAGGAAGCCAGGCATTAGGAGAGCCAGCAGTGAGGGCTGGATTCTCAAAACTAAGCTGTAGTAAGCAGGAAGGCAGGAAGCACAAATGGAAAAGAATTAAAACAGGATTCAACTCACCTCAATTTAGAGGCTGCTAGGCTCATAGGGAATGCATGCCTTCCAGGAATACACAACCACTTTAACTGCAATTGCCTTACAGGAAGGAGGGAAGGCAGATAGTTCTACCAGTCCTGTTCTCCCCGCAGCTCCAACCATGTTATTACAAGTGAACAGGCCTGGAAACTGTCTCTATTTGCTATTTTCTTCCTCTCAAGCAGAGGAACCAGTTGCTTCATCTGCAGCACAAAACCATTTCTCACCTGTACCACACACATGCTGGAAAAGAAACATGGTGGGATGGAAGCATCACTTAGTGTGAGCTCCCACCAAAGGAGAGGCTGAAGGAGATTCCTTACAGACAGAACTGACTGGAGACTGCAAACTGCTAGAAGTAACTAGATGACAGAAGCTAGAAACCGCCAGAAAGGACTTCCACGTCAAGAGGTCAAAGTTATATTTAACTTAATTTCAGATAAATCTGAAGAAATAATGCCATAATTAAACATGAGGGAGAGGTGAGGGAAGGGAAGTCATTTGGGCATAGCCCTCATTCTGCCTACTGCAGGATCAGAAAGGACCAGCCAAACCACCATGGGTGGACGGGAAGCAGGGGGATGACACTGCAAAAGTTTTTTAACTCACCTCGTGAGAGTTGGTTCCATGGGCCACTCTGGTTTTACATACTGGGTAAATAAAAAAGAAACAACAATGCACCACTGAAACAGGACACACAAACCCCTTATAAATCCATTCCCACCCACACGTGCAAACACTGGAGTTCACCAGACCAAGGCATTGACTGTACTAGACACAAGTGACAGTCTCTGCTTGAACAGTGTCCTCAGTCACTGCAAAGCCTGGCTTGCTCCAAGCCCTGCTCTCTCAACTCCTCCCTGTAACTATGGTGCAAGCAGAGGTCATTATTAGGACTGGACAGAGGTGCAAAGCATCAGCTGTCAAGTTAGTACAGGTACTGGTATTGCGAACCTGCAATCACAAGTATGTGATTTTGGCTGAGGCTGGAGCTACTTTAAAGGTACCAAAACCCGCCACTGTCCTGAAAACAAGGGAACTAGAACACAGTGGAAACCAAGTTCTTTCCCTACATTCCTAGTTTTGGGGAAGAGCAGGAAACTGAATGGGCTGAACCAAACTAAGATACAACATATTTTTTGCAGGCATAGAGTGGGACAAAAAAAGTAGTAAAAGCCCAGCTCCTTCATATTCCTCACCTGCTCTGTATATCCTGGTTCTCATCTCCATCCTAAAACCAGTAAGAGGAAAGAAACAACATGCTCCTGCAATTATGAAACCTGAGAAGAGATGAAGACCCTGGGACCTACACAATGACTAGAGCTAATGAGCTAATGTTACTTTTATGTCAAGCAAAGGAGATGAAGACTTTCAAGTAGGGAGGGGGTGGATAGAATAACGCTTCTTTGGAAGAGTTGTTGGAAGAGTCAAATTGCCAGGCAAGAGGACAGGCAGCTACGAAAGGCAGATGACCTGCACTAGAGTCCAAAATAAGTTGGTAACTTGAAATTTTGGGAAGTAGTATATGATGTCCCACAGACACATGCTCTGGAGAGCAGGAGTGTCTTTAAGGGGGGGAAAAAAACCAGAGAGGAGACAGAAAAAGCAGTCTCACGATACAGTTATATTAATTTTCAGTGTTATTTAGAGGGGTTGATTCCGGCCTTCTGAATATATGGACTATGCTGCTGTCTACTAAGCACTAGCCAGCCCGTATCAAGAGAACAATGTGCATGGGTGAGGGAGGCGGGGGTCAAAGTCATTCAGTGGGCTTTAAATTACTGCTCCACAATCCAGTTTCAGGAGGCCTGCCTCGTTTGGGACAGCAATGCTTCTTCCACATGACTTTACCCCTGAACCTTACAAATGAGGCAAGCACCAAGGGAACAAACACTGACTAACCAATTCTGCCCACTTCATACTGCAAGGAATCAAATAAAGGAATGAATTAAAGCTCAAGCTCCACAGTGAAACTTGCTACAAAGCACAAACAGTTCATAGCAGCTGTTTGAGGCTGTGGGCCCTTGGAGCCTGCTATGTATGGCAATTTTTACATTCTCTTCTACTCCCCAAGATTGTATTTCTAGCCTGGACCAGGGAAAGGGAGGGGTGGGTGAAAAAAGGGGGCAATCAGCAAGGCAGCAATTTTCTCAAGAAAAATAATGAATGCAGCTGGCAGAAAAAACTTCTTGCACAAGTACAGAGCAAAAGGCTAATTCTGTTAGAACTATTAGCATTTCCCAGGAATGAACGTTTACTGTAGTGAGGTGTCTAAATTAAGGAACATCAAAAAAAGGCAAAGTAAAAGCTGATAGGGAGGGGGTTTGTTCCATATTCCAAGAAGAGTGCTTCAAAGCATTTGTTTCAGGAAGGTTTTAACATCCCTGACACTTCGGCAATGAAACCTATGCTCCTACAGCATTGGCTATGTCTTGGGGGTGCATGTGCAATATTCAGAACCTACTAGAAGTACCAAGGAAAAGCTCATGTACATACTGAATGGGAATGCCAGTCCATTCTTCTCTATAAGCTGCAAGGTATCTTCTCCACAGGCACTTGTCAGCTCCATAAAGGGTGGTGAACAGATCCTCTCATCTGCAAGACAAAAACCCCACAAAACACAAAACCTCAAATGGAGATAAGGGATTTAGCTTCTCAGCTGCATCATTACCAGCTCTCTCCAAGTGCTTCTTGATAGTCAGCTTTACTTTAAAAGTTGATATTAAAGCACCAGAAAGATGATCAGCCAGACCTGAATTTACGTTTCTGAAAACATTTCAGAAGATGAAAACCCCAATTTTCAGATAATCTAAATGGAAATATGAAGCCCATATTTCCAGAGTTAGGCAGCAAGAATGATCACCTGCTTAGGAATATGTAGCGGCACAAGACCTAGCCAGTGAGGTGAAAAGCAATTGAGATCTTAGCTCTTAACGTTATGCCTTCAAGCACAATTTCCTAAAGCATTTTACAAAAACCTGAATGGTCAGCAAGCGTGGCTGGAGTAGGCAGTCTCACAAAACCATATGTACTGTAGGGCCGCTCAGGTGGCAGATTCCAGTGTGGAATACTTCGGCCAAGATGCCAGCCATGTAATACATCCCACTGTCCATTGGGACCTCTCTACCGTGAAAGCAGTGCTCATTCGGGCTGGCAAAGCCAGTCAGAACACTGCTGAGACACTGAGACACCTTGGCAAGACTGCTCAACGGACTTTGGTTAAGGAGAAAAAACATGGGAACGACAACAAAATTTAACAGCAGTTCTGCTCTGGAGTGTTTCTGCTCATATTGTGCTTGTTCACATCGGGTTGCGGGAAGCCTGGAGTTAAAACTTGGCCGTCTTAGTGATTCAGTAGGTTGAAGCGCTCTAGGATTCCTGTCCTGTTCACTGTAGCAGAACTTTGATTACCCCAGCAATGCAGCAGGAAAGGGGATTACACTGCAGGACTTAAAAAGTACTTGAGCATAAAACTCTACCACTCAAAGAGGGCTGGGCTGCAATTTCAAGTGCAAAGAGAACTTTGGCTTCAGCCATCGCTCTGGGACAAGTCAGTGGGCCCCAACACTTTCAGACAAAAGCTGTGCACACATTGACAAAGTCAAAGCCAGAACATTACCCAAGTAAGAGCAACTATCCCACTTAACTCCTCAGTGTGTGTAGTCCTAAAAGTACTGCCTCCATGGAGTTTTAGCTGCAGCCAGGTTAACTTTGGAGTCACAAACAAGTCACAACTTGAGTCAGCTGTGCACTACTGAACTGCAGTTCAGAACAGGTCTGCCAAAACTCACTTCTAAGATTAATTTCAAGAGAAATAGCATGACACCTTTCTCCACGAAGCAACTGGAGACCAGTACAAACGGTGGATGCAACTATATCTGGCAAACTTAAGTCACAGGTTTATATCAACCAGCAATGTGTCTTGAAAATAAGCAAAACGTGACTGTTATTACCACCCATATGTATCTTGGCGAACACAGGGAATCCAAACAGGTGGAGGGTACACTGTGCAGATGGTGCAGAAACTGAAAAGTGCATGTAAACTCAGCAAAACTAACTATATACTCTGAGAGAGCCATGCATCCAGAAACCACTTCATAAGCATTGTTCAGATTAATGCTTTTCACTTCATTATAAATAAATGCTTATGCATGTTCCCTCACACAGAAGAGAAAATTGAATCACTGAAAGTAACTGAGAGGCAAAACTCTCTACATTTTGATATACATATCTCAATGCACACGTCAATGCTCTGAGAGTATCTGAGAACTCTGGCCATTAGCAATACTGAAATCTTCTGTGAAAAGACTATTTTCAAACATCCTAAAAGGAGCAGAAAGATTGATGCTTTGAGGTCAACCTCTACAAAGCTAAACAAAACATCCCAGACTTCAAAGCATTCAATTTGCTGCTATGAAAACAGAAAGCAGCATCCAAAAGTGACAGGTACTGTAATATTTACAAGCCTTTGCCAGAGCAAAAGTTCCTTAGTTGAACGAATTTAAGGCATCAGATTTGGTTTACTGATACTTGGGAACAACTTTGGCTTGGCAGCTCTCCCACCCATATGCTTAAGGCTCACAAATAACTTTGCCTTCAGAGTGCAGATACAGAGACGTATGGTTCCATCTCACTTCCCTCCGTTTTTCTTCCATGCAAACAGGAACGGGAGACAGGGAGGATTCAGTGTTCCTGCAGATTACATGACACTTGCATGGGGAGATGAAGGAAGGGGCAAACAGTAATTTCTTTAACTTAGAAAAGACCACCTGGATCAACAGAAAGTAGCAGAGAAAACTCTTAGCATCTGAAATTGCTCCTGCTGACTTTGCACAGCACTGGCATTTTCTCCACCAAGAAGGTAATTCCAGCCCACTGAAGCCTCTAAACCAGACCATTAACTCACAGCCAGACCTGAGGACAAACAAAACCTTGCTCAACACAAGATCTCAGCACAGCCCACAGCTAGAAAGCTGCTGCTCTGAGTTTAATCGCACACGCTGCAATTCTGAAGACAGCTGTAGGCTTAAAGAATAGTCCTCCAGCTGCCAGTGACGATCTGCTCCTCCTTCCCAGGGCGGCAAACCTGCTGAAGCTTTCTCTCGTCACCAAGCTCCTGCTACCAGCGATAACCGTCTCAGCACACCTTCTCTGCACTGTGGTCCAGGACAGACCTAACTCAGTGGCTGAGGGTCAATCTCAGTACTGTTCCACATCAGCACAGAACCACACCACACAACCCACAAAGTGCAAACGAACACCCAGTGCTACACTGAACCCTCCCCTCTCCTCTGGCTAAGGTAAGCTGCTTTAGCAGGATCTTACTGAGCTGCTGTCAAGCGCTGGACCCTTGGCCACTGTCACTGTTTATTTACAAACCAGCAGTGACCTGTCAGCAAGGGAAACCACTGCCCAAAAGGACAACAATAAATACACAAAAAAATAAATGTAACAGTCTAGAGTTCAGAATGGGTAATGTAAGTCTTGCCCCACCACTGACCGTTTGCACTGCCACTACAGCCTAACCCTCCAATCTAAAACCAAGCAATATTCTTACTTGAATCAGAGAGACCTAGTGTGGATGAAGCATTTCTGGAAGAGCAGTCTGAGAACTATTAAAGTATGAGGCCACAACTATGGCATGACACCCACAGAGCTGCAATAGCTGTGCACCGCTAGCAGAAGTGACTCTGTGTCAGAACCCAGAGCTGACACAACCCAGAACCCATGCGAGGAGCTGACACTGTGGCTTTTCTACCATCAGTACTCAGCTCTGAGCTATGCATTGGGATGACACTGACTGGAAGAGATGTCTTCTAAACCAGCAAATTTGGAAAAGACTCTGCCTCATCTTCCATCCTCAGCTATGTACAAGTTCCCTTAAATCCTAAGAGATGATTACAAATGCAATTTCTATGCTTTCCACTTTGGATCTGAAACTAAAACCTCACACAGACACAATGAAAAGATAACCATAACTATGAACCCTATCTTCATGCAGCCTTTACTGAACAGAATAATATCAGCAGGAAAAATCTCTCCATAAGCCAAAGGACTGCTGTGATGTAAGAGGTTGTACATTTTTACAGGCCACACTTAGTGGCATTTCTTTCTTTTTTTAAGTGCCTGGTAGTGTCTCAAAGACCTGCCTTTGAAATACAGCCAGGACTCCAGATGGACCATGCCAGGTCTAGGACTGCCAACTTAACAGCAACAAGGAAAGACTCTTCAGATTTCAAGAGGGTTCAGCTCTCACCTCAGACAAGTACCAAAAGTATTTGTAGAATTTCTGTTGTTTGAAACAACACATCATAATTAAATTTAAAAGTCAAAATGTTGTCACTGTGTTCCTCCCCTGTCTTCATCCTAATTTTTATTGTATGCCTTGGCACAAACTTTGTGATGTCTGCTTTCTATATTTTCCTTAAATTATTCTCCCTTTTCTTCAAGATTTTCTGCTCTCACAGGGAGCTCCCTCTCTCCTCTCTGTTACCTTCTGCTTTTTTTCTCACCCCCATCCCCGTTTCTTCTCTATGCAAGTTTTTTTCAACTGTCATTTCTGTTCTTTCACTGCTACCTACCCTTTGTCACCTCTGAACGGAGATCACAGCTAGGATCACATTCATTGCAAATGCAGGGGGGGGAGCATGCAGTGGGACCTTGAAGACAGCAGGGAAGCTGGCACTAACAGGTCGTGGGTGACAGGCAGCAACCACCTCCCTCCACACAGCGTCAGGGCAGTCAGCTCTGGCACATCCTGCTCTGGGGTGAGCTCTGTCAGAGCTCTGCTCCATTCCCATGGCACAACAACATTATTGTGAAGGTGGAAAACATGACTGATGAAGGCCAGTTTACAGGACGAGTAATGCAGCTAACCAACAAGAGAGAGGTGAAACAGTACTCAAACCAGGATGTTGGTGTTAAGGAGGGGATTATTCTGGATGAAGTTCAACAGTAGTGACAGGAGCAATGGGATGTGAGGATGGGGAAGATGCAGACTAAATACCGGCTGGGGAAAAAAGTTTTCTGGCAGTGAGAACTGGTGGAAATCTTTATGCTTAGGACCTGCTTTAGTAAGAGGTGTTGAGCAGTGCTCCTCCACCCAGAGCTCATGCACCACTGGTGGCCGGCAGACAGGCTGCCAAACAGTTACAGGATACTCAAACCTCCCTAAGGAAGAAGGCACAAGAAACCACACACTCCCACTCAGCAGGGGGCAAAACAGAGGGAAAGTAAAGAGCGATACACGGCTGTTCCCAGTTGAACCAAATCTTTGGTGATAGTTAATGGAAACCACTGTGTCAGGGCTGTACAAGACAGTCCCTGGATGGTTTTTGATGAAGGTAGATAGTCCTTGCACTGCAAAAATTTGAGAAGTACTGACACAGAGGACAGTTGTGAATCACTGTGGGGAAAAAATAAACTGTAAGTACAGAAGAACCATAAAATAGCTTCCTATTTTATCTCCTTACGATTTTGGAGAGGTAAGACAACAAATAACAAATTGCAGATCCAATACTCTGCATTCACAGATCAACAAACTGCATTTCCTTGTCTTCAGAAAAAAGAGCTTAAATAGAGAGTTTATGGTCATCTGTGAGGATAGCTCAAAACCTGTGGCCAGGAAAAAAAAAGCCATGAGGAGGCCACTGCCTATTAAACTTCAGATTTACAGTCTCAACTCTCCCTGCGTCATAATTCACTATCCTTCACTATCGGGATTAGGAAGCAGAACAGCCAGGCTGAAGAACTAGTGTTTATTCCCAGCACCACCAGCCTCTCGCCGCAACACCACGACCCGGTTACCAAACATGTCCTGTGTCTGAGTTCCCATTTGCAAAGTGGGGAGAAGGCTTCGCCTCCCCTTGGCAAGGTAAGGCTTTATGGAGCTGATTTAAGGGAGTTTCAGGAAAAAAACCACTTTTTGATGTTACTGGGATCATTACAACAGCTGAACAAACTATCCGTTTTAAGCTTCAGTCTGAGTATCAGCAACTGAAATCCTGAGTATTACTGGGAAAACATAAAACATACGGTCTTTACTCGAGAATATCCTATCCTCTGACCAGGCCCAGTACTGTCTCATTATCAGCATCTTCTCTGTTTACACACAGAACGTTACAAGACCACCAAAAGAGAGGCATGCTGAGGACAGACAAGGGAAAGGTAAAAGTTGGTTCAGTGAATTTCTGAAACAGATGAAGGAAGGAGCAGTTTGTCAAAGGAGCACAAGATAAGGCCTGGAATCCCACAGGTGTGCAAAAGACATGGCCCAAAGCACATCACTGCGTGATCCCCTAATGCTGCTTAGCAATTACAAATGGAGCACAGCTTTTGCCCAAGTTGCTCTCTGTGGCTGGAAAGGCTGCCAGAATTATTTCTGAAGAAACCGGGTGCACAACCTTCATATTGTACAATGCTCTATCCAGAGAAATTACAAAGCTGTTCCTGAAAAGTGCTGGTCTCTGCTGTAAACACTCTTAAGATAAGGAGAAAACATCCACGTCAAAGTCAGGACCGTCTCAGGTCAGTCATCATCCAGCACTCACAGAGCAAATGTTAAGTCTTAAGCTATCTGGAAGATTTACAGCACACGATACCAAACTCTGAACTTCCTACTTTGTTGAGAAAAGCCACTCTTTATTAGAATAGTTAGCTCTCTGATTCAAAAATGCTTAAGCCTCTTTAAAAATTACTGTATTTTCAGTAAACTGCGCTTCACTGCGCCTTCCACCAGCTTGCACTCCCGCACTCTGTTCCTGGGGGGACAGAGAGGATGCACAGCCAGGACAACGTCTTATTTTCCTAATACAATAAGGGGAGGAAACCTGAACTTCCAGCTCACCCCGGTCTCCTTTCAAACAAAAAAAACAACCAACCCACCAACCACACAGAGAAGCCAGCAGGTTCTTTTTTTTTTGCTGAAACTTACCTTGAAGGTATCTTAATTTAAATCACTGCATGACCGTTTTTTTTTGCCCTTCAGAATCCCTTTAATCACTGTAAACTTACCATAGCTTTGAACTGTCGCTTCTGCTAAGGTTAAAAATTGGTATGTCAAGGAGTCAGCCAAGCTAAACCAACCCACAACTTCATAGCAGCTCAGCCTCTGTCATCTGGAAGAACCCCCTTCTCACTCCTTCCTCTAGTAGGTAATTGTGTGCATCGTAACGTTAAGGTAGGTGCTTCGTAAATGGCACAACTTTATTCATAAACCCCACAACTTTACAGAGTGTTCAATCAGGTTAATTTTAGCACTCCTGAGCTGTATTAAAAATACTCTCAAGTTGTTTTCCCTTCCCCTCAGACATATGTGTGCAGGAGGAATATCAGCAGAACAGATTTAGTTCAAACGTATGTCAATCACTGAAAAATCAGCCCATATCTGAATACCCATGCGTTTGCATCTTACCCCTACGTCTGTGGGGGGAAAATTCCAGTTCTCATATAATACAGCTGTATTTGGGGAGCATGTGGCAGCACATTCCAAAGACACAAGAGGGCAGAGCAGACACAGCTTTGAGGACATCATTTTAACTTTACCTTAGCTTGACATAAAAGGAATTGTGCACTGAGTATCTACGTTAAATGGAACATCGGCAGAGCAACAGTCTCCATTTCCAATAAAGTAGTGATTTTGAAACATCTGGTCAGTGAGTGAGGAAATCTCACAATGCAATATAAGTAGGAAACTATTCAAAAATAGTTTCTTAAAATATTCTTAACTATTCTTTAAAAATAGTTCAAATAAACCTATTAAAAAATGGCAATAACTTGCCATTTCCATGCAATTTAGGAGTGCTGATTACGTTTTTTGAACATGATGAATTCAGCTTAGATTGATGAGAAATTATAAAAGATAAGAAGAAACAAAAGCAAAAGTCAAAGTAAAGCCAACCTGATGGAGTTTCTTCCCCCAGCTGAACTGTTCTTCAGAGACAACCATTTGACAAAGCTACGGTCTGTACAGAATCATCCTCTACCTTTTAGATCTACACTTCCCTTTTATGCCCACTTTCCCCAGCAAGCAAAACGCTCCTTTCTGATTCCTAAGAAAGGAATCCACCTCATCTCTTGGCTCCTCAGGCTGAAAGAGGCACGTTTTGCAAACAAGCATTCAGCTCTCATGGTGATGGAGCCTCACGGGTACATGGCAATAGAGGAGTACAGCTACAGACATGCCTTCAGTTAAAACAGACCTGTGGTGAAAGACGTTCGTTGACACAGCTGATAAAGCAAGCTCATGGCAATGTAGCAAGTTAAGAGCTGAAAGACTATCTCATGCAGGAGGCAGAGCAAGGGCTAGGATATGTGTGTTCATTATCAAATAGCCTCATTTTTCAGTAGATAAGACCAGTTACTCACCACCTTGCAAATGAAAGGGACAGGAAGCTTTGCAGTTGAATTTAAAAAACCAGCACAACTCCAACTATTAAAACACATGACTTTAGGCGTTTGAAAAAAGCAGCACTTTGGTTATGTCTACATGCTTACCGTACACAAAACCTAAAGCCTATTTCCTGCAGTTTGACAGTGTTACCCAAGAGACTGGACTATCTACCAACTTCAATTCATCCTCCTCCGATGAATACACGTTTCTCAGTAGCATCACATGCAAAGGCTTTAAAGGAGGCACTCTGGCACTTCTGACCACAGAGAAGGGAGGCAAATGGACTGACTTCCCAGGAGAAGGAAATAAAACTTCTAGTGCTTCTTAGACTATGTGCAAAGAAGTTACCTCTGTGTTAGGCAAAACTCTTTGACAAGTAATGACAAAAGGTGGAGAAAACCTGTTAGAATGACTTGTTGACATGGTAACATTTATTCCTTAGAGCACTGAAGCTGTATCAAAACTTGGGGAATCACTTAACAGGCCAGAGCATTTCCAATGTTACAGAAGAATGAAAACGATTTTCCTCATCAAGGAAAAGACATGAAAGTCAAAGAAGACTTTATCTGCATTTTTACTCCAATAATGTTCCACTTGGAACCATGGCATCGAAAGTATCGATATCTGTGAAAGCCCAAAGGCATTTCCAGAAGACAGACAATGCAAAATCGCCTCTGCGTGTCTGCTCTGTATTAAAAGGCAAACGTCAGGTTCCAGATGAATACCTGAACCCTGATTAAAGCCAACTCAACTGTCTCTAAACAGTGATTTCTATCTGCTGTTTCTTATGTTTACCCATATATGTTGGATAAAGGAATGATAATTAGCACTGACATCCTGAAGCAACAGAAGTCTCTGATTTTAGTACTCTTACCAGCATGGACTACCCTAGCACACAGAATGATAAATGAGCCTCGGACCCAAGAGCCAGTGTCCAAATACAACTCCTTCCTGTGAAATACAAAAGACATCTAATGGTCCCCTGCAGCTGATCTCATGCCTCCTCTCCACAATACTGAGCTAAGAAACTACTGAGACGAGTACAAAAACATTTCCAAGCTAAACTCCAATTTGCAGACTACACACCTCCAGGACAGGAGCTGGTCTCATGCTGATGTGTATCCCCCTGGCCCAGATGGTGGATGAGAACAACAGATAGTGGTGTGCACTTCCCTGTATAAACACATAGAGCCTGAAAATGGCCAGGCAGTTGGAGCAAATAATATTGTTATATAGTATATGTTGGAGTTTGAAGGAAAGGTGTGAGCATCAGGGCCCTCATGTGCTTGATCAGATAATGTAGCACCAAAATTGCTCATAACCAACTGATGAACATGAGAAATTCACAGCAGGGAGAGCACCACTTTGCTCCAAGCAGTGGGATGCTAATCATACCTAGGAATCTAAGGTAAGCTTTGAAGGCCCAATACTGAATTCCTTACTGATTTTATCTGCATGTAACTCCACTGACTTAAGTGAGTTACTTTCTCGCAGTTGAAGAATCAGTCTCTCTGTGTCTTATACAGAAGATACTACGTAGTAAAAAAGAAAAACATCAGTGAGTATATGCATGGTAAGGGGCATGATGACAGACATGATGCAGGCAGCTTTTTCTTGTCCATGACAGAGTTCATTCGCAGACATTAATGCACCCAGAAAAGTAGAGCCCACTGAAGCTCTTCATAGCTCTAATCTAAGAGGGTTGATGGCCCTTAACCAGATCAGTTTAATGAGCTTTTGGAAGCTAAATCCTGGGAGAGACTAAACAATGCATGTCCCATGCTTTCAGTAAATACCACTTCCAATCTATACATGCTGGGTCAGAAGCAAAGTAGCAGCACATAAGGAGTGTGAAATAGTGACAAAACTCCCTCAAAGGTACAGAGGCATCTCAGGGATATGCTGGAAGGGGCTCCAACGGTATCAACCAAAGCCTCTGTAGTACAGCAAGACTCCTGCAGCAGCTGTGCTGCAGCTCGAGCCAGGGAGGAAAAGGGCTTCCAGCTCCTGCTTCAGACCATGCCACCAGTGCCAGCGGAAACATGAAGAACTATTTCATTACTTTACCAACTCCTGCATATGTGAGCGCAAAGTTAAGTGCAAAAGGTTACATGGAGATCTACAAAATGCAGCAAGACCTTGGGATAACACTGAATAGTAGGAGAGGCATATCACTGCCACTGCGCTGCTGAGCAGGGCTGACAGCAAGCCCTGTGGCTGAGCATCTCCAGTCTACTATGTTGTGGGTCTGTGCTGTGAGGTCAAAAGGATTTTCCAGACACTTGCTGACCACTGATTTCATTTGAGTTTCATTATGTAAAGCAGCTTCCCAGAACACAGCCATACAATAGCAATGCCCTTCTTCCTGCATCACGGATGAAACATAAGGACATGGTATTTCAATAAAAACAGTGGAAAGCACTGCTTAATCTGAAACAAATACATGTTTAAACAAGGACAGAGAAACCTAAGCAGAGACAAATACCAACTCAATAACATATGCAAATAATCATTGGTCCCGAGTTTACCTGTAACATGGGAAACAAGAAGGTAATGCCCTGTCCTAACACTGCCTTTGCATGTGTTAGTAAACTCTTCTAACATATGGGGGCTTTTATCTTCTACACTGCTCATCATTCAGAGCTTGCACTTTGTGGTGTGCAAAAACCACCAGCAGATGAAGAGGTCTTTTTATTAAGAAACATCTTGTATTTTCAAATTAAGATCTTAAAGACTTGTAGACAATCCTGAAACACTTTGGAAAACTGTAACTGTGAAACGCTGGTTCTGGCCTCGAAGGACTCTGCTCCTACACTTGTTTGTGACAGCTTAACTGAAGTACAGCACACCAAAAAAGGCTGTTGCTCACTGCAGGGACTGGTGTGATTTGATGATTTTTCCGAAGTGAGGTGGATAGGGCCCACCTTGAAACCTACAAGAAGTAACTCCTGAGACAAACAAGCTACATCTATTTTAAACACCAGAAAGAAAAAGAGCAAAGACCTATCTACATGGGAAAGCTTTGTCGGTGTATGTTTTCCTGTTATAATTATGTTAGTATAACTCTAGAAAGGAATGCACGCACACCACTTTGCTTACATTGGATTAGTTTCTTCCGTTAAAAAGTCTTAGTCTTCAGACAGCCCGTACACTTTTTTTCCTAAACAACTGCAAAACACTCTGGGTAGATACTGCAGCGAATAGCACTCCCACGCTGGCTCCCAAACGGTCAAAACACCGTGCAATGCCTGGGAGAAGATACTGGGAGGCAAGGACCAGCAGTCCTTAACCGCTACCTTGAAGTCATGTTGTTTTAGGGAGCTGACACTATTTCTATGCTGCTGACAGCCTGTAAGGAGGAAATCTTGTGCACCAGGATTCTGGCTGGCACCATGAAGAAAAGGTAGTGGCTGCTGAACTGGAAGAGGCCTGCATCCAAGCTTGCTATTTCTGTGGATGTCATCTACCAAGACGCAGACCCTCTAACAGTATCCAGAACAAATCGGTTTCTATTTTCTCTTGTGCTGTCAGGCTGGGTCTTTGGCCCCCTCTTTGGTGCAGTCAGTGCCCAAGTCCCTGGTTTGATGCTGGGCATGCAAAGCAGCTAACAGCTGCCAGAAGCCTCTTACTTTTTGAAAACCTCAATGCTTCAAAGCATCAAGTCCAGCATTTGATTTCCTCCGGTAACACTTGGGCAGGAGGGATATGGCAACAAAAGGGCAGTGGGAGGAAGGACAGCTCCACCAGAGCGGAGTTCCTGACCGACATGCCGGCACACACGGCAGCACCAGGAGCCAGGCACCCTGCAACAGCAGCCTGCTGGGTATGGCTCTGAGCTCTCAGGAGCCACGTGCTAAGGGATAACTGTGAGGGAAGGGGGAATTAATCTCACCTAACGCCAGCCAACTTGTCTATCTATGCGAGCTGTCTGTGTACCAGTGTAGTTAGAGGAAATGGGCACATGCGGACAGCGATTTATACATTCAATAGTTTAAGATTAATAACTTCTGGACATACCTATCTCTGCTCACTGAAGAAAAATGTAGACTCTTGGTACTGAATATATGTGTAACTTTTACCTTTTATAAAGACAGTTTCATGTCAGGTGCAATGAACTGCCCTTTGCTGCCAGACAATTACCTTCACAAAGGTAGCTGCAAAGTAATCCTCCTGAAATGTGCATTCCTGTCTTGCCGGGAACAATGCTGACCTGTATAGCCTGAATACACAAAGAAATAGAATTTTCTGGCTTCAGTTACTACACTGACTCCTAATTCATGAGCCTGCTACCATCTCCTGTCTAAGCAGCTTAACAGCAAAGGCAGAGGAGATGTCCGTGTGCAGAAATGCCCTGAAGGGAAGCCCAGGAAGGTCACAGAGCTTGCGGCCGATTTCCTCAGTTTACATCTAGCAGTACTGGCCAGGACAAATAGATCCCTGAATTATATTCACCACTTTGGCAAAGATTAGCTCTCAGATAAACTTACTAGTACAATTTTACTTGTTTAAAGGGAAGAGCAAACATCACCCTGGTCCACCTGACCTGGAGCGTGCCTGGTTTCATCTTGGGCTCCTCAGCACAGGCTTGCTGCTGCTTATTGAATGTTTTGCTTGTAACATATTATCCTTGGATTACAGCTTCTGCTCTGGCCTAACTGATTGGTATGAAGTCACACAGTGAGGGGTATCTTTTTCTGTGTAACTCATCGTACTGCATTGGGCTGGAGGAGGAGTCGTACCAGCCTCTGCAAGTAGTTCCCATCTACTGACATAAGGACCGAATATACTGAGGTACACTTTTTTCCCCCCATTGGTTTATCCATTTAAGGGCTGACATAACAGCTATCTCTGTCATGTCTAAAAACCAATTAATCAGGATTTAAGGTACATGGGACATGCTTTCCCTAAAAATCAAAACATTCTAAAAATTGCTATGCTTTCTACATGTCATAGCCACTTCTTAATTACTCTCTTCTTGATTCCCTCTCTTTTATGAATGCAGAACAGTCACTGCCTAAGCCCTCTCATCCTGGGGGTCCTTTCGTTAAAGGACTGTCCACAGGTCTTCTTACACATTGCTGGTTGTCCTTTTTGTCCACTCCAGAGTCCCACCTGCTCTTCTAGCTGATGACTCTGCCCTATCCACCCCTTGGCTACTCAACACAAAGGGGGCTGAGAGCACTACAAGTTTGTAAGGAAATAACAAGTGTTTCCCCTTTCACAACAGCCAGTGACAGGGCACATGACAGTGACTGAGAGAGGGACCCTCTGGAAGACACCTTGAGTCACACAGACACATCCATTTAGAGAACACCACCATGCTTTGTGGCTCAGAGTATCTGATCAGTGAGGAGGAAAGCCCCCCTTCTGTTCAGTGTCAATTTCCAGTTTTGACCAGATCCTTTCCCAAAGGAAAAGGAACATCCTGTGTCTTCAGGACATACACTTCTTTGAGAAGTAAATAGCTGCAAAGACTTAAGAGTACTTCATTTGCACTTGCTGACTATCTTCCAATCCACTTTTTGGTGGGCAACAATGCTGCAAAAGTATGTTGAAATCCTGTGCTCTACATAAGTTACGTTCTGCACAAAAGAATTAAAAAGTTACTAACAGGATAAGTGAAACCACAGGCTAAACTATTCTTAATTACGTTGTAATCGAAGCATGAAAGACTACCCAGTCAGAAGAATGCTCAGTTCATAGCATACCAGTTGTAGGATCTGAACTCTGCTGTGTAGGTGGATTAGGAAGTTATGGAAAGAGTAAATTCTTGGCTAATTTTCAAGGAGAGAAACATTGCTAAGCTCAACAAGCTAGACAGCTCTCAGCATGACCCATCATGGTTTGTATAAAACATCTTTGATTTAGTAGACATGCTATTTCCTTTTTGTCTGATCTATTTAATGACCTTTTTCCAGGCTTCGGGAATCCGGGCACTCATTTTCTTTCTGACAGACTGAAAAGGGTCTAGCAAAGTCAGGGCCAACAGAAGATGTTAGAGACAGAGCATTTCCAAAATGAAGAACATATCCACAGGTCTGGGAAAGCTAAATACTTCTAGGGCAATTAGTAGATTTCTGAGACATGTAGTCATGTCTTTCGGTCAAAACTTTACTAATCTACTTCCTAGTAGAAGAAAAGAACTAGCTTGTGTTTGCAACAATTAAAAAAAACAACCCACAGAGTAAATGCTAAGATGAAATTTTTCAACTAGCTAAAATGCAGGCAAAAGAATGCTCATAGAAAATTCAGACCTCTCTTACTGATGTACATTGCATTTACACAAACTTTTTCAAGTACACAAAGTTTCACATGCACCAAAGATTCTTTCAGCATCCCTGGACTATCCAATGGGGGTTTCATTTTACTGCTAGCAAAGATGAAGCAGAACCTGAGTGAACTGACCAAAGCAACGACCAGTTTCAGCAGCAGGCTCCAGCTCAGGATGTACCAGCATTTCTCCCAAGCTGTCATACAGCAGATCTCATTTGGAGATCTTTCCATATTTACAAAGGCAGCGCTCATCACCACTCCATTTTACAGACAGTGCAAACAAGAGACAAAATCCTAGAAGGACTCCCCAGGAGACAGCCTGTGGACAGAGGTGGAAAACCTCATCTTTTGTGCCTGTCTGAACCAAGAACTTACCAGTTCCTGGATCCATCCCGAATCACCAGCCACTCACAATGCAACAGCTGAACAATGTTTGTCGAGGCATTTAAGTATAGAGAAAGGAAACAAATACTGAAGTGCAGTGAAAATGTTTGTAGAACTATGACCAGCACATTGCACATGAGTATGAGCATTTTAGGTTATTCCGAGAATGCAGAACATGATCCTAAATAACGCTAGGATTTGCAAAGATACATAACACAGACAGATAGCTCAAGCTTTACATAAGATCTCCTCATGTGTCTGGAAGTTCAAATCCTCCTTGTCCGTTTTTTTTGTTTTATTGTGATTACTAGAAATTGCTTTTCTGGCCTGTGTGCCCACGCACGATTTCACGTAACTGTAACTGTGCCACCAGCACCACAGAGGTATCCAGATGAGCTCAGTGCTATAGAGCCTCTCAAACACAAGGATCTGCACGTCAGCACTCACAGCACTTCAGAAACAAGTAGTACACGTGCTGTACAAACACATCAGTTCTCTGGGGTGGGGAGGCTGCTCTTCCCAACTTGAACTCCTGTTTGGAGGAGATGAGATTACGCAAACACAAGACTTCAGAGACCATGGATTTGCCCTGACAAGAACATTCTAGCTTTTCTTCCTCTTCCTTGAGGCCTGCACTGGTGCTATTTGTTAGCACAAACCCAAGTGCCACGTGTTAAGCAGCAAAGCAGAGTACATACAGCTTTTCTGGGTAATTTCTTCACATTACCAGAGACAAGGGCAACAGAAGACATTAGACTACTGTGGACAGGGTGCTGTAAAATTCAATACTGCTAAAAAGGAGTGATGTACCTTCTGTCTCATGGGGAATAGCCTTCAAAACCTGACCTCAGCAGCTTCTCTCTGAGTTGCAGTGTGGAGGAGGGTACTGCTGTGGCTTCCCAGTGCTGCTGAATTCAGCTCAGCCAGAAGAGGAAAACACTTGGGAAGGAATGCTGCATATGCCAAACAAGGACTGTTAGTGCCCTACTGGGACACCACCCCGGCAGTACCAGCATTTGCTTTGTTCCAGTAAGTCTGACTATTAGTCACATGTATGCACTGACTGCAGCAGCCGAATGCTGTAGTTAGACATACCAGACTTGTACAGGCAATTCCAGAAAATCATTCATCCAGTGCCAAAACACAACCTGTTGCCAGTTACAGAGGAAGATTCTCACTCCATGAGTAGGGGCGATATTTTGTTTCCAAAAATGTACCAGGAGTCAGAGATGACACAGGACCTGAAAGCAGGCAGGAACATAGCACAGCTCAGCCTGACAACGCACTTGTCCTTGGGAAACCCTTAGTTTAGCAGAACAGAGGAGGAAATGCCCTGAGCACTCCTTGCAACGTCTCCACAGGAAGAGGAATTGATTATACTGCTGAACTGGGAAAGTGGAAAAAAAATAAATCTGTGTTCAGAACTAGAGAAACACAGCAGGTGCCAGTATTTTCCAGCCTTCAGACATGTAACATCAACATTTCAAGCTTCTCCATCAAGGGTTTAATAATAAGTCTCTTCAGGTTCCTTAGGAATTGTCTGCACAGCAGAGTACAAAGGCAGGAAACTGCCAGGAGATTTGGTGCTTTACTAAAAGGGGAAGCAGAGAACATTCCAAGTTTCTTGTGAAAAAAAGATGACCGCACATTGGGTAATGCTGCAAAGGACACAGCCGCAATCCTGATAGTGGTTAAGCTATCATGGCTTTTGAAACTGCCAGGGGGCCACAACCAAGGTGACAAGGTACCAGCAAAGAGCACACAGCAGTAAACTTACCTCACTCATGCAAAAATCTGTCACTACTGCTATCTGATTTTGCAGACCACTTTCATACCAATACACAAAGGAGCGAGGCACTCCGAGTACTTCATTCATCTGACAGCAACAGCTCAGGCTTCCAGGTAGGAACAGTTACAAACAGAGATGAGACAGTTTAACAGGACTCATTTCCTGCTGCTCCTAAATGAGAGATTGAGGACGTCACCTTGGGTTCAGAGCACTTAACACAGTCATTACTGGACTTCTGGGGCCTGTAGAACTGAAGTCTTTCATTTCCTTCTGTTAGCCCTGTTTAGAGCACAAGGACACGGGCTTTAACTCCAACAGACTCACGGAAGGTAAACATTAGCTCTATGGCTGAGCAATGAGGAAAACCACAAAACCAGAAAGGCCCCTTCCTTCCCGACAAGCCCTCCTCATTCACCTGCATTTTTCTGGTGTGAGGCTGGGGAAGAAGGCAAGCATGCCCCACAGCCCAGGAGAGGACAGGACACCTGTGACATTCAGACATACTTGACCCTAAGCTATCCATGACAGTACAGCAATTAGTGTGAGGATGTGCCACTGGAACACCCAGCGGGAAACCAGTGCAGCCACCTCGCTGGAGGAGCCAGGGGCTTGATCCTCCTGTGGCGTCAGGACAGAATCCTACTGCAAAGGATGCAACCTCATGGCCACGGAAGGCAAACAAAGCGGGATCCTGAGGAGGAGGGCACTGCCGCAGCTTCTGCTAGCTAAAACGAAACAGAAGACACGTCTAAGCCAGGGCATACTCAGGGCACACAGCTGGTAACTCAGCGTTTTTTGAAAACGTAACTCTTCTACACTATGTGCTTTATTCAGTTCTTATTCTTCCCCTGTGAGGCTGAGCTACGTGCTTATTTGAATTTGCTTTTAAATCTGCAGGATGACCCTTGCTCTGTATACCATGAAGCAGTAATTATGTTCATTTTGGCAATGGTTACTGGTCTGTTACTGAAATGAATACCCTGTCCTCAATGCCGTTTTCTTAAGTTTGCCCGAGTAGAGAGTATTTTATAAATATATCCCTGTCATCTAGCCAATACACTCATGTTATTTTCCGCAATATTGGTGTACTTTTATAGCTCTTCCCCTATAAATACTTTGCAAGTCTATCTCAGACAAGAAGAAATTAATTTTCTGTATGAAAGGCAAATAGTAGGTTAGATGTTCACGTAGCACAGTGAAAAATGAAGCACTGCAAACACATTAGTGCCAACTGGGCAATTATAATTTCTTTACTTGCAAGAGTCTGAGAGTTAGGTATGAATGGAGTTACCACCCTTTCCTCTCCCCTTTCTGTTTATGCTACTAAGCAAGAAATCCCAGAGAAGTCTCAGAATCCACATTTCTAAGAAGCAACTTATGATTTTTAAAGGATTTTCATTTATTACAGGTTATGATCACTTCCGCACAGCCCTGTACTCATTTTACTTCAGCCTTCCTCAAAAAACACTTAAGGATTTTAATTTCACTTTAACCTTTGCATCCCATTTCAAAAGCACTTACATTCTGCAGCATGAGTCTAGCAATTATGTTGTGTCTTACATAAAGTTGCCAAAATCCAGGGTTAAAACACAGTCAGCCAAATTTCAGACCACTTCTTCAGGCGAACACAGCCCAGGAATGGTTCAAAAGCCACCCCTCAGCACAAAGTGGGGTCCTCACAGGCAGCATACCACCTCAGCCAGCAGGTACAACCTGCAGGCACCAGCACCAACCCCTTTAAAATAACTTCACATGCATTACATTCCAGATGCTCATCAGAGAAGCCTAGAAAGATGTCAGCTGGCTTTTTATTTCAATACCCATCTGACTACAGTACGACCAATAGGAGGAATGAGAGGGGATGGGACAGTGTGCACCAGCTCATGGGTTTCTAGTTATGCCCTTAGGCTTATCCTAGTCCACAAGAGACGAGTGGTCTAAGAGACCAAAAAGATTCATCTAACTGGGATCAGTAAGGTGTTTCTCTTCCCCAGAATGAGGCTCATCCTTTGTATTCCAGGCTTGCAGAGCCCTGTAATGTTTCCAAAGGATGGAAACTAAGATGCAGATTTGTAGTGATGGGGTACGTGTTCACACTCTCCCATAGAAACTGCTCCCTCGTATTCACTTTGTTTCTCTGTATTTTGTTTTTCCTTCAGTTTCCCCACCTTTTCCTTGATCTTTGCCAGGCAAACCTTCAGCATCCCTTGCTCATTTATTTTGCATTTCTTTTTTTTTTCCAGCATCAGGATGACACCTGATCATAACAGGACAAACCAGCAGAGACAAAGGCTAGTGGTACACATCTAGGGAAGAGTATAAAACCACAGAAAGCATTGTCCATGTCATATCCCATTGCAGCAGCCACTTAGGGACTTCTTTAGGGAAGTAAAGGGTTTATCCATTCTCAATAGGTTTTTCTGTCATCAATCTCATTGCTTTTTCAAACCCACACAAATTGGCATTCACAACATCCCGTGGCACCGAGTCTCCTTGTTTAGCTATGCAGTATAGGATAGTGAAAATGTTTTGATTTTTTTTAAGCTTACCA
This sequence comes from Falco peregrinus, assembly GCF_023634155.1. Lineage (NCBI taxonomy): Eukaryota > Metazoa > Chordata > Aves > Falconiformes > Falconidae > Falco > Falco peregrinus. The sequence goes on from NC_073721.1 coordinate 88,715,864, forward strand.
CCTACTGCTTTCATATTTACCAGAAGAAACAACACATTGCTGTTCCCATTCGTCATCAGCATGCTGCTCCTGATTCACAGAGGCCTCCATTGTGCTCCTCTTTCAGCTGCTTCAAGAAGTTTTGAGTTCCACATTTCAGTTTGATCAAATTCTTTGCCAGTGAAGCTACTATACAGAAAAGAACGGGTCTGGCCACTGTAGTGAAACAGTTCACTAACACAGTGTAAGTTTCTGTCAAAAAAAATCTTTGATTTTGCCTGCAAAGACTTATGCTGGATCTTTAGTAGAGACTAAACAGGACAGACAACCAGATAATCTTGTATTCATTGCACAAGACTTGGAGGGAAAAAACAAATAAAGAAAAAAAAAATCACATTTCCCTAAGTTTGATTTGGGACTTCAGGTTACTTAGATTGTGTTTCAATGTACCACGTTATTACGTAGCCCTTGTAAGGCTACAGCAGTAACACTGAAAGAAAAATCAGATTCTTGGTTGGAAGAACTTGAAGATACACAAGAGAATATTATGCTTGTAGATGCAGGTCAGGTTTTGAACACAGTCTCCTACAAAAAGTCCCCACGTCTCATATTGAAGTGCACTAAACCATGAAGCCTAGTTACTAAGAACTAGAAACTGTTCTAAAAAGACCATGAAATCCTTACAGTTAGCTCTTCATTTAAATTTTCTTAGTTCAGAAGAGAACCCATCTCAGCAGTTGCAATGAAGATTAGAAGCTGTGCTTACGCAGTTACAGAGCATTAAACATATATCACATTCCTTTTGTGTGATTTAGAAAACTAACCAGAGGCCATCAAAGAGATATTCTGTAGTACCTATGCAGTTAACTCAGGTTGTAAATCCTCGCACCCTTGCAATTCAGAAGGAGGGAGAAGACTCCTCTGTTACAAAAAAGCACTGCTGCAGGCCCGGCTCAGAATTTGGTAGTCCTGGTCTGACCAACTTTCATCCACAGTTGTGTCTAGATGTGAATTTTCAAAGACTAGTATGCAGGTAGGCAGGGAACAACGTTCAAGCATGATACCTGCAGGGAATCAGTTTGCTTAACACCCCCCACTGCCCAGATACACCACATACACTCCCACCCTTCCAAAACCCCACTTGCCTCATTTAAAATAAAAAATGCCATACTATGCATGTTCTGCTCATCAATTCCAATAAAGAACATCGGCAATAACATAGCTGGAAATAAGCTTTAACTTCAGGTCAACTTTAAATCAAGAATCAGATTTTATAGCTGGATTGGGTTGAATTCTTTTTGTATTCATTCTATAGCAGTAGATGTGTCCGGTTTGGGCCTCATCTTGGAAGAATCAGAAAGCTGCTCAGATGTTGGGTTTGAATCCTAGAGAAACTCCATACAATACTCTCACTCCCCCCTCCCAGAGGAGATGTACTCAACTCATTATGCTGCAGCATGAAAGGAACCAGATCTGTGTAACTCCCATAGCCCATCATCTTCCTTTTACCTTGCAAAGGAGCTGTAAACGCAGAGGCTGCTATGATTCTGAGCTAACAGATGCTCAGCAATAAAAGCTACCCATTAATGGGAAAAAGATACAGCCTGGAAGGAAAGTATGTTTCTCCTGCATCATGCAATGCTCATAGCTAAATGCAACCATGACACAGAAATAACCTGCCCCCAGCAACGCGCCACACAGCACGCTCTGCACAGTGAACACAGAAGGCTTCTGCTGCTTTAGGCTTCACCTGCTACAGCCAGGCATAGTATTTCAGGACGCTGTAAGACTGAAAACCAAAGCAAACAAATGTCTCCAATCTCAGTAATATCACTTGAATTAGTAATTACATCAGAGGTGCTGGTTCTCAGCGGAGTTGTCTGCAGGATGACGGTGAGAATTTGGCCAATGGGCATTTTCCCCCTGTGGAAAACCCTTCAGTAAGGGTACCATTGTTCTGTACCATGAAGGTCAGCACTGGCAAAAGACAACTCAGGAAGCCTTGTGACAAACAGCAGACCCATCCCGATATTATCTTATCCAGCCATCAGCTAGAGATGTCTCAAATAGTAAATGCAATACAAAAATAACAAATAAATCCTATTTTAGGAACAGCAGTTCTCTGGCCAACTCAGCCTACCAAAGTTTAGCTGCAACCCTTCACAGACACATATATTAAGCTTAATTAAAAAACAAATATACAGTCTGGTTTATTTGAACAACATTTGGTGACATATCGCCAGCCCACGGACTTTTCCTCCCCTACATCAAACTCTGGCTTTAGCATATGTAATACTTCACTTTGTGCAGACAAGTCTTCCTACAGGATAAGGATCATTACATTAAATTATCATTAATTTTAATTACCATGCTATCTCAACTCTAGATATGTTGCCCAGCCTTAAGGATATGTTTTGTTTCAAAAGTACAAAGCAGTGTCTCTCTTGTCGACTATTTTTAAAAGCCATGACATTTATTTAACCCTAATGACAATCAGTATAAAGGAGAAAACTAAGTCGCACCACTGAAATAGTAAACACCAAGTTCCCAGCGATATTAATCTTTCTCTGACCCCTTCTTCCAAGAGGCTGCTCCTTGCAATCTGATCAAACTTGAAAGCACACAAGTACTTTTCACTGCTGGAGAAGCAGAAAAGAAGAGTGAGTTGGAGTGGACAGTGAGCCTAAGAAAAGCATTTCATTGTGCAAATTTCTTCACTCTTGATCCCCAGGGCTCTTTTTATTAAACAGGTCTTATATTGCTTGAATGACAATCTGTACTGAATTTCCATAACCCCTCTTCTGTCAACAGTCAACAAAGCCCAGCACTGACACTGGCCTTAATTTATCACTGAAAATCAGAAGATGAAGACAGGTAGCCAGGGGTCCCACCAGGTCTCCTGCACCCTTTACATCATATAAAACACCTGAGTTTTTTACTTGGCTTGAGGCAAATTGAATAGAGAAGGGCTCTAAAGACAAGAATGGGACACTACAAATTTGGAGATGTTGACAGATGAGGATGGGGGAAAAAAACCCCACTGCTTTAGATTTTTGCTACTTTGGGAGACTTTGGGATCTGAAGCCTAAGTAGTATCTCTCCTCATTGGTCTTGCTTGCCAGAAGTACTCTGCAATGGTAAGACAAACATCACTGTCTGAATGACTAAATATAAAAGACTAGGCATTAGACCTTGTGCATAATACAGTGCAACCAAGTAAGTACAGATTCACTACTGGTATGGAAGGCCACATGCAGATTGGGTAGTTAACTCAGAGTATAGTCTTAACCAGATGGCCTGAACACAGAAATCTGTGGCAGGCTTGGGTTAGATCTGGACCTCACTTTCACTCCAGCTACTTCATAAACTTCCTGTTAAGATGCAAACTAAAACTAATCCTAAATTTTTATTAAACACTATCAGTTTGTCAAGATTTGTGCTACGGTCTTCCTGATCCTTCTATAAATACATTTCTTTATTGAAAACAGTAACTGAAAAAGTTATATGGTACCCTGGAACTGCACAGCCTTGGGCCACATCCCATGCAGACAGGTGACTGCAGCAATGGGACACGCTGGGACGAGGCACAGGGGATGTTCAGTTTGAATACCTCATGTGCGTACGGCCATAGCATGTAGCGTGGATGTTGCTCAAGCAGCCAGTGTTCACAAGAGCCTAGAGCAGGTCACTGTCACCTGGCAAATACTGGTGGCCCTGGCACAACCAAGGGTTAATAAAATGGAAAGGGAGAGATGGGCACACATTTCCAGACACTTTAGAAGAAAGTGTCTGTCAAGCTCCACACCCAGATTTAGTATGCAGGTAAAGCATCTGCATTCAGGTATTGGAACATTGTGTCTGATTTTTTTTCTAAGAATAAACACTTTCCAGCGGAATTCATGCTCTAGTCTTGTACATGTGTACAACCTAGAATCAGGTGGCCTCAGGTCCTCTGATAAATAACCTTGCTTGATGCTTGTATCCATTGAACTAGAGCAGATGTTCTCTAATCATGTTTTTCTCACTAGAGTGAGAAGAGAGCCGCAGTATGAGAAGAGCTGCTTCCAGCACTGGTGACAGCTGAAACTGAGGATAAACAATCAAAACCTGTTTCATTTGCTCTTAGTATCCTCTTTCAGCATGTTATTTGATATGGACAGAGAAAACAGATGATTTAAAAAAAAAACCAACAAAAAAACCCAAACCAAAACACCAAACCAAACAAACAACAGTCTTTTTCACTGTTTGCTCTCCTAAGAGTCTAACTGCCACAGTCATGCCCTGACATCAAAATTCTGTCGACTGAGAATCTGTCCTCCCACTACTTTGTAATAACTGGCATTAAGTTCTATCAAATAATTTGTTGAATAATTACGTTTTAAATAGCTTCACAAATACCCCAAACTGCTTAAATTTTAATTACTGACTTCTTTTGCAATATCCCTTTCAAAAACCAGTACAAGGACTAGCAATTTATTCTCATGATTATTAATGCAACCCCATTACGCAGCCTGAATTTCCTATTCTTCTGAATCTGCCTTCTCTCACTCATGCTCCTTTTTAAGGGAAACAGATGAGTATTCTCTCAGAAAAGATCCCTGCTCAATCTTACATTCATAGATCATGTAGCCGGAACGAGAAATGGAAGGCAAAGAAATGACAGAACAACAAAAGGTCAGAAAACTGAAAATCTTCCTCATCATTCCACACCAAAAGGCAGTGAACTCACAGATCTGACCCACAAATGTTAGTTAGAATCAAATCATCTGGATGAGAAGTGCTAGAGGTAAACCATGATGCCCTGAGTAATTCCATTCATCTTCCATTTGCCTTTTGTAAAACAACACGCTACCCCTCCTGCACCCAGACCAGAGGTAGCTCAGCGCAAAGCTACACACCACAACACTGACCTCATGTACAGCACAGAAATGAGATCTGAGACCCCCAAGAAAATGGTGTATTTTTAAAACAAACACTGCAATCCTTCTGCTTCTTAAAATCAATACATGTTCCTTCCCACTCCAGTGCCCTAGCACAATGAAGGCTCTGCAGGGATCCCAGGGAGCAGGCAGGCTGGCCTTTCTGGGGACAGAAGGAGCTGGGCACCAAAAGCCCCACCACCCTTCACGGGAGACAGGTCTCACCCCTCCCGAGCTGTCTGAGCATTCCTGTCTTGCTGTTCTGTGAACTGTAATTTTCTTCACTCTTGACATTTATTTTAAGGTCTGAATTAGGTTCTACAGAGGCTGGTTGTTAGCAATGGGTCTATTAAGCTGCAGTTTTGTTCCTTTCCAGAAACAAAATGCACAGCAATTCCTGGTATGATGATTTTACAATCTTATTTCTCAACTCAAAGCAGGGTGTACAGAATAAACTAAGACACATGAAGGTAATTGACTGGGCTGAGGGACTGGTAGACCAGGCACTGATGACAGAAGAACCTAAGGCAAAACTGGGATACATTCAAGTAGGGATTGCTCATTTTTGAGAATTGAGCCAAAACATTCTCTTCCTAATTAAAATCAATGCTGAGAACCCAGTAAGACTTTCTGGCATGTGCTTGCTACTTACACCCTCTCTGAGCTCTGCTGCACCACTCAGTCCCATCTCACCTGACTTCAGTTCACAAGCTTGCACCTACACTAATTTCTACATTTATGTTTTGCTATAGTAATAACTGCAAGTTATATGTGATGTCCTAGGAGTTATTGTTTGTAACTGCCCACTGGCCAGATAAATCCCCTCTGCACCAAACTTTTTTTGTTTGTTTGTTTGTTTTTGGTTTTTTTTAAGTTCAAATGCACTTGGACTTTTCTGTGACCAGAATATTTCAGTCTAGAAATAGAATTGTGGGTTGTTTTTTTTGTTTGGTCAAGATATCTGGGTTCAGGAGACTGACTACAGCACAGGTCTTGCCGGCCTGATGAATTCTGCCTCACATACCAACAGTTTATCTATGCTTTTCTCCCCTCGTGGTTACAAAATACACCTTCTCCCAATAACTACAACATAACAACCAAGTCTTTCAAACCACTCAGCGTTTAAGTTTCATAGTCTCAAGCTTTTCTACAAAATGGCTGTGAAATCCAAACTGTAAAGAACTCAAGCATTCAACTCTATGCTTATGCTCATAACACAATGACAGGCTATTAAGATATTTAGCTTAAACCTTTTTAAGGTATGCAACTGTAAAGGTGCAGTACCAACCCTTCACATTTCACATCTGATTGAAGAATTAAGGAGGATTCTCCTTAGCACTCTTCCAATTTGTCTAGATACTGGAGAAATGACAGAATAAGCCAAGAAATGATTGAAATGATGCTATAAAAGCAGGATCTAAAAAGGTCTAGGAACTCTCATTCTAATTTGTGTCTTTCTACTCAATTTTGATTTGCTCTGAGCAAATCCCTTATGAACTGCATGCCAAGACACTTCTATAATGATCGAGTGAACAACTATTATTTATGGCAAGATTTATGTAACTACATACACACGGGAAGATCAGCACAGTATTTTTAGCATCAGATACTGCAGACTTCAAAATAATGACAAAACCTGAATGTTTAAAGAAACCAGGTCATAGCTCAGAGTTCAGCTTTCGCTAAATGCTGTTTCAAAGAGCTTCCTCTGTACACATTTACAAGTAAAAGCTATGTGGATACTGTAGAAGCCTTATTTTTCCCTAACATTGTAGGATCATTTTTATTACAGTGGCATTGGAAGGTATTTTAAGCACTGTGCAAAACACATGGTAAGAGGTAGCGTCTCTCTAGGAGAAGCTGCAAACCAAACAAACAGGACTAATGAAGGACAGAGGTGTGAAATGAAGAAACAAGGGGGTGCAGAGATTAATACCTACCCAAGCACCAACAGAAAGGCTTGAACAGGATCAAGCCTTTCAGACCCCAGCACAGTGGGGTTCTTCTACAGGTTTGTCTTGTACAACTTCAAAACTCTCTCTGTACTTTCCCGGTTGACATGGCACTCTTCCTCTAATGGAGATAATGACGGTGCAGTTCCTAGATTAACACTATGTGCCCTACAGCCACTAAAAACACATGTCTTCAGAAGCTGCAGTATGAAAAAAAAATCACGCTACCAGAACACAAACCAGAAAATGTTTTGAAAAAATCAGTTGTTTTCTTAAAGTGAAAAAAGAAGAGAAGAGGAAGCCTACTTGCATTTAGCTTTCAAAGAAAACAAACTTCCCTATAAGCCTGAATAAACATTCAGTGCCTGTGGATCTACCTCTACAAAAAGAAAAATTAATTTTCCTATAAAGGCTAACCAAGTATGGCAAGTTATTAAAATATTTTCTCTTGGACAACATAATATGAAAAACAAAGACCGCATGAAAGCACAGAGGGAAAAAAAACCAGCTGCATATGATGAGACACATTAAATTCAATAAGAAATGCATTTGTTTTACTCCTCAGTTCCAGGCAGGCTCTTACTTTCACTGCAACTATACACTGATGACCCAATAAAATTCACTAACTTACAGGGGTAAAAATATACATAAATTTGGGTATATTTCTATCTAGGAGATAAATATTTTTTAAAGATTCTTTCCTATTTGTAAGACAGAAGGAAAAAAAATGTGATTGTAGGATTAGATAGGGAACTAGGACTGGGGTTTTTTTTCCCTAAAGATAAAATTCTTGCGATAAATCACAGATATAAACAGGGGAGATAAGACAAGCACTGCCAGCTTCAGAGAAGTGTGTGCATGTCTAGATGTGATTCTTATCCAGTAAACGCCTATTATTCTTTGAACCCCAGCTCTGTCTCAATATGAGCTGGTTTTGTTTGCATCAACATTCCGTCTCCAACAAAAGGAGAAACGGCTAATACAGACAGAAATCTGTGTTTTTAAAGGAGGTTGTACTTCTTTTTGTGAGTAAACCCGACTGTGAATCAATTTGGACTTGAAATTACAAGGGATTTTCAACCAAAGTATCCAGACTCTTGAGCCACCTGCCAGCTGGAAAACAGGGACAGGGAGCAGAGCGAAGCCCCCACAGTCCAAGGGGAAATGGCCAGCAGCCTGCTACACTACCTAGACACACACAAGTCTGTGGGGGCAGATGGGATCCAGCAGGGGACTGAGGCAGCTGGTGGAAGCTCTCACCAAGACACTGTCAATCATTTATCAGCAGCCCTGGCTAACCAGGGAGGTCCCAGCAGGTGGGAGCTTAGCCAGCGGGATGCCCATCTACAAGAAGGGCAGGAAGGAGGATCCAGGGAACTACAGGCCTGTCAGCCTGACCTGGGTGCCAGGGAAGGTTATGGAGCAGATCAGCCTGAGTGCCATCACCCTTGCAGGGAGCTGTACAGGACGACCAAGTGATCAGGCCCAGCCAGCATGGGGTTATGAAAGGCAGGTCCTGCTTGACTAACCTGATCCCCTTCTGTGACAAGGTGACCCGCTTAGTAGATGAGGAAAAAGCTATAGATGTTGTCTACCTGGACCTTAGTAAAGCCTCTGACACCATCTCCCACAGCATTCCCCTGGAGAAACTGGCTGCTCACGGCTTGCATGGGTGCACTCTTCCCTGGGTAAAAAACTGGCTGGATGGCTGAGCCCAAGGAGTGGTGGTGAGTGGAGTTACACCTGGCTGGGGGCCGGTCACAAGCGGTGTTCCCCAGGGCCCAGTATGGGGGACAGTGCTGGTTAGTATCTTTATTGACAATCTGAGTGAGTGGATCAAGTGCACCCTCAGTCAGTTTGCAGATGACACCAAGTTGCCAGGGAGGGGGAGTGTTGATCTGCTGGAGGGCAGGACGGCTCTGCAGAGGGATCTGGACAGGCTGGACCCATGGGGCGAGGCCAGTTGTATGACGTTCCACAGGGCTCCATGCCGGGTCCTGCACTTGGGTCACACCAGCCCCACACAGCGCTACAGGCTGGGGGCAGAGCGGCTGGAGAGCTGCTGGTGGGAAAGGGCCTGGGGGTGCTGGAAGACAGCCAGATGAATACAAGCCAGCAGTGTGCCCAGGTGGCCAAGAGGGCCAACAGCATCCTGGCTTCTATCAGACACAGTGTGGCCAGCAGGACTAGGACAGTGATCAAATCCTGTGTCCAGGTTTGGCCCCTCACTGCAGGACAGACCCTGAGGTGCTGGAGCGTGTCCAGGGAAGGGCAATGAGGCTGGTGAAGGGTCTGGAGCACAAGTCCCATGAGGAGCAGCTGAGGGAACTGGGGATGCTTAGCCTGGAGAAAAGGAGACTCAGGGGGGAATCTTATCGCTCTCTACAGCTCCCTGCAAGGAGGTTGCAGTGAGGTGGGTGTTGGTGTCTTCTCCCACATAACAAGTGACAGGTCCAAGAGGAAACGGCCCCAAGTTGCACCAGGGGAGATTCAGATTGGATATTAGGAAAAATATTCTTCACTGAAAGTGTGGTCAAGCACTGGAAGAGGTTTCCCAGGGAAGTGGCTGACTCGCCATCCCTGGAGGTATTTAAAAGATGTGTAGATGTGGCCCTTAGGGACGTGGTTTAGTGGTGGACTTGGCACTGTTAGGTTAACAACTGGACTCAATGATCTTAAGGGTCTTTGCCAACCTAATGTTTCTAAAAGGTGAGAAGGGGGATAACCTGACTCCTCTTCCCACTGGCTCACCCTGGGTTTCTGGAACGGGCTGGATGATAAAGTGCTTACAACGGGCAGGCTGTGACTCGGTAAGCCTGGCTACATTCTGTGTGTTGATAAGACTGGATACTGAACTAACACAGAAAGTCAATTTCCTTATAGGAAGAACAAAGAGAAAGGATGGTTTGGTGTGTGTAACCAGTCTGTCTATCTCTTTTTTTGTGTCCTGGGGGAGGGAGGCAGCCTCACAGGCACAGGTGTATCACTTGTCAAAGCTGCTTCAGCGACTCCCTATCTTCCCCTCAGCAATAGTGGTGGTACTACTGCTGCACCTGGTGCATGAAGCCCGTCCCAGGCAGACAAACCTTCACAAACCAACCACCAACACCTGCCTCCAGAGAGCAACGTATGCATGTGTTTGGCATAGGTATCGCTATAGTTTTAGCTCCCCTGTGCCATAAACAATTTTAAAAGCTTTTCTAACCACTTAGATAATGGCACTAGTTACACATCTTGTGCCTGTTCATAAAGAATTTGTCCTAATTCACAACAGTGTCTTTGAAAATAATCGCTCTAAGGAGTAAGTCAAGAGAGAAGAGGCAAAGTGTTGCACGATCTTGGCTCAGGACAGGCGTGCGTGCACTTGCAAAGAGCTGCATCCGTGGAGCAGTTCCTGCCAGAAGTGCAATTACCATCTGGAATGGTAACCCTGCCCCAACACCTGCACGGATGTAGTTACCCAGACTATAAACATGCTTTCTTCTGGTGCAGTTCATCCCTCCGCCCACGCAGGAAGTTGTGTAAGAGCACCCACATCAGAGCTGTCATGTACTGGAAGGAATGAAAACCAACACACCTAATGCAGACAAACCCTCAGACCCTCCTAGATGGGACTCTCCTGTGCCAGCCCCCCACCAGCACGAGCAGTTTATGTTTTACTTTTGCATATAACTAGTTTACAGCTACAGTCCTTAATGATAAGCTCAAAACAAATGGACAAGCCAAACTGCCTGCAACAGGGTTTGCAGTTTCATCACAGGTATGAAGCAAGATGCTTTTCAGTGAAGCGTAAAGCAGAGCTCCTTTACTCTCACCTCATACAGGTGTCTAAAAGAACAAGTCACCTCTCTCCCAGGGACTCCTGGACAAGCAAGCTATAGAGTAAGCGTGGGAGAGGAAGGGGAGAAAAAGAGGAGACATTTTCCTCTCTTATCCACAATCTGAAATCTCAAAAATGCTGCTCTCCTCACCACCCATTTTAGGTTCATTACAAAAAATTGTTTATTCAGCGAAAATAAAATGGGTATTTTCTGATCTCTTCTAACATTATTTTCTCTCAGAATACTAAAACCCCAAAGCAATTACAATTAGCTGCAGTGTTGAGGACATTTACTTTCCCATAACACAGGACCTTGAAGGCAATCATCATGCTTACAAAATTGCCTGTATTTCATACACAGACTGAAATGGGAAGGCAAACTTTTTGGGGCAGTGTTGGAAGACACAACACTCAGAATAACAACAAAACCCAGCAAATGTAGAGCTCTGCACTTCCTTAAGTACTTCTGCTATCTAGGTAAACACATTTGAAGATTTAGCAGTTTAACTAACTGGCAGCCTAACAACTGATTAGAAAACTCTGTGTCAAAATTCATGATAACTGCAATAAAATGTCAGCGTCAATTTTACCCCCCAAACTCACACCAGACTCCAGGTTGCAAAGGCAGCAAAAACCAACCAAACAAAAACCCATCTGCAGTCTGGCATACCTGTATAACCACCCAGAATGGATCTATGGAATGCTAAAGAATTTATGGTAGAATTAATTTCCCTGCAGCAAAATACAACGAAAGTGCCTTTGAACTGGCTAGCTTTCTTGGTGGAAGTACCCCAGCTGAACTGCACCTGTCTTCCTGCCAGAACTCACAGGGTTTTTACAAAATATTTTCTTAAATAGGAACTAAAAAACTGTCCCCAAGAGCAACCACAGCATCAGTAAATTACACAGTACAGGAAATCAGTTGGTGTGATACACCTCTCCCCTTCTAGAAAACCAGCACTAATTGCCCAATATTGAAGTAACTGCAGTTTATCTCCTAGCAAATGCTTGTGAGGATTCCCAAATCAGCAATTAGCATCTGTCCCATTGTGCTTTTCTGCCTAATATCTTATGCAAATTATACAATTTATAGCTTTAGATTTAATGTGTGGTTGCCTAACGCCGCAAGGCAAGAGGAGTTTGCTGATTCAGGAATGTATCACTCAACTGCCTCACCCTTGTGAAGCAAGTGACAAACTCATTCCACAGATTTCTCCACCAAGGAAGAAATACTTGCTCCTGCTGCGCCACATCCACATGAACAGGTGCAGCCAGCCCACAGCTCCTCTCTCGGCATCCTGAAAAAGCAGAATGAAGCCAGCTTCAGCCCAGAAGTCATGTAGCTGGAGTAATGTGACTGTCCCCAGCTAAAAAATACCACTTTTTCTAAGGGAGCACAGCCCCACTGGGAGCCTACGACTACTCAGACTGCTTAGCTCTTATGCCGGCACAGGTAAGCAGATACGCTGGGCCCACGCAGGACAGCTATCTACTAACATCTTAGCGTGACTTTGTTAAGCTCCCTGGCTCAAGCTGTCAGTAGCTGATGTTTTTTTATTCCGAAAGACAGTCAACATCAGAAAACACTGGTCTGAAAAGGTCACCTTCCCCAGTCCCACTGCATTCCAGCAAAATGAAATGCTTCTAATACCAACACGGACAGGTGTTTGTCTACCTAACGTGTTCCTAAAACCTCCAGTACAGGAGGTTCTTAACTACTCCATTATTTTGTCCCAGCACTACAGTAGCATTGTGACCAAAAATTTTATCTTACTTACACCCTCCTCCCAGTGTTCAAACAGCATGCTCACAGGGTTCCCAAGTACTGACTAATACTCAAAAGGTTCCCCTGGTGAAGCGGGGAAGTTTGGCTGGCATTTCAGAGATCAAGAGAGTAAGCAGGGCTGTCGTCAAGGCCCTGAATCTCAACAACAGAGATCAAAAATGCGTGGTTCCTAGCCCTGAGGCTCTACGTGCTGGACTTGTTCAGAAACATTAGGTCATGTAAGTCAAACTGGACTATTAAAGAAACTTAAGTATCCCTTCAAATTTGGCTGAAATGAAACTGCACTGGCATTATAGATCCTAAAATCTCAGAGACATATTAACCTATGCCTTGCCTATGCTGCATGTACATTAGTTGTACTACATACGAACCAGGACTTGGCACAGGATGGGGCTTATATTCAGTGTACCTACTTCTTAGCTGGACGGGCATCCTGTCAATACACCAGCAACTAAGTAAGCTGGTGTGATGGAATAAGCTCTCAGTTTTAAGTGAAGAAATTGCTTCAGCGAAGCTGAACTTTCCCATACGATGCAGATCTTAGTGGATTTTCAAAGGTTAATAAAATACAACTCAGAAAGGACAAAGGTCTTCCTGTATGTTAACATCTTCCATTGCCTTCATAGTATGTTTAGCATCCCTTGGTCAAAAGAAGGGCCTCATTCACAATATTCATTCACCCTTCGTCAGTAGAGGGGTGGTGGGTAGATATCTGCAAGACTGACACTTTGCATCTCTGCAGGACAGATTTCACTGCTGACTGCTCACCAGCACTCAATCAGAGACAAACATCCTCAAGCTGATTAAAAAGGACCTGGAATATGAACACTGCACTTGTGGAAGAATCCCGATGCCACATCTAAAGTTAACACACTCAGGAACAGCTGAGTGCTCGCTTCTCTCCCGGCCCTGGCAGGCACTACAGAAGCTGGCAGCTGAGCTGCAGCAAGGCAGAAAAGCTGCAGCTGTTCTGACCATGGAGCAGGCTTGTTAGGGCAGCGGAATACTATCTGTTCAATCACTTTTGTATCGACATGGGAGATGAATTTCGCAACTAGTCAGTCTTCCTCCTGATTTTGCTGTGCAGCAAAGAGGAAATGAAAAAAAAAGGTTTAAAAGTTGAAAAGTCCCAGTGTGCTAAGTAACTCCCTGTGTCAGACACCGCACCAGCGTGGTCTGGAGGATTAGCTCCTTGACCCTTCAGAAGAACAAGAGTTAACAGAAACTTCTTCAAGGGCGTTCAGTACCATTAAGTCCCTGCTGTGTATTATGAGTGTCTGCCCCACTGTGCCACAGTTCTGTCCCCACATGCACACCCCTTTGCCTCACTCTACAGGGTCTTGTGGGGGCTTTACTATAGCAGAAGAGTGCTCTTATCAAAGAGAAAACACTCATAATAAACTCATCCAGCCATATTTCTGGAAGAACAACAGCCTTTAACAAATCAGGCTGTATTTGAAGTTCCCATTTAACATGTGGAGTGCTCATAATAATTAATGTAAAATCTCAAGACTTTATTCACAATATGGTAAAAATGCCAAAACGTTATTACTTGTACCAGGACATTATGCAGAACTAGAAAATACTTTACATCATCACTGCAGTTTCAGGCACTCCTGCTTCCTGGGAGACGAGAAATGAACACAGGAATAATCAAAACCAAGTAAGACCACAGTTCAGCTGATACTGTATCATCTCCACTGCTGCTACTTGGCAGTGGATTTCAAATCAGATGAAAGGGAATATACATAGTCCCCCAACATATCCCAAGTTACAGAGTTCAGCATTCACAAATGGAGTTTCTTTCTAATACCAACCAGTCAGTACCATATACCCCCAACCACGATGGTCTGTAAATCTTTTAAATCTAGCTGTGAATGTATCCTACTTTTTTCAGTCCAGCTATGATCTTAGTTGACATGTTCCGGCAACTGCACAGATACTCAGTGAAATTCTACTCTGACATGGCAGGGAAGAGAAAATTGGGAATGTTTCTCTACTTATTCATATTTTATTTTCTCAGGTTTTGTTCCACCTCTGCTAGCCCCAGATTGATCTCACTCTCCCCTTGTGTGGCTGTCTCTTGGCAGTGACCGTGTCCTTTTTCTCCAGGATTCCTTTAATTTCTAATGCATATTTTTAAATTCAGGAAAGCAGAACTGAAAACAGTCTTCACTGGGAAAGAAAGCGCTTTATTTCCATAACTGTGTGCTCAGTATCTTCAATGATATTTTTGGCCACCATAATCTTTTTGTTTGGTTCTGTTGGCATGTTCTCTTTTGACTACTGAGGCAGAGGGGGCAGAAGTTTCCAGTTGAGTTACCCACTGTGACGCCAAGGTCTTTCCTGAGCAGTGAGTCAATGTAGACATTAACAATGCATGAGCTGTCCATATTATTTCTTTATGGTCCCAAGAGACTGCAATAAACTGGATCTATCATCATGCTGACTCTTCACTGACTTTTGGTAGATCCCTCTGATATTGCTGTCTCCCACTGTCTGGAAAAAAGTTAAATAATTTGCATTTATCTGAAATATGTGCCATCCTGTGTTCATCCACCTTTTCCAGAGTTATTAATAAATGTCCTGGAATGCCACTAGTATGGGATGCTTGACTTGCCACATTGAAAGCAGTTTATTTATCTGCCTTTGGTTTCTGTTTCACACTTTCTGATGCTTCAGTTTACTTAACATCTGCCCTCTGAGGAGTAATTTTTTTTCTTTTTTTGGAAAGTTATTCCAGTGTTCTGACTTGTATCCAGCTATCCATCTCTAGCTGACAGCTTTGAAGAACTCTAATAGGACAGAAGGCCTAAAGGCAACTTAAGCAACATGGCCACACAGTGCTGTTTGAGGGACACAATTTCTACTATTCAGACTATTTTAACGCAATTTAACAAGCAGTGGTTCACTCTGTGTACAGAACTAAAGAAGTTGTGTATTTCCCTACAAATACCATGAGTTATGAAACATATTCCACATACACCTTGCCCACCAAACATGGAATGAAACAATGCAACATATGCCTGTAACACTACCACTCTTTCTTCTAGCGTAGCACCCTTCTGCTTCACAGAGCTAAGCTGTATCCTGCAGAATCAGTTTTGTTTCTTTTACACAAATGCAGTATGGTGACCTGAACTGCAATTACTGACACACCCAGGAGAGCTGAGTGTGTCCATACAGTCATACCAGCTTACAGATGCATATAGATCTATTTCCACCCCATACACAGCATTTACACATTAGAAAAACAAAACCCAGCACTCTCCAATTGCTACTGTAAGAAGCATAGCCAAACAAGAAGAAAAGCAAGATGTTAGTGGTATAGGGTACCAAACGACAAGTAAATAACCTTGTCTTGGAAGACTATCAAGCACCTGACCACAGAGGTTTGATTCCACTCAGTCATAAACTATACAAGAAATTCAGATAGTCTCAAGTCCCTCTCATCAACCTTTACACTTGCAGCCTCTTCTACTCTAACTTCAGAAAGCCACCTGGAAAATTCATGAGACTGAATCAACTACTGACATCAAGGAACATAAAAGCTTTCATATTTTCTTTGCTGATACACCCAGATGTCGTAACAGTTCCACAAAGCCAGCAGAAAAGTGAAACAGGAGGTGACAGTGCTTTTAGACTAGATGTTAGTGACCCTGGCAAAGGAAAGCATGATCTTCACGAATCTCTCATTTACTGTTATCATCAGTAGGCCCCATGCCACCCTGATAAAGACTTAAGGTCCTGATGGACTCTTCATGAGGGGGGTTAGAATCTAATCAGGGGTCTCACATGTTGGCTAGACACTTGTCTGAGGAAATGTGAGGAATGCTACTTTTCTTGTCCATGTTATACTACTGTAACACATCTTAACATAAAATGCTTCTTCAGCAGCAAAACTGACATGAACACATTATGCCACAACTGGAATAATGTTCCAGCAGCTGAGCCCCGGTTTCCAATTCAGAAGAAAGGTTGTCTTTTTCCAGACTTCTTTCTTGACTTCTGATCTTATGACAGTATGAGTAGAAACATCAGGGGAAAAGCCATTCACTGCAAAAGGTACTCTCAGGTAAGTTTTACATTGATATTGTAAGCAATTTATCTTTTGTTGCCCCCTCCTTACTTTTTCTAGCACCTAGATACTTGGGAAAAGTATCTTCTGTTGTTGGATGCCAGCCAAGGAAATTTCTACTCAAGAGAATCAGAATAACTTGAAACACAACTGTGCTGGAATTTAAAACATCCGGTTTATTCAGCAAAGACTTCCTCATGACCAGAAGAATCCCTGCTCCTCCTTTCCTAATTCTAGACAGACAGTAACTCTCAAGAATTAATCCATGTTCTGTTCTTAAAACCCAATTTGGAGATGTCATAGGAAAGCCCCATGACAACAGAGTGCAGTCATGACTTATATGTTTACCCCATAAAAGCAGATCTGGTCATTCTTCAGATCCATGCAAGCCCCAAACACAAAATTCATAGAAGATCTTGCTTCAATCGCTATAAACTTTTCCATGTTTTTGGCTTTATCAAGTACACAAATGCTTTGAAAAGATGCATATAGATGCAAACCAAAAGTCTCCAACACTAGTATGAAATAAATGGATAAAAGGTCCAGTCTTGTTTCTTTTTAGATACAGATAAACAAAGTGAGATGCAGACTGCCCATATCTGACCACAAAAACCCACAAGATTTTAAGATTAAACTTAAGTGCACCCAAAAGTAACATCTGAACTTTACAGACAGGCTTACTTTGAAAGCTCAGTAACCATCAGGACTACTAGGATTAAAGGAGAAGATTGTTCGTTGGTTCAAGGAGTTCTGACTGGCCCACTGTGAGACAAAATGATAAAAATATTTTCTATATTATTTTCTAGGCTTTCTGTTTGTTGGACTGCTCTGTCAGCTTGAACTAAACCAAGCTGATGTATCTTAGCAGGCCAGAAGCAGCAGGCCAGCAGACGCTCCCTCCTGGCTGGGAGAACAGGGACTGTGCCCATCATTTCCACAGAGGCCCCCAGCTCTCTGGTCCCTCCTACCCGCACTGGGACAGAGCTGACAGCTCAAAATAATGAAAACCTGGCAGGGGGGAGGAGAGGCAAGAAGGGAAAGGAGAGTCTGTTTGCATTTTCTGTTTAAGAAGTGGTTAGCTTTCAGCATTTTTACCTTAGAAAATCCTTTTGTAAACTACCTTAACAAGAGCATGCAATGGTACAAGAAAGAAGATTCCAGGTTCCCTTCGGAGCTTCCTACTTTCTTTTCCTGCCACCTCTCTCAGGGTAGGATCTAGTCCTTTGGAAGCAGCTGTCTACTTTAAATTTCAAAGCCAGGGCTTGTTTATCATAACACCGACACATCCATGTCCCTTTGTCAACCCCCTCCTAGATGAATGAATGAGCTTTTATGAGAAAGATGTCACGTGGCACCTCCCTGGGTCAAAAGTCCCAGAATCTTTCCAGTTTGACAGAGCAGGGCTGAGACCTACCGAGTGCTGACAACTGGGGTACAGAGCAGCGCCACGTGCAGCACTGCTGTGTGCTGGTGCACTTTGGACAAACTCCTTCCAGTCACAGAGAATATTAATTCAATTCCTATTACTTCCCTCCACACATGTATGCTAGTTTTCAGAGAGAAATTAAAATGCAGTAAGTGAACACGCACAACACTTGGAGCGAGGCAATGAGATATCTGTTTGCATGTGTTCTTGGTGGAAAGAGAGCATACAATCAACAAGGGAGACACTTGCATCCAAAAACTGACGCAGTTATTTGCAGTAGCTAACATCAGCCCTCTAACTTAGATGCTTTACTGGTATGTCCCTACATGAACAAGTGAGCCTCAGGCAGGTGATTTAGAGCCTTTAAATTAAAACTATATTTTTCATTTTAATGGGAGCTTGAAATACAGATAGAAGTGCCTGAAGTTGACCTGTGTGACTATTCTTCTCCTTCCTCTCTGACCAAAATTTCTATGAGAAGTAGGCCACACAGCAGAGGCCACAGTTTCAAAAGATGAATGCCTAGAGCTACATATATACAGCTATTTTCAGGTGCTTTTAACTGGGTGGCCTGATTTGGAGAAGTTCCGGGTATGCATCACTCCAGCAATGTACATGCTCCGAAACTTCCAGAAAATAAAACCTGACTACCTGCGTTGGCACTGAATTGTAAAAATGCGGTCTTCTACTCAACAAGAGATCTACAATTTCTTTTAAAACAAACCTATGCAGATTGCTTGGCATCAGAGACTCACTGTATCAAGAGTATGTGTATCTGGAAAAGAGGTTTCTGCCCAGAAAAATGTGGTATCTCAAAGAAAGAGACATGCAGGTGAGTGTTAAGAGAAGAAAGAGATGCAAAGGGGTGAAATGCTGGGCCCAAAGTCATGCAGCAAGTCAGAAATAGCACCAAGTAGAAAACCCTGATCCACTGCATCATGCTGAGCCTCTCCCCTGGTCACAAAAGATACATGCAGCTATTCAAGGAGTATTTCTAAGACAGACAGACAGACAGAATGTGATAAGAAGAAACCCAGAGAAAACAGAAAGACACTATGATCTGTTCTGTAACATCCCCCAAAATCAGGAGTGCACACAGCAGCAAAAGCATCTTATGTAAGTAGTAAGCAATCAAACATAAATGATTTTGATTACATGCTGGGATGAAAATATCACAGCTAAAGGGTTTTATGCTGTTAGAGACCTGAGGGAATAGTTCCCATATTTCAAAAAAGACTGTTAGGAGAAAGAAATTCAGGAGCTGCAGCTTGGCTCACGCAGGAGTTCTCTCTTCTAGGGGAACTCTGCAGAGACTAGTTTCAGTAGAAATTTCAGATATGGAGTTAAATTTAAGAATCTAAGAACAAGAAGATTTTTAAATCATGGAAAAAAGCCAGGTGGAAATGGTTAAAGAAATTAACTCCAGGGTCTGCAATATCTGAAGTTCAAACATTATCAAAGAAACCTGTAAGTCACTTGAGACAGCAAAGGAAGCTGAGTGGCAGATGGGAACACTAACTAGGTGGAGCACCGTGTAGCATGTTTACTTCAGTTTTGGTTAAAATTCCTTCAGTGTAGATTATTATTTGTAAGATAGGTAGGGAATTTTAAGAGTTTTTAACCCTAAAACTAAAAATATAATATAAAAAGGTTAGTTAGTGTCTAGTCACTCTATTACCATCTTAAGTGTAATTTTAAGTCAGGTCTTGAATTCTGAGGCTGTAGGATCACATCTTTTCAACACAGCATCAGAGAATTCAGTTATCTTTTGTAAGGTTAAAGCTTAAAAAAGGCTGACACAGCTCCAACCATACAATAGCCTGCTAAAATTGAATTTTCCATTGAATAATGCTCCTAATCTTTCACCAAACATTACAGAACCTGATCTAGAGCACTTTTATATCAGAAGCAATTCTTCACAGCTAAGTAAACAAAGCAATAACAGCTGCTGAGGGAACTCAACTGCTATACAAAAAAAAAAAAGAAATCTATTCAGTGATTTATTTCAAGATAGACCTGCCAGCTATGCAAGATGCAAGTTGGGAATGTAACCTTTATTTTTTCAAATCTTTTAAAAAAGACTCCAAAGTGAAGATTTCAGAATGACTAGCTCTTTTAGAGGTTGCACTTAAATTAACAAAGAACAGGAAAAAGAGGAAGTCTGGAAGGCCAGACTCTTGCTTCCAAAACAGAATCCATTAAAATCAATCCTGCAGTATCTCTTAAAGTTTTTGCTTTTTCAGAAGACAGTCCCACTTTCTTCCAAGGGAGATATCACTACCTATACCAAAGAAAATAATCTCTGCAGGTCACCTCCAGCAACTGCTAGCGGCATGCTAGCACCCCATGCTGAAGGTGAACCTTGGAGCAGGTTGCCCAGAGAGGTTGTGCAATCTCCATCTGTGGAAGTATACAAAATCCAACTTGGACGTGGACCTGGGGAACCTCCTCTAGAGGATCCAGCTTTGAACAGGGAGTGGGACTATGAGTTCTCATGAGGTCCTCTTCCAACCTCAGTGATTCTGCAAATCTGCGAACCTTTTATTTCCGCAAGGCCTGGGTGCTTACAGGGTTAGTCTAGGACATGGAAAGGCCAAGCAAAACCGCATGCTTTCCCACAGACTACACATACAACTTCCGCCTTGTTACTAGTTCTCCACCTCAGTTCCTTTAATGGCCACAGACTGGTAACAGAGACAGTGTGCCACAAGTGTCTTTCCAGCCCATTCTCAGGAGTACTTCGCGCTCAGACATTTGACTCAACAAAGAGCTAGCTACAGGACTTTCAGAAAGCCTGATGCTGTCCAGATGGTCAGTTTTAGACACTTCAAATAGGGATTCTCGTTTTCAGGAAGCATGGAGAATTTACTATCAAAAGGGCAGGCAAGGCATTATTAACATGGACTTGTGAAAGAGAATTATACTTAAAATCAAGCTGTTGATAGAACACGGGACCCTGCTGCTGCAGAACACACTCTCCTCAGCAACATCTGCCATTTTCAAAGGTGCCGGCAACACAGACAGAGAAGGATTCAGCACCATACACACTGGAGTCAGCAGAGCACATGGTCATTCTCCCTTTAACCCAACTGGTACAAATTGTTAGTTATACAGTTCTTGTAAGGTCTACAGGGTTGAAATGAAATGTGAACTTAAGATCATAAAAAAAGACTATACTTCATTTAGAGTTACTTTAGAATATAATTCAAATAGAGGTAGTGATCACCTGAATCCAAAACTGGTCTGTAAATAAACACTGAATTTTCTTTTGAAAGACTTTCAACAGCAGATTTCTCTGTATTCAACCCTCCAGAGTTTATGGCATTCCTTTGGAAGAGATAATCCCTTGCACTGACCTTAACCCACCACATCATTTTGGTATCCTATGATAAACTGGGCTTTCTAGTTACAGCTAAAGACTACAATATTATTTTCTTGGTAATGACTTGCAGTGCTAATCACTGATGTATTCCTACTTGAGTTTTTTAAGTGCTCATGCCTTGGGATATGCCATGACAGCTGCAAAGTACAAAATACGATTTAGCAGGTGAAAACAAGGAGGGGGGGGAAAAAACACTGTCTAAAGGAACATAACTTTTTGGTCACTAGGCCAGAACTAGAAGACAGCCAACTACTCAGCTCTCCTGAGACTTCCCCTGCTAAATACAAAGTTGGTTCAAGGTCTCTGTTATGCTATTTCTGATGATGAGACAGAAATAAGTTGGGGGTGGTGGTGCACAGGGGGACACAGGGAAATATGGTCATCTAACGCTGCAGCAGCCAGTGAGAACAGGTGAAGCTTTTCCTTACTTCATTCCTCAACTTTATTAACAGCTTCTCTTTAAAGTGTCAGTTTTAACAGAATACAAACCTACTTTTTTTTCTTCCTTAAGCATTTATTCCTTTTTCTCATCAGTTTGACCAGAGGAGGCCAAAATGTGCACAAGACAAACTACTCGCAAAAACTGGATGCTCTCCCAAGCATATTGTTCTCATAGAGATAACAATAATAGTACTGATAGCAATTTAAGGAAAAAACCCAAAATCTACTGAATCTCTCCACTGCTAAACAAAATCTCAATAGTTCCTCAGAGCACAGGTTTTCCTCGGCACTTCTCTCCCACTCACAGACAGCATTAAGGACTCCAAAACAAAATCCTTTTAAACTAATTGAACATTTTCTCCTGAAGAGATTGCAAAAGACAAGGGAGAGTGCTGCAAGTTATTAGTCTTATTTTTATATAAAGACACAGCCAATGGGGTCAGGCAGGTCAGATGCAAACAGTATGTCTGTAAATCCACAATTATAAAAATACAAATTGATGAGCTTCTTATCGGCCTATCAAGATAGTGATAACACAAACACAACCGTAATTCCAACAACACCCCATTAGAACATAGTTCAGCAATGCAATTTCCCCTAAGCACCGTCATCTAACATATGAAAGTTACTTAAAGAGCTACCCTAGATTTAAACTCAAAAGCCAATAAATGTTTCAAGAATATGACAGTAACAGAAGTAAAAAGGGAATGAAAGACTAACTTAACCCAACAGTTACAATGGTTAAAATGAGAGATACTAGAGTTATTCAGGTTGAAAAGGCGTGACTTCTAAACATGGGAATACAACTCAAATGATGCAGTTAAAGGCAGCAGTCTGTCAGGTAACTAGCAAGCACCAGAAATGCATTTATTTTCCCCCCAGCAATTAACTTGTGCAACCGGCTTCCCGTGCTTCTCAAAAACCTTAGCTCTATTTACAATTTAATTTATTTCAGTCCTTTCCAAAACCAATTTTTCTTCTTCCATAAACCTCCCCCAAATTCAGGCCTCAGGATTCTTATGACAAGCTGCTAAGTTTGTACAGTCATTTCCATTTACCAGCATATGCACAAAAAGACAATGTTTTCCAGAAGATTTCTGCTGGTGTTCACTGTAGTAAATATGCTCCCCATTAAACCCACATCGTATTTTTAACAAGATGCAAACCTCCTTTGTGTATACAGAAAAAGAAGAGCATGGGATTCCAGAGGGCAATCGTGTGACACAGGAATGCTTCAGTGTTTTTGCTCCCATGGAGAGACAGAATGCAAGGGGCCCAAAACTACTATTGGAAACCTCACATCCAGCCTCCAGAAGCCAGCTGTTTCTTTCTCTAGTCACAATAAAAGTCTTGAGGGAGAGCAGGTATTGGCCTACCTTGCATGTATGCCTCTATTTGCCGAATTAGCTCATAAGACTTGGATCGGTCCAGAAGCGTACGAATAGCTGGAAGAGGATCCAGGATAATGGTTTCTGGATGAGCATCAATATACTCCTGCAAAACAAGTACATAGGAGAAAAAAACAAAAAAAAAGGCATTAGGTTGGCTGAAGACTGTAGAAAAATTGTGAGACAGGAAGAGAATAGACAATGTTAAAAACCTCAGCGTCCAGCTTCTTTTCAAGGGGACACGAGCAGACACTGGCAATGCCAGAAGTCACCAGTCTGACAGTTCACTGACAAGTGAAACAAACACAAACATGACATCTAACTGTCATGTTTTAGGATGGAAAACTTCTCCTGTGGACTCACCATCAGCAGTGAAACCTGTTCTTCAACCACATCAACTCAGAAGGGAGCCAATGGCAAAGTGCCACAGTAACAGCTGTGAGCAAGGCTGAGAAAACCAATTAGTAGAAGAAAAATGACACACTGCTATCCTGGGGTCAGCCTTGCATTGAATTACTGTACATGGACATCACAACTATCTGAACTAAGCTCAGAAATACATCTGGGTTCTTTAATGTTATTATTATTGCTGTCCTCTAGCTGGGCTGAAGGCAGTGTTAAGAGCTGGACGATAGGGGCTGAAATTTTTTTTGGCAGAGCTGAAGAGATTGCTGCTTCACTGTGTCTTCATTGAGTTTTGAAAGCATCTATCTTGTTACTTCTCTAAGTTCATACTCTCCTGACTACAAGAACAAAACAAAGTTAGTGTTTTCATAGATCTTCATCTCAATTCCCCATTCACTCAGGTCATGACTGCACCACTGCGTTTTGGCTATGAACACAGACACAGCTGCGAGGCACTGCCCTTGCAAACCCAACAAAACTTCCTTCTGTTGCTCAGAACAGATGCTGAGTTCCTTCATCATTGACCCAACCTGGCCCCATAAAGTCAATGGGAGAAACAAGCATCCATCTTACCCTATCCAAAATCAAATACCTCCAAAGCTAGCATCTGCCTTCGTTTTACACAACTTCCCAAAGCCATCTTTATGCTTCCACTCATTTCTTTAAATCCATTCATGCAAATGCATAGTAAATGCTCCTGCAAGTCATGGACTTCCATCAGGCCCTACTTCCCTTAAGTTGGTTACTTCAGAGAACAAAACATACTACAAAAGATACTTCAGAGGAGTATGAGGTGGCCTGAGGAGACACGCTTTGCTAGATACTGAGCTGAAGAGAAAAGAACGACATCATCTGTTCCCAACAAGTGATTTTGCTCTAGACTGACTGGAAATGCAGACTTCCTCGTGCTAATCCTAGCACTGGCTAACTGTTGCTTTCTTCTGACTACATAGTCTGAACTGATGGCTTGCAGAAAAGGGATTATTCTTTTGAGGCAAAGAGGATCCAGCACTGGGGTTTAATGAACCCACTGCATCACCCACAGCACACAAATAGCTTTCCTTGACACGGCATGAGGCACCCTTCAGTGGTAATACATGTACCTGATGTATTTAATCATCCTCACAGAACACAGAAGAGTCAGTTCCCCAAAGACATGCTCACCCTTGCTACCACTTGGGGAAAATAAGGGACAGAGCCTTTTGCACAGTCAGTCATCAAAACTGTGAGACCCTGCTGTTGTACTCTTGCAGTGCAGGCTGGATAAAAAGCCTCTCTGGCTCACTGGCACAGAAGTCGAGTTCGCTTCAAGTCATTAATACCCAGAACATACAGAGAACAGTTTTCCTGAGTCCCCTCCCCCCAGTACTTCCAGAGTCTCAAGCAGAGCAGTCAGCTTTGAAGTACAGAAGAGATTTTACTTTTTTTTTTTTTTGAGAGACACAGAAACTTGTTACCTAATGCATCTTAAGCTCCTACGTTTATGCATACGTGCCCTTTTACGCAGCAGCTAAAGGACACCTTGTGGAGTTAGGATTATCCAGTGATGATGGCACTAGCTTAAACTTGCTGATCATGAAACTGCGTTGAGTATCTCAACATATCTAAAGCAAAACAAGACAGCTCTTTTAGCCCCTCTGTGCCTCAGCTCAAAAGATAGGGAGCTACCACAGTGTGCATGTTCGTGAGCACGCTGAGAGGATGAGCTGCAGACAGCCTGGTGGGGCAGCAGGTAAGCATGCACGGTAACGACTGAACAAGCCACAGCTCCAAAATGTGACCTCAGCAAAGATCTGACAGCAAAGGTCCTGCAGCGTTTCTAATGGATGTACTAGCTCTTCCTTTCACACTGTGCTGACCACCCTTCTGCCTCAACCGGTCTCTGGTTTCACCTAGAAATCAAGCTTTCCATACTTCCGCCCTGGCCCAGCCCCTACTCTGAACATACTAATCCTTCGCCTCACGCATACATTCAACCTACCTGTGGCCTCCATCCCCTTCACTCCCCTCCAAGGAGGGAATGATTTTTCCCTCTCCTAGCTCCTTGTGCACCTTTCCCAAATATTCCTTAATGCTCACCTCAGCGCTGAGGACTATCCTCACATCCTTGGGATAGGTGGGTTTTACTCGTTATCTTGGCTCACATTAAATACTTCCAGAGGGAGCCTTGCTTTTCTATGCTTTCTCTAAGGAACTTCACAGTCCTTTATAATGATAATAGCTCTAAATCGTATTAAAAGATCATTCAAGCAGTAAGCTTGACACAGCATAACAAAGTTTAACAGGAATGAAGGCATGATCCCAAGGCCATTCTCCACCAGGCAACATGTCAACAGAAGTCAACATCTTAGCTGACTTTCCAGTGACTGATTTCTCATCCTGTTGCCTTAAGGAACCTTCAAAAAGCTCTCTAAGGCAAACCTGAAAGAACTGATGAAGATGAAGGACATGGGTGCTGTTTTCCAGAAGCCATTTAGAGTCTGGAGGACTTTAGCAAATTACTGTAAGGTGAAGAACTGCACTTGAGCATAAGGCAACAGCCCCTTCACACACACACAAGAGCTCTTCTCCATTTACAGGCTTAGGTACTTGGCCAGCCAGAGGGCACAGGAATTATAACTCTTACAGCTCTGCATCTCTTCTCATGTATTGTGCATTGCTTTGATTTCCATCACAAAAGCATTGACTCTGCACTCAGATCCAGAACCATCAAGTTGCACTAGGATCCCCCCAAAGCAAATCACACAGCCTCCCCTTGGGCACGTATGCTACCAACACTTTACCGGTCTCCCACACCTCACATCCATACATCACCAGCATACGCAAAAGAAAGAGTTCCAATATCTATGCACAGAAAGCTACTTAAAAGAAGTAAAGAATTTAAGAATCCAAACCGTAACACCAATTCCCCACAAGAGGAAATTACAATAAGAAGAAATCAATTTTGTTCGCTTCACAGAAACAATTATGGTAGCCAATGAGAAACCTTTCATAAGCTTTGGTTCTTTACTAGCAACTGCTGCACACTCAGGCATCACGTTTTATTGAATATATAAATGTGAAGATCACTTAACAGATTGATGTTAATGCTGATGTAGCCTAAGTAGCAGCCCTTTTCCCATGGCACAGAATGGCTCCGCTACCAGAAATACAGATCTGGATAAACATGAAAGGTTTATGTCTAAGAATTTGGATAGCAGATGAGCTATTACACACATGAACTCAAAAATGGAGCAGCTACAGAAGGAAAAGAGAAACAATGAAGCCAAGAGATAGTTTTCAGTACAGCACTGTCTTTCAACTTTGAACATTCAAATCTTCTCTGGTCAGTCCAACAAAACAACTCTGCGCTCTCCTTTGGTGGATTTACCAGAGACTAGTATCCAACAGCAGACTCAAAAATGCAGGCAACAGTCTGGAGGATATTTAGGCTTCCCAACGATATTTTGAAAGGGCTCTGTCCTTGGGCTGCAGTTCAGCTTGACCCAGACAAGGTCTATCTTTTCCTCTTTACAATCTTTGACATAATAAAAGCAAACAAGAAAGAACAAAGACTTTTAGCAGATCCTCCTTTGTTTGTATTCCAGGCTTGGCGTTCAGTCCTGCTCTGTACCAGCCCTTTTACTGGCAGAAGGCCAGCAATGTAACTTGAAATCAAAGAGAGACTGAATATTTCATGTTCCCTATTAAATACCTCTGGATATAACCCAGAGATTTTTTTAAAAAAAAACTTTTCCTGAGAAGCCCATGTATAGATGAGAATAGCGGTTTTTGTGCTTTTATCCAAAAAGGCAGCTCATGATTTATTTATTTATTTAATGTATTTTAACAGAATGTTGATAATAGTATCTACTGCAAATATTAGGTCATTAGACAATCACAGAGATTCACTGACTCATTGAATTCATTTAATTACTAAGTAATAAAACATCTATAATCTTTCGTTTAATACTAAACAAAAGTTCCAGATTAAGAAAAAAAAAAAAAGCAAATGAAACAATAACAGCGTTTGGATTTGTGTTTTTACATGTACAGAAACATGAAGCTGACTGCTTGTAACAACAGACTGCAACAAGGGGAAACATATGTAAAGACAGACACAAGTTTGTCTAAAGAGTTTGCATCAGATTCAGACTTACAAGTTCCTTTTTTCTGTCTTGGGCTCTGCTGGTCTCTTTCTATGGACACCTCCTTCCAAAAGGGAAGGTGTAGGCAAGTTGGATCTTGAACTCATCTCAAAATTGTTTTTCTCTAAATTTAAAGGAGGTTCCTGCAGTGGCTGGGAGGGATGAGGCGTATAGCAAAGGGAAGTGGGGACAAATCTCCTCTGTTTTAAATTTCTATTCACTGTACATCTCAAAGCAACTTTCTCAGTATTCAGCTTCCTTGGTTTGCCTTTAGAGGTCCACCACTGCTTCATCTTGCAAATATCTACCCACAGGAAGCTGTCATACCAGTTAGCACTTGAATGCCAAATTTTTAGTTAACTTTGCCTCCTTATGAGGCTCTTCCAATAAATGTAAACCAGTTATTTTTCAAATGGGAAAAACACAGGTACTGGTCTGTGAATTCAGGTGCAAACAGACTATTTCAACTTTGTGTCTCACCCTGTACCCCCAATAAGAAAAAAAAAATTACTAAGAGTTGATGGTTCCTTTAATTTTTCACTTGCCTTTTCTCAGCAGAGCATGCAAAAAGAAATTTGAAATGTGTAAGTATTCTGCAAGTACGAAGTTGAAAACCAGAAACAGAATGGACTAGTATCTTTAGTAAAAAAGCAGCATTAAAAATCTACTGGCATAACCTCCCTGAGTATGTACCCAAATCACCTTCTCATAGCTGAGACTTCTGAAGAAAGCAAGCAATGCAGCAAGAACAATGCCCTAACTCCTTCCCTTCCAAAGTATCTCCCTAGTTTTCTTTCTTCTCAGTCTCAAGTCCTTCTAAGAAAGCTTCTGAATCAAGAATAGAAGAGCCTTTCCTGGACAACTTCAGAGTGGGAGAGTCAATAGTTTGGGGGCAGCGGGACATGACACCTTAAATTTTCATCTACCTGATAGCAGAAGCCTAGGAATAAAACCTGTTTCTGATTATCTTTTTTAAAGAAAGCTAATACAAAAAGAAGCTGTTCAGAAAAAGCTCTGAAAGACAAATTAATAACCTTACTGATTTTCCATCACTGAGGCCATCATTTTGAATGGAACAGACTAGTGTGAAGCTGCAATGAATGAAGCTACTCAAGCCCCTGTACAGCTACGACTAGCAGCTGACCAGACAGTACTTTGCTCTGATCAGAACATAACAAAGATCTCCCAGTCAATGTCTTACAGAAACTAAAACATACTCAAAGTCATAAACTTTGTCTAGAAGGCACGAACTGGCATAGTTAGGTTCTTTTTCCCACCAAGATGACAGGAACTGGAGCACCAGCAAGTGAAAGGGACCCTTGGGGACTACGCCTCTTCCCACCTGACTTCTCTTCATGTTCCAATGGTCAAGAAGGAACCACCAAGGACTGTAACAATTTTTTTTTTTTTTTGCCAGGCAACAAATAAACTATGTTCAGTCAGTTCAGCCAAGTGTTACAGTGGGTAGGGAGACTTCATCATCTCTACAAATAATCATCATCCCCAAAGTAAGGATCCAAGTGTCCTATGAAGGAAATTGAAAGATTTCTCTACTTTGCACTTCACGCATTACACTAGGTGCTGCATGCAGTCTTCATTTGGGCTTTGGATGAGATCACTAGGCATTCATCACTGATCTTCAACGCAGTGAGAGCAGCTTCCACCCACCAATGCTCTCCTGAGAAACTGCAGCCCAGACCACATCCAGCTAGCACGAAGACCTCAGAAAGTTCAGACCTAAAGGTCTTCTGCAGCTAAAAAGCCCACTGGCTACAGGCAATTCTTCCTTGCTGTTTTCAGAGTCTCCTGTAATGGCAATTTACAAAGCAATTGAGAACAGTCATTAAACAGCAAGACTAAAAGGGCATGCTAAGAGACTTCCTAGTCTATGACCATTCTCCCACCAGACCATGCAACAGTTCATCAGAGACTCCAGAGAGCAGGCACACAGACTCATGTAAATGTGAAACCAGTTTCCTCCTCAGCACTTGCAGATGAGATGGTCAAGGCCTCTACAATACAGCTCTGAAAAAAAAGTTATTCTTACAAAGGTCATAAATATAGCCTGGCATATCATTCCTCCTCCTGCGGTCAAGGATCCCTTGCCCCTGCTTCCTGGAAGACTACTTTACGGAGCCAACAGTGCCAAGTATGATCTTGCTGTTATGTTTATATTCAATAGCAGGAAAATTAGCATGATGAATTTTGCACTGTTTGGTCTGGTTAAGATCATTATAACTTTTTTGGTCAATTAAATGCACAATAAAGGAACCACACTATTTCCACTTGTGTGCAGGTGCCAGAAATACCACAGTGCTTATGCAACATCACACACACTAAGTAGCTCTCTTGCAAGGTGGTCACTTCACATTTTTGAAGTTGCTCATTGATTTTAGTTTAAAAAAACCCCACAAACCAAACCACCCCCCACCCACTTTATACAGATGGAGTCTTACCATTTATTTTTTCTAGGGAATATTTCTCTTCATTTCTAATAGTCTTCAGTATCTTAGAAATAATATAGGACAGATGGAGACAGGCAGTAACTTCCTGCCAGTTTCTGCCCCATATAAAAAATTACCTGAGTATACCCTTTAAACATACTTTGGCATGCAGCTCAATGCTGACTGGCCTCTCCACTACTCCGCTGGTTCCTGGGTACATGTTTTACTACAAGGACAGTTTCCTGTGTGCCAGTGATGTAGCACAGCTCAGTCACATGTGCAGAACCAGAAGCTCAAGGCCTTGCTTTACTGGGGAGAGGGTATCATTCAGCAGCCTGCTCACAGGGGTCCCTGCCCTCTATCCCACTCACTAGAAAAAGATCCTCTGCCAGTTTGGAAGGCACTGGAAGAGGATCTTTTTTTAATCCATGAGCTTTGAAGATACTGAGAGATTATGATTCCATACCCACAGTCAGAAATACATGTAGTCCAGTAGATGGAAACCTACATCCTAGTTCAACTACATGATTGTGGACAAGTCACCCACTGGGCTATGCTAAAGAACACTATCTGTAAAGACAGATCATCAGACATCAGTGTGACTTGTAACTTGCTCTGTTAATCTGATGTCATCATAGCTACTACAATTTCATACCAGAGCTCCACACAGAAACAAACAAACCCTTATGACAACCATTCTGAGCTGACCTAAAGGGCTTCTCATATTAATCTCAAAAGGCAGTTAATACCGTTCCCTTTAATTTACAGCTTGCAAAACAAAAGCATAGAGATGCAAACAGGATGGTCCGTATCACATACCGAAACTATGGAAAAGCATGAGACTGCACTCACATTCCAGGGTCCCCTTCTAATTCTTGAGGCATTACATTGCACTTATTTGCAGGAAGATGGCATCCTCAAAAAGAATAGATATATTAGATAATATGGTGTTTACCGTACAACCAAGAACTAATGACAGGGAGAGAAGAAAGAACATTAAGTTCTCCTCTAACATTCTTGGCTTTTTTATTATTTTCTTTTGTGGTTAAATTTAATATTCCTAAAAATGAAGGCCTTGAAGGCACCAGCCAGCTGGATCTAAGCATTTTGCAAGAATTAAACTAGTTTCTTAGTGTAGCCCTGCAACAGCCTTTCTAGAGTATGCTTGGCTGAAGCTTGCTGTTGTGAACACAGCAATGCTAAACTGGAATTAGGCAGAACGTTCAAAACCAGACTAAAACCAACATCAACAGAGGCGTGAAATGAAGATGAAAATTTAGAGGAGTTCTCAAAGAATGAGCAGAATTCACCACCATCACACTGTGCATCACTGCACAAAAGACACTAGTATAAGACAAAGCTCTGTATCCACAGGGTGCTTTTCACAGATTTATATCCGTCATAAATAGTTCATACTGTTAGATTAGTAAATACAGTAGAACTTGTTCAGCAAGTAAGGAGACAAGGAACTATTTCTTCTCCATCTGACTGTCTCAATCTTATCCTCACTTCCACATGGTCCTACTGCCTGAGCTCTGGAAGAACATATATGGAGCACGCATTACTGCGGAGAGAGGTATTTACAATTTTCCAGTGCTGTAGAAAGCAGATGCCTGCACTACTTAGTGACGAACAGTCATCTACTGTTCAGAGAAATGGTGCCAGAGGGCCAGACCCACAAGTCAAACCTTTTTGTCTCCTCTGTGTGTTTCAGTAATACACAGGCAGGAAGAAGAAAAAAAGCTTTGTAACTAGAGCAAAGAGAATATTGACTCTGTTAAGTAAAATATTTTCTGGATTACAAGTTGTAGGACATTAAGCAGAGCAAAGAGAACATCATTTCCCAAGAAAGCAAAATTGTCAAAATTGCAGAATTTGTCTGAGTCGGTTTTCCATCTGACATAAGGACATTCCATAACATTCTGGTATCTTTTTTTAATGTTGCTTCTCTTTGAAGAAGAAAAGAATATAGCTTTGATCAGTTACCCACCAGAAGCAACACCTTTTAAAATGATAGAAGTGTTGTTTTATCATTTTCATTGGCATTCAAACTACTGCAAAGAATTCTCTGGGAAAAGAGTTCTCTGTACCACTATGCCCTGTGTATTTCTGACCTTCAATGTAAACTTGAGGGGAAAAAAAATAATTAACAGAACAGGATTCTCAGCACTAGAGGACAGAATCACTCACAGTAACCTTGATGTTACAGAAATAAGCGTTCCAGGATCTGGGAAGACTAGACAGAACTGGCCCAAATTCATTTAGTGGCTTCTGTTATGGAGAGATGCACGTAAAGGACTCTGCAAACACCTGTTCCTCTTTGTGAATAGCACTCATGCACTTGGACCGACATCAGGACAACATCTGGTGGGAAACCAGTTCTTACTAACCTTACCAATACAACATAAAACCTATACAAAGGTGCAAGCTTATTTCAGACTAAGAAAACTATTTTTGCTGGGCTATCAGTAGCAGGGCAGCAGTATGCCAGGGAGCTCTTTTCAAACTATGCCAACTGCACAGCAAACAGACTGAATCTGCTGCACCAAGATCATCCTCCTGCTTGAAATGCCGGAGGACTATGAAAGAACCACTTACCTGGAACCTGTGAACCAACTCCAGTGACTGGCTGTCATTCTGGTCTGCTTCAAGGATGACATCTGTCAGTTTATGTATGATCACATCCAAAGGGCCCTGATCTTCAATGGGTTTGGTGAGGTCAAGCTGAAGAAACCAGAGAGAAACCTTTTATTAATACATGGAAGATCTGAGGCTCTTGTCCTTGCCACCACCCAAGGTGTTGCTGCCACACAAAAGGCATTTACTTTACATGCTGCCTTTATTTTGCTATGTTACCCAAATCCTTGAGAATTTACATTTCACTAAATGTCAGAATAAATTACTCAGACATTTATTCCTCAGCAGTGTACATCTAATTCCATAAAAAAGCAGCGAAATCAATGGCAAGCATCCTTCATCCAAACACTTCCCTGGGCTTCACCGTGAGACAACATCTCCCTCTTCAGCTCTCTTTCTTGGTACTTAAGACATACATGCAGAAGGAATAGGCCAACAAAGATTATCACAACTAATAAAAGGAATGTCAGCTGTGCCCTTCGCCCTCTGGGATTGCACAAAACAGCACCCAGGACAGTAATACAGGTAACACAAAAGCAAGTGACTCAGGATCTTCGCGAATTCATCTGTTGCAGAGACAGCTATTAAGCTGATAAGGAGGAACACGGCTCCCAGAACACTCCCACTAGCAGACTTTGGCAGTTAGCTGGATAGGGGACTAAGGTTTGGGGTGGGGTGTGCAGAAACTCTGCTCCAGACAGCATGGGAAGGCACAAAAGTGGTGGTGATTTGTCACAGGGCTTGGTCCTTGGTACCAAGAAAGGGTTCAAGGAACAGAGGAACCACCTGTACTGGAAAAGGATTAAGTTAGGGATCTCTTGAGGAAATCTTAATGCAAAAAAGGTACTGGACCTGATGGGCTGTACGCAAGGGTACTAAAAGAAGTGGCCAATATCATTGTGAGGGCTTAGATTTATCAGGACATAACTCAAAACTGTAGAGATTCTAACTAAAGCAGGATAAAAAAAATCCACGGTGAGGACAGTCTGGTTGCAGCAGAGTCCCACAGAGGCTGCAGAATTTCTATCCTTCAAGGTTTTCAAGACATGACTGGACAAAGCCCTAAGCAACTTAGTCTGAATTTAATGCTGGATCTGTTTTGATCAAGATGATGTATTACGGACCCCTAAGGTCCCTACCAAACCATGACCCCATGAAGCTACTTACCAGATTTGAAAATCTGTACAGTCTAAGTACCAGAACTGGTTCATGTCCTAGCCAACACACCAGGCTTCCTACAGCACGAAAGCTGCCACATTATCAAGCACTGTTCTTCGACAAATTGTGAGACCTACCGCATCAGTGGCAACTGAACCTTGCAAACTTCAAAACATGAACATCTTTGAAATGTAAAACAGATGTGTGCTCACTAAACTGAAGTTAGCACCTGATTTTACAGTTACATGCATGCTCTTTTCAATTGCTGCTATCCTTTTTATTCAACTCTGACAGAGAAGGGGGTAGGGGGCACAGGAGGGAGAGGAAGGCTGGGCACAAGAGGCTGCTGATGCTCTGTTTCAACAGAAGCTTTGTCTTCACCGTCTCACGAGCTTGAGTTTTGTCCTAATAAAATTTCCCACCTTACAGAAATGGCCCTGCTTTGAATTAAGGAGTGCCTGTGAAGGTAACAATAAGGAAGGATGGCTGGAGTTCAAGCACCAATAAAATTACAACAGCAGAGATACAGCAGCCTTCTAATAACTTGCAATTGCTAATCTAATTGATCCACATAGCCGAACTGCTTTTCTTTTGTAAGCACTCTTTTATCTGGGCTAGGCTTACTTGAGCAGAATAACTTAAGTTACCCATGGCGCAAAAGCAAACTGAAAGACTGAAAATTCTTTGCAACAGAAACACCTTTGCTTACCCATTACTATATGCTCCTACTAACAGTTACAGGTTGAGGCTCTAGTACTGTATTTGAAGTAATTACATAGATTTTAATTCAACTGGAAAACATTGTGCAGCTGTCTTCCAAGAAGACCAACAGAGGCACTGTTCACAGGGCAGCAGACTCTATATGCAAAGATTATGCAATGGTAAAGACAAGCCAGACTTGATGTGGATGTTCAGTGATGAGTAAGCTGCATCTGGATGAGGCAATCCACAGGTCTGGCTGTCCTGGCACTTGCATTTTTACTGTCACAAGTAGTGCAGCACAAAGGCCAAGGGCAAGCACAAGCATCTGCAAAATTAAGGCAAAAGGAAGTGAACTGCAGATTGGCTAAGGACATGGAAGGAGATGATCTACTTTTGCAACCAAGTTCCAGAAAAATCATTTACTATCCTTAAAAGAAATCTCAGATGACCACACTGCTTTTCCTGTGGTTTCTTCATCTGCCTATCACATCTGGAAGGAAACAGCAAAACAAAGTGTCTGTTTAACTAGGTCACAAAGTTCCCAGTTGCCAAGAGACAAAAATGTGAATTAATCCATTTTCAGGACTTCCAGCTCGAAAAATAGTGAGAACCAAATAAGTATTTGAGATTGGTTACCCCTCTACATTCTCCCTGCACTTGCAGCTCAATCTGCACAGAAACATTCAGAAATCAAGAAAACAGTCCTCCCTTTCAGCCTTGACCCAAGAATAGAAATAAGCCTTCAAGGCATATCCAGGCATTTTCAGCAGTGTTTTCCAGAAGCATAAGACATTTAGGCAAGATAACATCTTCACAACACTTGTGCCAGCTAAAAGCGACCGGCATATTTTGAAAATGAGGGGCCCCCATCACAGTGCTCTGCTTCCCCTTCACCAGGAAAGCTATGCTAGAAATGACAGCACGTAAGGCAGCTCCTCCAGTAGGAAGTTCAATGATCACTTCAAGTGGCTCAATGAGGACAGCAGGTACATTTCAACTACACAAACCTTCAAAATTTGATCCAGTATTTTGCGGATTGGAGGATCAAGCCATTTACAAGAATAAGTTCTCTGTGTTCTGGGGCATGCTGCGGAAAGCAAATATTCCTGGGCTGTGTGGAATTTGGAAGCAATCCACCTTCCTTTTGTATACTAAGAAAAAAACGTAGAAGAAAAGAAAATTTTGAGGACAAAAACCCCCCACCTTTTCAAATCGTGTATCAGACCCAAGCAGAAATCAGTAAAAGCAGAGTACAAAATTTCTGATGGCCCTATACTGAGACAAACACTGATTCATTGTTTGTCATCAACTGGAATTTGAGCCCTCCTACTTCCCTTCTCTTTCAGCATCTCTCTCTCCAAACGATCTTTGAATTTTACATGATCACCCAAAGGTTTGTTTTTG
Organism: Falco peregrinus; assembly: GCF_023634155.1. Taxonomy (NCBI): domain Eukaryota; kingdom Metazoa; phylum Chordata; class Aves; order Falconiformes; family Falconidae; genus Falco; species Falco peregrinus. The sequence goes on from NC_073721.1 coordinate 88,751,912, forward strand.
CACAGAACTAACACCATAGCAACAGAAGCAAGAGGAAAGATTTATCGATACCAGCCTGAAAAAACAGAGAGATATGGCTATTGTCTTTTCTTCTGTGAGGCAGGCTATAGCCTACCCTGCTTGCCCATTTTCATATTAAAAAAAAAAAAGCTACCAAAAAAACAGAACAATCAGGTGTTGCTTTCATGTCATTATCACTTACCACCAAAACCCAGCAAAGCTCAAGTGAATGACATGGAAGACAGTGTTAAAGCTGTACACAAAGAACACCAGGTACAAGACACATACACGGCTTGGACAGCTGTACTCTTTGCTGGCTGTAATAACTGGCTGGACAGCTGAGCCCAAGGAATGGTAGTAAATGGAGTTATATCCAGCTGGCAATCAGTCACAAGCGGTGTTCCCCAGGGCCCAGTATGGGGGACAGTGCTGGTTAGTATCTTTATTGACAATCTGAGTGAGTGGATCAAGTGCACCCTCAGTCAGTTTGCAGATGACACCAAGTTGCCAGGGAGGGGGAGTGTTGATCTGCTGGAGGGCAGGACGGCTCTGCAGAGGGATCTGGACAGGCTGGACCCATGGGGCGAGGCCAGTTGTATGACGTTCCACAGGGCTCCATGCCAGGTCCTGCACTTGGGTCACACCAGCCCCACACAGCGCTACAGGCTGGGGGCAGAGCGGCTGGAGAGCTGCTGGTGGGAAAGGGCCGGGGGGTGCTGGAAGACAGCCAGATGAACATGAGCCAGCAGTGTGCCCAGGTGGCCAAGGCAGCCAAGAGCATCCTGGCTTCTATCAGACACAGTGTGGCCAGCAGGACTAGGGCAGCGATCGTCCCCCTGTACTGGGCACTGGTGAGGCTGCATCTCAAATCCTGTGTCCAGGTTTGGCCCCTCACTGCAGGACAGACCCTGAGGTGCTGGAGCGTGTCCAGGGAAGGGCAATGAGGCTGGTGAAGGGTCTGGAGCACAAGTCCCATGAGGAGCAGCTGAGGGAACTGGGGCTGTTTAGCCTGGAGAAAAAGGAGACTCAGGGGAGACCTTATCGCTCTCTACAGCTCCCTGCAAGGAGGTTGCAGCGAGGTGGGTGTTGGTATCTTCTCCCACATAACAAGTGACAGGCCAAGAGGAAACGGCCCCAAGTTGCAGCAAGAGAAGTTTAGATTGGATATTAGGAAAAAATTCTTCACCAAAAGGGTTGTCAAGCATTGGAAGAAGTTGCCCACGCTTGAGTCACCACATGTGGTTTAGCAGCAGATTTGGCAATGGTTGGACTCTACAATCTTAAAGGTCTTTTCCAACCTAAACGATTCTGTGATTTGATATGCCTTTCCAGGTCTTACAAATCCATATATGGCAGAAAACAACTGCTAGATAAATGGTTTTATCATAGCTGGCTGTAGCTAGCCTGCTCACCTTCTAACAGAAATACTATCTGGGAATTAAAAAAAAATGCTCTGCGCTTAGATACATCATAGTTCCCCCCTACAGACTTCCCAGAGCATCCACTGGAGAGCAAGTTACAGGCATACAGAGCTCCATCTCTGCCCTCCTCTCCCCTTCCCAATTCCTCTGTCCTCCAGAAACACACAGCCTGCACTGTCTATTACCCAAATCATTACAAAGGAGAGCAAAAAAAGTTTATTTCCATTAAGCATAATTTGTTTAAAGTTCTGGGGTTGTTTTTGTACAGAACACTGGCAATCCATCTATATTGCAGGGACAGAGCATGAGCCTGGCAGAGTGCCACAGCTCTCCACTGGTCCCAACTGCAATCCCACACGCACACATTTCTGGAAGCAGTGTTTAAAAATAAAACTACGTCCAAGTGAAAAAAAACCCTGGATTCGTTCACTCAGAAAAAAACCCGAACAACTGCTAATGCTGCGTTTAGCAAAAAGAAATATAATTTATCTAAATGATTAAAAAGAGTTTTGTATTTTTGTTTTATTCAGTGTTTCCAGTCCATGCTATAATCAACTGTATTTCAGAATCTGGCTGAGCAGGATTTGTGTTGTGTTTTTTGTTTGTTTTTTTTTTTTAAAAAAAGCTCTTCTTCAGACATAGTTTTCGGATTATCATACACATGAAATGAAGTCTTAATACCAACCTGTTCTGTTCTCTGAACTAAAGACAGATCTGCCCACAGCAATATCCCTAAGGAATTTATAACACAGATTCCCATTTCTTTTTATCCTCACTTTTCTCTTAAAATATTTTCATTAAAAAAAAAAAAAAATCTATTGTTTAAGCATTTTCCTCACAGTCTCCAATAGACTAACAAACTCCACTCGCCAGGATGCTGCACTAAGTTCTTGCTACATTTCAGTTTTTACTTGATGCACTGCTTTGGAGCAACAGAAGAATAGGGGTGCACGTCCCTCCACAGCAGCCGGTCTTGCTGCAGGTGTAAAAAGCTCAAAATTTCACCTGAAGGAGGTAAATGAAGATAAGGACAAAATCATCTGAGATGACAGGTTTGTTCTGAGCCGTCTCACTACGCAGTAACCACCAAATCATCAGACATTATCTCAAGTGTTAGAAAGCTTAATAAAATACCAGAAAAGAAAAAGAATCCGTCCAGTCTTCTGGTAGGGACCTGTCAATGGTCTGCTACACATTTCAGAAATCACAGTCCAAAAGTCCCTTTGCAGTAATTTAACTATTCTCCTCCCTGTGAACTGGACATACAGCACCAGCCTGACCGACCTCTCCGCTCCCTGACTCCTGAGGCTGTATGTGGAATTTTCTACACAAATCTACTGTATCCTGTTACCCAGATACCCAGTCATGGCTGCACTGACCCCAAAACACGTGGGGTTTACTTCAACCTTAACTCACCTTCTTAAACTGCACTGCACATAGACCTTTAGGTTTTTAGTCATCGTTTTCCTCTCCTGGAGCTATTTTCTGTCCTTTACCTTCCTCACAACATTTATATCAAAAGGCTTGTAAAACAAAGCTTTTCAGATTCTCCCCTTCTTTCCCCAACCCCAGTGTTTACCTTCACTGTGCATCAATGCTGAGCAAGTCATCATGAAAAAAAGCCATGAGCTCTGGGTTGGAAAGCCAAGTCTTCAAGAAACTAAACCTTGACAGCTGATGAATCGGTGGACACTGTTCTCTCCCCAAAAAAAACTCAGAGATGAAAGCCTTTAAATGTATCTTAAGTGCTCTGGAGAGGGAAGGAACGCAGCAAAAATCCATGTTGTCCAGTTCACGGATTCACTTTATTGTAAAAAGTAAACAAAAATACACAGGATAGTCTAATTATAGGAGAGAAAGTGCTTTTATTTGAAAGAAAATGGGGAAGTGTCGTGAAAGAAATCAGGTAAACAGTTGCACATGTCCATCCATACGTGCGAGACCTACTTGTGTGGAAGCAACGGAACAGAACGGCGCAGAAGCCTGCCTGCTCTTTGGACAAACCACGGGCAATCCACAGGACCAAACAAGACCAGCATGTCCTCCTTTCCCAAATTAAATCCTGCAGGAGCAGTCCAGTCCTGTCCCTCCACCAGGACTACACTCCCACAAACCCCACGGTCAGGTCTATGCAAGCGCAAAACCAACACAAATGCCTGCCTGCCAGCCAAAGCCCGTGGAAGGTGACAGGATGTATCCATACACATTTTCTCATGAGGAAAGACATTATGTTACCTGGTATTTTCACCGATACACAGGCTCTCCATAGCTCCCAAAACATTCACATATTCAAACTAAACATTTACATATTTAAGAGAGTTCCTCCTCATCTCTGACCAAGGAAGAAAGTGATCCAGGCTGTCGCCATGCACAGCTAGTGCAAGTATTCAGCGCTTGCTGCTGCTAATGTGACCAAGGGATGCTGAGGGAGAACACAAGCCCCCCAGGTAACAGAAACACCACCTCTGCCCCACTGCAAAGGGCAAACATGGACTTGACCATCAAAAGCTGTAATGAAAGAGCAACAAGTTCACCAAGAGGCCTTATTTTCTCTCTCCACGCTCCCCCTCCCTAGCACCGAATTAACTTGCACGTCCTGTAGCAGTGGCAGCAATCTGGGAACGGAAATCCGCTGTGGTGAGGAAAACCCCCCCTCCTCTCAGCTCTTCTGGTCTCCCCGCACACTGACAAGAGGAGAGGGCATCGCAGCATCGGTGACAGCCACCACATCGGAGAGGAACTCCTTCCCGAGCAGGAAGGAAACATAGCTTGAAAATACCTTACCTTTTTGCTAAGTCTTCTCTGAACTAAGGAAATTAAAAGACCAACCACAGAGCTCACCTTTCTACCACTGCACGATGCTAACTCTGCGGGTTATCTTTTGTTGTTCTGCCCAGCCTAGTTTAAGAGAACCACCAAAGGAGAAGGAAAGCAAGTCCCACACTAGAACACATCGTTCAGAATCTCACATGCTAGTGACATCCCAAGCAGTGAGACATGCCTAAAGGTGAGGAGCAGGACAACATAAGCTATGAAGCCCTGCTGGGTTCCCATCTTCTCAGATACCTTTATTTTAACACCAGAAGAGAACACTCTGGGCTTAACAGATGGTTTCTTTGCATTTTCTTGCACTGGTGCCAGAGCAGATTACTTTGCATTCTGCTTGGCACAAGCTGCCAGAAAGTACGTGTGAGCGCACTGCACATTTTCAGGAGTCACATGCTGCTGCTCCCCTGGAAGCTAGGTATGATCTCTGAAATGTCTGGGAAGTTCTCACTTCTAGCTGTATTCTAGATAAAATGAGATAAAAGGAACTGCATAGATTTTTTTTTTACCCTACATGTACTAACACACACGGACACCATTTATGGATCACTTCCCCAGCTACCACCTAAACTGACTAGTCTTTGCACATGCAAACCTTGTCCTGCAGCCACACAATCCCCCAGGACCCCGGCAAGCATCCCCTCCCCACAGCCTCCCCTGCACCCTCCGACAGAAGCGAACAGTGAGCCCGCACTGCTGTTGCCTGTGCAGCAACAGTGACAGACCATGAATCGCCGTGGTAAGCTCCTGCACCTCAGCTACTCAAACCTCGCCTGCTGCCCCTGCTCCTCACTCCTCTGCCATGGCATATAAACCTCCACTGAGCATTACCCTCCTGTTAGCACCAAGTTTTGTCCTTTCACTTCTTTAAAAGCAAAACAAGAAATCCCATCTTTGGGCTACAGCTAAAGCTCTTCACAGAAATTATTTTCTTTTCAGTAGAGTTTTTTTACCCAAGACCGGAACTTCTGTTACTGTATTGTTTTTGACTTACAGCCCAATGCAAAAAAAAATTTCTAGAAATTAAATAACTCTGCTTGGTTTATCTCCTTATCTCCTGTACAATAATTTAGCAGTTGCAGACAGTTCTTTTCAGAACTTGTGAAGATGTAGGCACAGCTGTTTCTGAGCATGGTATCAAAATGAGAGCACATGTCTCATTAGGGCTGGACTACAGCAAGCAGATTTTGGTAGGCAAGTGGTTAAGCAGCTCAGTCTTGTTCAGGGATGGTCTGAAAGGCAATTGCTGATTTTCAGCATTGCAGGAGGAATAATCAATGTTCCTCAAATCCAAAAAGCTTCTAGCCAAGGGTGTCGCCTGAGGTTACCAAGGCTCCTGTGGATTAGGATGGGCAGAACAAATCTAGAGATTAGCAGAAGAGGAAAATTGAACAGTGAATGTGTGACATGGGAGGATTAACGCTCCAAAGAAGCAAATCAAGTTACAGAAAAACAAGAACCCAGGAGAAAAAGCAGTTGGCATAACCTGCTGCTGAGACTGCCTTGCTTTACCTCGTGCAACTGTCAGAAAGACAGTGTTCAAGTATACCAGATTAAAAGGGTAATCTGAGTAGTGGAAAGTATGGGACAATTACTAAGTGGCTCACAAGATTTCTGGCTCACTTCTTGAACTTAAAAGCTTTGGAACAGACAAATGAGATCCAGAAATCTAAAAAAGACTTCACAAGGAAGACTTTTTTTTAATGTTTCTTTGAGTAAACTGGATCAGATGTAGCCCAGTTATTAAACTGACAACTCAATCAATCCTGTAGGAGAGCAGGCATTAAAGGAGGACTGGAATGGAGAAGCCATCCATGGAGAACACTCCAGCTAATCCAGAACACAGAAATACTGCAGCACTACAGCCAGTACAGCCTGGGTAAGCAAAGGGAAGAGGGCAAGAGGGCTCCATTTCTCCAAAACTTTCAGTGCTTAATTATAACATCATATGAACATTCAAAATATCAAGAACTGACAGTAATAAAGAAAAAAAAAAGTAATTGTAGTAACTACTGGATACAGAGAAAATGAAGATGAATGAAACGTGTTCTTCTGAAAGTCTCTCTTAAAGCCACGTAAACGTGCACTGCATAACCTCCCTCCCTTTGGCTGTGGGATTAGGTAAGTAGAAAAGCTGATCCATAAGCAACATCCCCCAGAAAGCTTGGCTACCACCCTTTATCCTAAGGGCCAAGGAAGCTCAGCTCTGGACTTACACCACACAGCTCAGGCTCAGCTTTAAGGATAATTCTTCAGCAGCACCTGTCAAACATCAAGAGCAGTCAGTGCTCTTGTATGCGGGGCTGCACTTCCCAAGAGATCGCTAATGTCTCTGCTGTAATTTTCCCTTCAACAAAGATCCCAGCTGGTGAGCAGAGGCACAGCCAGGCTGCCGGCAACCTCTTCACTTCTGTTAGCTACCAGTCCCAGGAGAGCTGAATTTCTAGGTGTATTTCCCTTTCTCAAGAGACTCTGGATGATGCAGAGCACCCCAAGTACGTTTAATCCAGTCTGCTTATCACTTCGCTGAATTTATGTGGTCTTTATTGTATACTAGGGAGTTTAAATACACGTGGAGAGAGCAATAGCTGTCAGGGTAGAAAGTTTTTATGCTCTTTATTCGCCCCCTAACTACACTAATTAGGATCCCTTCTGAAAAGCAGAACAAAATTGAAACATTTTTCTCTCAACAAAAGATCCTCCTTCGGCTGAACACATTTTTACAGCACTTCAGCTGAACACATTCTTACAGTGTTGCTCACAGACACTGGGTAGCTAAGTAATGTTTTTGCAACTCCAAAGGATAGAGGAGGAGAAGGGAAAAGTACGCTGGAATACGACAGGGAAGAAACACAAAACCTTTAGAAGACTTAGTCTAAGAGGGGAATAAAAATGAGTAAGGTTGCTTTTTTAAAAAAGAGAAGGCCACGCTTAGGCTGATCTGTATTGTATCCCTACACAACATGAGCAGAAATCAGAAGAGACAACATGAAAAGACAGAAGACATCGTGGCATTCCCTTCCATCCTGTTCCACCAAGTATGTATGGGAGAATGTAGTTGGCTTTCAATTACAAAGTACTACTTCAGCTTGAAACCACTGCTCCCAGTCAGACAAAATGATGAAGCTGTTTGTTCCAAGGATGAATTTAAAGGCATTTGTAACTGGTGGAGAACACAACCACCATGGACCACCCTCTCAGGTGCTGCACTGCTAGAAGGCATTGGAGAAAGAGGCAGAAAGTGAAGGCAGCAGAAGGTGGCTGCGACACAGGCAAAGCTCTAACAGGAGTACAGCAGGTCTGACTCACTGCTTCAGCAAACATTCTGGCATAGCAAAGGCAACCACAATGGCCAACAGTTCATTTCTCAGCAACTGGAAGGTGTCTCTGCTTTTTACTTTCTACCATGTCTGCCAAAGTCCTTGCAAGTGTTCCATGGCTCAACCACACATCAGACGTCTTTTTCCACCCAAGTGAACTACCTTCCAACACAGCACCTGCCCAACACGTACAGGACATTTTAGGCAAAGTTCCCTTTAAGCAAGAGAGAGAAGTAGTTTTGCTTTTGCTGTGCTGAGGAGGTCTGACAATCCCACAGTATTATTTGGACATAGTCAGATATTAATGAGAATTAAAATGAAAGGAACTGTATCATTAGGGGAGATTAGCTTCTTAAACTCACGAGAACAAACACTAGGACTGAGGTTATAGCCCAGCTATTCCAAAGCAGGAAAACTAACATAAAATTTAGCAATACAAAGAATACTACATCAAGCTGCGTTAGTTTAAATTACAGGATAAAATGGTGTACAGCTTAAGCATTTTTTTTTAATGATCTCAGGATGACAAATTGATAAATTAAAAGAAGTAATTAGTAAAGACTGCCGAGCTGTGAAAAGCTCAAGGATTTGATCACAAAGAACGCTAGGCATTTCTTGCAGGCATGCCAAATAGTGAAACTCATTTCGGGAATACATAAAAACCAAGAAAAATTTGGATCTCAGTGCAGCAAGTGAAGGTTTAGTATTTAAGATAATGTAGGAATGGTCGCAAACTTTTACAGAGATATTTGGCCTCGGTTTTCAGCAAGAATGAAGATGCTGACCATGAGAACAAGGCAAGCTGGTAAACAGTGAGGGGTACAGATATATCAATGAGTACCAGCAGTCAAAGCAGAACTCAGAGTGATATTCGCTTCATCTCATTTTAAAGAGTTAATAACTACACTGTAATTTCAGGCTTCTCCTTGCGGTCCGAGAGAAATGAACAAATACCTTGAAGTTTTAAAATCATCCAGCCTGCTTTACATTCATATTATAGGATATATGGAATTGCACCTGAAACATGCCTGATCGGAGGGAGTCTAGTGGAGTGGCACACGTCAGATGACCGAATAGTTTAATGTGCTGTGATAAGAGGAAGCTGTCTCTTTCCCATAACTGGATACTTCAACAAACAAACAACAAAACCAAAACAAACAAAACCATTAAAAACCCCACACCCTCTAGAAAACAAAATCCAATTAACCAAAACATGGTATAGAAAATAACAGGATGGCCACACAAGGGTTCTGAATGAATGTATACATTATGGAGTGCTTCCCAAGGATCAAAAAAAAAAAAAGCAACTATATTAGGGAAAGAGTAGGAGGGGGGGAAATGACAGCTACTGACTGTTCATCTGACCTACTACAATGCAAGCATTTCAGCATATTTGAAGATATTGAAAAATAACCAGATCTCCAGAGGTAAACAACAAGAACAACAAAAAGTAAAACATGATATGAATCTACAAAAGATGTATCAAACCCATCTAACTGGCTGTATGGCCACCGATTCTCTAGACAAAGAAAATGTAGCAAAGCTATTTTCTCAGCCTTCAGTAAAGCATGCAGTCAGGTAAACTGGAAAGACAAGGACCAGAACAAGAACAGGAAGGGGAATGAAAGGCTAAATAAAAGAGAATATGTCAAAGGCTTACATGCTGAAAGCAAACCAGAGACTGTGCACTAGTACATTCCTCAGGCACTAGTCTTCTGACTGTTTTATTTAGTATCTTCATTAGTGGTCTTAGCAGTGTAAGTAGATTACCGACAGACCTTAACAATTACACAGAAGTGTAAGTGACCACCAGCAGCCAGACAAAAGTATCATGCAGAAGGGAGAAACAGAAATAGGACATGACTAAACACAAAATGAAAAGCTACATGTAGCTGGACTCATGGTGCAAAAAAGTCTGCCCTATGCTCAGAGAAGGATGCTAGTATAGTAGCTGAAGTATGACTATGACAAAGATAAAACTCTGTTTCACCAGGATCAGGGTATTTTAGGTTTGTAAGAGTCAAGCCAGTATAGCAGGCACTACTGAGCACACACACACCCCATGAACAGCTGCACCCAGTTTAGGGCATCTGTATCTAGAAATATAAACTCAAAATCAAAATAAATGCTTAAGAATTCAGCCAAACTTTGTAAGTTACAGCTCAAGAGCCTAGAAAATCCCTGCCACACTTGGATGCCATGGTCACGGGTCCTTAAAAAACTATGAATAGGAGCACTTGGGCTAATGCAGATTGTTAAGAGTGTTAACCACTTTCTGGCAAGAAAAAGCTTACCATAATCATAAATACTGCGGCTGCACTCGAGTACTGCTACGCTTCATGCTATAAATGGGCATTCTGGGGTGTGCAGTACAAAGAGATAGCTGCTACCCAAGAACACGTATGGTCCGGGAGTTTGCTCAATATTCTTTCAGGAGCAAAGGAACTAGGAGATGCAGAATGGAGATCACACAGAAGAATCTCAGGTTTCAAATTATTCAAACTCACATTTCACTTCCATCATAAACAGAGTGCTAAGTGAGCAGCACACAAGCAAGACTTAAAAAAAGACCATCAGAAATATCACTCGGGAAGAAAGAAGCAGCAAAGAAGCACTTTGTCATCGAGCTGTAAATAAAGTCTGGCACATTCCCTAATTCTAGGCTCTTTCCTCACCCACCTTGACTGACGAGCCTTCCCCACCAGATGGAGAAGGAAGCTGTAGTTCCTTCCTTGGCAAGGCACCCAGGCCTCGCTGGACTTCTGCAAGGATCCTGCAGATACCCTGTCTCGCTAAGATGGCTGCACTGACTTAAAGGAATATCAGTGACACAAAATTAGGTCAGACAATCATTTTAACTGGTTAATAATAGTATCAGATGCTATCTCCCAAGCCTATCATCTGAATTCTGGGGCTTTAAGATGACATTACTCTCCCTCCACTGTCCATTTTCTTTTCCTTTTCGCTGTTTGAAAGACTTACAAGCAAACAGGAAAATGACTTTGCTGAATAGGGAAGGTGTGAGTGCTGTGGTAATTAAATGAGCTAGAATAAGAACAGCTAAAACTGTAGTTCTTATTCCTCACTCAACTTTGTTTACAGGAATCTCAAGCATTCCTGTCACAGCAACAGGTAAAACATCCTCAGAAAATAGAGTCCGTAAGTTGTTGGTATGCCTTCCACATACACCAAATCCCATCCTTAGTATTCATACTAATTTTAACAGGCAAAGCTGGGAAGAGCAGAAAATAGTTACAATATAAGATCACAGCTTCAGTGTGAAAAGCCTGTCTGTGTTGCTTATAACTGCATGACAGAGAAAACCAGATAAACTCCTAGAAAGTTTCACATAACCTCATTTTCTAAGTGTGTTTGTACACGCTCTCTCCCTGAGCTCTGATAGCAAGGCACTTGTCTTGACCACCACTCAGCTGTCTGTCAAGACACCACAACTTCCCACCTCCCTCTGCTGCTACTCATCCATCAGCACAGATGATGCTTCTATTGCTCTTGCTTTCTTTCCTTCTCTACTCTTTTACACAGGGTTAGCTCCAAACTCCTTCCCACTTTCACTTTGGCACTGCTTTCACCTGGGCAAGATGCACCCTCCCAACTGGCAGAAAGGGCTGAGCCCAGCTCCCATCTCCCCTGAGGCGTCCACTCCACCAGACATCCCCAGCAGCCTCTCTTTTGACACTTCGGTCTTCCTCCCTTCAGTTCTGCTTTTCATTGTAAACCATTGAACCTCAAAGCTCATAATCCTAATTTCTGCTTTTCTACCTCTGGCTTTTTCCTCAGCCTCTGCTCTGGCTCCTGTCCCAGTTAGCTCTCTGAGCTCCCACCTTCTGTCAGTCTCCGTGAACACCACCGTCATCCAGCTGCCAGGCCTGCTATTTAGAAGACATCATCAATTCTCTCAAGCTCTCCTCCTCCTGTAATCCAGACCTTCCAGATTTCTTCTATCCCTCACCATGTCACCCTCCTTTTGGATCAGAGGGAAGCCCTCCCCTGTTCACCTTGAAAATTCTTCAGCTTATTCTCTCCCACCTCTCACCCACCCACAAAGCCAACGTCCACTGCCCGCTTCAACAATCCAACCACTGCCTTTGCATTTTCTTCCGTTCTGCTGCTTCTACTTCAGAGAAGCTTGCCATAAACATTTACAAAGCTCTGTCACTGCTAGACTTCACATCCCTTATTCCAGTTCCTGTTTTGCCAGAAGGACATAAAGTCACTTCTAAAACAGCCAAACCCCCAGAGTTCTCCTGCCTTTTCTCTGAAGGGTTATTTAACTCCATCTACCAGGTTGGCCACACACAGATACAGAGAAAGAAACAAGAGCACTGGTGTGACACTGCACCTAAATTAACATGGCTGCACAGCTCCCACGCAGTCAGGGAAGACACACTGAACTACCAAGGGTGGAATAACATTCAGAGGCGCCTCAGCTGAAGTTAGAGCACTGACCAATAAAAAAGTATTTTTTAAAAAAAGTATAACATAAAAATAAAAAATACATAATGCACTTATTTTTTACATATATATATTCATTCCTACCTCTCCAAAAGCCCTTGTTAGAGACGATACACATACACGTTTTCTTCCTTTCCTTCCCTTCTCAACTAGGCAACTTTCACTTAGGATATGGCACAGATGAAATCACCACATTGTCACTCTAAGTCATCCTCCGAAACTGAGAGCTCATGGTGAGCTTCTGTGCATTTCCCCATAGCCAGCTCTCACCACTTAGTATTTAAATGCCTGCATCTGGGGGAGGAAAGGGACCTTAAAACCATTCCAATGCAGTTAACTAACATCACCTCTAACCGGAGGTACTCTCCAACACCAGCCCTTTGAGCTATAACATTAGCACTTACTCCTTCCCTTGCCTGTCCCACACTCTGAAGCCAAGCACCTCACCACAAGCAGTCACCTTTGAGCCATTGGAGCAGGAAAAACTGAAGCCACATATCTTTGCTGGCACAATTGTTACACCCAGAAATTCTCACATACAACTGAAAAAAAAGGGCCTCTGATGATAAAACCTCTTCCATGTGCTTTCTGACCGACTGTTCGGTCTTCACTGTTAGTCTAAGCAAAGTATCTTGAAACCTTTCAGGTGCAAGCACACTTGAAACTTTCAGGACAAATCTCAATTTCCATATGAAAATCCCTCTCCTTATTGAAAGCAGAAGTTGTTGCCATAAATTCAAACTTCCCATTTTAATTTATAGCAACTACCACATAATCAGCTTCATAAAACTTCGGGGAAAACTTCTATTTAATAAGGATTTTAATGGACCGTGCTGGAAAAAAAGAAAAAAAAAGGCAGAATTTGTCCCCTTTGTATCCCCTGACTTAATGTACCTGCTCAATCCCCTAGCACAGAAAAGCAGACTTAAAAAACTCAGATGACTGGCAAAAAGCATTCCTGCAGATGAAGTTTACCCTGTACATCGCAGCAGTGTAAAAAAAAAAAGCTAACTGCTTCCCAGCAGGGCCTAGTAAGGCAATTTCCAAAGGCCACTTCCTCTAAGCTGTGTTACAATGTGAGCACGGTTGTGTTTGGCCAGGGACTCCCACCAGAAGGCAGTGGATCCAGAGCTGCCCAATTCCTGATTCTCACCTTACTCGAGAGAACAAAGAAGTTTTCTGACCATGACCTCCCTCTCCGCTGCTTTGCATCTCTCTACAAGCCCCCTTTATTTCCCTCCACCCCTCCTTGGCAGCTGAGCATGGCTGCTGAACTTGCATCTCCCTCCTCTTCAGTCAGTTCTCGCAGCCGGGGCTCCCCACCAGCAGCCCGCAGGGCCATCCCTCACTGCTGTTTACAGACAGGAAAGAGCGAGGTGTGTGACCCAGCTGGCCCCTATTACAGATAATGTTATCACAGCTCCAATTGTTCCTGTCTATGTCTGCTGGTGGGAGGAAACAATCGACTTGTCTGAGCTGGAACAGGGGATGTTGGAGAACTATGAATCAGAAAGCTGCTTGTGTCAAGAAACTTTGGATGTATGTTACATTAATAAAGGACTTTTTTCCATAGCTGTGCTAATAAAGAGCAACTTTCCATTATTTCTCCCTATTTCTTCCTATTTGCATGGAGGCAAGAGGCAGGGTGTGGGAGAGGCAGTGTGAGAAAGGCAGAGACCTACATGCAAAACCAAAGATAAACCTTCCTGGTGCCTGGTATGCAACTGCAGCCATATAGTGTCTGACATGTACAAGAGCTACACTGCAGTGAGAATTAACTGCTAGCAAACAGGAAGCACTGCAGGATCTGCATGCATGTCCTGAAGTGCTGAACCCAAACCAAGTCCTCAGAAAAACACAAACACTGAAAAATAATGGAGGCATCCTCCATACCGGCTTCCTACTGCCCCACAGCAGGACCCGCTTGTGGGGCCTGGTTGCAGGCACCGGGACTGTCCTTCAGTGCCAACCTTAAAGGATTTTTTTACTCTACACAGCAGCACTTCAGAGGAAAAATACTAGGATTATAACTGGTCGAGTTGCAACATTTTACCTGAAACACAATAAGCTATGCCCTAAGGCATCATACTCACCTTGAGAAGACTTGGTGTCTGTTCCATTACTACCACCATTACCTTAATTAGTTTTAGCAGACTGGCTTCCTTTAAGCTACAGTGCCTGCTGTGCTCTCACATCTGGAAGTTCACCATCCAGGAGGTCATTTAAGCCCTTCCAAGTTACTTTTGCCACCATGCATTTTTATCATTAACCTATTTTACCTGGTATTTCAACACTGGATCAGGACATCAGAGAGTTGTTTATGAAGCTACAGCAGCTGTGAGCCTTACAAGAACAGAGGTGACACCCAGGCTCTTTTATTAGGTCTCAGCTCTTGGAATTTTTCAGGTCTCTGGATCATCAGCCAAAGTCAAGGATTCTGTACGTTGTTACAGTGGTGTGTTTAGCGTAACTTGTTTACTCCACTTTTGCAGCTAGCCAGGAGCAGAGTCTGTTACTACTTCCCAAATGCATGGCAAAAGTATAAGCTAACTCACCCTGCTGTGGTTGATTAGAAGTGCAAAAACACCTCTCAGCACTGGTTATTTGGTCTACACAATATCCTGTTTCACTTATTGGTAACTTTACCATTTTCTCCTATGAGAAACAAGCCACAGGACTAGATGACTCTGAAATGCAACTTTCTGCAGTGGATGTTCTCAAAGAGAAGGAGAGAACCCCATCCTGCAGTCCTCATGCTTTGACCAGCTCCCCAAGGATGCTGAAAGCTTTGGAGCTGCTTCCCTGTGACAAAGCTCCACATCGTTAAGTGCAGCTACTAAATGTTCCCTCTTTGGCAAGACAGTGGGAACCGATCTCTGAAAAAGCAGACTGCTTAGCACAGTAACTGGTTCTACTAGGTCTGGTGGGGATAGTGTTAATTTTCTTCACAGCAGCCTGCATGGCACTGTGTTTTTAAATGGTGACAAAACCAGCGTTGATAACACACCCATGTTACAGTTACTGCTGCGGAGCGCCTGCACAGTGCCCAGGCCTTCTCTGCCTCCGCAGCCGCCCCTGCACCCGTGTCTGGGGCGGGCAGGACACTGGCAGGGGACACAGCCAGGACAGCTGAGCCTACCTGAGCAAACAAACAACTGCCTGGGGTCTTAGCCACTGGTTGGGGTCAACCCACCACACTGGTCTATGGAGCATCTTCCAAATTTGAGCTCAAGCTGCTGGTAAACACAGATTTAAAATCATGTTATGGTGTTAAAACTAGAAGTGAAAAATGTTTTAAAACATCTGGCTGGCATAGACCAGGTATTTCTGTCTATGGCTATTACCTGTTGTTCAGGTAAAGGTCAAAGCTCTTTTTGAAAGCTCCCTTCCCATCTCTACACAGCCATAAGCAGACATCCTTAGGACAGAAAGACAGAAAACTTGTAACTACATTTAGCATATTTGTTGCAATGTGACATTTTCAGTTGTGCAATTTAAAAAAAGCAAAGTCATTTCACTATCAATGGATCCTGAGTTTTGACATTCTGGTTTCTTTCACTATTCCATTTTTTTTTTTCTTCCAGTTATTTCAGCTGTTTAAAGCTTTTCACATCCTGCATGAAATATTTAAAATATGCTGACCAACTATGCCCTTTCCAACACTGGCACAGAAACAATTTCTCTAATTTATGGCTAAGAAGATGGCCAAGAGACATTCCCAATTTCCTAAGAAAATGAGCGGACTATCTGCTAATCACACCCTTAGCCAGGCCACGTCGTTACTTACAGCTACGACTGTCAAACGAGGTCTGGCTAAAGAGAAGACAGGAGCACACTCCGTGAGAGCTGCTTGTGCAACTGCCCACACGGTTCACATCACTACTCCAGCAGCACAGGCTCTTCAAGGAAGGGGGTTACACCAGTGTGTGTGTGATAACCAACCTTAAGCAGCAAGGGGAACAGTCCTGTAAAGTCAGCTGCTATTCAGAGTAGCGAAAGAGGGACCACAGCCGAAGCCTTGTTTGCATGGTCAAAGTAAGGGTTGCCAACACAGGGTAAAAGGGTGGACAGAAAAAACAGAAGTAGTTTTTGATGAGGGTGTGTTTGCTCTGAAACAAATATCAAACAGTATACACAAAAGTCTGGCTGAGCTGCTTTGTTACATACTCCTAAGTGAAATTTGGGTTCAACAATTTACTTCAAAATTAGTAATATTTCTCTTCTGAACCTGATAGTTGAACTAAAGACAAAAACATAATCATCTCAGAAATTTCTACAGAAGACTAGACATTCTCCTCACAATTATTATAAAACCTCAAACATAAGGAAGGAAAAATAGCCCAATGTGTATTATTCTTAGGTTACTAAGGAGCTCAGTGGGCTAGGCTGTCTCTCTTCAATAACTACAGGTCTCTAAAGACAATAAATAAATAAATAAATAAATCAGTGGGGGCTGGGGAGGGAGGGCTCAAAATAAACCAGTGTAATTCGAACACTGCTAGATCCTAAATAAAACACAACAATACTGACCAAGCCAGACACAGAAGACCTGGCATGACTCCAGAAAACAATAACTATTTGTCTTCTTTGCCAGAGGCAAGCAGCAGCTGAGGATGCCACTCGGGGGTGGGGGTAAAATAGCACCACACTACAGCTGGAGCATTACTCCCATGAGCAGTGCAATACAGAAGAATAAGAGATGACAAGTTAGATGAATGGCCTTTGAGAACCTTTTCAGAAAGGGACTGAGTGTTCTTTAGGAGAAGCAGGAAAATTAAGGATGCAAAAAACTGTCAACAGAGTTTTGTCAAATTCACTTGAGAGTGAAAATGAATAGACATGCAAAAGGCTTCATTTGAATCAGCCTGAAATCCTGCTCAGAAACACTGGCGGGCAGATCCCAAAACAAGGAAGATGCCGAAATGGTATTCTGTGAAAACAGATTATTTTCCTAAGAGTGAATGGGAACCCTCTGAAACACTCCCCAGAGTGTGCAGGATGATAATACACACTGCAGTGGGAAATTCAGAGTGGCAGAAAATGTCTCGAGCATTTCATAACATAGCAGGGGAAAGAAATGGAAATCCAGCAAGCGATTGGTATTTGATTGTTTCTTTATTAGTACTATCAACTTTGAAATTAGTGTTGTAATACCACCTGTAAACCTGCTCCCCAGCAGAATCAACTTTTAGGGGAAAGGTATAAGACTGGAATCAAACTATAAAATCCTTCACAACACTACATGCTTTGTAATGTAACAAACACGGTTGTGCTTCCTACCTGAGTTCACTCCCCACATGGCTGCTTCAAAACAAATATGCTAAGTGAAAGCAGAAGTGTAGGTGTCTTAGCAATACACCCTCGTGGTCATACAATCAAACATGCAAAAAGGACCAGATCAGCAATACAAGAAGCTTTTCTGCTGTGGGGTGTGGGAGCTAAACTGGGAGAGTGTTCTGAAATGCAAACCGAAGGGAAAGGAGAAAAAGGAGAACAAACTTCTTATTGTACAATTTCAAGCTTTATATAAAGTAAATTATAGCCCTTTCGAAAACATCATTAAGTCAATATACAATATCCTTGCTAATGACATGGAATGGAAACAATTTCTTTTTCTGCACCTTTCAAGGCTGCCAGGAAAAAGGGCACTACAACACTGGAAGGAACGTGGTGACCAGCAACAAAAAACAGGCAAAAGTGCTCGATTTCCATCAATAAAGCTAAACATAGCTAAGATACCCAAGGTAACATAAGGATTCGGGTTCCCAGGTCACAGCTAAACTTATTTAGGTATGTAAATTTCCTAGGCATTCTTAGGTTACAATTAAGCAAACAAGTTACTATAAAGTCTG
Organism: Falco peregrinus; assembly: GCF_023634155.1. NCBI lineage: Eukaryota > Metazoa > Chordata > Aves > Falconiformes > Falconidae > Falco > Falco peregrinus. Next base: position 88,769,804 of record NC_073721.1, read on the forward strand.
TGGATTTACAGCTCATCAGCACTGAAGCCAGGTAGCTGCGTAGCAACCTTACTTTCAGCCAAGGTGAACGGGTAGTACAGTAAAAGACTATCAGCATCTGAAAGGAGCTTTGCCCTAGAAGACAGAGAATGCTTAAGATGAGCAGCATACAAAATGGGTTAACTAGGACTGATGGGACGAAAAGAAGGAAACATATGGGCTGATTAGCAGAAAGACTTCCTGGCAGACAAACGTGTTAGACCATGGAGCAATTTCCCACAGGAACTGGTGAAAGCTGAATCGGTTGGAGCTTTTTAAACCAAACAATAGACAAAACATAGGAAAGAATCCTGCACTTCAGGGAAACAGAGCATCGGTATTTCCGCATCTATGGAGCCCCCCTCCCCAATTCAACCAACCAGAAAAGCTTTACGCAGGTTTTTTTATAACTGGGTCCTTTCTTTGCTACAGCAGCTTTGCTCCCAGAAAGGGAAGCAGGCCTGTCCCCTTCCGTAAGGCAGCACCACTTGTGCGTCCACAGGCTGCCCAGCTTTGATCCCTGTGTTGCCTGCGGTCAGCTCTGGACCATGCAGGTCTGCAAGACATGAAAGTAAGACCAATAAAAATTACCTCCTGCATTTGAAAATGACTGACTGAATCCACTATCTAGTGACTGCAGACATTTGCCAAGTCCTTGACCAAGGCAGGCTTGCAGGGTTAGTGTTCTGGGATATTAATGTATTGCTTACTACAGACATGCGTCATTCAAGCCTTAACTAGAGCTTTCCAAATAAATCTGCTCTGAGGTTTAAAAAGCCCTTACACAGCTCAGCGGCATTCAGAATGCAGTAGACAGCAGTACATCTAAGTACGCTAATACTACAAAAAAACCTATCGTAGTTAAGAGTTCAGCCCATTAACTAGCCTGTAGCCATACAGGGCTGAGTAACCTCTGGTTTATTAGCTGTGACCCATAGCTATTTACAAAGAGACATACCAATATAAATGTATTTTGGTGAGTGCTGTAATGTGCTCTGTGGTTCCAGGCACTTCCTTGTATCAACTACCAACAACCACGATTTTTAAAAGCCCAGTTCATTTCACAAAAGGACAAAAGGCTCTCCCTTCACAAAGGAACTTAAAGAAGTGACTGTTTTTAATATTTGACAAGTTCATAGTGTCTACAGCATGTGTACTTTGACACCAAACAGGCTACCAGTGCAGTTAGGAAACGCCCTGTGCAAACACAACTCTTTTCATTTACTGTCTGACCAGCTTTCAGAGGCACTCTTGGTTCACCAGTAGCTAGACAGGAAAGATTACAGAACATGCACTTCCACAGCACATCCTAAGTTAGGCACTTCAACCCTGTGGGCATCTACATCCCATAAAGATGCTGTAAGAGATGAAGGTAGGTCATGAAAAGGATGCCCTGTCATATTCATTACTACAAGGAGTAACCGACAGTAAGACTTCAAGGCTTGTCATCTTTTCTCACTGAAATCTGTCATCTTTCTTCCCTTTCCTCACCCCACAACCCAGGACGATGCTAGGAAGCACAAGCATGAACAATTCATCTTCAGACTGCACTGGCAACAAGTACTATGCTGTCTGTGGACAGGCTCACCTTTGGCTTTCCTGCTAACAGTGGGAATTTCAGTTTTACATATTTTACTGCCTGCAGACATAAGCAAAGTAGAAGGGTAGCTAAAACATGCTAAATACCATTAAATTTATCACAGTAATATGTGGCAGGAATTGTTCCTATGATTAAAATCAACACAACATATGTACACATAGAAGATAAGTCAAGCTTTTTTTTCTTCTCCTTTAATGTAGCTCATCCTATAACATAAAGTAGGAGAACAGGTTTATCCAGAAAATTTTAGAGAGTTACTTACGCTTATTTTGGATTCACCCTACTTACACTTGCCACGGTTAGTGGTGCACCAAGAAAATAGAAAGGTAGAACCCTCCCAGAGCAAAAATTAACCATGGCCTGTAACACCCACAGCAGGGTGCAGCATGTGAGAAAACTTCTCAGGCAGCTACAGTTGCAAGAGCACATTCTTAAAACATAAATGAGTTTGCAACATCAGCTCTGTGAGATTTCATGCAAAACTAACAGAACTCAAGAAAAGGAGAAAGCAGCAGCTGGAACCATCAAGGCTGGTATAATGGAAAATCAGGTGGTTTCCTGCAGAAAGGGCAGTCGGCACTGGTGTAGCTGAGGCACTGCAATCTAGATGTGTTACGACCGCAGCAGCGGGCTTTGTAAACAGCTGCCCAAGTGTAACGAGCAGTGCTTGAAGGCAGGGGCAAGGAGCAAACAGCTCTTCTCTCCATCGCTCGGCACTTGCCAGGCTGTGCTGCACAGAATGGTACAGGCTGTGCTTGCAGAATGAAGGACAGCAATTCTGCAGCAAGGGTTTTTAAGCCAAGAAAACCCCAGATGACCATTAGCCCCACGTGTCACTGTAGCTTTCCTCCCCAATAGATCAATTCCCTCCTTTTCATAGCCACTTCTAGTCACCTCTTTGTCCCACAGTCACTAACAGACCAGTGCCCGCGATGCAGGAAAACTGTGTCTTTATCTAAGCAACTAGGCAACAAGTGGTGATATGGTAAATTAACTAGGAAAAATATGCTCTCATCGTGCAAAGGTGTGCCAAGCAGTAGAGGGTAAATATAAAATTCAAACTATGTAATAATTCTGTTGAGAAAAGTGTTTCACTGCCTCTCAGAGGATCTTAAAACCTCTTCAATCAGTTAAAAGCTCCTAAATCCCTGATGAAATACAGACCAATACTGCTAATGGGTCAAATTAAGGCCCCCAAAAATAATCCGGTCTCCAACGTGGGAACAAACCCAGGTATTTTAACTGCTTGGAATATCCACCACAAACTGGCTTAAAACATGTGTGGCTAGGGTTTCGTTTTGCTTCCTTTAGCCAGCCATCTCTCCAGGGAACTATAAAATCTGCAGACAAGCCAGCCAGCCCGATCCCTCCAGAAACCTCCTGTGTTATCCCGCTATGCAGAGGGACCAGCTTTCCCAGCCATTCACTTCCCCCATCTTTTTTTCCCTTCTGCTCCAGTAGGTTGCAAGTCACTGAAAGAGGCACCTCCACTCCAAACCCTGCATTTGCAAGGCTAAGAAACTAAAGCTTATAAAAGGCAACTTGCCAAATGCTTCACCTAATGTCCTCCTGGTTAACCTGAACCATGATTATGCCTGTATGTTTGGGATCAATAGGCAAGAAGTGTGTAGAATAGGAAGTTGCAGCACATTTTGCCTCCTTCTCATGGCAAAGCTTCCAAATTCTTACTCTCCATGAGACAAGTGGGAGCAGGAGACAGAAATACAGACGGAGCCTGTCAAGGAGGAGAGGGAAAAAAAAAAGAATGGAAAAAAAGAAGGGAGATTCACCCTGCAGCGGAGACTAAGAACATATACAGGAGAATTCAGCTGTTTTCTTCCCTGCCAAAAATAAATGTCTCAAGTAAGTGCTTCAAGTAACTTTTAAGTATTAAAAATAGTTTATGAAAAATGGGTGCCTTTCAAGCTGTCTCCTTCTACGGAAAAGTTCCCAGCAAGCATGATGAGAAATAACTAAGACCTAACAGCAATTAATTTCCAGCCCATGCAATAAATTGCATTTTATAATTTTTATTTATATATCAGATTGACAAAAAACAGTTAGACATAAGCTAACAACCTACTACACAAAGGTGGCAGCAGCACAGTAACAATTTATTGGACTTATTCCGGGCTCTTTTATTTGGTTGGATTTTACATTAGGAACCAACTAGAAAGCAAGATAATTATTTTTACCGGGGAATATAAAGTTTCTCCTGTTCATCCTGTGCCTGCAGGAGGGGTGACCTTTGTTTTCTTGGTAATAAAACTTCTCTTTCCCAGTCTTTATGTTAGACATACCAAGCTCATGACAGGAGTTTGCTATTTCAGAATCAGAAAGTTGTCCAGAGTTTTAGAGAAAATGGGTAGTATCCTTAAAAACATATCTGGGACTGCTCTGTCTACCATACGTGGTATTTTCAAATGTAACAGGAGACATGGCTGTGGCACAGCCACATTCAAAAGCCTGATTCTTCCTAAGAAAATGAGCAAAGGAGGACACAGTGGCATCGATTTGGTCCAGATCAGCAACATAACTATGTATTTTATGCTCCTCAACAGATTCAAACAGTCCATGTGGAAATGATGCCACTGTTGCTACCCATAATGGCTCATCCTGCAACCCCACTCTCTCAGCTACACCGCAGGAGCACTGCCACAGCTCCTGCCCAGAGCCACCGCCTCTGACCGAAGGACGCACCAGACTACAGAAAAGGTTTTTAACTGATATGGATCTTGGCATTTTAAAGCTTGTCTTGTTTACCTGACTGGCCTAGTTCCCTCTGTCAAACAAAACTAAGCAACAACCCATATCAGCCATGGATAAGTTAAAATGTTAAACTCTACTATGCAATGAGAACAGCTTTCAGATCCTTCCTATTAATTTTCTCATGCCCTGGTGTTGACTCACCTGGTCTGAAACCCTGCTTGCAAAGAGGTGCTCAGGCAAGAAATGTCTCTGTACTACTGGAAAGAGCAATCTTTCACCCCTTCAAAAAAACATATTAAAAGTGCAGGAATAAGCTACTGGTGTTCAGGTTTTTTTCTTTATAGGGGCAGGGGTTCGGCAAGTCGCCATGCTACTTGGCTTCTATATTTATGTCTGCTATAATTTGACCAGTTCCCACAGAACCAAAGTCCCTCACTGAATACTTAAAGTATCTCATCTTCTGGGGAAAACCTTTTACTTAAAAAAAATTTTCATCCTGAAATTTCTATTACTTGCCTCCTTTCCCCCCATGTAACTAGAATGCATATAGAGTACACATCCCTTTTGCGTATGGCAGTATCTCATTAACTGCAAAGGAAAACCAGTGTAAACACTGAAACATTAAGAGAAACAACTTCTTCTGTGAAGCTACTAGGAAATAAAAGGTTAAAAGCCTGTAATTTTAGCTTTCGTCTACTGCATTGCCACTAAGTAGTAGATTTACAAATGTAATTTTTTTTTAATAGAGCCATAAGAAACACAAATACCAAAATCACGCTATTTTGCAAAGTATAACTATGATAATCTCATTCAGACTGGAATTCTGCTCGTGACACACAAGCTGTTGCACGTGTGATTTTGTGTATTTTGCTCTGAAGTTAGAAAAGTGAAAGTCCCTCAAAAGTGGCCAAATACTACAATTTATATGAATGTTCATAGAGGGGAGGACCAATAGATTAGCCTTAGCAGAGGGACCCAAGAGGCTCTTCCTTCCTGTACCCCAAAACTGTAAGTCACCCATGCACATTTACATCATTAACTAATAAAAGAGGTCTAGATCAACCCAAGTACAAGCAGTATTCTGTTCATTCAGAAGAATTTCTCAGCTAAGATTTGGGGAGGGAACGGGACGATACAACACAGACACAACAGACAGAATGGGCCTCGCACATACACACAAAAGTTTGTACAGAGTGGAGTGCTGCTTTCGTTGTTACACCCAGAGGAAACAGCTAGAGCAGTATTTGGCATTTTTCATGAACCTTAAAAGCAGCTGCTCAACACCTTTGAAAAGCAGGTTCATTACTTAGTAACTTACCCTCAGAATTCAGATACAAGAAGGACCGATATGGTCATGCTTTGTCCTACAGCCCAAGCCCCAGCCCCTCACCATGACCTCCATCAAAAGTGATAATCTGCCAAAACACCTTTGTGAAAATAACAAAAATCATGATTTGAAACAGTTTCAACTAACTATGAAGCTAATTTGGTAAGTAGTAGTATCTTTTAATGATCATTTCCCCTAGCTTACAGCCCAGGGTGTGCTGCAGGTAACACGTGAGTCACAAAGCACTCTTCTGCCTGTCTTGGTGCAAGAAACAAGCTGCGAGAAACACAGCAGCATAAGCTGGTACTTAGTTAGCAAGCAGCAGAAGGGAGCCAGCAGTTTAGAGGGGACTATCCTAATAGTTCATCATGCTGCAGGAGGCTTCCCATCATCATTGCTCTCTCTACATAAACAGTCATTCAAATACTGTACTCACACGGATTCATGGATTTTGGCTAGGTCTGCGGTCACATACGGGCAGAGACACGTATAATCTGCCTCTTTTTGCAGAGGCAGAGCAGACATAACCTGGCTTTACCAGGGATGCTGCCTGGCCTCACTGGCACGGCACAGGGCTCAGGAGGCTAGTAAGTCCCATGGAGAAACAAAGCCAGTCCTCTGCCACACTAGCACAATTCTGCAACCTCAAAATGAAGAGCTGGCTTGCCTCCAGCCAACTTCAAGCACAGGACAGGCCCTAAACATACGTCCTTCAGTACAGCCTGTTCTGAACACCACAGCCCAGACATTTGTGAAGGGGAACAAAGAAGGATACCAAGTCAGTGCAAAGAGTGGTTTGAAGTTTGAAATTTGCTCTTCAAAAGCTCTGTCCTTTAGGCTTAACCTGCTTATGCTAACTGCAGAAACATTCAGCTCAAAAGGAAGTCCCATATGCAGAGCTTAAACAAAGGAGACAGTAAAACTCTACAAAATAAGGGACAAAATGCAAACCTGTGACCAGCAAGGTTTATGTAACCTTGACTTAAACAATGCTTTCAGCATGGAGATTAAGTGACAAACTTTTTGGTAGAAATGCCTTGGCTTTCTTTCAAGCACTTTATCCCAAAACTACAACACACAGGGAAGTGTCATCTAATGTTTTCATGAAGGCTAACTCTACATATTTTATATATGTAGTTTAACGTATTTTCATGGGCTTTAGGTTTAGAATTAGCTTGTATAGAGTTTATTCTTTTACCCATTTATTCATCAAATGTATGGCTTTTAGAATCGGTGAAATGACAAACATGAGGCAATGGGTATTAAAGTAGGTAAGTATCCATTGTTTTTCACAGAAAACAGATAGGAGAGAAAAGTCAAAATCAGACTGAAATGACAGGAAACGCTGCATGTGCTTTTAAATGCAAACAAGTGCAATGAGGGCACTTAACTGAAAGCTCTAGCCACAATTAATCGTTTCTTGTTCCCATCAAATGTAAATTCTTCAAATCCCTGACTACTGCAAGCATCTGGACAAAGGACAGCACAACCTTAGATAATCTCTTTACGCCATGCACAGAACAAGACAACCAAGACAGGTTTAGTTTGACTTACCCCATCAGGTTAAACAAACTGTGTGACTGCCCCAAACAGACTACATGTGTAAAGGCATGACTCTGCCCTACCTCCTTAATAGCTGGCTCATCTCAGATAAACCTTGACAACACAGTGACGCATGATTTTCAACATCTGTAGTGTTATGAACGAAGTAAGCATGCAAGCATGACAGCCTTCGAGTCAGTGAAGTATGCGACACTGAAAGATCTCAGACAGCTAGTGTTAAAATATATTATAGACACGGTTTTACAAACAGAGATAATTCAGCACTGTTCTTATGTTGAACTGTTCCAACTGTTGTATGGCAGTGTAAGTTAGCAACAGAGGGAAGACCTGAGGTCTTTCACTAAGTCAGCCTCATTGTTTTAGTAGAAAGTACCACGGCTCATGCTCAGCACTGTACTGTCATACTTTCCTTACTATGAAAGTCTGTTTTACATGGGATATTTTCAGAGCAAAATAATAACATTCCCTGTTTTCTTCTCCTTGAAGACACCAGATTCTAAGGTCAGGGGATGAAGAATCTGAAGTGACTGCAGGAATACCAGCAGCAACAACCTGAATTCTACTGAAATCTCACCTTTTCTATTAAAACGTGGATTCATACTCAAATTCTTTTAAAACTCAGGTAACACTAGACCTAAATGCAAATATTGCAGTTCGGTTTGTTCTTGAAAAGCTCAAAAAATGGTAGAATTTCTTCACCCTACATCCCAGAATCCGAAAGAATAGTTAAAATAAAGCATGACTTTTCAACACTCAATGTTTCCCCACCTACTATGTGCCCCTTGAACCAGTAAAATCCATAACCACAATGTCAGCTATGTTCCTGTCAAGTTACTGTTGCCTACCAAACACAGACGTGGGGTATTTACCATGTATTTCATGTCCATACCTCAGACCCTGAGGACAATTTTTAAAAAAGAAAATGTTTTTTCACTGCATTCAGCTTTCACCTCCAATGCAAACCAAGTCATTTAAGTCAAGCGAGTTATCAGTATCAACATACAACAATAAGTGGTCTGAAATATGCAGATATTCAGACTTGAATTTATAATCCCTCTCGATCTCAAAAAAAAAAAAAAAAAAAAAAAAAGAAACAAATCCCTAAACCCAAACCCTAAACAAGATAAAAACCCTACCACTCTCAGGAAAAGAAATGTTGATTATTAGAAACAGCAGTCTTACAACATTAGCATACAGCTTTAAAGTTGGAATACCAGCCTAGATCCCACACCCCTTCAGCAAACTTTTATTCCTCAGCTTGGTGAAGCACTAATTAAGAAGATTTAGCAGATTAAAGTGTGAGTTGCTTTAATACCATATAGTTGCTTCTATTTTGAATACTCAGGAGATGCTCCATTACAACAACTGCAGACATACCATGAACACCTACAGAGGCAGAGAGTATCCTTAGATCAGGATGACAAACATGCAAGTAAAGACTGAAAAGCAAAGAATTTTACAAACAGTGCCCCACAGAAACATGGAACTCTTCAGTAAGTGAACTGCTTTGTTTTGCTTTAAAGTTCTATTTACTTGCTGTTCCTGGGTGTTTCCTCATTGTTTTACGGTTCATCGTACTACTGTGAGCATGCCATAGGCAACCTCACTATGCTGTAGGCTGTTGCTAAGTTATCCTCTGCAAACACACAAAGTTCTTCAGACAGAATCATAAACAATCCTGATAGATTCAATAAATAAAAGTTGTAGCACATCAAGCTTAAGAAAATTTATAAGAAATTAAAATTCCTAATCATCAGCAACTACGCTTGGTACTCCTGTCTAATGAAGATGAAGTAAACTCTGTTAGCTCTTCTTTTAAACATTAACTTGATGGTATTACTACACCAAACCTTGGCCACAGACAGCCATATCTGGGCAGTAATAATGACGACCTTCAAGACAGCATTTCCATGGACAGATTATTTTTCATGCATGATTATGCAGCATTTACATTGCAATTCCCTACACAAAGCAAAGAAGACAGCCTAGTATTACTTGCAAATCACTTACGCTGTAAGCAGAGTTAAGTTGTACCCATCCCAGGAGACTCTTGAACAATAGTTACAAAAAAAACAGTCCTCAAGAACTAGGAATATTCAGCGCTAAGGAAAAGGCAAAAGCAGTCAAGATTCATTGATTTCAGAAGGACACATCAAAAGAGACACAGAGCCGAGAGCTACAGAAACACACAACAGAGCCCTTTCTGGCTGTTAAGAAAGAACAGGACACCCCGCAATAACCTCAGCTGATTCAGGACTACCACAACTCCTGGGACATGACCATGGCATAGCAGCTGCATGAGAACTGCTTTCAAGTCCCAGGTGGCTCAAAGGCAGTGGGCTGGCCACACCTGTCTTCTAGAAGCACCTTTGGTTTGAGCTCAGTCCCTCCAAAGTCCCCCTGCAATGCTGCAACCATGGTGCTTCCAGCTGGTTTCCTGGGGGTTTGCTGGGGGAACCTCTGGGTAAGGCACTCCCTCCTCCACTGCTGTCTGGAGAGGTCCTCCTCGCACACCAGAGTGTACACTGGTTGGCAGAGCAGGGACTTGGAAACCAAAGCCAGGAGCATGATGAAAGCAGACCTGCTGAAAACATCACTCAAACCTTCTGAGTGACTAAATCAGCACTTTGCCGTTTAAGCAAAAAGGAACACGACAATGCAGAAGTTGAAGTAACAGCTGGGAAAATGCGTTTCCACTTGCTATCCAGCTTTCCATAATGCAAACTAACTACCCACTGACCACCAGGGTATGTTGCTATCCTCTTTCCTTCCTTGAAGCTGGACCTACTCGATCCTAACAGAGAAGTAAATATAAGCCACTGAGCTGCTGTACAATGGGCTAACTGCCCTAAATCAGTAAAAAGACATTACACCAACCACCCCTTAAGAGGCACTGCAAGGCCTGGACCGTACTGGATACGCTGAACATGCTCTAGCCCTGGCAGCTGCGTACAAATCAGAGGCCAGCCGTACCAGCTCAGGTAAAGCAGCAGCACATCCATGCAGCACACTGCTCCAAAGCCAACACAACTTTTGTGTGCATCAACTTTTACAGGCTCAATCAAAAATACCCAGGTTTTAGGAAGCACAGAAAAAAATAGAGATGCATTGATCTAACCATACAAGCTGGTTGAAGAATCTAAGAAGAGACCCAGCAGGCAGTAACATCTAAGACAAGTCATCATGGTGTTTATCAAAAGTAAGCATTCAACACACCCGTTAGGCAAGACTGACAACTGGGGTGTAGTTTCCTCACACAGCAAGAACTGAAAGCAGCGTGAGGGTGGTGCACTTACTTGACTGGCAAGAAAAAAGGTCTTCTGGTCAATGCAGGAGCTTCATTGTTAGAAACCCACCAGCAACTCCAACCTGCCCGTTTTGGCTCAGAGGCGGAAGAACCATCAGGAGCAGGGACAGGTAGGAGGATCACTCACCAGCAGGGAGCAAGTTATCTCTACCTCCTTTTCAGTCACTTAGTTCAATGATAACCAGCCATAAAGGCCTTGAATGGTATGCAAGTCATCACCACAGCAGGCTCATGAACATGATTACATCTGCTTTGACTCCATTTCAAACTGCTTGTACTTCCCCCCCCCCCCCCCCCCCCCCCCCCCCCCCGCCCTTTATAGCTGCTGTTCTTTTTTCAGCCACTTAAGGATGTTATCATAAAGGAAAGGGTATTACAAGATAAGCTCATCTAGGTCACAGGAAAGAACATTTTCTAAGCTAACCTAAAGCACAAACGATCTCTCCGCAATCAACATAAATTCTCTATAGACTGCAGTTACTTTGTCCTCTAATCTCTGTTACCAGTAATTCAATGAACAATTTTAACACAGTAACTGTGCTGCTGAGGTTACAGGACAGTGGAGTTGTGCAATGAAGCTTCTTGTACAAGAAAACAATTTCAGACGCACTTAGACCTTTGAGTAAAGGAAGCTTCTGGCTCCAGCCAACAGTTTACTACAAAAACAAAGCTAAAAAGCTTTTCTCAGTTCGCAAAGTCAGCCAAAAATTCCTCTACAACAGTTGTTTCCCTTACATTTCAGTCTCTTACAGTATTAGCTCAGTCCCAATGGCATCTTTTCCATCTCGTCTTCAGATGATTCTGTCAAAACACTGTAAATAACTTGTTTGCACTCTGGCAAGGTACCAGGAGGAATTTATTATTATTATTTTTTAATGTCCTTACTGACTACTGAATACTCATAACAAACAGTCAAATGAGGACAGAATATACATGTAACTTAACCTATACAGTAACTTTACATTAGATACAAAACACCTTTTGTTCAAGGAAGCACACCAGTTGGGAAATTAAATGAGGCAGATATAATTTATCAGAGCAATCTCAGGTTAAAAAAATTACTAGTGAACTCGGGTAAGACTCTGAACTACCCTGGATGCTAAAAGAAGAGTATAAGGTGTGGTTTCTGCCTTCCTACTCATAATCTCTGTCGTGTCATTTTTCAAAGACACAGGAGCACCACCCACATTTCAATTTAGGTTGGTTTGGAGGTTTTTTTCCGTGGCTGGAATGTCAGATATCTTAATGACTGGTTAACTGACAGCATTGCCTTAGGATCCTACAGGTCAACAAGCAAACTTTAAGCAAATCTAGAGGACAAGCTCTCTTGACATGCTTTTGCTGACCTGTAATAGGAGCAACCAATAAAATATTTTGACTCCTTTAGAAAAATAACCTTAACATAAGAAGGGAACAAGTAAAATATACTATGGCATCACCATTTCAGTGACAAATCTATGCTGTATACCAAAGGCAGGCTTGGATTTCCTTTGCTTTTAATGTGCAGGTAAGTCAGAAGGCATGGATACAAAGCCTCCTATGAACAAACCCAGTGCTCTACAGATGGGTGAGCAGGAGGGGAAGCAGCAGAGCACAGGGTGTGACGACCACTGATGAATCTGCCTTGCAGCACTGCACGGACAAAGCTCGTTGGCTTTTGTGGCTCCTCTGGCTTTGAGATTTATACAGCTTCAGTATTATGTCAATAGCACACTGTCTTTAAATATACCAACAATGTCATCCCCAGTATAAATCTGAGCAACAGAGATATATTCATATACACCTGCCGGAGAAGCCTTGTCTCCAGCTCCCACCCCCAATCTACGGGAAGAAAGTCAACTCCTGCCCTCAAACTTCTTCTCTTTAAAAAAAAAGCTTTCGAAAAGGAGGGGCTCTATTTCTACCAATTGCTAAGTGACTGCTTACGGCAGATCATACCGTTCGGTATCCAATGTCTATTTTGATTCATTTAACAACTGTGGTTGGCTCACCCTTGCTCCCGGCATAGCCAGGAAAGACCCACAGTAATCTTATCTAGGAAGCTGCAGCAGCAGTCTCCTTTTGGAGAAGTCACGTGAGGAAAGAAGGATGAAAAGAAAAATTAAGATACTACAGCTCTCAAATTTTCCACAGATCTGACCTTATGCTAAAGAAACAATTTTGGATAACCCACTTCTACCTCACTTTAGAGAAACTATGCCCGTAATCATTTAACTGTCGCGTCTCTCTCCTTTCTTCCTTGGACTGAGATCCTACATTCAACAATTCCCACTCTAAGCTATTAATTGCACAGCTTTTGGTAGCAGTGCAAAATCAATTTTAGCAGTAAACATGCTCAAAAACGAGACAAAGACAGTGATTAAAAACAGTCAAAAAGTCCATGAGTGTTTTCCACTGATATGCTATGTCAGTATGAGAGATACTGCAAACCAACAACCAAAGGCATAGAAAACATCTACAGCATATGCTTTTCTGTCTGATCTGCCTACCTTCAGAGATACAGCAAAACAAGGTCTATGCTGTCACCAAAGAAAACAAAGCACCAGTGTATTGCTCTCACCAGAAATGCAGAGTTAAAGTGAATAATAAATATTCCTTCTAGCAAGATACATCATTCTTAAAAGTGTCCCTTCAGGAAAGAAAAAACAACAGAGCGGGTGGAGGAGAAGTTAGGCTGTTCTGATTAAGCTGAAGCCACTCTACTTTCTTCTGTTGTAATTCCATGAAGGCAATCAGGTTCAGCAAACCATTTCCAGGTTTCACTGTGTTTGAATGTGCCCCGTTTTATATAAGGGCAGCTGAAGGACGTGTGCTAAGAGTTTCTCTAACTTAAGAAACTTCAGGGCCTAATGTCTTTAAGCACCAGGTTTTATTGGAACCCCATTCCATCTTGTGATATGAATACATTTATCTCCTTTAATTGAGAAGTGCCAGAAGAGCAAACAAGCATGCAATGATCTCCATATACAACTATCTCAGGTCACAGCCCAGACCAAAGGAGTAAATAACTTTTGCAGAAGCTGGAGAAAGGCAGAGTCAACAATATACACTACAACAACTTCCACAAACTCCACTGATGTTCTGCAGAGTCCTCTGGAAGTTCATGCCTACCAGCCACGCTCAGTGAGAAAGGCAGGCATACAGTCTCCTTTACTGTTCTGGTAATATCCTCTCTACAAAGCTTTGGTTTGAAGCAAGTCTGAGCTATGGTGGATACCAGAGTCATTGATCCCAAAGGAACATTGTTGTCCCAGTGGAACAAAACCCCAGGACTGAAGACAGGGTTACAACTGCTGTTGCAGGAATGAGCTTGCAGCTCTGCCTAAGCTGAGAACTGCATGAGTTTGCCCCCAAAACAGACAAACGATGGGACATTCAGCTGGGAGGACACCTCAGTACTAGGGTCAGAGACAAGTGTTACCCTTGGTCATACTAACTCCCCATTCTTCCTACTCCAAGAAAAAACTTCAGAAAAGGTCAAAAGAGCCATGTGCATATTTGTACTTCAACACAGACTTTGCAGTTTCAGCAAACCGCAGATGAGACAGGTTGGCTTTAAAATATGGCATTTCCCAAGTCACATTGTCTCCAAAAACACTGCATTTGCCCTGCCTTGATACTGTAACACAACATCTGCCTCCAGCGAGACAAATAATCCTATTGTTTAGTGCAGCCCAAAACTAAAGTCCCAGTCTTTGTTGCCCATAGGCACCACTGCAATAATCATGATTAATAAATGCAATGTCTAATTGTCATTTAGTGCAAAGACTGAGACTGTATGTTGCAAAATATTCCTAGTCAAAAGGAGGCAAATACAGAGTTTTAGTCCCCAGCATTTCTGTCAGGGTCTTATGTTTACCCACACTGTTTCCTAAGGAAGCATTATGAAGCTTTGCAGTTCACAAAAGTATCTGGGGAGGCACTTATACGCTGATGACTAAAGGAGTATTACACACAGCAAACTGCAGAAATTACCAGCCCCCATTAATAGTCCCATTTTCCTTCACACACTCATCTTACTCTACAACTCCTCCATTCTGGCATCTCAAAGCAACTTAAATGGCATTCTACTACATGGAATATTATTACCTTCATTAGGAACAAGAGGCAGAATTTGTAAGGGAGTTGTCCAAAGTGTCTGCAGTAAGTGACAAAGTGAGGCAACTCCACACTGAGATCTCGGTCCCATTACAGTCATCAAAATCTTTGGCAGAGGTCCCATGCAGACTGGATTTCCACCCCAGGACATCCCAATTCCCAGCCTTTAGTAGTTAGGACTCACTGCCTCATCAGTACATACCAAGGAGTCAAGAGAAGACAAAGGGGCTGGGCAGAGCTGGCTCCATGGGCCAAAGCAGTACAAGCTCAAACCTGACAGCCATTCATTACGTATCTGTTACAGATTTCTAAATCTTAGTCATGTTTTCACTCACCCAGGTGACTTCTGCAAGTGATGGCAGAGCCTATAGCTCTCTGAGCCACAAAAATTTCTTCATGGTTCTCTCATTCACTCACCAAGAGTGAAAATAAATCAGATCTAAATGCATTTTTGTTTGGCTTACTCTGTCCAGTTTTTAAGAATAACAGTTTATTTATTTAATCTGCTTAATCCACATGGTGAAAACGTACTGTAGTTTTGTCTTCCTCCCCTGCTGCAACAAATGTGTATTTATCCTTCCTCCCCACTGGACCAGAAAAGGGCCACGCTGTACTTCAGCGACCAACATGCTGACGCAATATACAGCGGCATGCCAAAAACCCCCTTCCCTGCACTGGAACCCGTGCTTCACTCCTGCTGGGCAATGCTGCTTCTTGGGTACCAAGAAGCCTCACACAGAGGGACCTCCCCTACTGGGAAGGGCCAAGGAGAGGATTCAGGGTTCTGTTCTTCCACAGTCCTGCTATTTCTGGATTTAAAGGTGAGATTATTACACCTTTTTCGAAGACCTCACTTTGCGTTCTCAGCACACTCTGCGTAGTGCTGATGCTAAGAAGTACCAGAATGTTTTCAAGATTTTAACCAGCAGCCCCTCACCTTCAAGCACATGCAAAGTACCTCACGCAATCCAGACTGGGGAGGGCTAGAGGGCTTTTGTAGCATCATTCCAAAAAAATGCATTGAAGGCAAAGCAGACTGCCATTCCCAGGACAACATGCACTTTACTGAGGGCCTGGCATACATGTAAAAATAAACTTTCTTCTCCCTGTACTAGACAGCCAATTCTCCAACATCTCAACAACCCTGCTTGCTTTGGAAGCTTTCCAGTCCTATCTTTCTGTATATGCTATCGGATATATATTTTATAAGCTCCTTTTCTCAGAACACTGCTATTCCAAGGTTATTCCATTAATACTTCATGTGAAAATAAACCTCTCCATTTCAAGAAAACAACAGTTCCCTGGCAACAATTAGTGGGAACTGTTGTCATTAGTATTTTACTCTGATTGAAGAATTAAAAAGGGAGAAGGGGATCTTCAATTCTCCTTCACAGGCTTCAGTAAAACCCACAGCTCAAAGGACAGTTTTCTTCTCCAAAGTAAAAAAAGAATTAAAATATCTCAATTCGCAGGGAGTAGGGGGAAAAAGGAAAAACAAAACAGCAGGCGAGACCATTGTAACTACTACAATCAGCTGTTCCACATTGGAAAACATGTTGTCCTCCCCATCCCACTGCTATTAAAAAATGTGCAGCTTGAAATACAATGACTAATCCCACTTTTATAGCCAACTGACTAGAACATCTTTCTAAGATAAAAGAGATTAGTGTTCATCTGAACCAAAAATACCCACCAAAAATAGGAAATAATTGCTATTTATAATTAAAAAAAATGCAGGCAAAAGCTCTAGGAAAACTTGAGCGTGGAAGTGCTCAAAACGGCTTTGAAGTTGTGAGAAATGCAAAGGCTCCAAACTTTGTCACACAAAGACCAAACTGGCAATTTGTCAGAAGCCAAAGGGCTGCAGCTAATTATTCAGGATTTGCATAACTTGTGAAACAAAAATAAATGCATGTCCCCATCAGAGGTACTTGTGATGATTTCCACTTCGCTGCACATGTTTTCAATCTTACATTCTTCAGACTAAGCCAAACAGATTTTTTCCTGAAAAACAAGGTAGATGGGGATGTTCTCTCTCTCCCTCGCCGGCGTGCAAAGTCATAAGAAAATGGATACTTTACTGGCTGAAGAACCACCAACAATTTTCAGTTCTAAATTAGGCCTTATGCTAATTTGGGGGAGGGAGGGGTGAAATTGAACAAAATCAAGCTTTTACTAAAAAACATTAAAACCAGCTTTAGCTTTTAGAAACTACCCAAACCCCTTATTTGCTAGATTCCATTATAGAAAATAATTATTTAATGGTAAATGCTTCATCAGACAACCACTGCATAACATCAGAGGCTGCCTTTCCCTTGAAAGGGTGAGGAAAGAATTTACTAAGAAATGCCTTAATTTACGTATCTACTGGCAAGTCACCCCAATGCCAGTGCAAGAGCTGCTCTGTCTCAGCCTTGCCAGCTGCTGCCTGCCCAGTAACTGCCTGCAGACCACAGGAGATGGGCTTCGGTCATGTCTGTCACCTGCTCAGAGCATCTCCACCCCTCCTCTGGCCACCAGCTCACACCACTCCAGCTGAGCAGGCAGCTGTGAGGGGTGGGAAGACCTGGCAAGAAAGAGGAGGTAAGTAACTGCTACAGGAACTGCAAGAGCATTTCATTCAGAATACTTTAAATGCAGCTGAATTGGTGCTGTTTTTCACTGGATGAAAACCAGCAACACCAGGTCTGCTGACCACCTTCAGCTGCTCTTCCTTTCCCTTTGTGTGCCACACAACAACACGGGGAAGCCCCAACACTGGGCAGTGCATGGCCCCACACCTCTTCTGAGGCACCCGCAGCTAGACCCCCGGCCCCCAGGTTTGCCAGCACAGCTCCCAATAGCACTGGGGCTGCTACAGCAACAGGCAGGCTCCCTAGGGGAGCACGGGCACATCCTTCAGTCTTCCCTCTTGCTCCAGTTTAGCAGGAGTGCTTCCTTACCTCACAGGGTACAAACAAGTAAGCACCCTAATTCAGAAAACACCCTGATACTA
The DNA here is from genome assembly GCF_023634155.1 of Falco peregrinus. Lineage (NCBI taxonomy): Eukaryota > Metazoa > Chordata > Aves > Falconiformes > Falconidae > Falco > Falco peregrinus. Next base: position 88,787,421 of record NC_073721.1, read on the forward strand.
GGATGATGCCTACTTCAATTAAGCAAATGACCAGCTACAAGGTAAGAGATACAACACGGTATTCTGTTAAGAGCCCGTATTTAAAAGTCAGGAAGACATGGGTTTGTCTTGCAACGTAACACTGGTTTGTAGCTGCCCTACTGACTTGGATTTAAGCAGCAAAAAGCAAACCTAGTTCCAAAAGACTGCCAGATCTTAAAGATGCTGCTATTCAGAGTTCTGCCACTGGCCACTGGAAAAAAAAGAGAAATAAGTAACCTGTTAATGCTCCCAAGTGTTTGAGTGCAGGCTCAGACTCATACTGTCTTTTGCAAGTTCATAACCTTGACAGCTTTTTATTAATTCATCTACTGTACTATCTTTTAAGCCAGATAGCTTGATGGGTGTTACTCAATTGTACTATATAACATCATGCATTTCAGCTCCTATGCATTGAGTTCACAATGAATTCTCACTATGTAAGAATTCAATCAATATTTCTAAAAAAATTCCAATTACCTATCACCAGACAACTTGAGAGGTTCTTTGTTTGTTTTCAATGCGATGCTTGAATAATGTCTTACCACTGGATCAAGGAATATGCCTGTTAAGCACCCCACTGCCAGTCCTATTCTTCCAATATTTCTCTTTGGAGGATGCGCATGCTTCCCCACTCAGTAGAATAGAAAGCTAGAACTACTCTTTTTACTGGAACTGAAAGTCTAAGACAAAACACAGAACTTGAACACAAATCACAGAATGTTAATTGCTGTCTAGCAGCAGCTTGCTTGATAATCTGCACAGCACAATTAGCCTTAAGAAAGCAAAGTAAGAGGATTTCATCGGTCTAGGTGAAGACTAGAGGACCATCCTAAACCCCTACTGCAGGAAGGAAACAGAAGTCACACAGGTGTTTATTTGAAGACTTCTCCCTTTAGTAGCAGGAAATTCTTTCCTGCTCTTGTGAAACATCTTCGGAAAAGAATAATCTGATGTCTGTTCACAGAAGTCAGCACATACCAGTCCATCGTGCTTTGCTATCTAGTAGTCATTAACTGAATCTTACCCTCCATCTCACTACTTATTACTGGAAAGTACATCTAAATTCAGAATTTTTAAAAAATTTATTTAGAGAAGGAAATAGATAAATAGCCTGTGTATTTATGCAGCTTGTGTTACTTTCTGTTGTCAGGTGTAAGAGCTGGTTTCTCTTGAACAGTATAGTTTCTTTAAAGGGGAAGGGGAAACAAATCCAAGAAACACTGCTGCTTAACACAGGAAAATAATATTCCCTCTATCAAATAAACTTTGCCCAGCAGGTCGACACCAAGACATCCTCCATCTAGAAGCAGGGCTAGTAGGATTGATTATGTCAGGTGACTCAAGCAAGCTTCCTAAGGAATGCTGAATGGAGAAAGAACCCATTTCTGATACATCCCCTACTGGCTACAAGTACACGCATCAGCATATATGAAGGAAGCAACACACAAGCAATAGGCAAGGGGTGATCACACACAGCCATCCACTCTCTCTAGCAAAGCAGCAGGCATCAGTGTTCAGGGTATGCCTTTGGGGCACAAATTCCCAGTACAGGTTAGTCTGACATCTCAACTATACTGTGACATTTGAGACCACAAAATACTTTTGCACAAAGTCCTGTGTCACAAAGTCCTTTGTAGTTCTGTCCAAATGCTTCCCAAAATGCTATTCCAATAAAGAAATCCTTTCCAATTATTTTGTGTCTGATGCCTACCCATTAAGCTACACAGACATCAGAAGACTAACAGGTAACCCACAGAAGGTTACTACTTTATCCACAAAGTAACATGGAATTTGCCCGCTGATCAGCTGATCAGTGCATCACTGAATTGATCTCGTATGAGCACTTTGCTGCTTAAACGTACAGCGTAGGTGCAAGGCATGTACAACAAATGCAGACATGAGAATATAATGTGCTGGGGTATTACTAAAATAACAGTATCCCCTGGACAGTGAAACAGCTTTCTCCCTGTGCTGCTTGTGAAGCTGTGTTTTGCAAATACTGGTTTCTAAGTATCTATCTGGAGACGCTATTATCACAAAAGAAGCTGCTCCTTAGCTCTGAGCAACAGGAGATACAAGTAAGAGATGATGGTGTGCTGATGAAAGGTTAAACGCAGCCAGTAAAGTATATGCCCCTTTTCATTGTAATACCATGCAGTATCCCATATTTTTGGGGATACCAAGCACATAAACTGGGAAATATATTTTCCAGTTTAAGTAGCAAAGAGAATCTGTTTAAGCCTTTTCTGATAGTGGATTCTTTAAAACAACATGTCCTCATTTGTAATTTTTTTTGAGCTTTTCTCCTACTCCCTGCTGCTGTTGAGAAGCACTTTTCACATGGACTTATAAGCAGCCTCAACTATCAGTGGTTAGCACCCCGTTTTCCTCCTCTCTATTGAGGCAGTTTCATCTCTGAGGTACTAGAAAACAAGTGCGAGGAACACACTGACCAGAGTGCAAAATGAGCACTCAGTAAGCATCAGCAAGAGTGAAACCTGTGACACACAGCTCTTCTAAGTACGTAAGATAAACCAGAAGGAAAGAGTATGCTTCCCTTTTGATCTGTTAGGGCTATAATGCTCTATGTTACAGCTGTCACGGTAACATAATTCCTTTCCCAAGTTGCCATCACCCTTTAAGTAACACTTCGTGTGAAATATGACCATTCAGACCCGGGAAAGAACAAATGTAGCCAACACCTGAACTTCGCTGTACATGGGCTACAACTGGAAGGCACTTTGTATTGTTTCTCTGCTCACTGGGTTAGAGAACATTCCTTAAGCCGTATTTTTTTTTCAAAGGCCAGCCCCTGCTTCTGTTAAGCCTGACTGTGAATGCAATAAACACAGAGTAACATCATGTAATCAACTACCACATCTTATTAATTAACAGACACAAGAAGAGTCTAACTGCATTCCCACTTTCACCAGGGCACCTGTTGAGTTAAGATTAGATGGGCTCAACACATGCCTCACAAAAGGGGGTTCCTCTTTTTTTCCAAAAACAGTATCCATATCGGAGAATTGGATGAAAAGAAAACAAAATTAATTAAGCCCAGGTCATATTGACATCCAAATGACAGCGTTTAAAAATCAGTAAACCTTCTTTACAAGAAAATAGAGGAGGGAAAAAAAAATCAAATATCATTTTTACTCACCTGTACTACTTCTACTCCTCTTTTCCTGGAAAAGAAAAGGAAAAAAAAAGGAATCATTAATGTTTGAAATGTAGGGAATATCTAAAAACAAATACCAATGGAAAAGGGTTGCTTCATACTAGAACGCAAACAATAAAAATCTGCACTAATGGGCCTGACTCAAATTTGGGAAAGCACTTGTTCAGTTCCATTCCCTGCCTAGGAAGCACTTGGGCAGCTTCTGGATCATGGCCTCAGAAGTGACCCAAGACGCATACTAAGCAGCCACACCACTGGGACTGATACAGCTGCAGATGAGCAGAGGTAGGAGGTGGGTCATGTTAGGGAAGATGTGCATTAATTTTAGTCACTTCTACTTTGCTCTTCATTTCTTATCTGCCCTCAGAGTGTGTGAATTGCACCAAAGCACATCCCATATGATGGACAGATCTTTGATTTTGATCCAAGTATACAGGCATAAATGTCAGGGAGAATGAACAGAGCACCTTGCAGCTATTTATCCTCTTACTTACAGCCTTGTTCTACCCAGTCATCTTGGTACACAGAACGCTTCCCAGAGCTACACACACACAGTGACTTGAAACCCCTGCCAAGAAACTTTGAAGCTGTCCCATGGCTTGTCTTCATCACAAGCACAAAGACACCCAGGCTTGCTCCACAGACTAACCCTGCAAACAGAGCAGGAAAGCAGACAGAGGAAGGGTACAGGCACAGGTCAGGTCCAGAACAGAGAGACTGCCCTGCAGCTGGAGCACCCTGCCCAGATGTGTCACCCTGCTGCAACTTCCATTGCAGATACATCTCCACAGATCCACTGCTCAAGACAGATTATCCATTCTGGAAGCAGTGCCTCAAAACTACAATTATTTAAAACTCCAGCTGGTGATTAGGACTGTACTGTGTCAGATGGATCTAACTGTGGACCTCAGGCAGAGGCAACAACCCCTACATCATGTAGCTATGCCCGAAGAAAATCTAATTAATTCCACAAGTAGCCACACAACAAAACGCGTTAAGATTCAACCCCATAAAGTGAGTACGCTCCATTGTTCCAGCCTCAGCAAGCATCAAGCTACAGGCTGGGATGGGACTCTGTGTGCGCATCAGCCCTCAGTGCTGTCATTTCCTTTGGACAGAAAGGGACACACACCCCAGTATGTGAGCAGGGAGACGGACACAGCTTCCTGTGACACTGTTCTAGACAGCAGGCAGTCTGGATGTGGGGACACCAGAGAGTGCAATGCCACACGGTTTAGACACACACTTGGACTTCAGTTCAGAGACTTGCAGTCAGCCTGGCTCCTGAAGGAGCAGACTTCGAATACTCGGGGTTTGTCAGAAAGGCGCAAGCCTCTGAACGATGCTTTGACCATTTGGGGAATAGTTTTGGTGACCCAGAAATGTCAGGGATAAGAGACTGGAGAGGCCTGCTAATTATACACCAAAATGTTGAGAACTGCAATTGGTAGAGCCAAATTAGGCATATCTGCAGAGATGGCCGTCTCCTCTGTTGATACGAGAGCTGAGATTCAGGTACCTACAGCCAGACAAAGCTCAGTCACTGCATTTGACAAGTTGTCCAGCAAAACAAACTATTTCTGCTCTAGTCTTGAGAACAGAACTGAATCCCTGGCACAAAGCCCAGCCATCCCTGCTCCATGCCATCCTCCCAATATATGCAGGCTATTAAAATATGCTAGAACCTTCTCCTCACTCGGACATAGGAAATATAGACATAGGAAGACATAGGAAATATAGCTTAAAAATCAAGCACCTCAGCAAGCACAAGACTGGAATCTCTATTCTTTGGTCTCCCTAACTCCCTATGTGAAAACTAAAGATCCTTTTTGGGGAGGTCACAGAGCAGACTGCTTAACTCTGCCCTCAGTACTTTTCTAAGAGCATCCATGGTGCTGCCCATAGCTGCAAGTGCTGCACACTGCTGAATACACAATGGCTCCTCCAGTTTTCTGCCCAATACAGCAAGTCTTTCTTTTGGGAAGCCATTACAAAGATGCTCAGAGGGACAGGCAATCAATCAGCATCTATGACACAAATTGCTTCCTTCTTCCACTTTACCAGGCTGGAGTTTTCTCCAGCCTAGAAGCAGCATGCAGTGCACAGCCACAACAGAGAGCTTGTCATTGTTCAGCAAGGAAGTTAAAAAGAAAATGAAACCAAGCACCTATTGCAGAATTTCAAAGGCTACTGTTATCTGCAAGAGGATGTTAAGTGGTGGGTGATTAATATACTGCCATTACAGTGTGGGAAGCACTGCTGCAGCCCATCATCTGAGGCTGGCCAGATGCATTCCAACTGTGTTTTAAGAAGAAAATACAAATTTTGTAGAGATAGAGTTAATAGCCAAATTGTTGAAACTATAATTTTCACACAGCTAAGCAAGATAAATAAGAAATATTAGGTGGGAAATACTTTTTTTGAATTAGGGCAGCAGCCTACTCAGAAGCATTCCAAGTATTGTAAGCTAAAATTAAAATAACCAAACCAGCCATATTTTTGCTGTGTCTACCCTGGATTAAACAGAACAACTCAAAACTGCCACTAAAATACACCAGGCTTTAGACAGGACTGCTCCAGAGCCCCTGGAAGAATAGAGGCTAGTGGCAAGGGCTGCATTTCTTGCCATGCCTGCACACACACTGAATAAGCTTTGTTCTACTTTGAAGAAAAAAAAATACTCGCAAGCGGGTTGCCAAACCCGCTTGAGACACAGTCAGTCCAAAGGTTTTCTATAATCCTCCCAAAATGGACTTCGCAAATTTACCGAGACTTACTGAAACCAATTGTACTGCCCCAGCAAAAGGGAAGAAGCCAGACCAGCACACGAGCAGGGAGAGAAGGGGTGCCTGCTGTTAGGCATAAAGTCACACATGCTTGAAAAGCTGCTGGAAGGAAGATGCAATTACCAAGGCTGGCATGTATTGCTGGGTCTTCCCCTTTTTCAGAAAGGGGTGGTGGGGGTGGTCCCCTTTGGTTACCTGAAAAATGACAACTTTTTAGTTTTTATACTAAAAAGTTTTTATACTAAAAAGTTCTCATTTTTCAGGTAACCAAAGGGGACAAGAAACCATAGAAGTATGTGGATTTTGAGGATTAGTTAATTCAGGAAAGATCCTCTACTGAAATAGCTTTTTTGAAAATAAGTTATTTTAAAAACAAAAGTTATCGAAACGATCAAGATGTCAAGCAACTATGCACCTCTGTTCTAGCATTAGCTCATTCTCCGCCTCAAAGATTTCCTAAGTCAGTGACTCCAGGCTTTTCAGCTGAGCAGGTCACAGTTGCAGGCTGGGGCAGCAAGACATCCCTTATGCAACCAAGCATGCAATAGCGTCTAACTGCGCCAACTGCCTGACATCACATTTGAAAGCTGATCCTACACACAAGAAACTCTAGGACGCTAAAAAAAAAAAAAAAAAAAAAAAAGGAGAAAGAGAGAATGAAGCAGACTGTGGGCCACAAGCAATAATTCCCCAGCAAGGGGCTATCTGTGCAGGACACACTATGGACCAAGACGGTGGCTGAATTAACTGCTCTGCAGTCCGACAGCACTGTGGACCAGCCGCCACTTCATTCTGTGGTGCTTAGAAAGCTAGTAAGAAAAAATACATGTACAACCTTGCTGTACATTCTTTTGGGCTGTTTCTTTAGCAAAGAACAGGCTTTCTGTTACTTATGCCAAGACATGCACCACAGATGCACTTAACATACATGAGATACTACAACAAATTCTTCTCCAGCGTAAACCACAGAGGCTTGCACGGGTACAGGACTGTGGCTCAGACACAAGCAGTGAACTGGAAATGCTGCAGACAAGCCAGACAGTGAAGAAAAATTACATGAGGGATACAAGATCCTGTCCAGGTTAGGCAGAATGCTTCCAGAGCTACAAAAGCCTATGTCAAAGATGCAGTCCCCTGGGGGTGCGGGCGGGAGGGCTATTTCACTTGGAGTACTGACCACCACTCTTGTGTCCCTCAGTGTTGTACATGACCCTTCTTTATTCCCATGCAGCTTGTTGTTAAGCCACTGCCTATCAGAGGAAGGGCTCCCATTCCCAGCCGGCCTGGCTGCCTCCCGGTATCGGCAATAGGCTATACAAAACCCACAGCAAGTCTCCCTTTCCGAAAGGAAAAGATAGATCACTATTAGCTGTATTTCCCTTCTCCCTCCAAAGAGGCAACACAACTGGGTCAAAAAGAGACTGTCTGCCTGCTTTCACTGAACAGTTGTTTGAAAAATTATCAGTTCTAAACCAGGAATACCCAGAGATCACTGTTTTAAAAATACATTTAATTCTCCTAGACAAGAATCTTGTACTCCAATCACGAGCCCAGGGGGAAAGAAAAAAAATTACTAGCAAACATTAGAAAACCTCTAGAAGAAAAGGGGAAAAGTGTTTGAGGGTGACAAAACTAAACACCTAAGTTACAGAAAAGCTTCAGTGTCTTCAACTGGCATAGCACACCTAAAGCTATGGGAACCTATTCAGGTGCAGCAGAAATTACTGACTGGTGCTTTGCATGTTCCCTTCCTTCAGCACACAGCTCTGCTGAATGACACATTGCAACACTTAAAGGAAAACCAGAAACATTTAAGTAATCGCTGCATTAGCCTGCAATACCAAATATAACCCAGAAGCTTGTTATGACTTACTGTTCTATGCCTGAAACTAGTGAACTACTGGATAACACAAGCCTCACCATATGCAGTAGCAATTAAAATAATCACCATGCAAGCTGACTTCGTGGTTAAAGTCAGAATGATGTATGGATTCAGAGGAGAGTTCAATATCAAGTTACTGAAAACACACAAATTAGTGTTTTGGGACTGATGTTTTACCACAGTCTCAAACTACATAGAACAGCTGGCTTTTGGGGTTGTGTTTGGTTTTTTTAACATCCAAAGTAAACAGCTTGGACCAGACCCCCACAAGCATCTAGGGCCTGAACAACATAGTGAATGACAGTTAAAAGAGAAAATGACTATCAGGTCAAGTATCATAGCTATGGTTAAATTAAGTAACATATTTTTGCTGTCTGGTCTGAGTGATAGATCGAAAAATGCCTAACAGAATTTACCATTTCAAAGTAAAAGCCAATCTTTTAGCCTAAGAAGTTATTAGTGCATGCAGCGAGGTTCATTTTCTCAGACAGAGGAACGTTTTACCTCCAGAATTTCCTACATAAGTGGAAAATAATAATAATAATAATGTATTGCTTCGATATAAAAAATAAAAGCATCTTCCCAGAAAAGCAGTACATTGATGTCAAAGGAAGCTGTATAAATATTAATAAATCAAACACCTGCAGCCATAAGACTTTCTGCCACACCATAATTATCAGACACTGAGGAAGGCACCAGGCAAGCAATACCAAAGCAAAGCATGAAAAACAGCCAGTACGGGCTATCCACAGCCTTGCAGACAGCCCATTTCTCCTCCTGGCGCAAAGGCAAGTTCAGGTCATTTGCCTGAAGTTTTTCCATCAACAGAATACCCTGCATTTCTGTTATTAAATATTTGTGAGGAGCCTTGCTTTTATTATTTTTCATCACTGATGAACTCCATCTTCTTGTCTACCAGGGAAGTAACCAACTGGCAACCTCAGCACAGGGGTGCTCACTGTCCGGGGGTGACAGCTTGCAGCCACAGCCATCAGTGCATGCAGAAGTTAACTGAGGGCATCTGCAACTTTGCAAGACTGAGCTGTAATGAGGGGATTTTTTGTGGTTTGGTTTCTTGCACACAGACTATCAAGCAGGCAATTAATCAGAGTTATTATTACCAGTTTATATACAACTATTCTTACCTTTCAGCAAGCTTTTCCTCAGTAATCAGTATTTTGGAAAGATTTATGACTGAAATAGATCAAAAGTTTGCATTTGGGGAAGGGAGTCCTCCATTTTCTCAGTCTGTAAAGCACCATAGATCCAAAGCAGAAGGGAAATAAAGTGCACCTTTATAAGCTGGTAGGAACAGATACTGTAGTATGGGGGAGAAAAAGGTCTCACTTAAGAGTTTTAAGTGCTCTTTAAAGGGGTTGAAAAGAGCTGAGACTTTGGGCTGCCACAGAGAACCTTTTAAGTAGAAAAAAAAATTATGGGGGTAGCCCCATTTGTGCATTTGTCCATGTTTTTATAAGGAGAGAATGGGCCAAGCAATAGCAGCCCTCATACATCAGACACTACAATACCATAAGTGATTTTCACACCACCTTCCCATTCATACATGGCATTTGGTAGAACCATCTGATCTTCTCCACATCTTCAAAGCATTATATCATCCCCATTTACAGCTATAAAAGTGCTTCTTAAGAGTGCCGCATCAGAACAAAGCACCCTGAAAGGGACTGGAAAATTAGAGATCTTGGTAGGGCAGCAGCAGCATCACTCTAGTATGACATATACCAGTGAGTGCCTGTGTGGTATTTAGTTGCCAGCTGGGGTTAAACCATGACAACCTGTGGCACCACAATGCTTCCACATGCCACAAATTCCCACCGCAACAGACACAAATGTTTGCCAGCATCTCACAGCAAAGATCCAGCTAGAAACCCACCAATCACTTATCCTGCAAGAGAGCAATGACAGAAGTGAAGCATCCAACATCACAACTTCAGAGGTTCAAATAGCAGGGAGAAAAAAAGCCACGGAAAAACTGTAAGCAGTAACCACAGGAAATCAACTGTGTTTAGTCACAACATTAAGACAAAGTTTCAGTAATGGTTTAATGAAACATTACAGGGCTACTAATTTCAACATTAAAAAACAGGTATTGTGGCAATAAAAATCTATATATCCCAAGATAGAAAAGCCACAAAATCAGTAAATATAAACTCAAAAGGATCTGTTTTCTTTTTATACTAGGCATTTAAGACTGATCAGTGCTGAGCTGTGCCAGACTCTTTTCTTGGAACTGGTGACCCCTGGTTCTGGGAGCCCATACTCACTGCTTTCCCAGCAGGGACACAAAACTTTTAATCACAGTCTTTTGAGGGGGAAGAAAATAAAAAGGAAAAAAAAAAAAAAAGGAAGAGCTACCAGTGGGAAGAAGGAATGATTAACAGCTGCACAGAAAAATTATTAAAGGCAGTAAGTTATTTGTCCTACCAGACATTGAGGCATATTTAGTACCTGATGACAATTATAAGCAATTGGGCAGGGTTCAGCTTTCAGCCATACGCTTACACTGCCAGACATTATCAGATTCAGTTCCCAGCTATGGCAGGCAGCCACACCATGTGATCTTTTTATAACCTTATTAAAAACCATCTTCAAACCAAGCTGTTTTGGCACTGTATCTTCCATTACAAGACATTTATTTCCCAAAGGTCAGAGTCCTTCAGATTTGCAGGCTAAATTGTTCTAGCATCATCCTTTGGCTTCAATAAACTGCTTGGTTCCTTAAGCACTGCAAAGAGCGTGCATGTCCTTTCTGCTCCCAGCCCCCTTTGTTTCCCCACAACCCTGGTCACTCCAGTGTTAACATGACCCATCCCTTTCAAAAGGTCTTTCTAAGGTCATGAGGCACCAAATTGTCCAGAGGGACCTCGACAGGCTTGAGAGGTGGGCCCATGCGAACCTCATGAAATGCAACAAGACCAAGTGCAAGGTTGTGCACCTGGGTCAGGGCAATCCCGAGCAGAAATACAGGCTGGGCAGAGAATGGATTAAAAGCAGCCCTGAGGAGAAAGACTTGGCGGGGGGGAGGGAGGGTTGTCGGTGGACAAGAAGCTCAACATGACCTGACAACATGCACTTGCAGTCCAGAAAACCAACTGAATCCTGGGCTGCATCAAAAGAAACATGACTGTGGGTCAAGGGAGGTGATTCTGCCCCTCTGCTCCTCTCTCATGAGACCCCACCTGGAGCACTGGGTTCAGCTCTGGAGATTCCCACAAGGAGGACATGGAGCTGCTGGAGCAAGTCCAGAAGAGGACCACAAAGATGATCAGAGGGCTGGAGCACCTCTCCTGTGAAGACAGGCTGAGGGAGTTGGGGTTGTTCAGCCCAGAGAAGAGAAGGCTCCGGGGAGACCTTCCAGCACGCCTAAAAGGGACCTATGAGACAGCTGGAGAGGGACTTTTTACGAGGGCATGTAGTGATAAGACAAGGGGGAATGGCTTTAAACCGGAAGAGGATAGATTTAGATTAGATGTAAGGAAGAAATTCTTCACTGTGAGGGCAGTGAGGCACTGGCAAAGGTTTCCCAGAGCAGCTGTGGATGCCCCACCCCTGGCAGTGTTCAAGGCCAGGCTGGATGGGGCTTTGAGCAACCTGGTCTAGTGAAAGGTGTCCCTGCCTGTGGCAGGGGAATTGGAACTAGATGATCTTTAAGGTTCCTTCCAACCCAAACCATTCTACAACTCTGCGATTTACATTTTTACAAAATGAGCAATAACCTCACACTAACAGGTTTACAATCTTAATGCTTAGTATTACATACTTGCTCTCCAGTACCATGATATGTTCAATTAGCTGTCGCACTGAGGCAGACATTTTCTGCACGTGTTGATAACACTTCTTGGTACTATAACCATAAAACACTTAAAAATTTTATTCTCTGAAACCAAGCTTCTAAAAATTCACATTTTGTATTACTCTTATCAACTCTCCTCCCTGTTCTACTTGGACATGGAGAATTCCAACTGAAGAAGTGCAACATATTTGGCAAGCTAACCTACAATGTGCATAACTGTACTGACAGCAATTAACTTTTTTTTGGAGGAGGAAAGTGAAAGAACAGAACAAAAAAAATGACAAAAGGTGAACTGGTTTGGTCTCCTAAGCTCATTCTTAGGAATGCTGAGCGCCCACAATAAGCCTACAGTAAGCAGGCTTTCTGAAAGTGTCTCGCAATTGCTTTCTGGGAATCTGACCCCTTCAGGACTTCTCTTAGTTTTACATATCTGCCATAGTCAATCTTAACAATCTCGTTGGGGCTTGCACACAACTACCTGACAAAAACATACAGAAAAAGAAACCATATTAGACACAATAATTTACCAGAACCACTATCCACAGTTCATCCTAACTAGACCATCATCCCTCTAGGCAGTGCATTTGGAAAGCATGCCACACCATTGACCCAGAGAACTAACACAGCACTCTGGGGTTCTAACAACGCAAGTAAACTCTGACAGAAAAAAAATAAATAGAAAAATTCAAGAAAACAGTATGGCTTCTTCAAGTGTCTGGAAGGTTTGCAAAGAGTTTGCAGGTCACCTATCAAGTTAATGCTCAGCATATTAAGACCACTTTGAAGCATCTGTTGTAACAGCATAGAGGCTTTGAAGGAGAAATTTTGTCATAATCATTGAAATGCCAATAAAGAATTATGGGTATCTGGGGGGAAATCTCCTTCCTACAAATGCATTTGTAGAAAGGGCGTAGGCATGGCAAGCCAACCTAAAAAGCCCTCTGCATCTGCTAGATTCTCACACATTCAAAGCTCAGAATTTAGTTTCTTGAACAAAAACAAATAAATAAATAAAGGTACCTAAAGCAGACTTGTACAGAGGCTAGAAGCTGCCACTTCCACACCCCTCCCTTTGCCCTCTCCCTCTCACCTCTCTCCAGCATGCTACACGGTGCTCCATTTACTTTAACAAGTCTTAACCTGGATTCCTCTTGCCTTTCACTCAAATAAAAACACTCTAGTGGCTTGCTTTGACATTCTGAGAAGCAGCTTCAGCTGCTCTCATTTTCAACATAACCATATTGCACCCACACCATCAGTCCAGCATGGCCAGTGAGACAAGGCTCTGCTGGGCCCCAGGCTGGTACTGCAGGTTCTACAGGTCTCCTGCTACTAAAACCAAGGGGTGCAGGGAGAAAAGCACGTCAGCCAAGTCAGCTTTCATCTAGAAATGGTTTTTAATCCACTAACCCTGAAACCAAACGTTATACATCCACTGCAGCTTTCCAAGACTTTGGCAACCAGCCTTAAACGAACCTTTTGGGAGTTTTTATACAGGCCAGACACCCACTGAGACACACATGAGAAATGTGTAATACACAGTATTATTTTATTCACTTCTTGGATCTCTAAAAGAGACTGGGCATTTTTCTGGCAGAAATTAGAGATGTATTTAAGTTCAGCAACTTGCCACGCAAAAATGAGTTCATTCATCTCCAGCCAAGCTTCAAGTAAGATATATAGGTGTCTGGGGCTTTTTCCTTCATGCAAAACTTCATTATACAAACAAGAGAAAGTTAACACAGGAAACTTAACATGTCTGCTCACTGAAAAAAAAAAACCATTGCAACTTTTTTTCCCCCCTCCATAAAGGATGGCCCTAATGTTTTGGCACTGTTACAAGTCAGACACCAGGTCTCCCTCAAGTTTCATGAGCTTCGAGAGCACTTGTGACTCCTTTTCTCCTATACTCACCAAGTGACCACTGCTTGCACATGCAAGGAACAAATTTTCCTCTTCATTTATGGAACCAGACTCAGTCATAGATTCATAGACATAACTGACAAGATCCTATGCCGAGAAGATACTGCATCCAGCCGTACACACCATCACAGATACCAATCCAATGTTTCATCAGGTTAAAAGGACATCCATGGAAAGATTTAGCGTAACATAATTAAAAGACATTCCTAGAAAACTTTTCTCCTCAAACTCTGCATCAGTTTAGCGTCACATAACTATTCTAGTCAGTTCCTCTGTTTTCTTTGCTCCTTTGGAGATGCATTTCAATTTTCAGCCCTCAGTTTGGGACACTTACAAATGCAGCTGTTATTTTAAAGAGGACAGGCTGGCAAGCTGGCTAAAAGCCATTCCAATATAATTTGAAATTGGGTTTCACCTTTATTTTGCTACACAGCTCCCCCCAAACATGTACGAACCATGTCAACAGCAAACAAGAGCACCTGGAACCTGAAAAGTGCAATTCTGCAACCTAGTACCCTGTTGGAGAAGAAAAAGATGTTTGGCAGAAAATACACGGTACAAATTAAATAAGTGTGAACTGGATTGCTTTTCTCCATTTGAACAGATTCAGATGCCAATACCAATAATGGGCATCTCCTTTCCCTGTAACTGACTATTCTGCTTGAGTTTACAGCAAAACAGATCAAAGAAAAATTATTTTACTTTATTTGGAAGCATCACTAGAGAGGCTTGCAATAAAATGAAAGCTTGGCAAGTGATGATCATACTGTTTGAAAAATATTCCAGTTATTGACAAATGGCCAGCCTCCCCAAGAGGCAACAGAATAGAGCGCATGACAGCGCTGCAGCGAATCATCTTGGTGATCTGCACAAACTACACATGATCCTTGAAATGAAATAAAACGCCTGCAACATGCAATATTTGAGTATGTCCTACTTACAAGAAGAAAAGATCTAAATGAAGTGACAGCATATTAATAAATGTTTTTTATTATACACCATGCAGAATAATATTAATAGCTGATGTGAACAGTGGCAGGGGGCAATAAAAATAAACAAAAAAAACCACCACAGACACACACCCTGAGCAAAAACCTTACCAAAAGTTCAGATAAGAGAACAGAGTCTTCCATTGGTCCGACTGGATGGGGCTGCAGTTTGAGGGCTTGGAAATACAATACACAGAAGAAGGTACTACTGCCAACCTTTTAATATTAAGACAATGTAGGTCATGAAGACTCATAGAAATACACTAAAAGCTTTGGGCAGAAACGGACATAGGATTGTTTTGCACAGGACCAGCCAAGGTCATAAAGCGCAAACCTGAAGCTGGAGCAGAGATCAGACAGCAAGGCAAAATGTCTTCATCACTCACGATAGTTTCTGCATCTGAAAAGAGCAAAACTGTATCTCCAAGAAATCTCCACTCCAGCTGGTGAAAATTCCCTGTCCAGGCATACAGAACACTTCAGAGAAATGCCATCTATATGTGTGTTACAAACATATATTTTATCAGGCATTTTATCTGCTTTACATTACGCTGAAGTTTGCTGTTAAAGAAAGATTAAAATTCTCCCTATTTCTTTCAGCCCATAGGTTTCTTATACATATGCTTTAAGCAGCAGCATATGTATATGTCTGACAGAATACCGATTTTTTTGTTTGCTTCAAGTGGATTGTTTACAGCACTGTAAGAGGGGAAAAGAAAAAAACAACACACCTTTTATAAATCATAAAACACAACTACTGCCTGTTTTTTATCCAAGGTGTTAAAGACAAAATGCACATCCCTCCATCAGGTAAAGTGAATGACAAAGTTCTTCAATGTAAATCCTGTTTGCTTACAAGAAATTTAGAGCATTGCATCTCTCTGAACCAAACAATTGTTTCTGATCAGCTTCAGCAGGCACCACTTTGCCCAGCAGTGCCAACACCCACAGCATGTGCCTTGCTGTCTCCCACATCCCTGACCTTCCATAGTACATCCTGCTACTAATCTCTCACAAGACACAGTGGGGTACACACACACAGGGTGCTCTAATTAATCCTATTTTTTTGTAACTTATCCTGGACAGCAGCTGTTACACCCATAGTTTCCATCAGTGACAGAGCACATGTGGTTTAAGACTACAACTTTCCCAGATTTGGCCAGGGCACGCAGGAGCTGATATACAACCCCCCAAATGCTATTGCATTTTTTAACCACACTCTCTTGTAGCCCAGATTCAGACCTGCTGGGAGGTCTGCCACACCGCATAACTGGAAGAACCA
This sequence comes from Falco peregrinus, assembly GCF_023634155.1. Taxonomy (NCBI): domain Eukaryota; kingdom Metazoa; phylum Chordata; class Aves; order Falconiformes; family Falconidae; genus Falco; species Falco peregrinus. The sequence continues at coordinate 88,803,296 of NC_073721.1, forward strand.
GACAATTTCTTGGGCCTCCTCAGATTTTGCAGAAGCTGCCTCAACAAGCTAAATCATACTATCATATCAGAGCTCTGTTACTCATACGTTCGTTCTCACTCCCTCTCTCCAGAAAAAAAGCCTAAGGCCAACAGTTCAGCTACATCTTTTACATTTGTTTCCCTTTATGGACTTACCCAGATTCTCTAGTACCTGCCCCTCCCCATTACAACATTGGTGTGATCACAACAAGCTGATGAGTTATACAAGATAAATCCCTCTTAAAGGGAAAAATAAAAAGCTAAATTTCTACTCAAATCCATCACATTACCACTGTCCTTACCACTGCTAAGGAGGCAGATAAACCGATCCAGCTTTTGAGTAGGAGCTGGAAAGGCAAACACAAAGGCACACAAGCTGTTTTCCTCTGGGTTATTTTTGTCCAGGTCCGCCTTGAAACTCACTCTTCAGTCCCAATAATTGGCAGCAACTAATTAGAAGGCAAAATGCAAGCAGTTTATTAAATGTTTGATTAAATGCTGATTACATGTTTGATTAACCATGATCACAGAACAGATCTCCCTTCAACAAGCTTACTCATTTTCTTTGCTCACTTCTTTTGTTTGTGGACATAAGAGATAAGAACTGTGAAGATGATGCTATACTACACATTGGGCTGTCAAGCCTATAGGTGACTGCACAACACAAGGCAAGGAGAAGCTGATGATTCCTCTGCTGTTTCAGGTTGCTTTCCACATTGCCCATCTTCAGATGCACACAGCTAACTCCCGTGTTCTCTCTTCAGGGCTTTCACATTTGACTGGGGGGGTGTCATACACAAGATGAGGTCAAAGATACTGCCTGAATGACATCACAGGTTAACTGGAGACACAAGCAGCAAAGAAAGGGACTTGTAGAAAGGTTACAACCTTTTAACTGCTGTAATTCTGAAATAAGTACAAGGACTTGAAGAATGATTACACTTGGGGGAAAAAAAAAATAATCTGTGTGAAATAACTTAAAATTATGATGAAAATTCTGCATGCCTTAGACTGATCCCTGAATTACATCTGCTGAAGAAAGTTATTTTTGTGCATGCCATTTGCTGTCACTGAAGAGTTATCAGGTAACAGTTAATGAAAACACCTGAACCACATAATGCCATTAGAATTTTACACACAGAGAAACATACACATTTACCTCAATCTCTTAGTAAATAAAAATAACATTTGCTCAAAATATTTCCAGGAATTCTTGTTTGTGAAGGCAAAACAAAATCCTTGACCAAGCATCTTCTTTTTCACCCCACTAGCACATCTGCAACAACAGGATTTCTTATCCCAAAAGTCTTTTTTTTTCCCAGGCAGCATGTTTTCATAGCACTTTGCACATCAGATCCCTGCAATCAGCCGTGCTTCATAAAGAAGGAGGCTACTCCACACCCAGCTTTTACGTAACCCCCTCGCATGCAGTTGCTCAGTCTCACTGACTTCATTCACACTGGGTGGGTATTACGTGCCTACTTGTACTTGGGGAGTTTCATGCTTGGGTCAGCACACAATCCAAGGTGCCACAGTAAGCTGCAAAACACACAAGCATCACATTAAGGGCAGAAGCTATTCCAATTTAGCAAAAACATTCCTCTTCAAAATCATTACAGTCCTCCAGAACAATGAAGTTGTGATGGTTATAAACTGGTAAGTCAAAACCTTGCAAAAGTTGCGGTCCAAGAAGCCATAAATTGTCGTTATCTTATCTGGACTACTCCCTTACATCTCAATGAAATACTACATCACCCCTAATTATTTTCTCTAATTAGTTTACAGATAAAAGTAAAAAAATTGCCAGGATAATTTTTTTCCAAGCCTAACTTGAACACCTACATTTTTTTCCTCTATCAGAATTCTAGCCCCCATTCTCACCACTGCCCCAAGGTGGTCACCAGACAAACATCACCCCAACCCCACTGACAGCTCTCAGACCTGCCAGCCTGCAGACCACCCAGCACCCTCCATAAGGCACAGCTAACCAACAGCCCACCAAGGTCACTCCAACAGTATCAAGGCCAGCCCTGATTTTGCACCAGAATCCTTTCTCAAGGCCTGGCTTCAAAAGAGATGATTTTCAGTACAAAGTACTAAAGTGCAAATTTTTTGAATCCGCAAAAGCACTAGCCTGCATATTGGTCAGACATAACACCTACAGTTCTGATCACTAATTTCAGATGGAGTTTACAACAGCAGCTAAGTGCACCAGTGCACTTTCAAACCACAGAGGTATACTACAGCTTGCCTTATATCCTTGTCTTACTTCAGGATATACAGTCAGGAGTGATGCCTGAAAGATTAACAGACCATTTCATTATGATTTTATTCCACTGTTTTCACACTGTGATGTTCTCCTTAGAAAAATCCCAGTAAGGTTATACCTAAACTTTTTCAGGAAGACTCTCCCTGGTGAATGTACTCACATCACTAGGGAGAAAAAACAAAACTATAAGACAATTAGGAAATGAAAGAAAGATCTAAAACTGCATTTTTGGCCATTTAAAGCTATAAACTCAGAAAGAATGAAAATGCTCTTATGTCAAAACAAAATTTTAATATTGTTAAAAGCAGTGAGATTTCTCTTTTTCAATTATTTATCTAAACTGTTTACTGCAACTATGGCCCTAACCCGTAAAGTCTTGCATCCTACCTAACAATAAACTACTTACAGATGCTTCTAAAGATAAACTGCATGCTAAACCTCCCACTGAACTCCTTCCTCTGCCCATACACAAGAGAGAACTACAGAGGGAACATACTATCAAAGATCATGTTTCTGTTTCTTCCCCAAATTTTACCACTGCTTTGGTGCTATGATTGCTCAAGATACATTTATTATCTAATGTCTCTATTCACCTACTGCCATACAGTTGTTGTGCTGTAATTTAATGGCACCAAGCCAAACATCACTGGTCTTGCACCTTTCTAGTAGTGTATGACATGCTTATACTGCCAAGTACCAAACACTGCCACTGATGATAAATGTGCTAGGAGAATACAGGTGACAGAAGCTGCGGATGAAGCTTGCCATCACAGACTCTTCACACAGCACTACTGTTTCTTACCTCCTTTCTGGGTTTTGGAGAGGAGCTGCATGAGCTCTTCTTTGTAAGGCACTGCGCCTTGAGATGTAAGGCACAGATCTGCTGTCGTATCAGACAGCTGCAAGATTAACACTGCAGGCTTCTATCCTCAGTAAGATCCCACCAGAACCAAAGGGCTTTTACTCAAACCACACTCAAGGCAGAACTATATGCTAAACCCTCTGATTTTTATCATATCTCATCGTAAGTCTTTATCAAAACAGCTAGTCAAGCACAGGAATCACAGTGCCATGCTGCTTTACCTTGGGTAACAGCAATCTTTCTCGGGTGTTGATTCCATGACACTAAAAGCAAAATTTCTGTAAGTCATTTAATACCAGTATAGAGAGATTAACTGGATTTGTCTGGAAGTGAGTCTTACTCAGGAAACTATTCCTCCCACCTGCACACATTAGGATCATACGAACAGTGGTATTCTATCCATCAAGGCTTCCACTTGCTATATACATTTTACATAAACATGCAACAGATGACAGTCACTTCCCAGTAATTAAGCTACGGAGAAGATCTCCAAGGTGTCCTTGAATAACTAGCTTAGCAGATTTTCCACGAATTGACACCATTCAGAACTGAAGCTACAGAGCACTACTCTAAAGTAGTCAAGCTGTTCCTCTTGGAAACTCTTTTATAGCAGAAGTTTGTATTTGTTCCCTAAGCCCACATAAAAAGGTGTTTTTTAAGAGCTTCAATGTAGAGTTTTCATATGAAATGGGTTTCCAAACTGATAATATCTGAAAAGAACATACTGAGTCCCATTCAGCTCTGGGGGCCCCCACCATAAGAAGGACATGGACCCATTGGAGCAAGTCCAGAGGAGGGCCACAAAGATGATCAGAGGGCTGGAGCACCTCTCCTGTGAAGACAGGCTGAGGGAGTTGGGGTTGTTCAGCCCAGACAAGGCTCCGGGGAGACCTTTCAGCAGTATAACAGACCTTCCAGTACACCCAGGGGTCTTATGAGAAAGCTGGAGAGGGACTTTTTAGAAGGGCATGTAGTGATAGGACAAGGGGGAATGGCTTTAAACTGGAAGAGGATAGATTTAGATTAGATGTAAGGAAGAAATTCTTCGCTGTGAGGGTGGCAAGACACTGGAACAGGCTGCCCAGAGCAGCTGTGGATGCCCCATCCCTGGCAGTGTTCAAGGCCAGGCTGGATGGGGCTTTGAGCAACCTGGTCTAGTGGAAGGTGTCCCTGTCCATGGCAGCAGGGTTGGAACTAGATGATCTTTAAGGTTCCTTCCAACCGAAGCCATTCTATGAATGCCTCAATCAGAACACGTCCCAGGGACAGGAGGCTAGACTACAACCTCTGCCTCTCATGCTGGCCCTCATTATTTCAGCTGATGCTATTCTTTACATGCCCACACATCTCGCTGCTCTGTCACTTAGATACTCCTTGGAGCAGTGGGGCTTCCACTGGCTGCTTCCCACAGGCTCTGGCTCAATGGTTATCCTGGCCACTTCTGCATCTCACCCCAAAAGACCCATCTATCCTACACTCCTTTTGTGTGGAAAGAACTTCTCTTCCTCCATCCTTCTATGCTCATCCTGCAGTACCCACTGTCTCCATTTGCCATTATTAGAAAAGCTGAACATTTATTCTGTTCATTCTGGGACCCAAAGACAGCAGGCTGAAGAGTCCGCAGCCTTCCCAGTCCTTGTCTGGGAAGGTATTCTAACCATCCCAGCTACTCTCACTCCAGTGATACAAGACTTGGTCCTGTGACACAAGGTGGCAGCTGTGGTCCTGCCCTTTCTGTCCTCCACAGCAGGGTGGCCTCGGAGGAAAGATAAAAACATCTGCTAGGGAGCGTCACATTTTCATACCCAAGATAACCAATAGTGAGCTTTTGGAGGCCCGTGATTATTTTGGACATTGCCTGTCACAAACTGGCACCTGCATAGCAACAACAATCCTGAATTTCATAAAGCAGTCACAGCTCTGCTTAATTTCTTCAACACAAGCAGGACCATACAGAAATCCTTCCAAAAAGGAGACCACATTAAACATCTCCTCACATTCAAGACAAACAAAACCCAAAAAACCTCACAAACCAACAACCACCAGCAGAAAACCATACTTCAGAGGCAAGACAGAGAGAGCAGAAAGACAACCTCCCACTGGTCACGAGCAGGGGAAATCTTACTCTATGCGCAGACTGACAGTGTCCCATAGAACACACCTAATACGGATCTACTGAAACCATATTCACTACATTAGAGAAAGAAGACATCAGCCGTCTTTCCTAGATTTAGTGGCTCACAGCTGTCCATTTGAAAAGCAACCAGGAGAGGAGATACGAGGCCTTGTAGTCTAAATAGCTTTCATTCTGTTTCAGGCATTTTCTTCTCTCCTGTGAGAGACACCACTCCTTGGGACTTTCACATACAGAGAGAGATGAACTGTATGTTCCGCTGACATACTGTTTTCAGTCCTGTAGATGAGACAACCAACATAAAGAGAGACCCACCTTAAAATACTAAGCTTCATCTAAAGCAAGTTAGCTGCCCCCCTTGTTTTCTCTTGGGAGCGTCTATATTATACTCCTCCACTTTCACCGCCAGGATATGATCTGGCCAGTGGTTCACGGCTACATCCTCACCTGTAAAGGAACACCAAAACGCTGCCTGTGCTGCCTGCTGGTCACTTGGAAGAGTTATTCTGCTACTTCTCAAGCAACACTTCAGAAGACACATGAAATGATCCTATTTTTCAGAAAAATAAATTGGGAGCCTTAAAATCTCCTAGGAGATCCAGGGCCTCATTTAGAGGAGAAAAAATAGTTTCTTGGTACAATGGTAAACAGCAGATTCCTTCAGAAAAATTGCTGCAGAGCATACCTGATCTTTTAATTTTTAAATAAGCATGACAAAACCAAGCTGCTACCCACTCCTGATACAGTCCTCAGCCAGCCAATCATCGGAGTCTTTCAGATGTTTATTACAAGTAAAATTGTGTATAATAAACACAACGGAGTAAAGACTTCCTGAAGAGCCAGTCCTGTAAACAAGCTGCAGATGTGAAAGAAAATGAATCACTTCTGAGAAGCGATTTTTTTTTAGCTCACAGCTAGATGAGTAAGTTACACAGCACCTTCTTAGATAAGCTCCTGTAAGAAGAACAAAAGACTCCTACTTTTTGAGAGCATGTGGTTGTGGGTTTTTTTTCAAAGTTCCTGTGTTAAGTAAACTTTTATCACTAAAAAACCCTCCCATTAGCCGCAGCAGGTTTAGGTTCAAGCTCAAATTTATTTGTATCTTCCAATGTTTCTCTGTTCTTCTGTATACAATAAACTGAAAATATTTACTCGTTAACTGCCGTTCTCTCTCAGACGTATTTAAGAGAGAGGTAAAATTGTTAAAACATGTTGGGTCCTCAGCAACTGGGTTCAATGACTTTTACAGAAATCACCACCAAGCTGACAAATTTTAACAACTTGAATTTTTAATTTGGAACCATGCTTTGGAACAGACACATGCAAATTAAGAGCTGCTGACAAACAGCAAAATAAAGTAATAAATGGTTTAGCTTCCTTTGAGATCCAATGATCTATGAACGATATGAATTCAGAATGCTGATATGTGGCTGAACTGGCAAGTCTGTATTATTTCTGCATTTAACAGGTAGGAAAGGTATTATACTGGGAAATTCACGGATTTGCTTAAGTTGCAATGAAGCCTACTACAGAACCAAAAGCCAAGCCTGTTTTATCTGCAAGGCCTATGCCTGATTCAGGAGACTTTCTCTTCTCTCTCTTGGATCAGAGATTATTCCTTAACTTGGAAACTCATTGTACAATCCCCCACCCCAGTGAATACATGGAAGACAGCAAGATTTAAACACATTTCAATTGTCTGCAGCTCATTTACATGTACTTAAACTTTACTCATATTTCAAAGCTGTCTGGGCAATGTGCTTCAAACTTCGTAGACAAACTATTTACAGTACACAGCAGGAAAGAGCCACCTCAAGTTTTTTTGGGACTGGCCTTGCAGGAATGCCTCTAAGTTCCTGAGCTCATACAGGTGTCCAACACTGATATGAAGACATTTTGAATAAACAATTTTCTGAAATGTTGGCAGGGAGGGAAAAAGCCAGGGAAAGAATTTTCACAAAGACATACAGAGAATGGGAAGAAAAAAGTTAACACTTTAGTAGTTTTTATTTCATAAAAAGGAGGTCAGACTTTACTGAAAGAAAACCTTCACACTGTTCTTATAGAAGGCTCCAACAATTACCCCCTCGAACCTGAAGTGGCTGCTGAAAACACACACACACAGAAGCATTACTGTCTTAAAGACCAAAAAATATTTAACCAAAAACATTCTCTAGCACAAGCCTTCCTTTACTATATCACCAGCACTGCTAGGCTGTTCCACTCTGCCTGGATCAGCCCCATTCAACTGGCAATCTACTTCAATTTAGCAGGAGAGGAAACAGGGAGATTTTACAGGGACCACATGCATTTTTGCGAAACAAAAATTTTGTCTTTCAGGTTTCACTACCAGCAGCAGCAAGTGTACTAAAGATCTATTCTTACAGGGAGCTTTCACACCCACATATCAGTCAACGTAAGAAAAGGTGGCGGCAGCATTAACAAGTAACAGGAAACTCAAATACTATACTTGGTCCTACAAAAACATTTCAAATTACGCTACTGGATACTTCCCTGGGCCAAGCAGGCATTCGGAGAACTTTCAATGGCATTGTGGTTGCATGATTTAATTACTACCTACCACATTTTTGATTCTTGGCCATCAATCGTAGTTATCAAGCCATTATATCTTTTAAGTGCCTGCTCTCAGTAGTTACGGTACAACAAAGCAAGAACAAACCAGCAAGAGCAGCCCATGTGTTGATCCCAGATATGCCACGGAACTTGTGCTACTGTGAACAAGTTAAATTTCCATCCCTGTCTCAGGCCTTCCATTGAAAAAAAAATAAATAAAAATGACCAACAGATGTATCCAGTTCCCAAAGAATCCAACCACATAAGTTTTCAACAGTTTCAGAGGGAGCTGGATTAGGCAAAGGTCTGCAAATGCGCTCAACTATTACCAAGGTCAAGAAAACTCAGTACCTTAACAAGTAGGAGTTTTCAGAATCTTAGCCTAATTCATATGCAAGGATTACTATTTCAGGAGTAAGCACTAGTACAAAGAACTTGACCCTCATCTAATTTGTCTACAGAACAACAGATTTAGAGATCTTGATCTTACACATCAGGAAACAGCTTTGCCCTAGAAGAAATCTGTGGTAAAGCTGCCTTAGAATAAATGACTGTTTCCAAATTCTTTGCCCAAGCTACGAAGCAAGCATCTTAATTAAGGTTTACCTAATTGCAGTTAGTGTAGTTTGGGATAGGGGGCAGGGAGGACATACGCTTTTCCACAGTGCACTGGTACCAAAGCTGACAGGCAAAGAAAGAAAAGTAACTTCAAAAAAACGTATTAGCTGTAGTAAATGCTTTGTGTTCCGTGGTTTCAGAAACACATTTTCCTGTTTGAAGAAAGCTCTTCTGTCTGGTTCTTCAGACCTTTTTCACAACGACAAACAGGAGAAACTAGGAACAAGGGAAAACCAGGGAAGTTACTTGTGAACAGCCACAGCACCTCAGACCAAAGGTCCAACCTACTCTGCCTGCAGGGTGGCTGTTCTCTCTATTCTATAACCAAAGACAGAAAAGAAACAGCCTAAAATACTGTTTTTCTTCAGGGGTCTCTTGCAATCAGAGCTACACTGTTTAATTACCACTGCAACAATACTAGAGGAAAATCTGCCAAAAAGGAATGGGATTAAGCATTACATTTTGATAGATTATTCAAGACAAACAAGAGATCATATCACAGCACAAAAATATTGTGCCAGCCCCCACTCAAACAATAACTATTGTGAGCCAAGATGCAGCACTTACACTGATCAGGAAACTGCTTAACACAGTAGCACAAGAATAAGAAAAAAGTCTTACTAGAAAAGGTGGTGGTCAGCACAGTACACATGTAAGTGAAAGTCTGCTGCAACTGTAATTCTGCATTATGCACCTCAATTTATTTTACTTGGAGAAAAGAGACAGAACTCTCCGAAGACCCTATGCCTTTCTCGTTCAGTCACTTCTGGTTCCTTCCAGCATCATTTCAGGCTCCAAATATCAGATTCCCGGTTGACTCAAATGACCACTTATATCCCACCAGTCTCTTAGAAACATTCACAATTAAAACACAGCAGCTGACCAGCACAAATCAAGTAAAGTCTTCTCTATCCTCCATAGCCTTTTCAGGGAGATACAAGCTTATATGCTAAAGGTCCATGTGGTTTGATTACATTACCCAGAACCAGTGATAACCTGTTATATAGTTTAAAAGATAGCCAAGAGATACTTTAAATTACATTTATAACAGACAATAGTAAGATCCACAGGTTTTACTACAAAAAAAGCAAGTTCTGATCCACAAGAAAGTCCTAACTTGAGGTGCAGTGCTGTTTGAAAAAATGCAAATCCATCACTAGTGAGTAACATAAGTGATGAAGATCAATGCCCTATGGCATATATGAAGAGTAAAGCTACAGACATGTTGCACTAACAAAAGAATCAGAAGAAAAAGTTCTTGAAACAAAATTAGCTCCAAACAAAAGCAATTTAAACTTGAGGATGGCTATGACCAAAGATTTTTCACCCTACTGAATTGTGAATAAAAATTTAAAAATTCTCTCAGGTGCTGAGAATTGGAGGCCTAAAATAACATCAGAAAAAGAAGAAAATGGAGCTTCAAGCCCCTATCTAGCACAAAGCCTGTACTTTCTATTCCTCAAAGCGTGCTAAAATTTTGGTCCTATAAAGGCCAGGAAAAGGGTAAAAAAATCCCACTCTCTTCAAAATTCACTCCAGCCTGGACAGTCTCTAGACTTTGATCTATTCATTGAGACAGTAGAAAAGGTTACACCAAAATGTCAAGCCCCAAAGTCAAAATATAACCCCATCCAGCACTTGTCCGCTTGCAAATAGATGCCTTTTCCTCCTACAGTCCCAGCAACCAGGAGCAGCTGAAGGCACTGCACAAGCACAAACCATTTTCTCCCCATAGATTAAACCAGTTTTAAAATGTGGCAGCTTTGAAAAAGAAAACTGACTGATAACGGGTACTGCTCGATTTTATCATCACGTACTCTACACAGCACATGGTGTTCTGACCCAACGTGCCAGCAACAATACTTCTCCCCTTCTACTCTTACGCTTTCCCCTTTTCTGCCAGATACAGGGTGCAGGTCAGCAATTACAAATACTATTTCTTTTTGCCATCAGCCTTTCATCAAAATACTACATTTGCCTCCCTCACATACACTTTACAGGAGTTTTCTTTCAGTGCTTGAAAACTACCAGATTGACAGCTCCAGTGAATTAAGCTCCCTCTTTGTCAGCATAACAAGAGCAGCACCACAGGCAACCTCAGAACAAGCTCCCTCTATCCTCCTCTTCCCACTCCTCCAGCTAGTAAGAATATCTGAATGCTGAGCTTCGTACACAGCTCTGTCATACCATACAGCACCTTGTAAAGAGTCTCTGATAACATGGTTTACTCAGACTATCTCATAGGACATTAATGTTAAGCCACACCTGATAGAAACATCATGAGTCAACACATTTGCGTGCGCTCGGACTCGGCTCATGGTTTTAGAGTTACTGTGCTGTCTGGCACAGGTGCATGTCGCTAGTCTTTCTAAAATTATTTTCTTTCCCAGACAGTCTTTAGACAACAGTGTGAAAAAATGCTGAGTTAAAGCAACTCTTAAAGCCATACTTGAAAGTAAAGAAAGGCAATGTTAATTGAAAACCAACAGAAAGACCAGAAAAATTCAATGCTCTCAGTATCAGACAAAAGGCGGGTGCAGATTTTATTTCAAAATGAATTGAACATCACGAGAGGGCTTCTGTCACTGCTGCAGTACTACTACTGTAGTTCACTTTTGGGGAGGGCTCCTCTGCTATGTTGCCACTTAAGCTGGTCAGGCAGCAAATGTGGATCTGGACACTCCTTCACTTACAAGAGGCTTTTAGGTTCCACAAAACCTTCCGCTGTTGGTTGTAAGTCACAGATTAGCATGCACTAGATCAACTTAGAACCTAGCTCCTAAGCTGTACCCAGCTTTTAGCTCCTTCTCCCTCTTTTGCAAGCTTTTTTATTTTTAGTAGGAAAGTCTTTTCTCTTTGGGGAAGCACTTTTGACTTCTGAAGCTCTTACGACATCTTGACTGGTTCCCCACACACACACACTGGTCAAGAGCCAGGGTGTTTTAGTAAAATGAACATGTATACACATGTCTAAAAATAAGTAATACCTGCTCCTTTACAGGTTGGAGGAAAAAAACCCACACCAAAACCACCCCAAAAATACCCACAACACAGCAGAAGCACCTTTATCTTTTCTCTTGTTTTACAGGAAAACTACAGAATAGCCAACATGCGCCAAAAGCCTCCTTACGTTCCTGTGATGTTAGAAATGAAAGTGAGTTCAAAAATGCATTAAAAGACTTTCTAACTACAAGGAAATAACCAACATACTCATTGAAACTGACATGTTTACTAACTAACATACCTAATGGGGTTTAAGTGGTCACTGCTGGGCTCGCTAAAGCATAGCACCTTGCTGAAGCAGGCAGTGCTTCACAGCCCACCTATACAAATGACAACACTTTCCATTCTTGTAGAGAAACCTAGCTGACAAGATAAGAAATAAGCCTAGTCATTACACCAATTCTTTTAACCACGGAACTAATTTCAGAGTGTCAGGAAGAAAGGACTGCAGTGCTGTGGCTGCCAGTGGGGCAGGCGTGGCATGTCACAAGTGGACCTTTATGATATCATTTCCTTCCAGTGCCATTAATCACCCCAGACATCACTTGTTCTATCAGTCATTAACCAGTTGCCCCAACACGTAGATAACTTTATCAAGGCTAGGCAGTGAGAGTCATTACGAAGCATTACAACATGCAGGGCCAAAGGCCTTTTTCCCAAAGAATCCTCTAAACTATTTCCTCAAGTCACCAGCAATTTAAAACGTGATTTCAGAAAAGGACAACTATGTTTCTTAAAGCCAAAACACTGAAGTCAAACCAGGTCTCTTAAAGCACCAATTTTCAGCCTGTTAGTGCTCTTCAAGGGGGAGAGACTCCCTCGATGTGCACACATGTCTGTGGTGTGGTCTGATGGGACAAACATGGGGCTTCAGAGCAATGGCCAGGAGCATCCCAGCTCGAGATTTAGCATTTTGTCTTTTGCTACAGACATGTCTCATTGAAGTATTTTCCCTCCTTTGCCAGTGGCACCACGGAGAATTCAATTTCACAAGGCAGTGCCTCGGGACCTGGACCAAACATGCAGAACCAACGTGTTACAGAGGGAAAGGACTGAAGATGGCTTATTGACAAGGAGGAAGAAGAGCCTGTGAGGAATATTATGAAGAACAAAAGTAAGCCTGTTTTTTCAAAGACCAAGGACCAACTTCACAATCTTGCAAGCAAACAAGCATGACTCAGCAGTATGTGACAAGACAAAACAAGACACTTCACCAACTGGCATCCAAGGGGAGATTAAACAGCTCAACGTGAACTGACTCTGCTTCCAAGTTCCAGGCCTGGCTCTGCCAATTACTTTCCTAAAAAAGCCATTAGATCTAGAAACATGACCTGCTCCACGCTACAGATCAGACTTCTTGGAGCCCTCAAAGCAACCTCAATGAGCGCACACCCTCCTGCCCACACAGGTAGTAGCCTGGCTGTGAGAAAGAGACTCCTGCTTTGGTTGCCAATTCACAGGAATTATTTGACAGAATTTGTATGAGTGGCAATCGCACCCTGGCTGAAATAGCCCAAGCACTGCAGTTGGAAGGAAGAGAACCACAACTAAGAACATTTTACTTGAAACTAAAGGATATCCCCCTCATTGAAACCCAGTCATTTTGAAAGCCATTCCTAAAGCACATGGTTTCATTGTTTCACAGAACTCAAAAAGGAGAAAAAGAAGATAACCAGAGAGAAAAGGGTTTGTTCCACAGCACTACCGCACAGATGTGCTCAGCATAGGTGCTTATTTTATCTACTATCACACTTACTTTAGCGTGTTTCACATGCTCTGCTTCCTTGTTACTTGGGACATGTTCAAGAATGTCACCTCACCAAAAAGGGTCAATGTTCTATTCATCTCAACAGTTACCTGGCCAGTATCAGGCGATAGGCTGTCAACCAGTACTTCCCAGGTGCAGTGCATTAAGGCAGAGCAAACACCTTCTGTCATCTCTGACACCCCTCTCGGGTTGAGCCTATATATTTGAAAGAGCTACACACATTTTGACTGTGTGCCTAGACTTCCCAAGTCATGACTCCTAAATTAGTAAAGGGGCTTCAAACTACTTAATGTACACAAAGGACTGTTTCTCAGGTACCTTCTGCACTATTACAGACTGGACCAAACCAGGTGACCTTGGAAGAGGTCAGCATCTCTGCCTTGAAACGGGACCACAAGCCCGTGTCATTCCCAGCATGCTTGTCCAGCATGGTCTTAGAAGTCTCAAGTAATTAGTATCTCTGCCTACCTAGACAACTGCAGTATCTTTTCCACTTACCTAGCATGCCTCCTTCCTGGCACAATCGAAGCCCTCTACTTTTTGTTCTACCTACAATGACACTGGGGAATACACTTTTTTTTTTTGGGGGGGGGGGGGTGGGGGGTGGGGGGGGGTGGGAGGGGGGCAGAGTAATATTATTTTTTCCTCCTACAACAGCTTTTTACAATGTTCAAGACCTCCAGTCCTTCTCACTGCTCTCTTTTGGGCACTTTCCAGCTGATCTGCCTCTTCCTTGAAATGCTGTGCCCCAAACCAGAGGCAGTAGGTGAGGCTACTGCAGCAGCAGTCTTATCAGTGCTGTGCAGAATGGTGGCATTACTTCATGTGCCTTGCAGGTTCTGTTCCAACTTACGTACCCCAAGATGACATCCACTGGGACGCGCTATCACTGGGATGACACAAACTTCCTGAACCTGAGGTAAATGATTGCTAGGCCACAAAACAGAGGCTATGAAAGGGTGATTGTTATAGTCACTTCTGTTGCTTAGTGGCTGTGCTCCATGTTCCCGTGAAATAGTTCTGCAAGCACAATGCAGTAGGCTTTCCGTCAGAAGGATGCCTACCAGTAAGTGTTCTCAGAGATTAAGAAAACACACATCTATCCAGTTCTTCTGGGGTGTAAAAATCTTCTCTATAGACTACTGGAAGTAGCTGGAACCCAGAAATACAGTGCGCTTTTCCTCCAAGAAATACACAGGTTTTTTGCTACTACCATCAACACTTCCATGGCTTAGTATAATTTCTACCATTAAGCTAGTTGCCTTTGTTAGAGCTGATGTTAAAGAAACCTACCCACCCATCCCGCCCCCAGTTACTTCTTGTGATACGGTATTTCAGACTGACACAAGCAACAATAGGAGCTATTGATCCAAACATGTATATTTTATTTTTAAGGCTGTAAAAGCTAACTGGCATAAGCCAGACATTTAACAAAAGCAGTATTTAGGGGGTTTTGTGAGGAATTGGGGTTAAAGAAAATCCCCCAAGTTCTTCCTGGAAAAAATATGCAATATACTTCATGGCCTGCTATATAAAGAAACAGATTAATTTAATACCCTCAAACCAGCATTATTCTTAAATCTATCTTAAAACTCATGCTTATGCACAGGTTCCTGTGCACAGGCCACGGCACACAAGAGATGATAAGCAGAGAAAAAGAAAGCCATACAGATCTACAACCTGACAATAGTGTTTACCATGTTATGGTAGATTTAGTAAAGAGAGTACCTTCTCATAGGTGCTAACAGAAGGCTTAACTATCACAGAAACTAAATGGGCAGAAGTTGAAGAATCAATTTAGCTTAAAGAAAAGGAAAACAACAAGTTTGAGTCACACAAATCTAGATCAGGCATACTAATATTTTGGTAGGAAAAAAATCATTGGTTGGTATGTTCAATAGATTGATCTAGAATCAGCATCAAAACAGCTTCATCACAACTCAATAAAGAACAATTAAAAAAACCCCAACACCCGCAAACAAAACAAACCAACCCTCCACAGTGATCTGTCATACCCAAATGGTCTTCAGCACAGATGACATAGGCTCTAACAGGAGCTACATACCCAAAGAAAAGTACATCCCCTTGCATAAAACCAAAACCTGCTGAACTGATGCAGGCAGCAATTCAAGAACATGGTCTCAAGTTTCAGAAGAGTCTTCAGCAGTGGGTAACACCTGGGAACCTAAACCAGACCAAGAAGCCTTAGCTTCCTGTGTGTCAGTGAATGCCATCAGTCTGTCATGGATGATCTCCCAAGGAGAGAAGATGACAATTTGGCTTGTTCACTAAAAATCAAGAAAATCGGGCTTTACTAAAAGGCGTTCTCAATTGCCTCATTTCCATTTACTTTTGTGGTCAAAATTTGATTTTCTGAGAAATTCTGTAATTTCCTGAGAACGTTTACCTCCCAGATGCTCACCCTGTTTTTATGAAAAAACTGCAACACAATAAAATCTGACCACAGATAATCTGGTTGTTAGAGATATAGAAGCACAGTTCTTCTGTCTGTCAAACTGCAGGATTTATCGTGACATGGATTACATATTCAGGCAACTCTTCAACTCCTTTACTATTCATTTTCTACACAATATGAAGAGAAAATTCTGACTCATTACATATATAGCTACACAGAAAAGCTACCATTTTGTGAGTTGCACATGTGAATGCTTTTGCCCAAAATAACCGAGAAGTAGCTTATCATTCAGAATGGCATGACTTTAAATTACCTCCTCTTCAATGAAGCATATTTCACTTTAGCTTGTATCACTGTAACATATTCACATTGCCCTGTCTTTACTGGCTCGCATCTCCGTGGCTTCCAGAAGAGACTATATTAACAGATGACATACTCAACAACTACCAGGGAAACGAAGGTTTTTACAGAGCCAACAGCCATTTGTAAATGGCTGCACCTCATTAAACTGAAGTGGTGCCAAACACACACAACTCATTTGCTGAACAAATATATGCGTTTTTCTGTACTACCACCACCACTTCTCATATGGCATGCACAGGAGTCTTTTTATGCACAAGTCTAAAGAGACCTAGCAGTACATCTATGCATATTTTACAAAAGGATAATATGGGTATCCAATAGCCTTTACCACCATCTGCAGTTCATACCACAGCTCTGTCATCTCTCTAATGGAATAGGGCTTCTTCATTTCCCTAACCTTGTATAAATGCTTGCACACCTGCACAATGACAGTCATTCCAAGGTCAATGTGATGAGCAGGGAACCGATTGGATTGACCTCTCTGGCAACTGCATAACCACTAAACCCTGCTTGAGACAGGGGACCAGACCAAGCAGCTACAGAATGGAGGAACTGTTCCTTTCAGCAGTGGCAGGGACACATGACAGTGTCAGAAAAACACACTTAAACCACAGACTCCTAAATTCTCAGTCAGGAGTCCCTAGAAACCTTGCCTTACATTTTATCAGGCTATAGATACTCTATGTTTTTCCAATAGCCAGCTACCTAAAGCTCTGGGACTGTGCCATCACCTTGGTAGAGCAGAATGTAAAAGGCTCACAGGAAAGTCTACCTGAGATGCACAAACCAGACATTTGGATGCTGCAGCCCCGTAAGGGGCCCTACACAGGGAACTGCAACCAAAGCATATATGCTAGCAAGCAGATAATACAGAGTTCAACAAAAAGCATAATGTCCTAGCAGCTTCACTTAAAAGCACAGGACAACTTGGTAGTAGTAGCTCCTTAAATTGCCTCCTGACTAATAAATACACTGAGGAGACAAGAAGCCTGTACCAAATGCCCACACAGAAGAGCTCAATTCCACCTCCCAACTCAAAGAGGAATGCCCTCATATCAGCAAGGCTGAGAGATACTCTCTTCTCCCCATGAAACTGTACCGATGCACAGAAAAGAATATAAAAGCCTTATTCTATCAACAGCTTATGTATAAAGGAGTTGCTGGGCAGAACTGTACGCTGCTGTGGGAAGCAGAAACCAGAACTGAGAAGGCACCTCATCCCAAGTAAATGCCCCTGCCATGGTGCTACAGACGTAACATGGAAGAATGGCTATCCTGGCACTAGCGAGGGAGCTCACATTTCTCTCTGTACACAGTGGCAGGTTCAGCCAGAGGGCTGGAGCAAGCCTGGCCCATCTTCAGGTTCGGTCTCCCTTGGGAGACACCAGCTGCAGGCTTGAAACCTGGCTTCCCACTTGCCAGGCCAAGTGCTCCATCCTCCAGGTCAACAGCTCTCATGCTGCTATCCAGGGACCACTGATCTTCTGCAACAGGCCTGTGAAACCATAATGCCTCTTTGCTCACCACACCGCTCAGAAGCCTGGAAGAGATGCAGAATCTGCATTAAGGGCTGCAGAGAGCTCTGACCCAGTAACTCAGGAACTACTGGTCTGGGCGCTAAGCGTGGAGGTAGGTATCACCACAGGCATTGCTTTCATCTGCTTAGTCTACACCTGGAAGGAACAGCCAAGGCTGTTATGCTGTACAAAGAGTACAGCTCAGGCAGGACACATCCAGCATGCCACAGTGAGGACCAGAAGAGCAGGTGAGCAAAAAGGCCTTTGATACAGGGAAGATAACTTCGTGAATATAAAGCTTAGACAAAAGCCCCAAGACACTGTGTTCAGGCAGGACAGCTGCCATGTCAGTCACACGTATTACCAGAACTTTACATACCACGTGAAAATTTCAAGAAAAGGCAGATGTCTGTAAGTGCTCCAGTAACAAAACTGGAAGAATTCAGATGCCAAAATTTAACAGGGAAACCTACTGAAACCCAGCAGCCTAGGCTGCACTTCAAAGATGGGTACAAACATGAGGAAACTATCTTAAGGTTCCTGCCCAGTCTTTGTGGACCAGAAAGCCAAAGCCACGTCTGCCTATATCCCAAGGCAGCACTTTAACTGCTGGTCCACTTGCATGGTCCCTCATGTCTCATTGCAGCTGAGACAACAACATTGCAGCTTAGAAGGACTGCTGGAGACTAAACCTGGAACCACTCTTAAGAAAACAGTTCAACACCTGGACTCACTCTCTCAGAGGATGGTTCAAACAGATTTTGAAATGTCTGTCCATGTTCCCTATTAGGACACCAGTGCTTCGCACTAAAAGTGGATGCACTGGCACACTGCAAAGAAATTAGGATTCTTCTCATCTTAACAATACCCCTCACTTAAACCCAGCATGCTGTGGGAGCTCATGAGGATGCTTCTCTTACTTTCCTGGATTATATAACTGCTTCATTGCAAACCTGTACAAACAAAACCAAACTTTGTAGTCATCCAGAAAGTATATCCCTAGGCAACAGGCAAATAAATTCCAAGTAACAGTCACCATAAAGTACACAGCGTAGACAGACAGACACATAGTCCACTCTAACACATGAATCACTATACAGGAATGAGTATGCTTGCCTTATTTCCTACCATAGACAATATTTCTGCTAAGATATATGTTAAGCTTGGCACCACTTTTCCTACAGCAACAAAAAGCTTACAAACACACAAGTAATCAAGTAGATATTACGCATAAAACACTTGAAATCTTTGCTAAATGAATACAGCTTCCCACCAGTGTCAATGAAAGTTACCAGGAAGAAAAAAACGGAGCATCCAAGATATCAGCACAACCTGCTTCAGCGACTATACTGATCTTTAAACCAACCACTTAACTCCACTTCTACGGAAAGGCTAATATTAAATGCTTTTTAAAATATCGAAGCATGACTGAACAGACATCTATCCAATGTCTGCAAATGCTATTCTAAGTGAGCTTAGCCTGTACAGAATGCGATAGCCTAATTTTCATTAAGAAATTAGGGAAGTATAACAAGAGAGACACTTTGGGGTCAATTTTCACAGCACTGCAAGGACCTAGAACTATTAATAAATTTACACAGTACACAAAGAAATTGTAGATCCATGTTATGTAACACAAGTGTAAGGAATTTCTGAAGTAGAAGAAAATGAAGCAAAGAACCTAGTGAAAAAGAGAAACAAGGACAGCAGAGGACAGAAAGTCAGTTTTGGAGATTCCTAAACATGTAAGAATCTACAGCATGTAATACCAAGAATGAAAGAAAAATCACTACAAAAAACATTTTCATGTGTTTTTGGAGATTCCCCTTAATTTCTGGGCACAAAACCCAATCTACACCAAGCCTCAAAGCCCCAAATTTTTTTATGCTTATTAGAGGTTGAAGCATACTTTTGAGCGTCACAAAAACTAACCAAAAGTCTCTTAGGTAAGGTCACAGCTTAGTGTTATGCATCTGCAGTATTTTGTTTGGAGAATCATGAAATTTAAAGAGATATTAAACCCGAACCTGTGCCCTCTTTCATACTTTAAAAAACTCTGCTAAGTTTTGCTGAAGTTTGACAGGAGAAGATACAGGACACCAAGAACACAAGCTGATGTAAAAGCTTCTGTTGCTTTCTTGAAATAGTTCTCTGTTTCTTCTGCCTCCTTCATCTTTACAGGAAGGAGCAAGTTCTGCCAACAGAAATTTCACAGGGACTGGTGTTTTCAGCATGACACACTTTAATGAAGTATATTTGAAGTCTCGTAAAATATATTCTTCAAAGTCTGAACAAACGTCACAGAAACCAGAACCCCAGTTACTTACAATACTTTCAGTTACCAGGAACTGATTTCATATACTTGCTATAAGCTTACTATTAGAATGAAATAAGAAAAAGCTGTTATTCAGTATCAGAAGCTGTAATGTGTGTGTCACAAGACCTTGGACCTACATGGCATATACGCTTCCAATTAAATAATAAAATTGTGTAATATGCTGCATATATTATCCTCTAAGCTATGCAGATAAAGTCTAATTGCAGCTTATCAAACTAACCTTTACCTTTGGGACCGCAGAAAATAGAGACAGTTTATTATTAATAGACACTTCCAGACCTCTCATTCATGTCTCAGGCGAATACCGGCTGGCCCAGGGGCTCACGTACCCTAATTTCACGTCCCCTCACACAACACGAAGGAAGGCTGTTCCCAGCAGTCTGACCCTTCCTAATGGTAACCCTGCTTCAGCTCCCCGCCTGCGCCAGGTCTGCGGAGCCCCCGGCGGGGCTGCTCCGGCGGCAGCGGGTGGCGGCCGGGCAGCAGGCCGGGCTCGCCGGGCCCTCGCACCCACCCCGCACCGGGGCTCCCGGGCCCGCGGCAGCCGCCCAGGTGAGCGGCGGGCAGCGCACCGCGGGCACGGGGCGGGCCGCCCCGAGGGCACCGGCCAGCCCGGCCTCCCCCCGGTCCCGGCGGGCAGAGCCGGCCGCGGGGAATCACGCACCGAGCACAACTCGCGCGAAGGCCGGCGCAGGCCACGGCCGAACGCGGGGCGCCCCGGCCCCGCTCCCGCTCCCATCCCGGGGCCGCCGCCCGCCCCAGCTGCCTCGGCGGCCGCCGCGCCGCAACCAGCGCCGCCTCCTTACCGGCACAGCTCGGCGAAGGCCTGGAAATTCAGCTTCCTGATCTTCTTCTCGCTCAGCCAGTAACCCACCCGCTTCCCCTTCAGGAAGGTCTGCATGGTGCCGGCCCGGAGAGGCGGCGGCCGCCCCGCGAGGAGGGGGAACAGCCTGGGGCGGCGGGGGCAGCGCGGCTACCGCTCGCACTCGGCGCCTGCGAAGCAACGGCTTTAAGAAGAGAAGAGAAAGGAACATCAGTCGGTTCCCCGCGGAGGACGCCGGCGCTACTCTCCGCCCTCCCGCCCTGCGCCGCTGAACCGAGCCAGGCGCAGCCTCCGCCGCCGGCGGCCAGCGGCGTGCAGCCCCCGGCAGGCCTTGTCCCGCACCGGCAGGCAGCTCACCGCGGCCGGCGGAGAAGGCGCTTCTGCCGGCGGGGAAGCCGCTACGCCCGCCAGCCCGCCCGCTGCCAGCCGCAAAGCGGCCAGCCGAGCAAGCGTGCCGCTGCCGCCCGCCGAGCAACACCCGCCTCAGCGCCCCGCCGCCCCTCTCCCGGGCCGCCGCCGCCCGCACGGACCCCGCCGCCAAGCTCTCGCCTCCTTGCCCGCCCGCCCGCTGCTGCTGCTGCTGCGCGGCTGCGG
Organism: Falco peregrinus; assembly: GCF_023634155.1. Lineage (NCBI taxonomy): Eukaryota > Metazoa > Chordata > Aves > Falconiformes > Falconidae > Falco > Falco peregrinus. The sequence continues at coordinate 88,824,595 of NC_073721.1, forward strand.
TGCTACTGCAGCCGCTCAGCTCCCCATTTGCCCGCTATTCGCAGCCGCCTCCACTTCCTCCTCCTCCTCCGGTTCGTCCCCGCCTCTCCCCGCTGCCAGCCCACCGCACAGGGGCGGGCGAGCGACTACAGGACACGCCCGCCGCCGCGGCCCCACTCGCACCGAGGGACCTCGCCCGCCCGCCCGCCTGCCGCCGCCAGCAGGGGGCGGCCGGGCCGCGCCGCCGCCTTAAAGAGACCGTGCCCCCTTCGGGATGGCCGGCTAGCGGCGGGCTGTGCCGCGCGGCCTCTGCCCCGCCGGGGTCGCGGCGCCCGGGCTGGGCTCGGGCCGGTGTTTGCGCCGCCTTTGCCGTTCTCCCCTGCGGCTCTTGCCCACCGGCGGCACGACGGGGGCATCCTCCGGCCCTTGCCGGAGCCGCTGCAGGGCCGAGGGCCCGGGGCCGACCGCCGAGGGGACCCGCGCCGCCCCGCCCCGCTGCCTCGCACAGAAAGCGGCAGCCTAGAGAAAGGAAAAAAGCGGGCTCGGCTGTCCGCATCAAAAACCAGGGAGATGCTGTCCCTGGGAGATTTAAACGGTTCCAGGCGACAGCGGGTGGCAGCTCCCGCCTCTGCTCCGCGAGAGGAACCCGCGGGGAGGGTCCCGTGCCCCCCTGCCCCCCCCCCCCCCCCCAACAAGGGGCTGCCTGCTCGGCTGGGAGGCCTGTCGATGAGCCATCTCCATTTGCTTTCCAAAGGAAGCACCGTTTATACCGCTACTTGTATTTCTATTAGAGATACTAAAACTCGTAGTTCAGTATAAAGGTGTACATATTTCACAGCAAAAAGGTTCCTGTAAATAAGAGCTTTCACTGCAAAAGCATGTTAGCTTCCTTCTTCCAGCATTTGGCATGTGTCTGTAAGGATTTAACATAAATTTCATCAACAGCTATTCCTTAACGGTTTTGCAGGAGGCAGGAAAAGGCAGGCGATGCCAGCATGAGCTGGCATTCCGATTTTTTGGGCAGTGCATTCTGAAACACTGAGGCAGCTGTTCTGTGCATCATTTCAGAGGAAGAATGTTTCAGCCTGAATTACTGTGGTATCTCACAGCACAAGTGTAATTTTCCCATCTTTGCTTCTTCCCTTCATCTGAAATGAGCGTACCCAGCCTGAATGTTTTTCTCTGTCTCTCTGGGAACTAAAAGTGTAGCTTTTATAATAATTATGTCTTTCATAGAGTGGTTGGCAGTACCTGCAGTCCCGAACTGGCATGCTGCCGCTGTGATGGTGCTTTCTGTGAACCACGCCTGAAGTCCCGTGCAGCTGAAACTGTTGTGCTGACTCACAGTGCCACAACAAACGTGGTTTAATAACTTCAGCAGAGTATCAAAAAGGCATTAGAAGCGTCCATTCGAAGGAACTAAGGGGGAAAACCTTAAGAAATATGAAAGAGGTCATTGACCTAGTGAGTAGGTAGAGCCATTTTACATTCCTGTCGTTATTTACATGAACGATGAGGTAATCCTAAACCAAGAGTACATTAGAAAGTAGGTGGGGAGTGGAATCACCTGCAAAGAGCTTATACCAATGTCTTTTGACAATGTATATAAATAGTACTTCTTCTCCATTTGTGGTGGCTTTGAGAAATAAATATTTTTCTCCTTCATCTTACATTATTTGCCACTGATATGTTATAAACAATTCATTAATGTAACTAGAATTAGTAAACATGTTTTGATAGCATGATTCCTGCTGCAGAATGTTACACTGACATTTAAACACTTCAGGAAAATTTGTAACTCAAAGGTGCAAATACAGACTTGATCAAACATTATCAAAATCAAGTAAGAATCCTGAAACAAATTGATCTGGGTTTCCTATTTCGAAGTGTTTTATTTTGCTAATATTAGTGCTTTATTTCAGCTATCATTTCACTGGACTTATTTTAGACTATTAAAATTTGCATCAGTATATTAAGCTCAAAGTTTATATTTGCATCAGAATGGAATACGAATGTCTTGAAACATGACATTATTGAAGCCATCTTCCTAAATGACTTCTTTCTGAATGTTTTTTCTTTAAGAAAAGTCCTGGTTTCAGACCAATCTAAAACACAGTCTGAAGAGCAGAAAGATTTATGAATTTCATTCCAGATACAGGAAAGCAGGTTATCAAAGGTGTTGAACATTCTTGGCTCCTGCAGAAATGAAGCACAGGAGCTACAAAGGAGGAATTTGCTTTGCTTCAAAATAGACAAACTTGAATGACACGTATCAGAGACCAGATTCAACCTCAGGAAGGAGAAAGCTGGTAAATTCCTTTATTTTAAACTACCTTTTTTTTCATCTTTAACCATTGAAAAATTTCAGGTGTGGGAAATAACATCTCATCTGCTGTGCCACTGTACTGCGTTTTGCTACACAATGTTGCTAAATAAATTATAATCCTCTGTTTACATTGCAGAGCCAGTTCAGGCAAAGCCAAACCTGTGACCACATGAAGCCCCAGGGTAACGTTTACCCAATTTCTGATCAGGAGCAAGTTGACCATTCCTGTGACTTTTGTGGCCCAGTGCTATAAACTGCAACTCATGAGCTGCTTCATGCTAATTAAGGGGTGAGGGTTGATTAAGATCTTGAGCCCTCCAGCAATCAGAACTATCTTCCTCTTCATCTTAGCTTCAGTTTTACAGGTCAAAGCAGGTTTCCCTTGTTGAGCTGGAATTTCTCACACCTTGTCTTCTAACCCTTTCAACAAATAGAGGGGTTTCAACAAGGCTTGATGCTTTTTTAGTGAAATTCCATCAAAGTTCATTTTAGAATAAGATGAGGTATCTCCATTCATTTGTTAGTTATCAAAGTGTATTTTCTCAGTGAACGATTAAGAGCAATTTTCTCAACACCTGGCAAAAGTCATGATAGGATCTTTTGCAATGAATGGAAAGAAGAAGGTAATTTTCACTGCCTGTAGTTTAAGATTTTTACATATTATTTTTATTTCTTATTATTACAGGACAGGTGTTACTTTGCTGCAGATGGGCAGGTGGAAGGGCTGAGCCTTCCATATCAGGGCAGGGCTCCTCTTTTTCCATTTGGTCAAACTGCCAAGTCAGGTCCTGTGCTAACGCAGCACGCTGGAATGAGGCTGTAGGTGGGAGGGAGCATGAAAACCCCATGCATGTGTTTCACTGCCGCTTCTTGCCTTTGAGAGACTCAAAGTTAAAGAGTCCTGATGCCGCACAGCATCTGGGACTAGTAATCACCAGTGAGGCAGCTATAAAGGCATGAGAAGCATTGTGGGATACCATTTCCTCAGGTCTCTGCTGTATCTACAACTGATTCATTACTGCAAGATTCATAAAGAGGCCAGATATGACTTCTTTTCACAGTGGTTCACTAAAGGACATGTCTGAGCAAAGTAGAGCTTCTCCAGTTTATGGTTGTTTTTTGCCTAACTTCTGGCAAAACACATTCTAATCTCAGCTGCTGCCTGGAAACTTTAATGAAGGTACTGTAGATCAGCAGCTTTTAAATGATAAACCAGTGAAAGTTAGTACTTGGGGATAAAAGCTTATTTCTGATTTTTCTGTTCAAAATCACAAAGGTTAACAAGTCAAGAGACAAACTTCAGCCAGCCACTGTAGGGTTCCCGTAGCGGCTCATGGGAGGGAGGCCCCCCCAGTGGCTGATTTGGCCCAGCTTCATTTCTCTAAATGACCTGTTTTCCATAGGGACTGCACAGGAGGATTTGCCTCGCTAGCTAGAAAGCAAACTTCCATTTTACAGTCAAGTAAATCAGGCATTGCTGTTTAGAGAAGCGGTCTCCCCAAAAAACTGCCTCTTGTTCTTACCTTCTGCCATGTGCTCCTTTGCAACAGCCCAAGTGCTCATGTGGTAGTAAGTGTGCTAAGATGGAGACATTTAAATATTCACTTGGAACTTTATGACAGAACATGATGTAGGTATTACTGCCTGAAATGTAATTTCATGTAGCTGTGATAAGAGGAGCAGCTTACAAACTCCTCACAGTAAGGAACAAATATAGAAAACCTTTTATTTTAAAGATTTGCAAATACTGATTAATGTGCTTCTGTTAATGCACATTTTGTAATGCACATGTTTATGCAAATATCACTTACTAATAAATTAATTAAATTCTCCCTTTGCGAGTAACCATCATCTGCTGTTAACAGCACCATTCAAATGCTTCAGTCATTCTGGGTCTCTGTGCCCACTTCTGGTACAGACCTCTAGCATGGGCTTCAGAAAAAAACAAATTCAGGTAAGGGCTAGGTGAGTACTTAAAAGCTTCATGACTACAGTGAACTGGTTTTTATCTTCCACAAAAGTCTGTAACAACAAGCCCTCCCTACAGAAGAGGATGAAGATCTACTTCCAGTTGATGAAATTTATACGAGAGCCCCCCACCCAGATGCTGGCCTTTCAGTTGAGCTGACAGCTCTCAGTGTACACTTGAATGAGTAACTAGGTGCTCTCCAGGTCTGATGCTAGGATTAACTTTTGCCGTTCAGCCTGCCTCTGACAATGATTTTCCATTGCCTCAGACAAGTCTTTTATTCATCCAGGCTTAGATTTTATTTCTTTAGGGACTCTGAAGGAATACTGAGACCAAAAAATGGGAGAACTGTAAGGGACACCCGTTGTACCCAGTGGGCAGCTCTACAGGCAACTGAAATGTGGAGTTTACTAGAAGAGCATAAGCTATCAGTTTGGTTAGACTAAATAAATACCATCAATAAATGGGACTGACTGTGTGATGTTATGAAGCACCAGTCACTCTCAAGTGCCCAACACAATCCTTTCCATTATTTACATGCAAAACCTAAACTGTGGAGTTTAAGAATAGGCACAGAATACGTAGAACAGTTCTGAAAATAAAACCACATAAGATTATGGTTGAGAGACAAACCTTCAAATCTTCAAATAATAAAATGTTATGAAACGGCTAAATACTAGGTGATTGAAGTACTCTAGAGAATGAGAAATAATAAAGCTTTTAAGAACAGAATGAATTTAAGTGATGGAAAAAGGGAGACACTGATACCTCTGTAGGAAAGTGGGAGTTCTGTTTTTTTTATAATGTATGCAAACATTTAGGTAACTAAGAACCTATCAGTCCTCACATCATATGGATGGATGTCTGACATGCATGACTCTTCCAGTACATCTCAGAAGTGGCTAACTATGTGCTAATACCTAAGCTCTAACAGGACACAGGGGAGACGTTCCTACAAAATGACACACACATGTACGTAACAATTATTTTTTTTTAATGAAAGCTTAGATTTAGCAAATCCCAAACTATATCTTCTCTACCACCACCAAACTTCTATCTTGATCTGTGCAAAAAAGCTGGGGTTCTTTGAATGTGGGAAAAGGCCTAATCCAAACTGTGTTCACTCTGTGTTTGTTTAGTAAAAGTTGTGCTTCAGGAAAGTCTAAATATAGATATCCCCTACTGCACACAGTTCACAGTCTAAGCAAGATAGGCACAGCGTGGGAACTGGGAATCTCAGAAAAGAAAATAACTAAATGTCTTTAAAGTCATTCTATGGTATTACTGACTTGCTTCACAAAGGTAGTACAGAAGATAATTAGTGAAAAATAATAAAAAAAAGCAGGCGCGTCATTACAGCCTCCTCTCACAAGGACAGAGCTGTCACTCCCTTGGGTGGTCAGATGTTTCTCTTGGAATATGTACATGGAGGGAAGGAGGGACAGTGCATATCGCTAATAAGTGACCTTGAGAAAGGTTTTTTGGGTTTGGTTTTTTTTACTTTTTTTTTTTCTGCTGATGGTTGAAAAATAACTTTTAGGCCAGCTGACCAAAGCCAGCATTTTCACAGCCTGCAGACCCCTGGTTGTGAACCTGTTTTTCTTTTTTAAATGGGTGACTTTTCAGTTCACTTGTTTACATGAACAAACACGTCAGCAGCAGCAAACTCAGCATGGAAATTCAATAACTGCTCCTTTCTGGTAGTATGAGCAGACTATTCAGATCTTAGCTGAAATCATGAAAAAGCAGATTTCTCAGAAGTTTAATGCCAGCTTTGGAAATGACTTTTTGTTGTATATTATTTGTGGAGATTTAGTTAAAAATCAATAAACTCCAATGAATAATGCTTTTGCTGAAATGCAGTTTATAACTGAAAACTGCTTGACCAAAATTCTGCAGGATAGCTCTCCCTCTAGATCAGTACAATGCTGGGTCATACTGCCGGAGCTGTGAGATCAATACCTGCATTGCTTCTTCATAAATTGTATTTGTCCTCTGTTTAAATAAATGCCATGGAAAGAAATATTCAATCATCATCTCTGCTGGCATTCTTTTACTATGTTTTGTCAGCTCTTGCTAAACTTTGAGGCCACTTTGTAATTGGCTGAAAACAGAAGGTAAAAGCAAAGATTTTATCTCTTTCCTGCCAGAATTATTTTGACCGCAGACAGCACAGACATGAAGCTTATACTCAGTGGTAACTAAAGAACAAGAAGCGTCGTAACAAAGTCTAAAAGTTCAGTCTAAAATGCCAAAGACCTTCTTCATAAAAGACTCTGTTCTTTAGAGGCACTCTGACAAAGGGTAATAGTGTGTAATTCTAGCTTTGGCAGATGTGTACTGTAGATATTTGGGGTAATGAGATAGCTGTTCAACTTGTAAGTATCAAAAAATTTGTTGGAAATATGGTAAATATTTTTAGAACCAAGAACAAAGTATGGCTGCTATTTGGAGAACCTGGATAACAGGATTGCCTGAAGCTTAACTCAGATGTGGCTGCTGCTAAGAAACAAAAAGTAGAGCAGAATTTCAGGAACAGGGAATTAAAGATCAAGGTAATTTAAGGTCCCAACATTTCAAAGTATGGTAAGTAAGTCAAAGGAGGAAAAGATCACCATGGATTACACAGCTCAGTGAATACCTCTGCTTCATGTAGTCAGTGTAGCCAAAACATACAAACATCGTATTTCAATTCGAAATGAGAAGAAATAAAATATAAAAATGCCAACATATAGAAGTGTCTTATATGCTCCCAAAATATTGATGTGCTACCCCCTGTAAGAAAACACATTTCCAACAGAGAAGTTCAAAGAAAGACAACAGTAAAGGCAAAATAACGATCCAACAACAACAAAACAAAACAAGAAAACAAAAAAGGAACCAGAAGACTGTAGCCTTAGTTTCCTAAGAAGTTATACAAAACAAGAATTCATAAAATCTGAAATAAAGCATATGAAATTGAAGCTGAGGGAAACTAATGCTTCTGATTCACAAAAAATGTAAGATAAAAAACTGATCAAAACAAGCTATTACACCAAAACAGGATACTATGAAATTCACAGCAACTAAACAAAACTGCTACAAGCTGCGAAAACACTGGGCATTCATTCACTCACTGATAAAAATTCACATGAGCACTATAAACATTGTTTTGAGAAAAAAAAAAAAAAACCACCAAAAAAACCCAACCCTAAAGGCATTCTTTTTTCCCAATATGCCTCCTCAGTTTTTCGGGTGTGTTACTTAAGATTCACTGGAAAACCTTTCCCTTTTGTATTTCTTCATAGACACAGCACTAACTCTTCTTGAACACATAAGGGAGTTTGCCCATCTGGAGCTAAAGGCAGATGCCACATGAGGCTTGGGTTTCCACATGTGTTTTCTTTCCCCAATCAAAGCAGCAGTTCTTCAGTTTGCTCTTCTGTGCCCTACCGTTTGAGTACAAGGAAGAGATGGGAGCCTATTTGGGTCTGAAGAAAGTCTTCCTGTCAGTTGCCTTCCTCCTCAAGCCAGCAAGTGAGCATTTTCAAGGAGCTAAGCCTCAGAAGCTTAGCCCTACCTTAAAACTAGTCAAAGACTCTCAAGGTTAAGGTTAGGTATGATCATCAGAGCACCAGCACATAGGCTCATGCCGTTCTCCTCCCCTACACCAATTTTTTTCTTGGAATCCCAACACATATGGACTCTGTATGGATCCCAGATCTCTAGCCAAGAGTTAGTCTAAAAGGATTAAGATGGAAAAAAATAATCCAGGAATGTGGTATTCTTGATGAATCAAAAAATCGGTGTCTGAAAAAGTGGAGGGCATGTACTGTCTTGAAAGAAACGTTTCTGTAATTAGATTTTCACTTCTTGGTTACTTATCAATAATGAGAACCTACCTATGACTATGGTAAATCTTCATCTACGCAAAGAATGCATGGTGCGTTCTGTCCTTCAGCTTCTGTCTTCCATTTAGAAGCCAAATTAATTTTGGTTTGGTAAGTATCTTAGGTCTTCTACCTTTGCTCATGTATTTTGGCCAAAATCTAAGCTTAGTGAAGATCTTCCTTTAATACTAAGTTCTGAAAACTTTGTTTGACACAAAGATTACAACTAACCCTTCTATTTCCTACTGTCAAGCCCTCACATGTCCTGTGTACTTTGTCAGGACCCTGAGTGCACTAATAGGCCTTAATAACCCTAACAAGCCTCATGTGCTCCTCAGCCATGGCCTCAGGAGCCCCATTTAATCTGAGCCCTAGGCCTTCAGCCCAAACTCCAAATGTAGGAGTAGGGATCTCCAGTTCAGCTGTGCCTATATCTAGCCACGTTCATCTGGATCCAGGCTTACAGGCTGACTTCCTAGCTTGACCTCAGTCTTTTCTTATCAGTATGGACCTGCCTGGCAATCACTAGGTTATGTCTGACCCTAGTTATCCTTGCTAGGCCCGACTGTAACCTGTGGGCTGCCTTCCCAGCTTGACCTTGGACCTACCTCGTTACTTGCCTGATGACCTGGACTCTCGGCTGAATCTGGCGTGCCCTGCTTGCTTTGCTTGGGTGGTGTGAGACTGGGTTCTGGCAGTGAGGCTCTGTCCTATCACCTGTGTTATCATGCTTGGCTCCTGCCCTTTATGGAACAGCCAGCGCTCACTGCTCCTGATGCTTTGTGTTTTGCCTTCAAAATAAACCCAGTAATCCCAACAATAACTTGCATGTCAAAACTAAGTGAAACACTTATTTTAACGTTAAAAATCCCATTATTAACCCTCTAATTCTAGGCCTGAACATTAAATGTTAATTCCTTTTGATTCATCAGACTTCTGACTTCTCCTCCTGTTCGCAAACTGAGTATTACCCTTTTGGGTCTCACCAGGGGGGTGTGCCCATTTCAATATGGAAAGTATGAGCTATTGCCCCCTTATTGTTACCAGCCCTGGTGATTGGAATTTAGCTTGAAACCCCTCTAAAGGTGAGAATAGTTGCTTCTTGTTCCACTAATTTTGATATTATTTTTCCCCCACAAAGGCTGCTGCTAAAAAGACCCAAACAAACCTTCAGCTGAGGAATTTGCTGTGTCCCTTCCTATACTATTGCCAAAGGTTAAGCATAACACTGAATCTATGCAAATTGAGATCTAGACCAAAGATACTACAAATCACTCTGTCTTTCAAAGACAGCTTGTGTTTGCTGTAAGAACTCCACAAATTTTTTAGATCTTTCTTTTCATAAACATAATTTCAGGCCTGCGATTAATACAGAATAAAAGACCCTTAAACCAAGCAGGTTAAATCCTAAACCATCCTCCCTTTCCAACTCCAGCCCTTCAGAGGACAGACTTGTTAAGTAGGAGGAATATGCCCCACATTTCACTCCTTTTTCTTCAGAATCTGAAGTGAAACTGCTGGCTTTACACTAAGCATGTGTATCCACTGCCAAGCAATATATTCACAGTCATGTATTAATTCTGACTGAAACCCTTCTCCTTGACATCTAGGTTAGTATTTTAAAAGAAGTAGGCTCTATGTGGTGGCTATTCCATTTCCTATCATTACTTCTAACCCCAATATAAGAAAATGCAATAAAGCCATACTTGAGTAGGTTTGTCAGCTATCCAGGAGCTATATTCACTTCTAGATCAACTGGGACCTCACCACCTGTAAGAAGGGGAAGAATGGCATTTAGTCAAGAGCAGTGTCCCAGGGATAATTAGCTGTACAGTTATTCATACCTACATCTTTCATCAGAACTACACTAACAGTTTATTTAAACTTCATGAAAGATCATGAAATCTTCACTCAACTGAAGTGCGGAACTTCTGAACTGAGTCAGGGTTTCACCGGGCCTCGAAAGGTTGGCTTTGCCTGTGGTGTTGAGCACCATCTAGTGTCCCCACAGTGGGCAAGGAGCAATTAGTTGGATGACCATCAAAGCAAAAAACCAACCAAAGTACAAGTCTTAAGGTGAAGTTGCTCTGTGCCACGGAACTTATTTCTGACTCTTCTGGGCTCTCAACAGTGTCATTTTTCTCTAATGATATCTGCAGCATTGTGCATTTAGTCATTCACTGTCCTGAATATAATCCAAACCACTCTTTTCTAACATTTTTCATTGAAACAACAAACGTAGCAGGATAAGCCATCAGAAATCTAATTTTGCAGCAGCTTTGATATACTGCCTCATCCTGCTACATCCCCCAAGAAAAACGGCAGAAAATACTTCATGTCTGTATTTTTTTACACCCAAACAAAGCTGTCACTGCTTTAGCACCTTTCATTTATTTGACACACCCTTTTAAATTATCTTTTAGCCTTCTTTTTAACTATAGCTGCATGCATGTCAGTTGTGGCCACCACTGTTTCTCTACAGAGCACAGAATTCAGTGCTGACTGCCAATGAGTCAGTCATTTCAATGCTAACAGACAGTTAATAGTCATGGTTTTGACAAATCAAATGGATCTGAAATCCATTTTGCTCATAGTTGATTCAATTTGTGAAGCAGTTCAGTAAGAAGTTACAGCAGTTCCCAGCAGCAATATGATCCCGGGGTTACAACAACACAGTAAAAAGTTTCCATTTTATGTATAATGCTATGCAGCTAGAGAATTCTTTTAACTAGCACAGGAAGTGTATGTTAAACAGTTGCTGAATTCAGACAAGTTGAAACACCTTCCGCACAAGCAACCCTTCCAAAGATCACTGTGATGCACACTAGTGACTGCGTGCATCTGACCAAATCAGGTATTTTTTTGGTCAATTTAGGTAATCTTTTGGGTTTAGTGAAGACTTTTTCTTAGTACTGTATTTCCTAATAATTTAATTTAATAGAAATAAGCCAGTAAGACAGGTTTACCTATAAATATATACTGGTTTTTATGTACATATGTATCAGCTGTTGGGAGAGTGTTCCACAACATAATCAGTCGCCATTTTATTGCCTTCAACGCATTGCACCTGGCTAACACAGCCAACTGTTTATCGGCTAACAGCGCGCCTGTTAAATTTCTTTTCTCCTCAGGTGCCTGGGCAATGCGCTCGAAGAGGCAGCACAAGCCCAGCCGGGACAGAGGCCTGCCCGCCAAGGCATGCTGGGGCCAGCGCTGCGCGCCCCCGCCACCACACGAAGCAGCACTAGCGCTCAAGCGACGGCGGCTGGGGGCCGGCAGCCACAGCCGTGCCGCCAGTAACCGGAGGGTGACTAAGGGTGACGAACAGCGCCGCGGAGCCGCCGCCGCCGCCATTTTGGGCGAGGCCAACCACGCCACAGAGGGGCGCGGGCCCGAGCCAAGATGGCTGCCGGCCAACCCACCCCAGCTCAGCCCCGCCCCGGCTCGGATGCAGACGGCGCGCACCGGAAGTAGTTCTCCCCATGCCGGAAGTGCCGCGGTTCCGGAGCGGTGGCCGGGCGGCGATGGCAGCGGGCCGGCAGCGGCGCGGCGGGCCGGTGGGCCCCTCCGCGTCCCGGCGCGGCGGCGCGGGCTGAGGGGAGCGGGCCGCCTGCCGTCGCCCTCCCGCTCCCTCCTTCTCCACCAGAGGGAGGTAAGGGGCTGCCGGCGTCAGTGAAGGAGCCGTCGCGTTGCGGCGGAGCTCGTCTCGCAGCGGAGCGCGGGTCCGGCGCTTGGGGGACTGGGGGCTGTGGGCGACGTCGGCAGCCGTTTAGCGCGCCCTGCTGCGGGGGAAGAGTCCCGAAGCACCCGCGGAACGGGGGTGAATGACTCTGACGACCGTTGCGGGTATTTCCGAGAGCTGCCAGTAAAAATAGTGTCTTGAGACGGAAAGTAACGAGAAATCTCTCTGCGTTATCTCGGCCTCTTTCGGTGTAACCCGGAGCTGAGGCTCCTCTTCTGGCTGCTGCTGCCTAGCAAGGGCAGGAGAGAAAACAACTAATGTTTATAGTCTTAAATCAGCTGCGGTTTGTAATAGTGTTTGTACTTTCAATATGTGCATTCCTTTTGAAGTTTTATTTTATTTGAAGGTGACTACTTGTTAGCCATCTCTAAAATGCCCAAGTACTGGAAAGAACGGACAGTGACTTAGCCGTTGGGTAAACACGGCGTCTGGAAATCTTACCCACTGGATCAACAACTTCTTACACAAGTATTTCCATTGTCCTACTAAAAGTATTAAGCCAGTGTATTAAAGGGAAACATACTGTTATGTGATGTGGAAGGATAAGCTAAACAACAAATAACTGACACAGGCATAATTAATGGCATTCTCAAGTATTTACGGTCACTATATGTTTGACTCTTAGCCACCATAAATGCAGCAGTGTGAGGGCCAGAACCACTTCTGCAGGGCTATCCTGATCACATTCTGTCAGGTCAGGATTGAGGATATCCTTCAGATGTGGAAAATCAGGAAGCCTTTTGAGATTGCTAATAACACAGATTAGTTTGGCCTCAGGAAGGGGGATTTAGAAAGGTGTAGTGATTTTTTTTATCAATTAATGGTTCTCTCTGATACTTAATAGTTATTGTTCTATATGCGTTAAATAGGCATTTCTGCCTAGTTTTTTTTAAAGCCTGAAATAGCTTCTTAAAATAATATTGCATAAATTAATTTTGCCCCTCTCTTAAAAAAGGTAGGAAAGGTAAAACTGCAACCATCTGAAAAAGCGTATTTGTTAGAAGAACTAACCAGCTGCAGTGATGCAGCGGTTCTCTCTGCCCTGCCCAAGGGCTATTTTGAGGGAAGTTGGTGATTACTTCTTGGTGTGAGCAGAAGCGCTTCAGCTACAGTGTTTGTGACTAGTTGGAAGAGTGTTTCAGGTCACCTACACCCATACGGCTAGCTGGAGATCTTAAAGCAGCTGAAATCAAGCCCAGTAGTGTCTGTGGTGCTTCAGTAATTTGTACTTCTTCTGAAAAATGCCATTTGATTGGTGTCTGGTTTGTTCTGCACTGAGTCAGTTACTAGTACAGATGTTCATCTCTTTTCCTCCAGAAGGCATACTGCAACTGTTGACACAGGTAGAGCACAAATACAGTTAGGTGCAAGTAACATGCTTATAGTATCTTCATGTGTGCAAACACATGTGTACGAATGCATACCTTCAGTACTTATCTTCTCACGTTCAAATCAAAAACATCTGTTTGTATGGTTCATAGATGGGCACTTAGCTAGAGCTTAATAAAACTGAGTGTTGCTACACCACAGACAAGCAGTGATGCTCCTGTTATTGGCTGGCTAGTAGCATCTTTGTCTTGCGGATTTCGAAGAACTTTACAAACTTTCTGTGTTTATAAAAAGTCTTTTATTATCCTCATCCTGCAGCAAGAGACACCGAGGGCAGATAGGGTAACTTACCTAATTCGTAATTTGTTTTGTTCACACAGTACTTGAGTATAGCCTGGTATAACTTGATAGATAGCAGGCCCTAAACTAGCCAGAGCCACTGCTGGAGCATTGTATGTAATTACCACTATGCCAACAACAGGCTAATAGTATGGTTTTCTCTGATGTAGAGAGAACTTGGGTCTTCAAAAATGTGTGTGTGCTCTTTTTACTAATGTGTAATGGAAAGTTATAAAAGTTAACTTACAAACACCAAGCTTCATCTGTGTCCCTTCTTTCGCCAAACTGTACTGAATGTATATGTTGCCTTTTGTTCCAGGTGCAGAGCATGGAGAATGATGAACTTCCGCCAGAGGATGGGATGGATTGGTGTGGGGTTGTACTTGTTAGCGAGTGCTGCAGCTTTTTATTATGTCTTTGAAATCAATGAGACTTACAACAAACTAGCACTGGAGCACATTCAGCAACACCCTAAGGAACCACAGGAAGGAACCACATGGACGCACTCCTTAAAAGTACGACTGCTATCCTTGCCTTTTTGGCTGTGGACTATAATATTTTTAATACCGTATTTACAGATGTTCTTGTTTCTCTATTCCTGTACGAGAGCTGACCCCAAAACTGTTGGGTATTGCATCATTCCTATCTGCTTGGCTGTTATTTGCAATCGTCATCAAACATTTGTGAAGGCCTCTAATCAGATCAGTAGACTACAACTGATTGACACTTAGCTCAATTTCTAGTTTCCGTAGCTGTTCTGAAGCAATTGCATATGCCTGATCTAATCATAAGACTGAAGTTCTGAGTGAAGGCTTGAAAGAGCCTTTTCTTTCAAACTGTTAAGCAATGAAGAGAGTGACTGTTTTCTATTTAAAAAAAAAGTTAACTACAAAGGTTTTTAAATATGGGTCTATCAGAATGGCCAGAGTGGGAGAGTCCTGTGTGACACTTGATGGAAGTATTCCTCATTTTGCCTTAATGATGCAAAATTGCAGCACTCCTTCTGAAACATCCTGTGGGGGAATAAGTTTCTGGTCTGTGACTTTACTCCTCTGTGCAAAAAAACTGATTTCCAATGTTTTCCCTTGGAGTAAAATCAATGAGAAGATACTACTTTTGTGGTAAATGTGAAAAGAAAAATCAGAACACGATTATAAAAACGGCACTTAACACAGTTCTTTTGCTTTTTCTTTTTTTTTGAAGTAATACCTACATCAGTACTAGTTTTAATGAATTTTTCAAAAGTAAGTTTAGATATAAATACAGGAAGCAAAGAATAAAGTTTGTGTGAACCTTTAAAGGAAAAAAGGTACTTTTTTTTTTTTCCCATGGTAGCATACTGTTTTCCAGTGACTGCAGCATTACCATGTTGTAGTAGGTAGGTAGTGAGGAGTGGCAATGGCCTGAGGGTTGGTGTTTTAAACTCTCTTTCCTATGATGTCAAAAGTAGCTTATGCTGGTGTTGGCCTGTGGTCTGCACAAAACTTCATTTGTGTTTTCTTCTATCTATACAAATCTACTTTGATTAAAGTTACAAGTGATTGGAATTTACTAACATTCTAATGTCAGTCCAGACATGATGCAAAAGTGTGTTCAGGGAGCGCTGATATGCTAGGAGAAACTTTGTATTTGGGACAGTTAACTGGTATTAGGTTGGGGGGGGTGTGTGTGCTACAGACAGGTTGTAAGACAGATAATCATGTTTCTTCCAGAAATTTGAAAAGTAAGATACCTTCTTCTCATTCATGCAATGAATGCAAATTTCTTCAGTCATACTGAAATTCCATTAGAATTTCCTGCCATAGTTTCAACTCTGTTTTTCAGTGCTATGGTTTTTAATTCTAACTACTTGATTGTGTATTTTGAATAATATTGAATCTGTTCTTTCTTGTCCTTTTTTGTTTCTTCTTAGAATAACTACATTTTTGAGCCAGCTATGATGGAAATAACCTTCCAAACATGAAAACAGTGCAAAATTCACTCTTCAAAAGCAGTAGGCCCAAAGCAATGATGAACTAAACTCCTTGGTTATAATTTCAATTGTATGTGATTGTCAGTATCTAATCATCACAAATGCTAATCCATTTCTGACTACTTCAAGGGAATCCTGGAGAATATCTGCTTTCTCTTGCTTTGGAAAGAGAACACTTTTTTTCAGTGTTGCTATGTTTAAGTATGGCAGTTACAATACCTGAAACTTTCTGTATGCATTTGGAGGTATTTTGAGACACTGGTTTCTAATGTCAGCATTGGTGCTAGGACCTGCAAACAATGTAGCCTGTACAAGAAGGTCTTAAGTTCTAAGTGCAATATGAAAAGGAGGAAACTGCCATCTTAATATGCTGGAGTAAGAATAAAATATAAACTCTGACTTGTAGTATCTTTGAGAGTCGGAGCTTTTAAGTTGTGTAGTTTCCTAACTTTAAAAATCACCGTCCTATTTATCTAAAAAATAAAAACTTTTCAATGTTTATAAACAAAAGTCTATTAATGCAGATACATACCAATGGCTTTTTATTTTTGTGTATGTTTGTTTGTTGCTAGATAGCGGTGCTGGCAGTCAGCTGCTGTAGCTTACTCTCCTGTCCTTCCCTCGGTGGGTATGTTTGGTTGATCTTTTTCTGTTGTCCTTTTATGCTCTCTGCCTGAATTATTTGTCCATAGCCTGAAATTTTGGGGGTGGCTGGATAAAAATCCCTTTGTCATTTCTCTACCTTTGTGTAACAGTGAGGCATCTCTGGCTGGACTATATTTTTAACTTGGTGCTGTAATTTTTAAACCGAGCACTTACATTGTGTCTAGATGGAATTATTTAAAGAGCAGCAACATAAGAGGAAGCATCAAAAATAGAAAACGTTAGGGAGAACTGCCTGTTTCTGTTGTGCAAGCATGTGACCTTTAGCAAATTCATCAGCGTGCCTGATGTGATGAGCCAAGCTGCCTGGATGTGGAACATGTGCTGGGCACAGCAGTGACTTTGGAACAGAGGTTTGTGTTTGTAGACTCTTCCATCAGAACCCTGCTTTTGGGTTAAAGCTGTTGACAAGCATAAGCTTTACAACGAACTACAGGAAGACGCACAGTCTAATTCGAGCAAGTGCTGTGTCTGTAAGGGTTTGAGCTTGAGGTGGAAAGCAGCAATGGAGAGAATTAGTATAAACTATTGACGTAGCATGTAGGAATACTAGACAACAGGAGTAGGAGAAGAGTAAAGCTAGCTCTGCTGGTGCTTCCAGCATTTTTGATGCCGGTGGAACATCAACAGGTGTGAAGTCTTACCTACAGACTAAATAAAGGAAAGACTATAAAAATTGATCATTAAATTTGTTTTTTATTGTAGTCTTTTAAAAGTAGCAAAATAACTTCTAAGGTTGATTATCATGAAGATTTGTAAATAGTGTCAAGGCCAATTAGTTCTCGGTCACAGAAGATAACTGCCTGCGACACAAATTGACATAATCTACAAGCTTTTGCAATAACTGAGCTCAAACAAGTTTTACAACTACTTTAAAGGCTACAGAACCTCTCAATTAGTTCTTGATCATAAATGACATAATAGTGTAAATCTGTTTCTACAGCAACAGCATTAAAAAAAGATGTGAGACTAGCTTGTACTGAACTTGCTCATAATAATCTATTTAGTTCTTTTTACTGAGGGGGCAGCAAAGATGAATCGCTACAACTTAAGGGTAGGAAAGCTATTTTTACTCATACTCTTTTAACTTAAAATGAGTTAGATCAGACATGATCTTGAAGAGCTTTCTAAAGAAGAAGCTCTAGTAATAGAGGTGGTAATTAAGTCCTCAGAAGATTGCTAACCTCTACCAGTTTAGCAATCATTTAGTGTTTTAATTTTCTGCCAAGAAAGTGAGTAGCTGTAACATAAGGTTGGTTAATATTAATCTCTGTGCCACCTATCCTAGATTTCTTTTTATTGTGTTTGTGTCACAAGATAAAGCTTTTGTCAGAGTGCTTGAGCATCATTCTTGGGCAGTCAGAGTGTTAGTTTCATTAGCTCTTTGATCTCCACCAAACAGTCCCTTACAATCTCAGGAAAATACCTGCTGTGTTTTTAAGTGCTTCTGAGCCAGTTCTTCAGTTCCTGTGATGGGGAGAGTGGATCCAGTGAAGAGCATAACTTCAGGCTACAGCCCTTCAAACTTATGTCCAAGTTGCAATAAAATGTGTTCCTTATGACACGTTTCTTCCAGCAGTGAAGTGGAACTGCAAGCTTGATTTTTTTTTTAGGTTTTTTAATTAAAAATGAGGATTGACTTATCCTTGGAACAAAACTTCTGTGTTTGTGCAGGATACCTATTAACTCACCTTATTTTCTCTTGCCTGGTCCATTGATGTCTTAAAAGGATGCTCTCTATTATTCTATTAATTTCTAAAAAATATTGCTTGTCACGTGCCAGTCTTGGATGAGAACCTTTTCCACACATGACCTAATGCATGAAAGCAGTTTAGTAACTTTATCAGGTAGTTTATTTTAAGAACTGTCTCATCTCTCCTTAAAGCTTGCCCTATGATACATCTTTCTTCTGGAAAGAGCGTGCTACAAGCACAAGAAGGTACTTCAACTCTCAGTCCTCAAAGCCTGTGACTAGCCCAGTAATTTTGGTTAGTGAATGTGCCCAAAACCACTGCTCAGTTGTTTATGCTGCTGAGTGTTAACCTAGTTACCATATATTGAGTCCCATGATACATTATTTATGGCCTAACTGCCAAAATAGTGTGTATTTTAGAGAGAATCCGGTATCTGTAGTAGCTTGTGTATAAATTAACTTTTAAGCTAGAATGAGTATAAATTACACAGGGGCTATAACAGGTGAATCACATTCAAACCCCTTTAATGAAAATCGTGAAAATGAGTCTCTCCTTCCCAGGAATTAGGAAAGGTCTTGCACTTTTAGACAATGCCCTGATTATTTGGCATGATGGGATTGCCCCCTTTACCTCATAGAACCATCTGCGTGCCTAATATACTTGTGATTGTATTTGTGATTGTGATTCTTTTAAACACAGAACACCGCAACCTTTTAAATTCGCTTGTGAATTTTAGCCTTGAAGCTGTTCAAACCAGCAAATTCAGTGCTTCAGAGCACTAACAATAGAGTATGCCATATAATCCCAGTCTGTGTGAAGGAGACTTGCTTTGAGATTCTTGCTTTTCTGTTTTGCAACTAGTAAAAGTAGTTGGTTCTCATTTAAATACTACCAAGAATTTAATGTAGTATCACTTCTACTCTTTTAATAGAAACATACCAGTGTTCTCCCCCTTTATTGATAAGGAAACACATCTAGTTCCCTCTGGCTGGTAAGACTAAAGTCTGTTAGTAAGACATACAAACTATACTGAGCAGCATAGGTATGGTTAACGGCTTGTTTTGTGCCAGCCTGAAGTTTGGTTAAGGTACAAAAGCACCAGCATTCTCTCTGAGGTGAAGAGTATGCCATCTTCCTTCCAGTGAGGCTTATCTACTGTACCTAAAACGCAGGGGCCATAGCAGACTTGCGTAAAACCTTTATCCTCTAGGACAGCTTTGTACAGCTCATTGCACACTTTTGGTTTGTAAGTTTTTCTGTCTTCAGAAAATTTTGGAGCCTCTTCCACAGCCATGGAAAAACCTGTATGCTTCACTGACTTGTGTGCTTGGTTGCTTGGAAAAAGGGTGCCGCAACCAGTGAGCAGCACCAGCTGGTTCTCTGTTGCCCCCTGTACAACTGTTTCCCAGTTGTTTGGCAAGACAGACAGTACAAGAAGTAGGAGACTGCAAGTGCTTTTGGGGGAGAAAGGGGCTCCCCAGAAGGGGTTCAGAACACAGTTGTAAGGTAGGTCCTAAAACACATGGGGGGGGGAAAGGGGAAAAAAAAAAATCCAAAGAACAAACCCATCATCATCACACTAAAGTTTTCTGTGCCTAGTTACCTTACAGCAACTCTCAGAAAAATGAAATTAGCTGTTGAGCTAGGGCACTTGACACAAGCAAACGTACAGGTTAGAATTATTAAGGGCCTCCTGAAGCTTTAGTACACTTTTCATTGTTTTAAGTTTTTGTGGTTGCAATGAGGAGTAGAAATGCTTCTTTAAAGGCAAAACGTGAATGGTTGTTCTTGACCCAATGCTCATTGATGTTATCTGGAGCTCAGGTGCACTGTGTTACTGTGTCCAGGTTAACAGAAAAAAAAAAAATTGCCATTACCTGCATTTGCTCCCACACTGGTAAAGTTAGGGTTTGTTGCTTTAGACCTGAAGTTTTGTGCCCATGATGTGCCAGTGGACTATTCACACAAAGTTTATATATAAGGCCACAAATTCATGCCTAATGTTAAATGTTGCTTGTTAGCTATTCCACAGTTCACATCGTTGTTGAGAGTGTTTAGGACTGTAGTGGGGGGCAGGAAGGGAAAACACAACTTTCAAATGTAGCTCTACAAGCTTCCAGGGCTGCAGAACAGGGCTTATAAAAGATGTCAGCACTTTCTGATAACGTTACCAGGCTGGGTGTTTTTTGTACCAAGTGTTGCCTTTTCCATTTTGATAAGCCACTTCCTCCAATAAATTATCTACCCTAAAACGCTTAAGTATTTTATCACTTTATGATTTTCCAGCCTGACAAGAGATCAGAATTTGTGTAATTTTCCCCTCACCCTAGGTCCTCAGCAGCTAAAGCCCCTAGTCTTCAGAGTTGGTTTTTTCGCCTGTTATCCTCTGTCATACCTGCTAATAGAAAAACGAGTGTGAATTTCTTAGAATAAGAGTACATAACTATTGAAAATGTTTACTGGACCTCATTTTCAATACACACACTCGCATTTCAAATGAACACAGATAACTTTGTGCTCATAAAAATTCATTATTTATTCTGACACTTTGTCCTCTGTACACAAGTCTCAAGATTTGTTCAGTTTCCATAATACACAAACTATACCAGTGGAACACATGAGGAGAAAAATAAAAAGCTTTTCACTCTACTAAATCAGTTATTTCTGCTAAACTTGACTCTCAGGCTCCACAGTAAGCTTTATGGACTGGCTCTCAAGAACATTTTATGCCTGTTCACAGAAGCATGCACCTAAAAAAACCTGGGAATTAAAGTAACATACAAGCATTGATAACTTTCCCCTTGCCAGAAGCATCTGTTACCCTTGATGACATTCCACATGCTGCATTATAATCATTAGAAAGAAAAACTACCTTAGCAGAGGAATAGGGTATACAGCCAAGAACTGTTACACATAATGTGCTCTGAGCTGTTACCCTAGTATTTACTTTCTCACCCTCTTAAACTACAGCAATCAGTGTAGAACCCTACTACATTTTCCCCAGTTTCTGCCCAAAGTTTTTTCTTACTTTTAGGCAATGTTGACAGTTCTGCATAGACAGACTATAAAGCTGTGATGTTTGCTTTTTTTGACTTAGCTACCAAATAAGCCTACCACAAACAGGCTTAGGACAGATAGCAGGTTTTTAAATGTGGAACTTTAAAGACACATGCTGGCTTGTCACTTCCCTGGCTGTCAAAAAAAATTGAGGATTTTTTGAAACCAAGATTCCCAACTTTTTCTACCTATGTTGTCTATGCTCTTTTCCAGGAAGATACTCAATTGATGTGTGACTACAGCTTTCAGATGCCAGGCAACAATAACCTTCCATAGCAGGACTGTACAGGGCTCTTGTAGGACTGTTCAGGAATGGAAACAGTCCTAACTGTGGGGTTTTTTTTTATTTTGAATACTGTAGTGGTCTTCTCTTGCTCTCTCTCCATACAAATGAAAGTTATCTGTTACCATCTTAAGATCATACCTGACAAAGTACATCTTTATAGATTTTATTACTTTATCTTAAAAGTTTAAGTCACATGAAAAAAGAATGACTTGGCAAAAGTCACTAAAAGCGTAGCAGTCAGAAGACTTGCAAGAACAGTTTCATATTTCTTAGCTTGTTTGCTAAAACCTCTTCTCGACCTAAGGCTGGTACCCTGCAAGCCACACCCCGCTGACACCAAGGCGCATCCTCTCCTAAGGCCTCCGTGCTAAAACAGCACCGGGGTGGCCATGTCACCTCCCGAAGACGGGCAGCCCCTGCCCCACCGGGGCACCGCACCCGGGGCCGCCTGCGGCCCTTCCAGGCCTACGCTGGGCGCCCGAGGCCGGGCTCAGGGCTGCTGGACCTTCGTCCGCTTCGGCGGCGGGTCCTCGGCGCTCGCCTTCGCGTCGGTGCAGTTCTCATCTTCATCTTCCAGCTCCTCGTCGTCGTCGTCGTCCTCGGCTTCACCTGCCAGGGTTCAGGCGGGGCGCGGGTGAGCGCTGACCCGGGGCCCCCGCCCACCCCCGCCGGCCGCCACTCACCGCGCGGCCCGCCGCCGCCTGCCGCCTCTCTCTCCTCCTGCACCAGGGGCGCCAGCAGCTCCGCCACCCGCTGCTGCAGTTCGGCCAGGCCGCGCCGCAGCCCGCGCAGCTGCTCGCCCTCGCCCTCCTCCGCCGGGCACGGCACCCGCACCGACCGCGTCTGCCCGTCGCGGCCCTTCAGCTCCGCCACCAGCTCCATGCCGCCGCCGCCGCGCGGCCGGAAGCGCGCGCGGCCCGCGCCCCGCCCCGCCCGCCGGTCACGTGCCCGCCGCCCGCCTGCCGCGTGAACGCGCGGCCCCGGTCACGTGGGGCGCGCAGTTCCGCTTCCGCTGTGGCGCCCCCTGGTGCCTCAGCCGCGTGCTTCCCGCCTCGGCTCTCCCTCGGCCTCGCGTCCCGGCGATGGAGGCGGCGGCGGCGGAGGGCGCCGAGCCGGGCGGCGGCTGCTGGGGCGGCGGGGAGGAGCCCGTGGTCTCCTTGGCGGAGGTGCTGGCGGAGAACGAGGAGCTCGAGAAGGAAGCGCGGGCCGTGCTGGGGGGCAGCGACCACGAGCGCTGCAGCTACTCCCAGGTGGGGGCGGGGCCGGCGCCGCGGGGGGCGGGGCGGAGCAGGGCCGGGGGCGGGGCGGGGCGCCGCGGGGGCGGGGCCGCCCGGGGCCGGGACCCCCCCCGGCGGCCCCCGTAGCCTGAGCCGGTGTCGCCCCGCAGGGCGCGGTGAAGAGGCAGGCGCTGTACGCCTGCAGCACCTGCACGCCGCCCGGCGGGGAGCCGGCGGGGATCTGCCTGGCCTGCAGCTACGAGTGCCACGGCACCCACCGCCTCTTCGAGCTCTACACCAAGAGGTACGGCGGGGGCGCGGGCGCGGGCGCGTGCCCGTCCCGGCGGCGGGAAGCGCGCGCGCGTGCGCGGCGGGGGGGCGGGGGCGCCTCGCGGCGGGGCGGGCGCCGCGACTCCCTGCGCGGGCCGTGTGGGCGGAGGTCCGTGAGGAGCCCCTGTTCCCCGTGCGCCCGGCACGGCAGCCCTGCGTGAGGGACAGCGCGGGGCTCTGCGCGGGGGACGGGGGCTTAACCGCCGCCGTGGGGCTTAACCGCCCGCCGGGTCCCGCCTGGGAGCCGAGCCGCCTCAGGCCCCCTGCGAGTGCGGTGAGCCGCGCCGGGATTAGCCGCGCCGCTGCGGCCTCCCGCCCGGGCGCTCTGGCAAGCGGTGGCGCTAGCCGAGACCTGCCGGGGACACGGCGTGAGGGGGTAAAGCTGCAAGGCCCTTTGGGCGGTTCTGACTGATGCTGTTGAAATAGCTGCCACGGTATTTTTATGTCTGCAAATAAACTGCCGGGAGTTGTTATAAACACAAAAACTAATCTGTTTTCAGTTAATAAAAAACCTGAAGTGCTGTGTTTTTCTTTCCAGGAACTTTCGCTGTGACTGTGGAAACAGCAAGTTCAAAAATCTGCAGTGCAAGTTACTCCCAGTAAGTTCAGGCATAGGTTTCGTACATTCAGAATCAAAATAACAGTCTTGGGAGGCTGGTGTGTTCCTCAGCCGGTGCTGACTCATGTGATGCCTCTGCTTTTCCCAGCAAGTTAAACAAGGTGGGAGTATTACAGCAGGAGATATGACTGTTGAGGGACTGAAGGGAAATGTTGCCAGGAGAGAGAACATTTGATCCTTGTTATCCGTGAATGCAGCAGTTCTACGTCAGTGCTCAGCGTCAGTGCTCAGCGTAATGCCAGGAATGTGTTGTGGTGCCTGCACTAATACATCTCATTAGCTTTAAGCTGGCTGCAGAGCCTTTTGGGTGTGGGTGTGCAGGTGCATGAAGGACATTTAAGGTTGTCCTGCTGTCAGAGGGATGGTTCTCTCCCCTTCTTTGTGGTGGCAGTAGTGCTCTGATCTTTTTTGATAGCTTCTCACCACAGCCTACTGCTGGCATAGTTTTCTACTGTGTGAAGCTCCCTGTGCTTTTGTACTTGGCGGGCGTTTTGGACTCGTCAAGTAGTTGGTAGCCTTCTAGGAAGCAGTGATAGGAAGCAGCCTTGTCTGCAGTGCTGCTCCCAGGGTAATAAGTCCAAATGTAGAAACAGCCAGTGGTTTTGCGTATGCCCATTTTGTTCTGGCACAATGGGGGCGGATCCGGAGCTAGTCAGCCTAGGGCGACAGTCCAGTACTCCCTCCAGAGACACCTGTGACAATTTTAAGATGTTATTGTTTCTCATTTGAGTCAACACAGCAGATCATGTGGTTGTGCCTCCTCTTTCAGTTTACTGCAAAATAAACTGTATAGGTTAAGTGACCTTCAGCATGTGTCTGTTTGTCTGGCTGACTTCATGGAGGCTGGGTGACTGCATTATCCGTTCTTCCTTTGTCGGAAAAGTGGTAGAAAGCTTTTTATGGTAACATTGTAAATGGTCACAGCTGTTCCTCCAGGGGCCAGTGGTGGTCTTAGGCTGCAACTTGTGCAGTTGTGAAGCCCTGTGGCTGCAACTGTATTAGCTTTATTTTTTTAGTGGGATTACATGTGATAGAATTTAATTCAGCATGTTTTGTAATTTAGATAATCCTCTCCTGTAGAGTGAGGCTTATATGGTACGAATTTAGTGGAAGCTCAGTGGTTAAATGAAACAAAGTTGGGTTTGGATCACAGTCTGGATGTTTAAAAAAAAAATGGAGGGGAAGATGCACAGTAAATCTACAGTTGTTGCTATAATGGCAGCAGGCAGGCGTGTTTGGTGATCAAAACTCTTATATTGTTTTAGAATAGCAGTAGCTTGACAAACACCATGATTGGCATTTGTTACAAATGTGGAAAGACTTTTTTCTCTTTCCTTTTGAACTTCACTATTCTTGATATGCCCTGTGTGCTGCTCACTGTATAGAACAGGTGTCTAGATAGTATCTTTCCTTTCGGATCTTGAAGCTGATGAGTATAGTGATTGCCTTTAGGAATTTACAGTGGAACAGGAGTTGGTTTTTTCTAGGTAATAGTTCTTTTCTTTTTTCTGTGCTTCACTGCATTGTTTATTGAGACATCTTTTTCCTTTCCCCATAGGAAAAGGGGAAGGTGAATTCAGGAAATAAGTATAATGACAATTTCTATGGATTATACTGTACTTGTAAAAGACCTTATCCTGATCCTGAAGATGAGGTAAGAAACACAAAACCCAGTAGTAATCATATATAGATGGTATTTATGCAAAGTAATGTGCAAAGGGTGGTCGCTAAGATGCTTTGCAGGGAAGAGCCTGCTTTAAGAAATCTTAGGTTCCGTATTGCTTTTGGTTGTCATGTGCTGTATGAGGTAATTACTTTATCAGTTCTTTTTTAAATAGTAGGATATGTTTATGCCTTCAAGACAGATGAGGAGGACAAATCATCATTTGGACAAAATGCTACCGCAGTTCTGTCTGCTTTTCTCTCTCTAAAGTTACAGAGTTCCCTTAGGGAGTGAGTTTCTTATCATCGTCTTGAGAGACGTGGCAAGCAAACGCATTAGGAGAGACCAGAATCTGCTTCCTCCTACCTGCAACAGTGCTCTGACAAGGCTTCTGGGATGGGAAGAGTCTGTCCTGTAGCACTGGCTTTAGTTTTCCATTATGGTAGCCAGAACACTTTTTCTCTGCCTGAAGTACTAAAATCTACCAGCTGGTTTGTACACACACACTTTTGTTTGCAGTCCTGGAAGTTAGGTGTTTTAAAGAATAAGGAAGGTGCAAGTCTTTCAAATCCAAAGAAGTATTTTATAAACTCACCTCTCTGAAGTTCAGAGATAGCTAAACATTTCTAATGAAATCATTAATAATTGTTTCATAACAAAGCAGTTTGTACTGTACTGCATTGTGGACAGTTAAGTTAGGATTCTGGCGTTCCTATATAAACCTGATGAGATGATTATCAATATCTTTCTTTTGCTAAGCTGCATGTTCGTGCATTGCTGTTTACAGGAAGAAAGATACCAATAATGTAGTTACTTTTATCAGCTCTTTTGTGTGAGGATGCCTTGCTCTTCTGGCAAAACTAGTTTTGTAATAATAAATGGAAATTTCCACAGTCCTGATAATAAGACAAATTACATATGCTATTGAACTTCAGGGAAGCAAACTGACTAATGAAGCAGTAACTAATTATTAATGGCAGCTCCCTGTGGGCGAGTAAAGAGGGAAATGCAATTCACTTGAGCAGGCTTTGCAAAATACTGTAGTTTGAGGCTTGTGAAAGATTCTGGAGGTCGCTATTAATGCTAACAATATGACCGTTCATCTAGATTCCAGATGAGATGATCCAATGCATAGTTTGTGAAGACTGGTTCCATGGAAGGGTAAGGAAACTATAAGTAGCAGAATTTCCATTTGCATAGAAATAAGTTCGTTAAGTCTGTATGGTTATTCTTACTTGGGAAGGCTTGCCGTAATTCTCAAAAGATTATTACTCTTTTCATTCTATGCGAAGAAATATTGAAAGTTGAATCTTGCACTGCTGTATGCTCTAGTCCCGTCCCCCCCCCAAAAAAAATAGCAAGAGTTCTACCTTTTTGAAGGTTACTGCTACAGAATAAAACAATAACTTTAGAATTTTCCAGGTAAAGAGACAGTTATAATCAGTAAAATCAGTGAGGAAAAGATTCTTGCTCTGAGGCACATCATTATCAACCACCTGAATAGTTCTTCATTCAAAAGAATGCTTTTTGAACTGTAATTCCTTTACGTAGCAAGGAACAAACTGTGCTGTTAGTTCCTGATTATGAACTTTAGGGAAATCTTTTAAAAGCAGCTCAGCACTTCAGTGAGTGCCCTACTTAAGGTGTAAGCGTTTAGGATTCAGCCTCTTGTGCCTTGAAGGGCATGAATGAAATTCCATGTTTGAAGCTGCAGGTTCAAAGAATTAACTGAAGCCAATTTTTTTTTTTAATGCGTTCTGTAGATAAACTCTATGATTCTTTTGTGTAAATGTATGTATGAAGAATGTTATGCTGCATACTGTGAGCTTTGCAAGAATGCTTTTCAAAAGAAAGCTGCTGAGCGCTTTTAATTACCTAAATAGTTCTCACCAGTTTGTGACGGACTTTGGGACCTAATTCTTCTCAAGGTCAGTAAGTGATCAATGTGAAGACTTAACAGTCTCTTACACATAAGGAAGCAATCATAAAAAGTTATTTAAGAGTTTAAATTTGCAGTGTGCAAGAGGTATCTTCACCTGTCCTATGTTTAGGGCAGTTTAGAAGAATATCATTTAGAAAGGAGATAAAAGATAGCAGTGAGATTTCTGGGTATGTAGAAGGCATAAAGGGCTGCAGACAAATAGAGAATTATTTAATTTTTTTTCATTGGAATTTTTATCAGCTCTTTCCAGTCTTTTAAGTTATACTGATAATCATTGTAGGAAGTTAGCAGGAGTGTATGCTTGTGCTGAAAATGGGATGACAGTTGACATTTTACTTCCTCTAAACCTAGAGCAGACTCTGTTATTGCAGCGAATGCTTCACTGCTGCGTGCTTGTTTCTTTTTGATAGCATCTTGGTGCAGTTCCCCCTGAAAGTGGAGACTTCCATGAAATGGTATGCCAAGCCTGCATGAATCGCTGCCATTTCCTGTGGGCTTATGCATCGCAGTTAGCAGGTAAAGAAAATTAAGATATCTGAGCCAATATTTTGTTAGCATGTATTTCTCATGTGTGGCTGATTAACGATGTAATACTGCTGAAGTGGTTGGAGAAATGATCCTCATTATATTGGACAGTAGCTTTCAGCTGTGAAATACGTGGGGCTGCAGTAACTGTTCTGTAAAAAAAATATTAAAATGCAGTTCTTGTTCCTAAACTTAATTCTGTGGTGCTCACTCTTACTTATTTTAGCAAGGATGTGCTAGCACATAGATGGATGAAGATTTAATACTTGTCTTGAGGAACTTAATTTCTAAACTGGATCAAAGAACTGAAGAGCCTTCCTAAGGAAAGCATTGAGGCAAACAGCTGAATTTAAGAGGCTCTGAGCAGCAAAGAGTGAATGATAGAGTGACCTGAAATGAATGTGTAAAGCCTTAATTTGAGTAGAGCTGGGGCTGTGCTCAGGACATGTGTTCCCTGTGGTTGCACCAGGCCTCTGTCTGCTATGTAGTCTCTGCAGAGCAGAAGGGTAGAAAACTTGATTTCTGTGGAAGGAGCTGGTTTTACATAGTCTCCTAAATGTTGCCTATATTATCTGGTGATTGGTCTAGTGCTAGAAATTTCAGTGGTAATTTTAAGGATTCCAAGCTGGCCTACCTGCAGTTCTCTTCCTTCCAATGCAAATACAGTACAAGATGGGGTTTTTTTCTTTGTTTTTGGTTTTCCTCCTTTTAACCAGCTGTGTCACAGGGCACACATTTGAATTGATATCGAAAGAAAAACTTGTTTTAAATAAGGAGGTGGTGATTTTTTGGGGTGTGTGTCTGGAGCAAATGAAGGACTCTGACACAGAGTCAGCAAAAAAGTGCACGACAGCTACTGAGCCTGCAATATCTATCAAGGGGTGCCAAGGACAAGCATCTTAGTACAAAACTATCTCAAATTGTGATACTCTTTTCCCTCTTCTAGGGCTTAGATTTTAGGAAGCAGTATATTTTAGCATAGGAATATGAGAGATGGAGAAGGCTATGGTGAGAGAGGAAGCAGTTTCTTTGTATACCTAGGTGACTGTCTTTGGACAGCTGTAGAGTGTCCGGGCTCTGCAGTGTATGAGGCGATCTAGGTGCCTTTTGACACTGCACTGTAAAGCAGAGAGAATGTCTGTGGTAGCCTGTATGTTGTCTGGCACCGTATGTTCATTTACGTGGGTATGTATCTTCCAGTTCCTGCTTTGACCAAAGTGAACTCCCGTGAAGATGAAGGGATTGTCTTGAAGGCTGAGGAAAGTGAAGAGCAGAAAAAAGAAATAAAAAAAGAAAATGGAGCAGAACGTGAAGAAACGAAGGAGGAAAAGCAAACAGAACAGTTTAATGAACCATCCACTAGCTCTGGGTCTGCCTGTACAGAGGTAAAATGTGCTGCCTTTTCTGTCCTCTGCATTTCATAATGATGATCGGTGAAGTAAAGCCCACCTCTGTCTGTGTAGGTTCTGTGGAGGGGTAAATGCTTTCAGTCTGTTTCTGTGCTCCTGTTCAGTCGCTGACACTTCAAACACGCGGTCTCTGTGGAGCACAGTGTAGGCTGTGGAACGTGATTGTAGAAGTGGGTGACAAGGGTGTAACATCTGTTTGCAGATAGGTTAGATCCATCTCTTCCTGTCAGCCACCTGGCCTTGGTGTTGAGGTAACCTCTGAGTTTGTTCTGATGCAGGGGTATTATGCATTGTGGCTGCATTTGTAGGATAGTCCAGCTCTAATTCCTTACACATTTATGGCTATTGCAGTACACTTCTACTGAAATTTCCAGTGGGAAGTGCTAAAACCACATCAGAATCCTCCTGTGCGTGAAATGGTAATGTGAGTTGTTTGTAGAAATAAATGTGTCTGAGACAAAAGGAAAACCTTACATGGGGAAAATGACATGCTGGGCTGGATAGAGCAGAGTGTATTTGGAGTGACACGACAGAGCACTGAATACTCTCATTTTAATTCAGGTAGTTACTAAGAGTGAGGAGCCAGTCTGCAAGCTGAAAGAACTCCAAAGCAAGCAATTTTTAAAAAAAGATACTGCCACCTTTTGGCCATCGAACTGGAGAAGCAAATTATGCACCTGTGAAGACTGTTTGGTAGGTATTTTCTCTCTGTTATGATCATTGATGTGGCAGAGGCCAGGAGGTCTCAAACAATCTTTGAAGAGAAGCTTCATGGTGGATAAAATCTATGTAAATGCTCTTAACTCTGCATATAAACACCTAACCACACCCCCGCTAAAGAAACACACTGAATCCTTTGGAATTAATACAGCATGAAGGAACTTCTAAACATTTGTATTTTCTTTGCTGCTTAAATCCAATAGTGCTTTGGAAGTCCTTACCAGGAGATGTCTGAAATGCTGGATTCAAAATACATATTGTTTTTGTTGTTGCTGTTTGTGATACTAAACACAAAAAGGATTGGGGAAGAGCATCACCATCTGAGAAGTTTTATAATGCAGAAGTAAATTTTACTTTATTCTTCAGAAAATGTATTCGGAGCTTGAAGTGCAGTTCCTGACAGATGAATGTGACACTGTCTTGGCTTATGAAAATAAAGGTACCAGTGACCAAGAAACAGAGAGGAGAGATCCTTTAATGGACACCCTTAACAGCATGAACAGAGTCCAGCAAGTAGAACTCATCTGTGGTAAATGCAGCTTCATTTTTAGAATTTGCCTTAACACTTGAACTGAACGGTTTCCCATAAAAGATTAGTATCGGGTCTTGCCGTGTGATGTCAGACTTTTTTTGAAGTGACACGTAGAAGACTGCATGACAGATTGCGTGCCTCCATCAGGATTACTCTAGAGAAGTTTGTCTTCTTTTAATGTAGGTCAAGGAACTAGATGGTGCGGGAACTTTTCCCCTGTTTAACATCTTAGATTGTATTGTATTGATAGTAATTTCTTGTAACGTGAATATTTAAACATTACTTTACACTTCAGCTGTCTGGGTTATTTCTCTTACCCTGCACTGCTGTTTGCTAGTCTCCTGTTGCCTGGGGGCGCGGTGGCCTTGTGGAGCTGTGGTGCAGGGTGCTCCCTGGAAGCTCTGCTGCAGGATATGTCTACAAGGCAGCACTGGGGTATTTTATAACTGGAGCCTTGTTTCCCTCCTCTGAGTGAGGCGTTTGCACTCTGGTGGGGACAGTTGCCCAGTCCTGAGCTTCCAGGCTGGGACTTCCCACCATGACCCATGTGAGCTTTTGCAATGGGAAGTTGGGAGCAGGGGCAGGCTTTTAATCAATTGTACTAGTTCAGTCACTGAACTTCTGTACGTTTCTCTGAAGATCAACCCGAACAGATACTCGGACTGTGTAGGCTAGTCTGATAAATTATTTGTCTGCTCATGTTTACCTGGACTTGCCTTTATTATTATTTATAATCCAGTTTAAACCTAGATTTGTCTCACGTAAATGAAACAAATGGCAAGAGGAAGTAGAACAAGTTGTCTTCTTGAACCAGTGTTAAACTAAAGCTGGATATCTTCTTGTTTTGTTTTTGTTTGCTTGTTTTTCTTCTTTCCCTTGCTTTCACTTCTCCATCCAGAATACAATGATTTAAAGACAGAACTGACTGACTATCTCAGGAGATTTGCAGATGAGGGAACGGTAAGGTGCAACTTGCAGAATTCGTTTGCCAGAAAATATGTTTTAAAGTACTGTTGAGGGGTGGGTGCTGAATACTATGATGCTATGTTAGAATATTTTTTTTCCTGTCTCTTGGAGTTGCTGGCACTGCAGTAGAAATTAGAAATTCCTGATTTAATTGGAATTTAAAAGTTGTGTTTCCTTAATGACGTTGTTGAGAGGTAACAGGGACCTTACAGAAATCAGTCTATAAAGTACTGAGGCTAATTCTTAAATTTAAATGGAACTTCTGTTGCTCTAGGAGAAGTATGCTGGAAAAAAAGCTCTTAACCTTTATGGATTTTTTTAGAGTGAATTTATACCCTTAGAAGAGTAAGGACCGACTGAATACTGGCAAACAGTCTTGTCAGTTGTTTTCCTGGAGGAATTTGCATGCTGCTGTTAGTCAACACATGCATTTTGTTGGCTTATTTGCTAATTACCATTCTTAGTTATATCATAATGAGTCTGAAGTGAGCTAGTGAAAATCTTGCTTTGTCTTAATTTTTCAGATGATAAAAGCCAATGGTCAAGCCCATTAAAAATCCCATCAGGAGCTTTGCTGCATGTGCTCATCCTGCCTTTGGGGAGCTTGTTTCTCTGTATCCTCTTACAATAGGATGTGGGCATTAATTGTCTCCTTCGGGTACAACAGGAAGGCTGTTTTGCTGGCTGTATCAGGGAGGTTTCAGGATACTTGCTTGTATAAGCTTTGTGTATTTGCACGTGGGATGCGTGCAAGAAAAAAAAAAAGGATTGCTTAATTTATTAAATTCTTGTGTCACAAATTGGGTTTCACCTTGCTTCCCCTAGGTGGTTAAAAGAGAAGACATTCAGCACTTCTTTGAAGAATTTCAGTCACGGAAAAGAAGACGGACTAACAGGATGCAGTACTACTGTAGTTAGACTGAGAGGGTTTGAGTCTGAAAGGACAACTGGGAAAACAACATTCATTGGCAAACAGAAGAGGCATCTTCAGTATTTGGCTTCTCATCAAAATCCAGCTGTCCAAGAAACATCTTCATTTTGTCTCATACTTCCTTTATTTGTAGTGACTAAATTGTGCTCTTAACAGGTACATTGCATTTCTAGGGGTTTCAGTACTGATCGACTTTGCATTCCTGTGAAAGCTGGCCTCATCTCAAGGGAGAGGACGCCTTGCACAAGAACAGCGTGCCACCCTTTATTCCCTTTAGCCTTTCACCTGTTTTACTTTAGTGCCTATAGCTGTATGTTGCACCCCAGCCTGGGAGGGTCTGCCTGCCCACCCTCTCCTCTGTACAGTGCAGGGAATACCCCCTCAGTGTGCTTTGCAGGACTGGAGCGTGCTGCTTTCCTGCTTTAAAAGGCTCTGTGTCATCTCTTTGGGGTGTAGCGACTAGTGACGGCTCCCTGCACAAAGTATGTGTCTATTGACCACGCAGAGGGAGGCGCAGCTCTTTAAAGGGTAAAGCAGGCACGTGTTTTGGTTACGGCTGTTCAGTGAAATTGCCTCCCAACATCTTGGTTGCATCAGGTGCACTGAACAGCCCTGCACTTGTGCATGCTCACGCACCGCTGTGGCAGCGCTCCCTAGGCAGGTGAGAAAGGAGGAGCCATAGGTTAAGGCTGATGCAACAGAATGTTCTCTGGTTTTATAAAATTCAAAAATTTTGTTTCTGATATTGTACAGTGGTGTTTTACATGCAAAATATTGTCATACAAACTTTATCCACTCTCTAGAATATAAACAATATCTAGGAGGAGGTACTAAATGACAAATGAAGCATCAGGTGGGGGTGGCACAGGACTTCTAATGGGCTTTGATTTTAAAAACTAGCCTACTGCAAATAATTCTACTTCATAAATGTTCCTGAAAACACTGCAGCATCCTGACATTTTGCTACAGTATGAGATGTGTGATCTTTTTATGATCACTGTGATAATAATGGAACAGGAGATGTTTCACTGACTTAATCTACACTTAGCTACAATTAAATATTGACTTTTCATAAGTTTGGAGCCTAATGTAGTTTTTAGTTTTTCTTAAAGTATGTTTTGGGGTTTGTGGGTAAAGAAGTTCTAATTTTTAACTCCTGCTTTATGTAGTTGGAGGATTTACCATGGGGTATTATCCTGCTTTTGAGAAGAAAAATCAGACCTTTATCTATCATTCTCCCTGTTCGTTTTGGACCACTTTTTATTTGCAATAGCTAGTTCTAGCATAGAGGCTCAGTTCATTGGTTTGTTTCATGCGAGATGACTAGTTGCTTTTACATTTAACTCTGGGTATTGTATGTGCTTTTTTTGTAGCAGCTGTTAGGGGAGTTGTACCTATCTAACTACACTATCTAAAAATTAAATGACTGTTCAAGTTATAATGTCTTGGTTTTGGTAGTGGTTTTTGTTTTTTTTTTTCTGATGTGCTGCTGTAGTGTTTTGTTTCCATCCACAACCCAGACCCCCCCAGGGCAGAGCGGTGAAGATGACTGGGGAGCCACATGGCCAAGACACACCAGGGGGGCAGAGTCAAGCCAAGCCCCGTGTTCCTGGCCCTCTGCATCCCCCCCCCCAGATCCATGCCATTGCAGCCAGGTGTGGAACAACAGCTGGCAGGGGGCTTGTGAGTACAGCCTTGAGCAGGAGAAAAAGCAGATTTCTGCTGCGTTTAGTTGATTCACTAGAAGGGTCGGGTGTCAGGGGGAAGGTGCCCCAAGGCAGATGCTGTCCTGGGTCCCACCTCTTTGCTCACATCACCCCGAACAGAAACCCCAGGTTTCCCCAAGTATATAAAACAGCAACAGCTACCCTGGTGCATGTCAACGCTGCAGCGAGGCTCAGTCCCACCCCTTGCTGTGCTCAAGGAAACAGCAGCGGCACCTCAAGGGAGGAGTTCAGCTGCAGGAAGTTTTCTGACCCGAGTAAGTGATTTCCACGCAAGGGAGAAGGTGTAACCGCCCCGGCTCAGCAGGGCCGGTGTGCAGCGTCTGTTCTGGGCGTGCACCCGTGCTACGGCCGCAGAGCTGGGGGCACCCAACCCGCACCCCTCTCCGGCGCGGTTGCGCTGTCTTCCCAAAGAGGGCAGAGGCACCCTCTTCTATCAAGCAAGCAGAGTTAGTAGGACTGTTAGCAAAATGAACAGAAAGCCTCCAACAATAAATGTTAGATTGAAGTCTAGTTTAGGAAGGTGCTCCTAAAACTGCTTTTCCTGGATGTGGGAAAGTATCAGTAATTAACATTACGACCATACAGGTGCTCTCTCCCCACACCCACCCCACCGGACAGCAGGACAGAACCCACAGCCTTTTGCTGTTGTACATCAAAGTGAAACTAAAGATCTGCTGCTGGATGACACACTTCTGAACTCTGATTAATCTCTCTGAAGTAGCGAAGCAGTTGTTTTTACGAGAGATGTAATGAATATTCAGTTGATGCAGGATAACTGTAGCTCAGGGAGAGAATGGCGGGCGCTTAATGAGAGTCTTTGTCTAGCTGCTCTGCTGAGAAAATAAAACACTTCCTAGATCAAGGGCTAAGTCCTGCAGCCTTGACTAGGAGTAATCCTATTGCCTTTAACAGTGAGTACGCTCAGGCAATTAGTTCAGTGAGCTCTGGCTAGAGCTTATTTTCACCTTTCTGATAAAATTAGTGGTGGTTGTCCAAGCAGCTTGACTTCCTCTTCTTACACTGGTTTGTATCATACCCTTGATGTTCAAAGCATTATTGTACACTTTTTTTCCCCAGAAGGAACAGCAAACCTTGCCCGTTTTAAGAGCCAGGACTGTTGTAGCACACCTTATGGCCTGTATTGAACTCCTCCTCTCCCCCCGCGCATCAGTCACAGCAAGTTTGGAATAATGACAGCACGGCCAGTTCAGCCAGTAGGTCGGCGGGCAGCCCCGCAGCAGCTGGCTGGTAACAGTCAGCTGGAAGAAGTCTCACAAGCCCATTCTATACAAGCCATTTATTTGAAATGCCAACTATACGTAGGATAAAGTCAGTGTTACATGCTTCTCAGCAACAGTAGAAAAATAGAACCAGTGAAAACCTTTTTACAACTGTAATGGTACTCAAAAGAGAAATGTATTGTTTTACAATGCATCACACAAGACTAGAATTCAAGTTTGGAGGTACCTAAATAAAAATACTATTCTTTTTAAAAAACACTATGTACAATTGAAGCGTAAACAAGTTTTACAAAGTACTGGTTATGCAGGTTGTAGAAAAAACACTTGCATAGGACACGAAGTCAGTTTTAAGAAAGTTTTCTGAGCCTTTAGCATTGAAGGCACTTGACTTTATACCAGTAACAACACAAGGACATGAAACAAAACCGTAATGTTGCCAAAGGCAGGGCTACCTTCTGGCAGTACAGATAATTACAGAAACCCCAAATACGGTTTCACAATTTTATCTCAGCTGTTCCTTGTGGTTGGCAGGGCTCAGCACCACCTCTGCCACAGAAGCATATAATTATTAGATAAAAGAACAGTGCCTCAAACAGCATGAGTATTCTTTAAAACAAACAAACAAAAATAAAAACCGACCCCCCCCCAATCCAAACCCCCCAAAACCCCCACCAAACCCCAACCAAAGAAACCCATAAGACAAACATTTGGGACGTTCCAGGACCAAAACCCAAGGCTTACAAGTACAGGCGGCCACAGCCTTAACTTTCAGAAACAAAACTCCTCAAGAACAGGAAAAATACAACAAGAAACTGCCAATCAACACAGCAGTTATTAATACACAACTACAGTAACTCCGTGGAACAACAAAACATTTCAAATGAAGAATCTGTTTCAGGAATTAAGTTATTCATTCATATATTAAGGAAAAGAGGGCGGCGTCAGGGAAAGGGGAATAAGTTTTTGCATGTTGCCCACCAAATGAAAGTCTTGAGCTCTAACAGAAGGAGCATGAATCTTCCTCATTCAAAACAACTTAATGTTCACACCTCTATCCTCAAGAAAAATACAGTCAGTAATGTTATCTCCATCAAATTCACAGGAGGAAAAGATGTTAATTTCCAGCCTAATCAGAAAGTGCTTCATGTAAACAAGGAGCTTCTGCACCAAAGTTTCAGTAGACAGAGAACAAGAAGTGGCAGGTAGCACAGGTACATGTGTTCTGTGAGTGAGATGCAGTATGAACACTAGTTCTGAATAATGCTTCCATGAAGAATAAAGATGGTCTCCCTCCCCTCCCTCTGCACAGCCAACTAAGTAGGAAATCCTACGCTGGAGTACAAAAATACAGTTCCAGTAACTTGACCAATCCTTCTTTTCCACTTCAAATCGGCTGCCATTAGCCGCTTTCTTCTTCCCAACTCAAAATATACAAGTGAAAACACAGATTGTCTATACAGCCTGATTGTCTTTGTGGCCTCTGAAGGACTTTTATTTTGCACCTACTTTTAAACACTCTATTCTCTTTTTAATACTGCTCAGTTTCTGAGTCTTCAGAAGCAGTTTTGTATTCTGAAATGCAGACGCGTTCCCCAGAGGCATTCCTCACCAGCTTATTCCAAAACCAAAGCATTTCGCTATTTCCCTCAAGCCGCAACCTCAACACTTCTGTCTTCATCAGGCACGTCCCCACAAGTTTCAAGCTTAAAAGTTACAGCTGTAGATTTCAGCCCCGTCTCTGTTCCGGCACACAGTGCCACATCAAACTACGGTAACTAAAATAGTTTTCTCAAAGTAACGTCTATCGATTTTCAGTAAAAATAAATTATTCAGAATAGCAAGTCTTCTGAGGACAGCTAGGACTTTTTAGTAATTAAGCTACCAACATACATATGATGCAAGGGCAGGCAGTTTCAGGGGTTTTGTGTGTGATGAAAGTTAATGCTGGTGGAGCACGAGACCCCAGTAACCGGTTGGAGCTATGCCGCCTGACAGCACCCTGCCCAAACCTCCAGCAGAATCCCAGGGAGCCTCGGCCCCTAACCCACAGCAGCACCGCCCCCACCCCAGCACCTTCTTGCCTTTACCACCGTTCTACACTGCAGTCCCACGGAAATACTACAGATCGGTGACGAGGCCATGACCACCAAGCATCTTCACTGTGGTCAAAAAAACCCCCAACACAATACACCAACCAGATTGAAAAGGCTGACAGAGGGGAAAAAACCCCAACAAAACCATCTCCCCCCCCCAAGACACATCACTGGCACACTTCGGCTAAGATTCTCCTCCAATCCTCCACGCCTTCCACGGCTGCACCTCAAAAGGAGTGCCTGCAGAGCTTACACAGGCTCCGGAGGCCTATAGACGTGGATGAAGGTGACATTAGGATTTATTGGTTCAAACACCCATATCTTCATTTATCGAGAAACTATTTGGTAATTTGGAAAGGCAGTATTCCATATTTATCAATAACATTGTGGTGGTGTTACCAGGCCTTGCATACTTTAATGAAACAGGTTAGGTAAGAATCTGCCATTACCTAAAAACTAAAAGTAAAGCTGCAAAATTTCTGTTCAAAGAGTGTTAAGCATTTTGAACTGCAGGAAACGACTCCACATAACCTCCAAGCAGTCCTTAGGTCACACTTGGGATTAAAGTTTTCTACTGCAGGGAAATCCTTCATTCTAGAAACTGCATTTGAAAAATAAAACCAAAACAGGCCTTTATCACTACACTGCCGTGGCATCAGATCCCTACCCTAAACGCAATGAATCTGTAGTAAAAGCTGCATGGCAAGTATTAAGGATGCACTTAATTACAACCATTAACACCCAGTGCATTGCTTAACCGCAACCCAGTGGTAGGGAGCCAGCCCAGATCACTATCATCCCTTCTCCACATCACACTAATAGAGGAACCTTATTTCCGTGTTTTAAAAAAGCACTCGGGAAAGGGAAGTGTAATTCAAGAGTGCTAAAGCTTCGCACATTCCATGATGCTAGAGCAGTTACTCCTTACTTTGATTTTGTTCACAGAACAGCTGCAATTACGAAGTCACCAACACTTCAGATCAGGTAAGAAACACCGAACAACGTCACTAAGAGTGAAGCCCTTTTTTAATGGCAGGCAGGAGAAAGCAAGGCAATGAGCAGTCACCTTGGCATCTCCGTCGGAGAGGGAACCCTCTCAAGTGGAGGGTTACCATTCAGGCAACAGCAAAAATACCATGCCTCGTCTTCCTGAC
Source organism: Falco peregrinus (assembly GCF_023634155.1). Taxonomy (NCBI): domain Eukaryota; kingdom Metazoa; phylum Chordata; class Aves; order Falconiformes; family Falconidae; genus Falco; species Falco peregrinus. Next base: position 88,862,889 of record NC_073721.1, read on the forward strand.
ACTCCAGGATTTAGCATGAATCCTCAGCTCTGGTCTTCACTTACCCCCACATGTGGGTAGCTGGAAGAACAAGTTATTACTATTATTTTTACAGTATTTCTAGATTGATTTCTGTATGGGCAAGTGAAGAATGCTAGTCTGTCTAATAAGTGCTTCTGTGTGATCATGGGAGTTCTCCATGGTCACAGCTGAACAGAGATCAGACTGTCAGATCCCAGTCAATTTCACTGGGATCTGGACTCCTGAATATCCCCCTGGACACTTAAAAACCCAAATACAATTCTTGAAGTGGGCTTGCTACATAAGGGGAAGACCAGCTGCCAGAACTTTTCAAACAAAACGTTAGACTGGATTCTTGCCATAGTTGTAAAAATCAGGAAGATTTTAGATCTAAACAAACTAACAAAAAAGTCTAACTAAAAATGTAGTATTTTGATGTGCTGTTCTTTGGAATTCCTATAATTAAAAAATAAACGTATTGTTACTATCTCATAAGAAAATACATTTCATAATGTGCAACCCAATGCACATAGGGAATTGGTAGGTGAAAGGGAAAATGCAAAAGTATGAAAATACACTCCTTTAAATGTGACAATAAAGTTTAACATATTAGTACAAAACTAATACACTAAAATAGATGTACAGGTGCAAAAGGCTACTAGGTTGTAGAAAAAAGGTACCAGCTTGTTTTTTTTAAAAGGCTTAATTAAATTTGCTCCAAAAAAAATTCCCACAAATTAAAACCAGAAGCAGCATTACAAACAGATAACATGCTGTCTCTAATGAAGCAATGTATGTACAAAAGAAGTGAGTGAAGATGAATTAATCTGCTGGCACGAATGAATTTGTCTGACAGAAGTCAGGCCAAAAGCTGCAAAGAATGGGATGTTTACGACTCTTAGGCACAGAGAAATAGTGGAGGTTGCTTTCATAGGGCAGATTTTTTATACAGGAAGTCTGGTTTGTTCGGAGACCTCCTTCCTCTGCTTACTGCATCTTCCCTTTCCAAATCTGCATTTCTCTGTGCTCCATGTTCCAAAGGCTCATCATCCAGCAGTCTCCTACTGGGTCTCTCTTCTTGCGTTTCAGAGGTGTATGCAGAGAGCGAAGGTCTGTTGGAGGTCAGCCCATAGGTTAAATCTGTTTCCATTTTTGTTCTTCCCCTGATGTGAACGGGGCCATTCCCAGCATTTTCCTGGGCAGCCAACGCCAAGTCCAGTCGCTGGGGAGGTTGTTCTAAGACATCGAGGTGTATTGGCTCATTCTTTTGTCTATGTTGATGCCCATCCTGGGAAAGCAGGTATTCCCTCCTAGAATCCTCTTGCTTTTTAGGAGATATCTGGGAGGGCAGATAGGCTGACTTTAAGCCACTTGGTGATGCCTTGTGGCTATACAGATCTGGGCCAAAATATATGCCTTGCGAAGGCGAAGGACTGTGCCTGGTGGGTGCTGGAGTGGAGGGTCTGCATGCAGCATTAGAGAAGTCATAGAAGTCGGGATATTCCTGCTGATTTTCTCGAGCATCTATTTTTTGCTCTATTGCATGTTTCTTTCGAGAAGTGGGCATGTGTCTGTTCTGAATACATGAAATGTGCTGGGGTGGGCCGGGCCCTACCTCTGTAACCGTCTGGCTTAATTCTGTGTCGACAGTGAGCTCTGGCAATCTTCTGTCTTTTAAAGACATTGCGGACACACCCATTGCGATATCTGGCATCAGTTCATTTAGCAAGGGCTGAGTACACTGCAAGAGAAAATAAGTTGTTCCATGGAAAGAAAGCAAAAGCTAAACACAAATCGTATTTAGGATAGTTTCTGTAATTCAAACCGACATTCTCCTAATCTACTTTGCCTAGACCAACTTCAACCTGCAAGTTTCCTACGCTGTTTAAAGAACACATGCATCCTCCAACCTTCACCTTCCTGCTAGCTTAATACTATTTCTTTCCTTCACGAAGCTGTTGTCCACAATAACAGCTCCTTCTTAAACACATCTTGTCTTGAACACGCAGTAAATGGCAATGTACTGTTAAACCCTCAAAAGGTAAGCCAGCTTTAAGCCACCTGCAAGTATCAAACTAAATAAGGTACTCTGTGCAGAACCTAACAAATGGTTTGTTACAGCACAGAGTTCCAGAGCAGGGAAGCCACAAAACATGTACTTCATCACTATAGACGCAACCCTTCTCCTTGCATTTCGTATTTTTAAATAAGTTAACCGCAGGCACGTGTGTGTGTATGCATGACAGCCTCAGGGCTTGTGGGGGGAGCATCAGTTACAGCGCTGACTAGATCCTCAGAGCGCACGGAAGCTGCTGCATGGCATTCTCGCCTACACCTATAAGCAGTCCTGCAATAAGACAGGCACATTTCAGTCTTCCAGACAGAAGAGTTAAAATTTCTACTTGTACTTATTTCTAATGAAAGCAATTTTAGTAATCATTCGGTACTAGTAGCTCACAAATTGAAGAATACAGAAGAAAAATATCATCCATATAAAGTCTAAGCTTCTCCTTGATTTTTTTTTTTTTTTTTTACAGAAACATTCTAGCAGAAACATTTCTAATGTGAAGAAGATCACTATATGGTTTCCTTAGTGAAGTCAGTATTGATCCAGAGAGACAGACACGCTACGAACTCCACTCTAGAATAAGCAAGGGCAAATAATTCCGATTTATATCTTTTAACCTAATCTTTTAAAACTTTAGGTTTAATTTTAGGTTAGAAGTTAAATCTTTTAACCCAAAATATAAAAAGGAGTACAACATGTTTAGGACGACTGCTAAAGAAAAAGAATATCCATGTTTTCCATTCAGAATTCCAGATCAAATCTGCATCCAAAGAGCAGGTTTTCACTAGGACAACTGTGTACTGAAACAGTTTTTTCACTGCAGAAATAAAATAACAAAATCTTTGTTTAGCATTTCATGTACTTCACAAAGCTATGTCTTTATCCAGTATATTATAAGTTCATTGTTTTTATTGCATCATATTGTAGTTCAGCAACTATGATGACTGCCTAAGTGCTGTAATGAGCCTCTTTGTATTTACAATTTCTGCCTGCCTAAGGCCTTCACATTCTCCATAGGCTCCCTTTTGTGATGAAAATTTACTAAATTGATTACTGCTTATGAAAAAGCCATTGTCTTTAATTAGGGATTGCTTAACTTGGACAGTGAGCTTAGGGAGCTCAAGGACAACCTTAATGAGCAGGTGGCGTTTGTCTTGAGCTCCTGAACAAGCAAGACATGAGCAGGAACATCCAGACAATAAATGCTGTGTGCAGCTATGTCATGACAGTAATTCCACCATGCTCGGGCGTCTGGCCAACATCCCTGACACGTGTGAATCTTATGAATAATGAGATAGTGCACACCTGCACCTCGCCTAAACTTAAAAAAGTTTGCATACACTAGGTGTGTAAACTATGTTTGTTTTTCACTGAGTATAAAGGCGGGCAAGCTCCGGGACTGGGCCAGAAGCCTCACCTATGGGTGGATGCATTGTGTAGGAATTTTCCCAGTTACTGAGAGTCTCCTAGCGCTGGCTGCAATGGGGATTCCCAGTCAAAGTGTGGGCCCTGGATGATGTTAAGGTGGTAGCTGGTGATGTATCCTTTCCTTAGTCTCTGTAACGCTTTGCAGTAATGATCAGATGCTTCACTTCTATTGCTCTTTTATCATATTGTGCATAATAACTACTAGTTTCCTTTTATCATATTGCATACTATTTTTCCTTTATAGTGTAATGTAATAAACTGCATTTATTCTTATATTTGATTTGGAATTCATTTTTGCTTGGTATCCAGTCAATCAGCAAAGCACCTTTATATACATCTGTTTACATCAGGACTGCTTACCTGTGAATATCCAAGCTATCATCGCTATTTCTACCCATGAATTATAGCATGCAGTCCACACAACTTATGCTTTGTTTTAATGTAGAACAGCCTACATGATTTCAGAAGATTCATTAGTCCCACGTGCCCCTCCAAAATGCTCCTGCCTCTGCAACATTCATTCTCCCAGGGCTTAGGAATGCAGAATGCTGACAGCCAGTTTGGTAGTTAATTCTTCTCCTAACCAACAACGATGCTCTTTTATTTGACAAAGCCAAGTTACTTCGTTGGAATCAAGTAGATTCTCTCTAGCTCCTCTCTATAAGCCACTCTGAGTGGCCAGAGATAGGGAGGAGAAGTCATAATACTTACTACTTGCTTCTCAGCTGCCATCACTGCCGCTGCTACAGCCACCGTTTGTCTCCCCAGACCCGTAGTATTAGTGCAATCAGGAGGTGCTGCTTTAACACTGGGCAAGTAGACAGGCGGTGCAGCTTTGGGAGCGGTTCGGGAGTGGAACAGTGAGTGATTACACGGGTAAGAAAAGGAACGGGAGGGATGTTGACTTGGCACCCTTTGTTTCCAGCCCACTTTGAATTGGTTATGAATAGGAGTTGCTGGTGGGTGGTATGGAGGTGGAGGAGGGGGCAATGGTGGATGAAAGGCCACAAAAGAGTCTAGTTCTGTAAACATGGTTTCTGCAGTGGGAGTGCTGTTAATGCGACATCGTCCAGACTGTCTCATTGTCAGGAGTGGGCTTTCGTCCCCAAATCGCTCATCAGGAAAGAATTTGTGAGGATTCTGCAAAGGAAAAAAACCTCAGCATATAACAAAATGAAGTACGAAGTCATCTAGAAAAATCTCCTAAACTAACACACAATGGAACTAGAAATCTGACTGTCCTGTAACAGGCTAGCTGGGCCATCTAAAGCCTCACCACCACTTGTGGTGGTTACAGCTGTCACTGAATAAAGATTTTTTAAAATATATTTTTTTAAAACAAGAAAAGAAGCATCAGATTCTGTGTGTCTAAGTTTACCAACAAATGCATTTGCTTTAACAGCGTACAAACAGAAATGGGATTTCCAGATTCCCAGTCCTGATATGTACTATGCAGATCTACTGTATAAGTTAGGACCCTTTCTCCTCTGATTCAAGAATAAATCATAATCTAAATTTCTAGTTATGGTTTGACTATTCTCATCAACTGCCCCTTTGGAGGTGGTTTTTTTTGCCTCCAAAATCTGTGGCAGTAGTAGCACCCTGAATGGAGACAGCTCTTGAGAAAAATATTTATACACTGCCCTTACACATTTATTAAAATCACATAAATTAAACACAACAGTCTCACTGTGATTTGCACCTGGACAGTTCTGAAGTTATGCAGGCATGTCAAAGCATTTTTGTGCCTGCATGTGCACATACAAAGTGGTTCTCTTACTGCAGTTACACATTCAAGTCAATTCAGAAGCAGAACAGTATCAAAGCATCTATGGTCTTACAGAGCAATTTTTCATACCTGCAAAAGTTCAGCAGCAGCATCAGAAAGTCCGAATTCCCGCAGCACACGAATCTGAATCTCATAACTGACTGTGGCACCTTCTCCACAATTAAGAGCATATGCTCTCTGCACCTGCTCTGTATGACGCAGCTCCTGCAGCCGTTTGATCATCTCTTTTACAACAAGGAGATTAGGAACTAGAGGGATAACAGAATGGAATGGGGATAACAGATTACTTTTGGAAAGGTGAGACAGTAAATTTGATTGCAATAGTTAGATTTCATTCTGAAAGAAAAAAAAATCTATCATCAGGCTGAATTTTTTTTTTTTTAAATTTTTTTTTTTTAAGAAGCATTCTGCCAAGAACAGTTCAACTTACACATATTCCTTGGAGCATCATTAAGCCACATGGGATAACATATCATACAAATGGTAAACGCATATATCATTCTTCCAGCTTCTGCTAGAATAAGCTGCAAATACAGCCTTCTTTGTAAACCCTTCATGATGCAGGAATGTAATGATATGAGGTAGGGACAGGATATCTTAAATAAAACAGAATGTTCCCTTATGAATTCTGTGTGCCAAGAATTCATTGATTTTTTTGGCATACTTCTTGTGGAATTCTATAATCACAAGACCATAATACCAGTATACAAATACAGAAAGAGCATTCTAAAAAAAAAAAAAAAATTACACAAACTTTAAGCCAACATAAACCTGTTAAAATTACGTTGTTTTATGCTGCCATATTGAAATATTTTTTTAAAAAAAAGCTTTCCAAAAGGAAATAATGTATAATTTGGGTTATTCATCCTGTTGCAAAACTTTCTCATGTCACTTCTTGCTGCTATTCGATGATGAATGATATTTCTTTGTGGTCTTTCTGTCCTCAGGAAAATGCACGTATCATGAGAGAAGACAAATCCAGATCTCTGAATACCTGAGTCCTGGCATCTGATCCTTTACCAGCTTTACAAGTGTTACATATTACCATGACCACATGTCCGTAATGAAAGCTCATAGAAGTTAAATGGATCAGACAGCAAGAACAATGTGAAAATACATTCATTACAGGGAAGGAGAAAACCCAACACCATGCAACTACAACCGGTCCCAATTTCACAAAGTTTACATTGGTACATGAAGAATAATTTTAAGTAGTGCAAAATATCCCCCCTACAAACTGAGTTCTTTTACTGGGGGGGGAACAACCCTATCCAGAGTTCAAGGCTTGGAAATAAGTCCTCCACACTACCCTCCACACACCTCAGTTGTTTGAAAAATCCTGATTTAGCAGTCAGACATTTAGTTACAACCAGCATTTTGCTAACACTGAAAAAAAGAAGTTTGAAGCAGTCTCCAAAAAAAAGATCTAAGTTTTTTAATGAAAAAGTGTTGTCTTCTCAAACACAGGTTTTTTTCTGTTTTTTTACTATCACTCATGTGAGACACATGGAAGAGAGATTACATATATAAAAACAATAAAATTCTCTCAAGTCAGTTGCATGATTTCTTATTCAAACCAAAACCAGAAGATGCTTAAAAAACCCAATTACCCACAGAACCTAGCCTCAAAGTAGAGCAGACTTCAGCAGAGGCTGAACTCAGCTTACAATAGTGTTGCAAGAGCAGCACAAAGACATGCTGCCAACAGCATTTACGCAAATTTAGTCCACAGGCAGCGAACAGATGCAGAACACCTAAGCTGTAAGCACCCCTGTTCTAAGAGCCTAACCTAAGGGGCGCAGGGGCAGTGTCGCCTAGCTCTCCCTCCAGCAGTTCCTGGGCTCCACCTATGCTTTGGGATGGATTCCCATATAAGTTAAGGCTTGGTACATGGCTGAATCTCCTCAGATTAATTGGGCTCCATCTACCCTTCCTAGCACAAGGCACTGGCAAAATAATCAATTCCTTTGCTTCATTACAGAACTCAGTAAAGCAGGAGGTTATCAGGACCTCCTTGACCTGACCCAGTATGGCAATTTAAAAGGGCTGAACACAGCGCTCCATCCAAGACCGATTACTTCACAAGGCTTGTGGCACAGTTTTTTTTTATTTTAGCATGATGGTTGCTCTTTATGGAATTGTGTTATGTTGACTTTCAGCCTTTTCTCCACAGAGCTTCCCTCAGCCACAGCTGTGTATGCACAGAGCTGGCTACGCTTCCATCCGCACAATGTTTCCGACTTTCTTCACTGTATTTAAATTTAATCTTGGTCATTTAGCTATCTAATCCTGGCCTCCAAAACATCCACTGGCTCTCCCAACTTGTCATCAGCTGCAAGTTTTGCCAGTGTATTATCTCTGCAAGCCAAGTATTAATCGGACAGGGAAAAGGAGCAGGGAGGAAGAGCTCGATGCTTTCGGAATCCCACCAGATACATTCTTCCAGTTTGACACCAAAAGATCAAACACATAAGTGACAAAATATATTACAGTAGTTTTTTATTTCCCTGGCTTGCCTATAGCAAATGTCACACCAAGTATCCTGTAGTCAAGAGAGACTGTATCTACTTCCACCTATAAAAACTTACTCTGACACACAAGGAATGAAGTTGGTTTGAATTCAAAGCTAAAGCGCATTTGGTGAACTGAAAATATCTGTTTTGAGTGACTACTTCCAGTATTTTTCTGGCAAACTGAGTTGAGCTGACTGCCCTACAAGTTATATTCCCCTACTTTTTGTTTTTAAAAGAAATCAGTGTTTTGCTATTTTCCAGCCTTTCAGATCTTACCCATCTTGGGTGACTGGTTGTAGAAAACTGAGAACTGCTCTGAGAACGGAGCACCAGACTCCGGCAAGCGTTCTACAGTAAGTTTACCCAGTGCAAGGTTTTTCAAATTGCTGATCTGAAGCAGGTTAAAATACTACCCCCTCCAGTAGTTTGTTTTCTAACTGCTTACTATGCCATCCAAATAGAACGTCTTCAGAGTAGACAAAAGCAAAAGGGACTACTGTTGGGTGGGAAGAAACCCAAACAGTGCAGTTCTATTCCCTGAGGAAATCATAACACTCAGTAATTCACATTCACTCTCCCTGACCCCAAACCCCCATGCATCCACACAGGAGCGACTGGCATCGCAAGCCATCTGGGAGCCTTACCTGGGATCTCATTGGCTATAACTGAAGGAGGACTGGACTGGTTAGTGCTAACTTGCTGGTGGGTAATCATATGACAGCACTGCGGCACCGCGTTGTTTACCATGTAAAGGGTGTCGGGCACATTGGACATTCGGACCATCCGCAAACGAACGAGATCAGTTTGTTCCACCATCATCTCATCCAGTACCGACTGCAACGACAGCCATTAGAGCCCTCATGAAGGCACAGCACGCACACCCACCGGGACCTGCTGCAAACAGTCCCGAGGCCACAAGTCTAGCAATGTCTAAGCCGTAAGTAACTTTGCAGATACTGTTTGGGACCTGGAATTTTCCTCCACATTTTCTATTCCATTTTCCAGTCATGATCAGAGTTGAGTTTCAGAGCTAAGAGCAGACAGGTGAATAAAGTTTGGGAAGGTTGCTTTGTTTATTTTGTACCTGTCAGATTAGGAGTAACCTTCTCAAGGCTAGACCCTCTGGACTCCGTCTCACACAATTACTGCCTATAGGTCTCAACTCTCCACGCCACTGAGGAGGCACTAGTCTGAAAATGAAGTGGTTTTCCCTCAGACATCTTAATGAATAGAAAGGGATTTATGTATACCCTTTAAAGATTTTCATTGAATGTTAAATGGATTTATATCAAAAAAAGGGAGGCTAAAATGTAAAAAAGAGTAAAAAAAAAAATTAGAAATCATTCTTCCATAATTTTTGCATTTCACAATAATTAAACTGTGAATAGGAGTATAGTTACCAGATAGTAAGTATGACAGTCCTTCCTCTAAGGTTAAACAGCTAATGATGTTTTCAAAAACATTAACAGCATAACATGAAACTAACAGAAATGATTCCTGACAGAGGGGAAAAAAATATAGAATGCACTTTTTGATTTAGGGTAACTACTAAAGCACTTCCATACTATATACCTGAAAACTAAGACAGTCAAACCTTTTATTACATGTTCTTTAACGTATTTTTGTTAGTTTTAACTATCCAAGATACAAAGATAAAATTTTAACTGGCTAGCCTTCCTTTGCTACTTGAGTGCCACCTGGTGTTCCCTAACCTTTGTGCCCAAAAATTCGAAGTAGTTTTGTTTCTCCACTCCCCTCAAAGAGGACGTCAACCACAACTCACACCCTTAGAAAATAGTTTTCTTTCTTAGGCACAGGGAAAAAGCTCCAAATTCAGGAGAGCAGTGTTCAGAGTTTGCAGACAGTGTGGATGTGCACAGCTTCACCTAATCCTCTTACTCTGCCGTCACCTGCACTGCTGGGGCTCACGAGCTATCGGCTCATCGGAGTTGCCTTAAGTGGCAGCGCATTAGTTCGCGAATCACAAGGCTCCCATTCTGTCAAACAGAATATGGCATGTTTCAGCCTCACACAGAGCCATCTCCACCCTGTCACCAAACGTCACCATCAGAGATGCTGCAAGATCTTCCGTTTGGCAGTCCTCATGCAAGATATTAAATAGGGAAGCTACTGCCTGAGTGGACACAGAGGACTTCAGTCAAACTGGGATACAAGATACTTATTCCATTTTGCGGAGGATCGAAAGAATTTTGGTTATGTTCGATTCAAACAAGAAGATGAAATATCAGAGTCCTCTGCCGAGTGGAATAGTAGTTCTCTACCCAGCTCTGGTGGGAGCTGGGGAGCCTGAAAGACCTGGCACCAAGGTTGCTGACTAGCTGCAAACTGGGACTCTCAGGCTCTCACCTTGCCATCCGCCTGCCAGGAGTGCTGCCGAGGAGCTGGGCCGGCAAACTGGCTGGAAACCAGGGAGGTTTCCCTCAGAACGCTGCTTTGTTTCCGGTGGAATTTCATCAAGATCTGTCTCGCAAACATTTCAATTTCGACAAAAAAAAATTTTGTTGAAATTTTTCTGACCAGTTCTAGAGACTTGAGCCTGATGATCAATCTTGTAAGTCTTGTTAAATTGAAAATGTTAGTATTTTAGGCCAGTACATGCAAAGAAAGACAAAACATACCAAAATCTTTCCCTGTTTACAGAACCCCCTGATGACTCCAATTTAACAATAATCAAGTGTTGTTAATTATTATTACCTTAGCCTCCTCCACATAGGGCGAGAACAGTCTTGGCCGTACATATATTCCAGCATTTTTTTGCCGCAGCCAGGCATTTGACTTTCCACCTTCTGATGTTGGTAGCATGTCTGAAGGAGGAGTACTAATCAGGCCTCTCTTCATCTTCAAGAATTAAGAAAGAGTTTTACGTTTTTTTTAAATAAAAATATGGGGAACACTTGCATGAATTGCATTTCTTACACTGAATCCTTATACCACTGATTTTTCTTTAGCCTTCTGATAGATTTAAAAAACCAGAAAACTTAACCAGGAAGTTACACACATATTACTCAGAAGTAACATTTTAGGAGCTAACCATTAAAAAAATAAAGGTAACCTGAACATTGTAGAATCTGAAGTATAAAGAACTCAGAGATAGTATTTGTATGAGAGTACTGACTTACAGCATCACTCAGTACTTCACTGTTCATGGGTAAGATGTGCTCAATGCGGACAAAGGGTAAAAGTGGAGACAGGATCTCTCTCAGCTCCTCAATGTCAAGATCTCTCCTCTTCACACCTCTTTTGTTCACACTGTGAGCAGTACCACTGAGTAAATTAGGCTCTTTGGGAAGGAACAAGAAATACTGAGTTTACATCAGAAAGTTTAAATAGGAAAGCAGGAGTAATAGGAAGTTATAGAAAAGGACATAACATTTTGATTTTAAGTCAACAGTGCTTATCAGCATTGTTCTACAAAACTATTTCATGCCTTAAAATCTGATATGAAGCATCCACAAAGACAGGTTCAGTTTATATGAGCATAGGTCATTTGCACAGCTGTTAGTTTCAAAGTAAGCCAGGGAGAAAGTACAAAATTACTGTTTGGGGTTAAGATTTATAAAAGTCTACCAAGAGCTATGCTATGAAAACATTTGTACCTCCCTGCTAGCGGTTCCCCCAAAGACTCCCTCCTGCAGCTCCTCTCCATTTCACCAGCACTTTTCAGAGACTTATCTTCTACAAATTAATCTACAAGTTACGCTAGCCTCCTCGCATAACCCACCTTAGTAACGACTGTATCGAGGCAATTCAAATTGCTCTTATGGTCACAGGATACCTATTTGTGCCAAGAGCTGGCATCTTCCTAGAGATTTCAAGATGACAAATGTATGACACACTCAGGTCATTCTCCCTCCCCAGTTAACTAGCTCCACCTGTATTTTAGGTATTGTGCTCAACCTGGATTTGCCTAGCCTGACAGGTTACCTCAAAGAGTAACACAGAACCATTCTCCCTTCAGTACAGGCAGCTCACGTTTCAGCCAGAGCCCATCACAATTTCTAATGCCTTCTGATATTTGGCTGACGCTGCCCCGTATTTAATGCTGAAAAGTCAAGAGCATCACTGAGGAATTTAGACCGAGTAACTAGACTAAATTTAGCCCTAACCTGACAGAACTTGGTGTAAGTCTTATTTATGCTTTTGTTAATATTATGCTACCTGATGATCCCAGGAAAGAGAATTGAGCCTTTTACTTAAACATCACAGACCAGGAAGCTGCGCAATTAGTCCAGATAAACAGCATCTCCCTCAGTCCCCATCTGTTACTGTTTAATTGGCTCCATTCCATTCCAATGTGCCCAAGACAAACACTTAAAAAATACTTACTGTGCCACTAAAAGCACGTATTTTAACTGACTTTGTTGCATCTCATACATGTCCATGACAAAGCAGTTACATTGCAAGCAGTAACAGTGGATTTTAAAAACATGTCCAGCCCTCCAAAGACAGTAGCTACACCAGCACTGCTCTGTTTTCACACTGGCAGATTCTTCCCTTTCTGTTCCTCTATTGTACTATCTGACTGACACTTCATGGTGGAGATTAACTACAAGCTGCTTGCATTTGTTACTTGGGAAGTATATAATCTGCTTCCCACATCCAACACACATGAGATTGCTACAGTGGTAAATACAAGGGCAATAACATGCATCTGAGCTAATAAAACACATTTACATCTGCTTGAGGAAAAACACTGACACGACTTGATGGCTTGTTTCTCACTACCACAGATTTCTGTGGAAGAAACATACTCAAACTGAAGAAGTGAAAGGCTGACACAGTAAACTAAGGAGAAGATTACTGCAAGAAGCCTGCACGAGCACAGAAAAGTAGAAGATACTGCAGGGTTTTTTAATTTGATGGATTAGTTACCAAGGAAAATGGTTCTGAGAGAACAGGAAATCAACCAGACTTAAAAATCAAGACAATCTTAGAGGCTGAGAGGACCTCTAGAAGTTTGGTCCAGCCACAGCCACTGCCTTCTCCTCACACCTCCCAAGGCAGGGTAAAGAAGGTTGCCCATAAACACATCCAGTTGGATTCTGAACACCTTCAAGGACAGTGACCCCATAAATACTCTGGGCAACCTGCTCCAGTGTCTGACCATCTTCAGTTTCTTATGTTTAAACAGACTTGACCGTATTTCAGTTAATGCCTCATTGCCTCTCATCCTATCCTGGATGCCAAGAGAAGAGTGCGGCTCTATTTCTTTTTGCTTCCTGTCATTAGATATTTATAGGCATTGTTAAGATCCCCCCTATGCCTTTTTTTCTTGAGGCTAAACAATCCCAGTTCCCTCAGAACGTCCATGTTTTCATTTTATAGAGAACAAAAGCTGGGGGAAAAGTGTGTTTGTTTAGTTTTGACCATACTATGAACAAGGTAAATTAAATCTCCTTAAGTTACAGATTACCCACAAAAGAACTTCCACACATCATGGTTTATATAGTTTAGTACGGTGTGGCTTAAAGGATCCTTACCTCGATCTGCTATTCTCTTCATCAACTGGTGTTCTCCCCATTTAATCAGATATTTAAGAATATCTTGTTCACTTGCCTGGTAGAAAGAGAAAGTCAGCAATCTGTCTATGCTTAGCTTAATGTCACACACACACACACACAAATATATCCAAAACCAAGAATCACATAGACAGGTCTTTTAAAGCTATAAAAAAAATACAACTGTACCAAGAGTGAAGCAAGTACTTTATGATCTGCTATACCATTTCCTCCAAATATTTTAAGGTAGTACTACTGATATATCACCACTATGACTTACAGATTCATGTCACTTATTGAATCCCTAGAAAGAAGAAGAAAGATTTTTCTACAGAAGGAAAAAAATTGTCTAGCATGAAAACATACAGGTATTAAATTTGAATAATTAAAGTTAATTAAAAGAGGAAGATCTTACACTGTTTTTTTCGATCTTTTGTTTAACACTACAAATTCAGCATCTGCACAGCCTGGGAACTATGAAAATAAACCAACCAACTAAATTATAGTCTAGGTAAAGAGAAAGATTTTCAGTAGTACTATAAACAAAACATCTTTGCTTTGTTCAAATCTATATACACGTGCTAACCACTCAACATTTTTAGAGGAAAAAAACATCAGGTACTGAAAAATCTAGGTTTATCTATGTCATTTCTTACAACTGGGGTAGGACATTTAGTCATAACACACACTCTCATGGAAGATCAGCAGTACTGTTACAGTAATTCCTGAAAGTAAACTTTCAAAAACACTTTCAGTAATCTCTTAACACTTCACACTTAAAAAAAAAAAGGTTAAGTTTGGGACAGCTACAATTTTAAAAAAAGTAATCTTTAAGCTATAAAGGCTGGTCATCATTATAAAGATATCTTCACTGAAGAGAAATGGCAGCAAAACTCCACACACTTTCCATTAGTCAGTGTGCTTTCCTCTCCCTAAAACCACATAATTACTGAAGCAAAGTCACAAAAAATAAAAGTTCTGCAATACTTGTCAGAGGAGGTATTTTTATGTCTCCCCAAAAAATAAAGCCTTCTGAATGATTACTAGTTATTAGCTCCCACTGCCCCCAACTAGGATGTACGTTATTACAGCAAAATTACCACCACCACATAATTTTATCAAACACAAACATGCAAGGCAAATGTTAGGTTCAGAAATTCTTCGTTTAAAATAATTTGCAGCGTTTCTAAACTATCATTAGGCTTCTAAGCAATAGCATGTACTGCTGGTTTGGGTTGTGTTACAAGCCAAGAATGAAACAGTTTTCTTAATCACTACTTCAATTTCATTCTTTACATATTATAAAAGGAATGCTTACTGTGCACGCAAACCCACCCTTGCCTACAATTTAAGATGAGCTACTCCCAAGCGCTTCTAGTAACACTATAACATATCCTGCTTTGAGCAGGACCAGCTGTATTCTGCATTGCAGGGTACCTGTAAATAGTCAGACTGAATAGCTGTGAGCAGGTGGTCCTTGCTGAGTTCATAGAAGACATCTGAAGTCATGACCTGGGTAAACTCCTCACAGAGGAAATGTAGTGCTTGACGATGTACCCACTTGGAACCGTAGGGCTGAGAGCTCCACTTCAGAATGGCAATTAAGGTGTCTAGTGAGATGCTCTCAGCAATAATATCTTCACAGCCTAGGAAACAAAAATCCAAATCAATGATGTTGTTACAGAGACACTTCGATCCTGAAAGAATAATGCATATGGCTAAATCTGTAATATAAAGGATTATATGACTCCCAGTGAGAGTAAAAACAGAAGTGCCCTACAGACCAAAGCTGCAAATAGGGTTAAATTCTGACTAAAAGAATAGTAATTTTAATTGTGGTTTAGGATTCCAACTATACATATACCTTTTAAAGGCACACAAAACATCACGCCTGCCGGATGAACAACTGGAAGGCTAGTTCAGCTCTACTAGAACCTACTCTGGCTGGCTAGTGTACATTATCTGACTGTTTAACACATTTCAAAGCTGCAGATTTGAATTTGAGTCACTGTTGTTCACAGCAGACTCAGAGAAGCCTATAAACTCTAACAGAGGTGTGATTTTTGTCTGTATCACTTCGCACATGGACCCTCCTGTGACAAACCATGCAGAGGAGCAGAAACAAGAACTGTGACATGTTGTTGGTACTCAGCTACTCAGCATCATCTTCTGACTCACAGAGAAAGCAGGAAGCAGTGGCTGCTCTAGGCCACCACCCTGGTCTCCATATCAAGCAAGGCACAGAAGATGCCAGGACAGGGAGCAAGCACCTCCTCTGGTGGGGAAGCAGAAAGTGAAGCATCCAAGAGGCAGGTATTCTTACTCATGGTGACTGCTAGTTTCTTCATACCCACTGCTGCATTAGGATTTACTCTTTCACAGACTACATTTCTTCTGAAGAAGAGATGGGATATTTAAGTCTCCTGAAGGGAGATGGAGCAGATTTGGAAGAAATAAGAGGAGACATACCACGGGAGGCTGAAAACATGGGTATTTGGGGTTACTGACTTAAGACATACAGTACCACAATGTTGATAACTTGAAGTCCTCAACAGCACTTTGCTGACTTCATTTGTACATCTGGTTTACATATACACAAAATACTATTTCTACTTGTACTATAAAGATCTAGCAATTTTTATAAAAAAGTAGTGTTCTAGAATTATACATTGCAGTTGCAACCCACTAACGGCCACAAAATTACAGCTGTGCTTATGCCCATGAGATGTCCCCAGACAGTTCAGAGCAGTATGCTTACATTGCAATTATTTTACTTTTTATACACCACCATTTTTCTCTCAGTTTCAAGGACATTCAAAAACTAAACTTCGACAGTTGTTTAGAGAACTGTATCTTATTACTGAGCTCCTGGACTAAGCTGAGGAAGAAAGCGTTTAGCAAGGTAGCATTAACATTTGTCAAGACAAAGATCAAAGAGGTTCTCCTGATGCTATATATTTTTGAACTGGTTGCACATGTAACACAACTAGCAGCAATTAATAGCGTTAAACAAAATCTTGCTTTTCTACATAAGCCAGCATACAGAATAAGCATTGACTCCATTTCTGTTACAACTAATGATGTGATGGATAAGTTCTTAAGGAGTAAGTAGTAACAAGCGAACATGCTACTTCAAGAAGAGTAGCATTCAAGAGTATCTGTCAAAGCAACTACTACTTAGGAACAAAAAGTCACTGAAAAGGGGAACTTAAACAGTAAAGCAAAGAAGGTGGTACTGGGAAGCAACAGTTTAATAGCGAGGCAGATTATAGATTTACCTGTCTTATTAAACACACATTTCTCTACTTAATACTACAAAAAAGCCAGCATGTTAATTATAAAAACAATAATCTGCAATTGGAATTTTTTTAAGCTTAATTATAGAAATATACAGTGTAAATGTAACAAATACAGTCAGTGGTCAATGAGAATGTTTGCAGCAAATTCCAGGAATATGTCTGAATGTACATGTACTTTTAGAAACAATTTTTATTTTATTTTCTATAAGGAATGTATGAAAATGCCTGTCCTGCAAGGGTAGTTAAGTTTTACACCAGTTCATACCTAAAACAAACTGTCCTCAACAAGCACTTGGATGACTTGCTTTTGGCATGCCCGATTCTGCTGAGAAAAGGAAGAGCATACATCAATGCAGCCACTGATCATAGGGCCAGCAAAAGCATACGCGTTTCTGAACGATGCATTAAAAACGGCGTTACACTATTCATCCCAAGTTAGACTCTCCATTTGCTTTTGACAAAGGGGTAAGCGCCGAGTCCTGTTTCAATGCACCTGCTTTCTATTTTACTATTACTTGAAGCAACATGGCACTTCTCAGAGCCACCTATTACCAGTAGGTTACATATTATTACTACTACTACAAGTAAGAACAGATGCCTTACTATAAATGTTGACCTCTAATCTGCATAGTGAGGAGTAGCCCAAAGCAAGCAGTGAACATGCAGCAAAGATTCGTTAGAGGCACTTGGAACATCAACACAATCATCAGTGGTATAGATGAGAGCAGCAGATAACTGCTCTGAAATACACTCCCTGCGTTTTGGTACAGGTTAGAGAAACTGCCCCCTCTAGGTGGGGGAACTCCCCAGAAACCTGAAGGATAAACCCCATCCTGAAGTCTTAAAAAAAAATCTGGTCAAGGATCTGAAGGACAGCGTTTTAAAAAAAAACACACAGCACCAAACAAACCTACCTTTAAAAAAAAAAAAGCTCAAAATACTTCAGCATATGTAAGAAATAAGAGTAAATTAAGTCTGAAGCGTTCCACTTCAGGATCCATTTTTACTTAAAATCTTCCTTATGTTTTTACTTACCTATACAAGTCAGCCATTGACTTTAACTTTGTTGTTTAAGTCCCTCTTCTATTTTGGGGCTCAGAAAAGGAAAATGTTAAAGTTAGCAGCAAACCTTGCATGGTGCATGAAAGCTGACCATGACTAGTTGCAGTATGCTTACAAAAGAGGAGTTTGCTTCCCTGAGTAAAGGGAAGTTGTCTGAAACAATTCCTTAGGGTCATCTGTTTTGTTGCACTAAGTCTTACCCTGCTAAATTCTAACACAACATTTTGCATGCAATTATTCTGTCTGCATGCAAGGTGATTTCAGCAGATGATCACATCCCCCTGAAGTCTAAAGATTACACGTAAGGACTGCTCCACTTCAAAGGCAGTACGTAAACCCACTCACTGAAATCAGTCACGAGGAAACTCAAGCTGTAAGAGCAAAGAGACTTATCTCAAAGTGAATGCCATTTACAGTATTTCATCTGACACTTATTTTTGAAATAATGAGGATACCCGCCCCCCCTGCAAAGACAGAAAACCGTACTTTCATAAGAAATGCGGTTCCAAAGATCTAAGCAACACATTTATAGAAACAGAGCATCAGCTCAGTCTCAGTTCTTCTGTTAAAGCCCAACAATAGGACAACTACCAATACTATGACATCATCGGGTGAAAAACTCATTTAGGGTGCCTAGCAAATGAAACTGTCCTTTTCGTAAGTAATTTCAGCAATGTGTCAGAACTGTGGGATTACTGAAAGTATTTCTTCCACAGTAAACATGAGGTAACAATTGAAGTGTTTTCTGAACATCTAAATAAATTGCGGCAACCCAATTCTAGCTATGGAAGGAATCCAATTTCTTTTCTCCTTTGGTAGAAGGTTTTTTTGCATTAACAATCAGCCACTTGGCAAAAAAAAAATCATCTAATAGCCACGATATTGTTCCTCAGTAGAATAGAGCTTTCTCATATGAGTACTATTTTATGATATTCTCTGTCTTAAAGGAATGCTACAGGTTTATAGCTTCTTCAAGTTTCAGTGCTTTTCTTTTCTGTCGTCTCCCCCAAAAAATCTTTAAAAGGAGATTAATAGTTAACTGAGGCCAAGCCTGTAAATTGCAGGTGCATTATTTTCCACACTTTAGAACTCTGAAGTACACCAGTTTTGGTTACATGAAGGTACAAAAGTATGTGAAAGTTTTTCAGAAAAGAAAACAAGACCTAAGTAGCATTGGAGATAAAGAAGGGCTCAATGGGCATTAGCGGTCAAACACTGTTGAAGTCTATTGCTAAGTTCAGTACCTCTTTTGAGCTATTTTTAATCCCTCTACTGATTTTTGTAAGCACAAAGATTTAAAACATTCACATACTCCCATCCTTGAAAGGCTGAATTCAGAGTACATCTATTATGGCACAGCTAAAGTATGTAGTGGTATTTTTTTCTGTATTCAAATACAAAACTGATGATTTTATAGCACTTCAGATTAACTCTTACAGCAAAAATAAAATGTGACCTGAAGGTTAGGTCAAGGCAGCATTTTGTGTTATGCTAACCATTCTTCCACAGTGAAAACCCTTAAGTTATTTTGAATACAACACAGCATATTAACCAGACATTTGCCATTAAATTAGGGAGCAGATTAAATCAATGCAACCTGTGTTGTGTAAAAATATTTTCCTTTATGATATGGCAGTTATAGAGCTGTTAAACATTCTAAGATTTTAACAGCTGAATTTTTGAAGCTGTAAGTTTAGCCAGAAATGCAAGGTAATTATCATGTTTAAAGCATTCTATATCTATGGAAAAAGCTCTTTAATGTTTTCTTCTCCCAAACAATGGAAATTAATTTACTCTTCTGCTCCTTCCATATACAAAATGCATGAATTTAGGAAGCCTGAAAACTGCATCTGCATCTTTGGCTTCTTGCAGCCATCAGTTGATAATGGCCCTTGACTGGGTTTCAGCATTCCTTAAAATGCACATTGAGGAGCAGTGGCAGGCAGCGCAGCTGGTCCAGCTTAAACAGAAAATAGTCATGGACCAGGAGCAAAAAAAATGTCAACTCAACTATAACAAGCCAGAGGGAAGAACTTAACACCGAAACAATGAAAGGCTGAGGGAGGAAGAGCTGATGTTTAAGGGACCGCTGCCAGCTATCACTGTTCAGTACTTCAGCCACATACTTCCTAAAACACAAGTGGCTGAAAGAAAAACCTGGAAACACTGACCAGATCTGTTTCTCTGCAAACTGTGGCATTGCAAAGAAATGTTATGCCCAGTTGCACAGCTCAGTCAAATTCTTTATCTTTGCGTATATAATCCTGGAATGCAGCTGCTCTAAGGGAGATCATTTCTACTTCTTGCTTTCTTCAGTCTTCATAATATAAAACTTAAGCAATAATTTCAGGCTTCAGTACAGGTGAATCATTGTAAGGAGATAATAGGTCAGATTTATGTTAATATTTACTTAATCATACTCAACTTATTTTGAAGTTAAGTGTCAGATTAGTCCCTTTGAGCATTCCTACTGCATTGATAATATAACTGACACACTTGCTCTAATCTTCCCACAATATATTTGTGTGTATTTAATACCGCTACTGCAGGCTTCCTGGAATTTCAGTATTTCAGTCTCACTGAGATCAAGGGTACTTTTGATGTCGGATGTTATCTGCTTCTAGATCAAAGGCTGCGCTACTGAATATGGCTTTAAAAAAAAGGTTCTTAGTTCTTATTCTTGTCAAGGGTAAAGTCAACATCTAAAAATAAAAGCAAAGCAAAAAGTCTGAAATTAAGTTTTTTTGTCAATTTTACTTTAGAAAACTTTTTGGAATCAGCAGACAGAAAAGATTCCCAAGCAAAACTATTTCATAGGGTCACAGTACCCAAAAACCTGTAACAGAAAAACATACTGTACCACCACCTCAGCGAGACTATTCATGACAGTAAGCAATAGGGCCAAGATGCAGAAGAGGATTCACATATTTAATATAACTGTCTAATAAAAGAAAGATAACTGAAGTTAAATTCTGCAATGGCAGGGGATGCGGCACCACTGTAAAGACTGGAAGAGGGGATTATTTTAACAACATGTGATGAACAGGACTAGGGAACTGATGTGATTTTAATATCCCTTCCTCTTCTGTAGCACGGTTAAGTGATTTTAAACCTGATCTTTGTGAGTCAGTGTGTTAAAATGATCGCACCAGTATGGCTGATGGCGAGCAGCAAGGTAGCATGAAGACACAGAAGCAGGAGCAGAGTGCAGATACAAGCAGGCAGAGCATGGAAACATTCCACTAAGGGATGTGCTTGAACCTCCTGGAGAGGGCTCTAATCCTCACAGCCTCTGTGAACGCAGTGAAGAGCTTCACTTTTTGATAGTTAAACTCCGCAGCACCCCGAACAGCAGTCTCAGTCCTATTAGGTACAAATGGGTTCCAGTATGATCAGTGCTATAGATGATATATGCTTGCTGATTAGTTCATTTATTCAAATGAGTTCACTCAAAGATATAATTCAGTTTCTCTTGGAAGAAATATGACAATCATCAGCTGAAACAAATCAAGCTGAAAGCAGAGCAAACTAAATAAAGTAGCCTTGCCTCACTGGGACAGTAGAGTCATATCACATACCTATACTATCACTGACTTCTTTTTTTGACTGTTATGTTTTAATAGATGGTTTCCCTATGACGGAGCATCACTATGTTAGTAACGGGAACATTTCCACGGAAACAGTCAAAGCTGAATCATCTGCTGAAACTGAAGAAAAATTACAACATCTGGATACTTACAAAGGTCCCTGAAGACAAATCAAACTAAAATCTGCTGAAAATAAACAGTCAATCAGAAGCTTTAAAATACATCAACTTCACTTGACACTGTTAAAAATCCCCAGCCAAAACTGAGTAAAAGTGAGCAAAATGAGTTGGAAAGACTATCCAGATAATGACCCCAAAATATTTTCCAGGAAACCAGGGAGACAAGCTTTAGTAAGTTTGCAGCTGGCAAGTGTGAGTGAACTGAATCACAAACTTGAGCCAGGGAGTGTGGAAATCCAGAGAAGAAACTTAAGACTTTAGCTACTGTGAAAGCCAACTGATGGGATCGGTCAGAACTTGGGCAAAACTGGACACCTGCAGCACAACAGAGTAGAAAAGTGCTGTCAGAGGACCCAGCTAAGATTTCATGAAGCTGCCTATTCAGCGGTCTCCCACACCTATCAATGCTGTCTCTTCTAGCATCACTCTCTGTGTAACATCTAGAAGTGAGATGTTTGAGTGACAGCTTCCAGCTGAGAAGTATGCTAGCTATGAAATCGGGGAATGTGAGGGACACTACTGAAACTAAGAACTCTCATCTACCCTATGTATTACAGTAAAGGAGGACACAGGGCTACGGTCAAATGCCAAAACAAGAACGGTGGTCACTAAAGTGCATACTTTGTTAAGCGATCTGTTAGTCAAGTGCAGGCATATAATTTTCCCTAATCAAATAAGCTTCCTTTTAATTTTGACTGTAAGATTATACCAGAACAATTCTTCAGTGTTAGCACAGGACCAATGACCTAAACACAAACTCAGCAAACTAAGTAAGAAACTATTAGATACTGACTTCACAGGCATATACAGATTTTCTTACTACTTTCTCCTGTAGCTAGGGAACAAAGCACCGATTTGTAAAATCCTAGTTAATTCAAGATAATATCTCGACTTGCAGTATCTGATGGGGTGCCAAATTTACATTTGGTAATATTGGATAATACAGTAAGTTTCAACCCTTGCCTGATTTTACTGCATTTCTCCCCTATGTATAACAACCTTCCCACCCCACAGTTCACTGGTCACAAACAGATTTACCAGGGAAAGAAAAGACCTCTGAAGACAACTCTGCTTCCTTCCAATGACCATCCCCAAAATGCTACTGCTCTGGTTCATCCAGAGGGCCACCAAGACTGAGCCTATATTGCTGCACTCACTGGTTCCAGCCACCTGAATGTGATGCTGAGGTGTTCCAAGCCCAGTACAGCTCCTGCCTTTCTTTTTCCTCCCTTAGAGGTAAGGTTAGGAGAAAAATTCCATGGAAAATTTAAGATTTTGTTACCTCTGACTCACAGAATATATATTGCAAAGCATCACTGGTCTGTAGTGCTTTACTGAAAGGAAGTGCCAGTTTAATAAATCCAAACACGCTCAATTTAAAGCAAGCAGAAATAATGAAACCTAGCATCAAATAAAACGTCAGTTCTGTTTTTCAGCGTTTACTGAAACCTAAAAAATAAAAGCCATTTTCCCATCTCTTAAGCGTGCCCAAGTTTCTCTTCGAAGTCCTCTATTTATCATTGCTTATCAGCTTTGATATAGTTTAACACTGCTTCATCAGAGCACCTCTACACAGCTGTTCAGTTTAGGGTTCTAATCCGAGGGAAAGAATTAAACCTGTTCATTTATGAAACACTGCATAACTATTCAGTGTCTTAGGGGCTTCACTTACAGTTTAATTCCCTCACTAGTATTCCCTGAGCACACTGAACCCTTTTAGCAGTTGTATATGTGCATGCACCAAGACTTAGCTGTACACTTCTATCACCTCTTTATTTTCAACTCATTTTCCTTTCTTGCTTTCACATGATGTACCAAGTTGCCCTATTTTCAAGTACTATCAACTTGCAAATATTGTACAAGAATGAATGTAACACTGTAGTTAAACTACAGTAAAACTCTTTGCCACTTCCGCATTCCATTCAATATTAGGTTTCTAAGTGTACTTAGAGGGGAACAACAACAAAAAACAAGAAAGATGCAGACAGGCTGGAGCCAGTCCAAAGGAGTGCCACAAAGATGCCCAAAGAGCTGGAGAACCTAGCCTACAATGAAAGGCTGAAAGAGTGAGGTATTTTCTCCCTGGAGATGAGAAGGCTCAGGGTACTCATCACAGTATTCCAGTATATAAAAAGCAGCTACAGAGAGAATGGAGTTGCTCTTTCCACAGGGAGCCACATGGAGGGAACAGGGGCAACAGGTACAAGGTGCACTGTGATACATCTTGATCCAAGATATTTTTTACAGTGAGAACAGTGACTCACTGGAACAACCTCCCCAGGGACATATTACAGTTCCCCATTACTGGAGGCTTTCAAGATGTGATTGGACCGAGTGCTAGATAATAAGTAGACCAGTAGAATTTTCAATCCTGTCAAATTTCATTTGATAGCTAAAAATTACGGATGTACAGATCTACTGTAAAAGAAATTTTCTTAAAAAAATTAAACTAGCTTAAACAAATCTTGTTGCCAGTGTCTCAGTGAAATCCATTCTCCATTTCTCACCTCAAAGGTAAAATTGCCATCCCCCACCAGCAATTGCTATATCCCATTATGTATAATATGGCCACAAAATAGTTTAAACACCAGCAGATCAAACAACAAGCAAAGCTCCTGCCACCACAAGAGGCATCATTAGTTCACTAGTCTATGCTCTGACATCTCGCCAGAGATCGGAATAACCTTGGCCAACCTCCATGTGCAGGAAGTACATTATCAAGATTTAAGTGATCTTAAAGAATAACGGACAGAAGTGAAACTTTCTACACTAAGTCTGAAAACAGTGACTGTCCCTGCCTTCAGTTCTGTACATCAAGAAGATACTAAAGACCTGGGATTAGTGCAGTTAAGTTGTTTAAATTCACCTTCCAACAGCAAGATTGCAGGCTCTGCGTACCCCCTTTGACAAACTACAGCAATAATCACTCAAGTTTACAGCCTTGTTAACATATAGGGACACTTCATAACAAGTCTAAATACTTCCTCCTCTCAACCAGAATCTCTTGTATCCTCCCCCTGTCATTTACACCAAAAAAATGGATTATAGATGAAAGTAGATAATCACAAATATCAAGATCAGTTACATATGACAAATAGCATGCTTCAGTAATGATGTCCGATACAATTAAAAGCTCTCACATAGCACTTATTCTGTTCAGAAGACACAGATGCATTATCTACAACTTAGAGATGGAAAACACATTCCTTTTCTTAAAGGAACTGTCAGCCACTGATAGACTTCATAGGCATAGTTACACTGCAACATGGCTAAAAAATTGTTCTAAATAAGGTCATACATTCTACAGCAAGGACAGTATTACATACCTTGTGCAAGCATGTTAAACTCCAAGAACAGTGCTATGTGATAAAGCTCCATAGCTTCTTCGGCCCTAGTCATGTTTAGTTTTCCTGCTACAAGAGCCTGAACCTCACTTAAACTGCCCACTGAAGGGCTGGAGTGCAAAACTGAGAGGTCCACCACATCTGTATACATACAGTTCAAAATAACCTTAGCGTATTTTTTTGGTATGATAGATTCATCCAATATAATTCTAGTTGGAGTTCGTAGAGTTCGGTCTGTGATTTCTTCACCAGTTCGTATCCTCCTCTGCAGCAAGTGACGAAAAAACGGAGATCGTGATGAAATAATAGCTTTGTGAGCTCTGAGCTCTTCATCTAGACAGTTCTGACTTCCACCAAAAGTTTCTACTAAGTCAGAGTTGGATGAAAAGCTAAGAACCACATCATAGTAGCACATGTAATCAAAGAGTGCACGCATGTCAACATCTAAGGAATTTGGTGTTCCGAATTCTTCACTAAGCTGCACAAGGATATCAACATTTTGGAATCTTGAATCCTCCATTCCAAACTCTCCCGTATAAAGGTAGTGTAACAAAGCAGAAAACATAGGCATATCTATGCCAGCTGTGTTAATATCCATTATTATTTCTGCCCCATACTCCGGTGAGGAAGAAAGAAGAGTCTTAAAAAATGGACACCTTGCCGCCAATATCGCACGATGCACAGGAAAACAAGTTTCTTGAAATATTAAGTCTACATCGGTACAATATTTGTACTGATAAAGTTCAGCCATGTCTTTTTGTAGCGTCCTGGCTTCTGGTCTTGCCAAATTAGCTTGCAGATAAAGTTCCTTTAAGGCTGACGTCCCTTCATATTCTTCTACTAATGCATTAACATCTCTGACATCCCAGCCCGAGAGGAGTTCACGCATCTGCTTGGCATGATCAGCAGATCGGCTAGATTTCCGACGCTTAATGAATTTCTTTTTGAGGGTGGCAAGGCCAGAGGTTTTCTTTTTCTTGTCTTGAGGTTTCTCGTGACCATGGTCAAGGCTATACAGCTTTGATTCACAGCCATAACCTTGATGAGAGTAGGATGATGTCCCTGAAGGCAGAAAGGAAAATTGCACACATTTATTCTTTAAATTTAAAAGGAAGGTCCGTAACACCTGAACAGTTCATCAATGTCTCTAAGTTACACAGTTTTTCCTTCTCCTCAGATCAGGTAATTTAACAAGTTGGAAACCTGGCTGAAGCCTTTTCTAGATGTTAAGAAAAAAAATGGGGGTTTTTTTGCATCTAAAAATTTTGTTTGTTTTTTTAAATGTACTCAATGTTAAGAGCCAAGGAGCAGCTATTGATGTAGCTCTGTAGCTCATGGTACATTTATCTAAGTGGGAAGAGAACACTGCGGTTATGGCATTACAAGCGTCATTGTATTAACTAGCTAAGTGCAGAATACAGCCTTTTTAAAAACTTGTATGGTCTCAGCAAAATAGTAGCACCTGCAACCACCCCTTCAAAGTGATTTTTCAAATTATTTTATTCCAGTGTTAAGTGTCATTTCAATGACAAAAGCATACCTGGCATCAGATAGTTATCATAGTCACAAGAAAAAAGGAGGGGGACAACCCCCCCCCCCCCCCCAAAAAAAAAGAACACTGTACCAAAATATTCAGCGAAACTCAGTACAATGAATTAATTTTCAATGCATTTAACAAGAAATTAAAAAACCTGTCATATGATAATCAAGTAATGCTGAAAGTCAAACACATAAAATGGGCTTCTTGCCACAGAACTGTAAACGCCAATTTGCGCATATACCACATTTAGAAGAATACGAAGAATGGAAGTTTTACTGTATTATTAAAGAGGTCATTTTAATAGAGCATTATAAATTTAAGGTATATATATAATTATTTTTCCCCTCACAATAATTTATAGGGAAGTTATATAATGAATCACGCATGTAATGAAAAGAAAAAAAGATTCCCCTCAACATTATCTGTGTTACTCACCTGACCTGTTCTGCTAGAACCTTTGCTATCAGTTTGAGCCTAGCTGCATGTACAGTAATACTGAGAGCAATTCAGTAAGAAAAAGAGGAATTAGAATCTGCATTGCACAGAAGCAGAGCTCCTGTCAAAGGGTTATCTTCTAATTTAACTTTATTTACAGAATTTTTGCTCTAAGCCACATAGTGAAAAATGTCAGACATGACAAGAAAAAAAAGTAAGTAGACAAACACAACTACTCCCAGACAAAGGAAGTAACCATAAGAAAACATTTTCAAATGGTATACAGATTAGTAACAATAACAGGATCATCTGAAGTAGCATTTGTAAACTATTCCCCAAAGTAAACTGACATGTTTCCAGTATTACACTTTACTACCTTTAATACCTAGTATTACTAGCTTTACTACTTGTTGCCTTTTTTGGATCTTTAAGTGCAAAGCACAGCCAACCACTGGAGTTTCCATGGCCTTTTATAACTTGTTCTATCATTGCCCTCTCACAGTTCCATTTGTTTCATGAAGTGATGCTATTTTGCTATGCTATTTTGACAGCGATGTATGGGCCAGTCTATCAAAACAGTGCTTTTAGTTACAATGTTATTTCAAAGAAGTATATCTTAAAGTTTCTTCTGTATCTTTCAAAGTTCAAGTTGTATTTGAGAGCACAACTGTAGCAATCTAAGATTTCTGTAGCTTGTTTTATTACTTAAGTCTCAATAATTCTAAGTAACCTTATACACCAGCTTTTTTGCCAAGCTAATTAAAATTCCCCCAAATCATCAAATGTAATGGGTTTACAATTCATTAGTGAAAACTACTGGAAGGAACTTTGCTTTCTTTGAGGAAAGACCTCTAACCATTTCATCCATGCTACATTAAATTTTGCTTCATCAGGCAACGTGTCATTATATTGACATTTAAAGACATTAAAAAAATATCAATTTAAATGAAGAGAACAGCAAAAACTCAAGACAACTTCAATGAAGAGGCTGTGCTGCAAAACCCACCACAAAAATTCCTTCCACATGCTATACTAGGTAACACAATAGAAAAGCAGAGATTCAGTCTCCTGCTGATAGTGGCAAGGCTAGAATTTCTGCTCCATTTAAAGAGTATTGATTACATTTCACAATAGAAGTATAACTACACTTTAGTCACTCTATAATGATAGATTCTGCTCCAAGAGAAGATGCCAACTCACTTTGAAGTACCCTGGGTTCCAATAGCAAATTTGAGTATGAAGAACATTCTTTTCTATTCCACTAAAGAAAAAAAAAATAAAAATCGCACACCACAAGTCGTAATTTCTTTCTTCTTGATGGCTGCCCTGACATATTACTTGCACATGAATCATCACAAGATCCAAACCTGCAAACTGTGCTATTAACCCTTACAAACAGATAAAATGCTGCTACAGAAGTGCCACCACACAACTGCATTTTGCCAGAGGCAGAAGCAGAAATGCACTGGCACAGCCTCTCTGGGCTCACAACAGCTGGTGGTTCCATATCCGTCAAAAAAAGAATTTTGAGGAGTCACTTTTTGACCTGCATGTATTCCTTCGTAAGGCAGCAGCATTACAAGCAGGAAACAGAAATTTATTCCCCACTTCTACACTAAAAGGCATCAATCTATTGAATGTTGTTAAAAAGCAATAGCTACTTCATGCCCCTGGACCCTATCTAGCTTTGAACAGATAAATATTTACAAGAAACAGATGATTGCCGAGAGAAACTACTTGGGCACTTGACAATGAACAATGGGATGTCTAGTCTCCTCTGCATGTCTACACATTCTGAAGTCTAATTATAGAGTTCTATTTAAAATAAACATCTTTAACAGATGTACCACCCTAGAAACTGTTGGGAAATCTTCCCCCTGAACACTGCAGACAAAACAGCAAGGAGATGACTAGTTAAGCCTTTGCTAAAACAAAAGCATTTTTTGTAGTAAGAGCACTGTGTTATTTCCACTAATTTATCCACTCTTCATAAAATGTAAGCAAATTCAGCATTAGTGTCAATTAACAATGGGAGCTCATCCTATGAAGCTACTGTGCTTTGCCAGATCAGTCTCAGCTTTTAATACTCATCCTACATTTACTATGTAACACGGCACAGCACTTTAACGGTAAAGCAGTGTGTCTAAAACAAACCCATAGTCCTGAATCCAGTTTCCAGGAATAATAAGGCAACTAAGACATATTATGCAGCTATTGTAACTCTAGCCCCTTTATTTCCAGTTCTACTTTGGGACAGTAGAATAGATCTAATGCCTTCTACATTAAAAACAAACAAAAAACCTGTAAACATCGACTTAATACTAAAACATCATTATTCTAACAAATGATGAAACCCTCAGCTATCAGTTTTAGGATACATCTGTTTTCTACTGCGACTGTTACATACACCAATCATCCAAAGAAGAATCAAGATGAGAAAGAGTCAAAACTCCACAAAGTGGGAAGAAGAGATGTAAGTCTGTGACGTAGATAGCACACTTCCTCTACTAGTGCACTCAGGTAAGAGTCATCATAGCACTGCAAGATTTCAGCAAGCATTTTGACCAGAACACTCATTTCCCTCGCCTAAGATGAGACAGCCACATGCTTTTAGGGCTTCCTCAAAAGTCTGAGCCACAATTTTGAACGGGTAATAGGGAACAGTAAATTTATCATACTGCATAATGGGTTTCTATTTTGAATTTCATAATGAAAAGCATCAATAAAACTTCCCATGTACTAAGTAGAAAGTTTCTGGGACATTTAATGAAGCCTTTGGAGCTCTTGCCTCTTCAAATCTGCTCAGGTGTTTCAGCATGCAGATCTGCCTATATTCACATCTGTAAGGGTTTCTCTTTATTCTGTAGAGCACCATATAAAAACCACCACCAAGACATGTAACAAAAATCTTTTTAGTTGTAATTTTCAGAAAGTATATGTATAAACTGGGGCAAAAAAAATACTACTGTTAGTTATGATATACTAAAAATATATAAAGCCTTAAGCAGGACTTTACAGCATGGATATCGAAGATGTTAGTCCTAAAAGTTCTTCCTTGACATGCTATGACAGTGCACACAGAATTTTTAGCCCAGAGCCCAGGTCTTTACATGTAACAGTTTGTGGGCTGCCCTCTACTCAGATCTCCAAAAGCGAGGAGTCTCAGAAAAGCTGCGATAAAAAATTATAAAGCAAGTCAATTTGTTTATGAAGTATTTATGTTATTTACTGCTAAGATCATTCTTCAGGCTGTCAGGGCTGGGGGTTTTCTAAGCAAAAACCTGCTTTCTTTTAGACTCATCACATCACTCTCACACTATAAGTAATAGTTCTTAGATCCACACCGAGGTATTTTTGCACTAGGCTGAAAAGCACATAAAAGGTAACACCCAGTTATGACTGGCATAAGAAATACTTTCTTAAGGGCACTTCAACTCATGTCTCCAGTTAAGTAAGGTCCTTGCTTGTAAATAATACTGTTAGGACAGTAAGTAACCCATTCCCCATTTACAGGAACAGGAGAAGGACGGGAGAAAAAGCTGTCTTCAGGACTGCGTGGTACTTTGACAGGCTTATTAGCAGAGATATCCCTTCTAGCAATAAGGAAATGATTGATGCTGATTAGATGATGCCAATACTACAATGAATACTGATGATCAAGAGTTTTATATGCTTGAACACAGTTTCACAGAAAATCTGAGGAAGAAGAGTAGAAAATGGTAGATAGTATTAACAGAGAGCAAGTGCTCATGAACCGGGAAAACTAGCATGCATGGTTTAATTTTCATAAAAAGTCCACTTCATTCAAATAACCTGGCACCGGCTTACTAGCAAATGGTAGATCAACTCATTGCATACGCAGGCCAAAGAGGAGCTGGACAGTAATGAAACTCATGCACGATTGAGCTTGAATGTATTCAAACTGGTGACCTAGAAAATAAAAGCTCTGCATAACATTAGGACAAGAAAATCAAATCCGTTGCATACACAATCCAAGCCATTCATGAAAGTGACAAGATAACTGAGAAGAGTTACCTATGAATGTCTGTTGTGTCTGTGAATTTCCCCCTACCCTTGGGGAACAGGAGTGAGGGTAGTTAGATGCATTAGCACCCATTTTCTTCAGTCACTCAGGCATTCCGCCTGCTGGCTCTTCAATGTATAATCCCATAATCCTTTATAATATAATCTTCAATCCCAGGTCCAGCATCCTGTTCCTCCATTTCTGAAGAACAAAAACACCAATAAATTACTTCATTTTTTTCCCCAGTAGGTATTATGTGATTTAGTTAAAATAAACTCAGCCTCCAGCACACAGTATTTTCATAAATTAAAACCACAAACATTTCCAAGATAGCTTTTTATTTGAAATACTAAAGCAATACCAAAATATATTTTCATTTTCTAAAATAATGTGTAATTTTCAAAACCATTCACAAATCAGTATGATAAACTGCAACAAGGAGCAGGATGGCTATCAAACTTTTATCTAAGAAACCTTCAAGGAGTTGGTCTAGACTAGATATGCTCCTTTAACTATACCAAGACAGACTTTTCATATATGCTGATATGTTTACATATTGTTATAAAAATCCCACATTGAATTATACTGTCTGAGAAAACAGAATAAACCAATCCCATTGGAGGTTATAACTCATCACTGTTTTCAGCTCCATTTTGATTTCACACCATTTACACAGTTCTCATTCAGTCCTACTTTTCAAGTGCAGGTTAGTAGCTAGAAGTAGGTTTATAACAAAAATAAAGCTTTTAAGCATTCATCTATTGTTTTATTAGGCATTTGAAAACATTCTAAGTCAATTCTGAGGAAATTTGAACAAGGATTAATTGCTAAACATACAACAGGAATATTAATTTATTGCTATATTAGCAGCGTTCAAATATTAATACTGCAAAATGAAAGTTACCACAATGTAGAACTGCCTACTGTCCAGTTGAACACATGTGCCTCCATCCAAAACACCAACGCACAGGTAAGAAAAAGTGACACAAAGCTAAAGCCTATACCAAGAATTTTTTTGGACTCCATTCAATATTGCGAACTAAACTGTATGTAGCTAAATAGGTGTACGTAGATATGTAGCTACATTCTACCATGTTGTCACAGCAGTACCTATATTTGCTATATGCTCCCAACTTGATCTTCTCAATACACCTATAGCATGTCGAATTGCAGGTGCCATGCAAGAGCTCATGTTTCAAGAACGCTGTAGTACTGTTCCAGTCTCTCTGCTTTAATAATCAGCTTATTTCTGGCATGAGGAGTTCAGAAGAGTGAGTTACTGTGACACTGGGAGGTGAGGTATGATTCACAGGGGAGAGGCACACCTGGCCTCTTAATACAAAGGCAGCATGGAAAGCAGATCCTGGGGAGCAGATAGCGAGAGACAGGCTGGGAAGGAAAAGGCTGCAAACTGCTGTAAGCGTGGCGGGGGACAGACAGGGGGGACAACACAAGGGCCCCAGGATTTGAGGGCCGGCTACATGAGGATGACAAGTAGACAAGGGTTTGGAAACCTGGCTTTATAGACAATGGGTATGCAAAAAGGTGAGGCACAGGCACAGGACTGAAGCACTGTGGAAGCACAGGAGAGTATCATTGCCAGACATCTGATGCCTTAGAACAAGGTTCCTAAAATCAGACCTTTTGGCATTTGTGGTCTCTGACATCAGATGTTTTTTTTCCAAAGGGAACCACACTGCTTCACACTAGACATGATGTACAGGCAGAACTGCTGCTCTAGAGAGCTCATAGTCCCTGTCTGCCTCACGCAGCTGCAGCCTGCTGATCACTACCTGAATTCTGCTAAGGCAAGACACATAACCATAACAACACATCAGCTTTCCTCATATTATGAGGCCAACTTGAGCCAATCTACAGGCTTGCAAATGCAGGAAGGAGGAACTCCCACGCGTGCCCTCCCTAGCTAGGTGGCAAAGTCTCCTCACTTGCCTACAACCCGATGCTGCTCTTAAACTCTATGCCGATTCAGCTTGCTACTCATCAGGAAACAGGAAAATAAAATACCTTCCTACATGAATAGCAAGCCTGCTCAGGATGAAGTTAGAAACCAGAACATGGGCAAAATGTGCAACATCACACCAGCAAACACCAGTAAATCTTCTTAGCAAATGCCAGCTGTTGGATGACTTCAGTTGTAGCCAATGCATGTACTCATTTTCTTCCTTGTGCAGAAATAAGCTAGCTATTCTAAAGTAACAAAATCCGTATGGATGTTGACCTCTTCACCATACGTGGAAAGCCCCACTGATTTAAGAAAAACACTTAGAAAATTATATCATTAAAACAGGGACACTCAAGTGATTTGTGTACCCCCACAGAATATGTTGCTTAAATGTGGTGCCTGTTTCCAGATGGAATTTGTTACATTCAGTACAAGCTTTGTGGAGGTAAAAGTAACCTTTCAAGTTTGAATGCCAATTCTTTCACAAATAAATGCCAGCATCCTGAGTACATATCCCAACAACTTCCTTTTATCAGCTAAAATTGGACTTGGTTCATTTGGACAAGAGTCCTGGAATAATGCCACTTTCCTCTTCTGCATTCAGCTGTGGTGTGATAACTTGTCTATTAGATGTCTACTAATGCTTTTCAGTTCTTCCTGACATGGGAAAAAGCCCAGGAGCCAAATATAAGACGGAAGAAAAAAAAGTGTGGTCGGTTTTTTGGTTGTTTTTTGGTGTTCTGTTTTTGGGGGGTTTTTTTTGCTAGCAAGCACAAAATATACATAATTAAGTCCCAGGTTTGAGGTTAATACCTTCCACTTGGCAACAAGCATACCCCAGAAGATGGAAGGAATGTGATCAAGGAATAGACACAACTGTTCAGTAAGATTAGCATTCAGTGCTTGAATTTGCAGAACAACAGGATTTAAATTAATTGAAAAATGTAAACACAACAAAAAGCTCCTAAAATATCCAATACATAAAGTAATTTTATTCAGACACTTCCCACAAGAACACTGTTATAAATTAAACCCAAGTGAGTATTGTGCAGAATCAATTCACTCAGTAAATTTAAAATATGTAATTTAAGTAATACAGGACAGTGTAAAAACAGTTTCATATCAAAGCTGTATAAACTTCTGTAACATGAATTTAAGTAAAACCAAACATGCCAGGTTTCAGTGAAGGAGTTCGTTGCAGAGTAGGCACTGTGGTCAGCCACTTACAGATGCCAAAACTTCTGTGCGTCCTTTCAAATTTAACTGTGCACTGCTTGGTCATGTGTATACTCGCTGACCTCTGCAGAGCATTTCGCATCTTGAATTTCAAACACCTCGTAGTTCATAACAAAATGCATTGTGCCCAATGGCTCAAATATATGGCTTTACTCCCACTACTGCCCTTAACCTCATGTACCAACTGAAAGTATGATCTTTCTATTTTTCATTACATCACTAAATTTTACAAGGTAACATTGTATCACCCATGTTGTATTTCCCAAACAATTTAAGCTGGCAGCAGCTATGAACTCTGTCCTTGAGGAAGCCCTGCCTTCCGCTCTTCATTCGTACATCCCCTTTCCTTACCTTGTCTGTTCTGGCTCAAATATTCCATGACCCATATGAACTGCCCCATGCTAAAACCAACCTAGACAAGTTTAAACAGTATCAGTTACCCAACTGGTTTGTTAGGCCATCACAGAACACTCACACCAGCACAGGTGGAGTAAGACAGACTTGGAAACAAGCTGCCAGAGCCAGGACTGCATATTTTGACAGTAAGATGTACTTGAGCCACTCATGCATTCAGGTGGGTTTTTTCTTTTTTTTTTTTTTTTTTCCCCTCCTCTTTTTGTTGTTGTTGTTGTTGTTGTTGTGGTGGGTTGGTTGGTTTGGTTTGCTAGTGTCCACTTCGGCTTCTACACTAAACCTAGCCTACCTGCACAGAAGTCAGTCTTACACATAACCTGCTGATTGTAGCACAAACATAAATACATCTTAGTTACCACAAAAAAATGCCAAATCAAGAATGTTGTTTCACATGGTGAAAGACAGCTGTAGGAGATGAACACAAAAATGAAGAAACACCTCCAATTCAGAATTAGATCTTCAACTGCAAAAGAAAAGAAAGATTTTGTCTCTCCTTGCAGAAGTTATCAGCATACCAAAAGCCTCTGTATTTTGATGTAGTTGAAGAATTTTTTTAATTTAATTTTAGCCTCAAAACAGTTATGGATTTTTTTTTGTTTAAGAACTACCATCAGGTGAACTTCTTGCCTTTCTGTTAAGAGTTTATATGCATTCATATAAGCATTATCAAAAGAAAACTAAATTCAACACCTGCTGACCTACTGAAACAGGATCTCTTGTTGAGAGCAGTGACACACACAGATGTGCACTATGTACGCAGGGCAAAAAAAGCTAAACTATGCCAAAGCTTGTTTCAAAAAAGCCTGCACTGCAGAAATATTATATGAAGTATGTTAAATGAAACCAGGAAGCTTTAGAAGCCAAAATTGCCACCCCAACTGCTACAAAAAGCAGAGAAGTACTTACAGATTACACTGATATTCAGAGCAGAATAAAATTAAAATTAAAACCAAATCCAGTTAAAAGTTTCAGTACCTGAAATAAAAGTTTCTCAATCTTCTCAATACTTGTCACACTGAACCTAAAATCCTAAGAACCTAAGACGATTTGCATCTGAAGTGTCTGGGCTAACAGCCAGGAATTCCTGGATTGGGAATTTTGATTTAACAAAAAGTCTGTGTACAGGATGGACTTTGGATAACAGTGACACTTTGTTTATAGTCATCACTCAATACAAAGGTTTCTGTAGTCCACTGGGATCCAGTTAATATAAAGGGCAAGGTGGGGAGCATTATAACACATTTTACAACCAAAAGCATTGGACTTTTTCCCCTCTAAAATTTTAAGCATTTATTCCATTTCTTCTGGAGTTGTTGCCATAGGATTATGAAATAGCATAATCCTAAGACCAGAGTGGGAAATTGTATCAAGTCCGTGCACATACTTGTACCAAGGTGATTTTTCAGGTTTTACATTTTACCTAACATATTTTACATTTACTCTGAGTAAATGACAACACAAGTATCACAAGCACACCTTAGTCAAATTTGCTTAGATTTTTATCTAGACCAAAAATGCTATGCTATTCTGCCCCAACGGTTTCTTTCAAGTAACAAGGAAGTGGAACTGTAATGCAAGATGAAACGACAACATACAGCAGTAAATTGGTATATTGGGCGGAGGAAGGAATTTAAAAAACTAAATTGATATTTGAAAGTGATAAACCTAGTAAGGAATTCTTCAACTAAATTTTAGCAAGGACAAGCTTATTTTCATAGGGATGAGGTAAACTGGTAACTAAAAGAAAGAACTCATGAGAATGGACCCCTGCCATTGTCCCTAGGGTACATCCCACCAGCTTGCCTTAACAACCCAAACCTTCCTGTGGCAGAGCAGTGGTCTGGAGACCAACGCAGAGCCCTGAGCCATCACAAAGGAATTCAGGAACAATACCATGTTCAGCAGAATGGTTCTACAGCTCCCATCCACTGGGAAGTCTCCAAAGCCAGCCCTGGCCATGCTGGTTGTTCCACAGTATCACTACTGGAATTACCAGCCAGCAACACCCAAAGGGACAAGCACTTAAAAGAAAGGGAAAGCTGTTTGTGGCTGGAGTTCCAAATGTTTGTTCAGATGTGCGTTTACTATCTAACTCATTTTCTTACTGTCGTACTCAGGGGATGGTTCTCCAAGGAAGTGAAGCAGACAGGAACTGAATACTACTCATCCTGACCCTCCTCTTATTCCATGGATGGGACACTCGAGAGAAGCACTGGCATACTCACAGAGTTTGCTGTATAAGCATACACACTAAAGAAATTAATACATATGGGGCAGCGCTGTGTAATTGGTTAACTATGTAAAACAACTGAAATTTTGAATGACCAGCTGACTCTATAGCCTGCCACATGCAAATCCACACAAAGCCTATTTTGACACTTTCTTTAAAAATCCAGTCAAGCAATCAAACTTTATCATTACTCAAAATTATCTGGATAATACAACAGTAAGATGTAGCTGACACAGCTGAAGCGTTCTGGTTTGGATTAGTACTGTACAAACATGAGGAACAGATAATGTTCTTCCTGATTTGGGTTAATGAATCTGTGTTATTTCATGATTTACTGCATTGGAAAGAAAGAAAATCCAATAAGCAAAATACCAGAACTTAAGCCACATCAGCAGTTACAGGCACAAGAGGGCAAGAAAAAGCAGACATAACTAGATTACGAAAGCGACTGCGTTGCTTAGTGCTTTACTGAGAATAATGTGTTCCAGCTATCACAAAGAACCCTTTCTTGAAAGTTAAGCACAAATTTTAAAGCACTTTCTTTCTCATGAAGTAGTACACTTCTCCATTAAGAAGTTCTTTTAAAATGGAGGTGGCAGAAACCCCACAGTAGTCCTGGCTTTTTATTTCTAGATTTCTTGAGAATCATAGCACTGAATTTTAGGAAGAGAAAAACAAGAAATTAAAGCTGCACCAATTTTTAACACATCCTCTGAGGAATCAGAATGAAAGGTAGAAGAGCTATACTCAAATAGAGTATAAAGGTGTGGAGTCTTAAAGATATGTACACTTCAGAAAGACTTTTGATTATCAACAAAGCAATTCAGAGTATGATGTGAATGTGTCACACCCTAGAAGAAATTAAGTAATGTCATCAGCAGGGAGTGACAGGTCAAATCACTAACAGCACTGCAGGGGCGTGGAACATCAACATATTTGTATTTTCTTAAATAAAAAAAGTTCCAGCACCTAAAAAAACACACACACAAAGCACATGCAGACTGAGTTACAGCAGTACAATCTTACAAATAATAGGAAGTTTCTCCCAAGCAACCTAGATGTTTTCACATACTGGCAAATTAATCTTGATCTCTGTACATCACTGATCCTTCCAGCTGGTTGCAAGCACCAATAATTAACCAAAAATCTATTCTGGTTGATGATACTAACATGAAAGACTTAGCTAGTGTTCCTGTAAGTTGAATTCAAAACACATTTTAGCAAAGTCAACAAGAACTCATTTATTGCCCTCTAGGACTCTCTTGAAGTGAAATGACAACATATACTTCAATGACTTTCCATTTTTTAGAAGTTCACTTGAAAGGAACATTACCTGACTTAGACACAAAACATCATTAAATCTACTTCGTAAGAAAATCAGAAGTCCTATCAAGTAATTACAGATGAACATATCCATTTAAAGGGAAAGTGAGGATAATTCATTTTAGCCAATCTAGAATAATTGCAAGATATTCTGACATACTGTAATACATTGAGAAGTCTAAAGTATTTTCAGAAAGGCCTCTTCTGAGCAAACAAAAACATGCTTTTGTTTTTTAAGAAAGGCAAATCCTCTTTGGTATATGTGAATATATCAGTTGGTTAAGACAAAAATAGGAATCTCCAAATTACATGAAAAGTCATCTCCAAAAAAGGCTTACACTGCTTTTTAAAGTAGTCTGCAGCCACTTC
Source organism: Falco peregrinus (assembly GCF_023634155.1). NCBI lineage: Eukaryota > Metazoa > Chordata > Aves > Falconiformes > Falconidae > Falco > Falco peregrinus. The sequence goes on from NC_073721.1 coordinate 88,901,211, forward strand.
ACCCAGTCAAATTTCACCTAAGTTTAGCTTCAGATACTCAGATTGAACACCAGCCTGGTAAGACCACTGCCCTTCTCTTTCTGTCTGTCCTGGTTTCAGCTGGGATGGAGTTAATTTTCTTCTTAGTAGTTAGTACAGTGCTGTGTTTTGGCTCTGATGTGAGAACAATGTTGACAGCACACTGATGTTTTCAGTTGTTGCTGGGTGATGTTTATACTAAATCAAGGACTTTTTGGTTCCTTGGGCCCTGCCAGCCAGGGAAATTGGGAGAGGACACAGCCAGGACAGCTGACCTGAACTAGCTAAAGAGGTATTCCATACTATATGATGTCATGCTGAGTATATAAATTGAGGGAAGAAGAAGGAGGAAGGGGGGGACATTTGGCATTATGGCGTTTGTCTTCCTGAGTAACCGCTACACGTGATGGAGCCCTGCTGTCCTGGGGATGGCCAAACATGCCCATGGGAAGTGGTGAATGAATTCCTTGTTTTGTTTTGCTTGTGTGCACGGCTTTTGCTTTTACCTATTAAAGTGTTCTTATCGCAACCTCTGAGTTTTACATTCCTTTCCGATCCCCCTCCCCCTGGGTGAGGGGGAGTGAGCAAGCGGCTGCATGATGCTTGGTTGCTGGCCAGTGTTAAACCATGACACTGTCTCCAGATACTGCCTGTCCTTTATTGCACCAGTATCCTCAGTCATCTGCTCCCTTCTTCCCCCATGGAAAAGGCAAGAGTGGAGCAAAAAGCAAGAATCCTCCACATGAAGCTGTCCCACCTTTATACAGCATATTTCATGGGCTTCCTATTCAAGTACCCCTTAACCGTCAGCAGGACCGTTGCTTTTTGTGGAGCAGGGCAGGGAGTCTTTCCTCTCTGCAGTTTTCACAATTCACATGATTTTATTCTATTTTCTTTGAGAGTCTCCCCCAAAGATCACCGTTTCCTTGAGAAAGGGAATTCCTCCTCTTGCTAGAGCTGTGACCCAACCACAACACAAGATGCTGTTTTCAATTAGCAAGTCTACTAAGACAGGGAAATCTTGGCTCAAATCCCAACCACATGGAAGATCTGTCTCTGGATTTCAGACCTGCTGCTTTCTCACATCAAGTACCACCCCAGCGGGATATACCCCACAGTCTCCTTGTACTAGAGACATTTTCCCTTTTCTCCAAGCTCAATTATTTCACAGAAAGCCATTTACTCTGAACAAGGATCTGGGAGCTTCCCGTACACAGCAGCATTTCCAAATTCACTGCATTTCTCAGAACATGTTTCCTCTGAGTATATATTCAAGTTACTAATAAGACAATCCTAGACACTATTCACGGTACCTACACTAAGTAAGCAGCACACATCCTCTCTTAGAACTTGCTATTTTCAATTTATCTTCAAAAGAGCCTCCCTTTGATCCACAGCCTTAAGAGGAACAGTAGTAGTCTCTAGTGATGACACTGCTTGGGGTTTTCCCAACAATAGCTCCAGCAACCCCATGTCAAAGCAGACTAAAAATCTTAGATCCATGTACTTATTGACCTTCCTATATGGGTGAATTTTGTTCATAAGTCAGTTTACTGATTACCTCCATCATCTTATTTTGGCTACGGTCAACTCATCCTGCCAGATAGCCACTGTATCAGTAACATCATCATCCTGAGGTATTTCTGTTGCTTGGAACCATTACCGACATAATTCCTCATTAATACAGTATTTCTGCATAATCCTCTTCCCTTCTGCATGAGCTTCTGAGATGCTTGGTGACAAAATAATATGCATCTCATCTATTTCCACTGAAAAACTCTGCTTGTTGTTAAAAGAAGCTGTTACCAATATTGCCATATATTCAAAACTATTTTCTTTACATCCCCCTCCTTAATATACCACCGTTCTTTTTGTTCTGTACAGCATCCTTTCCATGGATGCTTACACCATCACACAACCGCAGATTTAACTCACACAGCCTTTTCTCTTCGATATAACAAAAGTTTAAAGTATCAGTTGCTAGCATCATCTCTTATAAACTAAGACTACTGGATTCATCTATTTATAACATAAAATCTGGAAGGTGGAACACGGAAAGGTATGGTAAAGAACTCAAAAGATAATCTAGTCCAGCCATTTCATAAGACCCATGAGGAATTTTATTAGAGAAACATTTATTTTCCTCCTTCAAGAAAGCACTAAGTCACAGCCATAAAACTGACACGTTTCAGCTACAGTTTAAACAGAGTTTCTAAAATAATAGTCACAAGCCACAACAAGTCTTGGATCCAACAAAAACACAATTCCAATCTGGATTCAAAATGCATTATTTTGTGTATGCAAAAACCAGTTGGTTCACCAACACTGTGGTTCCACGCACATTTCTTCAGCAGCAGTGCTCACCTCAACTACTATCACCATCTTCTCAAAGCTCCTCCACCATGCCAGCAACCAAACCAAGGTATTATTTTCTGCAGAATTTTTCTCTCCAGCATAATTAGCTCCCTGCACCAGTTTACCAAATGACCCATGGAACGTCACTAGGAGAGGGAAGACTAGGAATAAAAGGCTGCTTGCTCCCCACAGTCAAACACAACATGCAGTTTGACTAATACTCAGTTGGCACAGCCTTCAAAAAATAAAAATCCCCCAACATTCCTAGTCCCATGCATTCATTTCTACAGCAAAGCTGTCCCCTTTCATTCTAGCAGACATTTGGGAAGCCATGTAAGTCCTACCAGGGACCTGACTGGACCATATTTGTTTTCAGCGGATCCTCTGGGGTGGCTGCAACAGCCACTGCCCTCAAGTACAGCACCACCTCTATCTTCACACAGTCAACTGCCATTTTCAACATAAACATCTTAATGTAAGCAGGTAGCTATATGAGACTACTCTTGCAATATGCTGTTTCTCTTACATAGCTCTTAAAAATTACCCGCAGGAAAAAGATCATCTTCAAACTGTCTGCAAAGCAAGGGCACTCCTGGCAGAAACAGGCTATTGAGAGAGCACCAACTACTGCTAGGATTCACCACAGGAGCGCTCACTAGCTCAAGTGCTGTCTTCTTTGGCCTGTACTTTTCGTTCTGCATTTGTGTAGTTTGTTCCTCCTTTCAATTAGGCCTTGGTTAACCACCCTTCAGATAGCAGCCACTAAGTTACTATTTAAATAGTCATTAAATATTACTACTAAAGAGGTCCATGGGGATTGTTGCTTATCTGAAGGCATGGAAGATTTCAAATTTGCAGTGACAGAATATATGCATCTAGGTATTAGTCATACAGGGAAAAAATAAAAAGGCAAGCCTACGTGCATTTTAATATATTCCCCTCAATCCAGCAAATTCTTCCACTGATGAGAAGCAAACTGCGTATACAGGTCTCCCTGCCTGTCAGCTTTTCACAGGTACATCAGGGTGATCTGACACTACCACTGAAGTCAGACTAACAGAAGGTCCTCTCACGCTGCTGCTCCAGCCACGGGGCTTTCCTGCTTCCCCTCACACTACATACAAAGGTTTTACGATCACAGAACAAGTCACTTCAGATAGCTGATCCATCACCCCACTGCTGGAGGAGGTAACAGACAAGAAAAAGTGAATTCTTGCAGGTTGGTCTGACAGTCTGGAACAAGAACCCACAGCTGTCAACGTGAAGAGAGCACACTGTTGCTATTAAATTGCCTCACAATTCAACAAAACTATATTCTTATAGTCATCCTTTTTATTCTCTCTGAGCTTGGGCTCAGCCTCAACAAGTCACTCGAGGCTGGCCCCAGGCACACAGGCAAAGCCCCGCTTTGCAGCCGCTCTTTCCAAGGCTCAGGTTTCCCTGCTGACACTACCTTTTCCTCTTGTCTCCTAGCATCCACAGTCACTCCCAGGTCTACTCTGCTCACTGAAGCAGGCAGCAATACAAACTGGAAAATTCATCGTGCATGGGTTTTATACAACAATTGACTCATTCGAGAGCTTGTAAACTGGTTATGGACTGCTGCCACCCTGAGCAAGTCTGACATTCCTGGTAAATCCTGCAGGCTGTTTTCCTTTTATTCAGATGCTTTTAAACATACAAAACCACAACTAACATGGTGATCTTACACCTGTTTTTATAAATCAGTTATCTTTGTATATAGTAAGATTTTCACAGTTATTTAAAAGCTTGTGCATATAAAAGATTTCTCCTTTGGTTGGGCTCCTCTATGGTCAACTTAAATTCATTAGCTACAGCCGAAAATTTTAAGAGCCACGCTGACTTCAACAAGTAATACACCATAACATCTAATGCCAATAAATGTCTCTATGCCATACACTTCAAAGGCTTCAGCCATTTTGAATATGGATATTTTAGTACTTGAGAGCATGTACAGTAACAGACTATACTAATATTGCAATCCTTCCCCTCACAAGCAAACTTCAGATATTCCCATGAACTATCAGAACCCTCAAAAGTTTCACCAATAACTTTAGCCTCAGTAGTTACCTTCAGTAATTCTTACATTTAGATTCCATGCAAGTGCAGCAAGAACTAAATGCTCACTAACTTTGAGGCCTGTCCTCCCCACAAATACAGAAAACCATTTCAAATGAAACAGAAAATACACTTTCTCAATGATAAAAGCCATAAAGGAAGGAAGGAAAGGCTTCGTCAGAAACCTAGTCTAGTAGTTAGTCTACAATTAAGTTGGAGCTTTGTTTACATTTTCCCCTTGGCAAAAGGAAGTTATGTCTTCCAAATTTCCTGTAACAAGCCCTCTCTGCATTTATTTCTAAAGCACTTATTTTTTGTCCTGTAACACGAACATGCAAGTTTTACATAACAGCCAAGGGAGCATCACACAAGTTGACATAACATATTGCTCCTCAAAACAGAAGCATCAATCATTTACAAATTTAATTCAGCAGTATCTACACATACCTCATGTATGCAGACTTTTTAAGATTGCATAGTTATGAGAGACTGTGGGGTGGTTTTCTGTTCACCTACTTGCTAAAGCAAATCTGCACTTTGAGCAGACTGATCGTACATCTTAACTCTTCCTTCTCCCTCCACAAGACTTGAAGCTTTTCAGCTGTCCCAGAACATCTGAAAAAAATAGATTTTTCAAAGGAATAAAAAAAAAATTTAGAAGGAAAGCAAAAGTCTGCTGGACTATACTAATTAGAGAAGATGCTCCATTAAAGCAACCCATTGCTCTTAATCTCATTTTATAGCAAATTTTGTTCATCTTTCTTATCTGCAACTGTCCTTAATACTCTTTCACAATCAAAGCAAGGGCAAAACGCAGAAAGTCTTTGCCAGTGTGAGCTATACTTACCAAACCACCTTTGATTCTTCTGTTATTTGAAAAGTTCATCAATATATGGGAAAAATTCAATATTGCCACCAAAAAAAGCAATCTTACTTCCCTGTCTAGCAGATTATCATTCCCACTAAACTCTTCTTCCTCTACTTGCACATTCATACCCAATGAACAAGAAGAGTTTTTAGCTAGATCTTTTTTCAGAAAAAAGGTTAATTTTAACTTAAAGGAAACTAATCTTATATGTGTGGAAAAAGGGAAAAGGCAAGTTCCTTTTCCTTCCAAATTTAAAACAAGGATGAAACTCAGATTCACAAGATGTTTAAATAAGCACTCTAGTTACTGTTGAGGACTGCTAGGGCTTAATACAATTCAACCTTGATGCAGGTAAACACAAAATGTGAAATTTTCCAGTTTAATACTCCAGAAAAATAAGTTGGTAGTTAAAAACAGAATGAGGGGAGAAGGGAAGAAGGAGAAAGGGAAGTAGATCCCCAAGATGGTGGTAAAGAAATATCTAGATCAGCACAAGCCTGTTAACCCAAACTGCCAAATTTTTCTCAGCAGAGAATCTTAAAGCAAGACAAAACAAATTTTATTTTCCTTAAAATGGAAAAGCCCTGAGTAGTATGGACAGATCTTTTGGAAAGTTTGCTTTAGGGCTGTACTTTGGAACAATGTAATTTAAGCCTAAAACCCAACTCAAATAGAAAATGGCTGTATCACAGCAAAGATCTTCATTAAATGCAGTTACAGATAAGCAGCTTTGATTTAGTGCAGAAATACACATACAAGAGTCACTTTACCAGGGGTTACCAAGTCTTCAAGTTTGTGTCTAGAACTATAGAGTACTATCAGAGAGGGGATATTCTTATACTGTATGACAACCTTAACTATGCTAGGAGGATATTTAGGCATTTCAAGTTCAAATGCATATTTCCAGCATGCTTAATAAAGGACTAAACCCTACACAGATTTTGATGACCATGTAAGAAGCAGGAGGTATTTTCTGATCCAAATAATGTATCTTTTTATTTAAAGGAAAAAAAAAGGCAGAAAATTATTCTTTTAAATATTATCTTTGGCTATTCAAAAAGAGTCAGTCAAGGTGGAACTCTAGAATCTGAGGCAGTAATCACACATTCTATCCAAAATTTAGATAAGCTAAATACCCAAATTACTCACGAAAACAAACTATGGAGGAGATGGACATACTCGGTAGACTGGGGCAGTGAGGGAGGGAGACAACATGACAGACTCACAGTGACACTGACCGGCAACTCCTCATTCCCTTACATTTGTAACAGTCCTGTAACACCGTGCAACAATGTATAACACCGTATTCCTAAGAATTACGGCGCTGCATCCAGCTCACCAGTAACAACTGCTGCCTCTCAGGAGCTGGGAGGTACTGACACCACTTGGCTTCTTCCTCGTTCAGTATCAAGGCCATCACTACGCTGAATCATACCAAACTTCCCCCCTTGAGAGTGCATTCTGTCAACTCAGCATTCTTTTACCATGCTAGCGCCTGAAGCACAATAAACAACCCATTTCAGAAACTTCCTAGAAGTACCTCCTTGCAGACTGACAAAGGGATCTTCAACTTCTAATGTCAGCATAAGCAATTTGATTGTATTTCAATGAGGTGCAGTCACTACTAGAATGACTTTAAAGAACTCCACGAACCTATTAACGTTATGGTCTCTGCCCACATTCTAGAGATTCTGTATGTATTTCACATCACCTCTCAACCATCTGATATTATGATGCCCACTACAGGATGAGCCAAGATACAGGACATCATGCTTTAATGTATTGCCATGCTTCATTAGTCTGTGATATTTTTTTTACATGGATAAATCAAAAATTCCACTATGTACATGCCTACACTCCTGCCTTCTCCAGGATGAAATTTTCTGGTCATTCAGTTTAATATCACAAGCAGCTTCAGAGGTGGTTACGTTTCTATGTATTTTAAGAAACAGACGTCTGGGTACACGAGAGAAAATCTCTAAATGCCTCCAACTTGTACAAAGTACTTCAGCACAACCTCGTATTCAACACTACAGAATTTACATGGGTGAGCCCTATAATTATCACAGCAGCAGAAAGGCTTCGAAGAGGACTTGTATCTTCTTAGACAAAGTCCAAGATCACCAAACCCACAGCAAACCCGGTTCCTCAGTTCCAACAGCCAAGGAACCACTTCCCCCCACCCTTACACTGAGAGTCATCAGGAGAACAAAGCTAAGGCAGAAGACTTAAAAAGCTGAAAGAGTAAGGCAGCACCAGTCCACAAAATAGTGTCTCGTTGCGTTCTGATTGGATTTGTTATTTTAGAAGGCTTTCTAGTCAGCTCTCAAGCAGCATTTCCAATATTGCGGTCAGGAGAAAAAGAGTATGAAAAGGAACTTCTGTCACTCCTACTGATTATTTTTAAAGCAATTGAAACAGTTCCGTGAGGAGTAGGTTATTCTACATACTTCATTGCAGTATGATCTGGGGGTAGCAGATGATGACAAGCAAAGCAGCATTCCACCTTCTCACTAATACAATGTGATCTACTTGGTCAGTCAAAAAAAATACTTTAATTTGCATATAAATAAGTATAATTTTACTAAGGTCTGATACCTTCACAAGACTTTGGTATTCTTGCTCTATGTATTCCAAACCTCTATTCCCATGTTGGACTATAAAAAAGAACAGTCTTCCCTGACCCAAACGAAACCCTAAAACATGCATGGGAGCACCCAGAGACACATTTTTACAGCTCTACTAATCACGTATTGCTTCTCCAAGTACTGGGTCACAAAATAACATGCCCAATTAAAAGGCCACGCAGCAGTCACTTTAGTGTTTAGCCATCACTGCCATCAATGGAAGTGTAAAACTGCTTGACAGTTACGCTAAAATAGTTTTAACAGATCTTGGGCAACGTTTCCAAATTAGAGAGGAATCTTGCATACCATCAACTAGCTTCATCTCTCTCTAAAGCACTTCCCACTAGATAACACTCAAGATTTGAAGTGATGAAAAATGCCAGAAGAGATTCATCTTAAAAGCTGCAAGTTAACATACTGAAATAATCCTATATCAAAGAGGACACAGTGGAAATAAAAAGGCTCTTTAAGATCATAGGGAATGGCAGTAACAGGGGCACTAGAAAGAGGATCTTTAGGATAAATTTTAAAAAAATAAATTATACCCTGTGCAATTTACTATAATGGACTGGGAACAGGATACGATACGATAGGTAAGAATAGCAAAGGCGGACAGAAAAAAAAAACCAACCCACAACAGTCTTTCTAATACAGGAAGAACCAAACATACAATGAAGTTGAGTGTCATTTAGACCATACAGCATGGCCACTGAATTCAGAAAAAAATTTGAGGACAAAGATCAAACAGGATTCACAAAATGATCAGACATATATATACAGCTAACAGCTACTGTTAGAATTTCAAGTCGGAAAAATTACACAAGATCTCTAGAAGATACTTCTGAAACTTAAGGAACTGATTTAGGAAGATATTACCCATAAATGTTACACCCCCACACCTTACTGGAAGCTTCTTCAGCAGTTTTGGTTGCTGCTAAGATTTTTTTGCATGTTTTATCACTCCGGTATAACATGGTAATTCCTATTTTTCATTTAGATAAATAGTTTAAACCCACTGATGACAGAAAATCCCCAACAGGCTGAACACGTGTCTGCAAGCCCACCAGTCCATTACACATTCAGTGTAATCTTGCATAACACTTACACCCAATGGAGCAATCACATCAGACTTAAATTTAATTAAGTATATAGTTATGTATGTACTTCAGTCCAACACACTTCAGGCAACACAGTCCCACCCCCAGATCCCCTTTACCTACCTGACCTTGCCTTTATACTGTGTCAGCAAATAAATTTTCCATAGCAATGTGATGACCCAGATTAAGGACCTGATCTGAAGTCATTTTCTGTTTTAGTGATTTACTTTTCAGACAGATCAGTTTCCTGCAATGCTTCAGAGTGAAGCCATGTAAACCATTCTCTCAACAGAGCTGAAGGGACAGTGCAGGATGCAGAAAAAAACAGCTGCGGACTCTAAGTGTTTACGCCAATTTTGCCACCAAGCATCCATCAAAAACCTCATAGGCATCCTTGTAAAGCAACAGAGCTATCTGCCATGGTCCCAAGGACAAGGAAATTAGAGACTTCAGACCCCCTTTAGTTTCAGATGAACCTCTGACACGATCTGCTCTCTTTGAACACTGAAAACAAAACCACCACCGTCAGAGAATAAGATGAAAGCAAAATGCTAAACCTCTAAGAACTTCAGACAGCAAGGTATAAGTGTTGCATACACCATCATTGATACTCATCTCCTTCCTATCCATTTTTCCTCTTGCCTATTTCTACTCTCCCCAACACACAATTTCACTGTTTCTACATAAAACACACAAGGATTTCAGGTCTCCTAATGTAGGACCTGAATATTATGTATATTATGTATTATATAATGTATATTATACAGACCTTCTGTATAATATACATTATAATGTATAATCCATTCATTATACAGAAGGCATCATTATAATTTGCATCCTTCTTGGGAGACAGGCCGGACAGACTGGATAGGCACAAAATGCAAGACTAGCATCACACTTTGCAACTGCAGTCCCTTCTTGTTACACTTCAGGCAGACTGGTAAGCAAACATATGAAAGAACATTCTGAAAGTCTGTAATAGTTTGTGTTCAAAGATTTAAAGATACACTGACAAGCCTTATGCCTCAAAGAACCTGGGTAACGGAACAGATCAATAACTACATGACTCACTGGAAGCTCATCGAACACTCACATCTGAAGAACTAGGCTTCCCAGTCTCCACTGCATGCACAATAAAGTTTATGCATCTTTTCACACTTGTGTGAAATAACAGTACAAGGCACTGATCTGGCAACAGAAATCAAAACTATGTAAATATGTTCCAAAAAAAACCCCCAAAAGAATTAAGATTGAAACTTGCAATTTTGCATCTAGATTTACCGTAAGAACAGTAAGATTTACCAGAAGAAATTCTCATTGGTATTAAGAACACTGCTCTTAAGAAGAAATAACTGTCTCTATAGATTTTTTTTGTTTGATTAATGTGAACTACATGCAGTTTATGTGAGACGTCTGTAGGATGTTTTGATTCATGTTACTTTTTGTCTCAGTTGTGGCTGGCTGCCTTTCAACCTTGGTCATCACTATGCAACCATGACATCGGAACACACTCCCCTTTTCTTGCATGTCACCGGGTATATCAAGACCAAACTAGCATCAGGGTGGCAGGAGGGTCAGGGCTAGTGTCACGCCCCCTCCCAAGGCCACATGCAGGACCACAAGATACCACAACACCAATGCAGCCTGCAAAGCAGGACAGAGGAATGCATTGTCCAAGCCTAGAATTCATCCTCTACAAGCCTCTAGGATAACTGTCATCAGTGACAGCTGTAAACCTGACATCATGTGCGCAGCAACTTGATAGTCCGCTTTCAAAATGAAGACTCAATATTTTGTTAGTCTATTAATCAAGCTCTGACAGCCCCACTGAATTAAATTCAAAGAGCTGGCTGCAAAGACAGTACATTTTACTACAATTTAACAATGAGCAACATCCCTTTACAACACAGTTTTGAGCTTCTCAGACAAGCTTGAAAACCAAGAGGGGGAAGAAAAATTAAAAAAAAAAAACAACAAAACAATCACTATGACAAGTTCATGCAAGTCTTCCAGAAGAGCTTATAAAAATAATTTTATTCCTTCACATATGACTCTTTGCAGATCAGTCAATGCCAGCTATAAGCATTACACCACTACTGTATCTGTGACTCAGCAAGGGAATCTGGACATATGAAGAAAATTAACTTACATTAGTAAGAGGCAAGGATTTTTAAAAAAGCCAGTAATTACAATAATGCCACAGAAAATTATCTAAGATGACTTGTGTCTGTGCTCCTTGTATGTTCAAGCGTACACAATTAGATTAGAATATCAAACCCATTCATGTATCAGCTAAAGTCTGAAAGCAAGTAAAACAATGCTTTGTGCAGCCGAGCCAAAAACAAAGGATTCAATAGGGTTTTTTCATCTCCCATGAACAAAAGCAAACACCGACTGTACATTCTACACAAAATACTGGACTCTATTTCCAAGATTACCTGTATGCAGTCCAACTATGCAAGTCCAGCTTTAAATCTGAGTAAAAACCAGAGCAGTTGGCATCTTCACATTGTAACTTAGGATACAAACTTCATTTGCCCAGCCAGCCATCAAGAGGTTTACATACAAGCACAGACAGCAATGTTTACATAACATTATTTGATGCAACAAAGCAGCAAGTTCTCAAATAGCTCAATTATGGTTTGGTCCGTCAACTAAGCCTAGTTTTTTCCCCAAGAAGGGAGAAAACCTCACAAGCCATACCTTTTGAATACATTATCTTCATCCAGATAGCCTACAAAAGAAGCATTCAGACCTTGCCTTTTAAACACCAGTCCACAGAGCCTGTACATCACCAAGACACTTGTTCCACATCCTCAAAAATAATCTCTATAGAATTAATTTTGTAATATTGGCAACAGACTCTTAGTCGACAAGGGGAGGAGGGGAAAAAGGCGGAAGAAATATTTTCGTGAATTTCTTAAGCAAAAGGTTCAAACAGAGAGGGGTCTAAACTCACTGGATCTAAAAAAAAGAATTCCCCTTCCTGCACCTCCCAGTACAAAGAAGCATGCTGATAACCAACTAGGATGAAAGCGGTCCATGACCTATGCTTGAAACAATAAAGGAGAATCTTAGAAGACTGTCTTTCCTAACATCTTTCAGACAAAAGAGTAAGTCTTTAACTCATCAAGCTTCTCAGTGCCTCAAGAAAACGTTATGAGTGCTAAAACTATTGTCTCTGAGTTTCTGTTTTTATTTTCTCCATTTCTAAATTAAAACAGAGCATGCAGTATGTGGTAAAACCAGAGATAACCGCATCCCAGTGGTATATCTGCCAAACGCTTTAGATTTGTGTATTATATTACACTGGTTTTGAGCAAAGCCTCGAGCGCTGCCACATTCCCTAAGCTGAATTCTCACAAATAAAGCTTCATTGCATCAACACGTATGTTATTATCTTACTAGCATATTTTATGCTAGCACTAGACATGCGTGTCATCTTTTACCCAATGGCCTCAGATGGGATGGCAGAGGAGAACAAGCAGAAGCGTGAACCGAGAGCGAAGCACTATCCAACAGCAGCAGGAGTATCCCTGAGGCACAAGCAGGCACACCACCTGCACAGCTCTCCCAAGTTTCTCCAGAAACACCACGGAAACACCTATACGGAGAGGAGGAGGATGAACCCCCACGTCCCCGGGCGGCGGCAGCGCCAGGCCCGCACGAACCGCCACGGGCCGGGCCGGGCGCACCGGGGGAGCCCCGCCGCTCCCGGCGAGCCAGCGCGGCCGCTCTCGCACCAGCCGGGGATAAGGGGCGCACGGCGGCGGCAGCGCAATCTCGGCGGCCGCTCCTGCCCGAGGCGGCTCCGACAGCCCCTCGGAGCGCTCCGCCGGGGCCGCTGCCGCCCAGCGCCAGAGGGCCACGGTGCCCCGGGCAGGCGGGGAGCGCTCCGCAGGGCAGCGGCCGGTCAGGCTGCACCAGACGGCCGCAACAGGCGCGGGGGAGGCCGCTGCCGGCGCTCCGGAACAGGGACCCCCGCGGGTCGAGCCCGCCCGCCCCCGAGGGCCGCTCCCCGCGGCGGGAGGCCTGGTGGGCGGCGGGAGCCTGCACCCCTGCCCGCCGCGGCGGCGGAGCTGCGGGCTGGGAGCGCCAAGGCGGGCGCCGGAGGAGCCCGGCCACAGCCGGCGCGGGACACCGCCGGCCCGGCGGGGCGCCCACCCGGCCCCAGCTCCGGGAGCCCCGCCGCGGGGGCGGCGGCGGTCTCACCCGCTCCCCTCTGCCGCCGTGATACCGAGGCCAGGCCCCCTCCCAGCCCACACCCACCGCGCGGCTCCCCGCGACACCTCACCTCCGGCAGCCGGTGGCCGCCGCCATCCTCCCCGCTCAGCACTACCCGCTCCCTCCCGGCCCCGCTCCGGCCGCCGCCATTTTGATCCAGAGCCCCAGACTCGGCCGGGCAGAAGGAGCGGGCACGGCGCCTGCGCAGCGCCGCTGCGGCGCCCGGGCCACGTGGTCCGCGGGGGAAGGGGCGGGCGGGGGCGGGCTGCCGGGGGGCGGCCGGCATGGCGGGGGGGCGGAGGGCCGCTGGGGATGCGGCTGCGAGCGGTCTCGCCGCCGGTCGAGGCTTGTCCCTGTCAGCCCCGGTGTGGGGACAGGGGGACGGCGACGCGTGATGGCAGCCGTGCCAAGGGGGAGCTGACGCTCGGGGCCCCTCGGCAAAGCGGCCCGAAGGCGTTACTCTGGGAGCCTGCACGGGGTCCAGTCAGCCCGGGCCTCGCCCGCCAGCCGGGGAAAGGGAGGGCGGGCAGGGCAGGCGGGCAGGGCCGTGGGGCTGTCCCAGAGCGGAGAGGCGCCAGCCCGCAGGCCTGGCGGCGTGAGGGGAAGCGGAGGCCGCTGGGGAGACCACAGCACTGCCGCCAGCCCCCCCGGCCACCAGCCCCCCGCACCCCTGCCACACGTGCTTTGCTTGCTCTGTGTGACAGGTCTCACAAGCTGCTTGTAACCAGGTACAGAGCTGCCTGCAGTATGAAGCGTTTTGTCAGCGCACATTCTTTTTGTACTTGAGACTTCGTTAAGCAGCTTACATTAAGCATATGTTTAGCTCCCTGCTTTGCCACACTGCTAGGAGCTTGTTGGAGACAGGCCACAGTCAGATTCCGGTTTTATTGTTCATGCTAGGAATATATACTTGTCACCTGGAAAGAAACTCCCACCACCTTCCCCATTTCTGATAACCTCTGTCTATATCAGAAATTAGTATTTCACACATCTAGGTGAAAGTAGGTGCCAGCAATAAAAATGCTTGTAGCTCTTCCCACCATTGCTGTTGCCACTCCTGCTACATTTTCTTCAAAGAAAGGCGCGTGTAGGTGCAATCAGGATCAGAACGTAACAGCCAACATGTCTATAAAATCACTGTCTTCTAAATCAGAGAAAGTGACCAAAAATACACATCCAAGTTTTATTAGAACAATAAAACCACATTAAGTAAATCAAACTACTTGTGCTGTCTAAAAGAACTAAGCACCATGTGTCTATATATGAGAAGATCTGAGAAAAGTGTTTCATGCACAGGCCAAAAATCTGATGAATTCACATGGCAGAAAATACTCAGCAAGCTGAAAGCCACATCTGTAATCATTCTTGATTGGTAAAGGCGAGCTATGACTGATTATATTCTTTCCTGACTTCGCTGACAGTCTGTTTCTGGAGCGAAGCCTTCTACTTGGCATCACACTGTCCTGCAACCATCTCTGTAATTAACTTGCCTGAATGCAGCAGACCTCTCTAACTACCACTTGGCATAACAGCCCATAAATCTGAGCAGCTTACCAAGAAGCTAGCAAAAACCAACCTCAAATATATTTTCCCATGCTGTAGACTGTTTTCTTACTGGTTTCAACCCAAAAATGGAGGAGAAACACAGTAAGATGGGTTGATGGACAGTATCTTGTACTCCTTGGGTGTTTAACTGTCTTAGTTATTTATGTGGCCTCCAATACTGTATTATCGGAGAGAGCCACAGCTTTGGACTTCCATATCCACAGAGCACCAGAGTGAGATGTGGGAATTTTTATAACTTCAGTTCCATTGATGAAGTTTACAGTGTCAGGGTGATGCTTGTCTCTGTTCAAGGGGGACTATGCTCTAAATATTACATCTTTGCAAGCTGTTGTTTCTGTTGTCAGGAGAGCTATTAAAACTGGCTGGCGGGCAAAGCTCAGCCTGTTTGAGCTGCTGGCGGCGAGAGCCTTCCCATCATCTATTTCTGTCTCTTTTGCACCTGCCCTAGCCTGCTTTCCATTCCCTGCTGTTAGGAACCATGATCATGGAATATCACATACACAGTGTTCAGCTTAGTTTTATTTTACCCTGGTTTTCTGTAGAAATGTGGTATATATGATCATATTGCCTACCTGTGCATAAATGGTTTTAGGTCTATGACCTCTGTACTAAAAAATTTTTAACTCATTGACCCGTTTCTCATTTGGGTCCTTATAGACACTGCAAATACAGAAAAGGCTTCCTTTGTCTTAGCTGTCAAAGTCAAGCAACCAACAGGCAGAAACCTATAAGAAACTAAACCGCAGTAGTTTTAATGCACATGGAACTGTTAATTTAAATGTATGTGTTAGTAGAAATGGTTGCAGACAAGCTGCTTAAATATCAACAACATGAGACAACCCCTGCCTCTTCATTGTTACAATTTTAGTAGCTTGCTGAGTCCAGCATAGGAATAAGAGCCAGTTGAAGTTAAATAAGTAAGATTCAGGTCACAGAGCTTTCAGACTGAGAGGAAAATCGTATGCCAGCTTGGTTTTCAGATGACAGGAACTAGTTAAGAAGTTGTTGCCGAAGTTCTATAGGTAGGGGAAAAAAATCCATCCTGCCCTTCAGCAAGCCTGGCTCATAATCTTACAGGTAGTGAAAATGAGGAGAAGGGAAGGAAAAGTAGTCTTGCAGGCTGAACATTGGCTTCGTTACATATCTTAATATATATTCTTATATTATATATGTTCTAATATATATTTCTATGTTTACTATATATTCTCATATGTATTATATATATTTGCTTCATTTTATATTCTAATATCATAAACCGGAGCGTAGCCAAAATGGATGGTTAGAGCAAAATGCCAAGATCTCGCTCTGCAATAATCATCTTTTTAGTAGCTAAAATAAACCTTCTTTCTTATGACTCAGAGACAGTATGTTGGGTAACAACTTGGGGAGACATCTAGCAGGTCAGAAGTGAGAAAGGCTACCACGTGCTTTTGCTTTAGACTTTTTAAAGCATAAAGGTCACCCCTTGACTGCAGCACAATGTCATTATCTTTGAGGACTGCATGGTCTCCTGCCCTGGGAAGTGCACCAAAAGTAAGCTGACCAGCTCCTTCTGCCACATGGGACCTGGTGCAGAAGACATTATAAAACACTAAGTTACAAACCTGGCTGCGGAGGAGTGGGAAATGCATTTACATGCAGGTGAAAATGTTTTCTGAGATGGGTGGATAGGAGATTCACACCATCTGATGAACACCCCCAGAGCATGTGCACACACATCACTTCCTTGATCACCTAATTATAATCCTCACACCAACCTCTCAGAAATAAATCAATCTTCCATTTTTAGCAGGATTGAGTTATGTTTGGTTCTTGATGCCCTAATGAGCAAAATCTTACATATGCCTTAAATATCGTAAAATGTCATCTCCTCTTTAGGAGAAACAAAGTGCAGAATGAGATACTGTCTGAGCCATGCAACAGTTCTGAGTACCTCATATACAGTGATGTAATGCTTTATTCATATTTTTGCAGGGACTTCTGTAAAATACTTACTGGTGATCACTGTATATACACATTGCATTTTATCTCCAATTTCAAGAGTGTTAATAGGAAAAATTAGTTTAGTAAGTGCCACCACTTACTAAAAATAAAACCAACCCAAACATCTATTGTAGTTTATTTACACTTCATTTGCACCAGGAAGCTCAAGCTTTGAAATATCCTCTGGATGTTTACCAGAATTTATTGAAGAGTAAATACACTTGGGGAAAAAAAAAACAGTTCACTTCCACTGACTCATTTTTTGTCCATGATTATTTCTTAGACTTTTGGATGTTTCATTTGCTTTTCATACCAAATGTGTACTGTTTATTATTATCAAAGATTTTTTTTGTATCACTGTGTTGCGTGGAGGCTCTACTCAAAACTGGGGTCTCACTGTGCTGGACAGTATGCCAAACTCACATTACAGTGCATGCTCTAGGGAATTTCCAAATTAACTGGAAGGTGTGATCATGCAAGGTACAGAAAACCTCCTGCAAACCAGTAAGAAAACTGCATGTGCATAATTTTTGTTGAGAATTGGGGTCACACTACATGTTGCAGGCAGTACCTCTGAGTGCCTACTACAGATGTAATTTCAGCTGCATTAGTTAGAGAATGTAATTTTGTTTTGCTGTAAGCAACACCTTTTAATTCACAACTATCTTAAGTGTGACTTTCTAGTGTTACAGATCAAATATAAAGCTATATATGCTTAAGTCCAGTTTATCCGACTTTTTTTAGCGTGTCTATTTCAGTTCAATTTTATGGCATTCATGGCAGTAAATCACGGCTAAAGAAAAGCTTAGAATACTTTAAAGTATTATCTGTTTATTGGTAACTAATCCACAATAACTGAATCCTCAAGGGCTGAAAAATAGACTGAAGACTGATGCTTATTATGCTAAACAGGCTTCATTTTTATCAGTGATCATGATGAGATCCTGCATATACAGAGAGATCTGGACTACTGCCAGCTCTTTAATTTTATTTTTGTTGTCTTTCTTACTATCTGAGCATTTCTCATTACCTAAACTTACATTAAAAACTCTTAGAAGGGTATATGCCGTGCCCATGCACACATTGCTGGTTATACAGCATCCAACAGCCCCTCAAAGAATAGGCTGAAGTTGATACGCAATCCACAATGATTGCATTTCTATAATCAGTGATGGCAGAGCAAGATGTGCTTTCTTGTGTGAAATAGGTGGTGTGGAGGCATAGCAATGACAGCAATGCAGTTTCTGCCCTGATTTTGCTTGTCCCTTGAGTCATCAGATCAGCAGAGAAGAGGAAAGCCCTGTGTTCTGGCAAGAGAGCAGGGGAAGCCAAGTGAGGGTAGAGGGTTTTGTTTGCTGCTAGCAGGAGAGAAGGCGGCTGCCCTGGGGGAGCTGCAGTGGGGACTGCCACATAACTAGCAGCTATGGGGTCTCTGCCTGTTCTGTGGTGAAGCAAATTGCCCATCAGCATGCACATGTGGCGGAAAGCTAAGGGGCACACAGCCACGCTGTGCTCCTGGGGAGCCTGGCGAATCTGATGAGGTGAAATAGTTGCATCCAGCAGGAACAATGTGCAAAATGTTACCTTGAAGAAGGTGTTAAACAGCCCCTGTCCAGGGCTGGTGGCAGAAAACACATGTACATCAGGGGCCTTTGAAGAAGCAGGAGGAAAAGAAGTGACATTAGACTCAGATGTTAAGGTGGGGAGGCCTGGAGACAGTCATCTGTTCGTGGCACAACCAGGCACTTCAAGAAATGAAGGCAAGGTTGGTGGTGGTCTATGCGAGGAAGTTAAACCTTATGAAACAGATGGCCTGTGAAGTCCATGAGCTGACAATGCTGGGCAGCCCATGGCCATCACATTTAGACAACCTTCTACTGGGAGACACAATTAAGATCTCAAATTTAAGCACACAAATTTAATTGTTTCACCCCATGCACAGGGAAAATCTCTCACTGATCACCAAGGCCTATCTTAAAGGGAATATTACTTCATTGTAATTCAAATGTCATTTGGATTAACCTTTAGTTGGGTCCTTAAAAGGGTTTTGTTATGTGTACAGTTTGGGTGTTACCGATAGGACTGTGTTGCTGATGAACCCGCCCTGTGGCTGCATTCCTTGGAAAATGCTCTTTCTAATTTGTCAGTGTAGAGAAAGATGCCAAAACCAAATCACTGCTGATGGTGGCAATTGCTTGTCTTGCCAAGACAAGACCTGCACTGCTGGTCTTTTCCTACCACTTAGTACTTTATCAAATGATCCCCTTTTTTCCTTTGGACATATTTCTGTGAGCAATGTGCACAATGTAAGATGGTCTCTGAATGGGCAGTTACTCTATATATTGATCCCTCCTCACAGTTCAGTATGGCACTGTGCCCTTTTTGCTGCACACTTCAACCTCTGCTTTAAATGCAGTTATTAACTTCCTAATGCCCTTTCTGTGGCATCCGAATGCTTCACAGGCACTAATGAATTTTCAAAAATCAATTGTTATTTCTACCCTGTAGGTTACAATGTGAGGAACAGAATTTTACAGGTGGGGAATCTGCTTGTTGTGGGGGCTCAGTTAAGGTACATGGGCTCTTACGGGTACTTACCAGTACTGTAGGACTTGCCCTGCTCAGTGCATGTTTCCCATTTAGTTCAGTTGCAGCTGTGAGTCTGCCCTTTTGCAGATTTGGCACCAAGATTTCAAGTCAAGCAGTCAGAACCCGAAGAGCAAACAGCTAACCACACTTATGAAAAGTTTAAGTGATAGATGATTATCACATTATAATTCTTTGGCTGAGGCAAGGTTGTATTACCAGGAGAGCACTTAGCTATGAGACAGTTCTTTCTTTTCCTGGAATTTCTTGCCTCATGCCATCTGCACTTTCAAATTCTGCAGCATGCTGAGCAAAGGTCAACATATGGACAACATACCTTTTTAAATGCATATTCTGATTTATAACCAGAACAGGTTCATCCTATAAGTTATCTATCTGGTTATAGACCCTGCTATAACCCAGTTGCATCAGGATGTCGTAAAGGGCAGTTACTGATGTTAAAAATAGTTATCCATTGGAACCTAGATACAGCTTTTGAAGTTACATAGCATCAGCTGAATTTGTAGGACTGACTGGAATACGTCTATGTACTCGGTGTATGGATAAATTAACTGATTAGGAAGTTCATGCTAGAAAGATGATAGCAGATAATCGGTGGGAGAAGACATGATACAAGAACTGACAACATGCGTATAAAAACTGTTCTTTGTATTCAAGTTGCTGAACTGGTAATCCTCCTGAGATGTTGCTTGATCAGTTGTGGTTGAATGTTATTACTGCAATTTGCTCTACTGCCTTAATAAAGAAACCTGGATGATGAAGCTGTTGTCAAGCTGAGTAGTGTCTGGACAATACTAAATGAGTCTGGTTTCTGGAAGAGGTAAGGTTATAAACAAATTGAAGCAATAAATTATTGTCAGTGAAAGAGCAATGCTGACAACACCTTCCAATGTTTTTGGAGTGCCAAGTGAGAGCAACAGGCAGAGTAGCAAGCAGTCGGAGGGAGAGGCCACCCGGAAAGAAGCAGTCAACATGATGAAGATCTCCTAACCTCCCTGGAGAAAGCTGAGCACTGTGAAAGATTTCTCTCAATCAGCAAAATTTTCCTAGTGTCAAATCTAAGTCTCCCTTACTGCAATTTATGTTCCCTACTTTTCATCTTGTCAACAGCAGACACAGGGAAGAGATTATTCTTAGTCTTTGCAACTACTTTTATAGGACAAATCTGGAAGACAGTCACCTTCTCCCTCACTTCTCTTTTTAGACTAAACAGTTCCAATTTCTTCAGTGTTTCCCTGTGGATGTATTTTGTAGTTCTTGATCATTCTCCTCACACTTCTTTGTTGTCTTTGTGGTTAGTTCACATCTTTCTTGAAGTACAGGTCTCAAACTAGAAGCCAAATTGCAGCACAGGTTTGACCCATATGCTGTAGGGGACTCTTTCAAATACTTCACAAATTATGCTTTTGCATGTATTTCTCAATACAAGCACCTTTTTCTTCAGCAGTGTAATGCTGACCCACGTTTAATTTGTCATTTAGCACATCTCACAGTCTTCTGTGAAATGATTGACTAAGCCAATTTTTTATGTTCTTGTGTTTTGTGCTATCAGTTATTCTGGGTGCAGAATATTCTGTCCTTTCTTATTTTTCTGAAGTTCTCCTTGTTTATGCTGAATTGCCTATGACTGAGACAAGCTGGCTTCTTGTTACAAACATCTCCTGTTCTGTCCTCACTTTGGGTTACCCTGCAGCTGTGCCATTCATGTTTTTGTAAGGAGGTACCAATTTTCTGGGGCTCCTTTTCCCCTTGGGGGTATTTTCCTTAGGATCTGTGAGTTTACTGAGTTTCATAGAAAGCAGAGTTAATGATCTTTATTTTACTATTCTTCCTCACTCCCTTCATGAAAATGAGGAACTCTGTTATTTTGTACTCTCAGCTACCTTTCCTCTCTACATTCTCAGCCAGTTCCTCCCTACTGCTTGTAGTCAAAGGGAAAGTGACTTCCCTTTTACCCGCATTCTGAATAAACATATCACCAACATCTTCCAAGAATTTGCTGGACAATCTGTTCTGTACCTTTTTTTTGCTGAATATATGTGCAGATGGCAAAGTCTCCATTATTTCCAAATCTGGATGCTGCTGCTCTCAAAAAGCCTAGTCTGCATGATCTGCCATTTAATGTCCCTGTGACACCACCTTTGTGCATTTCCTTCTTTATCATTATCCATATGTTAATATTACAGTAACATGGATTATCCTACTCTTGGTTGTGCAAATTCAGTTGCAACTGGGTTATTGTATTTAAGATTCCCAGCATTTCTTGTTTATTCCCTTGCATTAAATATACAGATATCTGAGATGTTCAGGGAATTGACTCACTGTCCTTCACAACCTCTTTATGACCCTTATGAACACAAAGCAAAGATACTGCCCCCCCTTCTTAACAAGGCAGTCTGAACATCTACCCAGTAATTCCTAGAACAAGATTTCAGAGACCCCAGGTCCTGCTGCTGCTACCATTTATGCAGACAGATGCTCATTTCCAAGATGTGTCTCACTTTCTTGCTCTTAATTCATAACTGGAAGAAGAAAAAAGTGTAAGCTGAATCCCTTCCTACCTTAGCCTTGTTCTCTGCACCTTGCAGTTACTTCTGATCCCTTCAGGCTCTCTCCTTGGCACTCACACGGATGAACAGCATGAGGAAATAATCAGTGAACTGGTGAGGCCTCCTCATTTCTTTCCGGGAGTTTGAATGCACTTTTCTTAGGACAGGACAGAGTATTGTATGGCTCTGCCTAGTTCAGGAGAGGCTAATGCCACTTTTTGTTTCCTCCATGGAGACTGCGTGTCTTAGGTCTTTTGGGGAATGTGGCTTTCCTGCCTTTACCCTCAGTGCTAAATCCTTGCTTGCTGCCTGGACCCTGGCTCTTTGACTTCAAAAGCAGCTGACTTGTTGGAAGAGCAGCTTACTCACCCCCAGCTGCTGATGCTTCTGTAGAGTACTCTGGCTGACCAGCCTTCCTTCTCTGCATGCTGACCTTAATAAAGAGTTTGTGAAGATAAATAAATAAATTATAACCTCCTGTCCTGAGGTACGTTCAGTCTATGCTTGAAGACCCAAGTCCTGGAAAGGAGGAAGCTATGAAGCATTGACCGAGGAATTTTTGTCTTAGAAGGCATCTGACTGAGGTGCACGAGAGACCAGTGCTGGCAGTACCACAGCTGGGACTGCCTCATGTTTTGCTTCCTGACAGTAGTAGTGCTGACCGTGCCAGGAAGATCTGCAATTCTACACTAAGCCCACAAGGTATTTCAGGGATAAATGAAATGTTTTTAACAGGTTTTGGTTAATAAGTATCAGTTAATAAAAGCCTATGACTCCTACTGTGAGATCCGGGATGATGTTAAGAGTGTTAGAAAGTTTCCTTTTAGGAGAGATAAAGGAGGAAAAGTAGATGGAAAATCACACAAATACTGACACTCAGACTCTGATGAGTCTTTTAAATATGAAGGTAAGATCTGAGGAGATCATGTATGAACTTTTATACACTGTAGTGGGGTCCTATTGTTTTCATGGGATAACTGCTGGGGATGAGGGACTGTATCCCCAGGTCATCACAACCAAGGGTTAGAATTTACTGCACTGGCCCGCCACATATATAGAGGGTGTAGTATGCATATATCCTATACAAAGCATTCAAGCTAACAGAAGGAGTTAGCAATTACCTGAATGAGTATCTTGGAAGCCCCTTTTAAGTAGAAGTAGTTTTAAGCTTGTGTCAGATGTAGTTCTATGTTGACTAACAGTTCAGGGTCTTTGGATGCAGAGTATAGGTGCAGATCTTAATAGATAAAGTCAGTCCTGAATGCAGCAAACTGAAATAGAACAACACAGTTGTTTGAATTAATAATTTGTTGGAAGTCTGGTTTTGCTTATGTTTCAAGCTTTTGACTCTGCCTCCCTTTCTGTCTTTGAAGTTAACATTCATTATACACTGATCTTTGTTTTCTCCCAAGCACTTTCATCCTCTGCTTCAGGCCATCCTGTGAACATGGCAGATCTATGCAAAAGGCTTTTTCCAGATCTCCTCCTGAAAATTAACTTCTGTTATGAATCTTATAAGCAATGATATGCTGCTACCACTTGTTGGGCTGCATATGGCATTCACCTTGTTACTCCTCACTTTTCCCACCACATGTAAATTTATTTTTGGCTCAAGCTCTGCCCTTTGAAAATGAATGAGCCTGATATGCCAGAAGGTGTTACCTTGGTGAGACCAGCATTGCTTCTATGGACCTTTGCAGCTGCCTGGGGATGTCAAAGCAGAAGCTGCTTGTGAAAGTGGTATCTCAGGGTGAAGACAAGCCTTTGAGACTTTGTTGGGATAGTGACTCCACTAATTCCTTTTATGATATCGGAGAATAAAAATTAATTGATATCAGATCCTGATAATTTCCCCCCTTGGTGTCTGATTGTCTCTGTACTTCACTTTCTAAAGAAGAGCTGGTTTATTTGGCCTGTTTAGACTATATCATAGCTCATGCAGTAGTTTGTATGTAGATATATGGCTAGCATGTAGTCTTGTGTTATAACATCTATTGGATGTCCATACCTGCTGAATTAAACCTGTGCTCTGGAGAGACCAATCCGGGATTGGACACTGTGAGCAAAAGTCTTTTCTCAGAGCAGTGGAGCTAGTGCAGCTGAGCCGTTACATCCACACGTCACTGCTTGGGATTACTAACCTGACTCCAAGAGTAGTACAGATATTTAGCAAGGTGTTGGGCATTTCTTTGCTGCACACCAGAGATGTGCCCTTAGATTCCTATGGGCAGAATTTACTTTCAGTCTGTGATTCTCTGTGAGCAAACTTTGGACATAAAAATGGGTGTTGCAGGAAGAAGGCAAAGATGTCAAAGATCACTCACTGAAATGAATGACCTGGCTCTGGGCTGAGCCCCAGGATTACATCACGCTCCAGAGCTGAACATGGCAATTACTTTGTGATGCCTACCCACAACAGAAGACAAAGCCAAAAGGTTATATGTTCTTAGGATCTGATGAAAAAAGAAACAATAAGCACAGTGACTTTAAAAGTGGGCACAGCGCATTTATCCAAACTGGACGAATTAGGGTACTGAGACTTGCTTGCTTTTGCAAGAGTGCCTCCAGCTAATGATTACCAGCCATTTGGATCAGTTCTGTGTCTTGTCCAAAATACAATGTGTTGAACAATCATACTGTGGGACGTCTCCTCCCTCTGTGTGGGTTGGTCCAGTGCCACTGTCTTCAGTTGAACAGTGCCAGCTCATACCAGCTGGCACTCTAGACTATCATTTGCCTATTCATCAGATTCCAAGGGGAAAATATAAATAGTACTTAGCTCTCCTACTACTCGCTACAGAAAAACTAAGGAGCCTCATCTTCATTTAAACAGAAGGGAAAAGTCAAATATTGTTAAAGGTAAATGCTTGAAATTTTGGTGTCTCAAGTAAGATGGCAAAAAGCTGCTATTGTCCCACTATAATTGATAGAATCATAGAATCATTTAGGTTGGAAAAGACTTCTGAGATCATCAAGTCCAAACGTTAACCCAGGACTTCCAAGTCCATCACTAAACCATGTCCCTAAGCACCTCATCTACCTGTTTTTTAAGTACCTCCAGGGATGGTGATTCCATCACCTCCCCAGACAGCCTGTTCCAATGCTTGAGCACCCTTTCAATGAAGAAATTTTTCCTAATACCCAATCTAAACCTACTCTGGTGTAACTTGAGGCCATTGCCTTTTGTCCTGTTGCTTGTTATCTGGGAGAAGAGGCAGAGACCCACCCGCCTACAACCTCCTTTCAGGGAGTTGTAGAGAGTGACAATATCTCCCTTGAATCTCCTTTTCTCAAGGCTAAAACATCCCCAGTTCCCTCAGCTGCTCCTCATGGGACTTGTGCTCCAGACCCTTCACCAGCCTCATTGCCCTTCCCTGGACACGCTCCAGCACCTCAGGGTCTGTCTTATAGTGAGGGGCCCAAACCTGAACACAGGATTCGAGGTGCGGCCTCACCAGTGCTGAGCACAGAGGGACGACCACTGTCCTAGTTCTGCTGGCCACACTGTTTCTGATACAAGCCAGGATGCCGTTGGCCTCCTTGGCCACCTGGACACACTGCTGGCTCATGTTCAGCCACCCATCAACCAGCACCCCCAGGCCCCTTCCACCAGGCAGCTCTCCAGCCGCTCTGTCCCAAGCCCATAGTGCTGCGTGGGGCTGGTGTGACCCACCTGCAGGACCCAGCACTGAGCCCTTTTGAACCTCACACAACTGGCCTTGGCCCATGGGTCCAGATCCCTCTGCAGAGCCTTCCTGCCCTCCAGCAGACCAACACTCCCCCTCCCTGGCAACTTGGTGTCATTTGCAAGCTGACTGAGGGTGCACTTGATCCACTCATCCAGATTGTCGATAAAGATACTAACCAGCACTGGCCCCAACACTGAGCCCTGGGGAACACCGCTTGTGACCAGCCACCAGCCAGATGTAACTCCATTTGCTACCATCCCTTGGGCTCTGTCGTCCAGCCAGCTTTTAACTCAGCGAAGAGTACATCCGTCCAAGCCATGAGCAGCCAATTTCCCCAGGAGAATGCTGTAGGAGACCGTGTCAAGGCTTTCCTAAGGTCCAGGTAGGCAACATCCACAGCCTTTCCCCAGTCCACTAGATGGGCCACCTTGTGTCATAGAAAGAGATTAGGTTCATCAAGCAGAACCTGCCTTTCATAACCCCATGCTGGCTGGGTCTGATCACCTGGTTGTCTCCTGCATGTGCTGCTTGATGGCACTCAGGCTGATCTGCTCCATAACCTTCCCTGGCACCAAGGTCAGGCTGACAGGCCTGTAGTTCCCCGGATCCTCCTTCCTGCCCTTCTTGTAGATGGGTATCCCATTGACTAACCTCCAGTCAGTCAACTGGGACCTCCCCGGTTAGCCAGGAGCTAATACATGACGGAGAGCAGCTTGTTGAGCTCCTCCACCAGCTCCTCTGGTGGATCCTATCTGGCCCCATAGACTTGTGCATGTCCAAGTGGAGCAGCAGGTCACTGACTGTTTCCTCCTGGGCTGTGGGTACTTCATTCTGCTCCTCCTCATCCTCATCTTCCAACTCAGGGGTCTGAGTACCCAGAGGGTAACTGGTCTTACTATTAAAGACTGAGGAAAAAAAAGCATGAAGTACCTCAGCCTTTTCTTTATCCTTTGTGGCAATGTTACCCCTGCCCGCATCCATTAAAGGATGCAGATTATCCTTGTCCCTCTTTTTTTTTCGTAATGTATTTGTAAAAATATGGTTTTTTAATCTTTTACACAGTGGCCAGCCTGAGTTCTAGCCGGGCTTTCGCCTCTCTAATCTTCACCCTGCATAACCTCATGACATCCTTATAGTTCTCCTGAGTTGCCTGCCCCTTCTTCTGAAGTTGGTAAACTCTCCTTTTCCCCCTGAGCTCCAGCCAAAGCTATCTGTTCAGCAAGATAGGAACTTTATCACTGACTGGTGGATGTAGGATGAATCCCCAAATTGAAATAAAGGCTCTTTATTAAAGTAGAATAGTTTTCAGAAGAATTCAGCATTTCATTGCTTCTACCAGTGTTAGCAATATGTTGCTTATTTTTGTGATTGTAAATAAAGGCATCAGACAGTTTGGGTCCTGACCATATCAGAAATACCTGTTGAAAGAACTTGCAAAATGCTCAGCCTTTCTCAAAAGCATTTGCTTTGTACTGGAACAGCTGTGGCCAGAAACAGAAAGCAGCATCCTCTGCTGTTGCTCCCGCACTACCCAGGAAGCCACATTCAGTCTCTGGCTGGTTAGACTACCTGCTGGGACCCCAGCACATCCAAGAGCAGTCTTACAGCACTGTACAGAGGCTCAGACTTTGAACTGGGACTTTGCTGGCATTTAGCTGTGCCAGGACAGCAGGAATCCTAGCCTAGAGTCACATCAAATAATCACTGTATTGCCGCTCTTCCACCAGTTGATGGTATCATTCAAGATTACAGAACAAAAGTGTTGTATACTGTATATGTCAGTCAAAAGCAAAGCAGAGAGTATCTTTTGCCCCAGGTTACAAACTTTCATGCTAATTACTTAAATGGATAAAAATCTCATCCTTCAGGAGAATAAAACCAGAGCAAAGTCACTGTATACCCGACCAGGTTTAGGTAACTGAGTCTGCTGTGTTGCGCAATGATTTAGTGCCATCTACAGTGTGAAGTGGGTCTCGAAGACCAAAAGCTGTCAGAGGTTTAAATGACATGCAAAGCAAAACAGCATGCACAAAAAGTTACCTTATGATTTTTAAACAAAAAAGACATGATAAAAAGCCAGAAGAAATTAAATTAAAAGCTTTGTATGTATTAAAATAGCAACAGAATATTTCATGTTGTTTAGTAAGATTTATGTTTTTGAATATGCTTGCTTCTGACATAGACTGATGTATTCATATATTATGGGATTTTTTCCTCAGCTCATTTATTTTTGCTATCGTTGATCAAACTGAGCTTGAAGTAAATGAAAAATTTAAAAGTAACCTGGTGCCCTTCTTAATAAGGTTTACACAACAGCATACCAAACTTTCTCTGGGTCCTCTGGTGTCAGCAGTACGACTCACCTAGACTTCAGGAAGAGAAAGTCAGGCCTCTGCTAAGTAAATTCCATTTGGTGGAGTTTTCCTTGTTGGCGCAGTCATTCAAAACCTAGGAGCATGTTGTCCTTTTTGAAGTGCTGTGTTCTTGACCAAAGCACATGAACATTTTATTGCCCTTAACTTGTCCACCTAGGAAGTTCTCTCCATTATCTCTTCTCTTATTGTGCTCTGTTCAGGCAGTAAATCAAAAGGCTGGTGGTTTGGTTTTTTTTCCCCCCACATGATGGTAAACTGAATCATTCACTTCTTTCTCCCCGGCTGGTCTCACATTAAGAAGGCTAAGCCTAGTTGCTCTTCAGCCTTTATATGTCATAAAGAGAATTTGGGAAGGAGAATGAGTTTCTGATAATTGGATGTGGACTTACCCTAAACTCCTACACAAACTGGCAGGTGGGCTCTGAATGATTGCAAGGGCAGCTTCCCAATTTCTACAGTACCTGAGTGCCCAAGTGGAGCCTCTAACAGTGATCTCTGGGAGACACTGATAGAGAATGACTTCTTCATGTGCCATTAATGTTATTTCTAAAATTAAATGGATTTGAGAATAGGAACTGAAGCAGCAGGCTCTGATCTCAAGATCCCTCACAACCTTCCTCACTTGCTCTCCTCTTTCTCCTTCCCTCTGCTTTGCTTGTATTCCTCCTCAATATTTATGTCTTTGCAATTAGATCCATTGTTTTCTTATGTCAGTGTTATTATATTTGTTGTTCTTTGGGTAATACACTGACAGAATGTGTTTTCTCCTTGTGTATACACACTATGTGGTGCAGGTTTATTAAATGTTGAAACAATACTTGCAGTAATATAATGCACCAGCCTTTCTTTCTGGTAAACTCATAAATAATTAGAAATAACACTTTTAATGTATTAGTAGGGACATTGCTAGGTCTATGCAGAGAACCCACACCAATCATGAAAGCCTCATTGATTTTCTGAGCCTGGCAACAGTCATCCCATTGAACATCAGTAATTAACCAAGGTGTCTTTGGTATTATGAACAAGAAATGCGTTCTGTCTGTGTTCAAGGACACAAGAATTATTCAGCTGCTTTTCTTAAAAGAAGGATTACGTTAAAGAAATACCTGCCTTCAATTTTTGTTCTGCACATAAACAACCTGTAGAATATCAAATACTGAGTAAATGCTCAAGGCAAAATGGTATCTATAATTAGCTTGTAAATGGTTTGTTTATTCAAATGCAATGATGACTTGGGTGTCATTAAGCTTGCAATGGCAGTGCTCTTGAGCAACGTGTATTCTGGATGATAAACAATGCAGCACCTGATTCCAGCATTTGGCTCCTTTCTCTGATACACTCATGTAAATCAGGAGCAACTTCACTGAAGTTGATGAGCTTTCCCATGCTACAGCCGCAGTGAGGCTCAGCTCTGCGGTCCCCAGGTGGCAGTGCTTGCACTGGAGACACAGAAGCCCAGGTCGTGGTTTGCAGAGCCAGGTTATCCTGTGTGTGGGCGTGCTGTGCTCATTTTAGGGTTATCTGGGAGTCAGTTTGGCCAAGTCCCATTGCTGCATTCAGAAAAAGCACTTCCAGCTTTTTTTCCCCAGAAGTGCTTCTAAGAGCCTGTGCAGCTTAAACAAGTGTTCCAGTAAGGTTCAGAATGGAAAGGTCATGAATTCATGTTAAAACACACCTAGATTGTGTCTTATCCTAGAAATAGACGTTAGAATAGTTTCTATTTGCAAAGTGTGTTGTTCTGTATCTGAAGAAGCAGCTACGAGGAGAATCACCCCTGAATCCTCTACATTCTACTATACTTATTATTGATCTGCAATTTATGGAAAATAGAATATTCTTGGAATCAGGCACATTTATAAATATCAAGTGTATTTAATTTTATTGAAGGCAGTTTTTTTAATGTGTCCAAGCAGTAGAAACAGGATTGATTTTCTTCCAAATATAAAACCTATGGTGAGAAAGTTACATTAGAAACTGTCCCTGCTCTAATTTTTCTTATTAAAAGAAAAAAACCAACCAAACCTTCCAAAAACCAAGGTAATTGTGGTTATTTCTTTTTCAGATCAGATAATTAAATTTCAGTGTAGTTCTACTTGTTAAATACCACCTTCAGTACAACTGTCCTAAATTTACATTGCCATCTGTAAGACTCCTGTTTTGAGTTCCTCTGTATCTTGATGCATCTTTAATAGTTTATGACAGTGATAGTTCAGAAACTAGTTCACTCTGACTGAAATGTTTTCCTCTGTGAAAAAGCAAAGACAATCAGAAATAGTCTTTGAAAGATAATATCAAGGGTTTTATTTGTGGGAATAATATTATAGATAGACCAGGAAAAAAAAATAATCTCTTTCCAGTGATGCCATTAGAGACATTTTATCAGGACTGAAAAAACTGCAGATCTGTAGATTAGTGATAATTTTCACAGAAGTTTCAACATGTGCCATAGTTCTGTATGTTCCATTCTCTTTAAAATAAGGATGTTAATATCTGTGTCTAGGGAGGGTTAATGATTTTCTGTGCAGCAGGCTTGGTTTCCTCAGGTGATATTCTGAAACTGCATACCATGGAAAATATGGCCCAGCATTAACTTCCTACACTTCAGCCTTTCACATAAATTAAACAAGTGGTCTCATGCTGAAACAAAACTGCTGAAACAGCCTTACACTGTTAGGTACAATCTTCCCCCAGGAGCAGATGAGGAAGAAAATGAAAGACAACATCAGAGGGTTGGTGCCATCTCTGAGTACATTCATTGAAGGTGCTTTGCTCCGGCACTGATGGGGTTGTTATAACCTGTACCACTGGTTACTGGCTAGAGAGAGATTCTGCCCTCTCAGTTAAGATGTGAGGAAGTGGTACTGCCTAATGAACATATAAGAAGGGACCTCAGCAACTCAGAATTAAATTATTCCAGTGGCAGCAGTCTAAAGAGCAAATACTCTTAAAAGCAGGGCTCTGAAAGAGAGAAAGAGCAAGGGACCATCCTGTGGGACCAGTATGTTGGGGAAAACACAGAATGCATTTTTAAGGTAGCAAAGAGGAAAGCTGCTGGATAAACTGTGCCAGGAGAGCTTTGAAGTCCTCCTGCCACCCTGAAGGGACCAATAAGAAACCCAAGAACAGCAGAAGGCTTTTAAAATCTAAATTCAATGTGAGAAAACTCCTAGTGTTCACAAGTGGTGTACAAGTAGTGCCTAGAGGGACAACAATGCAAGTATAGGTGAGGCTGGAGCTGGCTGAGCATCCCTAGGCACTAAATGAGATGCAGACTGAAAGAGGAGCAAAAGGGCCAGTGCTGAGCTGAGAACAGCTGAGCCTTTTGGGGTGACTTTGACAAATAGCGTTCACTGCTATGTGAAAATACATAGACTAGCTGCAAAGGCCAGGGCACAGCACTGTTGTGAGCAGAGCGCTATGGTAATTTGCAGAAATAACTGCCAAGCCTGGTAAGATTAATGAGAGACGCTGCTGCTATTGTAGGACAGTGATTTCATCTCAATACAGGAATTAATGCTAGTGAGGTCTCTGCAGGAGACAGCTGGGAGATGAAAGGAGAATCTCAGTATAATTTTATGAAGTTTCCAATCCTCACAGCTGTAGAGAAAAATCAAGTTCATGTAGAAAGCATGAAACCCAAAAGCTAAATACCAGAAAACAAGTAGCAGAACTTGAAAACTGTTATTTGAAAATATAATACATATTTAGGACAATTTCTTGGTGTTAGAGGGCTTGTCTCAGGAAGTTTGGTTGCTTAGGGTTATGTACTGTGCTTAGCTGCTCCTGCCCAGCTGATGAATGCAAATCAGTCTTTTGTTCTTTCATTGCTTCAGGCACACCTCTCAGACATATTTATTTTGGACAAATTCTCAATTTGTTACAGACAGGTAGGATAGTTAGTGTTCATGGAGGATTTACAGGAAAAAAACTTGTCTCTTCCTTCATGAAATTGAGCAAGTAAATTTACTGAGATAACAAAACCACAGCAGTGGTAAAATACATGCCAGATGTGTCTGTTTAATCACTGATTTGTTTGTTTGTGTAGACTGCTAACTCTTTGCTCTTCACACGTTGCTAACATATTCTGCACATTGTCAAAAATCCCCAAGCTGAGGCTCTCACCACCACCACGCTGCAGGCTGTCTTGGAAGTGAGCTTCAAGGATGTGCACTCTTGAGAAGCCTAGAAATGAGTAGGGAATCTGATAAATTGCACATTTACTGCAGCTGAGTGAAAATCTTCATGTCTGCATGTAACAAACACAGATTTTGTCTTATCAAAAATGTTCATACTGGAAATGGCACAGTCTGTACCTGGGGGGACAATTATTTACTTCCCTGCCTCTTAACCTCTGAGTGCAGAAGTAACGCATTTTACACAGATGTGCACAGACCTCAGACGTCTGATTGCTATTTGTGAAAGCTGACTAGCTATAATCCAGCTCCAGTTTGCAAGTTGAGTTGCTTAATTAGCACAGTACTGGTCCTGGGCTGAGAGCTCCTAAGCTGGGGTTTAGTGCCACGGCACCGTAGATCTCCAGCATCCATCCAGCTCTGCATGCAGAGGAGGGGACATACCCCTCTCTGCCTGCCTGCTACTTCTGTTCTTATATAATCTCCAACAGTAATGCTAATAACATTTTTCTGCCTTTGTCTGTTACTCTGGCACACATTCTGCTTTGATGCTGGACCGGGCAGGTGGCTTGACATTTCCCTGCTGTGGATGGCTGCTCTCCCGGCAGGCTGCTTCACAGCTTCTTTGTACACCTGGATTAGCGATGTTTTGGGTAGGATGTGGAGGAAGGAGATATTCTCTGAAGTGGGGTGCAGGGAAGTATTTTATTTGAGGTACTGGTCATTTATGGGTCAGATCATTTTTTGGATGGAGGTGGTAAGTGAACTGCAAGTGTGAGCAAATGGCAATTTCAGACAGTGTGTGACTGGGGGTGCAAATAATTTGTGTGGAGAGGCACATGCATGTGAATATAGGCAGACAAAGACTGTTAAGGCTCTAATAGATGGGAAGACAGACAGTTTTCTCCATTTTGCCATACAGCATCATCATCAGAGGCAGACTCCTCCCATCTGTTGAACTCAGCAGTGTAACTCCGTAACTCTGTGAGCCTGTGGGAGGTGGCTGCGTCATCCCGAGGTGCTCCTTTCCCAGAGAGTAGGCACATACACATGCTCCTGCTGTGCTGCCTCAAGGACAGCAGCTTCCCAGTATATTTTGGTTTGTGTTGATGCTTCTTGCACCCACCTTAAAAATAGAAGGCACTTGACTGTCAAGCAGAAGGACTCCTTGCCTTCATTGAAAAGAATTCAGCATCCTACAGGCTTTGAGCAATAGAAAATAGCAAAGGAGTGGGAAACTCCTGGCAGCAGTAGTTACTGGCTGGTCAGGATACCCCAGCTGTGCTGTCCCCTCACTGGAATGAAACGATGGGCCCTATAATGCACCATGGATCCCGACTCTTCCGCTTCAGGTCTGTCAGTTGGAGCAACCACTGCATCCACAGCTCCTCATCTGAGGAAAAAGTGGGACTGGTGGTGAGTTCAGTCTTTGTGCCCTCACTTTTCCTTTCCTCACCCAGAGCTTTGGTGTGAGTCCCAGTCTTCTCAGAAGAGCTTACTCTCGCTATTCTCTTCCATGTGACAATATAGGTTTTCTTCATCCCAGCTAGAAGCCAGATCTCCCCATGAACTCCCCTCCAGTCTTGCAGAAGTACCTCTCCTCCAACCTCCTAGATGGCAAGCTTGTTCCAGAGAGGAAGGGAATGCTGTCACAGCATCCTACAGAGATGTGTGTCATCACAAAATCCCATTTCTGTGGGGTGCTCTTTTATGAGGTTTCATTATAGTCCCCAGCACAAGTACTCTAATATGTGATTATAGAAGACTTACAAACAAATTTTAGCAGCAGCTCTCTCCCCTATTATATCAACTCCCAGTTGTTAGTAGATACTCAGAGCTCATATATGATTAGCGGTGAGCTGCACTAATGTTACTATTAAGCAAATAATGTTTCTATAAAGATTTTATTAATAAAAAACTCAAGAAATAGGCAGAAAATGTGCTGAATCTGTAGGAAAATAAGAAAATTTCTGTCTCTTTTGATGTCTTTTATGCTTTTAAATGTCTTGTATAAGCATGTTTGTGCATGGTATGGACTAAGGTAGTTTTTTTCCAGCTGCTATGAGTTGCTACTGCTTCTAGTCCAAACATGCAAAATAATCCCCTGTAGATTATTTTTCCTTTAGAATCTGTCATGTTTCTGGGATTATAGCTGCAGAAGTTTAATAATAACACATAACTTGGTTGGCAATAGACTGATTCCCTGGGAGCATTCCAGTTTTTTTAGCTTTAATGGTATTTCCTTTCATTTAGGAGACAATCATTGGATTCTCAGCACTTTCACTGACAGTTCTTGGATCAGCTGGATGGTTCCTGTGCCACCTTCCAAGCTATAAAAAGAAATAGAAAACATCCTTTCAAAATTAAGATCTAAAGGCTCCAATATACTGTAACACTCGTAACTTGGGCTCTCTTGAAAAGGAGAACACAGTGGCTTGAAGACCAGTTTAAAACAAGATGACTGAAAAATTAGTTTAGGTTTTATGAATGTCAAATTGCTTACATATGAAAAAACCCTAAAATTCCTGATAGAGAATATGGCTAACTTAAGTCCCAGTTCACATACTATCATCAGTTCTGTGGGACAGGTCCCAGGTCAGAAAGGTTTTGCAGATACTGCAGAACTGGACCCAGATATAAAATAGCATAGTGATGCAAAATAGTGCTAAGTCTACTCTTCCATCATCTCTGCAGTTGGACCAGCCTGCATGGACCAGTCTGAATCAGTCATCAGGTACTGTGGGAAACTAATGGAAGGTTGGTGAGGAGGGCTGTAAATACACGCAAGTGACTTGCGGCTGGAGTGTCAAAAAACATGTATATCATACTAATTGTTTTTTGGCCTCATGTGTTGGACAAGTAGACCATCTGTGTTTAGATAACATAGGCCTGTGACAGAGGCACTCTACTGAATGAGACTCCTGCCCTGCTGTGGGAAAGATCAAAGCACAGTGGTAAATGACGTCTGTGTGAATCCCTGAAATACAGGTGAAAACAGCAGGTTCAGCGATCCTCTAGCATGGGCCAAGCTCTGCAACGCCTGTGTTCACGCTTGTGTGCTCCTGCTTGGGTGCTGCTTCAGGGTTTCCCTGATTGGCAATGTAACAGAAATAAATTCACTTTTTGCAGTTCATCTGTGGTTTTGTGGTTGTTCCTGTGTACCATTAAAGCTTTAAACTAAAAAAATGGGGGAAAATTTATATTCCTCTCAGACAAAAACTCTGAGAGTTTAAGATGATTTTCTTGAAAGATTAATCTTTACATGTGTTCTTCTGGTGTGTTCCCTCACCCAATCTATTCTTCCACTAGAATAAATGTTTTTCAGCAGGTCATGATTGTCAGATACTTCAATTTATTTTCAATTTTTAGATTAAAATTTGTTACATTTGTGACATTTTTCCATGGTTGCTCTTTATAATGAATGTTAAGATAAATACTTTGAAGTCCAGAATATATTTGAAATAAGTACAATGAATAATACTTGTTATACCATGTTACATGTGTTATAAAGGAATGCCTTCTAATTCTTTCATGTCTGTCTTGCAAAAAAATACAGAATATTAACCTTCTGTGATGCTTAAGTATTAGTTGTGAGGCTTAAGTATTAGTAGAACATGATTTATAATTTCATTAAGTCATTTGTAATGGCTAATATCAAAACAGATCCTGAAAGCAGGGCTGTGAATGTGTAAAAGTACATTCTTGCTGCATTTCTGAAGTATGATATTTTAATAAATTGTCTGAGTTTCCCTCAGTTTTATAACCATGACTGAAGTTTTCAGAGTGAGAATGGAGGCATCCTGACTGTTTAAAGAAAGTGGTACTGGTTTATTTTTTCCAAAAACCTATAACTTTATCATTGAAATGAATAGCCTGATGTGAAATCCCAGTTATGTATGTGGAAAGTTTCCCACAGATTTTGATGAGTTTTGGATAGGCATATACATTCCTGGTATTCAGAGAAAAAAACATGCCAGTAACTGAAATGCAGCTGGGCAAGTACTCTGAAATGCTGCTCCTGCACACTGTGAGCACATCTGCTGAAACCAGTAAGGCTATTTTGCAGAATCTTTTGTAGAAAATAGTTTTGAACATTTCGGTGTGCCTTCTTGTCCTGCATCTGATTTTGTCATCCTTCTCTCACCTAGTAATAACTAAATTAATTATTAAGATATGACATTTCAGTCATTGTACTTGTGTTCTTAAATTGTGGCAATGAATAGTAAGATTGCCTGCTTATAATGTGTGCTTGGGGTATGTGAGTGAAGCACTGAGAACTGCATTAAATAAAATGTGATAAAAAAGTAATTTGGTGTTTAATATCTGGCAATATAGATGTATAGGGATGTTTACATTGAAGCAAGGATAATTTTTAGAAACTACTTAAAGAGCTATCTAAAATGTAAGTATTTTTTCAGATTTTTTTTTTCACATTTCCAATCTACTTCAAGCATTTCTTCCTAGAATGTTACAGGTATTTTAAAATAGTGTTTTTTTAATGTAGCCCTCTTTACTGATGGATCTCAAATGAATCATTAATCCTGAGACTGAAAGCTCTGGGTAATGTGGTGTACTGAAAACCGAGATGAAGAGGGAAGCCAGGTCACTGCAGGCACATTTATTGCTGTTAGTGTGGTATGAGTGAGCTAATAAGCTTTACCAAGTGCAAAAGGTTTTATTTTGATTTTAATTTCTAGCCTAAACCAGCCAGAGTTCAGCCAGGGCTGGGCTGATAAATGCAGCCATCGGTGCCTGGGGCTCCAGCTCTACCAGCTGTTTTTTCCTCAGCGTTCCTGCAGCTCCCAGAGTTGTTTGGTCAAAATGGTTAATGAGTTTGCATTTCAGCAGCAACAACCCTACCTGCAGCCTGGTGGGTACTACAGTGCCAGGGCTTCCTGCTGGCTCAGAGCTCCCCAAACAGTGCTGAGCTTTATGTGTGGACATCAGCTGAGCCCTTTGCAAAGAGAGTCAAGAGCCACTCTCTGGTAATTCTACAGATGCGGAGTACCAAACATGAAGTGCCTGTCCAACTTCAAGCAGGAGGAGATGGAAACAAGACTGCTGGAGGAAGGTTCCCTGCTGTGCTTCTCATCATGTATCTACACCAATGGTTTGCATTTCTTGCAAATGTTCCAAAGCTGGCTTTAAGCTGCCTACAGGTAGTAGCACAGGTAAGATGTATATGCCTAAGGGTAAGTGGCTGAAACCTGTCCTTCCATAGGAACATAAGTAAAGGCCATTCCAGCTAAGACAAAAGGTCTTGTATTGAATTAAACTTCAGAATATTTATGTGGTTTGTGATTATAGTTACTTCCTTCAGTACATATTTATGCTAAAATACTCGTTATAGCTCTGAGTAAGTTGACAGAAAGTGGTCATGGTGCCTTTCAGCCACTATATCACCTCTTCTCAAAAATGGAGCTCTCACTGAATTAATGAGACCCAGTAGTATTCCGCTTATAGTCCATACACACACTGGGTCTGAAAAAAGTAGCTGGAGAATACTAACCAATTGTCAGTAGGCTTAAATTCGCTATAGATAGAGCAACACATCCACTTGACAATTTGTAAGGGTCTGCAGATGAGAAAAATATCCACATTCCTGTGTGAAGTGCAGCAGCTTTCCTACAGGCTGCTCTGAATGCGCCCCAGTTCTGTCAATTTAGTTCACTTTGTGTTTCACACTAAGGCTCTAGTCTGATAATCCACCCTTAAAGTTCATTTTACGTAACTCCTGCACTCCTATGTGGAGCAAACCAATTTGGAGGAGAGACTAGTTAGCTTACTGGCTGCTAGAAAGGTAGCCTTCAAGCATATCAGCAAGGTCAGTCAGCTTTAGTTGGTACTGAGCCAGGGCCTGCACCCTGGCATGGGTCAAAAACATGGTACACACAGCAAAATGCCGAGGACCTTATCAGCGCTGACTGTCGCATTCTTTCTCCTCACCTCCTTCATGGAAAATCTCATGCTTTCTTTTGCTCTGTCACTGGTTTTGCCCAGCAGAGGCCATTCCCAAACATTTTTACTTCAATGTAGCAATACTAAAGCACAATGAAAATTATGCTCTGGGTTTCTTGTTTTCCATGTTCATGTCTAAGCCTTTGGGCCACGGTGCTGTGATAGGTTCAGAAAGACAGTTTTTTGACACTTGCAATCTAATTCCTAAAGCATTACTAAAACTGCAGTGTGCTTTTACTTTAGCCATGTAGGTAGGTGGTACAGTCAATTCTGCACAAGCCTGAGATTAAAGGTCAGACAAAAAATTCAACTTATTGGGAGGAGATCTAATTTAGCCAGGGTGATGCTAATTTTCACAAACACGTCATGGTAGCTGTCACAAACACTGTGCTTCTTAGGGCTCATAAAACCAGTCTCTGATTTTATAACAATCCTAGTACATGCTCATCAGGTTTGTGCTAGTTCTTAATGCAGGTCACCATTTATTTCTCAAAACTCCACTGCTATGGCAACAAATGAAGTATTTTGTTCACTTAGAGGCTAATGAGATTACTCTAAAAGAGAAATTGAGGGCATTTATCAGACTTTTTTTTACAGTGACGGATACTGACAAATGTAATAATAAAGCTAACATCCACAGAGTTAGTTGAAGTAATTGTCAGAATAAGAAGAAAATTAAGGATTTGTAAATACAACCAAATAACCACTGTATTTCCTAATGATGTTCTTTTTTTACTGAAGTATCAATTATTCTGGGGAGAGAAAGAACAAATATTAACAAATATTAACTCTGTTGGGATCACAGTACTAGCAACGAGACCCAGAGCTCTTTATTGCTCAGTCTCCCACTTTAAGTCAACCCAAGCCAGTAATGACTGAAATGCATTTGCCACATGCCAGGTGGCATAACTGATATGGGTTGGTGGCTTCAGCCAAACTTCTCATCACATCACAATCACTTCTGCTACGACTGCCAACTTCTATTATTCTGTTCTATTCTGTTCTGTTCTTTATCCTAATTCCTGTTTTACCCTAATTTCTATCCTACTATACTCTACACCTTCCTCCTCAGAATAGTTGCATTCCATTCCTCCCACAGCAGTTCTGGTTGATTTTCTTTCTGTACATATTGCTGTGTGATAGTAACACCAAAGGAAAGAGAGGAAGTTTTCCTGGCATTTTTAAGTCTCAGCACAGAGGCTAAGACTGGGTATCTCCTCAGAAGAAATTCTTTTCCTGCACAAGACTATGCTGTCAGTAATATCATGTTACTTTCATACACAGACACGATTTTCTGTGAGCAAGAAGAGGTGCCTTTGCTGTTCACTGTCTCTTTGCTGATCCTGGTTATGCCAGGTGTCTGAGCCCTTGAGGAACAGCTCGAACTCATCATCCTGTGTCAACCAGGATATATGCTGTAGCCTATCTGAGTTGAGCCTAATGGTTCAGTTTAATCCCAGATAGACATTTTTCTCAAGCGATTATCTATTTTACCATCATTCACAAGGATTAATGCTTACAGAGAGCAAAGGTTTAGGGACAAATTAAATTTAATGGGCGTCTAACTATTGCTGTCAAGTGCCCATGTCTGAACCTGAGGGACTCCATCTGCTGATTGAATCTGGCAGGGAGGAGGTCAGTGCCTACACAGGAGCTGTCCAGGGCCCTTGGACCTGTACCAAGCACCTTGCAGCTGTGTTAGGTTTGCTGGGTAAATACCCAGAGAGCACCATGTGGCTGGGAAAGTCCTGAGTGCTGGAAAAGCTCACCCTCTCCTGCTCCATTTGACTGTTATGTTTGGCTTTTCTTATCAAGATTACCACTTGTTCACCAGGCAGACTCTCCCTTATCTCCTTCATTTCATGGCAAATTCTTCCATCCCGACAGGGCTGTAGTGATTAAAGCAAGAATCTGAGACATTCCAAACATTTCCCCACCTCTACTGTGGGTTTTAACATCTCTATCACAATGCAGTTAATGATAACCTCCTGCCACAAATTGTGAGCAAATTTCAAAAAATCAAGACATAGGCTTTAAATAAATTAAATCTGGTCTTGTTTTTTGTTGTTTGATAAAACTTAGAAAGCATTTAGGTCCTTGCCTCTCATTTAGGCATTGAAATCCTCATTTGTTTCAACCATTGTTTATATTGTGCTTGAGTCTCTGAATGTGATGGCAAAATCTAAGTTTTATTTAAAATTCAAATACAGATTCATGTAATTACCTGACTCTGGAAGCTGAGCCTTTAAGGAAAACACCATGAGAATGTCTTAACAGTTGCTAATGACGAACATCCCTGTATACAAATGCATACATATATACCTGTAAACAGATACATAGACAGTTTTATTTTTATATATGCATACATTCATTTTAGTTTATGAACAATTTAAGAAATGTTCTGAACATGATTCAAGGTAGAGGAGTTTAGGATTTTGCATTTTTCAGAAAGGATTACCTTTGTAAAAGTAGATTTGTTAATGCTTGGAGATTAAAAACAAATGAACAATATTAGATTTTGTGTTCCATGTTCAGACATGAATACTTGAAAATGTAATTCAAAGTGACAGCAGTCACATAAATAGTGAGTTCAGCTCTGGACAACTTTTCTTCTTATAGTATATTTCATTAATTTATTCTTGCATTATGCTGTAACTGCAATGCACACTGTTATGGCAGACCAAGTTTAGTTAAAAGCCATCACAAACACGGAACCAGTATGCTTCCCATCCCTTCCAAACCTTATCCTGCAAAAGCCAAAGTAGAAGAAAATATGAGAATTAAGTCTCCTCAGTCAGTTAAACAAAGAACGTGGTTTATAACAAATTCCTCTGTAAGAGGCAGGTATATTTTTTAGCTCTCTTGAATAAGTTTTTTTCAACTTAATATCCAGACATGCAGCTGACTGATTTTCAAGGGTCATCTCCTTCAAGTACCCAGTATTGGTGAGACCTTGTCTGGAGTGCTGTGTCTTGTTCTGGGCTCACCAGTACAAGACAGAGACAGACACACTGGAGTGCGGGAAGAGCTAGATGATGAAGAGGCTCAAGCACCTGTCATATGAGAGGCTGAGAGAGCTGGGATTGTTTAGTCTCTATGAGAAAAGTTTTGGGGTGGTCTTATCAATGTGTATAAATGCCTGAGGGGAGGGAGTAAGAAGATGGAGCCAGATTTTCCTCAGTGGTGCTCAGTGGCAGGACCAAAGGCAATGGGTACAAACTGAGATTCCACCTAAATGTAAGAAAAAACTTCTCAGCTGTGAGGATGGTCAAACCTTTGAACAGGTTGCTTAAAGAGGTTGTGGGTCTG
Organism: Falco peregrinus; assembly: GCF_023634155.1. Classification (NCBI taxonomy): domain Eukaryota; kingdom Metazoa; phylum Chordata; class Aves; order Falconiformes; family Falconidae; genus Falco; species Falco peregrinus. The sequence continues at coordinate 88,942,648 of NC_073721.1, forward strand.
CATCCTTGCAGATAATCAAAACCTGACTGGACATGGCCCCAAGCAATCTGCTCTATTTGACCTTGCTTTGAGCAGGGAAGTTGGAGTAGATGTACTCCAGAAGTTCCTTGCAGCCTCGGGGATTCTGTGATTCTGAGAATCTCCACTCATGAACTCAGAAAAGTACATTTGATTTTTTTTGGTTCTCATCAGTTGGTAAGATTTCCATTCCCCATTCATTTATTGTTAAAAATATGTTCTTGCATTAATGACTTGTGGACTTTCAGATGCCTGCAGCTTTTATGTGTTCTCTTAACTGTATGCATGCAGAGGTAAAAAGCATATGGACATAAACTTTAGCTGCTTAAAATTGTTTCCAATGGAGCACAGTACCCATTTTATTAGGTAAATCCATGAGGATCTTGCTGAGAAATCGTGATTTCTATTCAGGACGGAGACCTGAGAAATTAATTCCGAGTGCCATGTTCCTGTATTTGCTCCTTTTCACAATTTAAAGCACAAACTAGGCAAATTTATCAAATTGTTTGACCAAACAACAGATGACTTGTATCAGGCTTTATTTGGGGCTTAGGTATTTTTTAGGCATGCAGGAGGACTCATAAGCAATAAAATGGTTTCCATACATCTGAATGACATGCTGAATTGTATAGAACCTTGTTTAGCAAATGCAGGCATAGCTGCAATTTTCAGGCACTTAAACAAAAAAAGAAATTTTACATGAGAAATGGAATTCATATTTTCTCAGCATACTCTTGCTTTATCAACCTGAATGTTTTTAGTAGGCTCACCACTGCGGTATGTGAACACTTGGTATATTTTAAAGGATACCTATGGGAGCTCAGTTCCTCTCAGTGCAAAAGGTTCCCTGTTGTTCCATAATGAGCAATAAAGCAGTTCAGATTGATTTGTTGCATCGATAGAAAGACATTCAAGCTAAAGATGAAACCTGCCTTCAGCAGCCTATTTCAATGAAATCTGAAAGCCATTTGTCTGTATTTTCATCACTTATGTTCTATGTTGTGAGACCTAGGGTTGGGGGAAGCAGGACTTGTAGCACCACATGGCCTCCCTAGGCACTTCATTAAATAAAAATAAATAGAAAAACTCTCAATGACTTTAATAGGATCTGATATAACATGCCAGTTTCTAATAAAAGAATAAACTTAAATGTTTACTCTTAAAGGTTTAAATGTAAAAGAGAAAATTTAAATGTTCAGGTATCAACCTAAATGATCTTGCAGCAAACTCAACAGGAAGGAGCAAACCACATGTGGGAATGGGCCAGTGCTCTTTGCTTTTGTGAAGTACTGCTCAGGGAAATGGAAGCAAGTCCTCTCCCCGTTAATTCATGCCTTTCAGTTGCTGATCAGTCCCACTGTAGTCATGGCAGCTTGTTCATACCAGCCAGTGGCAGCGGTTTATGTTGGCTTGGCTCTCTCTTTGGGGCTCACAAGCAGCAGGGAGTGTGGAAAGAACGGTGGTGTCAAGGAAATGCCATGAAAGCTCTATTCTGAACTTAATTAAGTGGTTGAAAAAACATTGCACATGCAGTATTTTTAGAAGATTGCTCCTGTAAAAAAAACCACCCTGTTAAATGCCACTGAACAGCACCTGCCCCTTCACTGCATTTCCCGGCACAGAATGTGCATCATCCCCAAACGAAGGCAGCAGTAATTTGGAGGCACTGCCTTGCATGATGAATAATAAAAGATACCTATTTTCCTCCACCCCCAGAGCACAGTTCTCTTTGGCTGCTGCTGGCATACTCATCTTATGCAGCCCAATGCTTTGAGGAGAGTATGTTGCAACTGTTTTTTTATCTATAAACATCAAGACTCCCATGCCCTGGCTGATGAAATACTACTGCTTCCACACACCTTTCCCAGAGGCGTGAGGATCTGAAAAAAATGTTTCAAAAAGTTTCAGAGAAGAAATGCACAGCTAGCCGTTCATTTCTGAGTCCTGGTAAGGCCAAGTCAGGACGCTGGGGAAGCTGGCAGGACACGCACTGGTTTCTCCTGGAGCAAATGAATTATACCATTGCTACTGTGCTCCCACCACAACCGGTCTTTTCATCCCACCTTGGCCCTGCTCTGACGGTGCCTGGGGCCATAACCGTAGCTGGGATCTGGTGATGGAGTGGGGTCACAGTTGGGGCTGAGCTCAGCCCTTGCCTCCTGGGTGAGGCATGGCCCTGCTGAGATACCCGGTGCCTTACGGAAACGTGGGGAAACCCGCCCAGGGCACCTGACTTCGTGCCCTCTGGGGTACGCGGCTGGAGCCCGGGGGGCCGAGGGGAGGGTAAGTTCCCAAGAGAACAACGGTCCCGTTTCAAGCAAAGAATAAAACAGAGGACAGGGCCGCAGCCCTGCGAACAACCCCCGGCAGCACGGCCGGCCCTGGCCTAGCTCCGTGCTCCCCCTCTCGCCGCTGCCCGCCGAACGGGGCCCCGGCCCGGCCCGGGCGGTGCGCGCCGCCGCCGCTCCGCAGTCCCACACACCCTCGAAGCCCCGGGGGGCACGGCCGAGGCCCGGGGGGAGCTCACCGAACCCTCGCGGCTCGGCAGCTCCCGGCCCAGCGCTTGCGGCAAGCCCGGCGCCTCGGCGGGGCGCCGTCGCCGCTCCAGGGCTGCCCCGGGGCGGACAGGGTTCCCCGCGCCCCATCCCCTGCCGGGCCGCCCCCGCCCCGCAGCCGCAGCCGGCCGCCAGCCGCGCTTTCCCTTTAAGAGTGCGTTCGCTCCCAGCCCCGCCTGCTCGCCGCTCCCCGGCCCGCAGCCCTGCGGCAGCCGCACCGCTGCTGAGGCGGAGCGGTTACCGCCAGCTCCACCGCGGCCGGGGGCAGGCGCTCCTCGGCGGCCGAGGGGCAGAGCGGGGCGGCAGCATGTCCACTAAGGCGGAGCAGTGTGAGTGGCGGGGCCGGGCGGCGCGGGCCGGGGCCTGTCCGAGGGGAGCAGGGGGCGGCCGGGGGCGCCTTCCCGGGGATGGCGGTGCCTTGCTGCCGGCTGGCAGCCGCCCCGGCGGGGCAGCGCTGCCCGGCCGCCTTATGTGGCGCCGGCGTAGCAGCTCGAGCAGGGGAGGGGGGGCTGCCTTCGTTCTGGCTCTTTCTCCGTCAGCCCCGGGAGCATCTCGCCTCCCGCGCCGCGCTGGGCGGGCGGCCCTGCTGGGCGGGCGGCGTGTTTGTGCGGAGGCAGCGCCGGGCACCTGAGGTGAGGCAACGAGGGACCGGCGGGTGAGTGAGGGCTGAGACCGGCGGCACGGCCCTTGGCCCCGCAGCGGGAGGGGTCCAGCCTGCCTCGTCTGCGGGGCTGTGCCCCGGCCCCGCGGTGTGGCTGCCTGAGAAACCGGGGATCTGGCTGTAGGGGCCGGAGGCGACCCGCACGGTGGCATCTCGGAGGCGGCGGTGCTGTGAGACAGCTCGAGAAGGGAGGTGCGCTCTCGTCCTTGCCCGTGCTCTGTCACCTTTTGGGTCAGTGTAGACCGGGTGCTCCTGCCTTGCCTACATGCTGCCTGCCACAGCCCCCCGCGTCTCCCAGCAGGAGCCCCCTGGGTGCTGCCGCCCCCCTGCCCAGGGCCCAGGTGCCTCCTCACAGCCGCAGATGTGTTAACCACCCTGTTGGCCGGTCCCGTCAGAGCAGGATCAGATGCCCTGGTGGCTGGGACCTCCGCAGCTGGGCCATGCGAGTGTTCCCGCTATTGTTAGTGCTGATAACTGGCGCTTCTGCAAGAGCCCTGGCGGGAGGTGTAAAGAAAAACACCAGGGCATTTGAGCTTGTCGCTACTTTCTCTCCTGATAGTGTCACAGTTGTGAGCGGTTGGACTGATGTTTGCCACGATGACATGATGCGATCTGAGACTTGCTGTCTCCTTCCTCCAGGTCACTGGGAAGGATCCTTGTTTTTATATATGCCTGTGCTGAACTGATCCAAGGGAAAGAATACTTGTATATTTTTCGTTTAGGGTTTACTGCCTATTTACAGTGATGGATGATGTTGCTAGTAAAATATTACGTGAATGCTAATTTATTGCTGTAGGGATGCGTTTCTGGCCTCATAAATGGAGAGACAATGTTCTGACTGTGCAGCAGCCCTGAAGTGTGCCGTGTTCAGATCTGTACTGTTCTGTTCTTTCTGCATTCCCCACCCCCTACCTGAGTTCTGTAATTGTTTCTTCTTTCTTGTGATACTTATACATTAACAATGCTTCTTTCACACTTGCACACGGAAGAATTTCTGGCGCCTTTTGTCCCAACAGTGCCTTTGGCATTTTCTTCCCTTTTCTATTCTGCCTTGTCTGTTCCTCCATTCCTTATGTTTCTGGTCCGCTCTGTTTGAGCTTCTCTTTCATGTTTTATCTTTGGCTCGTTTCTTTTCATCCCCATGTACTGTTTAAGACACTGCATCTTGGTCTGCCATGTCCCTGTTTCTCTCTATTTTCAGATTTACTTGGGGTCCAGGTTTCACATCTTTCTGCCTCTTAACAATCTTTTTTATGGTGCTCCAGGTAGAGTATTTAGTTGATGGACATATCCTGTGCCTCTAACCTACAGAATGTGTTTTGTTTATCAAGATTGCTCCCCTGACTAGTTCTTACGGTGTTACCAAATGTCTTTGTCTCTATATAACGTCAAGATTCCCTCACCTGCAATTTTTGACAAATGTTGATGGACTTCAACAAGGATTATATTGAAATGCATACAACACTACCGGGCAAACCTTCAAACCCCGACTGTTGCTGTTGTTGCTTCTGCCCTCATTGACTAACAGGCAAGAACCAGAATGTCTCAGAAAGGAGTAAAGTCACAAGTAATAATGAATCTCAATTTACCAAGAACAGCAGCAAAACACTACGAATGAGGGGACAGACTGATCAGAACAGAAGAGGCACTGGTCTAAACATGAATCTGTGGCCACCCCACAGCTCTTTGGCAGGTTGTATGAACAACAGGTAAAATGGTGGCAATCTGGGAAATCATCTTGAGAAGTCTCCTTACTTGTAACCACGTGCATCTCATATCTCATACCAGTGGTATTGACAGTGACTTTCATCATTTCACTCACCATGACATGCCTGAGGTGTTTTATTGTATTCGAAGAAAATTAGTTCTTCTTCACCTTAAATGGCAGTAACTGGTGTTTAGTTGTTGTAATGCCCTGGGAATGCCAGATGCCCTCTCTGTTCTTCTTCAGGACAGTGAGGCAACAAAGATCATCTTTAAAGACCCCTAATGGTTTCACTCTTGGTTCAGTCAGTGCGTAACAAGGGTGCTAGGGAGTTTAGTTACGCTTGCATAGATCCTAGAGAGGTACCCAGCAAAGTATCCTGAAATAACTTTTTTCTTTTCCCTTTTTTTTTTTTTTTATGTGATGACCCTATGACAATGGCTAAGTACTTATATTTCAAAAACTGATGTCACTCTGTGGCTCTCTAGGTGCTCAGAAACTCAGAAAACTGGGTCATTCACACACTTCTGTATCTTAAAAGCTGGCAGAAGTTTGCTCTGGGGCTTGCCTTCAGAAGGTTCTTTGTGTTCTGGGAGGCTGTGCTGAAATTCTCAGTGTTCTGAGAAACAGAACTGAGACCTGAGGTAAAAATATTTAGCCTAAAGCTAATGTTAATATTTAGGCTTTATAAATAAGTTTTTTGTTTTGGTATTTGCCTGATACAATTGTGTGACAATGCTGATTAACAGAAATAAATAATGTATTTATTTAAAAAAGCGATTCTAGATACCCTATACCCTTTATTGAAAGTAAGTAACTAGAGAGGCAGACAGTTCTCTGAAATACATCTAGACCTGAATTCTGACATCATCTTTGGCATTTTGTTAATCCAATTCACTTACAGATATCTGACAGCAAACCATGGCAGCCACAGTAAACTAGTTGTGCATCTTGCTGTGAATTGTTCTTTGTTGGGTACTGTGAAATGTGGTCTCTGTTCTTTGCAAATATGCCTGCTTTCATACTCTTTTTCTTTTTTTTTTTCTTCTTTTTTTTTTCCTTCCCTGGCAAGAGAAAGTAGTGTCACAAAATGCATTTATGAAATAATTTCTTTCTTAAGATAGCCTAATCTGGATTAGTTTTTATGGGGGGTCTTCATGGTAGTTAAAAAAAAAAAAGTGTCTATCTTTTAAATAATCTGGTAAACTGGTGTGCAAATCTGGGACTAAAACTGAGATAGTGGGCAGAAAGAATGAGATGTGAGATGAGGAGAGGAAAACAGGTCTTAGACTGCTCAAATAAACTTCTGTAACCTGGAGTGAAACACATCATGACCAAATGTGGTTTTGAGGGTGTGTAGGAAGCTAGTTATGGCTGGTTTCACAGAGACAGGGATACCCCCCTGCAAAGTACAGTTCATATGCCACAGGTCTCTGTGGTGGACAGAAAGGCTCTGATCTTGCTCCTAGCTATACTGAAGCAATCTGAGTCCATGTGACAAACTTAAGTTTCTGGTTGTTTGGGGGGAAAAAAGTAGTGATTTAATGTCACCTTGAAATAAATCAATAAATAAATAAACAAAAAAAACCCCAAATAAAATAAATAAACACTTGAAAGTGAGGAAATATAATTGAATTTGCTTATGCATCCTTAGTTTATTATTTTTGCATATGCATTATGACAGTGTCCCTAATTGATTTTTACTAGCTGTTTTCCCATAGACCCCAGCCCTATTCAGTCACATGATGACCTTTCTCTCTGTGATGAAGCAGGGTAATACTGTGAGGGAGACTTGCCTGCAAAAGCTTCATTAGCTCACCAGCTGTGGAAATTGGGAGGGTATGGTCAGTACAGCAGGAAATGGGAGAAAGGGTGATCACGATGAGGGCAGTTGGCTGCTGAAAGGCTGGGCTTCTTGTTGTGCAATTCAAGCAAACAGTATTCGTTTGATGATTATTTAAGTGTTCCTCATTTTATGGATAACTGACTTGAAATTGTAAAACCTCATTTGTTGTGTGACTGAGTACTCACAGTGCTTTGTTCACTGGATGTGAAAGTCCAGTACATACTGCTGTCTATAGTAAAATGGCTCTTAGTATCTCAAGCTGAGCCTCCAACAGCAGCTGCAGACGCTTTGCTTTTGGTGTCTGTCCTTCAGTCTTTTTCTGTAATACAGATACAATGTCACCCCTTCTTATTCAGCTTGTCAATGGTACAGAAAAAATTTGGAATGGTCTTGAAATGTTCAGATACATAAGCAGTGAGAGGCATAGCGATGTCTCTCAGGAGGTTAGTGCCCTTCTGTTCAAGCAGAGAACTCAATGGTATTAATTCTTTAATAAATGCCATTTGATAATGAGAATAAAACAAAGTATTGACTAATTGCTTGTTTAGGAAGTATGATTTATCTTCCACACTGAAAGAGCCCTGTAGGGGAACAAGGTATATCTTGGTGTAGTGAAATACTGTCATAATCCATACGCTCAAGGGCTGAAGTCATTCAGAAGCATCTCCCCTTTTAACTGCCTATTACACAGTCTTGGTGCATTTTTAACATGATTAAGAGTTCCCAGCCAGCTCTGCTTTCATTGGGGCTGTGTCTGTACAGAGTGATGCTATGAACAACTGCTGGGCAGTGTAGCTGGCAGTGCAGTTTTGCTGGTGCGGCCCTCTGCCACAGCCAATGCGCTCTGTTTCCCAGCAGAGTTGATTAGTCCGAGCAGAACGAAAAGAGTTGTGTGTGCTCAAGTGTCTGCATGAGACTGTCGCGCACCATATGGGCAGTGTAAGTCATTGCAGCTATGGTGGGTAATCACTTTTTTTCAATACTAAACAAGGATCTCTATTAGAAAATAAATGCCTTATTATTTCTAAAACAGCAAAAAAAATGGTTTCAGTAAAGATGGAGAGCTCCTACTGCTTTTGGAAATCCCCTCACCTACTTGACCAGATATCCTAAGACACTTAAAATAAACAGCACAGGTCTTTTAATATCTTTAGTACATTGCATAAGGTAAATGTATGGCCTACAGTAAATCACATAAGCTCTTTCTGTCTTAGCTTATATCTCTGCTTTGGCTGTAGAAATATTTACCCATCTCACATGAACCTCCTGTGATCCAATGACTCATTCATTATAAATGAATCTTGAGATGCCTAGAGACACAGAAGAAATGCAGGGTTTGGTTTTTTTTTTTTGTTGTTGTTGTTTTACTGGTGGTTTGTTGTTTTGGGGTTTTTTTCCCCATTTGCTAGCACTGAGTTGGTCTAATATAGATGAAGGCATTCACTTCTGTGCTTTCTCCTTGGCACTTGCACTGGAGCATTCATTTATTCAGTCAAAATAGAAGGAATGGAGAGACTTTCTGGATTTTACAGTTTAATTCTTAAATTTAAAAAAAAATAATCAGAAATAGTGGGATCAGATGTGATTCTGTTAAGTCTGCAAAAAACCTAAATGAAAGTTTCTGTGTTTGTTCTTTGTCTTTTGTATAGTTTCTTCCAAAATCCGTTACCTTCAGGAATATCACAACCGGGTTCTCCACAACATTTACCCTGTGCCCTCTGGAACTGACATTGCAAATACTCTGAAATACTTTTCTCAGACGTTATTGAGGTAAGTTTTAACTAATGCTCTTGAAGAAAAAAAGAGCTAAAGAATTGTAGGGGGTATTGATTGACTTTGACTTGGTTACAAGATTTCATGGGTCATTGCTCAGTCAAAAAGAGTCAGAGCATAATTTAAGGAAAGAATGGTATGAGTTAATCTCTTCAGTGGCTGTTGCCCAATTTGCCCAGTTGAGCTGCTTATTGAGTGGCTGATTCTAAAATAAACTTGGTTGATTACACATTTGCTTGGCCCTCCTCAGACTAAACTGAATGCACAAGCATGCTGAACTTGTGAAGAAAGGAGTGTGTGACCTACAGAGTTTTAGATGTATGTACTCATGATCTCCTTGACAGTCCTGGTGCCTCAGAATCCTAGAATGATGAGGCAGATGAGCAGAAGGACGTTCTTACTGTGCCATAGTTCAGCTGGCTTTCAGGTTTGGGTTCTGGTTCAGTCCCTTGTAACAGTTCGAGTAGACACAGAGTTTGTATACACATCTGGACTTGGATGGTAACAACAGGTCAGGATTATTCCGACCCTGCATTTTGATTTAGTCCAATATTTGGTAATAAGATATGGTACTAAATACCATATGATTACAGAATACATTTTGAATAGGAAATACTACTTCTTGTCTGCTAAAAAGATATGAAATATTGTGAGACTTTAATTAAGAATGGCATACATTCCACGTGGATGGATTCATATTTCCAAATTGTTTTTAAAATGGCTTTTGGCAGTGAAGAGGTGATTTTTGCCTGTTCAGTTTTGTCAGACACTAGTTTTCACATCTAGAAAAATGCAGTTAAAGCTGCATTTCTATGCATAGCTTCCTGATTTATACCTGGAAATACTGTCCTTGCTGTCAGAAGCTGGTTTGGAAATACAACTATTTGCTTTATTTGATGAGGAAACAAACAAAATACAATTAACCGATGTATTTGTACACATACCCCTATGGTGTATACAAGTTGAGAAGCGAGCATTTAAACTTGAAAGAATGAGAGTAATTCATTCTAACATTCATTTCGAGTGCATGGGATGTATCAAAATCCTTGACCCTGTTTGTACAAAAAAAAAGATACATTGACAGCAACATTCATTATCAGTGTATACATATGTATACAGTAGGAAACCTGTTCACTGAAAACTTAAAAACCTGTTTACTTTTGAATTTGCAAGAGCAGAATTGTTTAACCACTGTGAAATTTGTTTCCTTCATAATTTAGAGTGTTGAAGAAGCTTATGGCAACCAGTAGGGCTTTTTGAGATTAATAAATTAAATTTTGTCTATTATATTGCAGCAGCATGGAAAAAAATGTTCAAAAAGTCACTAAAGATACCTCTGAAATGTGGCTCTGTTACTGCATCAGGCTGTTTTGATGGATTATTTGCACAACACACATACTTAAATCACATTCAAGTAAGGTTCTATATGACAAAACAGCCCGTGTTTAAATGCCGTGGGCCTTTAAGCAAGAAAATTGGACTTGATTCTGATCATTTTCTCTCTTAGCTGTAACTAACAAGTGCTATAATAAGATCAGTTTCTTTTTGGGCAGAAGTTCATTGGGACAGGATGGATTTAGAGTCTGCTGCTTAAATGAAGTGTCTTTATACCACTCTGTTGTCTTCATCTTCCTAAGCAGTACAGCTGATGTCCAGTGTGACAAATTCTTCATGCTCCATGAGCAGTGATATTTCTAGACTTGACTGAGAAAGCTTTGTACTTGGTGACTATGAGAGCAAATCAGAAATCAGGACAGCAATTGCACAGTTGAGCAGCTCCATTTCTTTATTTCATGCTCAGAATGGGACTGAACCAAAATCCTGTTGTTGATAATGCTGAACCTCATGGGGCAGAAGTGATACTCTTATCTGATACGCAGGTCTAAGCAAATGGCTTTGTCTTTCATGATCTGGGATCTGATGAGCCTCAGAGCTAAAAGGGCACTAGAAACTGAAACCAGGACTTGAATCTAAATTTAAGTGGACTGAGTTCTGATACTCAGAAAGGTCAAATCCATGTTCTGAATCCCTGTAACTGGGGACTTTGAACTGTGGGTCAAAGCCTGAGTGCTATGGTTGTTTATACACTTGCTGATACTAAGAAAGAAGCTTGATTAAAAAGCAAACCAAAACATACCCTGTCTTTAGTGTGGCAGATGGAAAGAAGGAAACTCCCACCCACTGTGTGCAGATCTCTGCAAGATTTACCCTCAAACCAGACTGGGTAAGAACCTTTCTTAAAAGCATGTTCAGGAATCTCTTTGAACATTCTGCACGCTGAGTCTTCTTTCTGCCTCCTACACTGAGACTCCATTGTGCAAGGGTTCACATCAGTGATAGAAGTACATGGTGGAGAATAATCTTTCTAGCTTGAGACAAGAGCATATGCAATGAATTTGGGCTGCTAAGAGAATACTGATCAAACAGTAGCAAAAATGCCCATTGATTTCTGGAAATTTTGGATCTGATCTTCAGAATAGGTTGCTTGTAATCATCTACTATTTTAAAATAACTTTAAAAGTATTTCCCAGTTTGATGTGTACTCTCTTTGCAGCTGAAGTTTTAGGACAAACATTTATTGATGAGTTTATGTAGTTATAGGAATAGTGATTAGTCAGAAATTCCGTATCGTGATAGGGTTTTACAGGTGTAGCTTTTACTGTTTATTATACTTTTTACCTTTCCATGTTATGGACACATTGACTGTGTTCTTTTCAGTGGGGCATGCCCACTGGTTTGGATCACATTCATATCTGGTGTCATTCTGCTAGCTATAGTTGGATTGCACGCACAAGGGATTAATTTGCTCCTTTGCTCTGTACATAGCCTCAATAAATCACAAGCTCAGGATGGGGGGGACAGATGTGGAATGGCTGAAAAAATTAAATTCCTTATTTCTATGAACAAACATCACATAAAGTCACCATACACAATGCATAGCACATTGATTCATTTAATTCTTTGTTTTTCTCTTTGAGAAAAGCATTTCTTTACATTACAGCATGAATTTGTTTCATGCCCTGCTCATTTTCCGTGTTTTCTCCCTCCTTTGAGGAATGATCTAAAGCTTAATAAACATCTTTCAGAACAGCTCATTCTTTCACATTTTCTTGGAGAAAATTCTCCATATGTATTTCAAAGTAAAATGTTTTACGTAAGGAATAGTTATAAATACCCAGTGGCTAATTAATGGTCAAGCTTGTTTTGCAGCCTTGGTGAGATGCAATTCTCTTGTAGGCGTTTTAGGAAACCTTTCCTGGAAGGCAGTAGTTTTTTGATGGAATTGTAGCAGAGATGTTCAAATTTTGAAACAAGCCCTGGTAGCTTTGTCACTTGCTATGGAGCAAGTTCAGTATGGAGTTATGACCTTCAGGCCCTCCAAGTTGTCAGTACTTGGTTTGAACAAAACCAGGAGCAAGCCGCAATTATTATATCTTGATCTTAGGGGACTTCCTAAATTTTCAGTTTTGACTCTTCTGTTTATTGCTTTTAAAACATATGGGTCAGGCAAAAGTCTTGGTCTGAAAGTCTATACAAGACTGTGCTTTGGCCTCTAATTCATAGAAGAGCCATAGCTCCGTGTTAAAAGGAAGAGAAGCCTATAGAGTAAGGTCTCCATCGCTGCCTTATACTTCCCAAAGCAAGGATCAATTAATACATAATATCCTTTTTGGAAATAGGTGCAATTGGAGTGATGTGTTGGCAAGTAAAGGGATGGGCAATTGGTGTTGTCTGTTGGTAGACACGGAAGGAATATAATTTTTTATCCTCATATCTCTAAACATGAGCTGCAAAGTATGGCAAATGAACATCAAGCAAATTAAAAGGAATCAGCACTCTGATCATTTGTTTTTAAAGTCATACTAGATCTTAGGTGATTTTTCTGATAGAATTTCATAAATACTGTCATAACAGTCACCACATTTCTTGTACTGGACATTGGGTAACAGAAACCAAAATAATCTGCCAAATACATAAAGGCACAATAAAAAAGGGAAAAAATGAAGTATGTAGTTTCTTAAAATAGATTGTCTGTCATCTCTGACTGCAAGTGTGATGTGATAGTAGTCACCTGGCATAGAACTGTACTTGTAAAAATGTTTTATATATATGGCAAATGAATGACACCTCTTATAAGCACCTTAGCAAGAGTTTAGCTTAGTTGTATAAATTCTTGAATTAACGTGTGAGGTAAGATATGTCTTTGCTAAGGTGATTATATGATACGGACTTCTGCAATGTTGAAGAGGACAGAGGTTTCCAGAAGTGCTCCCTCTTGTCATAACTCTGCTGTTCATTACTCGGTGGAAATTTTAATGACACTGACTTGTCTTTTATAAATTGTAACACTGACTTTGGGAGCAGAGTTAAACCAACAGCAACTGCTTTTGGAAATCCCAACCACTGAGAGGTGCAAAATGTGCTTTAAAAAAAAAGAAAAACATTGTGTGTGGTTTAATATATTTAAAAGTTGTATTATATTTATAGGCACATACGAAGACTATGAACTAACCCTCTAATTGCCTGATAACTAAAATACAACACTGCTTAAGTGACAATTTATTTCTATTTAAATTAGTGTTTTTTTAAAAAATAAATCAGATTAACATGTTTACAACCACGTTTACAACATCCTTAAAACGACATAACAAGCTGGTTGACGTATAGCCTCTTATTTTGATTCCCACTAAATCCTTTTTATTTTTTTAAATTATCTTTCCTTTAGTTTGTAGTGAGTTTTGTTGAATAATAACGTAAGTAACAGCAGGAATGTATGGTAACATACTGTCTGATCTGCAGTTACATAATTGGTCTTGCTTGCTTAGCCCTTAGATTTTTGAAGGTAACTATTTACACAAGAAGTGTTTGTATTCATAAAGTAAAATGTTTTCTCCCTAAACATGGGCAAATTAAAAACACACATAAACAACCATTATCATTAGCTCACAAACATATGCTAAAGACCATCTACTATATATTATTTTACAACTTTTCCAAATGTAGTTTAGTTAACATTTTAGAAATATTATATTATTTCTAAATCCATGTGCCTGTTTAAACTTCATTATCTCAAATGATACTGAGTGAGTGGTCATGAAACAGTATCATAAAATACATACAGACATTATTTTAATGCAATAAACATGTGATTTTTAAGACTATCTTAACAAACACACATGTTTATTCTTTGCTAAAACATGTTTCTGCAAGTGCCACACCTATATTTTGCATGTTTTCAGTCAGTTGGTTCAAAAGATTACAGAGGGGGGGGGGGGAAATCTCTCAAAATCCTCAAAATCTCAGAGCAAAATATCAGCCTATTGTGACACAACTATTTTTCCATAGCAAACACTTATAATTCTCAGAATTATTCTTAACTGTGAAACATGGGTAGGGCACTGAAACATGCATTTTTATATTTTTGCTCCTTATGAACCAGATAACACATGAGATGCAATGAAATATTCCTAGATGTCAATTTTTAATTCTCCTATCTTGAAGCATGAAAGTGAATAGCTGCTAGATCTGTAGACACGCTGGTTTTGGTAGTGATTGCATCTTATGTGGGATGTATCTGGTCTTTTATTATTTGTTTTATAGTGTCATTTCAATGTAATGTGCTGTTCTTTGTGTCTTTGTTGTCTCTTTTTTTTCTTTGTCCCCCCAACAGCATTTTGTCCCGCACAGGGAAGAAGGAGAATCAAGATGCCTCCAATTTGACAGTGCCCATGACCATGTGTCTTTTTCCTGTGCCATTCCCACTCACCCCATCTCTAAGACCACAGGTCAGTTCCATCAACCCTACTGTTACTCGCTCCCTCCTTTACAGCGTCCTGCGAGATGCTCCATCTGAACGTGGCCAGCAAAGTCGTGATGCTCAGTTATCAGACTACCCATCTTTGGACTATCAAGGACTTTACGTGACACTGGTGACACTGCTGGATCTAGTTCCCTTGCTACAACATGGTCAGCATGGTAAGCAGGCCCTTGAACCCTTCCAGTACACTTAACTTCAGTGCTGTGAATCCATGAAAGATGCGTAAATGCAGTAAAAGAGGTGGGCCTAAACTGACCTGGATCTGGAATTCAAATGTCCTAGGATGCGTTTATATCCAAGTGTTTGGTTTGACTTTCTTAAATAAAAGATTATTTTTGCTAGCTGTGGGTTTGGGTTTGAATTCTGAGGTTGTCTGATTTTTAGTGATATGCTGGTGGTATGTAACTAAAATCTGATGGTGTGTAAAAAAAAAAAAATACAGATGGGTCTAAAAAAGTCTGGATTTTCAATTGGAATTTGCTGTGATATCCTCAGACTGGTCTTCTTGGGGTGGCTTCTTAAAAAGGCACAGAGTCCTTGCAAATGTGTACCTGGCCTATAACAAATATGCAGATTGAGAGTTTTGGTGAAGGTCCATCTCTAAATAGAACTTAATATACTTTTAATTCAAGAAATGATGGTGGTAATGGTGATTGTGATCACTTTAAAATATTCCTGAGTAAAAAGACAGCAATATCTCTGTCTGACTTACAGAAAAGCTGTATTTTCTTATGTTGTGGATTAATCACAAGATTTTTTTGTGGGTGTGTCGGTATATATATTGTTTTCCCTTAAGTTCTGCATATGTCTGTCTTGTTAGTCTGTGGCTTTTCATACTGGGATTCAGGAGCCCAGTGTTCTCCCTATGTTAGATAAGCCAAATATTAATTTTCACTGTGGTATCAGGGGGTATTACTTACATAGTTCAGTACAGGAATATTGTTATCAATCTGATACACTGTTGAAATTCTTTAGGAGGGAAGTTAATTCTGTTAAATGCTGAATTCCTTTTGTGTTGGCAGCAGCATATTTTGAATGAGGCTACTACTGCACTAGGAAGTGGTATGATCTTGCATACCACTTTGTAAAAAGGAGGGGTCCTGGCAAATTACAGACTTGTTTGCTTAACTTCAATTTCTAGAAATAGTGGAGTTAATTAAGAAAACAATCTTTTACTAAATAGATAACGTGGTGATATTTATCAACCAATGGAGACCTGTAAAGAACAAATAACAATGAGCAAAGATGATTTCTTTTTGTGGCAGCACAATGGTTCTCTTGGTGGGGTTTTCCCCACCCCTTAGTCAGGCTTTTATTTCTGTGTGGCTTGACATCCTAATAGGCAATCTGGGACATATAGTCCCCACTTGAGTGAGGACTATACACTGCAGGAGTAATTACCTGTGGCTCTTGTCTACTGGAAGGGTATACCAAGCAGGAATATTACAGGAGTCTATGCTGAGTCTAGTGTTATTAAATATTTAAATATTTTTTACTTGGCTGGTAGAAATGAGAGAGCACTTTGATTTGCAGGGGTTATGAAGATGGTGAATAGCATGTCCTTTGTGTGAAATATACCTGATTCAAAACAGTCTTGGCAAATTGCATTCTATTTTGAAACATCTTAAAAGGAGAAATCTAAAATACTATGTTTAAGCAGGAGAAGTCAAAGGCAGAAATGAAATGGGAGAAGTACTAGCTTGAAAGCCATAATTCAGAGAGATCTGGGTGTTACAGTAGATTGGGACAGACCGTAAGTCACTATTATATTAATATTATTCTAGCAATATGTAAACAGGTATTTTGTGTATGAGACACCCAAAGCATTTTGTTTATCATTCTAACAACCTTAGCAAGGTGTCAGCTGGAGTCAAAGTTTCAGATTTGTCCATCTGCCTTCAAGAAAGACATAGACCATTTGGGAGAAGTCCAGGAAAAAGCAACAAGAATAATTTCAGGTCTAGAAAATGTAAACAGTGAGGGAAAATGGAAAGAACTTGGTTTGTCTAGCTTAGAGAAAAACTGAAGGGAGACGTGTTTATCATATACAAATATGTAAAGGTTGTTGCGAGGAGAAATAAACTAAACCAAACTCTTTGTGGTTACAGTTGATCAGGATAAGAAGTTATAGGCTTAAACTGCAGCAATGGAAATTAAAAAAAAAAAAAGTCCTTTTTATGATAAAGACGGTTGAACACTAGGGTGAATTGCCAGGAGGAGGAGTGAACTGTCTTGCAGATTTTTAAGAACAGTGTAGGTATGTATCTGCCAGGAATAATTTGGTTGACTCATGCTTGGGGCAAGGGGAGGTCACTTGCTATTTTTATGGTTCTGTGTATGGAGAATTAAGTTTTGCAATACAACTTGTTCTTTATTTCTCCCTCAGCTTAGCATTTGACTAAAAGAAAAAATTTCTTTTATCAGAACAGTTAAAGTTGTTTGGGTAAGTACAACGTGGTGCACTAGGCAGTCTTGAGCTTTGGTCCAGTCAGATTATACAAAAGTCTCAGTGCTTAGGTGGTGAATATGTTTTGCAGGAGAGAAGCATTCTGTGGCATTAGGGTCTGGTTAGACCCTTGCATAGAAAACTTGCCAGAACCACTGAAATAGAGTGCTAATTTTAATTCTTACTGTGACTCATGATGTTTACAGCTACAGAACTCTGAGCACTTCACAGGGGCAGTTTTAAATCATGCTAGTTGTACGGGTGAGACTGAAGGCCTGTGTTACACACTTAAGATTATGGAGTGAGTAAGAAAAGAAATCTCTGTCATGCATGGGAAAGGCCTGCTGATATACTGGAGTCATCACACAGGCTCAGATTTGGGGATTATTGAATGTTGTAACCTTTCTTGGAGGGTTATTGGCCCCAGCTCAATTACTTATTTGGAAGAGGGTGTAAAGATTCTACAGTGCCCAGATACACAATAACCTAACCCCTTCCCTTTAGATCTTGAAAAGTTGCACATTTCTTAAGTATCCCTTCCAAAAAGTTATAGTATAATTAAATAGAAGTATGGAAATTCTTGATAAATATTCCTTTCCTTTTAAGCCTTGGCCATTTTTGCCCTCAATGGCTTCCCAGGAAAACAAGATCCATAGTTTAATCACATGTTTGAAAAATACAGTGATGCTTCTGGTAATCTCTGTCTGTGAAGTACTTTGCAGCTCTCTTGAGGGTAATTAAGATCCAAATCTTATTTTTTCTATGACTGATAAAGACTAGAATGCTTTTTTGCAATAGCAAGCCTTTCAATACCAAAGCACACATCAAATTCTGATACTAATCTGTTCTTAAATGCAGGCCAATGTATGTTAATAGCTGTATGATTAAAATCAACACTGATTTTAATCAATTACTTTAATGGCTGTAGTAGTCGTATTCCCTTCAAGCTCTTAGATACTGTTGAAGAGCTGTTTCCCTCTATCTTAGGAGGAGCTTAAAAATGATGTGTGAAGTCTCTTATCTGTAGTGATTAACTTCCCAAATTACTTTGAGGGGAAAACTTGAGTATCAGTGTAACTTTTTAAATAGTTTTATAAACTAAAAAGTACATAGTCATAATTATTTTTCCATTGTAATGATTCTGTATTTATTTCATTTTATTCAACAGATCTGGGGCAATCAATTTTTTATACTACTACATGCTTACTTCCTTTTCTCAATGATGATATTTTGAGTACTTTACCCTATACAATGATTTCAACACTAGCTACCTTTCCTCCATTTCTGCACAAGGATATTATAGAGTATCTCAGCACATCTTTTCTGCCTATGGCTATATGTAAGTAAAACTCATTTGAGTATTATTGTGTCTCAGAAACATAGTGTACTGCTACAATAGTATCAGACTGCAGGAGTTGAAGTTTGATATGTTACAGAATTGTAATTGGACATCAATCTACTGTATGTATATATGTAAAATAATTCCGTATGACTTTTTTGAAGGGAAATAGTTCTATAATTTTTATTTATTTATTATGCTGTGTTAGACTTCTTCCTTCATTTAAAGGGTGAAGTTTAGTTTATTTAAGACATACACTGTTTTCAGACTCATAGAACTTTCAGTGCCAGCAATGGGAGTTTTGAATACAGATTCAATGGACAAATTCCTCCTGAAATGACATATGCAATAGTTACATGCACATTTTTTGCATCAGGACTATATCTGGGTGTACAAGAATGTGACTTTCCTCAGTGTAATGATGTGATGAATTTCTGATTTTTCTCCCTCTTTTCTTAGCATTTTCTCTTTTAAGTTCTGTACTAAATAGCTGTGCCTGTAATGTCTTCTATCTGTGTTAAGACTGAATCTGACTGTGTGCCTTTTTACCCCTATTTCCTTCTTTTTTTTTCCACTCCTCGAGTGTGTGACATGATTGCATTTCATAATCCCTGTACAATGTGAATCCTGAGGTGTGTTCTGAGTGCTTGTCTATGTGCCTGATAAAAAGCTTGATGGGATTTCAGTAGTAGTGAGAAATTTAACCATGTTCTGCAGATGGAAGCAGTAGGATCAATATTAAAAGTCAGTTTTAACCAACAAACCTTTTACTGTGTGGGTGATCAGACACTGGAGCAGCTTGCCAGAGAGGTTGCAGATTTTCTATCCTAGCAGATGCTCAAGACACAATTGGTCCTGAGTACCTTTCTTCGAGCAGAGGGGTTGGACAAGATGATCTCCAGATGTCCCTTCTAACATCAACCATCCCATGATTCTATGAGAATTCTTGCCCTTATCTATATTGCAGACCTTTATGGAAAAAACATGAACAACTTTTGTACAGAAATCAACACTGTTGTCATTTAAGCATGTAGAAGATGCTGTTAGAACATGGACAGAAGCATAGTTCAGTGTTTTGATATTAAGATTTTATGGAAATTTGTCACCTACGTTTTCTGGCTCTACCAGTCAGTGATCTTGGACAAATCCCTTAACTCGTCTGTACCGTAGTTTCCCCATGTAGAATAGCCCCTTGTAAGACATTGTAATGATGTTTTCTCTGTTACCTTTGACAGGTTTAATAACAGTAGGCAAACAAAAATTACTAAGATATAGTTCATAAATCTGTGCAACAGGTCTTTGGGCAACGAACAGAATGTTGCATTAATCTCCTTTTTTCTCTCTTACTTTTACCTGTTAATGAGTTCTCTCTTACTTTTACCTGTTAATGAGCAGCTGATGTAGGTGACTTATGCTGTCCTGTTTGTCTTCAGATCTGTAAAACTGTTCTCCAGAACAACTGGTTGAGCCAAAGCCTTGGTTTGCCTAAGTAGATGCTATTTCCCAACTGCTCTTGACAGAGATTGCATCCATGTAGAACATGGGAGCAACCTTATTCATGCTGCCTTTTTCCTCAAACAGTTTTGGTTAGAAATCTGTACGAAATCAGTCTGCTGCTCTTTAAATTTGGCTTCTAGTACTGTGTACAACTTTTCTGCTGATGACCATGTTTTAGTTGACAGGTTAGAGCTGCTGGGTATTTTGCAACTTAAATCCATACAAACAGACCTTGCTGCAATAATTTG
This sequence comes from Falco peregrinus, assembly GCF_023634155.1. Classification (NCBI taxonomy): domain Eukaryota; kingdom Metazoa; phylum Chordata; class Aves; order Falconiformes; family Falconidae; genus Falco; species Falco peregrinus. The sequence goes on from NC_073721.1 coordinate 88,962,554, forward strand.
GTGGCTCTTATGTGTGTCTGTGGATAACATTCGAAAAAGAATGTTATGAAGTGCTATGAAGAGAGCCATAGTGGTGTTGAGTCATGTGGAGAAGTACCAGATAGAAGAGAAATTCTTCATTTTCCTTTCCGTTCTTATTTTCCAGTCAAGTGCTCTTATAATTAGTGACCTAGGCTTTCCCCACCAGGAATGATAATGCCCCCTTTACAAGGCAAGTGCAGAACCTTTCCTTTTCCTTGTGTTCAGTTCTGAATCAAACTGAAAAGGAGGATGCAAGTAACTGTGTATGCAGCTGGAGAGCAAGATGAGGGGGTTGAAAGCATCTCACTGAACTGGTAGCTAGTTTTGTGCTTCTATCCCAAATGCTTGGTATTTGGGTCCTGGCAGCGAGGCTTGGGAAAAGTGCTGTGAGTGAGGATGGGAAGAAATATGCCACGTCTCTGTGTAGGAGGTTGCCTTCAAAGCCATATTGCCATGTTATTGTTCAGCAAATAAACACCTACACTCTGCAAGGTTTTTCCAAGTATACCACTGAATAGTAACCACTTTATAGGAGACCAGAAGGAACTGTAGCCACTTTATGTATGAGGTTGGTCAAAGTTACAACAGCTTAGCTACACTTCAGTGCTATCGTTTATCATTATCTTAGCACAGTTCACGTAACAAGGGGGACTAATTTTTGTGGTATGTAGCTATAACTTGAACTCATACCCTGAGAAGTAATCTATGCCATACACCAACAGCCAGCAGCTACCACTACCCTAACCATTCATCAGTATACCTCAACAACAGGCTTTACAGTTTTTCTTCTTTCTTTACCCTCCACTTCTTCCTATTCTTTCCTGCAGTCCAAGCCTAGGTGCACCTAACTATGCAAGTGACGTTATTTTGGCTATTCCATGGGTTCTGAAGGAGATTAAGGAGATTGCCTGAAAAGATCACTGTCTTTGGTTAATGCAGCTCTGAGAATGAAATCTTAATTGATCTGGAAAACCAGGTGTGCGCTATGTGAAGCAATACCATATTCTTAGTCATCTTTCTCTTCCAGTTGAAAAGGAGTTTCACCCCTCCAATACAGATTATTTTTAGTTTTTTAGGGTTTTTGTTTTGTGGGTTTTTTTTAATATGAGATGGTACCTTAGGAATTTTATTTGCATCAATTGGAATAAATTATATGCTATTCTTGCCTAATTTTCCTTTTTATATAATAGAAAATGTTTTGTTTTGTTTCCTTTCTTTTAAGTGGGATCCTCAAAAAGAGAAGGTGTTCCAGCACATGTCAATCTATCTGCATCATCAATGCTAATGATTGCAATGCAGTACACATCAAACCCGGGTATGTGTAAACATGCAACATGGTATCATTCTCTCTAAAACTGAGTCATGAAGTACTGTCAAACGCAATCAAAAAAGTTCAGACGATGGGAAAAATCTGTCTCGCCATCCAACACAGGATGAAAAATAAGTGATTTTAGTTAAAAACCAGAATTTCTGAGCATCATGGTTGAAGTAATCATTATGTAGATAAGAGAGCCCGTTGTGATGAAGAAATAGGTTTTGACCAAGGACTGGAGACTTTGATCTACTCTTGCTTGACATCAGAAAATAGCATTGGTATATAACGTCAGTGTTGGACAGCAGTCACCACTGACTTTGATTATAGAAGTTCATAGTAACAGTTTGTCTTATACTGTGATTTGTATCCCACAAAGTTCACAACTGATAGCTGTTCTTTTAAAAAGACAGGTAATGCCGGCTGCAGGCTCAACCGAACTATAATGAATTTAAATGTAGTTACAAGTATCTAAACACAAGGCCATTCTCTCTCTCACTGTGGCACAGTCCCTGTAAATCAGTGGGATCATACAACCAAATCGAAACAAAATTTAACCTGGGGGAGCTGTTACATTGTACTATAGTCAACCATCTCCTGTTTTATGTACGTGGGTAGATGGTGTGTGTGAGGAGGAACCGTATGCTGCATTATGCATGTGAAGAGTATCACATCATGCTAATGTAATCAACAGTGGTAAATAAAAACAGCACAGCATTTTTTAAAGCTACTTGCACAAGTTAGTTTTTTTTATGACATGTTCTATTTGTGTTTGTGAATTCTATGTTACAGCCATCTGAGGAAAATGTTGTCCTGTGGTTTTTGGGAAGTCAAACGTGTAAAGTAGGTCGTTTGGCTCTTATGTTTGTTTAATGCAGAGTGGCTCCTATAGCCTTTGGTATACATGGGAATAATGTATTGTTACATGTAACTTTCACCACTGCCCCTCAAGATGAATGACAAGATACCCATTTACAGCTTTATATTGTGCCAGAGGGACAAAGTTTAAGTGAATTAGCAGGTGTTCTTAAACTAGATGTGTTTGAAAAAGATCTCCATTGCTGTGCAAAAAGGTGTGCACTCATAATACTCATTATTTTACTGCGTTCCTTGACAGGAACAAGTTACTAATATTCAATTTCTAATCTTTTGTGATGACTTTCAGGGCAATGATTCTCCAGCAAACTCTTTAAAATAAAAAGTAATAAAATGAGCTATAGAGTTTTGGATAGACAAAGCAAAGCAGTCAGCTAATTATGTCACTTCTGTAATTTGAGTTTCCATTTCAGCATTATGTCTATACTGTCTTTTCTCTCTCAGTGTATCACTGCCAGTTATTGGAATGCCTAATGAAATATAAGCAAGAAGTGTGGAAAGTAAGTTTGTGATCATATATACTTTGTGGAAATGATTGTATTTGGATAGTAACGAAAACCAGATGGCTTGAAAATTGAACTGACTGTGTGCCAAGAAGTTATAAATTATCTTTATGTCAAATCCTCCTTCTGGATTATGGAGGGGAAGGTCCCTCTGATTTTTAGTTCACAGAAGCAGCTCCGTGTTTTGTAGAACAGAGCTCTGTTTCCTAAATAATATGTGGTTGTGGCTCCAATTAGCAGAACTTTTAGTAATGACCAGTGTTCTTAGTTCATGTGGGACTGAACTTTTATGAGGACTTTTTGTGAGTATTGTCTTAGCCTGAGTCTGATCTGGATCCAGTTATTTATCACATCTCTTTGCTCCATAGCTAGATGCTTCATTTGCTTTATGTTAGTACGTTATGTGGGGTGGGTGTTAGCTGTTGGATCCTCCGATCGAACTCAGAAGCCAGTTATGAATGTGGTGTTGAAGTTAGTCATCTAATCTACTTGTAAGAGTGTACAAAGGATGTTTGGTAGGGATGAAATGTATATATTTTGTATGTTCAGGTATCTCGGAACACAAGTAATATGTATTGAACTGTGTTTTGTTACCTTGCAAAATAAACATTTTGTATGTGTCTTTCCTTAGGATTTGCTATATGTGATAGCCTATGGACCATCTCAAGTTAAACCTCCAGCAGTGCAAATGTTATTTCACTATTGGCCCAATTTAAAACCCCCTGGGGCAATCAGTGAGTACAGAGGACTGCAGTACACAGGTCAGTGCAGCTGGTTTTGTATAGGCCAAAATAAATATAAATGAAATAATTAGAGGTGTGTTAATGTCACATGTTTACAGTTCTACAGTGTATTTTAAAATCTTTTGTTTGATAAGTTTGTACTTTCATAAGTATGTACAATTATTTTCAAAAGATGTTATGAAAAATAAAAACTGTGATGGTGGCTAGTAAATATTTTTTGTTACTCTTGATATTAACTAAATCAGAACAGGAGAAGAAATAAATAGTGTTCCAAATGGTCTGTGAAACTGCCTTCTAGGCCTCACAAGTGTTCTGGCTTATGTCCCTTTCAATTATAGCTTTGGTTGCTTTTGTTGAGCCAGCTGCTATTACTACTGCTGTTGCTAAGACTCTTTATCTGGCTGTTACTGTCATAAAGTCAGGTGATGTCGGCTGCAGTCAGTATAATGGTAAGTTATCAAGGTTGACTGAAACGTGAAAATGAGAAACAAAGTCAGCAATACAGCTGGAGCTGAGTAGGTGGATGGTACAAAGTCCTCTGCCCACCATACTCCCCAGTGCTACCGATGGGACTGTCTAGCAGCAATTCACGACTTGCTTTTCCTGCTTGCCTGTCTCAACCTGCTTTAAATAATCTCTGTCATATGGGATATGTTTTGTTCACTTTTAAAATTTCCCAGACCAGAATGCAACATTTTAAATAATAAAAATAAAGGATTGGAAGAGTCCTTGGAAGACCCCCTAGACCAACTGAAGCACATCCTGAATGTTCCTGATACATGTTTGTCTGATCTGTTCTAAAGCCTTCCCTTGAAGGGTTTATAGATTTTCTTGACTTTAAAAAAATCATTCTTCTTGTACTGCTTCTACATCACTTCTTTCATGCAAGCAGGTCCGCAAACTAAGCGTGATATTCCATCTCAACCATTACTAGCACTGGGTAGACTGGAATAATTTTCCTATATATAACTTATCTGTTAATATATCCCAGAATGGGTTGAGTATTATCTGCAGTTGCATGGCATTTTGACCTGGGGGCATCCTGTATAGCAGCCAAGTGATGCCACTTGAACACACCTTTGTTTAGCTTTTACAAAGCTAAGGTTCCTTCTGTGGCTGGACTAGTTTTCCTTTATCATAGCTGTGTTTTCATTTTGCCTGGGAATGTCAATGAATTTACTCAGCTACTCCTATCATCCTGCTCCTAGAGTAGAAGGATAATTAATTTAAGGTGTTGGTGAGATCAGGGAGGGTCTATAACAGAGATGTCTGCATCTTACTTTTTCCATTTCTTTGCTGAGTTCATGGTTCATTTCATAACTACATCCCAAACAAGTCAGTTGGCATGTATATTCTACTGTTTATTGTAGTATGTTTATTATATGGATAATAATGTTTATTGTAATTATTAGACTTCCTGAGGAATGGCTAGGTCTTCTTTCATGTTTGTATAGTACTCGGTACAAGAGGATCTTGTTCTCAGTTGATGCCACGATCTCTTTGATAGAGACAAAGAATATAAATATGTTTTCTCCGTTTGTTAATCAGCTGTGTTTTGGTTTTGCAGCCTGGAATCCTATTCATTGCCAGCACATTGAATGCCATAATGCAATTAACAAACCAGCTGTGAAGGTACTGCTATTTCTTCAGGGGTTAAACCCAACTATCTGGGGGATAGGAAGTTGCACTTTCACCCCAGGCATATGCTCTGGTTGTGTGCAGGTGACCAAGAGCAGGAGCTTAGTGAATATGTTCTTTGGTTGCTTAAAGCAAGATGGAATATTTCCTCCAGCTACTGTGGGCCAAGTCTTGATATTAAACATGAGGAGGGTTGCAGAGCACTTTATAAAATTCCAAGTTGGCTCCTGGCTAATCCGTGTAAATATTTTCCTCAACAGATATATGTATGTCAATATCTGCACAAATATTTCTATGTACAGGAAACAGTATGTCAGTTACATAGGTACATGCTTACCTTGGTATCTTGATTGAGGTCACACAATGCATCTACTCTGATTGTGATCCTTTGCTTGGAATGTGTCCTAAAGCAAATAGCAACAAAGCTTTACTTACTTCTATGTCCCTCAGAGAGAGAGAGAAATAGTATCTTTCCTGTTTACGCACAAGGTACCAAAGTAAAACAGCTTGACTGGGATGATAGCACAGTTTGATGGTAGAGGCAAGAACATCCCAAGTTCAGAATATGCTACAGTTAGGTGTACTAATTAATTACATTTGTATCTGGTTAAATATATAGGTAGAACCAATTTTCCTGGTATCTGTTCATATACTAACATAACTGCATGAGTCAAACAGTTCTTCAGTGAGCCTTTTCCACAGGCTAGGGGACTGACAGGGCATAATGGTGACACGTATCTCACAAGTCCTGCAAGGGACCACTTTCCTGTCCCCTCCAATCATTCTCCATGATGCAGGTTTTCATAGGGAAAAAAAGTTGGAAGGTGTTGCTTCATGTTATGATCATCACTAGATATAGTGATGCACTGAGTAGAGCAAAATATCAATGAAATTTACAGTTCTAAACTTTGCACATGAAATACCTGAATATTTTTGAATGTCTTAGCTTTGACAGAACCAGTCTTGATTAATCATCACTCAGAAAATGCAGCCTGTTGTCTCTTGGATAGATGAATGTAAATTTGGTTAATGAAGATGAGAAACATTCAAAGAGGCATTTATCTTTATAAATAAGCTTTCACTTGAGTAGAGTAAGAATCATATTGATTTAAGTTTTTAAGATATTATGTATGTGTACTACTGTTCAGCTTTTTGTTAAATAGTACAAAACACGTAAACAAATGTGTGTGTAACTGGCTGTCAGCTGTAACTGTTTTCTGTAACTGGCTAATGTGGAAGCTAATGCAAGGCAAAGTCTGGACCTGTGCTGCCAAGGGAACTGTGGGTCCATGGTCTTTGTTCTGTTGCTGGAATTGTGCTGTATAGTTAACTGTGATGACTGAAAATTAGATTTTGCTGGAAGAAATTGTACTGAGAGAAAAATCTAGACTTTTACATTACCTTGTCCTAAGCAATGGATCTTCTAAGTGACCGTTTTGGAGGGGGGGGGGGGGGGGGGGAAGAAAAAAAAGTCTGTCATGATTATGCAATGTAAATGTGTAACACAAAATATACTTGTCTTTCAGAGAGTGATAGTACTGATATTGAAATATGTCCTGTTGTTTTCCCACTTAGGAAGGCTCTCATTTTCAGTTATAACCCTCTCTTTGCTAGAAATAATTTGAGATCCTGTACTGCCAGATGCTGAGTACCATCTTTCAGAATTCTAAATGCTTTCAACACATACCAAAGTTGTGTTACATTGTATGTACTGGCATTAATGTGTTGAACTTTTTCAGTGAGCTTTAATGAACAGATGTGTTAATTCTTTTTCTCTGTGTTTCAGATGTGCATTGACCCATCCTTGTCTGTAGCTTTGGGTGATAAGCCACCTCCCCTGTACCTTTGTGAAGAATGTAGCCAGAGAATTGCAGGGTAGGTAAACTAAAGCTGGAAAATGATCGGGTAGAGTCAGACTCCAGAGTTCAGAACTCTGGAGTTATGCTTTATTTTGTTATGATTAGCATATAATTTATATAGATAACCCTGTTGAAATATTGGGAGCACACTGCCACTCAGTGTGAAAAACGATTACAGAAATTTACCCCACATGATCAGCATTTGCATCTAGCTTAAACAGTAGTGAGTTTTAAAGTTAAAATCACTGAATGAGTAGACACTGTGGGATGCCTTGACTATAACAGGGGCACCTCATTAATGTACAAGCTTTTGCTTATGAAATATTTTTTGTCCTCATCTTTTAGTTGTCATTAAAAGCAGGATATTACAATGAATGCTCTTTCACAGAGACTTTATTACTTTTCTGTAACATACATTTCAGATTATTCTCTAAGGTATACTGTGAAGCATCAGAGTGAAGAATTGAAATTGGTCCAGGCTTGTCCAGTACCTGGAAGGAATATAGCCTGAGATGATTGATTAACCTTGCTTTTTTTTTTTTTTTTTTGATTGCTAATTTGGTTTGCATTACTTTACAAGATCTGCTAATACTTACGGGGAGTTCCAATCATTAATTCAAATGGTTGAGGTTATATGTAGTTCAGAAGCTACATGGGGTTTTTTGTCCCCAGTTTAAGACACTTTTATATCACACCAGCTGTAGGAAAAGCCGTTACACCTTACCTTAGATTTTTAAGTCATCATTGATTTAAAGCTGCAGGAAAAGGTAATTGAATTTGGCAGAAGCACATCTTCTAAGGAGACTCACAGAAAACGGTACTAGGACATTTTTTCCCCTCTGTTTGCCTGTTATTCTTCACTATCATTTCTTAGCCATCAAAATTTAAAAGCACACACTATTTTAATTTGATAAATTTATTCCTTAAAATTAATTTTTTGAAAGCCTTGAACATGGTGGACCAGCATCAGTAAAGTGGTAATTTGCAATAAATGACAGGCATGATAATGTAAGGCAGCCTGCAGTTTATAAAACTACATTTGTAAAAAAAGCAGCTTCAGAATAATGTTAGTCCTACCACGTTAATTTATATAAATTTCCTCTGTGCAAAAACAAATGCATATATAAATAAAAAATGGAAAGCTAATTAGATATACAATTTTTATAGGGATCACAGTGAATGGTTGATTGATGTTCTTCTACCACAAGGTAAGAGGTATTTTAAGGGTAGGTACAAACTAATCATAATTGTACAACCCTATGCTTGCTGATACTTCTGCATACTGTATTATTTGAAATGCTGCATTCTATTCTAAAGAATTTTTTTTAGAATTTTAAAGTAGCTTGTACTTAATACTGCTTAATGTCCTCAAAGTACTCTGGAAGATTGACTAATCCTCTGTCTGAAATAGTATGCAATTCTTTATGTGTGAGGAAACAGGCAATTGAAAAGATTTTCAGATTTTGAAGAATCCACAGTTGGGGCCAAGTTTTTAAAAAGTACTTGTGTGCCATAGCAGTGTCCAAAAAAAGGGGCTAATTCTTCTGGTAACCTGGGTCTGATTTGAAAGCTCTGAAAGCTGAAAAACTATTCTATGAATAGGCTGTAAAGGATATCAGAAAAAGACATAAAATATTTTTCAGTGATCCGATCATTGATCCAATCAATGTCCTTTGGCCAGTGAGAGAGCCTGGTATTTTATTATCTACCAGAATGCAGATGAAGCTTGTTGACAGACTCATCAGAATTTCCTGGGTTTAGAAAGACAGTCACGTATTCTCTAAAATAATGTTTTCAAGGACAGGACAAAGACACTCCCTCTCTCTTTCTTCTGCAAGCTGAAAATTCGTAGGCAGTGGACATTTTTTTTTGCTGTCTCCTTTTAGTTGAAATCTAATCCAGATTAAAAATGTTTTGTTTACTTAAGGGAAGTACTTATTTTTAATTGGCCACCTGTATTTACTGAACCAGCTGTTGCCAGGACAAGATTGAAAACAACGAATGTTTACAGGTTGAATCTGCAAACATTTCTCTGTGGAGTTGTGGTCCACAGACATAGCGACTGCTTCTACACTGTTCATTCGTATTCACTAATCTTTCATCCTGTGAGCTTTCACAGGCAGTGTGGGCACATCTGTGCCATGTTTCCTACAGCGTGCTGCGGTAGTGTGCCTGCAGGCGTACTTTTACAAGTCCATCCAAGAGACAGAAGCACAGGTGAAGGTGGCTGGGATGCAGAGCACACCACGCAATGCACCAAGGCTGTTCTTTTATTTCAGTGTAGAAATAGCCAGTAGGCCTAAGTATACAGTGTACTACCTCATGCAGTCCAATAGGCTTAGAGGTTTCAATAATATTTGGAAATGTAGAGACTTCGTTGTAACAAGTCCATTTTCCCATGGCTGCCATAGTAAAACAGATGGATCGTCATGCTGTGTTGATGTTTTGTATGCCTTCCCCTTACAGCTGAAATTTCTGCTATATGTCAGAAGAAGGTAAGATTCAGTCATTTGTGTGACGGGGCATGATTTGATGTTGTGTGTAGTGTCATTCCATTACTCTGTGGTGCGTTTTTTTTGGTATCATTCTGAATTTTCACAATGTATCCATGAATGCATTTGTTGGTGAATGGGAATGATTTGGCAACAAGGTTTCTTTTTGTTCAAACTGCTGATGTTTGATTTGACTTGTAGTTTTTTGTTGAAGGGGCAATTAGTAAAGCAATTCAATTATGCAGTTGAGTTCAGCTTTTATTCTATAACTCTTCTTATGAAGAGGATAGAGCAAGAGATTAATTTTACATCTAAGTTTTTGTATCTTTTCATCTCCTTGAAGTCTTGGATTAATGCTAAATTGGACAAAATCCTACTAAAACCTGTATATTTTTAAAAAAGTATGGACTGAAAATCTTCAGTGCTTGGCTCTAAAAAGATTGCTGACAAAAAGAATCTGCTTGCAACACATACCAGCTAGTGTGTTTTAATAACATTTCAATAATGAGGAATACAGTGTATAACATAATCTAGATTTTATGTGGTAAAGAAAGCTTTTATTTGGGCTGGATTACCAGGTGGCAAATATAAAGGTAGCACATATTTCAGAGGCTTGTACAGTTACCTATGATAAGGCAGATCCTTACATAGCATAAACTGATGTAGCAGCATTGATTACACTCCTAAGGATCTGCCTGCTGCTACACGTAAATTAAAAAGACATTCTGAAGTATAATCAGGGATTAAGAGAACGACTGTAAATTTTAGAGATTGCTCCAAACCAGAAAGTTGAGGTTGATAACTTAAATGTTGGTTTGGCCTGCTCCAAAAGAAGAGCAACCATGACGTTTCATTCTAGGCCCAGCATTTAGCCCTCAGCTCATCTTTCTGGAAGTTCAGTGACACATGGCATCAGGAGTTTGCACATAGTTCTACTTATATATAGTGATTTTGGAAATGACCGACACTTGAGCCAGTTCACCGGTGCTGACTTTCATCCCTGTTTTTAGTTCCACTTCCTGTTACTTCTGGCCTGAGAAAATCTTTTTTATTTTCCAGAACTGCAGTTCACATGTCAGAAGAGCTGTTGTCACGTGCTTCTCAGCGGGCTGCTGTGGCCGCCATGGCAACAGGCCAGTACGCTATTGCAAAAGATGCCATTCGAATCATCACAGCAGTGAAGTTGGGGCAGCTGCAGAAACCCATCTTTATCAGACCTCGCCACCTCCTATCAATACCCGGGAGTGTGGGGCAGAGGAACTTGTGTGTACTGTGGAAGCTGTGATCAGGTAATATGACAGCTTATGAGGCATCAATATGTAAAGCAGGATCAGGTTTTCATGTAAATATTGCCTGCAAATCTTGTGCAAGTTAGCTTTAGTTTCATCAGGGTAAGTTCAGAGCAGGGGCGCTGAACTCCTGCTGCTTTAGCAGAGTATTCATCAGCTGTGAGTTGTGTCCTCATGGAAGAAATCAGCCTTGAGTCCTAGAATTTGATGTTATTTTATTGCTGTTATCAGGAAAATGATGGCATCAGATGCCTTAACCTCTAGTTACTCTGATCAGATGCCTATATCCAGTGGGCGAAAGCTGCATTCGCTGACCACAAGCTTGTTTTGTAGCTTGCTGAAGGAAGCAGAGTTTCATGCTGAGCAGAGGGAGTATGAACTCAACCGCAGGAGGCAGATGGGCCTCTCTTCTTCTCATCACTCCCTGGACAACACAGACTTTGATAATAAAGATGATGACAAGCATGACCAACGCCTTCTGAGCCAGTTTGGAATTTGGTTCTTGGTGAGAAATTCTTGCTGTCTTCTCTCACTTCTTTCACTTCCCTCTCCTTTTCTTTCTGAAGCCTCAATTTGATCTCTTTTTTCCACTTCTTGGCTTTAGTTGGACACTTTTTCAATTTGTAAGCAAAAAAAGAGTACTGTGAAGCTGTCAGATTTGATGATTTCAGAACTAGTTTGTGTGGAGCTGCTGGCTGCCTCCGAGTACTGTATATAGAGTGTATAACAATTTACTCTCTCAGGTTTTTTATTGACTTTCTACATGCCATCATCTTCTGCTCCCAAGTGCCCCCTGCTAAGTGCCATTCTTTTAACCTTAAAAGACAATCCCTGAACGATCTGTCTTTCACCTTCCACCTTTCAACCTCACTGCCTGGAAGATCAGCTTTCTCACGTACCTCTGAATAGGCTGGAGGAGTCTTAGTGGCCTGCTTTTCCTTCCTGCCTTCAGATGGTCCACCTGGATCAGTCCCAGTCATTGTACTCCCGCTAATTCACTCAATATGGGTTGACAGAATGAAGACCTGCTGGTTCTGCCCTCACAGTAGCTGTCAGAGATTATTCCAAAATAGCAGGGCTGTTGCTGACTAGTTCATGAGCAAGCCAGACAAGAGTACAGACTGGAGTATGATAGATCTGCAGGAATGAATTCTGCGGTTCTTCTTAAGGAGAATTCTCCTTCTCAGGTTCTTTTGAATTCACCTTGAGCTCTTGCTCTCAAGCTGTCTCCACCTCAGTCACCCAGTGGCAAGTGGGAAATAGTAGGACCCCTCATCTATCATCTAAACAGAGATGGGGACAGCAGGGTGGCAGATCTAGAATCCCATAATGCCGACAAAGCTGCTCTGGTGTTTCAAGTGACTACATGAGTAAACTTCATGTTCTGCTCATTTCGTGGGTTTTGTTGTTTAATGTGGTTTTTGACTTAAAGCCTTTTATTTTTTTCATTTTTTAATTGTGCCATGTTAGTCTATTCTGTTTCAAATGATGTTTTGTAAAGACTGAAGGCCTACGTTTCCAGAAGTAGAATTGAAATGAGAACAGAAAATGTTTTGTTACACTGTACATGCCCTATCCTTGACATTGAGAGTCTGTCTTTCTATGGTAGGGAGGAGCTCAGTGACTTCATTCTATCCTTATAAAATCTCTTGATCTCTCTCTAGTGAGTATTGGCAGAGATGACAGCACAGATTGTGAGAAATAGTGGGTTGCTGTTTTCTTTTATAAAACGAATACCTTTCATCTAGAGATGGGACAGAGCTCAAGAGTTCCTCTTAAAACGGCTGCCAGCTGATACTGGCTTTGAGTTAACACTCAACTGAGACAAGCACCAGGAGGCAAACACCTTAACTTCAGCCTGCAATGAAAACAGAACAATGAAGACTGTACTTTGAATTAGCAAGGGGACCTTTGGCTGCCTCATCCCAAGAAAAAACGTGGAGGAAAACCACTTGTTAGATGGGTTCTGGTCTTCTCTGGGAAACAGTATTGTCAGTGTTTCCCCAGAAATGACATGAACGTTTCTCCTTTATTTGCTTGCTTAAGGCAGCAGCCACTGTTTTCAGGTTGCCAAGTACTGAGAGTACAGCTTTCGCTAGGAAGCGGCAACAAACAGCTGATAGGTGGTTAAAGGAGCTTCCTAAATCTCCTGTCATTTGTTATTTTCCATTCTTTGGATTCAGTGCAGCAACCTGACTTGAAACTTATGCCTCCTGTCCCCAGAAGTTACCAAGAGCTCAAGTAGTGGGCAATTAAGGGCTTAGCAGTGAGCCCACTCTGTGAACTGGGGTACAGACTTGGTCTCAAATTTGGGACAGTTTCACAGTGCAGACATTGGAGAAGGGGGGAAGAATAGTAACTATTATGTGAGAATGTTTGAGGACTTAAAACTCATATTCCCACCCCAAATGAGGACAAAAAATCAGAATCTTTTTGCAAAGCAAAGGTTATTCATTAAGTACACATATTCTTTCACATTTTCTGAAACTCTTAATTTGGTTTGTCTTTTTACTTTGTACTTTTTATATATGTGTGTCATATATTTTAACAGGCATTATATTACCTTCTGAAATGAAAAGTCACTTTAAAGTTCCAACCAAAATGTTTGTCAAAGCATTCTGTATTGGTATTTTCAGTGTCGAAACTAAGAAACAAAAAATTCAGTGCTTGTTTTTCCCCTCTTACCATTATTTTCTGGTTTGGAAATGTTTTGTCGATTGTCCTGTGCCAAACTCTACTTAAAACTGATCAGCTCACTTGTCTTCTATGTAGTTTGCATCCTCGTATGTCTGAGAATATGATAGTAGACAAACAATTTGCCACCTTTAATTCTAGAAATGTAACTTGATTTGTGTTTCTGTCTTCCAGGTGAGCCTTTGCACCCCCAGTGAGAATACACCCACAGAGAGTTTAGCAAGGCTGGTTAGCATGGTGTTCCAGTGGTTTCACTCCACAGCTTACATGATGGATGATGAAGTTGGTAGCCTAGTTGAAAAGCTCAAACCCCAGTTTGTTACTAAGTGGCTGAAGACAGTTTGTGATGTCCGGTTTGATGTCATGGTTATGTGCCTCCTTCCTAAACCAATGGAGTTTGCCAGGGTAAGAATAATTTAATCTGAAGGTTCCTTTATTTGCCATAGAGATTAAGGTCTTCAGTGTAAGGACTCTCTCTCCCCCAGCTCTGTCAAGGCAAAAGAAGTGTCAGTGGTTGAAGGAACAGTGGAGTTCAGGAATTTTTCCTCTTCATGGCATTTTCAGTTTTACTGTGTTGGAGAGTGGGGATTATCTACAGTAATATGAAGACAGGCTGGAAGAATATTGTAGATATTGAAAGACAGTGTACATTTTTGGTAGCTGCACGTTTCCATTACACTGCTGAAGCACCCAAGCTTGTCTTTAGTAAAAGGTATCATTAGTCTGCTCCCAGATACAAACCTGCCCTTTATGGTCTGCTTTACTAATGCTTCTCTGTTCTTTGCATGCTTCATCTCTGCATTTATTAATAAATTAATAAAATTAAAAAAATAATAAAAACATGAATTAAAGTTTATGAAATCACACAGCTGTAACTGAAAGGAGTTCTGGGCTGAAAGGATGCCCTGTAGCTACAGATACCTAATTTAAGCGACTCAGTTAAGTGACTAGTCTGCCATGGTTCACCTTCTTGCTGATGGAGAGAAAGACACTTATCTGGAAGGTCATTCAGGGTGCTTAAGTGAGGCCATTGTTGGAATCACTTTTAGAGGGACTCTTTCTTTCTGTCCATTAATTATGAAGCAGAACTTGCTATTTAACGTGGATAGTGAAGGCAGGCAACAAAGTCAGGCATGTGAATATTCCTCTACAGAAAATGAAACATGAGCATGAAAATAGGAACTTTATATTTGTGAGGGATTTAAGATTTTTTCCCCCTCATTTATCACTGCCAACTATACCACATGTGCTTTTGTAAGACTTTCATTTTGTGACTCTCTTACTTAAAATGTCCAAAGGACATGTTGGTTTTGTTTCCTAAAATTAAGTGACTAGACTAGGAAGGGCCGTAAAGACTTAATGTAATACAGTACACCATCAATAATGTATCCGTGTATCCACTGTGCATCCGTGGATTTTTCATGACGTAATATATGGGATTTGCTGTACATGCGCAGACCAGCATGTGTATACGTCTTACTCCGAACCATCACTCTGAAGATAGACCTGGCTGTGGGAGGGCTGGAGGGCAGCTGTGGGAATTTGAGAAGTGGATGGATGCAATGAATATTAGGACTGAAGAAAAGAGATCAGGGCTTTGAGGCTAAAGGGGAAAGGAAGGACTGAACCTCATGCTGTAATCTCTTATGGATCTTTTTGTTGCCTTGGATCCAGCCCCTTTTTTGAGTTTTATTACCCACTGCAACACTTAAGACTAGACTGACAACTTGCTAGATTTGCAAGGGTTCACGAGAATATGAAAACAAACAGCCATGAAATTAGCTGTGATGAATGGAGAAAAAATAGTTTGTTGGCTGAGATCACCAGTAGTCGCTGCCAAAACAGCAGGCATCTCTAGAGCCATTAGTCTGGAACAGCAGATGTGATCTGAGGTCAGTTAGAGTAATTAATCTCTGTAGGCCAGTTACTTATTTACTTAGAAGTATATTTTTTTGGCTTCCATTACTTAGAACCTTCCCTCAAAAAAACCCCAACCAACCAACCACAAAGGAACACCTGGTGCAGACCAGGTTTTTCACAATAGAGACCCAGCACTGTAACAGGTTGCTCAGAGCAAATAATTGAAGGTGCAAGTTTGACCAGAAACATCTGTCTGGTGTTGAGAACTGTAAACAATGAGGGGTTACTCTGCATCATGGCCTGGGAGTGAGCAAACTTCATTTAAATATTGGACAGTGCTTTTGTGTATTGTTGGTCAGATGAGAGAGAGGAAAAAAACCAATGCAATCCCCATGGCTGAATTCTAAATTCAGGCTGGAAGGTACAGATGATCACCCCCCAGAATTTTCTGGCTGTAACACACTGAGCAAATTTATGGTGCTGGACAAGTTACAGAGACTAGATGTATCATTCATCAGTATGATTCCTGGAAATACCCACAGGTTGGTGGATACTGGGACAAATCGTGTAGTGCTGTGACCCAATTAAAAGAAGGGCTGAATCGAATCCTTTGCTTGATTCCATACAATGTGATAAACCAGTCAGTGTGGGAATGTATCATGCCAGAGTGGCTGGAAGCTATAAGGACAGAAGTGCCTGATAATCAACTGAAAGAGTTCCGGGAAGTGTTGAGGTATGTAGACACACGTAGAAACCATTCTATCATTGCATATGTTGATTGTTGAGGGTTTTAGCACAATAAGGTGACAATAAATAAAAATGCCTGTGTGCAATAGGCAGTAGTGAGTGAATGCTTCTGAATTTTTTATAACTTACGTTTAAACTAAAGCAGTTAAGGTTTGGGAAAGTTCCCTTTTATTGCTCCTCACATCCTCGAATCTGTATCAGGAACCACCTACATGGATGTTTCTTTGCTGCGAGCAAGGCACATTTTTAGTGGCTTCCTGCAACATGGTGGAATAAACACTTTTATCCTCTTGGCCAGCTGTTGATGAGAAACGGTGAGGATTAGTAGAGCTGGCACTGAAAGAGTGATGATTTGTATCGAATTAGCTGATGTCTTCCCCTGCTGAGCAAAGAAAATACCAGAATAAGAATGATGGCTGAGTCATAATTTCATGTCTGGTGTATGCCTTTGACAATAAAACTTCACATTGCCTTTTAACGGATGAAGAGGCTTTGAAACTGACTGTAAGTTTGTATTTATAGGTATTGATGTAAACTTTTGTAGTGTAAAAATGAAATAGTGGACCAGTGGTGAGAAGAGAAATTTTCCAATTTTTACACTGGATGTTGAAAAAGATATTGCTATCAAATGAAACTGTGCATGATACAAGATGTGATGTAAATCCTTAAGGTGCATCACCAAATTCAGAGATGACCTTGTCCAGGCAGGACAGGTGGTATCAGCAACCTAGTTCAACTCCCATGGATGGTGAGGATGCAAGTAAGATTACAGAAGCATTATCAGTGCTGGTAGTGAGATTGCCTTCCTACCACTTTTCTGTTATATCTCACGCAGTGTATACCATGGTAACTCAGTGATGTTATATTCTTGTTCTACTTTTCAGCAAAATGTTTGACACTGAACTTTGCCCTCTCCCTTTCTCCATGGAGGAGATGTTTGGCTTCATTAGCTGTCGATTCACAGGGTATCCATCCTCTGTGCAAGAGCAGGCATTACTTTGGCTGCATGTAAGTGTCCTCTCTTGATGAGTCATGTTGAAGCAGCTTATGATTTTGGAAAAGAAAAAAAAAGAGGGGGGAAAAAGAAGCCACTTTTACAAGGATCATGGAACCTTTCTGCCTTTTGCTTAGCCCCAGTGTAAGGATCACTGGTAGGCAGAAACCAGGAAGCTTCATGTTACTAGCCTATCCTGGGCAATGTAATGGAAGCCTTGAAATTCTTTTTACCTTTGAATGTCAGTTGTATCTTTAGGTCCATTCAGCTGTCTGAGGTTTTTTTTTTCAGTCTCCACAGAATTTGGTCTTTGGATTCCAAAATTAATTTCTGACTGCAGAAGTAGCTGTAGTTTTTCCTGCATATGAAGAACTGAATTAGACTAACTCTGTAGCCATCAAGCTTTCTGCTGCCCCAGGCAGAAGTAGCTGTAGTTTTTCCTGCATATGAAGAACTGAATTAGACTAACTCTGTGGCCATCAAGCTTTCTGCTGCCCCAGCTATTTTGTGCTATAGTTGCCCACAGAGCTGGCATTCAACCAATATTTATGTTCAAAAGCTACAGGGACAATCTTGTCAGCTGGGGGCAGTGAGTTTAAAAGGGTATAAAATTTTCACAGCATCTCAGAATAACACCTGTATTCTTCATTATTGCTTCTTTTCTGCTGAGGGTTATTTTGGTTAAGCTTCTGCAAAGACCAGTTTATCTGATGACTGTAGCAATTTTCAGGTATGCAGAATTTTCAAATAAAGTATGATTTTTTTAGACTTATCTTGACCTAATAACAATTAATGACAAGTACGAAAGAGCTTATATTTGTCTGACTGTTGGTGGCAAAATTCATGAATATTCCCTCAGTGATTTGCAGTTAACCATCCTGTCACTATGTTGACACCTGTAGGCTACCATTCTGACTAGATTCTTAGAATAAATAGAGGAATTCAGTTTTAAGTAATAATAAATACAGTAAATATGTATCTTCCAAGTATTGGTAATACTTTTGGTTTACAGAAATATTTTTGTGGAACAACTTCACATTCCTGTGTGTGTGTTTGTGCATAAAACTAATCTCAAAGTGCACCAAGTGGATGCCAACAAATATTCTTAAAATAGCCTTTTTTTGCCAGTTCTCTTTTGCCCTGATTCTAACAGAAATCTAAGCTTGCAACTCACCTTATTGAATCCCAAAATGAAATGTATGGAACTTGTTGAACTGAGGATCATATGATAAAGGTGCTTACAAAGTAGCTGGCATTTTTGGTCAAGCTTGAAACTCATGCTTTTTTATTTGTTGTCTTTCCTCAGGTGTTATCTGAACTAGACATTGTCGTTCCTCTTCAGTTACTAATCAGCATGTTTTCTGATGGAGTTAATTCTGTAAAAGAGTTAGCAAATCAAAGAAAATCGAGAGTCAGTGAACTGGCAGGAAATCTTGCAGCTCGGAGGGTAACTCTCATTTATCTTACTTATTTTTTTGTTTAGAACAGTTTTCCTAATAGAATGCATGTGAAGAATTAAAAAGTTATCTTTCAATATGGCAGCATTTGATTTGAAACAGTATAGATTTTGAAAATGGAAGAAAATTGGCATGACTTCTTCAGTTAGTACCACTTTATCACGTGGTCAGTGTAATGATAATGCAGTTAGAAACTGCAGAAAAACTGTGTAGTTTTTCCTTAGTCAGCTAGTTTGTTTGGGGTATGTTTTTAGTGTTCCTTGTATCTTTTCCAACCATTTCATTCTCTGCACCTTCTATTAATAGCCATCAACAACAAGTTGTTATGGACAACTGGTCACCCAGAATGAGCCTTTGTATTCTACTACAAATTTGGTGGGCCTAGGTATGTTTTGGAAGGGTGACAAAGCAGAGTTTATTTCCATTTCCCTGCATTTTTTCCCCATCCAAGAGATGCAAAAATTGGTCTAAAGTTGTCTGTCACAGGCTTATGCTCTGGAAAAAAACCTGTAAAAATCTGTAGGCGCTACATACTTGGACTGATGTGACCAAACTTCTCAGTAGTCTTGGACAAAGTGCTTCAAGGACAGCAGGAACCAGAGTGCTTGAAAGGTCAGATCTTTAGATTTAAGGAATTACAGCGTCTAGGCAGTTGGTCATTCTTCACATGTGGTCTGCCTGCCTTCTGATGTAGCTCTACAGAGAGCATTCCCACACCTAGCCCATGACCACTTCTTAACTATGCAGAAAAAGTGGACAAACTTACTGTCTGGTCTTTCAGACCATAGTTGGCCTCAAAATAGACCTCGTGTCATCCAGCTGTTTCTCCTTGCAGTGCTTAGTGCCCTACTGTGGCATGGACTTAAGTCAGTGCAGACATGTACATCTTGTTGGTGTTGTGTCCAGTTCATTTCCTACTACCTGTATCCTTGGTATAACCTTAGTTACACTGTTGAGATAGCCTGCTTTATTAGCCTCCTGCTATTGCAGTTTGTGTTCCTGGATCATGGAGCAGATCATTGTAACCTGATGGCCACTTTACTGCCTGCACCAATTTTCTGGATGTCAGCCAATTAGCTTAAGAGAATGTGTACATGTATCTATGCAGAATATGATTCCTCTACTTCTGTAGTATTTTATCATTTAATGGCATTAAGGGACATATGTCCACTTTGCAAAGAAGCTACAGAAGGGGATACTAAGGCTGTCAAAGTTCATGCAGTTTTCTGCAGTTTCATATAAAATGAGATTGCTTAAATGTGTAACAGTCATTTGGACATGTTGATTCTCTGTGTTTTCAGGTAAGCGTTGCTTCTGACCCTGGGCGCAGAGTTCAGCACAACATGCTGAGTCCTTTCCCAAGCCCCTTCCAGAGCCCATTTCGGAGTCCAATACGTAGTCCTTTTCACAGTCCTTTCAAGAACTTTGGACACCCCAGTGGAAAGACAATTGATTTTGACTGTGAAGATGACGAAATGAATCTTAATTGCTTCATTCTGATGTTTGATCTCATCTTGAAGCAGGTACTCACAGAAGAAAAACACCCACACTGAGGGGACCCTGAAGTTCTGTAGTCACTTTTGGCTCTCATTTAATTTTGTATTGAATCCCTTTCTGCTAAGGGGCTGGAATGAAGTATACGACATTTGTATCCCAATACAGCTGTCATCTGCCTTTACCCTTGTAGGATTTACAGCTTCATGTTAAATGAAGAGAACTTAGATACCTCCGCATTCATGTTAGATAGCTTGTATGAGTGAAAGGGTCTTCTCTTTGGAGATATGTTTATTTCTGCAGACTAAAAGCAGAGGCTTATTGATATGCTTAGGTTACATGCATAACTTTTTGATAGCTACATTTGTACATTGTAAATCCAAGGCCAGGTGTTTTGCATAACTGTCTCTGGGTAAAATTCATGGATCCTGTGCTTGAAATTGTCTATTTATTCTAGCTATTTGAACTTGGTCCTCAACACCAGTGGCAATTTGAAATTGTGAGCTCCAGTTTACCTCAAGCTCTTTGCAGTACTGTAATATAACACTAGCAGAAATGTAGAAGGAGGCAGAATAGTGCTGTGGCTTTTCAATAAATAACAAATCTTTACTCTTTTTCACGCTCTTTCAGATGGAACTCCAGGATGATGGTGTCACTTTGGGCTTAGAGAACAGCATTTCAAAAGATGTAATATCCATCATAAACAATGTGTTCCAGGCACCCTGGGGTGGTTCTCACACCTGTCAGAAAGATGAAAAAGCAGTTGAATGTGGTCTGTGTCAGTCCAGCATTCTGTGTTACCAGCTGGGTTTTGAGCTGCTAGAACAGCTTGCTCCAAAAGAAGAAATCAGGCTTGTGGTAAGTAGAGCAGGAAAGGGCCTATAGTACTGGTGTGCTGAAACCCCTGTTCTTCATTGTTCTCATTACACTGGGCACAAGGGAGTAAAGCTGTGCTGACCTTTGGCATGGAGAATTTGGGATGTTAAAGCAAAATGCCATTGAACTCTAAAATTTCCTGTTTGAATTGATAGAAAGAACTCAGGGAAGATGACAATAATCAACCAGTATGAACTCTTCCCCCATCAACCTTGAAGTGCTGTTTTACTTTGGAAGGACACTCTTATGATACTGTGTCTTAAATGAAAAGCACTAAGTATTAACATCTCACACTTTATCTTATTTTAAAAGCTAAGAGTGGATATTTTGAAATGATTAATGATTTTGAGTGAGTCAGTTGTCAAGTGGGCAAGTTGATGCTTGATTGTTGAAAATGCTGAGCACTGTTGAAAAACAGAATATACTTCAGGTTGAGTATCCACCTTTATCAGACACACATACATACTCTCCAATCACTAGTCATTATTAAAGTCCTCTGTAGCTTTGCATAAGAATTGAGGTATTACCTGTGGCCTGATGAATTTATTTTAAGCTGTATGTTGGTTATACATAACTGTTCCATCAGATAGTTCAGAAGACAGCATCGTTCTCCTTACTCTGAGTGCTCACTATTAGTAATTTTTTTTGGTGGTGAGCCTAGTGATGCCTTTTGATGTGTAAAAGCTTCAGAATTCCATTTGAATGTGTATGTTAATAGTAGGTATTGTGCATGTGGTATTCAGTAACTTGTGCTAGAAAAATCGTCTCATGCCCTTTCTGTTCAGATTCTCACCTCAACTGAAAAGTAGCAAGTGATGCAGTCTTTTGAGCGCTGGGGCTTGGTACCATTCCTAGGATCCACCTTGCAATTTATAACACAACGGTCACAATGGCAACCTGTAATCCTGAGTTTCTGGCCACAGGCAGAAGTAACTCCAGTCCCTTATTTCAATGTAAAGGTGGTTGTGGTAGCTCTTGCCTCTAAGCCTGTAACTGTACAGTAGTGTAGGAAACATCCCCTGCTCCTCTCTGATACTCCTCTCTGATACTCCTCTGAGGCGAGGATGGCAAGTTTGGTGACACCACAGCCCTGTGACCGGTTCCATCTCAGTTCCAATATGGATATAAGTTTCTGTTAAGTGGTATCACTTAAATCCATGTTTGAAACATAGAAACATAGTCTTCTTGTCGGTATGCATTTGGTGATGCAGAATTTTAGATATGCAGGTGATTTGAATGCACAAGTGTACATGGAATTACACAGTGTCTGCCTCATTTGATCTCAGCTTATCACACCACATGTGAACTAAACAGCAAGATATGGCCTCATGTATTTATACTCTTGATGTATAACATCAAGAAATAAACTTAACTTCTTATATTCTTCAAGGAGCCCACAGATAACCTGGAGGATAGTCTTCTGTATACTAGACCTGAGTTTATTATAGGAACTGAGGGAGAAGAGGAAGACAAATCGGCACCAAAACATGGAGAAAACCCAGGAAATCACACAGAGACCACAGAAAATGCTGGTAGGTAGAGGGTGAGAAGCTGAGTATTTCAGTAAGGCTTTAAATTAAATGCTTCAGCTCATACAGAATACAAGGTTTTGAAGCAGTCTTTCAAGTCGAACAATGCACAATCACTTTTTTCTCATGCATTTAATTCTTCAACATAGTAAGTGAATAGGAAGGCTATATTTATGTTGATAGCCAGCATGACTGTCTCTCAAATAAGTGTTAGAAGAAATCTTGGCTTTTTGAACATGTAACGTAGCAAAATCATTGGATGCCAAATTCCGTGCTGTTGTAATTTTACTGACTTCAGGGTTACTGTGGCTAGAATTAATTTATATCTCATTACTTTGACATTCTTTAGTTTGATTTTGAATCCACAGATGAGAATTTTAACAACTTCTTATGTAACTTACATTTTTAACAGCGATAAAGAATGACACAGAAAGAAAATTTTGTTATCAGCAGCTTCCAGTTACCTTGAAGCTCATATACACTATATTGCAGGTAATATTGTTTACTTGTTTGTTTAGTGTGAATTTTTGGTTAAGTGGTGTCATTGTGTTGAGAGTCGTACATCTGCTTACACAGGAAATGTCAAGGTTTGAAGAACCAGACATTCTTTTTAACATGCTGAACTGTCTGAAGATCCTGTGTCTTCATGGGGAATGCCTGTATATAGCAAGAAAGGACCATCCACAATTTCTTGCCTATATTCAAGATCACATGCTGATTGCAAGGTAGGTTTTTATTGCACATTTTGTTATCATACTGCATTAGTTCTCCAACCGTTCATTGTTGGCATCAAAGCACTTGCAGGTTTGGTATGGAAAATTAACAAAGGGTGGTAGGGAAGTGTGGAAAGGTTAAGCAGCTGTACAAGGGCACATTGCACAGGCTAATTAAGAAGTTGCAAATGAATCCGAGATGCCCTGCATGGTCCATCATGGCCACTCTGTCATGCACCACTGGTTTTGCAGTGAGTCAGAGTTTCTCATACTGAAAAATAGGCACTGTCTGAGATGAGACTGAGCTATCTTTCCTGACTTTATAAAATAAAATAAAGGATGATGTAGAGGCAGGCACACACTTCATAAGGCTTTAGCATTAAAGCTGAGAGAACAACAGCATTGCACCTCATTTTTAAGAGGTAAAGGATTTTTTTTTCATTTAGAGTCAGAGTGAATTGGATTGAAATCTGTGGATTTTAAGATTCTCTTTGAAGAAAGGGACTTCTGCAGAAAACTCACTGAATAAATACCAGCATATGATGTTCTGAAAGAGAGTGTGTTCATCAGTGCTTAGAGCTGCTCTATCAATTTCACTGAGCATCTCCTGAGACTGTATGGTTTTAGCAGACTAGAGAATCTGTCCTGAATCTAAATACCAGCAAATTGTAAACACCCAACATCTTAGTCATTCATGGATACACGTGATTCGTGGTGCCAAGACAGCTCATGTGGCTTATGTGCTGAAGCTGGTTGTGCTCAAACTGCTAATTAATAGCATAGATTATGTTCCATGGCAGTTGTGCCTTGAATTAGGCAAACTCTTGCCAAATCTGAAGTGTTTCAATGTAAGGAATAGTGGAACCTCGATTTTGAAGAAAAACTGCTGTAGTTGAAGATGTACCAGTAGCTCTGTTCTCCTAGCAGCAGCTCTGTAGTATTCACATAAATGCCCAGGATGGCTCATAGAGATTTTTATGAAGAGTGCATTCCCACCACCAAGACGGTGTAGACATTTAGAAGAGAGGATGTCAAGGGAGTAGTTTTGTAAGCGGGCTTGCTTTTCTTTCCAGCTTATGGGGAGTTGTGAAGTCTGAGTTCTCTCAGCTTTCTTCCCTGGCAGTCCCACTTCTTCTTCATGCACTTTCGCTTCCCCATGGCGCTGACATTTTCTGGACAATCATAAACAGCAATTTCAACAGCAAGGATTGGAAGATGAGATTTGAAGCAGGTAGGCCTGAGTGTTGTGCACTATTTTCTCTTTGTTGCTTCATTGAAGAGGTAGAGCATCCTCTGCTGTAGCTGAGGAGACCTGTAATAGTTGATTATGTTTTTGCTGTTTTCAGGAGTTTTGGAGATAGTCTGGTGCATAACTATGGCACAATGATGCAGTAAAATAGAGAAGAACGTGAGACATTTTTGATAATCAAAATTAAAACATTTGCCAGCTATTTTTTGTTGTTACTTTATCATATGTGCATATTTCTAGGTGAGATATATTAATCAGGACATAAAGAAGCCATTGCCTAAATTAATATGCATGTTCTTTTTCTGGGGGCATGGCTGCTGCAGTGGAGAAGGTGGCTGTGTTGTGCAGGTTTTTGGATATTCACTCTGTGACAAAAAACCACCTACTGAAGTACTCTTTGGCTCATGCATTCTGCTGTTTCCTGACTGCTGTGGAAGATGTCAACCCAGCAGTAGCTACAAGAGCTGGGCTATTACTTGACACCATAAAGAGGCCAGCTTTACAGGTAGGTTTATTATATGGGAAAAAATACTTTCAAACAGGAGTCTGAGTTTTCATGCAAAATTCAAAGTGTTCAGGTGTACAGTCACTGCTAATACCTTTTCAAGCAAGCCTTATGGGTCTTGGTAATTGACATATGCACAAAATAGCCAAGTGAAATGATACTGCCCTACCCCCAATTTATCATAGAATCATTTAGGTTGGAAGAGACCTTTAAGATCAAGTCCAACCGTAAAAACTTTGCTTACTGCAAAGGATTAGTGTTGCATTTGAGCTGCTATTGTAGAAAGTGGTGCATGTTTTTTATGATTTTAAAATTTATTGACAATTTTCAATTTAAAAAAATACTAAATTGTAAGTTTTATGACACCCTGCTGAGCTTACAGTGATAAAATATATTCAAGCAAAACCAAACATGATCTTCATTTTTCAAGGTTCACTTAGGCATGTAATTTTAAGCGTGCGAGAGACCCTGCCAATCAGAATTCTCATGATTAAAACTAAGCAGATATGAAAGTGGATCAGGGCCTACATATACAAGCAAGATTAAAAAAAATAATGTCATAGTACATAATTCAGTTCTAGTTCTCTGGATAATAGAATGAATATGTGTTACTGCCTATGAAAAGCTGTTAATACTTGCTAGTTTTATTCTATGTAGTGCCTTTTCAAAACAGTTTCCAGAGGACTTGAATTCATGGAGTTCACTGAGACTGTTACCAGTATACTGCACTTTCATATTTAATATGTGGGTTTCTTCTCAAACATAAGCCTTGACACTACAACCAAAATCTAGTGCAAATAAAATACAGAAGCATTTTGAGGCAAAGTGCTTCTGATACACTTCGCCACACAGTCTTTCTTCCTTGCTTTGGGCTTGGTGATTCATTCTTTTTGTAACTAAGGGCTTGATTCAGTTGCCTAAATACAAGCTTTTTCTCAGGCAAGGGTGTGTGAAGAGAATACTTTGATATTGTGTACCAAATGTGCACTAGGACAGAACTTTGCCTATACCTTTGTATTCCTCAAAATCTTAGCAAATTCTACATTCTAAATATGGTGTTCATGTATCTCCTTACTTACCTTACTTTTCCATTGATATAAGTAGCATTAGTTCTGATTTAAAGGACTTGGTAGGAAAACTTTATCCTGTACTAATTAACAGGAGAAGTTGTGAGCTTTGAGCTCCCTTTGCTTTAAAAAATGTTTAAAGTTTTCACATCTCAGTTATGTGTTTGGGGTTTTTTTTCTTTTTTTTTTTTTTTTTTCTTTCTCTCTAGGGTCTCTGCCTCTGCCTTGATTTCCAGTTTGACACAGTTGTCAAGGACAGACCCACAATTCTTAGTAAGCTTTTGCTACTTCATTTCCTAAAAGCAGATATTCCAGCTTTGAGTTGGGAGTTTTTTGTGAATCGCTTTGAGACCCTGTCTCTGGAAGCACAGCTTCATCTGGACTGCAACAAAGAATTCCCTTTCCCAACAAGTAAGCAGAGTCCAAATTGATCTGATCACTTTTTATCAGCTTCTGGAATTTCAGCTGCCTGCAAGGGTCTGAGAGAGATATAGGTCTCACCTGTATAAATTCCCTGAAATTAAGTAATATTTCAGGCCAAAAGAGGATAATTCAGAGTGAGCATTTTTTGACTGCCCGAACACAGGTTAGGCTATACTCTGTCACACCTTTGGGTGTCATGTTTTACTCTCAATAGGATGTGGTTGCCAGCCTTGGTTGAAATGTGGTCTGGTTATACGGTCAGCTGCAACCTGCATTAACCCACTTGTTCTTTTGTAGATGTTCTTATGCTATCAGCATTGCTATTCTCAAAGGCCTAGGTCATGCCTGACTCTGTTCTGTAGTGGTCTGTACAAAGACAGCCCTAGGAGCTGTATGACCTTTGAAAAACAAATATATGGGGCACAGCACAAGAGGTACATGGACTCTTAGAGCCAGTGCTCAGTTAACTATTACTACAGTAATAGTAAATCACTATAGTAATAGTTAACTGAGCACTGGCTCTGAGAGTCCATGTATGCTACAGTGACAAATGTTTGTAAATGTTTGTCCTGTTCATACTTAGTTTCTTGGTAAGATACCACATCTCCTGTTCACCAGAGGGGCCTAAAAAATGATTTGTGTGTGATTGTTTAATGTGCTGTTGTTTAACATGCAATTGAAAACTTTGTTACCCAAGTGGTGGTCCATGAGGTGGATCTATTTCCATCTGATTTCCTTGGAGGAGGTGGGGACAGCTGTTTGGGTGGCATGTGCTCCTTCAGCAGCCTAATGCCTCCTCCTACATTTGCACGGAGCCCAATGCCTAAAAAAGCCCAGGTGCTGCTGCTGCATCCAGACGGGAGATGAGTGGAACTGCAAACATATTTTCTACATATGTGAGTAGCTTGACCCAAAACTGGGAGCTGCTGTCGTGGCCTGAGGAGGGAATCTCGGCACTATTTTCTAGCACCTCTGGCTGCAAATGTAGGGTCATATCTTTAAATATAAATATTTGGGAGTGATTTAAAGTGTAAAATATGCAAAAGATATTTTTGAAGTTTCTTTTTAACCTTTCTCTTTGCCTTTTCAAAGACATAAGTGGTGCAAAGGGTGGGTTCACCGGATTTAGTTGCTCAGATTATTATACTCAAAGGGTTTGAATGCACAAAAACGTAGACATGAGTATAGAAAAGTATTGGTGACCCCATTAAGGTATGCAGTGATACTGTTGGTAACACCACTGTAAATGCATAATCACATTGATTTTTGGAGACGCTGTTCAAATCCAGGATGATAGGCATAGGCAGGACAGGAGGTCAGGGAGGCAAAAATAGAGGC
Source organism: Falco peregrinus (assembly GCF_023634155.1). Taxonomy (NCBI): domain Eukaryota; kingdom Metazoa; phylum Chordata; class Aves; order Falconiformes; family Falconidae; genus Falco; species Falco peregrinus. The sequence goes on from NC_073721.1 coordinate 88,990,233, forward strand.
CATGTTTAGGTATGAGTGCACTAAACGTGATCCATACTCATGAGATTTCTGCCATTTTAAATAGGGGGCAGCTCATATTCCGTTAGCCTGAAATTCATGTTTGATTTCAAGAATCTGTTTTTGTCCAGTCTCTAAAGAAAGAAGTAGCAGCATAATTTTTTGAACACAGTTATGCCATTTGGTTTTTTTTGGATTTCAGAATGAGAGCATGCAAACAAGTACCTTGCAGATGGACCCTTTGAGCCCATATGGAGCTTTCTTGACTTGAGTGGGACCTGGGGCCCAGTTGCATTTGGCACTTGGCAGCATTAGGGCCTCGCCATGCTGTGGAATGAATCCTAACTTGGTCAATTGCATTTGCAAAGCTATCACTGCTGTCCGGACAAATGTCGCCAACCTCAGTGATGCAGCAATGTGGAAGATCAAGAGGGCTCGTTTCGCACGTAATCGTCAGAAGAGTGTGCGTTCCCTGAGGGACAGTGTGAAGGGACCAGTGGAGTCAAAGAGAGCGCTCTCCCTTCCAGAAACCTTAACCACCAAAATTCGTTGAGTATCTATTTATATTTTTGTGACACACCTGTATCTTATCCCTTAGGGTCGTATCCTATTGCTGGGTACACATCGAAATTGTCAATATTTATCCAATTGGGATAGCAAATTTAGGTTTCTGACTGATTTAGGCATTATTCAGATAATGACAGCTTAGTGAATTTGACAAAGTACATAGACAAACATTATGTCTATGCTGTGCTTGTTTAAAAGGCCAGAATGAAGTGCTCCGAGACTAGTTTATGGGTAGATCTTAACTTTTATTTGTGGATAATACACAGTAGTTTTGTCTAAAATAGGTAGTGTTTACAGAAAAATTCCTCTGTAACTAATCTATTTATTAATGGTAATTATTAATCAGTGTATGCAGTGTATGCTAGACATCTTAAAAACAACTAATGTATCAAATGGGCTTCTGGATATCTTCAGAATTTCTTTGTTAAGAAAACAATGTCCATGCAACACGTGCTTCCTGCCAGCTTGTATAGGAGGACCTAGGTGTTGGAAAACCGTAGGCCTGTATGGAGTGCTGTACAGATGCCTTTCCAAGCAGAAATAAAGCTTACTCATTGGAGAATTTTACAAACACAGATTAGTCTTTATATTCAAATTGGACCTCTCACATTGCTCCTATCCATATAACAGGAACTGATAAAATGTTAAAACCTAGGTGCTGGTGAACTGTTAAGTTAAAAGGTAATTTCTTCTCCAGAACAAACACCACCGTATTTTGGGACTCTTAGGTAATCCTTCTTGACCAAGTTCTGATCCTGCATAAGGGCTCCTGTGTGGTGACTCTTGTACCAGGAAAACCAAATAATGGAGAAAAGTAGAGTTATAGAACATGGTACACAAAAACTGTAGGGCACAACAGTGGCATGTTTCAAATGGTTACACTCACTGCCTGGCAACAGTGCATGAGTAAGTGAATATAAATATGCTAGCACTGAATGTATGCTGAAGTATAAGATGTCAGTACTGCCTTCTTAAACAGTTGCTCTTGTTTTTGTTTGTTTGTTTGTTTGTTTGTTTTTTTGTTTTTTTTTTTTTAAGCTGTGAGCTTGACCAGACATGAGCAGTCTGCTCCAGCACTTGGAGGAACACCAGAGCAAACACCAGGTGGGTTTGACAAAGGGGTATTTTGATGGAACAGGAAAAGGAAGGCACTAGAGCTGACTTTCTTGCTGACTCATGAGATAAATATACGCAAGATGGAAGCTGTCTAAAGACACAGTGAATCATGTCTCAGTGTGGTTCCAAAAGGTGTAAATTGAAGTTTTGCTCTCAATCTGTACTGAAAACTGCCCCCAGCTGTAAATAGTACTTCGTGGCTGGCAGGAGGCTATTCACAGGCAGTCAGCTATGCTGGCAGTGCCTCACCCTCATGTGTTTAGTTGCCCACAGGAATACGTAAAACTTTAGTAGGCTGGCCCCATAGGTCACCTGTGTTCAGGCTGATCTTTGATTTTTTGGTTTTAAAGACAGCAGACAGAATGCTTTTGATTGTTGGTACTGTAAATTGCACTTGTCTCCTCTGTGTGCTTATAGACATCTTAAGTCCTTTATATTTACTGATATTTTGTGAAGATGTCACCCTTTTGTTAGGCATTTGTAGAACAGCTAGCTCAGCAGGCTCCCAGTAATCTCTAAATATTTGTGCCTACTGACAGCTCTTGCTCTGAGTCCTGTGTAGACTGACCATCTGGAAGTGAAAAATCTCAGATTCAAATCTTTTCACATTCCTTCTTCAAGACTTGCAATATTTCCAACAGATACAAATTCAAAATCAGAACAGATCAGCTTACTGGGTGATCAGCTGAAAGGAAAATACGTTGCCAGCATGTGAAATGGACTAGGAGAGCTTCTGAATTAGCAGTGTATAGCCCTGTCATACTAGCCCAGTGAGAGCTCAAAATCAACCCGTTCCTTACAGAACGTATGTGTGTTGTCACAGGCTCATAGAAGGAGCAAGTGAAATAATGGTGCAATGAACAGATGTGACAGTGAGTGATTGTTCTTCATTTAATGGCATCACTCACCTGCTATATACTGAGCTTAGAGGAACTTGTCACACAAGAAGTTGTCAGTGTCACAGTAGGCACTGTGGTTTTATTAGATGTATTTTAGTATTTCAAAGCTTCAGTTTCCAGGCTTAGTTAATTCATCACCCAAGTTTCAAATTAAATTTCCACTAAAAAATGTATATATAAAAAGTTGCATGTAGCTAGTAACCACTGATATGAAGAAAAGTCTCATATGATCCAAAATTATCACAGATGCTTTGGTAACTAGGAGACAAATGACTGTCCCTCTTCTTCCATATTAATTAGTTCTTTCTAAAATCTTATTTTTTTGTAATTTTTTTCAAGGTTTAGTGCATAGTTTTTAACACTTTGCATTGGCATTACTAAGCATATCTGATTCGTCTAAGGAACTAACAGACTCCTAAATGCAGGCTGTACATCTGTTGTAGAAAACCATTTTTTTTTATACATACCACTTGAATGAACCGGTCCTTATGTTCATCCGTTCTTTCCAGATCTAAAACTGTCATCCTTGCACCATCCAAATGCAAGCTAAATTCAACGTGCGTTCTATATGAATTAAACACCAGGATCATGTATTTGTTCTCATATAATCTACAGTACCCTGGACAGTCAGTCAGAGAGTTTCATTGACAGGCACAGAGATCACTATTGAGATGAAGCATAATATAATTTTGATATGAGGCTTTATGTTACATTTTGGTATCTCTTAAAGTAATTTGCAAGTAAAGGGGTCTGATATAAGGGACATGAAGGAGTCTGATATAAAGGATGTGAATAAAGAGGTGAATCTGTGGGCGTAAAGTTAGACTGAATTCAGGAATGGTGGCTGTTGCGTGTTTGGTGATGTCAGATGGTTTTCCTGGGGGGGATGTGTGTGCGTATGTACACACCTCCTATATAGGCACATATACACAGAAATTGTACAGGTACATACACACATTTTGAGGGGTAAAAGCTACCATAGCCACTGTAAAGACAGAGCTGCTTTGTTGTGCATTTTTAAGTTGAATCTAAACAGCTTGATTTGGTACAGGATACCCTGTATCATGTGTTAATGAAGTGAAAGTTTAGTTCAGGCTTGGTGTAACTTAAGACCCATTTCAGAAAGCAGAAGATCTTCTGGACTCTGAAGGTATATCGATTAAACTGCATTGTAGAGGTTCTGTAGTTTTAAACAAGCAGTTTTCCATTGCTGGTTTGTTGCAGGTTTCTGCATTAGAAATAAAACCAGGAGGTGACTGACGTTCCCTAGACTTGATTCCTAGTAGACCTATGACAAACTGCTCAGGGTGAAGCTCTGTTCACTGTTCTGCTGTATAGTTTTCAGCAAGGGTAAAGTATGAGAAACAAGATTTTAAGGCTTCAGAAAGTGTAGTAGTATTTCTGAAGGTAAAATGTGAGGAAAAGTCCTGTGAGGTGTCTCTTAACTAGGGTTAATGTTATGAAATTCTGACAAAATTGAGCATTTTATCACTGAGTTTTTAAATTATATTGTTCAGCAAGTGAAACTAAAACAAGTTAATCTTTTCAGACTGATTACTCATTGAATTTTTTTTTTTTGGAGTACCAGGATTTGCTTAGAGCCTGATCCTTTGTCTCATTTCATCTTATCTTCTTTTTCACATAGAAAATCTCACAACATGTAATAGAGATGAAAATAAGTAGGGCTAAAGAAAACAGTTTAATAGCATCTTTATGAAAAGGGTGGTTTTTTTTGATACCATTTCATGGAAAATTTTAACCTGGAAATATATGGAAAGATTATTTCTCAGTTGATGTCCACAAAGCTGAAGTTATTTTCTGTATGCATTTTTAACATGCTTCTGAAAACAGTACTTGCAGTACCTCTGATTCTAATTAATGCAGAATTTATTGTTTTCTTTTTGCATCTGCAAATCTTGGTCCAGAGAGAATTTTCATTTTGAAGAAAAGGGTTTCTGTAAATCAAAAATCTCAGTGAAAACTGTTTGGAATGAGAAATATTACATAATATGAAGTTCATGATTTCTTTTTACCAAAATGAGACCGGTAAAGGAAAGTTATTCTTAAGCAAAAGTCACACTTTCAGAAATGATTCTGAAAATTGCTCCCTCCCCTCCCCACCCTGTTTTATTTTTCACCTGTCATAGAAATAGCAGCCTTCTCTCTTGCTCAGCAAAACAGCCAATCAGAAAAAAACCCTTTGCGCAGCCACCAATAAAATAAAAAATATTTAGAAATTATTTAAAAAAAAATGTATACACTGCAGTTTTGCTGGTGAATAACCTAAGACAGATGCAGTTGAACCAGCAAAGGAATCCCTTGTCAGAATCACATTGAAAATACGGGTAAAATAGAGCATTTCAATAATTTTTAGTATTTGCTATAAATATATAGGTATGAATTTACATAAACCCTAAGACATGTAAGTAACTCCGACAGACTAAGTGGGTATTAGTTGATGACTAGTAACCCTAACACAGACATGCAGGAGCAATTTTAAGATTATACTTTGAGCTAATTTTACTTGTAGAGTCTGTACTGTAAAGTTCAACATAAAGTGTTTTTGCAAAAGTAAGTACTATGTCCAATAGTTTAGTTGATAGGATTTATCCTTGAAATGAAAACAAGTAGATAGTTTCATAATTCTGCCTCATACCAGCTTGCTTTATCTCAATTATTTAATGTTAGACTTTTAACCACAAATCAGAAAATACACCACAATACATTTTAGTAACAATTAATTTTAATGTTAACAGTTATAGTGTTTAATAAAGAAACTAAAATTAATGGTGTAATAAAAACTGAATTTTCAAGTATTATTCCATTTTGATGCTGTCAAAATAGTATTTTCTGTTCTCTAGTGGAAATAATTTTTATTTATTTTGCATATAATGCATATAGAATGGATTTTATTTATACAGAAGCATTTAATTTAAATTACTGTTTTGAAGCAGAACATGTTGGAATAATATACTTTGCGTTAGCTATGCATTACCCAGAATTATTTAATAAAAAGAATCTGATATACTGATACATGAAATAACTTCTGCTTTTTTGTGAATTCGGTTCCTACTGTTAGTTTAATGTAGGTCTTTAGGAACTGCTAAGTACGAAAAAAAGGCCTTACACACATGGTGAAATGGAAGAGGGTAACTCCAAAGGAAATTACTAGAGAATTCTAGTGATGATAAATGCTATTAAAAGTAACTGGAAATATTGAATTTAAAAAATATTGAAGTATGAAAATGAAAATACTTGCCCAGTGGGCAACTGTTATTTGCAGTGTGTTTGTTTTGCTTGGATAGCAATAGCTAGCACCCAGGCTTCCTTGTGCTTTGTAGGTAGCCTCTCATCTTTCACATGATCGTATTTCCACACAAAGTATTGCTGATTATTATTTCGATTCAGTGTTTATAAACCAAGTCTTAAGCTTGTTCTGTGGGAAAAAGTCATCGAAGTTGTGATTAATGCATAGTATTCCAAAACCTAATAATTTATAGTGCCTATGTTTTGGCCCAAGTTATTTGAGAGAAATATGGAGTCAATGTCAAAAGGGGAAGTCTTCATTCTTTGTTTAATCATTATTTGGTAGAACTTTCTCTCTCTCTTACGTTTACCATTTTGTGCCTCCTCCACTGAAAAAGGCTAATGTCCACTAATGTTTGCAGACGAATGACTGGAAACTATGCCAGATGAGAATTTGGTGGCAGTGGGATTTGATTCTTCTTCAGTGCATAGATGTGAAGGAATAACAACACTCCCTTTGGCAGAAATGCACTGGGATGGGAAGATGAACAGCTCCGTTAAACACGGGAAAGCTGAGGAATGGAATTCAGTGTACACAGTAGGTGTTACTGTGCCGCTGAGCCTGAGGGAACAGAGAAACAATATCCTCAGAAATGCATGCCTGTCTCCTGTGCCTTCACCAGGTGTATTTGGGCAGAAATGGAGCAATGAATCGTGGAAAAAAATTCTGGTGTATTCTGTACCCTGTTTACAGTCTTATCCAGTGTCTGATGCCACTGTCTCTCTTGTGCTGATAGGACAACCGTCTCCAGAGAATGATAATACAATAAAAGACCTGCTGCCAGAGGATGCTGGGATTGATCATCAGACTGTCCACCAGCTCATTACTGTGCTAATGAAGTTCATGGCAAAGGATGAGAGCAGCGCTGAGTCAGACATCAGCAGTGCTAAAGCTTTCAACACAGTCAAGCGCCATCTGTACGTCCTGCTTGGTTATGATCAGCAGGAAGGATGCTTCATGATTGCACCACAAAAAATGCGTGTTTCAACCTGCTTTAATGCCTTTATTGCTGGAATAGCACAAGTAGGTGAAGGCACTTACTACTTCTTGCAGCTATTTCAAATTGCTTGATTTTGAAATGGTGGTAGCACAGGCTTCTTTGTACCAAAATAATTGCTGAGTGTGGTAATCCTACTTAAAACTTCTTAACACCTCATCAGTTGGTGAAAGAATTTGGGAACAAGGATGACTGCTTGTTCTTCAGTCTTAGAAGACTCTGTGTAGCCTAACAGTGCTTTCTGTAGGTTTTTGCTTTGCAGTTAAAAAGTAAACAGTTGAGTAGAAGTATGCTAATCTATATCTTCCTACTAGTACTCTAAACTTGCTGCATCATTGGCTTAGAGAAAACAGTTTTGTGTGCCTGGAGGCATGCAAATACTACAACTCTATGAAGAATTACAGATTGCTCCCAACCTCTTTGCCCTCTTGCCCTAGCCTTTGAATGCCTTACTTACCTTGTGTGTCATTTCCTCCTTTCCCATTCAGGAAGACCTGGGACCCACGTGCTCTTGCTTGTTTTGCTGCATGAATGGTCTGTAAATTGTTCATTTTGCAGGAGACTCATTCTCCTTCTTCCTCAGAGTGCACTGGACATTCTATTCTCCCTTCCCTGGGGAGTGGTGCCACCATGGTGAACTTCTACCTATATTGCTGTGATAAATGGCTGAGCACATCCTTGCCTTGTGCCTTCTTTCTCCATTTTGTAAGAAGGACTGTAATTTCTTACCTCACAAGGCTTTCCTAAGGCTCAGTTAATTCTTACTAATAGAGTAGTTGGTGATGCTAGGCTGAAAAACATTTCACACTTAGGGAAGTGTTCTTATTACTTGCAGTGAACCATCATCATCATCACTTTCACACTTTTTCCTTAACACAGTCTCTCATAAAGAGACTCAGGGGAGAGAGAGGGCTGTGATTTCAGTTCTTCCTCTGCCCCAGCTCTTAAAATACTCACTATAACCTTCAAACACTGCTCAAAGCTATCCTGGCCTCTCCGTATCTGCAATTCTTACCAGGATTTTCTGGTTTATACATTGGAATAAGTGATTTTTTTTTTTAAGTCAGTTGTAATGTAGATACTTGGATAAACTTTCACAGTTATGAAGAAGTGAAGAAGTCAGGTATCCATGTTTCAGCAGGCCAGATAGGTGTTAGTGTAAACTGGGTAGCTGCAAATGCATTGTGATCCTTTGTCTTCGAACACCATTGCTACATGGTAGTAATCATCTTTGTACAGTTTTAAGCAGAGGCATGTAAAAGGACCTTGAGGCTGCTTACCATTATATTGAGAGTCTGGAAGTGGCAGTTCAGATCACAGGGCAGTGTCTTCCACATTTGGCTACGTTTTCCAAGTTTGGATTCCCAAACTTTAGTGTTCATAATTGATCTGATTTTTGGAAGTACTACTTACTGCAACTCTGAATACGACCCCCTGCCTTTCCTCTTCTGCCTTTAAAATGTCTCATGATAGCCAAATTCACCATTTCTGTTTGAAAAGTTTCATAGTTGAATCCTGACTCCCCTGATGCCAAATAGAGTTTGAAAACTTCAGTAGACCAGGGTTTTTCTCCATGTAGCAAAAATCAAAACTTTAGTTTATATTTTGGGTTGTGGTTTTTTTTTTCTTATTAGGTGTAGGGCTGCTTTGTGTTGGGAATCACCTTTGATGCTAGCAAAATGCTATTTGCAATCTGAAGATGCGTTTACAGAGTGAAAACTCAGTATGGGCTCTCGGATCAATTTTGGATACACTTCCGCCCCTAGTCATAAATATTTGCTTTCCTCAGTCAGCTCCATAAAGGTTGGGATTAGGCTGACTTGCTGGTTCACTAGGCTGGTTCATTAGGCTGATTTTGATTCCAATCTTGGCTGGAATGGTCAGCTCAAGAAAAAAAAATTCTTAGTATTTGGCATCATGAAATCTGAGTATTTGGAATGCTTGAAAGCATACAATGCCTTTTTCTCCCCGCAGCAGGAGTGGCCACGTTCTGGTGTTTGCAGTCGCTGCGGTGCTGCCCCGCATGGTGGCAATGTTGTCCCAGCCTTGTCGGGGTGCGGGCTCAGCTCAGCACCCTAGGCTGGGCTCTGCTTAGCTTTTGCAACATCATTTATTCCAGATCTTACTGTGACTAAACAGACAAAAATGGGTCTGCTCAGCTTCAGACACGTCTGCATTACAGTATTGTACTGTGCTAAGGCAGGGTTCTGTCTTCCTTGTACAGAGGAGTTTTTCCCAACCATGCTATGTAACTGTATCACACACTGAGGGGAGAAGGCATCACAGTGAGGACCATATTTGGTGATTATATATCATCTGTTCGACAAGCTAACCCTACATGGATGGACATGAGATTCATCTGTTTAGCTCTATGCCTGTAACACAAAAATTTGAGACAGCTGCACATCGAACTAGAGAATTTTTCAGGGAAAAACTTAAATGTCAGCTTGTTCAGGAGGGGACTTGAGAGATGAGTTCTGTGTTTGTAAATTAGGATTTTCCCCTTGTTCTAATAAAAATAAAACTAAAAAAAGAAGTACAGACCTGAAGGAAATGAATGATGTGGATGAAACTGATGTTCGTGTCTGTTTAGATGTCCAGGGCTCTTGACAAAGCACACTAAGGCCACTGAAACTGCACGGATGTGTTAGATCTTGGGGGCTGTGCTGGAGTTTCCTTGGCTCGATGTTATACCTTCCTGGGTGTCAGCCAGTCTAGGTTAGTGTAAGACAAGGGCTTTGTGGATCCTTGTTATGATGTAGTTTAGCTGCTGATTTCAGGACATATGGTTTTAAATAAAAATGGCTGATTTGCAAGACTGATGAGAACGTAATGAAAAATAGCAATGCGGTTTCAATCAAAACCACAGCTGTGTCACGGTAGTGGGAGTATGTGGCCACACTGCACCTAACCATCGGGATTCAAACCTCTAGGATAGGCACCAAATAGCATGACACTCTTCAAAGGTCATGATGGTGGCAAGGCTTATGACTAGTAGTAATAACAGCAATCTTTCTACAGCAACACTACCACTTAAAATTTTTGAGCATTTTATTTAAAGCAAGATATTTTTCATTAGCTTTATTCTTGGATCCTTTAGGATTTGCGTGCTTAGGCTTTCTGTGTGACATTGCAGACACACTTTTACCTTTGCTATAGTGAAGAGTGGGATTCTTGTCTCATTGCCTGATTCCAAAATGTGAGGCTTAAAACCCCCCAGCAGCTAATGTTGCAAGCCTGATGAGAAAATAATGAAAACTGGAAATGCATTGTTAATACAAGAAACCCAAACAACCAAAATACACACACACACCTCGCTGCAAACCCCACAATTGCATCCTATCTGTTAAACAGGGGATGTACCTAATATGGTTTTGACTCCTGAAGCATGATCAACTTACACTATAATACAAGGCTATCCCAGCATAATATGTTTTATGAACTTGCCAATGTATGTTAAAATTTAGACTGTGCAGGATGAGAGCTTTCAGAACATGTCACCTTTTTTTTTTTTTTTTTTTTTTTTTTTTTTTTCCATTGTACCTGTCTAGCTAAAATGAGAACACGCCAAGCTGGCAGAAAGTTTCTAACTGATTGTGAGACTTCCTTAAAAACATCTTGTTTCTTTTCACTTAACTAGTACCTCAACTGTATTAATAATTTTTCTTTTCAACATCAGTGGATTTTATTTTGGTGAGCTAACTCCTGTGGTAATATTCTTTTCAGGTGATGGACTATAACATCAACCTGGGAAAACACCTTCTTCCCTTGGTGGTGCAGGTGTTGAAATATTGCACTTGTCCTCAGCTAAGGCATTATTTTCAGCAGCCTCCTCGCTGCTCCCTCTGGTCCCTCAAACCACACATCCGGCAGATGTGGTTAAAGGCTTTGCTTGTCATTCTTTATAAGGTAAGTGGTCTTAAAAAGATGCTGTCCACATTAAAATTTATACTTCAGTTTGAGATTTATTGTAGGGAATGCATAACTGTACTGCAAGTGAAAATAACTGTAAAGAACACTTTTGATTGATTACTCATTACATTTAATTTCACTGTCTGAAGTAATTAAGCTTTCATCTGTGCTACTGACCTATTACTTCTGCTGCCTATAGTCTTTGACATGGTTACCTGAAAAGGAAAGATATGGATTTGAAAATAGGAAAATGCTATATTAAGTTCCAATAAACAGTATTTTGAGTAATTTAGACTTAGTTTACAAAAAAATCAGTAGCTTTAAATGGAGGGGTCAGCTTAGCAGCTTGTATTTAGCTGAGTGTTGCTTTTTAGGAAGTATTGTTAAAATATGATGTATTTATGCCCTACGATGGAGCTGTGAATACTTTTGGTAAGCTTAACAAATTTTTAGCAGGTCTGTAGAGTGTACAAGGAAGTAGAGACACTAGGAATGAATGTTAACATGCTGATTGAAATAGAGTATTTGGAGAACAGTTCTGATGAGAGACCTTTTGTGTTATTTGGCTTTGTCATATAAAAGTCAAGAAAACAATACATTGAATGTTACTAATAGGGATATTTTTTAAATTTTTAAATAATTCTGTGTACAAAGTTGAAAGCAGTCCTGCTTCTCATGATGTATTTAGAAATGTATGATCAAAGGAAGGCAAAGGGCATCAAGCTGACAATATTCTTGTAATTTTTCTATTTTACTGCCTGTGTTTATCTAAGGAGAAAAGCTGAAGTTTTTCTTTTTCACTGAACAGTACCCCTACAGAGACTGTGAAATCAGCAAGATTGTACTTCACCTAATCCACATCACAGTCAATACCCTCAATGCTCAATATCACAGCTGCAAGCCCCATGCAACTGCTGGTCCTTTGTATAGTGACAACAGTAACATAAGCCGATACAGTGAAAAGGAAAAAGGTACTTACTTTTAACACTCTCGTTTATATGATAGCCATTGTTTTAATTCATTGAGTCTTGCAGATGTTGTAAAGATGGGTAAATATGGTCTGAATTTTGGAACGTAATACTAAAAATTTAGTCCAAGATGTGACTTACCCGACCAGCTGTAGCCATCTAGAGTAAAAGAAATTCACAATTTCTCTGTAGGCTAAGCATAGCACAGCAGTCTAACATCTCTCTAACTACCTTAGACTTAGTAGTTCAGTTGCCATGCCTGGATAGTCCTTGGCCTTTTCTATGACAATATTAACTGATCGTGCCCTCACGCTAATTGTCCAACCAGCCTGACACCGCATTCTGATTATGCTTTATAATAACATGGCATAGTAGCAAATATTTGATGTTGAAAAGAGAAAATTATGAATTCAATCTATAGTTTGTTTTTCTCTGTAAAAGGAGGTGAAGTTGACTAGCTTACATGCAGATGTGTATGATGTGGTTGTCTAAAGGCAGAAGAGAATGGTTCAACCCTTAGAGTCTGTGTCCAATTGTTCACTCTGTATGTGCTTGCTAGCTGTAGCAGAGGTATTGTCATGGTGTGAACTGGTGTAAGATTGGGGCTTGAAATAACATTGTGTCACTGAGTATAGTTCCTTACAATTGCAAAGTTTATTATGTGATAAGTATTTATGATCAAAGTTTAACAGGTTCTTTTGATGTTAATCTGTAGCTGCCTCTCAACTATTTTGCCTTTTAGCTGCTATTTGCTATTTACATCTGTCTTCTCTAACAGTCTGCCTAGTGTGCAGCAAACTCTTCTTCCAAAGAACACAAGAAGCACCCCTTTTATGCATGTCAATACCTTTTCCTCTTTTCCTGCTTGTTGCTCATGAAAAGATATCCAGCAGAACAAGGACACAAAATTTTGTTTATGTGAACACTCTATTACTCAGCTCTAGCAAATTAAAGCAGCCTTAAAATGGATGTAAATGGTGTGTTGCATATACACACTCACTTGGACGTTTTATATTGCTAGAGGAAGGCTAAGAGAATTCAGATAACTATAGACTTACTATGAATTTGTTTTGAGCTAATGACTTAATTCATAATGACTTAATAATGCTGAAGGTAATAATAATGCATTTATAAAATGCATTCAGTTTCTGGATTGATTCTGAGATGTTTCTAAGACAAAGCGAAGTGCCTAAGTACCCAGCTTGCTGTTCACAGTAAGTGCCAAGTTAGATTTAGAAAACTCTGTTCCAATCGCATGTCCAACATTGATTCCCTGGGTGGCCTTGTGTCTCACTTCATCATTGTTTCCCTATGTTTAAAGTAAGGGGAATAATATTTACTTACTTTTCAAAGCTGTTGTTGAAGGGGTTTGGGCTTCTCAGGGGTAAAGGACCATAAATGGGCAAATTTTGCTCTGTAAATGCTGACTTAATCATAGGGCTGATTCTCCTCTGCTGAAGTGCTGCAGAAAAAAGAGGATGTAGAAAAGTTTTCTTTCACTTGCAAGAAGCAGCCAGTATAATTCCATGGGGAGCTGCAAAGTTGAAGCCTTTCCCACCTTTTCTAAGGAGGCTTGTTTAGTGCTGCTCAGGTAGTGTGTGTGCTGTTGTCATCATCAAGGGTGGTGTTTAAATGATGAATAGATGAGGGTTTCATTGTCAGGCAGCAAGAATCCCTATGCTAAAGATGGATTTTCCCACTGTTGAATCTTTTCCTTAATTTTTTTTGTCAGACTGTTGTGGGGATCGTGGCGACTGTACAGCGTGTTGTAGAGCTGATGATAAATGTTGTGAGAAGACGCATTTGTTGCCAAGGAGAGCGAGGAGTTAGACACACAGGACATGATATTAAAAGTGATCTCCTAACTTCCTAAACCCAGTCCCTGTAGAAATTCTTACTCTCAGCTTTGATTGATGTTTCTGGATTTTTTGTATCAGTTAGGTATCTTATCCCTGATGCTTTTAGGTTCCATAGTTTCACGTGTAGTAGAAACTTTCCAGCAATTTCAAAGCAAAAGATATTAACGTTTAATTCTTAAAAATTCTTAAAAGATATTAAACTTTAATTCTTCAGGTTTTGGCCATTCTAACTCTGGCTTACTTGCCTCTTCATTCCTAGACACCAAATGCATTTCCTGTCCATGTTTGCTTACTAGAATAAACAAGGCAAAGTTTTTTGTTTCTTCTCTTGAGTGCTCTCTTTTCTTTATCCTCCAACTAGAGTTTCTTATTTCCTTGGATATGAATCACTAGACACGATAGACACGGATTTTTTTGTTCTTTTTGTTTCCTTTTTTTGATAGCAGTTTCATACAGGTGATGTGGTTATTTTTTGATAGATAATAGACTTGGATCTTTCTTACTCTCTGCCATTTTTAACTAGCAGGACTCAAATTAGAGCATAATGTTTTACTGTAACTACTTAAACCAGTAATTTCATAACTGATACTCTTAGGTCTTACTCTATTACTATTACCAGCTTCCCAAGATTATCCCTTTCTTCCTTTTTCACTTTCCTGTTTTGCTGGTTTATTACTGACCTCGCAGTTCTTGTACTAATTTCAATCTTCTTCAATTTACCACTTCTCACTGAGCACTATACAAGTTATTTACTCAAGTTAGCGTTCAGCTCTATTGTATTTCTTCCATCTAAAGAATCTGTATTTATACCAGTAGAAAAAAAATCAGCTTAGAATGGTAAAAGTTTTGGTATAATTTTGTTGCATTGTAACCCATGTTTCATTTATCTCTGTCCTTTCTGACCTTAATTCAAGATGTAACAAAAGTGGCAAAATTGTACCTGGGATATAAATTTTCTTGCAAACTTCAGGTGCTTCTTAGTTTTCCAATTCATGTTTAATTGAAACTAGCTGAGGTTTTGTTACATAGACAGCTTTTCATTCAGGAAGTGCACACTCTTAAAAGTAATAAAGTTTTTTTCTTTTCTCCAGCAGAGGAAGACAGTGTTTTCGATGAATCTGATATTCATGATACACCAACTGGACCTTGCAATAAAGAATCTCAAACTTTCTTTGCAAGACTGAAAAGAATTGGTGGCAGCAAAATGGTGAAATATCAACCAGTTGAGATGAATGTTCAGAGAAGTATGAATTGTTTTGTTGGTATAAACTTATGCAGAAATACAATTTCCTACTCTTTAGTTTCAAGCTACCATCTTTCTTTGTAGAGCTTGTTACACTGCCTAAATTGAATACAAGTATTCTGTTTGATTTCTGAAAGCATGCACTCTTCATTTCCTGAATGAATTTTCTTACAGGAATCTCAAAGTAGGCACTCAAAAATAGCTAAGATCAGCAGTTGTTTTCTGAAAATTCAAGCTCTTTTGAATGTAAAAATGTGAAGAGGATTTGTTGCACTGTTCTTCTACCATTAGGCTGAAGATTTTTCCTCAAATTTATTTTTTCTCAGAAATTAATTTTTTTTTTGAGCAGGTGGGACTCTAGGGTAAGCAAATTTGTCATTGCTGCTGTAAATATTACAGTTTTCCATTGGTAATAAGGGTCCTTTGGTAGCTTCAAAAAACAGGAGGGATTTTGTTTTCAAATTTAGGTTTCTGAAATGAATACCCTAAAAAAGTCAGACAGATTTCCACCATCACCCACCTGCCTTTTTTTCTTCCAGGTTTTTGTACAGGGTGGGGAATGATTCTGACTAGAGCAAACAACTACATCAACTTTCTCACTGCTTTTTTTGCATGGCAAATCATATGTGGAGCGTTTTGAAATACTGGGATAATAATGATCAGGAATATTCAGCTTTATGTGAAAATATGTTATTCATAGTAACAACAGTGATAGCCTATTAAAATGTTCACAATGAATGTATTCACCTACCAAAATACCAATGCAGTGGTAGTACCAGCAAGTATAACTGCTCACTTTACTCCTCCCTTGGATGGGGAGGTATGACTATGTTGGTGTCACAGTTGCTAGACTCTGCTGAGGTCTAGGATCACTGGGGGAAGAATTCTCTAAAGACCTGTCTGATTTCAGGCTTGTGCTGCTACATCCTCACTGCTATTGCTACCCTTGTTTCTTGAGTTAATAACATCCATTTCAAGCCCACTTTGCTGCAGTAAATAACATGCAGGTGCACTCTAAAATATGCTGGTGTTCAAATGATGTCCATAATGCTGTAGTCCAAAATTATTTTGAAACCTCTTCGGTGTTCTGTGTAGCTCATTTCTTCCATCATCTCTCATGCCTCAACCGTGACGTGCAGCCGTCCCCAAGCGTTTGTAGAAATTGCTTGCCTGTGCCATCTTCTTTTCAATGCGTAAGGTTAAACAGTCTATCTTCAGGATACATCTGTCCAGGATTATTATAATTTGGATGGAATTTAGATAAACCCTGTTATCCAAACAGTAGTTTTTTTGTTGTTCATTGTAAAAATCTATGTAATGTGGCTTAAAGGTTAAAACAAAATCTAGACAATTTTGACTAATGCTGAGTTTGTATTTGAAATGCCAGTCATGTTAAATTGTAAGATAAAATTTAAGATATCTGCCAAAAGTCTCCAACTGAGGTAGTATTAGCTCTTTCTGTTTTAATCAGGTGAAATAGAGCTGGCTGAATATAGAGAGACTGGGGCCTTACAAGACAGTATTCTACGCTGTGTGAGAGAAGAAAGCATTCAGAAAAAAAAACTACGCTCTCTAAAACAAAAATCTCTTGATATAGGGAATGCAGACTCCCTGTTGTTTTCATTAGATGAACATCGCAGGAAGTCCTGCATAGACCGGTGTGACTTAGAAAAACCACCTGTCCCTGCTCCTTATGCCATGCACAGGCAGAGTGATTATGGAAGATCTCGGCAGAATTCTTCTACTAAAGCTGAAAATGCAGAAACACAAGAAAATCTTCCTCGTACAGAGAGTTTCCAGGAAACAAGAAGACCTGTCATACCAGAAGTTAGGCTAAACTGCATGGAAACCTATGAAGTGAAAGTGGACTCTCCAGTTAAGCCTGCTGGCCCCAAAGAAGATTTAGATCTGATAGATTTGTCCTCTGACTCAACATCGGGTCCTGAAAAGCATTCAGTACTCTCCACTTCAGACAGTGACTCTCTAGTCTTTGAACCACTTCCTCCCCTTAGAATAGTGGAGAGCGATGAAGAAGAAACAACAAACCAGCTGGCTGATGAGGTCTCTGGCAAAACCACTGTGTCATCTCCCTCAACTCCTATCAATGTCTCTGCACTCAGCCTCAGCACAACTCCACTGGTCCAGTTCAGCATTGAAGATTGCTCCAAAGACTTTAGTTCTAAGGATACAAGCAACAGTACTTCAGCAGGAATAGAAGACACCCTTTCCAATTCTCCCAAAGATCAAAAGGACTCTTCAGAGTCAGTTAAGCCAGAACTTCAGGACATGTCCTGTGGGAACCCACTAACACTGAAACAGAAAAGAGACCTGCTGCAGAAGTCATTTGCCCTTCCAGAAATGTCCCTTGATGATAACTCTGAGCTCAGTGTGGAAGAAATTAGACCTAGTGGAGCAATTCCAAGCCCAAATGTGAAGACAGTCCTTATTAAAGTCCCTGAGGATTCTGAAAACCAAACAGAAAGTGATAAACTTGATACCAACGCAGAGTCTGACACTGAACAAACCATGGAGCAGAAACAAGAAGAGGAGGCTGAGGAGTCAGAATTTAAGATTCAGATTGTTCCTCGCCAGAGGAAGCAGAGGAAGATTGCTGTGAGTGCTATTCAGAGAGAATACCTGGACATTTCCTTTAACATCCTTGACAAGCTGGGAGAGCAGAAGGAGACAGGTGAGCTCAATCACTGACTCAGTCAAAAGGCTTATTACTGCATGAAGGTTTTAGTAACAGACCAGTGTAAGGAGAGATGTCTGTATGTGTCTATAGCATCTAATGTGGCCTGAGCTAGCTGAATGTTCTCAGGTGTTTGCTTCTCACAGTGAGGGTACTAACCATATGGGTATTGTGCATGTGTGAGGGCACACTTGAAAAGGAGGTAGAGCTCAGTGACAAAAATATTGGCTCTGATATCCAAGTTAGGGAGTGAAATTCCATGGCCTCTTTATGTGGGGAGTCATAAAAATTGTCATACTTCTGTGCCTTTTATCCTGCTAATCTAGTCCATGCTACACTGATTCTCTTCTATGTGTAGTGATTTTGGCTTTCATTTCATCTGCAAAGTGGATTCATCAAGGCAGTGGAAAGCAGACTGGATGACGAAGTGTAAAGCTGAGCTGGCTTTAGACTTCAGAACTAAGAGCTCTTGGAATTAACCACAGTTTGAATTTAGGATCAGGCACACGCAGATATTTTGTTTTTCTACAGTAAAACTTTTTTGTAGCCTTCTTTGTATTGGGTATCCACAAAGTTTACATGGCTTGTGCTTGTTAAAGATTTAAAGTTCAAGCATGGGGAAAGCCATACAGTATTTCTGTGTATCCCAAGTTTTTTCAGGACATTTCAATACAGGGTTTTGTTACTAAGTTTTTCAGGTGGAAAGAAAGTGTTCTAGCTGTTTCCTCTGTTTCCAACTGGATGTGTCAAACAGATGCAAGAACTGTATGCTGCTGCCTCTTTACTTCTATTGCTGGGATTTTTCAGGTTTTTTTCCAGTTACTAGAATTGTACTAGTCTTTTTTTAACATACTAATTAAAAAAAGAAAGAGTCCTTCAGGCCTCAGTTCTTTGTTGCTGGTGAAGTAAGGGGGAGTATTTATGCATTCCTGACCTTACTACTTCTTTCTTAATTGCTTCAGAGGGAACCATATTATAATTTCCTATTGCAATATTCCACATTTACAAGGAGAAATCCTTCAGTGTGATCATAGTTATGCTGTTCCCTTTATGTTTCAGGCCTGTCATCCCAGTTGTGGTTCCAGTAAGCTGAGGAACTACTGGAGCTTTGTAAAAACAAAAAGCCAAGGGATTTTGAACTGTTCAGAGGTGCTTAGAGAAGAGTGGCCATGAAAATAATTGAGCAGTTAAACTAGAATGCCTTTTTAACTGTTAGTAAGGGCCAGTTTTCATGCAGTAACTGAGACTGTCATCCTTGAAACTGCTTGGGAGACCTGTCCCAGTTCTGAAACAGCACATGGAACCTAGGATTATATGATGGTCATTTGGCTGCATGCATCTAAGTATGTCATCCAAAGGGAGCATAAAACATTCACAATGACTTAATAAGTGCTCACTTAGCAATTCAGATAACTAGGTATTGGGTAGTCTAATGTATCTCTTATGTTCTGTTTTGCTTTGTTTAGCTTTATTGATTACTATTTCAAAATTTATGTGTTGTAATTCATTTTAGTAGGCTTAATATCACCATCATAATGGGCTGATGATGATTTCAGTCTTAGTCAAGCTTTTTCTGGCTAATATACTTCCATATGTTTCAGAAGAACTGATCTCTGAATTAAATATCCAAACAGGTTGTTTCTTCAAGTGCGTGATGCTGGGCTACACAGTTTCCTGCCTGAGACTTTTTACAGCACAGACTTTTTATAGGTTATGCTGAAACCAGCCATCACTTGAAATTTTTTTTGCTTTATTCTTCACATATTGACAGTATCAGTCATCATAAAATAAAAACTTTAGCTTTAGTGGCTTATTTTTCTTTTTAATGATAGAATCTTAAACTCTTTGACTCTTTAAGGATCAACTGCTTGATCAGCAGCCTTTTGAATAAAAACTGGTAACATGTTGGGGATAAGGCTTTTAAAAGGTGCTAAGCTGTCACTTTAATTTACCTCAGTGGTACCTTTCTTATTTCTGTGTTGGTGGTTCTGATAATCGCTCTATGAGTGGGATCAAAATCAAACTCTTTGTGCATTTATTAGTTCTGAGCTCTAAAAAGCACAGGTAGAAATCTCCTTATAAAAGTGTTTTTAACCAGTAGATTCCTGTGCCTCTATAAAAATTGTTATGACATTCACACTGATTCTAAATACTGAAAGTTTAAGCACAAATTTCACACGCAGATCCTGCTACCAAAGGACTTTCAACACTGGAAATGCCAAGAGAGTCATCATCTGCACCGACTCTTGAAGCAGGTGTCCCAGAGACAAGTAGTCACTCTTCCATATCAAGTAAGTTTACCTCTGGTTTGAGGATTAAATCTAAGTTGCTGTATTTGTACATCAGATGTGTATCATGTATGGTAAATGCCTTCCCTTGAGTTTCATTGATTCTTGGAAGTACAGCTGTGTTGGATATCATTAGACCTGTTAAATCTCTGATGGTCAGCAGGATTTTAGCAGTTAGTGGCTGCAAGATTTTCTGTTGTGGTGTGGTAAATCTGACAAATGTGGTTTTCTTGAGTTAGAATAGGTAACTGCTAAAAGCAGTACTTCATTAAAGCTGAATGTTTATTTTCCAGTGAGCGAAAGCATTGGTAACTGTCAGTACACAGAAGCAGAGGATGAGGGTTCCATAGGGCTGTTAGCATGGTCTTCAGTACATTTCTTGCTGTAGTTCAGGAAAAAAAGCTCTTGTAATTTTTTTTAAAATGCCTTGAAATGCTACTTCCTCAGCTGCTCACTGAAATACAGCAACTATTTATCTGAGACTCCCTGTGGTGGGTTGACCTTGGCTGGATGCCAGGTGCCCACCAAGCCGCTCTATCACTGCCCTCCTCAGCAGAACAGGGTGGGAGAAAATAAGATGAGAAAAAAATGTGGGTCAAGATAAAGTCAGTTTAATGAAGCAATAGGAAAAGTTGTGTGCCCAGAAGTGAAGTAAAACAAAACTTATTCTTTACTTCCCATCAGCAGATGATGTTCAGCCACTTCCCAGGAAGCAGGGCTTCAGTATGCATAATGGTTGCTCTGGAAAACAACCGTTGTAAATAATGGATGTCCTCCCTTCCTTCTCCTTTCTCTTAGCTTTTATTACTGGTCATATGGTGTGGACTATCCCACTGGTCCCTTTGGGTCAGCTGTCCTGGCTGTGCTCCCTCCCAAGATCTCGCCCACCCCCAGCCTACTGGTGAGGGGGGGGGAAGGTGGGGGAGATGGCCTTGATGCTGTGCGAGCACTGCTCATCAGCGGCCAAAACTCTGGTGTGTTATCACCACCTTTCTAGCTACCAGTACAAGCACGGCACTGTGGGGGCTGCTGTGGGGCTCAGCCAGACCCAATGCACTCCCATACCCATTTCAGTGGAAAGTGAACTGGGTTGGTTTAAGGAGATATTGACACATGGCTTAACAGAGCAGATGTAGGCAACACTGGAAAGTGCAGGCATCTTAGAACTCTGACAAAATCCAGAATGGTGTGTCAATCTAGGTAAAGTTAAGTAACACATCTGAAGGTTGGTGAGACAAGACTGACTAGTAGAAAAGGGAGGGGATGTGATGACCTGCTTTGATACCAGTGAGCTGCTAGATCAGCTCAACTGTCTTGCTAAGCTGTGATTTCAGATTGCTGTAGAAATGTTGAATTTCAGTTTCTGGAATTCAGCATTTGCTGATTTGATTGTAAGGGGTGTCTGGCCTATTAAAGGAAGATGTTGTTTTAGACATGCTAGATGAGCACTCCAAATTAGAGGTTGCCTCTCCAGTTTTACCACAAGAATCTTGTCTCGTGTGCATCTCGTAGTCTGAGTACATTTGTTGGCCACCTAATGATCCAGATGTCACTTGCTAAAGCAGCTTAAGAGGTGCCCGTTAAGACCAATCTCTCTCTGGTTTCACTGAGTGCTAGGTGTTCCTGTAAATTCTCATATATGAAACTGGGAATAGTATCTATATGACATTGAGCCTACATTCCTTTGTAAAAATGCCTTTCCTCTTTCTGTATGCCTCCGTTTCCAACTGCAAAAAGGGACATGAATGCTTCCATTGTGTCTCTTATCCATTTAGACTGAAATATTTTTTAACTTCTATTATGTGTTTTTACAGTGCTTTGCATAATAAGCCCTAATCAGGACTGTGAGCACAAGGCATTTCTGTAACAGAAACAGATAACACTACTTGTACAGCCAGTGGCTGGCCATAGAAGGCATGTTTCATCAAACTGTGATAGGAAGATTTTGACTTTGGACTTCTCTTCTGGAGTAGAGAATTCCACAGCAACGGAGGGATGATTGACCAGATTGCTAGCTAACATTTGAAAGGCTCACCAGCTACTAAATGAACTGATCTTGTCATGATTTTCAGGTTTCTTGTAGAAAACCTGATCAAGGAAAACTTCCCTCCCTATGCCAATAGTCAGTCATAGGCATGAAAAGTCATGTACTGGCCCACAGAAATCAGCCTGGCTCCAATACTGGGCTGGCAGCAACCTGGGGTTTTGGTTTTTTAGATTTTTTTTTTTCTTATCAGTATTTGAAATCATGGCTGTCCTTGAGAAATCAAGTAAATAACCCTGGAAATCCAGACCTGCTCAATAATAGCCTGATTATGTGAAATATGCATGACATTTTTTTAATTACATTTGCAAAAGCTGTTAAGAAAATTCAGAGATAATTTTCTATATTTTGACAGTCATCTGCACTCCAAGCAGTCTTGTCAGTTCTAACATTAATTGCTGTTCTTTCATCAGGAAATTCTATGCCTGATAAAGTGATAAAGCATCTATTTAAAAATCCTTGCCCTGGAAACAATGGAAATCTTATTTTTCTCATAATTTGCTGTAAAAGGCAGCTGCAGTGTAACTTCTAAAAGTGAAACATGGAATGGTCTCTTGGTCTGGCTCAGTCTCAGAAGTTCAGTTATACAATGTCTGGTTTGCAGCAATGCTGGAGAAGTTTGTACTTGGACCAAAAACAGAGTTTAAATGAACTGTGATATATTGAAAGGATATAAAGAGGGAAAATGTAAAATACTTTACCTAATAAAATAATTGGAGTGTGCAGATTCCCACTGAAGTTATCATTGTGTTTACTACTACTGAAGGCCCATATTTCTTTTGTTAGGGAGTACTCTGCTTTCTCTGAATTTGAAACTCTTGGAAAGAAACTAGCTAGAGCAAGTTTAGGAGGCATTCAACCCCTCAGAGCTTTCTGAAAGCTGTAGTTTATCCCTTGTCTGTACTTCTTCATCAAGTTTAATAATGGGAAATGTGGATTGTTTTCAGAGCTTAGCTGGGTGGTGTTAGGAATTTTAGAATGGAACTACCTGATACTATGTTAATACTCTTTGTAACAATGTTGACTGTAGTTGCAGCTGAAAATAATCATTAGGAGAAGATTTTGCTTTTTTGCCCTTGCTTTAAGGCCCTGTTGAGGAAAGCAGGTAAACATACGCTTAAGGTAACATTTTAAAAACTTGCCTGCATGAAGGTACAACTCAGCAGTCTCACATGCCTTGTTCAAGCAGGCCTTAAAACTCCGTCTTCATACCGTAAACAGTGATTTTGGTTTTAGTGGTGGAAGTTTATTGCTCAGACTCAATTGTGAAAGTGAATCTATTATTTTCATTCAATTTGAATTTTCCTATGAATGGAGAAAAAGGAGAGTCAAGAGTTATATATGAAGTGTTTCTTCCTCCATTTAAGCACTGAGAAAATACATGACCAAAAAGGTCTTAAATTTTAAATCTACAATTGTTTTTTTTGGTGGGGTTTTTTTTGGTGGTGGTTGGGTTTTTTCTTTCTTTTTTTTTTTTTTTTGTGTGTTTGTGTGAGCATTATCCAGTGAAGACACATCTCTTAAAGCAAACAGTAATATCCATTTAAAGAAGTATTGTAAATAGTCGGATGAGGAAAAATTGATTGCTTGCTGCTTGATAGCTCTGTGTAAGAAGAAGAATGACAGAGAATTTACAAAAGGGACCCATCTTCAAAGGCATGCTGGTGTCACACTTCAGAGAGATGTGCAGGTGTTATGCCTGAGTGGTGGGTATTTAGGAGTCCTGTTCAGGCTGCATCACCCATGAAGGGTGCTGGTGCTACAGAGTCAGTGAATTTGTTTTCCCATGGTGAGCACAGACCGAGCAGTCCTCCATAACTTCGCAGGGAAGACACTGAGTTTCCTTCCTTGGTACACTGTATGTGAGTGAGATTCAAGTGTACGTTTATCACCTGTCAGCATGTTTTTTTGGGGGTACTATCTTACACTTCATAGATACCAAGTATTTTGAAGAGCTTTTATGATATTTGGAGACAAAAAAGTATTGACAGTTGGCACAGTGGATAAGATCCTGAATCCAAGTCACTTATGACTAATGTCATTGGGGCCAGAACTGTACCTGGTGTAGTTGTGTGAAAAGTACATACTGACTTGAGCAAGATCCTTAGAGCAAGCAGTCATTGCCCTTTCAGTATTTATCTCATGCTGTCTTGTAAGATCAGGAAATAAGGGTAGTTTTACATGTTGTCTGAGCCCCTGAAATCCTTTTGCATTTCTGACTTGCAGCTCAGTTCAGACAAATGAAAAGAGGCTCTTTGGGAGCTCTGACAATGAACCAGCTAATGAAGAGGCAGCTGGAACACCAGTCTAGTGCTCCCCACAATATCAGCACTTGGGATACTGGTGAGCTGCATTTATTGTTCTTTATTTCTATTTCCTAAACCAATTACTTTCTTTATCAATCCATTTAAAAAGTGACTATTTCTATTCTACCATTGCAGATAAGTATTCAGTCTCAAGTCTAAAGTGAAACTTTATAGTGAGTACCAGATTCTCACCTGGTGTGAATTTGAGCAGTTGGATATTTGGGAGGTAGTCTCTCTAGTACAGTGATGTCCCTGCAATTTTGCATATCACTTGGATTATTTCCTGGCCTCACTGAATGAAATGGAACTATCACTGTTGATTTCATTAGACATAGGATTTTATCCCTGGTGCATGGAATCCTTTATTTGCATGTATGTTTACAATGGTCTTGGTACCCAAGGAGTTACGCCTCGTATCAGCGTTTTGTTTCTCTTTAGAGAAGTTTCTGCCAGCTCATGCTGAACACCTGAAGTTTCTGTTCACTCACTGACCTGCTTTTGCTCCCTTTAAAATGAATGCAAAGCAATGAAAACTGAATTAAGCACATAATTTCTTTATTACTCAAGTGTTCTGATTTTTTTCTTCTACGAAAGATGTTCTGTTATGGCCAAATTCATAGCAGTTGTCACTAGATGATGATTTCATTCTAGTTTATAATAAATGCTAGATAGTTTAATGCCCATTTTACTATTAGTGACATTATAGAGTCATGCTTCTTAGGAATTTATCAGCAGGTCCAGATGCATCCACTGAAAGCAATGGTTAAAACATTATATGGAACTTAGCATGCTGAATGAATGTCTCATTGCCAGTTGTGGACAGCTGAATTAAAAGTTTTGCTTAATTCAGTCTTCAGCATAAAGTTCTGTCAAACTAAATCTTGTAGCTGAAGAATGGCTAAAGGTATTGTATATAGTTCAGGATTCTCCTTTCTACTGCAGTCTGAGTAGCATGCTCAGCATGAGATCTTTAAATCATGAAGGTCAGAATTTCTCAATGATAACAACGGATTTCTTTGTCATATCAGCAGGTAAGTTTATTTATTGAAGAGACTTAGCTGGTATCACCTACTTTCTCAGGCAAGGGTTTAGAGATGAAAAAGTTATCGCTTTCATTCTGCAAAAAGTAGTTAGCCTGTATTCAAGAGGAACAAGTCAGTACTCAAAACTACTTAGGAACCCTGTTGTGTTGATCTTGTTCCGAGTCCACCAGCTTTTTTCACAACATCTATGACTTTTCCCTCTAACATTCATTCCAGCTAAAGGCCTCCAGGCATGGAGATGCAAAATGAAGTGTTCTTTTCTGGAAAGCTTTGCATCTCAGTCTCTCTTTCAACAATTAGCTTCAAAGTAAAATTAATATTTGGACAGAAAACAGGTGGTTTTTTTTCAGGACAAGTGCTCAATGTGGCTTTGTCATTTCAATGTCACACCACAATTTTAGTACTCATTGTTTGCAGGTATAACAACTAGGAAATAGTCTTATCCCACATAAGTGTATGATGCATGCTTGGTTCATGCATGCTTTTTTGTTTGTTTTTTTACATTGGTAGGTAGCATGTGTCTGTGTCTATTTAATATCTTATTCCAAACCACTCTTTCCCCAAGCTTGCTATCTGTACAATGAAATAATTTTGTATCTTGCTTCTGTCAGCACAAACTATACCTGACTTCTAGTCTCTTGGTGTTTCTAAACACTGTCTTTCTCTTTTTGTGACTCCTTCCATATCTTGTTGAATCTTTATGGCTAGCACTTCCTTTCTTGTTTAATGACACTTCCCTAAAATGCCTTCTTTGGTATTAGGTTATCTGTGTCTTTTTCCTTTGTGGACTTCTTTCATCTTTTTCTCCCCCTCCCTCTCCCCCCTTTTCTGTGCTTAAAAAATTAACTCTTTCCTTTTTTCAGTATCTGTTTTGTTTGTCTTTCTCTTGTTTTAACTGTTAAAAGTCTTGCGGTGCTGGTGGCAGATGCTGGATTCGTATTTCTGGAGACTGAAGTTCTGTATTTATTCACAGAGCAGATACAGCATGGAAAGCGGCTATGCAATGTCCCCGTTTGCCTAAACCCTGACTTGGAGGGACCACCACTAAGAATCAGAGGTTAGTTCAGTGTCCATTTGACCTAATCTTTCTGCTAAGACTGTCAGGAAGTATTTTGGTTAGTACTAAATGGTGCTGAATTGTATGTTCCGTTTGCCTGTACTGTCCTGCAGAATGTAGGTTATTGAAAATTGTTAGATAAGACATTTACTGCAAGACAGGGACAACTGGTAAGAAGTACTGGCTTTCTGCTAGTTCTTGTTTTGGCTGTCAACCTGGAAATAAAAGACTCTATGTAGAGTGTGGTTAAATTTCATTTCTTTATGAACTCTCCTCCTTCACAGCTGAAATACATCCAGACTTTCTTAGAGCCTTGAATGGGGCAGTGACCTACTTTCTTTGCCTAAATCATGATTTTTCTCACTGTTCAGTGCACAAGAGAGGACATTTTTATTTTAAGTAGTTAAGTCTTATTCCAACATTGTAACCTGCATTATGACAGCTTTTAGTATTTGTGTGCTGCAATGTGACTTACATCTAGAGAACATGACAGCGAAACTTCCGAAGTCACGGTAGAGGGTTTTTATTCATTTGTGAGGGGGGAAGAAAAAAACCTGGCTAGAAAGATGCGTAAATTTGCTCCTATTCCTTGTGTTCTGGATGGTGTCCTATGTTTCTGAAGAGTATTCTGGACTTCCTGAAGTGTCTGCTCATATCCACCAAAATCTCAGGGGACAGTTATGAAGTACCAAACTCTATATGTAAAAGAAATATTTTCTTCCTAGTAAAATGACTGTTTAAAACCTATCTTATTCTTGTGAAACAAGCCCTCATCACTCCACATATTTTGAGTTCAGAAATTGTGGGAGCTTGTTAGATTGTTTTTCCTGAAACCTGATAT
This sequence comes from Falco peregrinus, assembly GCF_023634155.1. Classification (NCBI taxonomy): domain Eukaryota; kingdom Metazoa; phylum Chordata; class Aves; order Falconiformes; family Falconidae; genus Falco; species Falco peregrinus. The sequence continues at coordinate 89,017,369 of NC_073721.1, forward strand.
TAAATTTGCTTTTCCTGCAGTAACTGGGATTATCTCATCATAAATTCCACCTGAACCTAGCTTAGTTGGAGAACCTTCCTCCTTTTTCCATAGTTAAAAGTTATCAGAACAGGCTAATGTTAACATGAAATCCGAATCTGCAGACTGAAGCATCCAGCAAGAAAGTTGATAAAATGGATTACTTAATCTGTGGTTGAATTGGCATCAAAAGGGCATTGGTACTCTTCTAAAAACTGGTTCACAAAATGAACTTTTCATAGATTGGTCTTTAAAATGAGATGCCCTTGGGGCATATATACCTAATCTTATATACCTAATGATGATGATAATGGCTGAATTCCCTGAAGTCATTAATGGAGCTGACCTGTCTGGGAACAAGAGTAATGTTGTCGCAATCGTTTCAGCTACATGTGGCCACCAAAACAGATACTTTTCTTAAGGAATTGAATCACTTTCTGTCTTAGTGACCTGGAGAATGAAACTGCTAACTGTTTGCATGATCATCACAAAGCATCTCAGATCAATGACATAGCTTGTACATCATAGTAGCTTTGATCCAAGTTTCTGATAGCTCATGAATGAGTCTGATTATTCTTCTTGAGGTTTTCTTAGCAACCAGATGAGCTGGAGAATTGCTCCTTCTGTGTTTATTTCCTGCAATTGCTATTTTCTGTTTAATGAAAACAAAGGGACCAAGGGAGGAAAACCACCATACTAGAGAGATGTTAGACTGTTGGACTACCCTATATTGTTGTAGTTCAGGAAAGCAGAACTCGGAGAAGCCAAGAGTTTGAATCTTCCATTATCCATAACTTTTCCTGTTGAAACAAGCATCTATCAGAAATCAGGTACACAAAAAGAGCCAAAAGCAAAGGGAACCCCATAAGCTGGCATGATCACAGTGGCTATGCCCAGCTGAACAGCTCATCTGTGGAGAATAAAGATGCTTGTGAAGACTTTCAACAGAAAACATTTCTAATCATTAGGCCTCCAGTGTTCTCAACGTTTCTCAACTCCTTATGAATTACTTCTAGCTGTCCTTTCCTGATTTCTTTCCTATGTTTCTCTTAGGGATGGTAGGAATAGATTGATAACCTGGTGTTGAGACATATGAACTTGTTTCCTTCTTCATGTCACGGAGAACTATGGGAAGGTAATTCCCCAGAAGTACAGGGAAAGACTGCAAATCTCGTGTCCAGTCTCGTAGCAACTGTAGAATCATCCTCTCTCCCTAAATATGACTAAATACAATTACATCCACCTTCCTGGAATTTTTGTTCTTTGTTAATTTTTTTCCAAGGCTGCTTTTTTGGTATTTTTTTTAAATAATAGTGCTAAGTAATAAGAATAATCTGGGAGAAGCAAGGACTGTGATTTATATCCTTTTTAGACACACTTTATTTCTTATTTCTGTGCACAGTAAAACCATTATGGCTGCTTTTTAGAAGTCTGCTCTTCAAGCAGTTTGGATTTCTGTTTAGTGAATTTCTTTCCTTTTTTTTTGTTTTTTATTTTTTTCCTCCTAATTACCTTAAGGTGCCACAAAATCTAGCTTGCTGTCAGCACCCAGTATAGTCAGTATGTTTGTACCAGCACCAGAAGAATTTGCCGATGACCAGCCCATTGTGATGACTGACAAGTAAGTTCTTTTCCTGTTCCTCTCAAAGAACTAGTTGAACTTCAAATAGGTCAAGTAAAGTGTAGATATATTTTATGGAAATATAAAGTCCATTATATAATTTATTTGTATGCTAAGTTTGTATGATTGATTTTTTTTTTTTTTTTTTTTTACCCCAAGTTTAACATTTTTCTAAACACTGCTAGCAAGATGTGCTTTTAATTAATTAGCACCTGTGTGAGTTTGCACAGGTGACATGATGGCTTAGGCTATTGTGTGTGCATGGAGGGCAGGGGAAGCACTTTCCATTCTATTTTAAATCAAGGGTTCCTTGTGATCCATCAAAACCCAATTTCACCGTAAGAAAAATAAAAGTTCTTTTTTAAAATTTCTTCGGGTTTCTTTTGGAATAGGTAACTGTTGATATGTAACCAATGTGGCATTTTTAATGCTGATACTCACTGATCCCAAAAGCTTTTGCAAACCTAAATTGGTTGGTTAAATGCCTCAAAAGGAAGTGTTAAATCTAAGTGTGCTCATTTAATGAAGAAGTAAAGCAGTCAGCAGGGAGCCATGCATTGATTTGGTCAAAAATTGGGAAGAAAAGCCAGAAGTTCTTGCTTGTGTTTTTGTGCTCAGTTCAGTAAGACGGATGTGCCAGGGTGATCACTGGAGAAAGACAGGGCCATTGTGCAGGTTGTGACTGGAAGTGGACCTTAATGTGTAGCAAAGTGAAGCATCCCAAAAGTTAGGCTTATTTTTGGCACCTCCTTTGGCCATTTCACCAAAGCTCTAGCACCACCTATTAAGATATAGACTGGGTGAGCTTGATTTTCACGATTCTGTTGGCATATTTTCTTACTGTTCAAAGGTAAGAAAATTGCCTATACAATTCCATTAACTTAAATTATCACAATCTGTTGGACTCGTTAGCAACTGATTGATCCAATTAAGCAAGCCTTCCTACTGGGGTGAGATAAGCCAGTTTCCCACATTGGTTTGCCTTTTTTGTGGGTTGTGAAAGCCTGTCTCATCTCTTCTAAATCTGACATCCCCTTTACAATTAGACATTATGGAGCCCTTTCAGAACTACATCAGTTGGTTTTGAGCATTTCAGAAAGGGTAAGTGACTCAGCAGCAAATCAGCCCTGAGAAAGCAGACTTTTCTGAAATCTAAGCTTCTGTGCCCCTGAGAGGTCCTTTCATTTCTTTCTTAATAGCTATAACTGCTGTGGGAACCAATCAGATCATTGTTTCCTAATCGTATAATACGTTATTCATAATTTGTGACTGACAGGAAGGACAGTGTGAAATTGTTCCATCTCTTTAAGATCATCCATGAGTGTCATTGTTTGTGTCTATGCTGCTAAATAGAGGAGTGCCAGGGATTTGAGCCCTTGCCTGAGCCTGAGTTGCATAAACTGGCTGGTGTTCACGTTGCTGAGGGCTGGTCTTCACTGCTTCAGATTTCTCTTGGGTAGCGGAAACTGAAGAAGTCCAATACAGTGAGGGAATTGGCCAACACTTGCCAATGCAGGACCGAAAAGAAGGCCTGCCCTGTGGCCCTCTTTCATTTGTTAGTGAAGAAACGGCCAGTGCAGCTAGTGAGAAGCTTGATTAATATTTGAAAGCCACAGACTGTTATTAATTATAGAAAGATCACAATTGCGTTACCTTTCTAAATACATTTTAAACAGGATGCGCTAAGTAATAGTACTTTAAAGAGACATAATTATACAAGTATGTGTATATATAGTAATACTTTGTTTAAAATTTGTTAATGTCAGTTTTTAAAACTGTTCTTTGCAGATGCCATGACTGTGGGGCTATTCTTGAAGAATATGATGAAGAAACACTAGGCCTGGCCATAGTTGTGCTCTCAACCTTCATTCACCTTAGTCCAGACTTGGCTGCTCCTCTGCTGTTGGACATCATGCAGTCTGTAGGAAGGTAAATTCAGGACTTTCCTCTCTCTGATAGGACTGAAAGAGTTTTGTGCCTGCAGCTGGGTAAATTTATTACACTATATAAAGTTATGTGTTTTAGAACTCTTAACTGAATGATACCTGGTTCTGTCTGCTGTGTTACTCATTTTATCAATTTCTTATGTAACTTCTTCCACTGTCGCTTCAGGTTTGGTCAGCTCCTTTCATGTCCTCCCTTTTAACCCTCCAAATGGAGGTTCCAGCTTGGGAATCTCCCCAACTTGTCCCACTGTGAGCAGCGATGTGAAGAACTAAGTTTTTCTGCAGTACCTTTATCTTCCTTGAGGACCCTGTTTATTACCTGAACAGCAATTGATGCAATAATTGGTGTGCTTCTTGATCCCATTTTATCTGAAGAAACATTTACTGTTTGTTTTTATTCCTTCTGCTAGTTGGTCCTTGAACCATTTTTTGGTCCACCTTCCTTTTGTTTTTACACTGGATTTGTCAGAATTTATGCTCTTTTCTGCTTTTATTTGAGACATGACTTCAGCTTCTTGAAAGAAGCTGCCTTTTTTTCCTAATAACTTCCCTCACCTTTCCTTTCTTCTGCTCTCTTGAAAGCTTTCTTAACAAGTGGGGTACCTTGGCCCAGTCTTTGTAGTGTTATGTTCTTAAAGAGCTTCTGTGCTTCTTGTAAAGACTGAATTCTCTTGGCTACCCCTTTTTGCTGCTTTGAAAGACTTTTTCACTTTTATGTAGTTCCTGCTTTATAAGTTATGCACAAATATGGTCAGTTTTTCTGGATTTTTTTTCCTCCTGGAGGACTGTTGACTCGTAGGAATAATTATTCATTAGCATACCTGAAGCTCTTCAGGCTTTTTGACCATATTTTCTATGCTAATTAAGTAAAGAGCTGCATCTCCTTATGAGGCTTTCTAACTAGCTGCAGCATGAGATTGTCTCTGATAATGTCTTAAACATTTGGTGTCTATTATTTTTCTCTTGTTACTTCTGTCCAGTGTGCACGGGATAAGGGAATTACACCGTTACTATTGTTCTTCTTCTTGTTGCTGCCTTGGCCACTTCCACAACTTCCTGCCTAAGAGGTGGGAGGGATGTGTTGGGGGTGTTCCAGAATAAACTTCTGAGCAGCATGAGAACTGCAGAAACGATGCACAGATTTCCTTTTCCATGTTCTTTCCAGTGACTGAAGTTAAAATTGCTTGACTGTGACTTCTGCAGGGGTACAGCTTTTCACATCCCTGCCTCTCCACTACCTCCAAATTCCATTTAAACACAGCAGCTATTCACGTCCTCCATTTCCATTAATTTCAAGGCTGCAGTTCCCTGCTGTCATTGCTAATGAACTCTGATGGAGGCAAAGTTTCTAATCTAGACAGATGCTATCCATTCTCTGTGATTCTTGTAAAAACAACAGTACTACAGCCACAGAGGGGAAATCATTTGGAAGATAAATTATCAAGGGATGAGGGCCAAGTGGGCTACTTTTTTCTGTGCTTTGAGGAGGAAATGCTGCATCTTTAGAGGGAGACAGCTGATTGTTTTAGAGCAGCAGATGGCATGCAACATGAATATTCCTGGTAAATGTCCTGAGTTTTCTGTCATTTTTGACAAATTCTAAGTCCAGTAAGAGGCTTCTCACAAAGGAATTACTTTCAATACATGCAAAATAAGTAGCATATACAAGCAAAGAGGCATTCAGGTGCCTCATATGTATAACCTAAGTCACTGTCTTTCAGCAAGCAGTGCTGTGTCATTACCTCCAGCAGAGGTGAGAATGAATTGGACTTCTTGCATTTTTATTCTTAGAAAAAGAACTACTATTTTCATGCTTAGAAAAGGAAACAAGGAAGTAGGAAATCCAGGGCCTTTCAGAATAGCTAAAGAATACACAGATTTTCAAAAGTTATTTGGGTACCTGCAGGTACACATAGGCATCTATTGGGATTTTCAGAAGAGAAAAAGTTCTAGGTTCAAGTTACTGACAATTAGAGATTGATAGGACTCTGGCATGCCCTTAACTTTATACTCTCATTCCTGAATCAAGATTTTTGACTTGTTGATTTGTATTTTATTGATATCCAGTGAGATTTAGCTTTCCAAGCATCAAAGTCCTGTTTGAAAATGGCATTTAGGCTCTTGAGTTAGTGAGGAGCTTTGAAAAATTTCTGTTCTTAACATTTACAAATTTGAACGCATCCATTTACTGTCTACTGTCCATTTACTGTTCTGCTTTGTGGTCTGCAAAGTGGAGGTAATGATGGGGCTTCATGGCCTTTGTGTGACAAATTTAGAGAGGTAATGATAAATGCATACAGGCTGTACATTTCAAAAAGTTTCAGATGTTCCCAAGTGTTAAGTGTAGTTCATGTCTCATGAAGTTTTCCCGAAGTTAGAAAACAAATGTTCTGTTTATCATAAAAACCACACTTGCATTATTGCATTCAAAAGGAGAGAAAAACTTTGCATCGGACTTTTATTTATTTTAGAAGAAATATTGTACGCTGTTGTATTTGAATGCTTCAGTAGATTTTTGAAAATAAATGTAATGTCCATTGGGCATGTGATTGTTCTCACTGCATTCTACAGAAATCCTCATGTTCTTTAATGTAAGCAGATGCTACAGTTACTCCAGAATCAAGGTCTGTATTGCTTGAAGGTAGCTTCCGACCTGTTTTCACCCAGAATTAGCTTTGCACACCAGAATTAATATGCTGTATTTTAGTGTGGACTCGTCTTAACAGTAATGGAGTCAGGCAGTTTTTCTGATTTAAGCTGAGACAACTGAAAAGAATATAATCTTCAATCCCCTGAGAGTATTGCACTGTTGAAAGTATGTTGTATTCCCAGCATGTCATGCATCATTAATGAAAATCACCATCCATTTTGATTTACACTTATGCATTTGACTGAGCTGCCTTAGAGTAATTTTTGGATTTTGCAGTGGTGACTAGAGAGGACACTGTTTTCAGAACAGAGGCTGACTGAGGATTGAGCTACAGCTAAATCCACCCTAAAAGGATCATGAATCAAAGATAAACATTGAAGGCCATATCATGAGCAAATTAGTGTAGCTCTATGAATTTTCCATTTAGACATATCGTAGAATCGTAGAATGGTTTGTGTTAGAAGGGACCTTTAAGATCATCTAGTTACAAACGCCTGCCATGGGCAGGGACACCTTTCACTGGACCAGGTTGCTCAAAGCCTCATCCAGCCTGGCCTTGAACACTTCCAGGGATGGGGCATCCACAGCTGCTCTGGGCAACCTGTGCCAGTGTCTCACCACCCTCACAGTAAAGTATTTCTTCCTAATATCTAATCTAAATCTACCCTCTTTCAGCTTAAAGTCATCCCCCTTGTTCTATCACTACAAGCCCTACTAAAAGGTCCTATTTCAGCTTTCTTGTAGGCCCCCTTTAGGTATTGGGAGGCTGTTAGAAGGTCTCCCCAGAGCCTTCTCCTCTCCAGGCTGGACAACCCCAACTCTCTCAGCCAGTCTTCCTAAGAGAGGTGCTCCAGCTCTCTGATCATCTTTGTGGCCCTCCTCTGGACTTGCTCCAGCAGCTCCATGTCATTGTTATGTTGGGGGCCCCAGAGCTGAGTGCAGTAATCTAGTTGGGTCTCGTGGGAGCTGAGTAGAGGAGCAGAATCACCTCTGTTGACCTGCTGTTCATGCTTCTTTTGATGCAGCCCAGGATTCAGTAGGCTTTCTGGGCTGCAAGTGCACATTTCTGGGCCACCTTGAGCTTTTGGTCCACCAGTTCCACCAAGTCCTTCTCCTCAGGGCTGTTCTCAAGCCAATCTCTGCCCACCCTGCATTGATACTGGGGGTTGCCCCAACCCAGGTGTAGGATCTTGCACTTGGCCTTGTTGAATTTCATGAGGTTTGCACAGGCCCACCTCTCCAGCCTGTGAAAGTCCCTCTGGGTAGCTATCCATTTATACCAGCTGAAATACTGATGCGCAGCAGATGAGAGTAAAAATTGCATGGTATTTTCTGTGTAAGAGATGTTGCCAATGTACATCTTTGTAACTGCTTTTTAGTATTAAAGGTGTGCTGCTTTGGTATTATAAGCCCCAATTCTGTTTATTTACATGTCCTGGATATTGAAGGGCATGATTTTGCTTTAATATTGTGTTCAGTGTTTTCATCACTGAGTGCCCATATTTGCCTTCAAAGTCTATATTTAGGTACTAAAATACATGACCTGATTTTTGAGAACCCAGTATTTCTTATATGACTTTATAAGAGCTCACAGGTATTTAGTGTTTCTGAAATTAGGCCAGTTAAGTGTCAAAATCTGGAAGTAGAAGCCTCACTTCAGACTGCCAAGTAGAGAATTTGGGCTTAGTCTATGTTCGTGTGTTAATCAGAAAGAATTCAGTCATTAGGCAGCTTCTGGCAAACTTTTTTTTTCTCCAAATCTCTCTAGGTTAGTAATTATCCATGATGTGCATGTAAGGCAATAGCTTTACTTCATTATCTTCGTGCTAGTATAGGGAAGCAAGTAGATTTGTCTTTAGAGCTGTTAAGTATTTCTGAGACTGCAAGCCTGAACAGAGTTTATATGTCATGCAAACATTATTTGACTGAATTTATGTGCTTTTCTGAAGACCTTTATGGGGTTATTTTAAATATTCTTTAAATTTCTTTTTTATTCTTTCAGAAAAAAGATGATGTATTGGCTTACTTTAAAATGAAACACAAAAAAAAGCGTGAGAGCTTCACTTATTTTTTTAATTTTTATTCCAGGTTGGCATCAAGTACCAGTTTTTCTAATCAAGCAGAAAGGTATGGTAGCAAAAGATACCTTGGCCAAAATGAAACAATTAATCTAAAGCATCATCCTCCCTAGCCCTGAAATCAATTAAATTTAACTTTTTAAAAATTTATTTAAGGTTTGTGACAGTAAGAGGAAAAACCTGTCCTTTCCCACTTGTTTCAAATATGTCATGTGTTCTGAAGGTGAACAGGAACCCATATTCATATGTATTGAACTTGTAAAAAATCAAGTTCAGACATAATTTAAAGATGCCTTCTGGTTTCCATAATTTCAGTGCAGCTTTTTCTAGCCTGTTCTGTGTTCAGTATTTGTCTTAATAAACTGTCTCCATACACTGAATCAAGTGAATCATCCTTGGCCATGGAGAACCCCTGGTAGTGATGTCTCATTGTGTAAATCAGATGCTGAATAGGATAAATTCATTTTGCGAAGCTGTAGAACATGTTAACATGTGCAGTTTATGAGTAAATTGGTAATACTTCAGCTTTTTAAATGAAACCATTCATTTTATGAGTGATCAGAAAGTACTTCATCTCTTGAAGGAAAATGCAAGAGGCAAATTAATATATAAATAATGTGTGTTGACCTGTTCTTCATGTGTTTTATGTTAACGCCAAGAACCTCATCCGTTATCACTGAAATACACGATGAGAGAGCAGGACTATATTCAGACTCAGGTGACTCACAAATAAAACTGTGAGCTATTTATTGGGACTTAAATACCTTAGCTATGTGTACATAACTTTCAGCTCTGCATAATCCAGCTGAAGTCATAAAATCAACATGCTGAACTCTTTTTTGGTATCAGGACAGTTCTGCTTTTGATCGAATACTTCCATAATTAAAAAGAATAGCATCATCTTTATTTTCTCTGTGTAGTCAGCCTCGAGAAGTGTTTCATCTAGAATGCATTTCTTTCTTCTTCCTTTTCCTTCCCTTCGTTTCAGTATGATGATCCCTGGAAATGCTGCAGGTGTGGCCAAGCAGTTCCTCCGTTGTGTGTTCCATCAGCTGGCTCCCAATGGCATCTTCCCTCAGCTCTTCCAGAGCAATATTAAAGGTAATGTGTGGTATCTGAGTGCATTTCTGACCCTTTCAGTTACCTCCGTATGGACAGCCAGTGCAAAAATGTCTTTCAAATTTCAGATGGAAGCTTTTTACGGACCTTGGCCACGTCTCTTATGGACTTCAGTGAGCTGAGCTCCATTGCTGCTCTGAGCCAGCTGTTAGAGGTATGTTGACTACCAGCTCTGTTAATGGTGCTAGTTTTATTAGCATTATCAAGCATATTAGATAATTTCTCCTCATTCATTAAGAGTTCAAACTTGTGTCACCTAAAGCAATGCGAAGTTTTGTTTTGTCCTTCCTGGAAGCAGGATTAAACTGTCCTCACAGTTTTCCTTGTGGGTTTTGCTCTCACTGATAGGTTGGTGTGTCTTTTTTTTTTTCTTTTTCCTTAGACCACCTCCTGGATCTGTCCTACACAGTGGTAGTGTGGGCCATCCCTTCCCCTAGCACAATTTTTGGTTTGCAGGAACGTTTTTGCTTCTCCCTCTCCGCTGTATCTGATGGCATTTTCTTTAAATAGTCCAAAGATTTATTGCCTGCCTTTCACTGACTGCCTTCTTGGCTTGTTTCTACTGTAACTTTTATCCTCCCACTTGCACTAGTCACTTGCATGTATCCTGCTCTTCCAAGAGCATGGTGGTTGCTTCATACAAAGATACTGACATCACTTTAAAACTGCTTATATCTTTCCAGGCCTGATCCTAGTAGAAAAGCCAAAAAAGCATACATGGTCTGCTGAACATTAATGAACATATCTTGTTGAAAACTGTTCAAAGGAAAACATGGGCAATCCCCTGATGAATACTTTATGAGTTCAGCTTTTTTTTTTACTACTATTCCAGTCTAAGGAGGTTATGAGTTAGGACTCTACTTATAACATTTTTGGCTCGAAATATTTTGGTCAATACTTAAGGAACTGAAATAGACTTAACTGTCACAGACACAGTTCAAATTGCTGGCACAAAATTTTATCTGTAGCCTTATAGAAGAGGTAAGTAGTATTTTGTCTGAACAAATTAACCTCAGCATTTCAAATACTGTTTAAGGGCCCTTTTGTGCACATGTCCATTTGTTTATAGTTCTTGTTTTGTTTCCCAGGGTTTAAACAACAAAAAGAATTTACCAGCAGGGGGTGCGATGCTACGCTGTTTGGAAAATATTGCTACCTTTATGGAAGCCTTGCCAATGGATTCACCCAGCAACCTCTGGACCACAATTAGTAATCAGTTTCAGACCTTCCTTACTAAACTCCCTTGTGTTTTGCCGCTTAAGGTATGATGTATGGACATCTGAAACGAGCTATACTGCCATAGGTCAGGATATACCAAACAGTGGGAAAGCTGTGAAAGAGAAATCAGAGCGGATTGTTATGAATATTTTCTAATGTTTTGACTAATGTTTCCAGAGGACTGGATTTATTGTATATCTGATCCATCCCTTTAATTATATTTTCCATGGGTAATCATAAAAACTCTGACCAGAGTACTCTTCACCTCTTTGTTGGCTTTTTTCATCTGTACTTTCTATGCCCTGTCTTTGTCGGATTAGAATACTGCATTTGAGAGAATCAGCATTTTGGCAATGAAAGTCCATCTTGTTTTAACTATTAAAAGAAAATAAAACTCCCGAGGAGAGCAACACCACCTAATTAATTTGCTAAAAGTACACAATAGTCAGACAGGCAGAGAGAACTGAGACTACTGGGAACTGAGCCTAGCCTGTTTGGCTGACCAGGTTGTAGTTCTGGCTGTAAAAAGAATATAGTTGCAGAAACTGAATCTAGAAGAACTGGGCTCTGATTTCCGAGTCCTCCTCCTAATCTTATCTCCTAATGTGTGTATTTCCAGATGTCTTTTCAGTAAACACAGCAAAAACTTATTCTGAGTCTTTCCAGTAAACATGGGATTCTGATGCCCTTATTCTGATGCCTTTATTCTGACTTTATTTCCTATGGCTTGTAAGAGCCCAGTGGAAATTTCTTCTGTGCAAAGCAGTGTTGCTCAGCCTGAGCTGAGGAATCCAAAATCTAACTTTGTGACTTATAACATTGTCTTTTAAATTGGCTGTCACCACCAAATTACATGAATAATAGTAAATTCCTTGGCACTACTATGCAATAGTCAGATCTTGAAACCTCTTTAGGCTTTGGTAAATTGAGGCACTATCCTGCAACACTTACTAAGCCAAACAGGCAATAGCCATTCCCTTTGCGTACTAGCCACCCCAATCTGTTGTATCTCATCTAATTGAAATAAATAAAGAGAAATACACTGAATCTTAATAGTTCCAGCTGCATGTCTGCCATTCACGGAACGTTTAGATGGAGTGTTTACCTTTTTTCCCTTTTATTCATGGGAGGCTTGCTCCTGAATTTTCCATCTCCTGTTCTTTCCTCTAGGGTCATAAATGACTCTTGGCTGTTCTAGATGTTTACAGCAGGGAAGAGGCAAGACAGCAGATAGACCTTGAAAAGTCCCATTCACTGCTGCCACCTGTGTGATTTACTCAGGGGAAAAGTCAATTATACCATAAGGAATGACTTTAGAGGGGCACCTGGAGCAGCTATTGCCAGGCGGCTTTGTGATGTTATGGGATACTCATTGCAGCCCTGTCTTGGGTTGTGAGGGAAAACTTCATAGCCCAGGGCAACCACAGAAATATAAAATGAGGTAGATGGTGTGTACGTCCTGCTAACTCACTCTTTTTTGTCCGCTCTCTTTTTTTTTTTCCTCCAAACCAGTTTTATTACAGTGAAAATATATTTCTAGGAAATTTTTGTCATAAAAGGTATAAAGTTGACTTTTCTAAACTAGCCCTTTAGTGAAATTTTCTGATCTCAAGGCCTATGCTGTAGTGTGTTACCACTGAAGGAGTATGATTGTGTATTCAGAAATCAGCGAGTTTTGGCAAAGTAAAGATCAATCATCAGGGATCATTTTTTAGACGTCACCTATAACTTCTTCTTAGCTGCTACCACTAAAAGCAAGACATGTACAGAAAGGTACTAACTCTGGGTTTTTTCTTTTTTTCTTTTTTTCTTTTCTTTTCTTTCCTGCCTTGAAATATGTTCACAGTGTTCTTTAGATTCTAGTTTAAGAATCATGATTTGCTTGTTGAAGATATCTACCACTAGTGCCACCAGGGTAAGTTCCAAGAAGAGAAAACTGTTGCCTCAGATTTAGCCAGCCTGTGCCGTTCTATGAATGTGGTGTTATCACCTAGCTAGGAAAGTATTCTATATAAGCATAAAATTGTGCAGTCCGACACCCTTTGGAGTATGAAAAGAGCTTACGAATCTAGGTTACAGTAAAGTGTGGGTGAGATTACGTTCCTGTGTGGGTGTGAATTTATATCTTCTTAAAGATTTGATAGTCTCTTTTTTCCCTTTTTTCTTCCTCCTCTTTTCTTTTGAAAAAATAATAAAAATAGTAATGAACTTCCTTAGAAGTTCTGCAGTACAATTCCACTGAGGTCAGTGAGGTTTTTCTGCATAAACACAATAGAATCTCTTATATCTTGTAAACACTGTGTCAGAGGGGAAACTATTTTCTGATGTTTTGCTTCTAATTTCTCATACGAGCATGAAGGCAAATGCTAGATAGAATAGCCATTGAGTGCAACAGTGTAAATCCCAGCAAGACAGCCTCTGAGATAACAATAAAGCTGTTCCTTTCAGGCGTTTCAGAGTTGAATGCATTTTGTTTTGCTGAGCGACAGGTTACTGATTACTCTAAATCATGTCATTGCAGAGTCTTCTGGAGCCTTTTTCAAAGTTACTAAGCTTTGTAATTCAGAATGCTGTCTTCACTCTGGCCTACCTGGTGGAACTGTGTGGTTTGTGCTACCGAGCCTTCACTAAGGTAAAAATAAGACTATGTCTACTTCTAGGGATAACGGAAATAGGACAGACAAAGTCCTACTTCCCTCAAGTAATATGTTTGTAAGTTAAGATTAAATCAGTGTCAGGTTTCAGGTGTGTCAACAGTTTTAATGTAGTTTGGCTAATCAAGTGATTTTGATTCAGTGCCTTTTATTATTACTGAGTTTCACATTTACACTATAGACACAGATAAAGGGAACCTGCCGAAAACATTGCTTAGAAAAGTATTTTGGTGTGTTTTCATGACCTGGAATTTTTTTTCTCTTGAAGAGATGATGCCTGGTATTCATGCGTGACTTGAAATGTCTATACAGTCATATCTTTCCTAGTGCACAAGTTTAGCCACATAACTTGTGCAGTAAAAGCTTAAATATTTCTGGTAATGCCTTTGAGAGCACAGCTGTTAGGGAGGGCAACAGATAGCTAAGTGAAGTGGAAGACTCCAAGTCAGGAGCTTCCCAGATTAGATCCTCTTTCATCCTGTATTAGGTATCTCACTTCAGTGTGCATGGCTGTAAGCTGCGTAGAAAAGAGAGTAAGTATGTGTGTACCTTTAAAAAATGTGTAAGATTTCTGGGTGAAAGCTGTGTGTACAAATAACACTCAGTTAACACTCAAGTTCATTTTGTAGCTATTGGTGAGAAGTTAAACAACAAAATCTACAAAAACCAATCAGACCTTTCACTCAGGCCCTGTATGCTCCATTATGTAGATTGTTAAGGTACTGAACAAGAATGTTGCTTCAACTGCTAAAGTGCACACTTTTCCATCCTCAGTACATTGTCAAAACAGTAATTAATCATCAGGAAACATTCTCTCATAAGTAGCTACATGATTTTCTATATTGATAATGGACAACTGGAACATGTGTTGCTTCAGTCTTGGTAAGACAAAGTATCGCTGGACAAACAGTGAAGAAGAAATGATAAAAGCAACGAAACTCTAGCACAAAAACTGCACCACAAGAAAATAAGTAAAACTTTTACTGGATGTAATAGTTTGAAGCATTAAATAGAAACTAACAGTATGTTTAATTACAGCAAGCAAATGCTACCAGATCTATAGTTAAGGCTTTGGGCAAGGCAAAGTGAGAAAAATAGTGTCCAACATGTTTTTTTTTTTTTTTCATTGAAACAAAAAATGTGCCATTTAAAACTGAAGCAAAAATACTCCTCTTGCATTCATGGTCTGATAAGACTATTTCACATATGCCTGCTAAAGCAAATTGTGAAATACAGAAATAAAACAGTTTTACTTCCCTCATGCTCTACAGTTTTGGTTATTTCAAAAAAAAATTTATTAAGCCCCTGGTATCATGCGTTTCTTGCTTGCTTCCTGGTTCAATGTTCTGTTAATATATTGCATACTTAATTGCACACAGGAAGCTTGGATTATAGTGCTTGGTAAAATCTCCTACTTGATTTAGTTTAATACAACCTGGTGACTCAGAAATGGAATCATTAGTGAATGGTCTGCAATTCATAGCCACAAAATGCTTAATTTAGTGGAACTCCACACTACATTATCTTTGTTATTTCTGAAAGCTTATAATGGTTTTGCATTAGAAATATCAAATTGATGACTGCTGTTAGGAAAGAATATCCATTGTGATGTCTGTGTTTCTCTACAGTGGAAATCACTGTAGCCAAGTAAGAGTGTTGTTTGTGATAGAATACCACATAGAAGTGAACTCCAGAAGGAAAATAATTTGTAACCATTGAAACTATTCTGATTTAATTACTTGTTTTGCAACTTTGAATGTGCTGGCTGGAACAAACCACCAGCTTTCAGCTAAGCAGTGGAGGATCCTTGTGTTTTCAAAGACCAAGCTACTCTGACATGCACTTTGTAGAGGTCATGCTGTACAACCACTCCAAATCTTATTTTATCTCCAAAGTTTTCCTAATATCCTGTGGCAGGAATATCTCAGTTTCTCTTGTCTTGGAGCCTGAAGACTCACATCAGTCTGATATTTCCTTGTCTGAGTTTCTGTTCCAGGTCAGTAATTTGATTTTTCTCAGCACCTTTAGAACTCTCAGTTGAGAGTGGCATCATCTCTTCTGTGGATTGTAGTAATCTTTACTTTCAAGTATCTTAAGGTCAGAAATGGACACTTTTTGGCTTTGCTGTCTCTTACAGCTTGAACCTAAACTTAACCTTTGACTAGCATTCTGTTGACCCTTATTAAGTAAATCAGAATGCCACTGCATTGGACATGACATGATTTTGCTATTTAATTTCTTTAAAGAATATTGAAGTGGCTGTTCTTCAGTATTTGTGATTTGCTACTACTCTACTGTAGTAGCAGCAAAGATAAAATAAAGAATTTTGCTTTATACTGGCTTACTTGCAGGATCACATACCACTGCATTGAAGAACCAAATATACTATTCTTATTACTAAATTACTTATTTAGTAGTTTCACGCTCTACACATAGACCTCTGGCAAGTCACAGTTTGGAGGTTGCAAGGCATTTTTTTATAGAGATGTAGACACTTGAGAGGGTTAATTTAGTTGAACAGAGGCTAAAGAGGTTGTATTCTTGACTCTTTGGTGCCAGGTTTACACATGTGACTCCCCTGGACTTCATTCTTATGGAACTAGTACCCATTCACAGTGTTGTGGCAGAGTATAAAGTTCTTAAATATGTATAAACACAGTTTATACATATTTATCACCAGCAGAATGACAAGAATAAGTAGACTTCAAGAGGAAGGGTACTCTGGGCTATTGACTTCAGTGCCATCACTCTTGATTTACAGTGCAGGAAGCAAGAGGTCAGATGCCAAAAAAACATTTTGCTTGATTTTGCTTCTCCCCTCTGCATTGCATGTACTTAAACATTAAGAGTTTAGATTGTGAGACAGGACACTTCTTTAACAAAGAGGGTAGCTCAGTGTTGTATTATCCTTAGAGCCAAGGAAAGCTGGGATTCATGAAGGTTATGTTTCCTTCCCCGTGTTCTGACAAAGCAATCCAGTATGGTCTAATTACGTCCTGTGTAGCATAGGTGTTAATCTGTAAAATAGCTGAATGCTTCTGAAAGAATTTTACCTCTCTTCTTTCCCAGTATGTGCAGGCTGCTGTAGTGAGTTACTAATAGGAACTTCTGTCCAGTGTTTTGCAGGATGTGGTTGTCAGCTGTCTGAGCATGGAACTGCATTATGTGTGTCTTAAGACTGTGAAAGCATATGACAGTTGGAAGGTGTCGCAGCACTCTCCAAACTATCAAGCTGCAACAAGGTCTTTTACCATCTCATACCAGCATACTCTTCATGCCAGTCCCTTTGCTGCCTTCTCCTCATCTCTCCTCACCCAGGGCACGTGTTCTCTCTTCTCTGCTTCTTCCTCCTCTCTCTTCCTTGGCTGCTCTCTCTCCATTGGCTGCCCCACCACTGAACAGAACCAGCCACAGCTGCCCCTTATCTACATCAGCCAACCCACCGCCCCTGAAGCCAGCTGTATATTATCAATGATAATTAACCCACCTTCATTCCTCTACAATTCCCCCCTTTATCTTTTTTTCTTTTTTTTTTCTTTCTCCTTTTTAACAATTCATACCTCATGTTTTTACCAATCATCACAAACTTTTTACAAATAAACTTTTCTTACAGTCTGGATAACTTGTCCTTGAACTCTTTTTTTCTTCTTAACATTTCATGCCTTATGTATTTAACAATCATCACAACTTTTTCACAAAAACTTTTCATACAGTCCAGACAATTTGTCCCTGAACTTATACACATATCCCTTCTTCAATTTTATATTGAGCTTTTCAGCTTCTGCAAGGTGATCACCTCTCTTCTCATCCGCTTTCTTGAAATCTGGGATTTTGTTTTCTTCAGAGTGGGGTTCTGATGAACTTATAGTACCTCATCCTTTCACCTCTTGGGTCACACTGGACAGTAACCTGAATGAGCTTTCAACAGCAGCAGATCTAGAATACAGCACTAATACATTACTCAGTGTTCCAACAAGATTCTCAACATCCTTGTGGTCGCTCATTTCTTCTACGACTGGAGACACCTTCAATGAGCACATAAACACTGGCAAGAATACCACCAGGCCGAGCAGCAGCAGCAATGGCAGGAGCCGCTTGTGGCACTGCGCCGCTCCCACGCCTTCCCCCAGCACAGCCATCACCGCTGTCTGGCCAGACCTGCTCTGGACCTGCTGCTGCTGCAGGCTGCTGCCACGTCTGGCCGTGTACTTCACCGCTATCACCCATTACCCTCAGTCTCTTTAACTCCACGGCAGTCAGGCTTCCTTCTCTTTGATCCCAACGGCTCACCTCTACCGGTATCTGATCTGGATCCCCAGGCTCTTCCCGCCTATCTCAACATGATCTGGATCGCAGGCTATCCCTGCCTGTCTCTGCTACGTTGGGCACCGCCGTCACTGTTCAAAACTTCAAATGTCCCCCAGCACAGCCATCACCGCTGTCGCTGCTCATTACACTCAGTCTCATAATCTGAAGGGCCTCACACGGGTCAACAATTGTCACAGCACTCTCCAAACTATCAAGCTGCAACAAGGACTTTTGCCATCTCATACCAACATACTCTTCATGCCAGTCCCTCTGCTGCCTTCTCACCCAGGGTGCATGTTCTCTCTGCTTCTTCCTCGGCTGCTCTCTCTCCATTGGCTGCCCCACCACTGAACAGAACGAGCCACAGCTGCCCCTTATCTACATCAGCCAACCCACCGCCCCTGAAGCCAGCCCACAGCTGTATGTTGTCAATGATAACTGACCCACCTTCATTCCTCTACAGGAAGGTTCACTCTTGTGGGTGAATTCTAGCCAAGTAATCAGGGTCTGTTTGCACCTTGACTATTGTGCTCTGTTCTGGTTCCACATTCCCAGTCAGAATATAGTAGAATTGGAGACAGTTCAGATAATGGTAACAAGAATGATCAAACAGTGGGATGAGTTCCACATACAGAGCAACTAAGTTAGGGCTCTTCAGTCTGAAACAACTGATGGGAATGTGAGAGAGGTCACAAGTGACCCAGGCAGGGATGGGTAATTTCTTGCCTTTCCAGAACAAGAACATAGCGAGACTGTAGGAACCAGTGGCAAAGCAAGTAAAGGGGAGTGGTTCTTCAACAGTGTGTGAGTCCTTGCCAAGTACTATGGGTACTGAAAGTTGACATGCATCCAGGATGTCAATGGACACATACATGGAAAAGAAATCCACTGAGAGATATGAATTACACAGAAACCATTCTGAGCTCAGAAGTTGCCTGAGCTGAAAATGGTGGCTAGGAGAGCAGTAGTGGAGTTATACATGCTTGCCTTGTTTTTATTCTTCCTTTTGCATCTGGCCTTGTTGGAGATAAGTTACTGAGGACATTTGTTCTGGTCTGACCTCTCCTGGATATTCTTATATTGTGTTATTCTTACCAGAGCACCACTCACACATGTGGGATGTGTGACTTTCGAGCACTTCTACCCTCAGATAATGGTTTCATAATACAGCTGATCTGGTCCAATGTTTGCTGCTCCCATAAGGGAATGATTTATTTATTGTTTTAAGTTTAATTTTGAAGTGTTAGCTTCCTGTGAGTTTAGCTGTCTAGACTGCAGCAATGTAGTCACACAAGGACCGCTGCAGTTTGGAGCTGATTCCATCAGCTAAATGTGTTATCTGTCCTTACATTCCATGTAATTGAAGATCAAACTAGGAGCTTGAAGTAAGTTCTCTTGATTCACAGGCTGTCATCATAACATCCGTGAAAGACATACCATTCTGTTGTTTTGGCACCTTTTCCCAAATCAGGGGCTGATATTTAAAATCTGTTTTCATTAAAAGGTATGTGGGTGTTGTGGGAGACAGTGTTGCTGTAAGCTTTGTTCGGCAGTATGCTGGGCAGATACAACGTGGTGACCTTAGCTTTCTGAGGAGGAATGCTGGTGACTGGCTTCTTGGACTGCTGCAACCAAAGCTTACTCTCACTTCCAGCTATTCATCGCCTCCAACTCATTCCTTTGTAGCTGCACTTTAGCTACTGTGTTCAGCTGGATGTGGCCTTCAAACTGACCCTCACTAACTAAACCTCCCAAGACTTCTCTGAGGAAGAGGCAAACTTTATTATCCCATTTTATAGATGTCATAGAGGAACAGAGGCCCTGGCTGAGTGAAATGTTCCACACATTTAAGTTAAGTGAGCAGTCAAGTGCCTGAGATTTACAAGATGGACGATACTAGGCTTTAAATCTTAAGCACACTTTGGATATGCTATCTTATTTAGACAATATTATTTCATCTCTAATGGTCATTTGAAAGTGTACGTCTTCCTGCTGATCAAAATTCTTGACTTTTTGTTCCACATTTTTATCTTATCATCCAAAGTCAGAGAATGTCAAAGTAAGATGTGTAACAGGCTCGTCTTATCTCTGGTACCTCCTTGCTGTCTCAGCTCTACAGCTCTATTCTTAGGCTTCTGTGTTCTAATCTCCATTGGCTGGTTTTCCCCTGTGTTTTAAAATGTTTCTGTTGTAGCAGCTGTAGCCAAGATGGTTTTTATTGTGTGAGTGGAAAAGTACTGCTACTTTAATAATACTTGCACAAGCTGTCTTAGTGCAAGCACCCTTATTTTAAGGGGAGTGACAACAGAAAAAAAAGTATGGTAAAATGTAGACCTGTTCTGACAGGTTTAATGAAAGAATAATGCTGAATACTATTGCCAGTTTTGTTCTCCTGTGTCAATCCTTAACTGCTTTCCCCTTTTCCCTTTATATGGACCTACGTAGTGAAAACTACACTGCACGCCTAAACTTTATAACTCTTTTATAACATCTGTCTATATTTCACAGGCATAATATTGAAATATTGGATATAGTGCCTGATACAAAGTCAAAAGAGAATCACCCTCATTAATGTCTGTTCAATCAAGTCTGTAGGATTACATAAACGACGAATGATGTCTACTTTTTTCAAGACAGGAGAAACCAGTACACTGCTGTAACTTTTTTATTCTCAAACTTAGATAAAAAGTATCTTTATGGTTTACTAGTGGGTGTCAGTGAATTTCAGGACATTCATAATTCTCTGTTTTCCTGTTATAGGAAAGGGACAAATTCTACTTGACGCGCAGTGTCATATTGGAGTTACTGCAGGCACTCAAGTTAAAGTCACCCTTACCAGACATGAATCTGCTGCTGTTGGTGCAGGTACAGGAGACTCTTATGTAATTCTCATACCGATCCTGTCTCAGCCCAAATTCAGGGTGGGGTGGGGATGGGGGGTGGAGGCGAATCCAACATGGTTGCAGAAAGTACCAGCAATGTCAGGGGAAGCAAGAATTTTTTGAATCAAAATCCAGTTACACTTGTAACCATAGGTGCATACCTTTAGACTCCCATACTAAAATTTATGAAACTAAACTGGGAATCCACATTTCCCAAGGTGATAATGACCTGTGCATCATTGCTGATGTATTGAGGATCATAGAATATATCCTGAGTTGGAAGGGACCCATAAGTATCGAGTCCATTGAGCTTCATACCATGTCCCAGGCTGCCCCAGGTGCTTGTCTTCATATCATAGCTCCGAAACCGGTGAGCAGTTTGTGTGGGAAGGAGGTGCTAGCTGATCATGGGCCAGAACTCAGTTTCTGTCTATTTAGGCAGGCAGTAAGCTGTCACCAGTCCCTGCAGACCATTCTCTCTAAACATGGAATTTTCCAGCAAAGAATACATAGACAGTATTTCTGTTCCTTTCATTCTGTGAATTGCTGAGGTAGGAGTTAAGCTAGCTTTTTCATAGGAGAATCTGAGTAAGATACAAACTTGTGAAAAATCTTTCTGCCTCCAACATGCCAAGTGTGGCACTGTCTGGCACTGTTTCAAGCCTGTCCTTGAAAAACAGTTTACTGAAGTCCATCAGTTTTAATTGCAGGTAGCGGGCTTTCATTGTTTACAATGATCTAACCATTACATATGTTTAGTAACTATAAATGACAGGGGACCAGCACAACAGCACTCCATAAGGTTCAAGCAAGATGTTCATTATGTAGACCATTCATAATGCTCCCAGCATCACAGCTCCATTCACTCTTTCCCCTCTCATTATGGTGTCAAAGTGTCAAAGGTTCATATAGCTTACTATGGGCTTGCTTTCTTTTGAGCACTGGTACATTACTCATAGTAAATAAGTGGTTGCCAGTTGACAGAGAAATAATACTGACAGGTGAAATTATATAGCAGTTAGGATAACTCCGAAAACAATTACAATGCCATCAGTGTTAGGGGAAGAAGTTGGCGTGGGGAAGAATAACACTTCAGGGTCTTTATTTTGATAGTAAAACCAATTTAGTCTAAAAAGCTGAAATTAGCATTCTTTTTAAAAATTTTTTTTTTAAAGCCCAGAATACTTCTTTTTTTGGTTGCAGTCAAGACCATCGACAAAAACCACCAGCCTCTTTTCTGGCTTACAGCTGGTGATGCAGATTGATACCATGTGCATCACTGTCTGTTGAATTGAACTGAATTTTATTTTTATTACAAAATCAATTTTTCTGCCTAGCTCCATTGTATAGCTTAGTCCCATGGCTGCCCCAAAGGGTGACAGTCCCACAGTCTAGTCAATCCTGAACTCTTCATTTGAGAATGTGAACATGCCAGATGAGTTTTGGCAGTGGGATTTAGCTGGTAAACACTTGTCCTTCACATTGAGCCAATTGCCTGATAGACACAGTAAGCAAAATTCTCTCTTACATCATCTCATAAAGATAAAATGATAATTGCTTGGTTTTCCTCCTAGCATTCTTCCCATACGCTGTATTCACTTTGGGATGTATTCATACCTTAACAGCACCTAATGTGGATATAAATGTCTTTTATGATGTCTCTCTTTCAGAGGCTGATGAAGTGATTCATATTTCCTGCTATCCAAAGCAGCCAGCTTCTGTTTTTATGCAGTCAATGGTAAAGAATAGGGGTTGTATTCAGACCATCTGCTATCGATGCCTACTGGAGGCATGATGACTACTTCTCCCATTGATTGTGTAAATTGGCAGCCCTTGGTAGTATGTGGTCTGAATCATTCAACAGCCTCTTGAATTTAAATACTGCAATAACCATTAAGCCCATCTTAAGCAGCATTGTAATTTAAGAAACCTAGTAGTAAAAAACCCCATATCTTTCTGCTTATTTTTATTTTCTTTGCTGTCATTAATAGAATGAAGGGATTGGTTCACCTCTTTACCACACAAAGCTACTACAATATTGATTCAGATTGCATGGTTTTGAATCCATGAAGCTATAGCACGGTTAATACAGCACCAAACGGAAATGGTTTTAATTTCCAGGACAGTCATGTCTCCACGGACATGTTAGCCTGTATACAAGATTCTATACAGACAGTGCACACAGAACACAGTCAAAATGTTCGAGATAATAAAGGAGCTAGGAGCCCTTTAATTTAATGATAGATCAGTCGTAGGCTGGCTAACAAAGGAATTCCTAGGAATGTACATTTGACACCCGCATGCATCCAGATTACATAGTGCCGTTAGTGTCACTGGTGACATCAGTGCTAAGATGAGACTTAACTTTATCACACTTTACAAAGAATGAGAATTTTAACCAGATCACCCCCATTATTGCACAGATGTCCTGAATGATAAAGGGTACGGAAAGGCTGTCTCCTTGATTTGTCCTAGCACATGAAAGCCATCAAGTACGTGCTGCTGTTCCATGGGTTTCCATAGGAACTGCTGCTTCACCCAGCATTTTGTTTCCCAGGATTTTTCTCCTGCTCACATTTCACCAGGACACATCTTCAGGATTTCCATTACTTAAAATTATATTAGTGTCTCATTAAGATTTGCTTGTTCAGCTAGGCTCTAAGGTTCAGTATATCTGATCTGTTTTGTTTAGATGGCTCCTTTTTTAGGCCAGATCTTCAGCTAATGTAAATCAGTGTATGTCTAGTGGTTCCACTTGTGTTTCTGTGAAGATCTGATCTACTAATTACTGAATGGAAGGATTTAAAGTTACATATAATACATTTATAAGAATATATATTTTAATGTGGTGGTTTGACCTTGGCTGGGTGCCAGGTGCCCACCAAGCCGCTCTATCACTCCTCTTCTTAGCAGAGCATAGAGGGGAGAAAATAAGATGGAAAAAACCCCTCATAGATCAAGGTGGAGGCAGTTTAATAAAGCAATGACAAAGCTGCACACGGAAGCAAGGAAAACAAAAGTTATTCTTTACTTCCCATCAGCAGATGATGTTCAGCCACTTCCCAGGAAGCAGGGCTTCAGTATGCATAATGGTTGCTCTGGAAAACAACTGTTGTAAATAATGGATGTCCTCCCTTCCTTCTCCTTTCTCTTAGCTTTTACAGCTGGTCAGACGTCATATGGTGTGGACTATCCCACTGGTCCCTTTGGGTCAGCTGTCCTGGCTGTGTCCTCTCCTAAGATCTTGCCCACCCCCAGCCTACTGGTGGGGGTTGGAGCGGAAGGTGGGGGAGATGGCCTTGATGCCATGCAAGCACTGCTCAGCAGTGGCCAAAACTCTGGTGTGTTATCACCACCCTTCTAGCTACCAGTACAAGCACGGCACTGTGGGGGCTGCTGTGGAGAAAATTAGCTCCATGGTGGCCAGATCTGATAGATTTTAAAAATCTGGTTATGAATGGAGGTGTAATACAGATGATTATGGTATATAGGTAATTCACTACTGTCAGCAGACACTCCCATTTAGAAATGATTTTGCAGCTGTATCTTAACAGACAATGCTAACAAAAAGCATGGCAATTATTTGCCCTGTTTTTCGTCTTATTGCAGGATGGGGGTATTTTTCTTTCCTTTCTTCTTTACATATGGCATTAAATCTCTTGCCAGTGATGTCTTAATATATTATAGTATTTGTAGAGGGAGACAACATAAGTGACAGTGAATTGGACTGGAAATGTAAGAAATTTTTCATTTTGAGTTTGGTTTCCCCATCCTCTTTTGACTGCATTGCAACTTTTGGAAGGATCCTTGGAACTGGCAGTCTGATAATGAGAAAGATAAACTAAACAAGGCCTAATTTTTTGTTAGACATGGATTAGACTTTGTCAGATTGGGTTATATAACAGATATTAATTTTAAACTCCTCTGTGCCGATGTAGAAAGCTTATGGAAGGCCAGTAGAGCTTGCTTGAACTGCGGCTTCTTATTATTGCTCTTAAGAGAAAATGTTGCCTGAAATAAATTACGTTTGTCTTTGGCAAGGTTTTTTGGTTGACTTATATGTTGAGTGCTGTACAATGTTTGTAGCAGTGCACTGAACTCACTGTTGGATGCTATATATACACTGAGCCAGATATTTCAGGGTATTATGGTCCTTTTTTGCATCTGATGTCGTACAAGGGAACCCTAAACTACACACAAATGGTTGAGTGAGAAATCCTTCATACAGGAAAACAACATATCTGTTGTCCAGCAGACCCAGTGTCAACATTGCTCTTTCTGAGATAGGGTGCAGTAGTAGAAAATCTGTCATCTATTTGCCTAAGTCCATTGATGGCCTTTCTTTTAAAAGAGAAGTGGAGTCATGGCTGCTGTGTGAAGTAAGACTGAACTGCCTTTACTGGATTGATACAGCCCATAACCCAGGCACCAGGCCTTCTCAACTGAAATATGAGTTAGATTACTGTTTTCTTTCCATTTGACTTATTCTGGTGTAAAATAAATTCTAACCAGAAGAAGAATCAACTGAAGCCAGGCCTGTTTTTGAGGATACTTGATTAGATTACTAATCTAAACTCAGGTATGTCTTTCTGGTATTTATCCCAGAGAACAGACACTCTTCATCAAAACATAGGTTAAGTAGTCTTGGTAGACAGTCTGAGTTCAGATTAAGTCTGTCATTGGAAGGTAAAGTGTGTAGAAGTGTGAGAGTAAATTCTAGGTCTGTAAAGAATATTTGGAAATATTTTCAAGAGCAGTCAGTCATTGAGAGTACTGCTAACACACATGCATCAGACAACTGTAAAATATATTGTGTAGTCAGTATCTGTCTCAATTTGTGAAGGTACCATGATGTTAATTTTCAAGAAAGAAGATTAAGGGTCAGATGTTAGTCTAACTTCTTTTCTCTCTGCTGTTTCTTGGAATGTTGCATTGCATCACTATGGACAGAAATTTCTCAAGTGCAAATACAGTATTAGGACAACAAGTTTAGGAACAAGCAAATCATTTCCAAGATGTCCAATGCGTGAATGAAGCTTATGATAATTAAATAACAGTATTAGCAGGTCTAACATATGAATGATATATACATCAGAGATTTTGGGTCAAGGGATCTGGAGATAAGAAAAAAAAAAGGCAAGGAAAGTAAAAGCATAAGAAAACCAATTAGAAAGATTCTACTGTAACAGGATCATACTGACCTCTCAGAAACAGCTTCCATTTTTGTAGCCTTGTGGTCTGTATTATGCAGAAGTTATACCACACTATACCAGGATGTTCTCAACTTCAATATTGTTCATATAATTCATCATTGTAGAACTTCAGTGACAGTATTGTAATGTCACAGTGAAGAATGGCGTGCTGCCTTGCCATCCACTGTCATGATTTACTCTGTAATGAAAGAGTAACATTTGATATATGCAAGGAATAGCAAAGATGTATATTTTTACTCATAAAGAAAGGCTGATTTATTATATAATATTCTTCAAATTGCTTCTGCACAGCATATATGTGTTAATTAAGGACATTAAAGTCATATGTTTTTTCATTAAAATTAGCTCATTTATAATGGTGTGTTAAGTAGGTTGTTTATAAAGAAAGAGAGCTCTAAAGGCAAATTACCATGAATAAAAGCAAGAAGAGATCTGAAGTGATTTTAATAAAGTCATGAATAAACTATTAATGTCTTCAGGTTCTTCCAAAAATAATGAAAAAATAACTTTTCTTTAATTTCTTCTTAGTTTGTTTGTGCAGATGCTGGAACAAAACTAGCTGAGTCTACAATCTTGCATAAACAGATGATTGCCTCTATGCCTGGTGTAAGTACTGAGTGAATCAAACTCCATCTCTTAGTTTTGGTTTTTAAAAAATGTATCTTATTCAGCTTGTTTTCCTTCATTGTAATGTTCTTTTCATTTTTTTTCTGGTTGTCAAGGTGTATTGCAGGCAGAGGTTGAGATTCTTCTTCCTTTTTATTAATGCTGGAAAAGTTCTGAATTTGATATATCTTCCCTTTCTTTCACTGATCATCTTTAGTTGGAGCCTGTACTCAAGAAGACAGCATGTGAGGAACAGACCAGCTGAATGCCTCAAAAAGTGGTAACAGGGAGGAAAGCTACAAGCTATTGGCTCCATTCTGACAAAAGATTGTCCAGTTAATGAAGGGAGTTAACAGTATTTTTCTGGACATTCATTATATCCTGCTGATGAGTGTAGCTAAATTACCAGTACTCATAATTGCCCAGGTGCTGGATATGCACCTGGTGAATATGTGAGGAAGTAGCACAGCTGGAGGTCTTGTTCCATGACACGTGTGACTGAGTACCCAAACAGATGAGGGTTAGCTCAGGTCTGCTCCACAAGCTGAGGAAGGCTCATTTCCCTTTATTTGTGCGTCTGTCAGCTTTAGGGATGACCTTATAGGATCTTTCCCATATATCTTCTGAATTTTGTGATTTTTTTTTTAAAAGCAAATCTTCAATAATACCTTCCCTCCCAACAGAATATTTTAGTTTATACTTGCTTTAGATAGAGTAACTTTGGTGTTACAAGGTATGATAGGAAAGTGGTCATTTCAGAAGAAATCGTAGAGAATCAGGCTGCGTTGCTGCTTGAATGAATCGTAACAGATGGCTGGAGAGAAGTCTTCTGCAACTGAGTATTATTTTCAGAGGTCTGAGTATAGTATCTTGTATAATTCTGTTATTCAATATTTTAGAACCCATGTGGAATCCGTAGTTCCACATAAACTGGATGGAGGATATGCTGACGGGGCTGCCAGTGACCTTGTTTTACTGGTTGTTATGCTGTCAAGGCAACTGACAGGCATTTGAAATAGCATTTGAAAAGCCAGAAGGTGGCATAGTTCGACACCGTGTAGATTGATATTAATACACAAAAATGGGAAGCACCCAGGTCAGTTGCTCAAAGTAGAATGGTAACAGTTTTTCAAACTTCAGACACTAAAACTCAATTATGGCTTAATAATTTTGTGATCACAACTAAATCTGGTTCATTTGTATACTCAGATAGTGTAATTGGCTTCCGTGCTTCAAAGTGTAGGTAATGAGGTCAAAGAGTGGTTTTCCCCTGTAAACTTCATTGTAATGACTTGCCCTGAGCCTGTGGCTTCGGATACAGTAGTTTTTGGCAGCTTCAAAAAGATATCTAATTTGATAATTCCATCACTTAGTCTCAAAAGCTAAGCATTGCTTTTACTTGGCCCCTAAGAATGAAGCATTCATAGTTCTTGAATTCAGCTAGCATTATCTTCACCTCAGACTATTAACATGTAAACAGAAGTTTATATGATACCTAGTGGGTCAGTTGTATCACCTTTTAGAAGTTTCTCTCCGGGGTTCTTTGGTCTGGTCAAAGCCTTTATTTAATCTGACAGCTTTGTTCAGTTGACTGCTTTGCACACCTTGGGCGCATGTACTAGCTGAAGGCCAGATTCTCATTTCTCACT
The DNA here is from genome assembly GCF_023634155.1 of Falco peregrinus. NCBI lineage: Eukaryota > Metazoa > Chordata > Aves > Falconiformes > Falconidae > Falco > Falco peregrinus. Next base: position 89,045,331 of record NC_073721.1, read on the forward strand.
GTGTTTTAGGAAAAGGATTATGAATATTTGTACTGTGGGAGTACAAGCACCACATTAAATCCTTTTGTTTTCCCTTTGAGGTTGTTCTTGCTCTGGCACAGATCACTTCTCAATGTGTACACCTTTTTGATCAATCTGGAGCAGTTCATGAAGGATTTTATTTATCCCTTGTAGTCCTTGCCTCCCCTTTTCAAAATTGAAGCTAGCATAGGTGCTATTAGAGTCATGTATTTTGAATGATTTTGCTTCAGGAAAAAAGAAGTAACTCTTAAATTTCAGTGGTTTTCATTTTACTGATGTTTATACATAAAATACCTGAGGCCAGTCTTTAAACTGTTTTTCCCTCATTGTTAATGTGAACATAAGGGCATCTGTGCCTGTGACTGAATTTTTGTTCACTGGGATTGTAGCTGATTGGTCCCACTTGCAGTAGTGCTCAGCTGCTTGAAGAACTGAGTTAAACTCTTTTTGACTTTTTAAGACTGATTCTGGACCACTGTAAAGTTCAGGATAATCTGACAAGGATATTCTTGAAAGTTTCATCAGTTAATCTTTTTTTGCTGTCACAGATAAGAGTATTTTATGATGCACGAAGAAGCTGCAGTGACTGGGCTATCTTTTTATACTATCATCAGATAAGAGGGCATATTACAGTGAGAAGAAAACCCTCAAAGAGTACCACCTATTCCTAATTAAAGTGATCTAATTAAAAAGTGAAATAGAGAATTTGAGGCAGACAATCTGTGTTCTGGTGAACAAGAAACAAAGACAAAACCATGAATATTCCAAACCTGGTACTTAAACTTATTTTTTTTATGTTCTAGTGTGGAACAGCAGCAATGGAATGCATGAGGCAATATGTTGGGGAAGTGCTGGATTTCATTGCAGATATGCATACCTTAACCAAATTAAAGGTTGGTTCTGGACCTACATTGATCTAAAACACATGTACTTTTTAAACAAAAGTATGTTTTCTCTAATGAACCTGCCTGGAAAAAATGGTTGGAAGTCTTTGAGGATGACTGAAGGTTTTATTTCTTTCTTTTTTAAAAAAATGTTAGTACTGTTATAGATTAGACATTTCTGGGGAATCACTAAAAAGTAGCTTATGCAGTATTGGAATGGGGGCTTATTCAGATATAGTAAGCACACAATAAAAACGCAGGCTTGTTGTTTCCTGAAATGTTGGTGATAAGCTAATGTCATACCAAAATCACTGTGAGAAGTAGTTGCATTTAATGTAATCCATGGAAGCATAAAAGTCCTTGCCTGTACAACTAGTTGCACTTTCTGGAGGAATTCCATGTCTGTTATATACACAGACACTTAAGTTAGTTGTAAGTTCAGAGGTTATTAAAATGCAGTAATTGACCTAAAAAAAAAAGAAAAAGGTGTGTGTATGTCCTTTTTCCTATGGATGCTGCGGAGTTCATTGTCAGGTTATATTATGTTGAGGTGGGGAAAACTGAGTACTTCTTACTTCTGTAGTCCAAACTGTTTTTTGGTTTCTCTTCATTACTTTGAGCCAAATTGTAAGAGGAGCAATAGGAAAATATTTCTGTCAACATAAAATATTATATTTAGGAATGAATTTCATGAAAATGTCCTGGTAATAATTACCTGATCAAAACCTGGAATTTCTGTGTCGTAGGGGAAGCCAGTACCTATTAAATTTCCTGCAAAATGGAAATTCTTTATGATGTTTTAAAAAAGAACTAGGCTAATTAACATTGCTGCTATATAATAGGAAATAATAGAAGTCTAACTGTTTCAATTGCTAGCAAAGTAGTATCTATTGTTAATAGCTTAGATAAATAATTAATGTAATATTTCAACTAATATACCAGTAGTAGTCATAATGTTGTGGAGGGGGCAGTATTTGTTCTATTTAGCGTAACGCTATCTCATTAGGTAGTTTTATTGTACCATCTGAAGCTGAGTACTAAGTGAGCACTGAGCTGGAGGTGAAAGTTTGGTGGTTAAAATCCTCCTTTTTGTAGAGGGAAAACACCTGTCTTACAGTGGAACCATGTGCCACTTCTCTATGCCAGGTGAAGTTAGAGCGTATCCTTTTGGGTTACACACCGGTACTCTGCACAAGGGTGGATTTCCTTCAGCGCGTAAAATGGAGGCAGAGGTGTGACTAGGCCTTGATGATTCTAACTTCTGCAAAGCTGGCAAGACAAATGAATGCTGTGGGAGTGCAGCAGAGGGACTGTTACAGATACGGAGGAGAGTCTGTGCTGTCAAAGATGCAGCCAGTTGTGAAGTCTAGCAGTAGAGTTTTAACCCTTGTACACCAGCAACTCAATGATCCAAGGGGAGTTCGTCAACTGAAAGAGGTCATTTCATCACTGGGCACAGTCAAGTAGCTGGCAAGCTGCTTTTATGTGATCTAAAGCTCAGTTGACAGGTACAGAAAAACAGTGCTGTCCTGTTCTGGCTAGTATGAATCATATTGCCATTACTTATATGCCTGGTCTTTGGTGTATGTGGTCTAGGGAAGTTCTCTGACCAAGGTCTTGCATTTGTTTCTAAGCTCAAGAGTCACTGTGCTTTTATAACATGGGGTGCATCAGCTATTAAAGGTTTTTGATGGTCTGTTTTCCTGATAAATCAGCGTAGTGTTTCCCTGAAAGGGCCCCTCTACTACTTCACTAGTTCTCAGCTGAAAGTTACTGGAAATGCACTGCAGTGTTTCATGCCACAGGTTCACACAAGCATTGTGGTAGGCAAGACAGAATCAATGATAACCTCTAATTATGAATTTCAATACTGGAGTTTATTTATGGAGCAATGAAATGAGTACTTTTACCCTACTAGTTTCTCACACAGTGACTTTCTCACTGTCCCCCTGCTCCTTCCACCCCACTTCATGCTCCAGAGGGGATACTTTATTGTAAGTTAATAATACTACAGAGGAGGAAGAATTCCCAACTAAACTGAAACTCATCTCTTGACACCTGCAGTAACCTTGTTTTACTGGACAGAATATCCCCTTTATTAAGTTCTTACCATGTTGGCCATATGCCCTGAATCCCATTGAGTTTAAGAAAACCCCAAAACTTTATTAAGGGAAGAAGCCTTTTTTTGCTGGAGTAGAAATTTACTTCGGAGCGCAGACTAATAAATCATTTCAGATGAAATGGATTGCCTTCACACTCTATTCTTTAAAGTTATTCACCTGTTTCTTTTACAGTTCAGAATAGGTAGGCAAATGAATCATAAATGAGGGAGAGAGACATCTGGTTTGCCAGTTCCGCAAGAAAACATGAACTTATCTTAAACCAGGAGTGGGGAATATTTATTTATAAATACTTGCAGGTCTCTTTTCTCCTGTGTAAAATGTTTCTGTAGAAAGCTGTCTGCCATTTGCGCTATTTCTTTCTGCCCCATTTCTCCCTTGAACTGTAATCTGGTTTTCAGAAGTGCTCTTACAATGCTGAAGTCTGATAAGATGATAATTTCTTAAGCTCAGTAGGACTATTTATTTTTTTAAAATGTTATACATGGATATAAGTAGGACATGAACTAAAAATTTACCCAGTTCTTCGCCTTTATATTTTGAAATTAGACAAGAAGCTTCCCAAATGCGTAGTCTGGCCATTTAAAACTAAATCAGAACCAAATGGTCTACAATGTCATGTTGGTTTGATTTAGCCGTGTAATACAGTAATCTGAGAACAAGATAAACGTAACAGGGGAGTCAAATACAACACTAATTTTATGTACTGTAAAGAATAAGCTTTGGCTGTCTTTGGGAAATGAAAAGGCAGATCTTACTTAACCAGATCAGATAAACTTGTTCTGTAGTTCCAACATAGTTGGGAAAATATTTGTAAGCCTTTCTAAGTTTACAACAGTCAGAACTTTAAAGAAATCATCAACATCTAGATTGACATTCTTGTAAGCTCATTTAATATATTTACTTATGTTACTTATGTTTTATTGATGAAGGTGTTTCTCAGAAGTGAGTCCCAAGAATATAGAGTTGTACAGTTTCTTACTACAAGTATGTATTATTGACTGCATCTGGACTACCAAACTAACCCAAAGTATACTATATAATTTATATGACCAGTAACAATCCCAACAGCAAAAGTGTAATCTTTTTTTTTAAATTTTGAAATTTCTACTTTCTGTAGAAATTCAGTAAACAGAAATAGTTAGTTGTTTATTCATTTCCAATATCTCATTTTGCATGTCTGAGAATAGTTTATTTGAAAGAGGTTAATTAATTTGTCCTGCATATCAGCAACTACTGCATTATAAAAAAGATATAAATGTTAATTCTCAAGGTAATCACATTCCAGTTTATTATCTTTTTTCCTTTGGGACAACATTTTAATTGTTAAAACTCAGCAACATTTTACTTAGAAAATTCCATTTTTGAATTTTCCATTCAAATTTTTGAAGAAGTATAATGTATCTGCCTGCATGCCTGTCTATCCTTTTTATCTGGCTCTATTAGATATTCATGATGGTACTGGTTTTTATTTTCCTCTTGAAAGAGACTTCAGGTAGGTAATTTCTGAGAGTGTAAGTTGCTGGGGTCAGATACTTATCTGTTACAAAATATTATTTGTCTTGTTATAATAATTTAGTAACTGATGACCTGGATTTTCTTGTGCAAAGCATATGGCTGTCCTTTAAGCAAGGAAAAACACTCGGCATGTGTTTTGTTAGTCTAGTAACAAAAGTAATGCAAAATTAGCTTAATTAGAAATACAGAAGTGTCTTAAGAAGCACCAATGAAACATTCCTTAGAGCTGACAAAGCAGGATGATAAATTATCTTTCCAGGCATAAATATTTGCGTGTTTCTTGATAAAAGGTTTAGCTCTTTTATTTCCAGGGCTTAAAGGCATTTGTAGCAGTTGAATAGTGCAACATAGTCACGCTGCCAATGAATGAGTGACAGCTTATTTCTGTACATGTAAATGGAATATTGCACAGGGAAGGCATTTCCTGCCCATATGCTGTCTTGTTAAGATGTTAGATTCTTTCATCTTCACTTAAGCTGTCTGGATGTGCAATTGTTAGTTTGTATTCATCAGCTGTTGAGTTGGCTGATACAAAAGGTGCCTATACATTCCACGCAACTCATGTTTTGTGGGAGCTCTTGAAAACGTGGCTCTCCATGGAAAGATCTACATCATAAAGCTGTTACTAATATAGGAACTGGAGAATTTTTAAAAATCTATTTCTGATTTTTGTTCTGTAGTTTTGTAGACACAGTTAGAGAAGAGAATTTCTTCTTCAGTTTCCTTCCTGAGAAAGGAATTGAAGGGAAATGAAATACAATATACTGTTGCTTGCAAGAACTTGTTCCAGTGAAGTACTCTTTTCAGGTAGGAAATCAGATCTTTACCTTGCAGAGTCACATGAAGACTTGTTCTCAGCCACTGCATGAAGACACGTTTGGTGGACATCTGAAAGTTGGTTTAGCTCAGATTGCTGCTATGGAAATCACACGGGGAAACCACAGAGACAACAAAGCTGTGATCCGATACTTGCCTTGGCTTTACCATCCTCCTTCTGCAATGCAACAAGGGTAAGAATACTTTTCCACCAAAAGGAATACTAAAATGAGTTAGAAATCTTCACAAAATTCTGTGTTTATTGCCAGATTCCATAGACAAGACCTGCAGTAGGAAATGGTGGGTGTGGGACATGGAAACAGCTGGTCAGCAGCTCCCTGGTCCCCAACCGAGGAGTTCATCAATGTGTTATTTAAAGTACATGCCAAAGGGACAGTGGAGGTAACTCCACTGGCTTGACTGGAGTTACCCTGGAAATTAACTTGATTCTGGATCTAGATACAGACAGTGAAAAGCACACAGGTACTTGATCAGTCCTAGAATTACAGAAAATATGTTGGGAATTGAGAATACAGTGGTTCTCTATACTATGCTTCATATGCTTAAAGTTAGATAAGAGAAATCCTGCTCTTCAAGACATGGTTTTTATCCCTTTTCAGTGTGAGAAATCCTAATCTGCAGTGTTTTATCTTCAGAAAGAAGGGAGAGACTGTCCCTTGTCTTACAGTGACAGCAAACAAAATGTTTTGAATGTAGAGCATTGTGGGACTGTGTTTCAAGAAACCTGTATTCATGTCCCAGCTTTGTCCCAGACTTTGCCCCAGGATTCTTAGGCTAAGTTCTAAGCTGCTAAGGCTCCAGTCCTGTAGATATATCTGCATGTACTTTCATGTAGGGCATATCTAGTTTTGGAAATACGACATTATCATCTCCTTGCGCTTTAGTTTCTTATATGTAAAAGAAGGACTATGTGTTCTCAATTGAAGGCAGTGAATTCCTTTGAGACCTTATAGGTACTTGAGGAAGAGCAAAATATCGCAATCTACTTAAAAAAATAATGTAATGCCTCTCTGGTGCTATGAGTCCTTGACAGTGACGTCAAATCAGAAATTAAAAACAGTAGTGAGAGTGGTCTATTAAGTAGTGATTATTGATTGAAAACAAATACCCCCCCCTTCTATCTATGAATTCAAATGAGTATGTAATATGAAGTTGGTAGCAGCAAGGGGACAGATAGGATGACAGCAGAAAAGTGTTATTCCTTTTTAGATTATATAAGCACATATATTATTTTTTTTTTTTTTTACAATCAGACATTGCACTAGATAGTGGATGAATCCTTAAGTGTTACAAAAAAGCATAGTCCCTGCCCTCAAAAGTCCAAATGTCCAAGGAGAGGCTAAGGAAAAGAGAAACTAACTCCACTTTACCAATGGAGAAGTGGAACACGGTGGAGATAAGGCATGGCACCTGCCTCGGAGCTTGCTGTGGAATGGAGAATCTTCTGCCATTGCCCTGTCAGCTGTGTGCTGTCTCGGGGGAGCTGAGAGGAGCATTTCTGCTTGGTTAGCCTTTCCCATCTGATGGTTTCTGTTGAAAAATCACTGCATATGGAACCAGTGAATCTGTGGATGTTTTAGGCTTTTATAGAGACTGTTCCTTAGACCCACAAAATATGTTCTGTTGGACTTATTAATGATATGTCAAGTCCAATAAGTTCTGTGTGGTTCTAGTCTTCCCATAAGCTGTATCAGTGATCTGTGCCTCCAGCACACTGAGACTGCATCTGCCTAGTGTGCATAAGGAGACGCCATATTTTGGGGAAAACAAGAAAACTTAGCATCATTGTAAAATCCACTCTTTCTTGACAGGCCCAAAGAGTTCATAGAATGTGTCTCACACATTCGTTTGCTGTCCTGGCTACTTCTGGGGTCTCTGACACACAATGCTGTCTGTCCAAATTCTCCATCATCTTGCATGCCTATTCCACTGGATGCAGGTTCACAAATTGCTGACCACCTTATTGTTATTCTGATTGGGTTTCCAGAGCAATCAAAGGTAAGGGATTCTGTGTTTTAAGTGGAAATGCATTATATATTTGCCTTATTATTGCAAACATGTATCTGTTTCTTTGTAAGAAAAAAAGAGGGGTAAAACCTTATGTGGTGGGTTGACCTTGGCCAGACACCAGGTGCCCACCAATCTGCTCTATCACTCCCCTCCTCAACAGAACAGAGGGAGAGAAAATAAGATGGAAAAAAACCCTTGTGGGTCAAGGTGGAGGCAGTTTAATGAAGCAATAACAAAAGTTGTGCCCACAGAAGCGAAGGAAAACAAAAGACGTTAGTTAATCTCTACTTCCCATGAGCAGGTGATGTTCAGCCACTTCCCAGGAAGCAGCACTTCAGTATGCATAATGGTTGCTCTGGAAGACAACCATCATAAATAACTGTTGTCCTCCCTTCCTCCTCCTTTCTCTTAGCTTTTATATCTGATCAGATGTCATATAGCATGGAATATCCCATGGTCCCTTTGGGTCAGCTGTCCTGGCTGTGTCCTCTCCTAAGACCCAGCCTACTGGTGGGGGGGGGGGAAGATGGGGGAGATGGCCTTGATGCTATGTGAGCACTGCTCATCAGCGGCCAAAACTCTGGTGTGTTATCACCACCCTTCTAGCTACCAGTACAAGCACAGCACTGTGGGGGCTGCTGTGGGGCTCAGCCAGACCAGTACACCTTAATAAAACCTGGGACCTAGGGAGAGAAATCTCTGTAGTTTTTCTTGCGTAGCTGTCTCTTGATGTATGCAATACTGGTGATGAAATCACTACAATTAAGTTTGAGATTCAACTATTTCAAATTATCTCAGCACAGGAGTGAGGAAGGAAAAACTGAACTCCAAACTGAAGCTTTAGCAATGAACATCTCTATAGCAAATCCCCTGAGAAAGTTATTTATTCTAGTTATATAGTAGAATTGGATATCATAAATAATGTTGTGATAAAAAGTTAATTACAGTGATGGTTCAAGCATAACTTTTTTTCTCAAGGTGCTCTGGACAAGAAGAGTTGTTGCGAATCATAAGCCATTTGTGACAGTAGTTTAACACAGATATAGCAGCACTCTTTGACGCCAACCAGGTGTTTATTAGCAACAGAAGCAGAATGTTCGTGCATATATCTCGTACATAAAATCCTGCTTCCCGTCCTCTCACCTGGCCAAGACACTGCTGCTTCCCATTCATTTCCTGGGCCTTTTAATTGCTCTTTCAAATACCTCTTTCTGGTTGCCAAGCAACCATTGCAATGTTTGGTGCAGTCATACTGCCACAGAGCATGAATCACTGTTGCACTAGTAAATTGAGAAAACATCTCTGACCCGAAGCATCTTTATCGTCATGAAGTAGTTAATGTCCAGCACTCCTGGAGGCTCAGACACTGTGATAAATAACATGTATTAGCAGAGCCATGCTTGAGTATGCACAATGAATTCTCTGTTAGCTTTTCAAAGCTTACTTTCCTTGACTGTGAGCAGTTCTGTCCCAGCAAGGTAGAAATGGATGACAGATAATGAGAACAGATGTAAGATGATGTATTTTGTACAATAGCCTTCCTTTCAGGTGATCAGAATTTGAATGACTTACCCCAGCAGCACTTTTGAAGTGGAGTCATTTGTGCAAGATCTTCCAGGCCTTTCACAGATTGCAGTGGAGTTTTCCATCAAGAAAGTCCTAGTAGTCCTGACTAGCTGTTTGCAAAACTAACCTCTTTAAATGTACTGACCTTAATGACGTACGCTAAGATTGCATGGGAATATGTGTTTGCCAATGCAGTGTTTAGTCTGTAAATATAAAAACAGTTCTTAAACACAAAGATGATGTTATCAAGTGTTTACTTACTGTTTACTAATGGAGGGAAACATGGGAAAGTGAGGGGCAAGACTGCACAGTGGGATGCATCATAGAGAAGTGCTTTGATGAAGGCCTCTGCACTGTATCCCAATACACTTATTTAAAGAAACATTTTCCTCTATTTTCTATTTCTACAGACATCTGTTCTGCACATGTGTTCCCTATTCCATGCATTTATATTTGCTCAGCTCTGGACAGTGTATTGTGAACAAACAGCAGTAGCTCCAACAGTCCAGAATCAGAATGAATTTAGCTTTACAGCAATCCTTACAGCCCTGGAGTTCTGGAGCCGAGTGACACCTAGCATCCTACAGCTAATGGCACATAACAAAGTGGTGAGTCTGGTGCTGTGTACAGATTTAGTACAGATTAAACTCAGGATTTGGCTTTGTTTTGGTGTTTCAGTGAAATACATCAGACTATGAATAATGTCATAAAGCAACATTGATGCTTTTGAGAAATTAAAGGGAAAGCTAATTAGTAGTGTTTAACCTCGCAGTGGGCCTGAAACAGGATCTAGCCAGGATCTGCCTGAAACAGTATCAAGAGCTAGAGTTGCTGCTCGTTGGATTAAGGGCTCCCTGCATCAGGTCGCGTTTCATATGTCTTCCTGCTCTTCTCAGGGGCCCTGTTGTTTCACTTGATTCTGCTGTACAGGAGCAACTAAGTGTTTTAGGATAATTCTATGAATATCCATTTAAATGTTTTTTACCATGTGGTGTAGAAAAAATACACAAATGCTGACATTTGACTACTCATAACCCATTGGTTGCTTATCAAAAATAAACTACATAAATATCTCTGGAAACATGTTTGAGTAATGAATGACTTAAGAAGGTATCTCTAGAGATAAGGTTTGAAAGCGAAATGTTCCCTCTGTCAAGAAATTGTCCAGACCATTTTTTGGAAATAACTTTTAAGCACTTATTTATCTTCACTACTCACTGGTGTTGGAGCAGCTTTGTACAGTAAGAATCCAGAGGGGTTTCAGCAGCCTTCTCATAGGTGCTGCCTTTGCTTTGCATTGACTATTGATTCTCTGTGCCTGCAGGCTTAGGGTTGAGAGCGTGTTTCTGATGGGCAAGACATTGTTTCCCATTTCCCAGAAAGTCATGACAAGCTTGTCATGACTTGCCAAAACTTTTAAACTTTAACTAAGATTGTAACTAGTAGCTCTAGCTCTGCAGAACCTGATAATACCTTTGAGAGAGAAAGATTCTTTACACGTGGCCCAGTCCTCCAAGTCAGGTGCTCTTAAGGTTTGGGATTTCCATTGTTTATTTGGCTTTTTTTTTTCTTTTTAAAAGGAGACCTGCTATTTATATGGAAATTATTTTATGTAATTCCCCTTTCCCTATGTGAAACATCTTCCACCCCAGGCAGGTATGGACCTTTGCCCTCTCAATTGTAATTGTGTGGGCTGCACTTGAATGTCTTTGAACCAGTTACTATTTCCTTCTGTCTCGTCTGTATCAGGCAAGGACCACCTAAAGCTGTCTTAAATGATATTTTAGCCTCTGACATCTAGTGACGTCTCTGTGGTTGACAAGCCACTGCTGGGAGTGAAGCTGCATTTGAGTGAATGGGAAGTGTGCATAACACTTCAAACTAGCCAGTTGTTTAGTCAGACACAAAGGCTTCTTGTCAGGCCTTAGGACAAGAATATGACCTGGAAGTCCCAAGTTCCAATCCTTAGTCTTAAAGTATCTCGTTAGGTGGCTTTAGTGCAAGTTATCAAACTCTCTGCCTCAACTATTGCTCTGTGAAATGTAGATAATAATACTTGCCCGTCTCACAGGCGTGTTGTGAGGTTAATTAGTCAGTGTTTGTAAAGCACTTTGAAGATGAAAAGCACCACATAAAAGCTAAATTTATTATTATCAAGGGGAATTTACACATAGTTCAGACAGGCACAGTAAATACTCACTGCTGGCTCATGGTATTTGTCTTGTACCTATGAATTTACACAATATAAAACATAAAATGTTGTCTGTGGCCAAATAACTGATATTTGCATCTGTTATAATTCATGGTACAAAATGGAAGAATTATGGACTAGCTGCCAGTTCAGAACAATGAATTGTCTCTTGATGGAGGGGAAAATAAAAAGATGGGTTTTGTGGGTATGTTAATTTTCAAAGATTCAGTAAATAAAAATATCAATTTCTGACACATTGATTGATGAGAACTACACAGCAAAGGCATGTAAAAGGATTTATTATGTCTGAAAAGAACAGAGCTGAAGGGAACTTGTTTTGATGTGTGATGCAAATTAAAGTACATCAGGCACTTTGGAATATTTAACAGATAGGTGTTGCCACATCAGGGGAAAACTAAATAAAGAAGTCCCTTGTGTGCTCATGTAATATTTAATCTTGTTAATCTGTTAATAAATGCACATCTAGTGATTCAGTATAGTGGCCAAGCAAATATGGGAAGATTGTTTTTAGAGACTGTTGGTTTATTTTACAACACTGTTATGCTGGACACTAATTTGGTTTTATGCTTGATTATTTTTTTTCCAAGATGGTGGAAATGGTGTGCCTGCATGTGATTAGTTTAATGGAGGCTTTACAGGAATGCAACTCTACTATCTTTGTAAAGGTAGGCAAACCACACTGTGAATATTTAGTTGCCGATAACTGCCTGTCTGTTGAGATTTCTAGACATACTGTGCTCTGCCTCCCCTCCCACTCAAAAAAAGAAAGTGAAAGAAGCTGAGGTTGAATGCTAATGCAGAAATAAAATCTAGCAGAGCATAAGAGAAAACGAAATGTCTGGTAAGAAGTAAGACCAGACCATAATCTCAAATCCAAGTTCTCCTGATGGTTTTAAAAAGTATTTCTGATCTAATTCCTCCTTCCACTGTTGTAATGGTCTTATTCCTCTAATAGACTCAACTGGTGTCACTAACTTTGAGAACCTTTAGGTACTGTCTAAATTTTCAGCCATTCTGTAACTTTTCGTCATCGTAGGTCCTTTGCAGATCACCTCGCTGTTCTAATCCTCACATTCTTTTAGGCTGACAACAAAACCTTCATGCTACAGTGGTTTTCTTGTTATTATATGCCTACATGTCTGATTTAGTCAAATATTATTTGATAGCAAATCTTCTTCCCCTAGAATGTGCAACAGGGTATTCTTTGGTTAGAGAATCAAACCCTTCGTGTTCCATTCATGTGAAATTCTTGGTTTTGGAAACCAGTGGTCAGTCTCCTGTGGGTCACCACAGCATTTTCAGAACAGATTTGCAAAGGATTGGGGTAGTATCACAAGCATAATTTGATTTTACTAGCCTTTTTCAAATATTTTCCCATTGCATTATTCTGAAGGGAGTTTTCACATAAAATATCAACAAATCAAGTAGTTAAACGCTCACATAACAACAAATCAAGTAGTGAAACACACTGTGAATCTAACTGAAATACGTTGGTTTATATAGTTCTTCTGTTACCATAAAGGAAACTTGTGACTGTTATTTAACTCCAGTCTTTCATGGTCAAGCAGGAATTGAAATTGAAGTAGATGATATTGAAGGTCTTGATGTCAACTGGCATGAAACTATTTGCACCTATTGTGAAAATACAGATTTATAGTAATGACTTGATTCACTACAGAAACTCTGATACTATGGGATGCTAAAGTGATCGTGGCTGTCCCTGGAAGCCATACAGGCTTCTTTTTCAGCCAGTCCAGGTTGTCCAGAATGTGACAAGGATTAGGAATAGCTTTACAGCTGTGAAGAGAGGCCTTTAGGGCCAAATTCCTGTCCCAATTCAAATGAATGCTTTCAGGATATTTGAGAGTATATATCAATAATACGCTAAGTCAGGTTAAAAGAACGTTATTACTACAAAATCAAGCTCATAAACCTGTGAAGTTCAGAGCTAAGTTGCTAAGCTTTCTTTCATATTCAGTGGGTGGGAGATGGAACAGAAGAATCTAGGTGACCAAATCCTCTTTACTTAGCCCTGAAGTGAAATCCTGCAGGAACAATGTACATACATAACAGTATTATAGGATTCATAGTCCCAGGTTAATAATTTTTTTCAAAATTAACTAATTGTAAAAATATTTATTGTAGATCTGAAAAGTAACTGTCATGATTTGGGGAAAGACTTACTGTATGTTTGAAGTCCTTCAAAGAGGCAGAAGTGTAGAGGTTATTCACACAGGAACCAGTAAGTGAGTGGCATCTCCATAATTTAAAAAAAGATCTGCAAGGATGACAAGTCTTTGAATATTTGTTGACTGGGCAGTTTTTTGGTAGCTTGTTTTATTCTAGACAAATCTTTTATTGCCCTGCCTTTGATAATGAAACAATTTTCTCTTGTGCTTTAAAGCTTTTTTTTTAATATATTTTAGATACAAGCCTGTCAAACAAAGTTTAGTTTTCCATGAAGGAAAGGACATACTGTAGTGAGAGAGATTTTTTTAAACAATGTTCTTAATACTCTTTCAGAAATTCAACAAAATTAATAACACCCAGTTACTTCCTCTTGGAACTGAGCACAGTAGCACTGATAAATCATGACCATTTATCATTCATATAATTATATTTACTGCAGTGTCTTTTATTTCACCTAAGGATTCTGGTGCTCCAAAACCTTCTTTTGTTAATGGAGTCATTGCATCATTCAACACACATTTTTTAATGCACCACAAGAAGGTGGTGCATGTCATGTGATGCCAGGTGGTTTATAGGATAGCTATTTTAGGTGGCCATTTTCTGTATGACAAATAAAAGGAAAATATATCCTAAAACAAGAGAGAAAGAGAAGATGTAAACAATTCAGCTCTCCTTCACTGAAAGAAGAGCTTTATGCATGTTAAGCAGTCCATCTCCTCCTTGTGTTGGTGCTGTGAGGTTTCCTTCTCCTGGTACTGTGTTGGCCTTTGCTATTAAATTAAGGTCACGTTGATAGCACTGAGACATGTCTTGATTGCTTCCTGTAGTCTTTGAGCCATTCCCTGTATCCTCAGAGGATATTTTTTTGGATCTGCTGTTAGATTATCGTTACCAGTCTGGCAAGAAAATCAAGTTTCCTTCATGTGAAAACATTTTACCCATTAAGGAGGGCTGAGATGAAGTGTTCAGCTTTCCTCCTGGTTTTCTATGTCAAAGGAACTGGGAAAATAGTCATCTGAAGACAGCTCCTTGCTGATCACAGCGCTCTGTCTAACCATCAGATGTATGTCTGCGGAATTTGGGAGCCTACAGTAGAGAAGGGAGCAGCTCAGCAAACTGCAGCATCTTTTCCAGAGACCCAGAGGTTCTGGGCAGCTCCAGCAGCTGTTGGGTAGACTTCTAAGGAACTAGTCAGGCAGCAGAGTTGGGGAGTCAGAAAAGCAAAGTGACCAACCTGTTCTCGAGCCTGGCTTCCATCAAAACTTGCCCTGGAATCAACATAGTTCTGTTGAATATAAACTCCAGAAAATTGACAGTGTGTGACAGCACTCTGTTCTTCCAGCTGTTCCTTCTAACTAGCTTTATGTATTCTTCCTTTGTGAAGAAAAGGCTGGCTAGGGATTAGGTAATAAAACTCAAGTGCTTCAATAAAAATGTCTTCTTGTCTCATTTGTCTAACTGGCAGCTGTAGGAGTGGAGAGTTTGCTTGCTTGTGCCTGCAGCAGAATGTTGCATTTCCGTAAATGTGTCCAGACCCTGGAAGACAGAAGCAGTGCTGGAGGGCAATGATCTGTATCTAACCTTAGACCCCTACAGCGTAGATATCAATATGAGCTAGTTTCTGTGAGTGCCCTTTATAGTCAGTGGAGATAAACAGGTATTTTTGGACATGATTCATCTTGGTCTATTTTAGATACCTGCTTTGGGACGAGATGAACTGGATGTGAGAAGTGGTTGAATCCCTCAGCTGACTGTAAAAGATGTCAAGTGATTTGGTTCTGAAGCAGAGGGGTACCCTGTGTTTTCTGCCTAGCTTCCCTCCTCACTTGACTTA
Source organism: Falco peregrinus (assembly GCF_023634155.1). Classification (NCBI taxonomy): domain Eukaryota; kingdom Metazoa; phylum Chordata; class Aves; order Falconiformes; family Falconidae; genus Falco; species Falco peregrinus. The sequence goes on from NC_073721.1 coordinate 89,060,523, forward strand.
TTTCTGACACTGGTCTTATCACCCCTGGCTAGCTCTGTAGGAACTTCATTAATGCTGGATGAAATTTTCAGTGACATTTTGTTGATGGCAGTGGGGCATGGAGCATGGCTTCTTAGTATGCTTGCCTGTGCCCTGCTCTCCAAGAAACCCATCAGGACTTGGGGTTGCTGGATTTTACTAAGCACTTCATTAGTGTGAGAGCCCACTGAAGGATGCACAGAAGTCGCACGTCTGCTGCGTCTGGCTGCATTCCAGCTGTTTTGGCATTCATCTATCTGTAAATGCTGAGGTTTGAATATGGTTCTTCATGTGGTAGACTAAGTAATCAGTCCTGACAGAGCTGCATATGATTCTCCAGCAAAACAGCACTGAAATTGGAACAATTATCGTTCCTTGCGCAAGGGAGACAGCACTTTATCTAATGTTGTCAATAGTGATTAGGTTTAACTTGCAGGTCCCGGTAGCATAATTGACAAATTGCAAATTTTAATGCCATTTGGAGGAACATTTTAGAACAATAACCCCAGTGGTTAAATTAATATTGGAGAGCATGAATGCTTTTGCTAGAAATGCCTTTCTGTCTTCCATAGCTTGTCATGTTATACTTACTCTGAAAGAAAAGTTCTCTAAAGAGCAGGAGACTGAAATACGTATCAGTCCAGTCATGAGTGACAGATTCGCAGACCTCCTCACCTTGGTATTCCAGATAGAGTTTTTACCTGTGCTCCCAGGCCTACAGGTCACGTTCTGAAGTGAAGCATTGGTGTGACTAGTGGCTTATAAAATGCTGGTTACCATTTAAATATCCAGCCTATTATTAGGAACTTCTGCTGCATGTTTTTTGCGTTTTTTGATGTGTACCTCACTGTGCAGAATGTTTACTGTATTTATTCCAGTATTGCTTACCTGCACATACAGAAACACCCTCACAAGGAAATTAAGGAATTATTTCCTTTAACAGGTTTTTATTTTGTACTCTCATGGTTGCCTTAAACAAAGTATCAGTAGTTGCTATTGGTGATTCATCAAGCTACAAACAAAGGAAGCTGGTTTCTTTACCTCTGAGAGTTATCTGTCCCAAACTATATGCATCATTTAAAAATAACCACATTTTCAGACTTTTGGTTCAGGCTATGTCCATTTGGACATCTGAATGTGTTAGATACACCCTTCTATTGCACAGTAACTGTTTCATGTTTACAGTCACTTCTACAATAACAAAATATACCTCTCTTCTTACAGCTCATACCAATGTGGTTGCCAATGATACAGTCAAATCTAAAGGTAAGTTGTTTCCAGTACTTTATCTTTTTATTCTTGATGTTATAAATTTCCGTAAATTCTAGAAATAAGAAAGATCACTAGATGTGATCTTCAGACACTGAAAATAGATCATTGTAGTGTATCCAGATGCACTGGATGGCTCAGCACTGAAGGTCTCAAATGTGAGCGTACACAGAGCATCTTCAGCTAAGATACTTGTTCTGTAATCAGTACTGCTCTCCCTTTCCCTTCTGAAACGCTTTCCTGTAACCAGGTTCTGTGGCAGGGCCATGTTTACTGAGATTAGTTGTTCCCTGAGCTGTGGCTTTCTTGATGTGTTAGGCTTGAGAGTCCCCTGAGAACTCAGGATTGGGACTCTTGACTCGGGAGTGGGACTCTTGACTCAGGAGTGGGATTTGGGTTCTGTAGCAGATACTGTAGACCTGCTTGCTTGGGAAAAACTGTGGCAGCTGGCCCTGTTTGTAAGAGAGAGCAAGGTGGATCAGTGTGGTTTGCCAGTCAAGAGAATGTTGGTGGTGAAAATAAAAGTGTTGGAGTTGGTCTGTGTATGGAGTTGTTTCTGTAAGCACATTTGCCTTTCATGGCAATGCTACAGTGCAGGATGTGGAAGAAAGACATGTGACATTGGCACTGTAGAGGAACTTTCCCTGGCCAGCAACCAGTACCTTTCACAGTGTTGTATTAATCTATGCATTAAAGGAAAGAAACTGATTGTTTTGCATTATTTCAACAGCATTTATCTGCTGGACTCCAGCTACGCCTCCAAGCCATTCAGAGCAACGTCAACCATCACAGCCTAAGGATGTTACAGGGGTCAGGGCAAATGAACAATAGCTCATCTGTGCTCCGCAAATGGCTACAGTGTACCCAATTTAAAATGGCTCAAGTAGAAATTCAGTCGTCAGAAGCTGCCTCTCAATTTTATCCTTTATGATTCATGTAATTTGTTCCAAATGTTCATTTTTAGCCTAGCAATAACAGGGTTAGAGCTGTAAAAGACCTTTTGTATAAATCAGTATACAGAGTATATACTGTATCTATACTTTTTAGCCTAGGACAGATTGTGGAAAAGCTTATAATGGGTGAAGCTAAGAGCCTGATCCTGCCAGTCTTTAATTACACTTACTCAGGATCCACAGGTTCTCAAGTATGTGTTCGTGAACATCTATTTGCAGGATTGGACTAGAATCTATCCCATCATACGTAACTCTCTGGTCATTGAAATACATTGTTCTTAAATGTTTCTTTACATTATTTTTGAAGCTAAGACAAAAATCCATTTTCTTTAACCTATATATTTTTTAAATAGAATTGTGGGTATTCACAAACATATGGAAGTGTTATGTTGCTATTTTTGACAATAACAAAAGAAAACAGGGTTTTTAGGAACCTTTATAGGAGGTTTTTTGGGGGGGGGGTATCTTTTTTTTTTTTTTTAGATTCACAGCTGGCAATGCAATAAAACCTGTCACTATAAAACAGTGATGTTCTAATGAGGCTTTTTGTCATCTTCTGGGAAAACAGCAGCTTGTAAGGAGAGTTATTATAAAGTGCACTTAGAAATTAGGTTGTTAAACTGTGCCAATTCATTTGTCTTTTTCTTCAGTACTGTTTTCGAAAACTGCCAAGTCTGGTTTATTGTTTTTTAAAATCTTGCTTTTACTTCATTGACTCTGTGCTGCTCTTTGTAGGTTTCATAGAAACCTTTTATTTTGTGACTACTGTATTGTATTCTTCTGTCAATACTTGTATACAGTGCAATTAAAAATAGATATGCCAGACCTATTCTTATTGATGTCTACAGAATTTATGTTGCAGACTTCAAGAGCATCATGACTGGATCTGAACTTTTGCATAATGATATTTAAAAATCACAGCATTTGCATACTATTGTATTAAATGTGATGTTTATTAACAATTGATTTTAATACCATTAAGGGACTCTACCAAAGCCCATTGGATTCTAAGGGGACTCAATTAATTGAGTGGATTTTATATGAAATCTTGAGAGCACCATGATTTACCGTCTTGTAATTAATACTTAAATCTGTGCAATCACAGTTGTGATCTCTTCCAGTCACGTCACCCCAGGCCCTTTGTTCATGAACGTGTCTGTCACTCCCTCACAGGGCTGCAGTTCAAAGCTGAGCAGTTGGCAGTTGTAACTTTGGCCTCTGGACAAAAAGGAGATGTGGACTGTGTTTTCAGTGGAACCGACTTCCTCCGTTCCTGGGATGCATCTTCTTTGTGTTTGTGTCTGCCTAAGGCCCAGGTTCACTTATTGTAGGGTCTGGGGTCACCCTAGTGAAATGAAAGTGCTATGGGACCCCTGAATGATGTAGGAGAGAGATATTTTTGATGTTTTGATCTGCTGTGACTTGGTGAATCTGAAGGACAGCTGAAGGGCAAAAGGCAGGGAGGGAGGGTATGAGGCCCTTTGGTTTGGGGTGGGTGAACTCTGATGGGTATAATGGAGGTTGTGGAGACGTAAAGCAGGAAGACAGACGGTTTGTAGCAAAGAGCAGAGCCTGAGGAAGTTTGTCTTTAAAAGTCACTTCCAGAAAGCAGAAGCCATGATTGGGCATCTCACTCGGTAGATAATGAGTGTGGGCAATGTGGCGCAGGCGCTTTCCCTGCCTAGCAAAATCTCTGCTGCAAAGTATCTAGTGTCCAGACTGGCAAAACACAAGAAGAATGCAGATATAGTGGTGGGTAGTTACTAAAATTAAACACAAGCCAAAACCAGACCTGCTGAATCCAGGTCCATAACTAAACACTTTTTAAGACTTTGTGGGAATTTAGATCTGGTTTTGGTTCAGGGTTTAGAGGTTAAGAGCTGGTGACATAATCTGCTTCCATGTCTGAAGACAGGGTTTAGTCACTGATTATAATTAATACAGTTCTTGTAGCGCTGTTATATGGAAGCAAATTAAAACTGTAACTATGAATTGGGAAGCTGCTCTAGCATAGAGAATACAGCCTGGAAGATGGTATGACCAATAATTAGGGATGTGTTGACTAATAATAACAAGTAAAATGGGGCTTGGCCAGATATGCGTGGTTTAACACCTCATGGAAATCTCTTAAGTGCACTCTAGGCCTCTTCAGAAGTGCAGAAATCTGCACTGATTGTTTTTAAAAACACTGTAAAATGTATCTTTACAGTGCCTGAGGTCAATACGCAACTCAAGTGAGTCATTCTCATTATCTGTCTGAAATAGCCCAAAGCAGCAATTCTTTGTATTCTGTAGGAAGATTAGGAAGTAAACAACATTTGGTGCCCCCCGAAAATGCTACCAAATAGCAGAGGCCAATCTCCCTGCTCTGCCACGCTCCCAGCACAGCTGTGTCTCTGGGGATATGTCACTGGGAGCAGAATACATCCTCTGCTCACAGAGAGCTGCCGTTTAGGAACAGCGTTTAGTCATCTGTTGCAATAAGCTGCTTAAATCAATGCCTGTTACCAGGCCTGACCCAGTAAAAGAATCAATTTACTGTGTGCTGAGCTGTGAAGTTTGCAGCAATGCTGGGCACTTTGGGTGCAGCGACGGCTGAAGCCCCGCACCACCGTGCCGTCCTGCCGCTACGTTACGCAACGTGGTGTCCCGAGAGCGAGGTGAACATCTACGCTGGGTGCCTCTGAGTGCTCGCCCGCTGCCTGCTGAGAAAGCCGCTGCCTCAGCTACGCTCAGGGTCACACAGACAAAAGGCTTTTGCAGCACGTCGGTTACTATCTACATACGTGCCTTATCTTATACGTAACATTTCTGTAACATCTCATTAAAGCCACAGCAGGTCAAAGGCCCTAAAAACACACAGTCGGTTTTCTGGCGGTTTTTCATGCTGTGACAACCGTTGATGTGCTCTAGGACTGATGAATGTTCTGGGCCCGAAGATCTCTCTGAACTCTGGCCTGCACGTCCTCCTTTCAAGCTGGATGAAGATTACCAGAGCCCAGGGCTGTTTAGCCTTCCCTAGCGTGTCCTGGAAAAGAACTCTGCAGCCAAGGTTCCCGGGCCGTGTCGCCCGCTGCACGCAGCCCTGGGAGAGTTTCATCCGCTGTTTTTCTTGTTGCGTCTTAATGTGACTTCAGCAGGGCTGAAGCTGATATTCTTTCAGCGGGATCTGAATCTTGACTGAACGAGGGTCGTTTCGTTAACTAAACGATGTGGATCTTCATCTTAGGAGTCCACCTGAGATCAGGCAGGGGCAGCAGCATTACAGTCGGCTGGAAGTTGCCGCGCTGTTTGTTTGGCTTGATGCAAATGTGAAAGGAAGGGCTCTGCATTTCTCTGTTGATTTATAACCGAATTACCCCACGCGCCTCTGCCTGTCCCTGCTGAACACAGTTTCAGCTGGAGGCTGAGCATCAAGGGACGGCAGTGAGAACAGCACCTGGAGGGGAAGGTGTCCTGATGCCTCTCCAACTGCAAAGGGATCAGGCAGAGAACCGGGACACACACACCCCCACACCCTTGGCATTGCCCTCCCCAGGGCTTGCTGGTGGGGAGTCAGGGGCCACCCCTGGCAGTGCCTTGGGTCAGATGGCTGATGGCCACACAGTGATGAGGCCTGGCCAGCCTGGTGAGCTGCTGCGGTGCCTACATCCTGCAGCTGGGAACCAGGGGGGCTTTCAGCTATTGTCCTGTGTTTTGATATCATAACGGGTGTGCAAGGAGCAGGAGGCTCTGAAGAGCTGGCAGTGCTTGGGAAGGGTGGCTGGTTTCTCATTCATAGTTATAAAGCATTAATACGGAAAAGCAGAACCCACGACTCAATTGCTGGAAGTCCACATCATGAGTTACTTTCCAGTGTTTTGCTGGATTTGATAGATACCAGAGGGCTGCCAGCTGACTGGCAAGCAGGCTTCTTTGCACTGCCCCAGGTAACCTAGTCTGACATCGCATTTAACCAGCTCCCCATCAAACCTGACAAGCCATGACTGTGAGCCGGCAGGCTCTAAGTTTGATAGACACAACGTAATGCTGGGTCAATGTTCTGCATGTATAATTCAGCAGCTGCGCAACATAAGTATTACAGCTGTTGTACTACTTTAAATCCTTTCATAAAGGTACAATAGCATGCCTGTGAAGTTTTATACACAGAACAAAAATTTTATAGTAATATTTTCTTTAGGCAAGTTGTTTTTCCTGGCAGCTCCCAGCCTTTCATGTGAAGTCAAATTGATTGCAGTGGAGTTCTTTTCAAAAAGCTTTTCTAAACCTGTGAATCCTTTCCATGCTGGGAAGTGCCAGTAAAATAAAGAGGACCATCATTAAAATAAATAAATAATTCAGTAAAACTGTTACCCATTTTGCACTACTGAAGAAATCCTGTATGCCTAGTATTGATTAGTGAGATCCAAAGCAAGTATAAACTGCCAGACACATACTGAAATCTACAGAGAGGTATGATTTATACCTGTTAAGGGTCAAACCTTGTATTTACAGCTCAGAAGGAACAAGGATTGGTACTGTGAAGCAACGGAGCACGGCAGCAGTATGTGTTTCTGCTACTAGTTGATTCCAGGGAGGTATCAGATTAAACTGATGCAGCCATGGTTTGATCTTCTTCCTCCAGATACGTTTATTCAACACCAGGTTATTGCCGTCATTGCACAATCAATCCATCAATGGAATGTTTCTTCTTTGTCACAGGGCGGGATGGGACATTTATTCTCCTGTGTTCATCTTGTCTCTTCAATTTGCTCTGATCACACACATCTCGGAGCTCAGCATATTCCTTAATCATCTTGGTGCTCCAGTAACTGCATCTCTACTTTTGCTCAGCAGATCCTATTAAATGTACCTGACCAAAGTGTTTTTCAGCCTTTCAGTAACATATAAAATAATACCAGGGGCATTTTCCTCCCAGTGATCACCACCCTGAAGACACCGAGCTGGCTCAAATATCAGATGCTTATCTGCTCGAAGCGTCTGTCACTTAAAAACAATAGCCCAGACATGTTTCCAAGTTTTCCTAGGAAGAGTGTAAGAGGGGCAGGTTATTTTACCACTGATTTCCTTAGGCTAGCTTTCAAGTTTAAAATCATTTCTTTCCTTTTCCTTGCACCAGACACCTATATCAATCCCAACAACATCTATGCCTGGACCCCAGTCAGAACTTTCTTAGCCTGCCTCTAATGATTATTTAAGATCCTCTGGGAGTTGTCGGGGTGGTAACAGCTGTACAAGCCAGGAAGAAAATATGCTTCCTGCTGATCTTATGAAACTCAAACCTAAGCATCCCCAGCCTTTAAAGACAAAAACTTGTAGTGACTGCTTTCTTCAGAACCTTTTCAACAGCAATATTTTCTATGTTTCATTGTAACTAGTTTAATATTTTAACATTTCTATCAAAATGAATTGCAGCTGATTCACCTAATGTATACTAATTTGCAAATTAATTCTGTTAACTGAATTAGGCTTAACTGATCTGCATTGTCCAATTATTCATCTGACTCGCTCATCCACATATAGGAGAAGTAGCCTCAGTGGGTTATTGTTCTGTTTCTTTTGAATCACAAAACAGCTGCTAGTTTTCCCCAGCTGTGAGGCTGAGATCAGGCATTAGGGCTGCTGAAGATGCTTTGCTTCAGATGAGAGTATTGGAAGTAGGGGATTTAATAAAATTGCCCCAAGTGTCACAAGGCGGAGCAGGATGACATGGCTAGGAAGTTAAATCCACAGCAACATTTCAAGGCTCTGCTTGGTCCCAGCTTGAGTGTTTGCCTACGTAATGTGGCACCTCTCCTGGGCTCCCTAGTGAGCGCGTGCTAGTTAGGCTATGCAAAGGAGAGTGGGACAAATGACCAGTCCCCTTTATGGCCTCCACTGAAGGGCCAGCCCCAAGTGTGACATAATGCTGTTCCCTCACCACTCCACAAAGCGATAGAGGGCTTCATGAGACTGTGGTCTCCCTTACCTCTTCATGAATGCACAGATCATATGCCTTGTAGAGACCTGAGGACCCAAGAAGGACCTGTGCCCGCCCTGTTCCAGGTGTGAGTGAAAGAGGACGCATTTTAGCTGCTTTGGGATGTGCAGACAGACCTGTGCCAGTCTGGGGCTTCCCTGAGCAACTCTTCCAGCTGATGTTTTAGACTGAGATTAGTTTTCAGGGAAGGAATAGCAGCTGGGGGTATCTAAAAGCACACACATACTAAGGTTCCGTTGAGGTGTTAGGAGAAATTTCCAAAGCAAAAAGCTAGAGAGAAGCACCATAAATAATGTAATCAGCACAGGGTCAGCTTCTCCTAGGTCAGATAGCATCTGAAGGTGCTGGGAAGCCTTTCAAGCTAGATCTCGTTCATAACTGTAAGGGCATTGCCTCCCATCACAGACATTCACTCACTGTCCTTCCCATGGCCGAGGGACATAGCCTCAGAGGTTGCATATCATGAGCAGGATGGAGCAGTAGCACATGTCTGAGTTGTGTCCAAGCTGCCTATGGGGCCTGAGACCAAGGTACATCTTAGTCACAGCCTCCTCCGTACTTCTAGGCAGCCTGACCCAATCCTTGCTGCCTCTGTGGCACTCCCCACTCAGACCTGGCACGGGAGGACCCTAGGCTGTCCCATTGACCTAGTGTTAGTTGCCACCAATATCCCTGAAAAGGTAGGGTGGTATCACAGCACTCTCCAAACTATCAAGCTGCAACAAGGTCTTTTACCATCACATACCAGCATACTCTTCGTACCAGTCCCTCTGCTACCTTCTCCTTGTCTCTCCTCATCCAAGGCACACATTCTCTCTATTATCTCTCTTCTCTCTGCTTCTTCCTCCTCTCTCTTCCTCGGCTGCTCTCTCTCCGTTGGCTGCCCCACCACTGACCAGAGCCAGCCACAGCTGCCCCTTATCTACATCAGCCAACCCACCGCCCCTGAAGCCAGCCCACAGATGTATGTTGTCAATGATAACTGACCCACCTTCATTCCTCTACAGGGTGAGGAACTGGAGGCGCTGCTGGGCACTGGGGAGCAAACATGCCTGACAGAACAGGGGGATCTGGGTCCCTCCAGAGCGTGCTGGGTGGGTTGTTCGGGAGCTGGGCCCCTGTTCGGTAGCAAAGGCATAGCAAGCTTTCCCATCTGAAGCCCTCCTTTGGAACGTGTCAGCTGCTTGGTCCGAGGCAGGCCCGTGTCTGCTATGTGTTGATTTTTGCTAGCCCTAAGGGTTTCACTTTCACAAAGCAATTACCTCCCTCATTAGGTAATTTGAATAAATGAAGTTGCTCCAGCTGTACCCTCTTCTCAGGTGCCATCTGCAGGCAGCAGGATGGGTTCTGATTTTTTGCCGATTCTGACAGATTTCTGACTGATCACTGCCCTTTTTCTTGAAGGAGATGGACTTGAGAGTCCCACTGGAAGAGCTGAGTGGGAGAGATGGAGCTTTTTCCTTCCCTGTTCAGTGTCGCAGCAGGTGAAAACTGTAGGTTTGGACAACTCCGAGCTATAGCAGAAGATTTGGTGAGAACAATCTTAACTCGCAACTAACTTTTCTAGTAAAGGAGAGTTTCAGAGATTAGGAAATGAACCTTGGATATTGAGACATTTACATCTCTTGCAGCTGATTTTACTGTTTGACTGAGAAGGATCTTTCTACTGGTACCCAGAGCAGAGGGAAACATAGCAGGCACCCCAAACACATCTGTGTAGTTTGCGTCCAGCTTAGATGTAACACTAACAGGGGTCTTTAATATGATTCCAGTGCAAAAGGAACAGTTGGTCTTACGGTCACAGACAACGTGAAGGATCCTGGCATTATCAAATAGAAAAACCTAGTTGTGATTTAACTTAGTAACTCTAAACCAACAGCATCTTACTCACATGATTCTGAAGTGGACCCAGATCTTACATGCCCTCCTTAGTCCACTGATACTCATCTCAGTAAAATATTAATTCTCAATATGGTTGTCATATGAAAAGCTGAAAGTACCAGTGAAGTGTATTGATTTTTTTTAAAAGTGAAAATTGAGTCTCAAGGGAGTCTGGCTAGCTCGGAGGATTGCATAATACACTGATGAATCTGTTAGCCATTGCTGTCTCCAGAAAAGAATGGTAGCTCATGGTTGTACGGGGGTGCTCACTTTGGCTTACTCACAGGGAATAAAATCCTTGACCCTTAGAGGTTCCTGGGCATTTATTTCAAAGGGAGCACACACTTGAAAATCATTGCAGTTCTGGGCTAAAGGCCTTCAATTACTACTTGATACTTAAGGGTGGTGGGTTTTTTTGGTTTTAAAGGGTGTTCTGTTGCTGAAAATCTCCCTTTAGGAGACTTAATAAAAATGGATAGCACTTTAAAAACTACATAAAGGAAAATGTATTTCCATCATTGAGAGGACGGGTTTGTTGTGGTTTTTTTTCAAGATAGAAAGAATATTTCAAATTTGATGACTGCTTCTCTGCCTTAGCATTCTTAAGCAACATCAACATGGCTCAGAAAAATTGCAAGGGTGATCCCTGAAGTGCCTCTGTAAATACCATCCTTTTTGTGCTTTGAAAACTGCAGAAGCTGTTAAGCTTCTCAGAACAACTTTTAAATTAAAGTAACAAAATGTGCCACTCACAACAGAAGTGAAGTGGCCTCCCTTTTGCATTCTAAGTAGGAATTATGATTTCAGCTTCTTTATTGCCACTTCTGCTAAGCAAGAATCAAAAAGCAATCAAGCCTGAAGGACCACAGGAATCTCAGATTAATACAATCAGTCTGACAGTAGGGAGACTTCTTTTTTTGGTATAAAGATAGCAAATAGCAATGCCAAGTATGTCCTGTATTTTTATTTTTTTTTATTGCCACTTGTTTCACACCATTAAATGCTTTGGAAGAAAGGTACAGTAACTGCAGCTATTATAGGTAAACTTTAGATGAATGTACCTGTCAGAATATAAATGAAATCCTATATCACTTTGCTCATTTTGCTTTGTTTTCTCCATCCTAAATGGAATTACAGAGAATTAAATTTTTGAAGCATGACCATTGCACAGAGAATTATTCAGCTAAGAGCTGGCCACCTGCAAGAGGTTCTCTCCTCCCTCCCCTTAAGCTTGTTATTCATTGTCTCTGTTACTAATTAGGTTTTCTGACCTAAACTTAGTTTGCAGATGATGGATTTTAAAGAATATTGTAAGGGACAGGACATCAAGGTCAATATTTGAAACTGGCAGAGAAGTAACCTCCAGAGGGCTTATTCTTTGCAACATCCCAGGAAAGGGAGAGGCCGTGTGCTGAGCTCAGACTCTTGTTAGTGTTTACTGTTGTCGTGTTTGTTGTTGGTTTTTTTTTACCCTTAAACCACAGCATGCAGCAAATAGCAACGCTGGTAGTGACACCACTGTTGCAAAGGTTAAAAGCCTTACTTATTAAAAGCTGTACCTGGTATGTGTGAAGGTCTTCCCTAGGTGTCGGGAAGATGCTTCCAGGGTGGATAAACAATATATTTTCTTGCGGCTTAAGGCCAAACCGACAAGTAGCACAAGGGAGAGGGAAGCATTAGAAGTGTTTTAGGTAAACATTGACTGCTTTATTGCTGACTGCAAATTCAGAAAGGGAGCTTTACAAGGCTGAAGGGAGAAGAGTCATAACTGGATCCATGGCTAATTCTGCAGCCGTGAGACACAGTCGCAGCCTAATCTTTCACATATATAAAATGGAAAATTCCACTTCAGTCCAGTTCTGGTGCTAGATCTACTTTAAATAGCTCTTTTCTTCTCCAGTAGGCCTAACGACTTCATTACAGTCTCTTGAGATACAAGGCGCTGCTTGGAGCAAATAGGGTGATTGGACTATGGTCCTCCACTGGTTTCGTGGTTCAGGAAATACTCTCAGGAGCAGTTTCACCATCTGCCCTATAGGGGCTACAAAACCTAAGGAGGAGTATTCTCTAAGAATGAACCCATAGTGAAAAAAACAAGGTCTTTATGATTAAAAAAAAAAAAAGCACCTGCTGAACACATGCAATGCTTTCAGAGGACCTGACTCCTGTAAACAGCAGCAGCCCTGTAGCTATGAGGACACTGTCTGGGACCATGATCTCCCATCCTGGTGATACCTATAGGCTTGCCTGTCTGCTGCAGCAAGCCATGTCCTAGCTGTGGTGGCATGGGCTTATTCATAGTGGGTTGTTCATCCCACGTGGGAAGGGAAGTAAGCTTTATTGATAGTGAGCACCTGTATCTCAAGACACCTGTGAAGTCATGTCTTTCCCACGGATCTGAGTTGTTTGTTTGGGCAGCCTGGGCAGTTTCCTTCTCTGACTGATATGGTGGTGTTGGATTGGTTCTGAAGTCTGGCAGTCTTTCTTGACTTCCATCTTTTCCTTTTGCCGTGGAAAAAGGATGCTTTAGTTTATGATCAGTCCTGAAGTGGTCAGGCAGTTGGACTACGTGGTTGATGCAGGTCCCTTCCAGCTGAAATACTTTATTCTGTTCTGTTCTATTCTATTCCTGATCCAGGGTGCCCTGTCTAAGGCTGGGAATCTGTGATGCCTTTGTCCCTGAAGGGTCTTCTTTCAGCATCAGATGCAGTCACAAAGATAAATACAAAGGCTCTTGGCCAGATCTGCAAAAGCTTATTTAAGATTTCTTGCTATGAGATGTGGATGGTTGTGGCTAGAGCCTCAAAATCTTCCCTAAGAAATCTAATAAGTTGCAATTGTTATGACTCATTCATATACAAAGCTCTACCCAGGATGACAATCTGAAACAAATTTGGAATCGGCATTCAACTGGTTTACCAAGTACTCCATTAACTGATGCTGTACTGACAGAACAATGCAGGTATTTCAGGTCGTTATTGCTCCATACTTGCTTGAGATAACTTGGCATTTATATGTGCAACTTCTTGTTTTCTTACACTGGGATTAAGTGGAGGGACTCACTAATTTCAATCAGTCTTACATCAGTAATAATTCCACTCTCCGCAGCAGGTTGATTAGGTTCACTGGATAAGACAGCTGTAGCTCTCCTGTGGCAGGAGAGAACGACTGGATGCTGAAACACTGCTGTCCATGGAGGTGGTTCATTTGGGAAATGTCACCAGTGGGTGAGATGGAAAGGATGTGTCTGAAAGCTTAAAAGCTAATGGTGGGATAGGATGTTTGCTACAATAGAAAGCAGAGGACTTGGAGTAATTGTTCCTGTTTTTATTCCAAGTCATTGCTCTTTATTGGATTAGCCAAGCTAAAATCCTCTCTAAATTAATGCTTAGGAACAAAACATTTGGAATGAAAGAGGTAATATTTACATAATTAAATCTGTTTGTCCTCAAATTATCTGATCTCCTTTGCCATCACAGAGTCATATTTTCAAATATATATACTTTTATACTACATTCAATTCCAGCACACACAGGTTTAAGTTGTCCCTGAAGCACAGAAACAACTGTTTTATGCTTTTGTGAGGCAAACTAAATCCAGAACTTGTATAGATCTACTATATAATATACATACAGGAAAAAAACCCTTTGTTTAAGCTGTGGTATTCATTAAGTGAGATACAGTGATTACTTTGATTTGAATAATTGTCAGCAACCAAATGACCTGTGTGGGAATGCCCCGAGATGGACGTCGGAAAGGGAGGTCTGGCTTCCATCTTGTCAGTCCTGGAGTGGGACCAGTCTTAAACAAAGCATCTGTGTCTCAGTTCCTTCATCATACTGTGAGGGAGGTAAGACTGACCTCCCTCAGAGCAATTTTATGAAAATGAGGTTTATATTTGTGAAGCCTTCTAAGAAATGTAGTAGGAAGTTGCCCACCCCCCGAGCCTCTGTGTAAAGATATGTGCACAAAAGATAATGAGCGGGTTCAAAAAGAATTTGAAGGGCCCAAGAGCTGGAGATCCGAGGTAGCTATGCGGCTAGCAAAGGAAATTCCACATGGACCTGTAAGCAAAACAAATAAATTCCAACCAAAAGGTTTTTTGACTATTCTTAGTAGATTCCAGTACTCATAGAGGGGAAATTGTCCACTGAACCAGCATTTCAGATGTGACTTTTTCTGAATGTGATACCTGGCTTTGAGGGCATATAAAAATTAAATAAAAAAGTAGATGAGCTCACATATCAGATGAGCAGAAGGAGTTTAATTCATTGAACTTCTACAGATTGCATCATGCTTTGAAATTTAGAAGGTAACCTGAGGTCCAAATTGAACCTGACTGTACTTCATGCCAGAAAGGTTGACTATAGCTTAAGAAGGGCAACTCGATATGTTTTCATAACAATATTTTGTTAGCATTAATAGGCAGCCAAATGGATGATGAATTGAAAGAATAGGCAGGGAAGAGCTGAAGTATGGCTGGGAAGTCCTTAACGTGCAAAACAAAAATTGTGCATCATTGTCAGTGACCCATAAACATTTCTGGGATGAAATACTTCTTCCTGTTAAGAAGCAAAGAGATGTTCTTAAATTTAAACAAAGGGGAAAATTGGGAAAGAAAGGTCTTAGCAATGAAAAGGCAGAAGGAGGAAGACATGAAAAATAGTGTGACAGGCTGTTGGACTAGTTCGTATTTTGTCTAGAGAGGTGGCTCTTCATTTTCTGAATGTCTGATCCCTTCGGTGCTTTGTATCATTAAAGTTCTGGACCCTCAGTTACCAACGGGCATATATGACACAGTAGGTGTCTGATCCCTTTAGAGGAATTTATATCCCTGAAGTAGCTCCTTGGTATATGTAGGACATCCACCTGTGATGCAAGCGGGGTGCGTTAAATTATTGCTGCTGCACAAGTGAGCTGTAGCCCACCTTCCCCCAGAGGAGCAGTGCGTGTGGTCCTGCTTATCGGGCAGGGTTTGTTGCTAGGGGAAACTTCTGCTAAAAATCCAAACTTCTTCACTCTTTCAAAGGTTTAAAATGTAGCCATCAAACACCCCAAAAGACTGAAAAGAAGGAACTTACCAAATGCCAGACCAAAATCCAGTGCTATCTTTTACAGTTATTAGCAGTGATAATTCAAATTGGGTTGGCCATAGAGCGGGATCAAGGTAAGAGGGATGGCAGGATCTGGCCCATAAAGGCAATCCAGCCTGCATCTTTTGTCCAGACATATAAGTGAACTAATTTTCTTTTGAAAAAAAAATATTGCTGCTTACAAAAGTAGAAGATGTTTCTATTTTCTTAGTTTTGATGAGGTATTTTAGTAAGAAATATTCAAGGGTTAAGGCTTATATCAAATTCTGATCATGTAGAAAATGTTTTCTCCTCAAATTCAATTCCTACCCTTCTTTTCCTCAGTAGAACAACCTCAGGCCTCACATGGCAGGGTTGTAACATTTACTAAGCTTCAGTGGCAGACACTGATTAGCTTAGCAAGAATGTCACAGGGCCCCTCACTTGCAGGCGTGTATATAGAGTAACAATTCAGAGACAATCACTTGAAGTCCAAAACAAGCAACTTCTTGATCAATGCCAAAACACACTCAGAAAATTAAATTGTTAAAGGTCATGGTCATTCATTTCCTGGAGAGTGTGATGGAGTAGGAAAAGCATGACAAAACAAGCTCTCTGGGCTTGGAAGACCCGCTCCCTGCTGCACTCCTGTTTATTGCTAAATCCTTTCTGTGCCAGCCTTGGGAGTTGTGTGAGCCTGTGCTGGAACAGTATAATTCCCCATCCCAGAGGTGCTGCTGGGGATGCTATGCACTTCACCTAGGGCTAGGTTGGGGCTGGATGCGAGCAGTCTCCTCTCCTCTGATCCTGACAGAGGCTAAAGGGACCCTGTGAAATGGGCCCTCTTTTCTTGCCGTGACTAGAAGACTTTCTAAGCTTTTAATCTCATAAACTTCCCTGTGGGAGGGAAGGAGCAGAAATGTACTGTACAGCAAAGCCTTTTAAGTTCTGGCATGGTGGTGATGTCAGGGATGGAGGCGTGGTGAGCCCACTGCAGCCTGCCAGCCTGCCCCGCTCCTCAGCTCCCTTCTCCCTCTCCATGGGATGAGGGAGTGTGGGTCTGCTGCCTTGCCTGCTTGCTGTGCTACAAATCCAGTGCAGAGGAGCCACCCTGAAGGACAGCTCTTTGTTTCCTTGGTGCCGTATAAAGCGGGTCAGTAGCCATTGGCATGTAGCTTCTCCGTGTGGCCACTCGTACTGTGTCATGAAAACGGAGGTGTTTACTCCCAGTGATGGTTCACTCGGTGCTAGCGAAGGTACCTCTGTACACTGCTGCACTCAGGGCACAGACACGTCTTCAGTCTCTAACTCAACGCTTTTCAACACACCAGGCCCCCGGGAGCCTGCAGAATACTTATTGGGAAGCTGTGAAGGCTGATGAAGACAAGCAAGCTTGTATATACCTACAGGAATCTTGGTGTTTGATATTTCTAGGGGCTTCTTTCCACGGAGCCCAGAAAAGAGAAATAACTGGCCATCACCAGTCTGGCTCGTGGGCTTCAGTGCCTAAATGATTCCTGGAGGTATTTGCCTTCCTTGGTGCAGAGTTAGCATTTGTGAAAACCATATTTAAATGCCTAGCCAGTTTTAGGTAAACACCTAGCCCATTTCAGTTCCACTTGCACGCAGTACAGACGCCGTGGTGGGGAATGGGGAGATGCAGTGTTTCCTACTTCCCTGGCAGATAAAGCAGCTGCTTTGCCAAAGTCTGAATTTGGCTCTTACCTGCAGTCTGTGGCCTCCCCCAGTGTTTTTGGGTAGGGATTTCTTTCTTTTCTTTCCTCTCTCCCCACTTTGCACAATACTGACTGGAGCAGGGCACTGATTGCAATGCCCTCCCGCCTCCTGTCAGTGCTCCAGCCCCGGGCTGCCAAGCCAGCATCCCTGCACATCCCAGTCAAACTGGGGCAGAAGAAATAACCGGTTTGTGATTCCTGATGAGTTTTAGCACTCAGCACTGCTTGAATAGATGGAAGCGTGTGTGTGCCCAGAAGAGAGCTACTGTACTGGGAGGATCCTAGCAGCCTGGGAATTGAAGCCCATTTCAAGCCAGGGGACAGGTGATGAGGCATCTGAAAGCCCTGCCTTTTGGACTGATCTGTTAGATGTCTTCTGGGGATCTGGCTTTGTTTGTCATGTCCTGTCTTATGAGAAGTACATGACAGAACGGACATTTACATTCAAGTGTCCTGTCATTCATCTCCCTGTTGTTTTTTAAAAATAGAAATCTTACAAGGAAACTTATTTTGGACTGAAACTAATTGTTGAGAGAGGGATAAACAAAGTTGTTTATAAACATCTGAGTCACTGGTTTACAAGAGAAGAGAAAATAGAATTTACGTAATGGGTCACATAGGTCACACTGTTCAAATTTCAGATTGTGATTGTTTAGACAAAAATTTTATCAGCAAACTGTTTGCAGAATTCTTGTATATTAGTGTTTGTTTAGATAAGAAATAATGAGAGATCTTTTGTGAAGAATGAAAGATTCTAAACAAAGAAAAAATGTCCAGTCAGAACGTCAACTGCCTAACTAATTAACTTAATGGATTTGGCATGCTCTAGAGCAGAAGTGATTCTGCATCATTTTTCCTGGTTGTTGTTTGGGTGGTGGGGTTTTTTTTGTTTTTTTGTTGTTGTTGTTGGTTTGGGTTTTGGTTTTTTAATACCGAATTTGTGGAAAATCAGATTTTTCCTGAACCTGTGTTGTCTCGATACCCCAAACCTTCTATAGAAGATTTCAATTACAGCAAAAAGGCAAGCTCTGCCAACATTAAACCGTAAGATGCAGTTTTAGTTCTATGCTGGTTTGACAGTGGAAGCCTGAGAGGCTTTGCTGATTTTGCTGGATAAATTCACATTTTGACCTTTCTCTGCTATGAAACTGATAAATATAGCAAAATGGGTTTTCACATCTTCAGGGTAGATAATTTTCTGTTTGAAATGCTGCTCTGAGGCATGTTCCTTTTGTTTTATTAGCTTTTTCCTGCAGCTAGAAAGAAAAATAGAAACCTCCCAGTCCTAACTGGTTTGGACAAGCAAACCATGAGGTCTGCAGATGTTTAAAGTGGTTGTAAGAAAATGACAGGATATATGACCTCTTTTCCTCTTTAGGAAAGTTAAGGAAAGTTACCCTGCCTTTGAACTGCTTTCTCCATTGAAAGAAAAATGCATTTCTTCCAAAAGGAAAAACTTTGGGGGGGAAGCATCACATGCCAGTGATTTCCACTACAGACTGCGGGTTGCTGTGGCTCAGAATGTAGCTGTCACCAGAGGTAGTTGCTGAGGTTTTAGGACCATACTGACATGGTTGGACTCTGGACACAGGGGTAACTTGCCAGACTCTTGCTGAGGCCTCCTCAGCTCACTGGATGCTATGGGCATCCCAAGAAGTGTGAGCTTTTTGGGCTGTTTCTTGTGAGCCTTCTTTTTTTGTGCAGGTCACTCTGTCCCACAATTTTCCCATTTTCAAATGGAGTAAGATTTCTCCATTTCTCCTAGATTTTGCTATCTCTTCAGTTCTTTGGAGACAGAATATCTCCTGTTATGTGTATGCACAGCGCCCAGCATAACTGGATCTCTCTCATGACATGCCTATCTGTGATGAGGCAGAGGCCTCACACATGGAGCCAAAAGAAGATTGTCGCAGCACTCTCAAAACTAGCTGGCTGCAGCAAGGCTTTTACCATCCCATACCAGGTTAACTTCAGTAAGTAGTTCCCACACCTTGCCCTGGCAGTCACCAATCCCCCACAAGGTTTCATCAGTTCATCTACCATTTGTGCTGTTTCTTCATACTTTTCAGGCCGGGCCAGTCCAGTCCACCCTGCTTCTTGCCTCTGCTGCATCCTGCTTCTTGCCTCTGCTGCATCCAGGGCTCTCTCTCACCTCCCTCTGCTTCTTCTAGATCTCTCTTATTGGCTGCTCCTCTTCCATACCCCTTAGAGCTATTTAACTACTTAGCAGGAACCAGCCACAGCTGCCCCTTATCCACATCAGCCAACCCACCGCCCCTGAAGCCAGTTCACAGCTGTATATTGTTAATTAACCCAGCTTCATTCCTCTACAAAGATAAATGTCCTTCTGCCAGGAATGGAACTTCTATTCCAACAGACAACTCAGAAAATTGGGACTGATTCTTATAAATCCTGTTTCCTGTCTT
This sequence comes from Falco peregrinus, assembly GCF_023634155.1. Lineage (NCBI taxonomy): Eukaryota > Metazoa > Chordata > Aves > Falconiformes > Falconidae > Falco > Falco peregrinus. Next base: position 89,079,858 of record NC_073721.1, read on the forward strand.
TGGCTCAAAAAGAAGCTGTGTTCCATCTTATTTCGCTATCTATATTAGATTTGTATATCTTAGCATGTTTTAATGAAACATGATGACCTACCACATTTTTGAAATTGCTCTTGTCTTCCTCTTGCCAAGACTTCCAGATAGTGCACAAGCATATCTCGTCCTGAGCAGCACAGCGAGAGCCCCTAGAAGGCATTTGAAATGCTGTTTGCACATATGGCTACATTTATAGGATTATGTTTCTGAGAAGCCAGAGCACAGGGAAAATATACAGCTTTGTCTCTCTCTGATCATTTTTTATAACCTGGAATTTAAAAGAAATAAAGTGATCCTCAAAACCCCATGTAAAATAAGTATGTCACCCCAAAAGCTCTGTATCACTTGACTGGTTTGCTACAGGATAGCTTCATATAGTTCCCAGAATAAAATCAATGGGTTATGGGTTTTCGCCTTCCATGTAATTACATAGCATCATGCTTAGCCCTGGGACATCCTGACCCTGGCAATATTTCATGGGCTGTACAGACACCAAAATAACAGTTATTATTAACATGTCACAGCTTCAGGACACCTCAGCTACTCTTTGCCCTGACCAGCTAGGTTAACGCATTAAAGCTCAACTAATTTGAATGTGTGACACAGGTCCTATTAAACAGGTAGTGAATGTTCCTCTGACTGGTTATTTAACAGTAAAAAAGGTGGCAAGTGGTCAGGTGGTGTCAGAAGAGCAAAACAAGAAGCAAGCAGTGAAACACAGTGGAGTGGGATCAAAAGAGGAGGGCAGTACGTCTAGTACTGTGGCATGGAGATCCCCCTATTTACAGAACATTAATCAGGCAGTGACTGATGTTTAAGGAGAGGCTGGATACTGTGGATAAAGGCTCATTATTACAATAATGCAGATAAACTGGTGCCCTGCAACCTGTCTGGAGAAGTGTTCTGTATTTGTCTAAATAATGGAGATAAGGTAATGAAAAGCTCTGGGAGGCTGGAAGCCATCCTCAAGCTTCAGGCAGAGGGCATAGTGCTGTGCAGGAGCAACCACAGTCAACACAGCTGGGGAGAGGGAATAAGGCAGATACTGGTTCACAACGGCACCACTTTTTTTTCTGGCCACTTGATGAAGGGAGCGAAGGGGATGGATCTTTGCTTTCAGTAAAACTGAGGTTCCTTGACTCCAGTGGGACTACATGACTATTTACCAGGTGAAGGTCTCAGCTCTGTTGTATGAATGGCAGCTGCTCAGTTTTGCATCAAATAGTATAATTCTATAGGAGGGACAGATTGCAGCATGCACTCATTAGTGGGGCAGGACTGTACGTTATTTCTGTTCTTGGGTGACTCTTCTTTATCAGAAATTGATGTTACCCATAAGACACTTCTTTCTTCCAGTACCTTGGGTTTTGTGAAGAAAAAAAATGCTATAAATCATGGTAGCATCCAGGAGGTTGGGAAAAAAAATAAATGGGGAACTCCCCCCTCCCCACCCTATGAAAACAGGATCAACCAATAAATAATCAAAATATTAAATAAAAGAGATAAAAGAGAAAACAAAAGAGAACAACATTCTGAAGAATGGTGTCAGTTCTGTTACTTCTATAATTTGAAATTAGTACCTGGGAAATGGGATCAGACAAATGACCTTTTTGCCTAGTTCATCCCTTCCTACAGCACTCATTTCCAGTAAATGTAGGGTGTATGTCCCCACTGGGGAGTTGACTGGGCTCTGTCTAAGGAGCCTCATTTGCCTTCAGGGAGGTGATGGGGGTATATGGAAATAATTACCTCTGGTTCCCTGGGGTACTGGAAAAAAATTCTCCTGACTCCAGCAAATGCTCTTTGCAAGCCTTACATTGATGTCTCCAAATTAGCTATCTCAGTGTACCTCAACTCTGAGACTATATTCACTGATGCTGACTAAGAGAGACCAATCATGCTCTCTGTGAGCTAATGAAAGCTAATGCGAACTCAGCCTAGGTGATCGCCTGTTGCCTTTTACCCACATGGTCCAGGGAGGAACCAAGGCTTTGATTCTTCCTTTGTCCAAAACTTTAAAGTACCAGCTAAATCCAGAAAACACTTACCCTTTTTAAAAAAAAAAAAAAAACAAGAAAAAAATTTCAGCCCTCTATGAGATGAAAGCCAGGTAAGCAACCAGCAAAGAAGTGGCAGATGCTTGTATGAGCTGCAGTGCTTTATCTGGAGACGAGCGATTTGGTACCTGCATCCCATCAGAGCCTGGTGTCATCCACAGGCTCTTGTGCCACTAGGCACGTACAGGAGAATGTATCTCTACAGCCTTGCACAGGTCCCCCCAAGCCTGCCAGGGGTCATGGGGAAAAAGCTCCTGCCACAGTCCCTAATTCTTTAAATTCAGCTTCCATACAGCTGGTGATGCTCCCTGAGCCACTGGCCAATCTCCACAGCTGGTTTGTGGATGCAGACGAGGTCTATCAAGGATACAGCTACAGCTATAACAGCAGATAGGAGAGTTTAAAATGTGGTCTGAAAGCGTGGCTTTTAGCTAAAAATCTGTCTTTTTGTTGAGCTGTTTTGAATCACAAAGATGAAGAACCAGGAAAACCCCACCACCTTCCTTTCCCAGGAGAGTTTCAAATTGTGTTTTCAAGGACTCATAGCCTGTTCACTTTATCATACTGGTAAGACTGATTCCCTAAAAGTTGTATCAAAATGCACAGGCCTTGTGATTATCATTTGACATCAAGTCAGACAGGAGGATATGATCTGCACCCACGGGCTTCATCAGAACGTGACAGCTGTTCCCTTCAGTGCCTTTCCAGAGCTGTGACTTTCTCTGAGGATGGCTGCACGCGGCACATGGGGCTGCGAGGCACAGCCAGAGCGGTAAGTCAGCGAGCGGGGATAGGATGCCCATTGCTCAGCTCTGCTGAGTCAAATATTCAAATACAAAAATAAAGGCATCTGCTGAGAAAATCACATTTACTTAGAAGTGAATAAAATGAACATGCTAAATAAAAGGAGACTGGAGCTGTTGCAGAAAGGAAGTTGAATTAATCCAGCTGGGAATTCTCTGAATAATGATTATTATTAACAATACTGAGCACTCGTGTAGCATTTTTTGGGTCAAGCTCATTGGTGTGAATCATCACAACAAATGTGGAATGTAGGTTATTCTTCAGCATCCAAATGTCATGTCTAATTTATATTAGTTTAGTTATCACTGTCATACGACATGTGGGTGAATTCTGTCTTCGTTGCCGAAGGTTTTTTTTTTCCTCTCCTGCAAATAAGAATCTCATCATTTGCGTATCTCCTTAGTCTGTCTCCTGGTATATTAAGTCTGGAATAAGATGTGCAGAACATAATAGGAAATAACTGTTTTAGTTTCCAGTGTCGTTTTAAAATGTGTTCCTTTATGCAAAAGGAAATTTTAGACAAATCTTTTGTACTTGCATTTCAAAAAACATCCTTCTATGTGCTTCAGGCTCCAGAACTCTGCACAAAATATAACAGCACTTTCTTTGGTCTGGAAAACCTGAACATGAATCCAGATCCTACATCAGCCAAGTCCACGGGCACCCAGCCACTGAACTCAGGACACGTAGTGCACCACCCTAGAAAAAAACACACAACACAACTCTGCTTCCCCTACTCAGTTCTTCAGATCCGGCAGCATCTGTAATTGTTAGCAGCCAGAATCATCTGCTGGGCATTGTACTTCCTGCAATGCCTTTGATAGCTGGGATCCCCTTCTCCCACCTAGCATCGAGGGTTTGCAGCCTCAGCTGATGACCTATCTCCTTCATGCACATTATTTATAGGTCATTGTCTTAATTCAACTACAGGTGAAAGTTAATACAGGTCAAAGCAAGATTTTAAATTATGATTGTTTTCCAAACAAACTCTAGAGGTACTGGTGCATAATCTGACAAAGAGAAATTGTTCTGAAGCAGATCTCATCCTGTATAGACAAGTTGTTTGTGTAAACAGGAAAACAGTTACTACGTTTGGAAAACATAGTGAAACAGCTATTTCAAAAAATTCACTTCATGCTACAAAAAACATCACCAGGAATATTTGTTGAATAAAGGCATATTTTCCTGGAGTAAATGGGGCTTGAGATCTTGAAATGTTTGGGAAAGGTGGGTTGGTAGCTGGTCTATTCTAGAATCTCTTTCTTTTTTGATTATTTCTGCTGATTAGGTGTAAGTCAAGGCAGAAAATCCCTGAAAACTCATAGACAAACTCAGTGTTGATTGTTTTTAAGCTTTCCTAAGATGATGGAGTGTCATGCTACTTTCAGCTGCTTGGTTCCCTTGGAGAAAGGGCACATCTGTGCAATGTGTGCTGAATTCAGGAGACAGTGACAGACTGTAGCCATCAAAAGGGATGAGTTGGCTTTTCAGGCACCTCTGGTCATTCTTGTCGATGGTGTGTGACCAGCCAGCTTGGACAGATGATGCAGCCCCTCACCCTAGAGGTGAAGAAGTGAGTTGGTTCAAAGGGCGTTTGCTTCCTCATTTGCGTGCCGAGTAGCTTTCCTTGATATGAGAAACTGCTCAAAACCAGGAGGAAAAACCAATTTGAAGGAGGTGTCCTATGGCTGCTGCAGTTTTCTCTTAACTACATAAATATCTTAATTATTAATAAAAAAAGAAAATGGATTGTGGGGAGAGAGCCTTCATGTTTTAATCCATGTGTAGCCTGCATTTCCATGTTCATCACTGGAGAGATGGCCTTGCTAGAAAGCTGGATTGGGACCCTGGGCTCCTCTCCTGCCTGCTCTCCAGACCCCTGTGAGGTCCCAGTTTAGGTGTCTGTCTCCAGAGAGGGAAGCTGAGCCTCCCAGCAGCTGCAACCCCATGGCTGCTGTGGAATCCTGCACTGCATGTGCTGCTGCTAACCGGGGGTGAGGAGGATGTGCTGCAGGCTTTCTAGTTGTCCTGTTCAGTGGAAGCCTGACCAGATTGTGCAAGTGACCTCAAAGCTATTGTCTGCCCAAGAATTATTATTTTCAGAATAACATCTTTCTGCCCAGGCTGAACTAAATTGCATACATGTGTGCACATACATGCGTGCGCAAACACACAGAGTGTTTTTCATCAAATTTTCTAGTCGTTTGATATTAATTAGCCCACTGTGTTTTCCAGAATAAAGCTGGATCTTCTGTATAAGTTTGTATGAATGTGTCCAGTTTTGGATGGATTGTTCCTAGTCTGATTATTGATGATGATGATGATGATGATGATGTTGATTACTTAATTTTTCATTATTTCCCACTGGGATGAGTGTCTGACATCATTGGACTGAATGATACCTGCCTGCTGAAATGCCTGCATGCAGCAGCATCTGCCCTCTCACCATCAATAAGTTCAGACCCTGGGAGCGATGTCCCGTGTCTCAGCAGTTGTCCTGCACAGCCAAACGGGCTGAGGCTCCTCAGCCCCCCACGTGTAGGTACTAATTTCAGGGTAAGATGGGTTGCCACTTGGAGGTGCTGTCTTTCTCCACTGCTCACAAGATTCTAGATAATTTCAACATATTAAACACCACATCTTCAGTTTGGTTAAAATTAGGTGAGCGGAATCCTGCCTCAGGTATTCAGTGGCTTCGTAAGTCGGGCTTCATAAATCATAGGTATTGAGAATAAACCTCTTCTCCCATATGAAAAGGGAAACTGCAATATTATTGATATCCCTCAGCATCCTGACAGCAAAAGTTGAGTCTGTTCACATTACACGGTGCTGGGCAGAGAATGTCTCATCGCGTTTTGACAGCAGCCAGCACAGTAGAAATACCAAATGGAATTTCATCACAAGACTCATCTTGTTAAAACTCTTTCAAAGGGAATGCTGAATTTAGAACATTCCTCAAACTTACGGTGGATCAGTCTCCTGTTTGTACAGTAGAAAGCATTTCAGAGAAGACTATATTTTTGACTCAGAAATGGTAAATTTTAATTTTAAAAGTGCTTGGCTCCATCTTCCATGTTATCTTAACAACACAATTCCTACATGAAATTACAATTAATAAATTAAACTTCAGGTGCTTTTTCCCATGCCTATTGTTATGGAGTAGTTCTACTGCTTCTAGTAGGGCCAGTGAAGCTGGCAGGTGACCTTGTGAGTACCACACAGTCTGATGCTTCAGCTACAGAACTGATTGCTAAATCTGCATTTATTTACTTCCTGGGCAACCTCCTTGAGTACAACTGTGGGTCAGAAAGATCATAATCTGAAAATGATGAGTTGCTCAAATGCAGACAAAACCTCAATTTGGACACCTGAATTCATATTGCAGGTGATGAGGCATGAGAAAAAAACCCAACAACGTAGACTTCAGATGAGTACCATCAGTAACTAAAAAATATAGGGAAAAGGATAAACCCAGGGATATCTCCTAGTCCATTTCCCCCCCCATCATTTTTCAGAGCACCAGATTCTAACAGTTTTGCCTTAGTGATTGGGGCAGGGAGCAAAGCTTGTTTCAAAACATGGCCTGAAACAGTTTACACTGCATTTTCATTGACAATTGCAAATAGTTGTGCACTTCTAGACAGGCACCATGTATGTATGTGTATCTGCACGTGTGTGTTGTTGTGCCTACATGCAGCAGGCACGTCTGAACAGCCTTTGAATTGCAGCTTTGTCTGTGTGCTGCCCACAGTACCAGGAAAGAGGAGGGCAGAGCAGATCCATGTGGTCATTCATCAAGGGATTTCTCATGCTGAGGGTCTCTACCTGCGTGTATGATCAGCATCACCTGTTCGAAGGCAACACTGAAAATATTCTTCATTCCCACTAACACAGTGGGTAGGAAGATTCTCCTTTGTTGAGATTGTTTGTTTCTGCTAAGTGTTTTTTCTGTTCTACTAAGGTCTGTTTCTATCAAGATATCTGAACATGAGAGCATCTGACTTGCTAACTATTGCAAATACTTGGAGTAAAACTCACTGTTAATTCTGAACTGAATGTGAAAATAGTTTTGATCCTCCCAAACCATATTTTTTTTAAAAAAAGGAGTTGAATTGCTTTTATTTAGCTCTACCCCTACTTCATTCACAGATACTGAATTGATTAATTCTTGGACAAGAACTGACTGAAATCCAGTGTCTTAACCTGAGTTAAGTTCATTAGTAGGAATGCCAAGAGGTAGAGCAAGCTCACTGCAGACAGACTTTTCAGAGGATTTACCTGTCCAGTTCAAGTAGCTTGTAAAGAAGGGAAATGGTGAGTTTCCGGAGGCTTGTAACTGGCAATAAAAGCATTGATCTGCTTGTCAAATTTAATTCCTTCTCTAAAGGCTTGAGGAATTAGAGATTATTAATAAAACAGCCAGAAGTTACTGCTGGGTTTTGTTTTCATTTCTTTTCTCCAAATACCATTATTAAAACCAACGGAATTGTTCTTCTGCAACTCATAGGCAAATACAAAGGTCAGCTTGCAGCATACAGTCAGCATGGGAAATTTCAGCACAAACTGTTCACACTCGAATAAGTTATAAGCACACTGAACACTGGGTCGTCAAATAGAAAGGCTCAAGGAAAATTACCATGGTACCCTCTATCCATATGTACTATATATACTTTTTGGGGTTTTAGGCAAACTTGGTCCCGCATCATGCTTAAAATGAAGAGGGGATATGTGTGATACATTCCTGAGAAGTTTTGCAGGTCAGTTTTCTGCTCCAGACATTCTCTAAAAAGGCATTGAAGGGACACCGAAAGCATGTATCCTGCCAGAAAAATTTTACTTGATGTTTCTTGATGCTTTCATCACCTGCCTCTAGAAGTCGTTACTGAAAGAATGACTTTGAGCAGCCCAAATCTGTGTCCATCAAAGCAGTCTTGCCTGCCAGCCAGCCAGTCGATAGGTCAGCATGACCTTCTGCTTCCAGGGCAGCTTGTTTGGGAAAAGACAAATCGCTCTCCTTCTCCTGGATTCAGAGGTCACAAGGGACAACACATTCAAAGCAAACAAGGCTCTGAAACATCCTCGTTTGAAGTTCCCCCTGAAGTTATGCCCCATCCCAGGCTGGATGGGGCTTTGAGCAACCTGGTCTAGTGGAAGGTGCCCCTGCCCATGGCAGGGGGGTTGGAATTGGATGGTCTTTGAGGTCCCTTCCAACCCAAACCATTGTATGACTCTATGAATTCTTGCATTGTTATTATACAGTGTTTTAACATCACTAAGCTGTCACCCGAGGAGCCAGTATCGCTGTTTGTGGGCACAGAGCCATGCACCCCATGGTTACCCCCCGCAGGGATTTGGCTGCTGGTGGCCAGCTGGGCGGAGCGGGGCAGTGGGTGGTGGGCTTGGCCCCTTGGCCCCTTGCAGGCTCCACACGTGCTGCTGGGCAACGGGCCGTGCAATGCCTTGCTGTGTGTGAAATGGGCATGGTGATTGGTTTTCCTGCTCTCTGACTTCTCCCTGCCATCTCTGAGCGAGCCACAGGTCTGGGCAGGGCTTTCTCCTGCTGCATGGGTACAGAGCTGGGGCCGTGGCACCAGGTGATGCCTTCTGATGCCTCGGTGCTACTGAGCGTGGGTGGGAAGCATCCAGCTTTCCTAAGCAGCTGCAGCTCCCTTCCGTTTTACTCCTAAATGCCTGCCTGCCTTTCAGCGACCACCGGAGAGGTGGAGCAGATGGATGAGCAGGTGCGCTTGTATTTTGATCTCTCTCTAAAAGGAAAATACAGGCCTTGAAATATTCTGTTAAGCAAATGGCTGCAAATGAGGTGTGAAGACCCCAGCCAGGATATACGCCTCATTCTGCTGTTTGTACTTCTCCCAGCCCCCCTGTCTCCCTTTGCACCCCAGTTTTTTTTAAAATTTTCCGGTAGGCATCAATTAGGTGAGGGCTTTTCATTTTAAACATTGGGATTTTTACTCAGCCTGCTAAGGCTGTCAGGTCTAGTTTGCTACTGAACAGTTCAAGCTTTGGTGCTGGACAATGCATGAATGTTTAAATTGCTTGAAACGTCTAATTGAATTACCTTCAAATTACAAATCAAAATAGGAAAGACTGTCTCTAGCTCACAGGCTCGTTCACTGGGATGTGTCTGCCATACCGTTGCTTTTCTTTATATTTTCTTTTCTGTTTCCAACTACGACTGAGTTAAATGAAACCTTAAATACTGAAAGCATTTCTGTTTGCGTGTGCAGAGGGAAGTGATGCTGAACGTAGAGGGAAATTTATTCACGTTCCAGCTCCTAGTTCTTTTTGTGCTACACAAAAACGAGTTTGTTAAATTTATATCAATACATAGGAAAGCAAAACAGCCAGCTGCTATTTACAAAGAAATTTCCTTTCTCTTTCAGCCACAGTGATATATAATATAAAATACTTTCACACAGATATATATATAAATACCATTTAACTGTGGTTTTATGAGAGCTTACAGATTAGGAAACCAACAAGCCAGAAAAAAGATTTGATGTATCTAGCCAGCACTCATGATAAAATGAGCTTCTTAAAGCCTTGCCATTTATACAGCGAGGTAGAAATTAGTCTGTAGGATTTTCTTTTGTAAGTTGTTAAGGGTGGCAGAGCTGGGTCTCCATGCATCACATTTGCCCTGTCCAGCCGCCGCCTCAGCAGCACCTGAGGCTGATCAGAAACCCTGGTCAGTTTGCAATAATGCTTCTTTCATGGGTATAATATTTTTATGGCATTTTATAACATATGATAAAGGGGGTTTGACTACTTACCCCCAGCCTCAATCATCTTGCCGCTGCTATATCTTAACTTATTCAGTGACTGCCTGTACTGGGGGCACAAAGTGGGTGTTGGTGATGTATCCTGCACCCGGCAGCTGCCCTAGCCCTCCCCAGAAAACATCTCTTCAAAGGCTACATACTTCTTCCAGGCTTTGGTGCCTCCCTCTGTGGCTTCCAGGACATGCTATGTGCTGTATATTAGCTGCTCAGGTCAGGAGCCCTTGCCAGGGCTTGCAGCACCTTGTGGGTGCTCACACCGGGATGGGCTGGGCCAGAAGGACACTGGTATGGCACAGGCATTGCTTGGATGCTCAGTCTAATCAGGAGAATTGCTAATCCCCATGGATATACCAAACTGTGCCACGGTGCAAGACAGGAGCAGCAGGACAAGTGTTTAAATGTGGCAGTGACTGCTTTTGTTTTAAACGGAACCAAAAATAAAACAAGTTCAGAACATGCCAGGAATCTTGGTATTAATACTCCCAGTATTTTTTTCCTGAATACTAAAAAAATTAATTAGATTCAGGCCACTTTCAAGGGCAACTTCTCTATTAGCTTGCAATTAGACAATTGTTTCTGTGCTACAAAAATTGTTGAAGACATAACAATTACGAAAGAACCTTAAGGAAATGGCTTAGATAAAATCTTTATTAAATGCAAGATCAGCTCTGAGGGGATATTTTTGGTAGAAAAGAAATATCCATTAATGTTAAGAATGTTAACACTTTAGTAACTGAAGACTGGCATATACTAAATCATCAGTTGTGGGGTCTTTTTAAACATCCGATTGTTTTGGTGGTGAAGATTACACCTGTGTGAATCAAGCATGCCCAGATCAGAGCATCTTTCAGAAATGGAGAAAGCTGTGATTTGAAACTAATTGTAGTAGACGTCTATTAAAATGAGGTAGACCTTGGCAATGCATGTGTCCAGATGAAACCAGTGAAATGCACTTGATAATGATTGTATATTACCGAAATCAAAGATTACCCTGCATCTTTCTCATTAACAAATCTCTTGCTCCCTCTCCAAATACTATTAAGACCCAGTAATCTAATTCCTCTTTTGGTACCATAACGCCACTTCCCAGTGATGGGGCAGTGGAGGAAGAGTGCAACAGGCAACACCAGGCTCTTCAGCATGCCAAGTTGCTGTGTCTCATATGATTTAGCAATGTTTTCAACTATGCACAAGACATAACCCTGGTCTTAGGTTTGGAGCTCTTCTGCTGCGCTCCAGTCTGAACACATTTGCACCCAGTACTTGCATTTCTCGCTGAAGAGCACTGGTACTTGGGTCATTTTTTTATCATGCTTATGCATTGATTCCTGTGACCATCTCACCATGACTAAAGCATCGTGAGGGCTCAGCCAAATGGCGGCAAATTCTGGGCTGATATTTTTACTGTTAGTAGGACTTGAGGGACCTAACCCGAATTTCCCCAGGGTTGCACCCTACCTTTTTCTGAAGACTCGTTTCTTAGTGGTCTCTTCCCAGTCGTGGCAGTTTCCTCTTCAAAGTGACATCCTTCTTCCTCTGCTGCAGGCTGGAGCTACAGATGTTGACCTGGCGGCTTTGATGCCTGAAGAAGGTCCGATGCCTTCCAGAGGCATTTTCTTTCTCAGTGGTCACAGGGAGGTTTTAACATGGAAGTTTTCTTTTACAAAACACGCCTGATATTTAAGGCTGATGGCTATCATAGTATATGGCATAATGGTTATTGTTATTGATTATTACTAATTCATTAAACTTCTACCTGATCACTTTGCATTAATGTTGGTCTGTCCTGTTTAAGGGGTTCTTTAAATGGGGACACGAAATAATTCCCAAGGAATCAACGAAAACTGTTAGGGTGTACTGTCATGGGAATTAAAGGCAACCATCCTCCTACTCCCTGGCTGGTATTCAGCTGCTGGCAGTCCCCAGGGAGTTACTTTAGGCTCCTTTTGTGGCTGGGGAAAGAAGAGCCCAGCTGTGAAGGAGGCTTCAGGTTGTGAGGACCCCCTGACTTCATAGGACTTCACACAGACTGTGCTCTTCACTCCTGTCTGGTAAAGGCATAAAACTGTGAGGGGTGAATCCCGGCCAAAGGATCTGTGTTTAGCTACTGTAAGTCAGAGTGTTGACCTGCTGAAGGACTAGTCCATAATTTGCTTTTGCTCCTGCATGGAAAGGGGAGGGTGGAGTCTGTGCAGGGAGTTAGGATGTAAAACACTGCACATTATCTCTCGCATCAAAATAAACAAAGTTCAAAGTATTATGTGAAAGATAAAGAAATCAATCTAAACCTAGAAACTTGTTAGGGAAACTTGCACCACCTTCGGCATAAAGAGAAAAGGTTTCTTGAGCTTTGAGGGGCTGCAGGAATGTACGAATGTAATTCCTTCATTTATGAAGCACCCGCAGTGCATGTGTCTGGGACTAAAGCTGCAAGGTTAGGCAAGACAGAACCAAACCCAGCCAGACACGGGCACAAGCAGCAGCCATGAGCTTCTCCAAAACCGGAACAGAAAGTATCCAAGCAAGCAGGGTTAATCTGGGCAGGAGGAGAAGTGCCTCAAGAGGCACCGCAGCCATTCCTCCTTTCAGCGTTTCTCTTCAATGTGTAGACTCTGTTCTCAGCTATGTAACTGACAGGACACAGGAAACTTTTTACAAGTACATATTTATTTAAAATAAAAATTAATTATGTGCCTTTGTAAAATAGGGTACTGCACAATCTGTATATGCAACACAGTTTTTGGTACGGAACATATTTATTGAGCAATATCCTTAAATACTAAATATACATTAATGGCTTGTTTGAGAAACATGACAACATTAATTCTGATAATTTTTTTCTCTTTAGTCATTTAACCACTGATACAGATTTCCTATAAACAATATTTGTTTTCATCTGTACATGTGGTGCACAGTCAAGAAGGCAGATCTTAGAATATTTACATTCATGCATTGATTTAAACACACTATTTTGCAGTTTAAAATAATATATTTCTGTTTGTACAGGTGCAGGGAGTATTATAAATACGTATCTACCATAGGCCTGATTCTCCGTTGCTTGGCAGCATCTATGGTCATGACCTGGTTGGAGCAGGAGGCCCACACTTGCTTCACATGCTGTGACCATATGGCATGCAAGACTGGACAATTAGGTCTCTGTATAGATATATATCTCTCAATATATTTATATCTTATACTTAGTGGAACTTTCCTCTTTTCTTCCGTGTCTGTTTTTGCAGCATCTATCCAAGGTGGAGATGCTTTCCTGGGCACACCACTGTGTCCAGCCTGAGCCAGGAAGGGTGGCAGCGCTGGGGCTTCAGCTCCACCTTCCCGGTGCTGCTGAGGACCGAGGAAACTCAACACTCTGCAGCTCAGGCCATTAAAGTGCATTCCCTGCTTTTGTCTGCTAGTGGTGATCCTTGAGAAGAAACTTGGAGTTGATGCTCTCCTGCAGACTGAGCACAGCAGTTTGTGGAGTCTGTCTGGTGGTGGTCAGAGCACAGCAGTTAATGTCTGAGTAGGAATTGGCCACCTCTGTGTCTGTCGGGGATCTGGCTATTTTGTGAACGGAGCTATGCAGGGCCTTTCTACCCCTGATATTTTGATGGCTAAAACTAAACTTGAAATACTTGTAAAGCTGTATTTTGGATTGCCAGTTCCTCAAATCCAGGGTCACTGCTTAGTGAAGCCCTTATCCATCAAGACTGTTCCTTTCCCTTTGTATTTAATTATAGCACAATAAGGAAGCACAGAAGCCTCATTTATAAAAGCTTTGCAAGTAGTCTGCAGAGTGTTAAACACAGCCTTAAACCACATCGGCATACTTCAGAAACCACTCCGCAGTGACACTGCCTTTCTGGCCTTTCTTTTCTGAAGTCTTACATCTGCTTCTAGAACACTTTTCCAAGCGCCTTTCTGAAGATCACCTTAAATTTTGGTGCAATGTAGTCAACTGTACTTAGGCAGCAATCTAAAGGCAAAACTACCCCGTGCAAGATTTCCCGTCTCTCCCTGCCATGCAGCTGTGTGAGTGCTGAGAGCAAAGGCTCTGGACAAGCAGAGGAGCAGCTCTCAGCCTGTCTGCTGCTGAACTTCTGTGGCCATCAGATTATAGAAGTACACTGGGGAATGTTTGTTTAAGAAATATTATAGCAATGATGTGCCCTAATACATTTACTTAATATCAACATGTTGGATATAATTATAGTGTATATCTGCCTATGCAAATCAGACACGTTATAGCTCTCAAAATACTGCCACAGAGCTGGTATTTTTATCTTGATTATACAGATGGGTAAATTGAGGCACAGAGAGGCAAAATTACTTGCTAGTAAACAGCAGATCAGTGGCAGAGTTGAAAACAGATCCTAGTCTTCATGTGCTGCTCCTTGAAATGCCCTGCCTCCTGGCTCTCCATGCTCCTTAATGTGTATGTTCTCCCGAGGAGACCTCAGGGAAACCGGGGTGGGTTTGCTTGTGGGTTATGTCATGCACCAGGGTTTTCTCTAGTGAGGACGTTTTCTCATTGACATCGCTGAAAATCAGACAGTGTTTGGTGACCATCTCTTTAGACTTTTTCTTGCAAAAACAGACACATTTTGATGGACATGATGAGCTACAAATCCCTTTTGTGATTTTGGCCTTACAGAGCATACCTTTAAAGCTGTATTAGGAAATAAATAAAATCAACAACCTTAAGGAGAAAGTGCTAATCCTGAGCCCCTATCATGCTAATCTCATCTGCATTCATACTTTATACTCTCAGCTAAACATGCAACCAGTCTCAAACTATGCCATGTTTAGGCAGAAACAACTGGAGTAAAAAAAGAAAGGCAAACATAGGTAACTACACCAAAATAAATGTTATAGCTTAAAAAATATTCTAGAAATATACTTGCAATATTTTTATTATAGTATTTAGGGGCTAAGTGCTTTAGGCAATCGACATTTGGGATACTAGACTCAAAATGTAAATTCTGTCATTTTAATCACACTTTGGATCTAGGAATATATAACTGTGTCTTGTGCAAGCACACAACATGAATATGGCAGGGAATGATCATACTATTGGGCAAAGGGTTACTTATTCCCTTTCACTTTTGTAATTGCATTCACTTCTCAAGAAAGTCTAGCCTTTAAAAAATAATTTCATGTAGCTAAACCTCTACATAGTGATGACAGGCTAAAAAGCTAAATTAATAACTCCATAAATTCCTCAACAGCAGTATATAGCAGCATTTCATTTTATCATTGAAAAGATACTTATATTTACATACACCCTATTATTCAATAGGTAATAGAAAACTACAGATGGGCCTGAGCTGGAAGTGCTGATCTGAACATCCTGGAGCTTTTTTGTGGAAGGTCTGCAGACCATCGTCTTTCTCTGCCATCAGCCCAAACTCTACATCCTGGCGACAGACCAACCACAGACAGGGATGTGTTCAAAATCAAGGTCTGATTTCTGCAGTTCAGGCACATCCTTATATAAAACTGAAAGCATTGATGTGTTGCAGTACCAAGGGACATGGTGGCTGGGGCGCAGCCATGCCCTGGGGTGAGACTAGGTCAGAGCCTGGTAGTTACTCACAGACATGGAGACTGAGTGGTATTGAATGTCCAGACAAGAAGCCAGGGTGGAAATTTGTCTTTCACTGCGTCATGACTTTCAGCACAGAGGTAAATGGAGACACATACATGGTGGTGTTATACGAAGGACAGCTTTCAGGAGGTGGGGAAAAACCAGCATCTTGGCTAGTCTCATCGCCTTTATCCTAAGGGTTCCTTACTGAGTCTAACCTGAGATCCTACGTGAAAGGAATTTGGGTGGATTCAGTTTTGCTTTAAGTAGTCTGCAATCCACGTCACGGAAAGTACAACACTAAGCTACTACGCTGAATTTGGCACAATCGGCAGCCTCTGCCCAGGAGAGGCAGAAACTGAGTTAACGTGGGCACAACTAGCTTACCAGACCCTCAAAAGTGGTCCTCGAAGCCAGACCTACAATGACCTCGGTGGGTCAGTTCAGAAGACTCAACGCTTTCAGGAAACGACACTAGTCAGTGAATGAAGAAGACATCAAAGGGCTGCTAGTACTTCCATCACAATCCCACCCAAATACTCATGCCAAGATGGACACAACATCTTTCCTGTCAGGGTTTCCCTGGGGAATCAGCATGATGCAAACACAGAGAAATGTGTGGAATTTCACAAAGGAAAAGCTTTTTTAAGGATAAAAATTAAAGTGTGATGCAAAAAAGGAGGATGATTATGAAATAATAACGTTCAAAGCACCTCTTAATAATCTCTCTCTTTCAATAGCAATGCTAATTGCTAAAATCTTACATTTTGATTTCTTTTGTCTGAAAAGTCTTCAGCCATGGAAATTGCATAGTCATCAGACTGCAGATGAATTTCCTGGGGTGTCACAAGGTCATGCAATTTTTGGTTACTTGATGGTTTAACAGGAACCTTTGTTCCCTTTTTAATAATGAAATAATAGGGATGATAAGGATGAAGTATAAGTGTACAGAACTGCACAGGCTGGAGAAGCACGTAGGTGACACCTCCCATCCTTGACCCTCAGACCCATTTATAATAAGCTGCTGCCAGTCTGGCAGATCACCTTCTCCTCAGAAGATCCTATTTCAGCAGCTTTTTGTGGACACTGAATTCAAGATGAAAAGGGGGGGGGGGGGGGGGGAAAGGGGTGGGGCGCGGGAAGAGAGGAGGAAGAAGAAGCGGGAGGCATTGCGACATTGCTTTCATGAGATGCAGCATGCAATGCTTATGCCTTTGTGAGGCCTTTTCTCTGGGCAGCCCAGGTGGGCAAGTTTATCCTCCCCTGGAGAAGCAGCAGCCTGAAGAGCAGCCTGCTTTTCTCTTCTGAATCACTGATGCGTGCACTGTTTCTGAAATGAAGTCCTTGGCCACAGAGCTCCTTCCGTTGCCTTATCTCACCCACCTTGCCTGCTCTGTGTGTGTGCTTTGACAGTTTACCACCTCCTGCACCTCGGCGGGGTTTCGGGGATTATACAACCGCATTGTTATCAACTGTTTTGTTGTTTTGAGAGGAGGTCATTGCATATTCAGCCCGACTGGTTCCATTCTCTTCTTTTCTCATTGGTTTCCTTGGGTGATCCCAGGTTCGGTGATGTATAGGCAGGGTGGGGGGAAGAAGAAAGGACAGAGATAAACATCTTCTTTGTCAATACAGATTGAAAGCAAAGACATGTGAAATGTGTCATAATACTGAAATTTTTCTGTCTGTATTTCCCTTTCTGAACACAGGCCAAACCAGCAGTTAAATTTTGTCAAGCCTCATGATCCACCTGGAGGGTCTGGTCCTAAGGCCTCATGATGGGCTGTTGGAGTGCCCATGCTGGTCTGTGTATAGATACAAGTGTGCCTGTTGCATGAGGCGAAGGCTCCACCACCATCTTCATCACTGGAACAAGAGGCTGGGCCCTGGGTCAGGCTCTGCCCTGGGGCAGTCCTGGGCCTTTCTCCTCCAAGTGCCACATAATTCAAACTGGGATGATGACCAGATGTGTCCACTGAGGGCCCAACTCAACAGTCATCATAAAACCACTGTGTTTGGTGACTAGGAGAGGACTCATCTGATCAGTGTAGATATGTACATTTGTGGTAACCACCCCAAACTACCTTCACAGCCAATGGAGAGAAACAGGTACTTTTAAAACACAGTTCAGAACAGCTTGAAGTGGATACGCAAAATGAGTCAGATGCTTTGTGCCCAAGGCATTTATGTTTCTCTGCATTGTGAAGGAAGGGTAGGTTGTTAGTCCAGACACAAATGTCTGTGTTCTAGGTGTCTTGAGTTGTTAGTGAATGAAACATGGCACCTGCTGTGATCTACCAGCTCCTCAGCACAACCACCCTTTTTATTTTTTTTGGTGGCCGCTGGTACCAGTTGGTAACACAGTCCAGGACCACCAATGCTAATTGTGAGACAATGCAGGAAATGCCCAGAAAGTGCAGAAAACTAACAAGTATCTGCACATCACAGAGCAAAATGATCTTATTTGAGATTTTGAAGTGACTGAAAAGGGAGACGTGAGCTTAAGTTCCGTAACAGACCATGTTACATCATGTGTTTCCTCTCACAACTTCTCAAAAGTGGCATAACCTTTATTTAAAACTCAAGCTTTAATCTTAGTAGAAGGAAAAAGCTTTGTGCTTTCCACATGGATATTTCAGATACTAGTGCCTTGAGTTTAAGGTGTTTCTGAGGGCAAAAAGAGGAACAGATAAACGCAATACAACAGTCAGTCTGTGCTATTGTTCTTGACATTGTTTAACAAAACAATGATTAATAAAAAAAATGGTTAATGACATTTAATTTCAGCAAAGTTTTAATGAAAGATTTATGGAGAATGATTACAGGAAGATAAATTTGTTTTGCTTGTAATCTCAAAGAGAATACTTCTGATTGTGATATCTTGTGCCTCTCTAGCTGGTAAGAGTTAAGGCTTGTTAGTATTAGCCATGATTCCAGCTGTTAGAGAATGGAAACGGAAGGCAAGGGGAGACGAAGAGTTGTTGAGACTAAGGGTCTGTTAAGCCATTTTTCAGCCATTAACACACTGTGCCTGTCTGTATCTGGCACAAGGTCCTGTGGCCCCGTCTTTCACGACACTGTAAAGCACCCACCCACCCTGTCACCTCCCTGGCAAAAGGAATGGAGAATCTAACAGCAATACTTCTCTGATTTTTTCCTGGGCAGGAAAAATGGTGTGGCTGTCTAAATTTCTCTGTTGCTTTCAAAAATTTCTCCCCCCCTGCCCAGTTCCAACTCTGATAATCAGCTCTACGAATGGTCAAAAAAAGATGACATTTTTGGCCACTTCTACTAGCTATCTGTTTGTCTCCTGTTTACTCCTTTATTTTGGTCTGCTATGTGTTTCTGCACCTCTCAAGTTCCATTTTCTTTCTGTTTAGTCTTCCTCTTCTTTCTTCATGTTAAAAAATGTCTTCCTCTCATTTTTATCTACATTTTCCTGGTATCTAGAAGTGACTTCGAGACCAGCTTCCTCAGTTTGCCTGAAATTCTTTTTCCTTTCCTCCCCCTTTTTTTGCTTCAGTTTCTCTTCTCCAAGAGCTGCCGTTTGCTTGTTGCCCTCCCCAGGCTGGTCTCCCAGCACAGACCTCAGCAGTTTGGAGACTCCTCCAACGGCGAGACCTCTCTGCAGACACTGCTGGAGAGGCTGCTGGCGATACTACACCATGGGCACTAGTATGCATTGGAAGTGTATTTTTTCAGAGCCTGCAAATCGTGGAATGGAGATTTTATCAGGGTTCTGCTTCTGCCTTATTAACTGCTCAGGGTTAGTGCTAAAAAAACCCAGAGCAACTACTTTCTTGGGTCTCAATGAAATGGCTGTGTGAGACATTGATTTACTTATTTTTGGCAGACACAAAAGTTCAGGCTTGGAGACTGCTCCGTTAAACTCCTTCACTCGATTTGTTACCAAATGTACATCAGGCATGGATTTCAGGTTAAACTTGCCTCAATTACACCATTTAAATCACTGGTTTGGCAGACCTGTATGCACTTGTCACAGTGATTAAAACTGATCTATGTATTCAGATGTGCAAAGTCACTTTGGCTTGTGATTTTTCAACTGCCCTTTTGCATTAGGGCACTAGCTCTTTTTGTGCCACTAGCTCTGTGTGTCACTAGCTCTTTTTTGCCTCAAATTTCATTGACTCTTGAGTTCCAAGCATGCAAGTTTTCCTCTTACACACCAAGGGGAACCCTTTTATCCTATTTTATGCCTGATAAACAAAGATTATATGTGATCTTCCTGTGTGTAATGCTCCAAGACTCCTTTCAGTTGAAGCCCTATGGTTAGGTATTTATGCATTTCCATTCCAGGGTTGCTCTTCGTTGGTAAAAGCGATGTTTCAAATTAGTGAGGGAATGAGTAGGGAACTATTCATATCTGTGACATACTCACTTGGTGGCAGGCGAAACTGGCTGTTCACTAACAAGTGGGTTGCATTGCTTTACCGTATGATTTCCTATACATTGTGCTTTGATGTTTGGCAAACAAATTGGCGCACTCTTCATGCCAAACATCTGCGAATGAAAGGGACATGCAACTCTGTACAGCTTAGTACACGCCTGAAATGATGCATCAGAGTCCATAATGACCTCTCCACCATGCATGCATTAATTTGCATGAATCCTAAAATCAAGAAAGCATCAAACAGCCATTTAACAGTGTATTTCACACATCAAGCTTAAATTTCAGATGAGGTTCTGACCACGTTACAAATCTTGTTTATGGAAGAAATTCATATTGGCTTGTACCAGTTCTCTGCAGAGTCCTGTGTAAAGGTCAACATAACAATGCACATTCAAACTTAATTTGTATGTTCTGTCTTTAGAAAATTTCCTAGAGGAAACACATGTTTTGGCCCTGTAGCATGCCTAGTCACAAAACTAGGTTGGTATATTTGACAACACCCTTCCTACCAGCTTTGGCTACTGGTGTAAATTTGGCATTCATCTACCATCTGTAAGGCTGTTGTGTGGTAGACTACTGGAGGAGGGTTTCACCTCATGTCTCACTTGTAAATGCTTAAGAAAATCTGTATATTCTCTCTTTCAGACAAAATCAAGCAAAAGCTAAGCAGACTATTCATTTAATCAGGACTTTTTAATGCCTTGTTACTTATAGGCTTATTGAAGCTTTGAGGAGAATAAGATTACCTAGAAATGGGAATAGAAGTTTTGTCCAGAAGAGTAAACTGCAACAGAGCTTAAAAGACACAATACAATCCACATGCTCATATTCTTCAAGGTGCTGTGTGCTTGGAAGGGATGAGAGTTTAGGATAAAACTTGATTTCATGAGACAAGCCTAAGCATTACAAATCTGTTTCCTACTGCCTGCCTCCATAGTAATATCCCTGTTGAGTGCCACTGCACCCTTGCCAGCATCTGGGAAGACAGGACCTCGGGGAAACCCAACTAAGCTGGGAGGAGATGACCTTGGGCTGGCAGCAGGGGAATGAAGGGATCTTAAATTCATCTCTTTCTGGGGCTCCCATACCTGACTCAGCACTGCCAGAAGATGCCTGTCTCCACTTAGGATTTGCTGCCCTGGATTGTCCTCTCAGGGAAACACCTATCCTGTTTCGTACAGAATGGGAACAGGGTCATTCCTCTTTTAAAATGCAGTTAGAGGAGGAAAGGCTGCTCTGCCCTCCCTGCTGTGTGTTGTTGGAGGAGATGCTCAGTGCTCAGAAGACCACAGTGCAACTCCACTCTTTCCTGAGCCGTGGTACAGAATTGTAAATTGTACTTAAAAGGCAGCTACCAAAAAAAAAAAACCAAAAAAAAAAACAAACCCCCAAAAAAACAAACCACCCAGATTGGCTTGTATGGGTATCAGTATCAACTGATAATTTTAGCAAGAGTGAAAGCTATGAGACATCCTTCTACTGCCTTTGCACAGCTGTACCTGTGCCAATGTACATGGTACCTGTGCCAAAAAAAACCTTTCTTGTTTTCAGTTCCTCTCATGAAGGTGCTTTTAGTAACACATTAAGAACTTATCTCTCCTCTCAAAGCAGTTTCACCTCGAGGTGGCTCCTACCACAAACAAAGCTGCTACCAGGCTCTGCGGGCAGCCCTGCTGTCACCTGGCACAGCCATGGGGAAAGATAAGCAGCCCTGAGCTGCCCTGCCAGTGAGCATCACCGTGGCTCGCCCATCCCTCCTGCACTGGCGGTGGCGTGTGCCAGGTCCTGTGTGTGCCCGCTGATCCCTGGGCGAAGCAGTAGAAGGGAAGGGACAAATCAGAGACCTGAAGATGGATTGTTTATACATGCCATAGGTCTATCTTGATGTGTCCCCAGCACACAGCAGAAATACCCAAGCTACCTATGTACCAGTAGAGATCCAACTGAAGCAGCACCTTCCTGTGTTTCAAAAGTTGTCCAAGAAACAGACTAAAATCTGGTAAGTATATTTTCACTCAGCTTCATCTCCCAGGCTAGGATGCTAGCAGTACCTGTGGTGGCTATGTTTACAGCTCTTTGCTAGACTTCACTGCTGGAAGCCCAGACAAGATGATGTGTGAGCTACTGTCACACTTCAGAAACATCCTTATTTAGCAGATACAGGATAGGAATGAAAGAATAAATTTTGTAATGTTATTCAATTACTAGACCATCTCTCCAAATAACCTGAATGTTTATAAGAACATAAAGGATGTGAATGGAGGCTGTTTACATCTCAGTACTGGGGGCGTTCATCAAACAGCCATTTGATTCATGCTGGCCATCAGCCACCAGAGGTGAATCAGGTCCCATGACAGCAATGGGTGAGAGAAGTGAACTTGCTTTCTAGGATTGGTTTGTGAACACGACCCCTGCTAGAGGGGCTCACTGTACTGACAACAGTTGCTTTTCCAGGATACAGACATGGAATTTGTGTGCAGCCATCCACAACAAGCAGTGCCTAATGACTAACCTGGACTGGCCAGCCTGGTGCTATGGCCAAATGTATGGGGCTCATGTTAAAGAAGGACACTTCTTTGGAGATAGTTTTCACAGTCATGAAAAGAGAGTCACACTCTGAATTCTCCCTTTGACTGTCCCAGAATGCTCAGAAAAATTCAGTTTGAATATTTTTTATTTTACAACGTAAAGACAGAAATCAAAGAAGAAACCCTAATGATGAGAATTCTCTGAAACCTTAGATTTTCTCTATTAAATTAGTTAACAGCTATATGTGGACCATCTATCTGTCCAGAAACCAAGCAGCATACTATTCATTACTTGTAGGAAGAGGTTACTGGCTCAACTACCTCCCACGTACAAAGCAAATGTTTTACAGTTAAAATAAAAAGGAGCTCCATCTGGAGAAATTTCAGCAATGCACTCACTTCTGCTCAGTGTTTGTCGAGTACCAATGTTCAATACTCTCAATCTCCCAGGGCGTTTACACGTATTCCCTGCATTTCTATCTCCAGGCTGGTAAATTAGATAATCCAGCATCTAAAAGAAAAACAGTCTTGCCCCAGTGTTTATTACTTATTATCCCAATATGTGATGTTTTTTTACTTACTGTTCCAAACTATAGGTAACCTGTGTGATATTACCTGCACCATTTGGAAAGACTAGTATATTGGGTTACTTTTAGTCTCGGACATTTGATAGAGATCTCCTTCAAGCTGCTTTGCTCCTTATGAAAAAAATAAAGGCATCTTTTGTGAATCAGAAAAGGCTGTTCTTTCCCTAGAGACCTTTGAGTACTTCAGTCTTAGCCCAAAAAAACAGCTGATAAGTAAGATTTACAAGACAAAGTAAGCATACAATTTTTAACATCTTCAGACTTTTCTGTCTATCTCTCACATGTGGAGAAGGGGAGAAGATCTGCTCAAGCACGCAGTGCTAGGACCACTACGCAAAAGTAGGAAGACTCTCTCACAGCACTGCAAGTCATGTTGCAGCAATAGGCTTTGATCTTACCCCCAGATACCATCTCCTAATGACAGCTTCTTCTTTTCTGGCTGTTCATGTGAGCATTTTCAAGCCTGCAATTTATGGCTAATTCAGCTCTCCCTTACAACCATTTTTAGCTGACCAGTATCTGGTGTATATTTAAACAAGCCCTGCAAGCGTGTGGGCAGCTTCTGTTTTAGTGTGGTTCATGCTCCCCTGTGATGGTCAAATGCCCCTCACGATGCATGGATTGAAGATCTAGCCTTTGCTGAGTGCTTCTCTTGGGGAAAAAAATCCATATGGAGCCGCTCTGCAGCCATTCATCAGCACTTAGAGGTTCCCTGGGCTGGTGCACTCAGGCTGCAAAATGTAGTGGGCAGATCTCTTTCTGCAGATGTGCGTCTATCCCAGCCTGCTGAAGTCACTCTGGTATGTCTAAAGGGAGGATCTGGCCTGTTCAGATTGCAAGTAATTGCAGTAGATTGCTGAGCCACACGTGAAATTTAAGAAGTGGAGTTTATTCTTCATTTATTTTCAGCACTGCAAAGTCAGAGTAATTCCACAGGCTTTGTTGGACTTGAGGAGGATTTGTTCTGATCTTACAGGGGAAGATCTGTCCCCGGGAGACTAAGGTGATACAACCACATTTCCAACTAGGTCTTCAATTAAGCTAACTTCAGAATTACACTCCTACACAAAAGCAATCTTAAGGAAGAGAAGGATCTTTATTATGAGGATACTGGCCTATTAATTGACATAATTGATAAAAGTACTTTCAGTGACCCCTCACGTTACAGCCCATTCTTTGCATTCCCTATAATGATCTTTAAAAGGTTTTATTGACTGGAAGGATATTACAGCTGATGTTATCAGTCGGGTGTTCTCAGTGTGGAATACATCATTGATATGTTTTGGTGACAAAAGGGAAAAAAAATGAATGGACCTAATGTTAAAAAATGAGCTCATGTTGCCAGCCTTCCAGCCTGGCAAAAAGCCACTAAAAATGAAAAAGAAAAAAAGACATTAAATGCCTGGAATCAACATGTCCCTGCTTTGAACAGTGCCAAAACGTGTCTGCAGGATGGCCATGGCCATGCCTGGCGGTGTGCTACACACTGGCAGTGCCCTTTGGGGATGAGCTGGGGACACTCCTGCTCCTCAAAGGCCTGCCCGGCCGCAGAGCAGTGCAGGTAGCTGAGGTACATTCATGGAGCTCCCTCAAGTCATGGCACACCACGCTCAGCCAAGCAGTACAGAAACAGCCTGGGATCGTCAATATATATGTAGCACCCAGATAACCAGGATTATATACAACTCTATTGCATTAGGCATGATCTGCCCTAACAAGTCTATAATTTACAGGGAGTAACCAGCTCAAATGTCTGTTCCAATTTCTTATAGAAGACAATAAACAAACTTGGAACAATATCATTAATGAAAAGAAAGAGGGGATGGGGTTTGTCTCAGGGAACACTAGAAAAGGAAAAGGGCATTTGAAAGAAAGAAATGGGAAGAAGCCATGGGTAAATTTAGGCTGGAGATGCAAAATAAGTTCTTTTACTCTCAAAAGAGTAAGTTTGAACTGGGACTCCTGGAGGACAGCCGGAAGAAAGGGAAAACTACACAGCTTCAAGAAGGAGACTGGTGTGTTTGTGAACAGGATCAAATGCCACAGTGCTCACAATATCAGGGACAGACAGGGTGACTGGTCTTGTTCCAGTCCCATGTTACTAAGATATCTAGGCTGCCACCGTGAAGTATCAAAGAAAGAATACTGACTGCTTTGGGGAACTGAAACAACCAGAGTTACAGAAGAAATCATTTCACTGATCAGGTACAGCCTCAGTTTCCCTGAGTTGATCCTCAGTGATCAAAGGCAATACCTATGGTCAGAGCTGGACACAGGGTGAGTTGCTCTACCACAGCACCAGGTCTGGGAATAGGTAACAGCTAATCATGAAGGCAGGACACCTACTTTGTTTTTTCCCTATTTCATGCAGATCAGTAGGAGGAAGAGAGTAGCATCTCCCAGAGCTCTCCTGTGAAAAGCCTCCAGATGCATTACAGACGCAGGCTGGATGCATTACTGCAGCAGTGGCATCTCACTAAAACTGAAGTCACGGAGCTTGTGTAACGGACAAAAATGTACAGCTTCCTCTGACCTGGGCTGTGCACACTCTCTGAGCTTTTGTGCCCACAAGCTGAATGCACAGGCAGGTTTGATCCTTCATTTCTGCACACATCTGTGAGAGCTCTCTGTGACCCACGCAAAACCGAGACATGCACATTCTCACAGGTGCTGGCATGAAGGCAACAAACACTCCTCTGCTACTCAGTAATACAAAAACACCAGTGGAAGCCCACACCGAGATCTTTCGCTTAGTCC
Organism: Falco peregrinus; assembly: GCF_023634155.1. Classification (NCBI taxonomy): domain Eukaryota; kingdom Metazoa; phylum Chordata; class Aves; order Falconiformes; family Falconidae; genus Falco; species Falco peregrinus. Next base: position 89,105,422 of record NC_073721.1, read on the forward strand.
TTTAAAATTCCCCAGTCCTTCTGGAACAGATTGAACACCACCCATCACTATTCAATGCTTTTTATCTTCAAAGTGCTTAAATATTATTTAGGAAATCTGGATTTGAAACCTGCTTTTCAAGTGCCCAGCTGTACCAGTCCTGATCAATACCTCACTATTTTTATATAGACAACACATCTAAACATATACATTGATAAAGACTGCCTAACTGCTTCTGTCAGCTACAGCGAGGCCAATAAAAGACATTTATAAGCTATTATTTAGCTGGGCTCATAAATAGAAATTCTCCTTATAAACAGATATCTATATTGGAGGGGAAAGCGAAGGAGGGCAAAGGTGCAGGAAACCCCTACCATGTCTGCAAACTGGCTGGCTGCTGGTGCCCCATGCTCTGGGACAGGGTGGACATCAGTGCTGGCAAAACGTGGGGTTGGAATAAGGGGCAGAGAGAGGAGATCAGCAAGGGCTGCTCTTCACTGCTGTCTTGCTCTGAATGTCTTTGAAGGACGTTATGTCTTTCATGAGCCAAGTGACTGTGGATATTGCCATTTTAGGCAATGGACTTTTCCATCCCCAAAACAAAGTTGATCTTCTGTGCTACTCTGTGCCCAGATCTTTTGCTGAATGTAGATATCCACCTTGCCATTTGATCCCTTGCAATCATAGGCAACAACTTGGATGATGGACTTGATCCATACAGAAGAACAAGTCTACTGCTACTTCACAGAATCATTTAAATAGAATGTCACAAAATTATTTAAATAATGATTAATTTTTATGCAGATGAACCAAAATTCTCTGCAGATTTTCTGTCATAAAAATGTCTTTCATAGAAGAGGGTCTGCAACACAAATAAATGCAGGGAGCTGAGAAGAAAATTAAAACTTGTAAAATGAACTGATCTTTCCAACTATCGAGATCACTTTGCATTTGAGGCAATCTGTCTCTGTCACCAGCTACAGTAAGACCACTGATTTCCAAGGAGCTTCTTCTGACTTTGTCCACTCACAAAGAAGAGTTTGCAGAGCCAGACCTTGCTCTTTGCAGAATAAAGGCAAACCCACTGTAAGTGGACTGCACAGGGTGGTCCCAGCCTTCCCATGCTCCAGGTGTGCAATAGGGCAAGTCTATACAGAGGCAGAGAAACCAGCAAGTCTGGCACACGTTGATGTCTACACAGAGATTTAGTGTTGTGCAGTTTGGAACTGGGGACAATTTCTGAGGAAGGATTTGAGTTCAGCCAGTTTCTACACTGGCTTTCCAGGGCTCAAAGCAACTAAATGAAAGAATCAGGTTAGCCTGAAGTTTCTGTTGCTTTCATAAGGTTTCACGCTACTGCCTCAAAAAGCAGACACCAAAGAAGGCACCGTTTCTCCACCTGTGACCTCCCTGCATGGCCTCTTTTCAAAAGGCAAAATGAGGAATGACCCCATTTTCCTAGTCTTGTCTTGCATACAGCTGGGATCAGGCCATTTACGTCAGACCCCCTGTTAGTGCTTCACTCCATCACCTGGCATTAGCTTGGGGAATGGATGCTGTGAGGCTCACCTCCACAAGTGCTCCCTGACACAGCTATTTAGCCAACAGCTCTCCGAGATGGACAAACCAGGAGAGCTGTTCTCCAGCCCAGCCCACCTGGCAGCAGGGTTGGCCACGTGCCTGCTGACAGAGCAGATAATGGAGTCAGAGCAAGGTAAGTGTGTGGTGGAGCAGGACCACCTCAGCTGATGCCACCTTCTCCCCCTGCCCCAGCACTGCCCATGCTGACCTACTGCCTGTCTCACCTTCACGGCAAGACTCTCCTGAGCAGGGAGCTGAGGGCTGCTTAGCAACCCCAGAGCATGATAAATATTTAGCAGTAAGTATGGGGGGTGCAGAGAATGAAGGACAGAGGTAGCAGAAATCACACCCTGCAGCCAACACAAGTGGTGGCAGCACAGCTGCAAGGAGCTTGAGGGCAGCTGCAAGTGATCAACGTGTGCCCAAGGAGTGTCGCATCTTTGCAAAGGGGGGCCCTGTCTGCACCCTTTTGCCCCTGGGCGGTGTGGCTGCATGGCAGCAAACAGCACAGCAAGGTGGGGTGGGTGTGATGTGACCTCCCTTCCAGAGCAGTGGGGACCCCTGAAAGCAGCTCATGTGGACAAGCACCCCTGAGCCTTCCTTTATCAACACCTGGTCTCAGCTAGGGCATGGAAAAGCTGATGTCTTGGTTCCATACCAAGTCGTGACTAATTGGACAAAGGTGTGAAACTAATGCACATAAATTACAGTGGGAAATAACACTGCTGTGGTCAGATGCCTTGTTACCTCTGGCTCAGATTCTCTGCACAGGAGGAGGCGCATCCAAGCGCAGCACCTGCCATTCCCTGAGCTCCACCTTTCCCCAGGGTCTCTGTGCACAGAAGTCCAGGTTAGAGCCAGGCATCAAAATCAAAGGCAGCAGAAGCCATGAACTGGAGAAGCCAAGGGTGGCACCGAGCCAAGCCTGCTGGCCAGAAGTGTGCCAAAAGGTCAGGCAGGAAGGGGGTATCTTCTGCATGGTAGATCTGGGGCAACGTGGGGGTGATGTGGGAAACAAAAGTACTGCAGGAAACAAGAACGGGCAGAGACCGGGGGCAAATGGGGCACGTACACAGGGCTGAGAGGTGGCTGAACAGTTCCAATCATCTTAAAGATGGTTGGATGCATGTGATGGGTGGGGATCAGCTGGTGCCAGCTGCTCCATGGTCAGGTCTGGCTTCTTGACACCTCAAGGCAGAGCAGAATGAGTCTGGGCAGATCCTGCCTGGGGCAGTATGGGGGCAACTACCTGGGTATTCTCTTACTTTTCTGGCTTATTCTCTTTTGGGGGTTTTAATGCTCCTGCAAATCTGTCATGTCTGCTGAACCCACTGGGAGCTGCAGTTGTTCAGCCACAGGAGAAATCAGGCTTTGCTGCTTTTACTCCAGATGCATTGGAAATCCTTCATGGAAAGCAAAAAGGGGCAATAAAGGCACCCAGCGGGTTCCTGAGAGATTTTTGTTGTGTAGAGGGAATTTCTGGGTGATACAGTGCTGAATAACATATCTACATCCCTACCCTACTACCATGCGTACAATCTCCTCTAAGCCGTAAAAAAGATTGTGCCAGGCACCCCGGGGTGCTGCTGCTGGGTTCTTGCAGACTGTAAAAAACACAGTCCTAAGCTGAGATATCCCAGATAATCAAGTCCAAATCCTTCTTCAAGTGTCCCTGCATACTAGGTACTGGGCTGGGTACGTGTCAGCCACAGCTGTGGCTTTTCACCAGCAGGGTCAGCCACAAATGCCCTCATGTCAGCTCGCAAAAATTATGATTGGCTTAAAAATTAAATTAATTTCTAAGAAAACTTTATTTCTTTGCCTTGCAGGATTTTGACTATGTAAGAGTCTTGAGATTAAAGTCAGTTTTTTGACTGGTAGGTGAAGAGAACGCTTATCTTATGTTTATTCACATTTCTTCAGAAGTTATTGTTTCAGGAAGAAATGTAATAAAAACCTCATGGTAAACCCGGCAAGTCTATATATTTCAGAACTGTAGCATCTACTTGTATCTTCTAGTTGAGCTAGTGTAAATGAGGAATATTTTGATCAATACAACTGGAACAGCATGAGCATTATATTCTGGCACAAGCCTGTAAAATCCACCCATGGCTATTACAGAGCTGCACTGAGGCAGTAACTGAGCAGTACTTAACTCTATCGCAAGGCTGCTGCCTTTTGATGTGGTACCCTCATCTGCCACAGAACACAGAAAAATGGCAAGTTTGTTTCTAGTCACAGTGAAAAGTTAATCGATCACAGGATAGACCATAGCGCCCTACAGATTGCTGTTGGCATCTCTGTCAATAGATCACAAATTAGGAGTAAAGAAGTGAAAAATGATCCATAGGAGAGTATTTTGTGAAATACTTGGACTTCTTATTTTATGTTAAAGACTAAAACCTCCTGAAGGCTTCCAGTATTCCTGGTTATGAGAAACCGTGCGGAGCATTTTATCCACTTATGACAGCACACTTTCTCCCTAGTAGAATGTGTCTTTGGTATAACTTAAGAGACAAAAAAATCCTGCCCTATAATAGGTATGCAAACATGTAGTGTTTATAAAAAACCCAGATGGACAGCACTGAAGAGCAGCTCCTCCTGCTTATCTGACCAACATGTACTGCACAGGCAACAGCAAAGCAAACTTTTCTGCACAGCACCGCCTGAGGGTTTGCTCAGCCATCTCTCCAAATGAAAGGCTATTTTATCCACTTATCAGCCCTTGATCTGTCAAATAAACCTGCTTGCAAGCAGTAGCAATAATTCTGCTGTTCCACTTAAAAATGAGGGCAACCCTTCATCTTGATGCACCCAAAAAATACTGGGCAGTGCCAACTATTAGTCCCCCATCCAAAATCCTCAGTGATGCCACTGAATCAACAGAATGGATACAGCAGAGCTCTGGCATCTGCAGTGGGCTTGGGTCGAGTTGTAAAGCTGTTCAACAACTTGTCTCATATATACTACCCTGGAAATTCTTGTACAACCAACACCCAGACATCAATACCCTTTGGAAGAACAACTGATTATCCTTGTACTAGCACTCAAGTTTTCATCAAGCAGGGCTACAGGTAGTTTAATTAACACAGACAGCTTTGAAAGAGCACAAGAAAACCAACAAGAACTAGAGAGGCTGCTTCACCTGTAGAAATATTCAAACCCAGCTGGACACAGACCTGGGGAACCTGCTCTAGCTGACTGTTAGAGCAGAAGTTTGGACTAGATGATCTCAAGCTGTCCCTTTCAACCTCAACCATTCTGTGATTCTATAAACTCATTTCTTGATGGTCAAAAAAATGGGATCTCCTTCTAAAAGACTGGTTGCTCAGAGTATTTAAATTGTCATTAGTAGATCATGTGCAACCTCATTCCAAGGATGGGAGTAAATTCACTACTGGGAGATGGTTAGACATAGAGGCTAAGCAACACATGAGGATGTTGAGCTTTGGTTAGAGGTGACAGAAGACCTGGACAGTGGCGCTCAGTGGTAGATGGTGATCCTGTTGTTGATAAGCATCAACATTCAGCCAGTGGAAAAGATAATCAAGCTACAGTGTAACTGCCTTTTCCTTGCTTTTCCAAAAGTTTGAAGTTTGTCTTTCTTTCAGCTACCCTCAGTGACATTCCCAGGTCTTCCCAATGAAGACCGTATTCCCTTTTGAATGGCACTTCTTAGGAGTTAACCCCTTTTGCAGACCTGAACTGGTTTGACATCAATGAATTGCATCAAAGACAGAGAGATCTGCCCCCCACAGACCTCCTTCTTCCCTTTGGGTGCCCCCCCCCCCCCCCAACAGCACTTTCTAAGGATCTTTTCCACCAACTATCTCACTTTATCTTCTGAGTAATTATTGTCTTTTCAGGCACCTGCTGAGAATTAAGGCACCATTTCAGTACAATCCCTTCTAATATGCCAGGGACAATAGAAGAGAATAACAATCTTGATTCACCTTGACCTGTCTGTCATCAGTCATGCTATGAATATCCACTTTAAGGTGATTAAGTAAGTTTAGGACACTGTTCTGTCTTCTCTCTCTGTACTGAAAAGCATTGTTGTGTTGCAATTAATAATGATTTTGGACTAGATTGAGCTTAGCCTCAGTGGCATGTGGCAGATGGCCATGTGGAGGACTACAGGGTCCTTGCTCTTTAGGGAAGTGAGTGGTACAAACCGGGCTGGGGAACATGTGCAGGGCTCTGGCCTGCCTCGTGGGATGTACATCCCTGCACCATGAGACAACCTCACCACAGCCCTCACTGCTGCTTTTTGCCCTCCTTAAGAAAGCCTCAGTGTTTTCCCCTTGCAAGTACCTGCCTCATTTTGTTAAATAAAACCAACTTTCAGAACCTTGCTCCGGCTACTGAAACTAGACCTTGCAGCATACAGGGTTCATAAATCATACACTAATGCTAAGTACCCTAGAAAATACCTGAGCAATGAATTTTAAGACAGCTTAAATATGACCTGTCATTTTATTTCAGTACAATGTTTTCTTCCATTTAATTATTATTTGAAGGTGAACTCGGTGCCTATTTAAGGAAATGCATATGTAGACATTTATGGTACCTCTCTCTCAGGCTATGGGACACATACAAAACAATAGCTTGACAAAGAATAGTGAGTAAAAGGTATATAAGGTAAAACTTTCCTATCATCAGCCCGCTTTCTCTGCTGACTTAGCAAGTGGGCTCTTTGGCAGCAAACTCATCTCAGAGCAAGGTACATCCTACCTGAAGTCCAACAGAGCCAAGGAGTCACATCCCTAGGCACAAGGGGCTGCTCGTGGGTCATCTCAGACTGAATCAATATTCTGGAGACACTATGTAAGTTTTTTCACATATTGGAAAGCCATCTGAAATACATCCTGCCAGGCTGCATAGCTGGAGCATCAGCTGGCATGGAGACCAGAATGCTCAGCTTTGCTTTCCCCCTGTGAGGTTTTGAGAGATGGCTCCAATATCTTAAATTTATACAGGGAGCCATGGATTTATTTTTCCCTTTTATGTAAATATCTCACTCCCCTCACAGACAGTGACACACTAGTGAGCTGCAGAAATAGGATTACATACTGCAGGTCCCTCTCTCCCCCATCTCAGTTGCTTATTTACCAAACAACTCTTGTTAATCCTCTTTACTGTGTTTACTTCCCACTTCCCTCCAGTCTTACTGTCTTACTATTATTCAGGTGCTTGGAGATGTTAACCACCTCCAGAGCTGATTAAAATGAATCCACCCCCACTGATTGTTTTTGAATATGCAGTGATTTACACCAGATGAAGATTTGTTGGAGCTGCTGGCATTCACAGTGCATTTGCCCAAGTCCACAAACCATGTAATACTGAAATGACCCAGCTTCCTCCAGCCTGTGCTAGTTTATAAATTGTCCTTGGACCTCCTGCTTTTACTTCTTGGTGACAGTCTTCCAGGGAAAGAGAAAGAATGGCAGGTTTGTACAAACAGAGACATGGTAGAGAAATACCTGGAGGTATTCCAGATTTTGAACCAGTTATTCATCTGCTCTTGCTATGTGTTACAGAAATCACTGGTTGTGAGATCACTTTCTTTATCCACAAAATGAGCAGAAAAATACCACTGCTTACAGTGGGTCTGAGCCCTAACCGGTCATTAAGCCTGTCCTAGAAATCTACAAACATCACAGACTGATTGCTGCAGATGCTAAGTGCCAATCCTTAATTTTTTTCTAATGTATCATGGAAAAGTTTCTTAAGAGAAAATCTACATTTTTTAAAAAGTGGAAATACCTCTTGATCACCAAACCCAGAGAAAATAGCTGTTTCTACACTGCCAAACTGAGGGTGCTACCACCCTGTGTATAACCATGCTGCTGCACAACACAGTATCATGTGTCATCTCCTCTGGTGCTCGGTTTATGCAGCAGCACACATCTGTACCCAGTGCGGCAGTCATGCAGTGCCCAACACTGCAGACATCAGCATCACACATAGGAAATTCAGAGGCTGTTTTAAGAGCCTTCAAAGACTCATCCCATATGTACCTTCCCAAGAATTAACCTGTCCAGCAGGTCTCTGAGTATTAAAACTGATGGACACATTTTGGTATTAGTTCCCTCACAGACCAGAGAGGTCAAATCTATCCACTGGAATGCACTTCAGCATTACTTATGACTATTTCATAGTCAGAGAACCCGAGTATTTCCAGCAGAGATGCAGGGGTGGAGGTAGCAGCATGCTTGCTTGGTTCTGGTAGTCATTTTATACAAAGAAGCACCAATCCACCAGGTTGTATTTTAGCACAAAACCCTTAGTGTCTAAAATTGGTGATATGTTGAAGTTTTAGCTTTCATGAGGGAAAACAAGCCAACCCAGTAGAAAGAGTTTTTATACAGGTTGAATAAAAATACAGTTGAGTTATGATACCTGGAGGACAGTCACTCCTTCTCTTCCTGCTACAGAAAAGCAGTCATGAGAGAGTTTGATTAGGTCTGGCCCTTTGAAACTAGTAAATGAGAATTTAACTTAAGCACAATAGATTTTTTTCTTTTACTTCAAATTTTATTCTTATGAAAGTGCGGGATTAACACAACAGATCCAAGCTCTGCAAATAAATCTCTGCCTGCACTTTCCCACTAAAACATTTAACTTTTGCTGCACCCTACAACCAGATGACTGCTGTTATTGCACTCTTCAGCATCTCTTCAGGGGAGGTGGGAGACAGGTTTGTCAGAGATGCTGCATTGACAGAGGTCCATATTGCAGGAGATGTGCAGGAACAAGGGTTCGGGAAGAAGATTGCAGAGGAGAGCTGGTGGGATGGGGGTGTGAGAAAGGACAGGGCAGAGCATGGTTATATAGCTGGAGACTGGGAACACACTGGAGGGACTCTTGGCTTCAGCATCACCCAGATTAATACCCCTACTCTTTCTCTAGCCATCACTACCTCTCAGCAAAAAATAGAGTGAAGGATTTCTCACACTAGCTAAAGCCAATTCAGCTCAACAATATGTGGTAATACTCTGTGTCTAAGACAGAGATGCTTCTCTTGTGAAGCACCTTATCTCCTTTCCCAGCATTTATCATCAGATATCATTTACAGTGGATCAAGGAACCTGAACTACTGGGGAATGCTGCCAGGCACTTTAGGGCATCCTTTTAGCACAGCTGTTTTAGAAAGGACTCATTGATGAAAAGAAATGCTCTAGTTACTCTGTAAAAATAAAATTAATAAGATTTTATTTTATAGCTGTCCATCCTACATCTGAGCAGTTTTCAGCTTAGTGTTAGCCAGTGGTGGGAATGTCAACAATAAGAAGATCTAAGAGGAATTTTCACTTTGCTCTGAGCCTAATGCCTGTTCAGGTGGCTGACTTGTATGTTAATATTCACACTGCTGACAAAAATTGGTGTCTTCATCAAGTATCACTATTATCCTTTGCCAACTTGAAGCATAAGACTATTGTCTTATGTGAACTCCCCAAACCTTTTCAAGGCAGCTCTAAATTTGTCTGTTTGTATTTCTTTTCTGTTCCTCCCATCTACCAGCACCACAGTAAATTTCAAGAGCAATTCCTCACTAGGCACAAGTTGCCCTGGAGAGTTACTGCTTCTTTAGGTATATTTTGCAGAAATCGTTCACAATTTGGCAGTAGGCAAAAAATACAATAGCTGGTTTTGAAATTAATACAACTTTCCACATAGAATTAGAATTTTCACTGTGGTACCAATCCAATTGGACTCCAATTTCAGTCCTCCATAAATGATTTTTTAAAAGTGCCGTGGCTAGAGTGAAAGCTTTCCAGCTCCTCAAAGCTAATAAGCATTCATTTTAGCCAAACTAGAAAAGCAAAGATACTTATGTAAATTTAATAGGAAATTAAATACAGACTTCTGTCATCTCATTTGAATTCTCCCTTTTGGATGCTCTTGGATACACTATCCTTCCAATCCCACATAAATTTTTCAGACAGCCACAACGCATGTGCAACGCTACACCATTGAAATGTCCCTGCTGAAGCTCATAAAAAATCTTGCAATTGCTTTGCGTGCAGATAACATGTTTCATGAAAGGTATTTTCAGTTATTTTCTTTTTTTTTTTTTTGCCTCCCCCCTCAAATGTCCGTCAAAAAATCACAAAGTTGAAGAAACCATCATTTAATTCAAGCTGTGATTCAGAGGTCACTGCAGTATCTCATGAGCGTTATGGACTGTGTATTGCATTCTGTACTCCAGGCTGGGCCACCCAGCCGTACTAACAGCTTGTGCCCAAGAGCCCCACATGTAAAACAGTGACAGTGCAAAGCCACAAGCGTGGGATGTTGTCAGAGCTGTATTGAAACCAATGGAGGAAAAAAGAAGCTCCAATCATCTCGGCTTCCCACAAGTTACTTTATTCTCTATGTTGACGCTTTGGACTTGCAGTTGGAGCCTTCATACAGAAATGTTCAAGTTCTGACTTCTTCCACCAGAAATATGAAATATTATTTAGGTGAAAAAATTCTTCCCACTTCTATTTTTCTATGTAACTGAAGCCAATACTCTCTAGCTACCAGAGGCCTATGCAAGCACATCTATTGCAAAACCAGTGAGCTGAAACGGTTGCTACACACCGTGTTGTATGTAGGCTTCACATAGGCTTTATGTTCAAAGAGACAGGTTTTGATTTTGATTCTGTAGATGATAATTTTGAAGCAAGAATAAATTAGAAGTAGTCTCCAAATGAAAACCTACACAAATTACCCTAGAGTTTGAGTTAACAGACCTCACGTGAATTTGAAATACTACACTCAGGATGGTCCTGGGCCAAAAATCTCACATCCCACATGTAAATTCTGAATACTACCAGGAGCGGACAGGACAGTGTTACCTACATCTGTGCTCGACCAAGCCACAGTTATTGGCATTCCCCAGCAAACCACCACAATTTGACTTCAGGGAAGTTCTTATCAATCTGAGCATTGTGGCTCTATCCCATTTCTAGTTTTAATCCTCCTCATGCATTGAACGTCACCCTTTACACAGGCAGGATATGGTACATAAAATTAACTTCCAATGAAAACACACATTGACTACAGGATGCATTTGGCCTTTAGGATGCCTTTAAACAAAACAAGGTGTCAGCCACGTCTGGGGTCAACCTTTGCGGGGTTGCATTGCCCTAAGCACAGTAAGAGCATCTGGAGTCTTACCTTTTTATGGCTTTGTAGCAAATGATGACAACTATGAAGAGGAACACTAGTGTGGCGCAGCATACTGCAATGATAATAACCAGGCCTGGCCACCAGGTCTCTTCAGTGGGACAAAACGTAGACTTGGGAGCTGTAAACAGAGTGTGGAAAAATATATGAGTTCTCCCAAATGAACAGTGTGTAATCAGATACGCTTCAGTCACCCATGCAATAGCACTATGCCAGGGCCACGGATACATGCAAAGAGGTTATTTCACATTTAGGACCCATTTTTTTCCCAAGCAACTCCTCTGTTTGGTACTAGATATTTCTTGCCACAGTCCCCAGACGACCAAGTTCTCTGTGTCTGTGTGGTCCACAACACAGTGCTCAGCGTGAAGGAGAAAGGCTGAGTTCTGCTACCTGTGAGAGACCTCTTCTTCCTCTGCATTTGCCATCTCCTGCTGCATCAGATTTAGAGAGAGTTGTTGTGCTGATAAGGGTAGACTTTCAAACCCCATTAGGGGAGCCGCAGCAGAGCCTACCAATCAGTACTGCAGCTGCTACCACTGTAACCTTGGAGCATGGAAGGGGAATTTGTTTTAAAAGAACAGGAATTTTATTACATTTATTAATTGCTTTTAGAGGACTATAGCTGACAAGCTTTTTTCCCGTTACATTGCCTTTGAATTTTAAGTCCAATAGTTAAGAAATACTAACATTAAGAAATGTTACCTCATGAAAATATTAGCAATTATTGTTACATTTTCCTTATTCGATTTAGGGCTAGAGTTGTCTATGTAAGTACCCCTCAAAGCAAGCAATATTTTGCATCAGAAGGAATACTGGTGGCATTTAGTTAAAATATTTTCCTTCAGGGCAATATTCTTTTCCTCATGCTTTCAGAAGACACTTAGAAGTATGGTGAGCAACAGACAATGCCATGAGCAGTACCAGTGTACTGTAGAGGGGGAAGAGACCACTAACACCGTGCGCACAACCAAATAAACTCCATGAGAATGTGGGTCACCTTAAATGAGGTTTAGTAATGAATCTATCAATGGGACTGTCTAAATCTACATGTTCAGTTAAGTAGGGGAGAGAACAGAATACAGCTAAAGCCTTTTTTTTTTGTCCAATTATTTCATCTGATACATCCTATATTCTGAACTTCCTGTTACACACATCACAAATAGCTGCACTAGTTAAAATAAGTCATCACACCTGCATCTCTTATTGTGATTTGACATCTCCTGTGTCTCCTGTGATTCATCAGGAAAAGACATACACATACTCTTAGGTTAAGACTCATTAGGTTAAATCCTGAAGTACACAATTACTGGGAAATTTTTTTCCATTTGCGTGATCTACAGAAGAATTGCCAACATTCATGCCCACAAATCTGCAGGAAAACCTTAGAAAAAGGCTAGGTAAGGAACTGTGAGAAACAATCAAAATAATAAAGCAAACAGCTTGGTAATTTATAGGCAGTTCAGCGTTTGGTGCCACATAAGAGGTCCTATCTTTCTCACACACATCAGCCTTCAACACATGCTATCACTGTGATCATACTTGTCTAGAAATATTGCCTTCAATTTATTGTACATATATTGACTGTGAAGCTGGGGGGTTTTGTGGTTGTTTGATTTTTTTAAAAAAAAAATTTTGGGGGGGTGGGGGTGGTGTATCTTACAAAAGAGAAAAATAAAGCTGACAAGTGATTTGAAGAACTAGTGGGTCCTGGCTCCTCTTTTGACAATGTGTCCACTCCCAGACTATCTCAGCAACAGAATTTCTTTATTACTATGTCAGCTGCAGAAGTCAGTTTTCAGTGGATGATGAAACTGTTGATTGTGTTGTGATAAAGCTAACATTTTTAATATTCTCTGAAAGTTTTCAATATTGTTATTTTCTAGGATTCCAGAAGTTATTCCAAAGATGATAAAATGTATACATGAAGGACAGGCAGTCTCAGGTCCAACTCTACCCTCCTGGTGCTGTCCCAGCAAACAAAAGGTCTCAGTGAAATCAAAGGGAACACATCCATCAGCAGATGCCATTAAAATTAGATGAGATCATAAAAAATAGGACAAGTATGGCTATCCTTATCTAGTCCTTGTTCTTCCTCAAAGGCAGGATCAGCCAAACTAGTCATAAAGCAGAATGAGATGGTGAGATTGGGCTGCTCCTCAGCACAACAAATAGGACTGACAAATGACAGGGAGAGGGTACAAAGCAAGGCTTATCACATGCCTGTGCACCATTGCTCCTTGATGGTTTATCACAGTATTTTTACACGGAGAATAAACAGATACATGTGGGATTGAATAGTGAATATGACTCCTGACAGCCTATGTGTAGCTATTAATGACAGGATAATAAGAACTGCTGATGTGGAAGTGACCCCTAATCCATCTGGCTCAGTTCCCTTCCCCACCGGTCCAGACCAGGCACTCAGAAAAATGCACAAGAAATCACACTACAAGCTATCAAAACATGTTTCTTAGTGGCTGGTGGGTTTACATCACTTTAAAAATTATTTTCTATTTCTACCCCTTATTATTCCAGTGCTAGGTAGTCTTGTTTTCCTTAGAAATACCCGCTCTTTTCCCAATAAGCTCTTGGTTGCGTGCTTTTTCTGCCTCTCCCGGTACACATTCACATAGCCCTCATTACTGTGGCATTTCTACATCCTTAATGCATTTCTACTCACAATTGTCCTCTGAGGAAGAGCAGAACTGCTTTTAATCCTCTTGCACTGATGCGAAGCCCAAGCCTGGCCCACATGGATGCCTCTGTGTGCAGCTGGGAATTTCTTGAAGAGCCAGAAAGGTGCCTGGGAAACACCACGTCCTCAGAGATGTGCCTCTTAGCAAGTCCCACACTGAGCTCTTGATGTTAGGAAGGCTTTCATGTCTCTCTCCTCTTACACCGGGGCTCATAACTCTACTCCCTGGGGCAGCCCAGGGCTGGAGAGACTCCCCACCCTGTCCCAGACCCCAGCTCATTGCCCACAGTGTAGAAAAAACAGGTTGCACCTGGGAGGGGCTAAGCCCACATGTGCCATGCCCTCAATGATCAGAAATTATCCTGGGGTGAGGACACCTGCACCCCACTCTTGCAGCTGTGCCACTTTGCATAGAATAGCAATGCATTTCTTGGGTACTCTCTGGAGGAGTGAAGACATGGGTCCAAACCCCTCCTCTAAGGACACAGTGAAATTATTACAAAAAAGACTGAGCAGAAGATGTCCCACGTTACCTGTAACAATGACAATGTCCTAATTGTTTCATCGTCTTACAAAACCTTTGATGAAATGTAGGAAAATAGTTCTCATGATCACCTCCTTCTTTGTACCACCTCTTTCAAATTGATATAAACCCCCAGCAGATGTATGGTTTCAGAACCAAATTCTGCCCTTTCCCTTGTCTTGTTAAGAAACAATGAGCTGTGCACTGCTGTCATTTGCAGTGGTGTATATGGGGAGTAGAGGACATCCTTGGGCACAGGGAGTCCCTTTGTCATCACCACGAGACTACCGAGCTTCAGCTGCTCACAGTGTGATAGTGTCCTGGTTTGACTCATGGGTGGCTGCCCTTCACTGGTCCCAAAATTAGCTGAATGGAGAAAGTGGTTTTCACAGTGCAAAACTCGAGGAAAATACGCTTTTTCTCCTAAGCCCTGAAGCATCATTCTGCACGTTGAACACATTGTCGGTGGAAAGTGGTAGGAAAGTGATGATGTTTTAAAGAAGATAAGCAGGTGAGCTAAGCAATCACAGCCTGTCATACTGACAGAAATTCTGCCCAAACAATGAAGATCTCATTCAATTAATAAAATATTAAAATGAATAATTGATGCTAAACAGCATAGGTTTAGGAAAATACATCTTGTTAAAGTAACTAGATATTTTCTGAGGAGCTTACAGGTTTGCTAAATAGATGCATTAGTGCTGGTGTGATAGCTTTAGACTTTGGTAGGACATTTCACTTAATTCCATGTGATTCAGTGTGGCACACATCAATTGAGTTAAAAGCCAGAGAACTGGTGTGTCTGAAAATCTAACTATAAAAGGAAAGTCACTGCTGAGAGAATGTGGTTTATTAACAGTTACTCCTCTTTTCCCCCAAAACCAGGCTGATGGATAGGTGTAGAGTTTGTAAATGATGCTGGAATGTACTTCAAGTGGATGCTAAGCATATTTAGATTAGAAGTAGGGTAATTATTGTCATTATACGGTAATTATTTATTACAATAGTCTATCAGCTCTGGTAAAGTATTTCACTGAAAAATTTAGTTTAATGTAAAGTCTTGATTTTTCCTAAAAGATGCCTAAATTCAGCTAAAGAGACTGGACTCGGAATAAGAAATAAGTAAAGAAAATGCTCTGTCCCTGGGAAGGCCACATGAGCACAATGCCTTTTTTCTCTTGGCCTTACAATTTATAAAGTACAAATGTTGGTTAGGTTTACTTTTAGAGGGCAAACACCTCCTATTCCCCAGAGCACCAGGCCTAAATAAACACAATGAATAAACAGACCCATTTCAGACCTGCAGTGGGTGGCTGGATCCGACTTACTGAAAACAAATTCATGGAAAAGTACTTTTAGAACAAAGGCATCTTGCAAACTATTTCAGCACCACAAAGGCCTTACACACTTGCTTTCTTTGACTAAATTTGTTTTGAAGGCTCAGCATAAAGACAGAGCTCCAGTTCTAATGTTAGCAGATCTCTGTACACACACGGCTCTAGCCAGAAATGTGCATACCAGGAACGATTAGCTCAGCTACAGAGGGTTTCCCTCAATGTCCAGGCACAAAAATAGAGGTTGTGCCACTAGAAAAGAAGTTTCCGTAAAATTACAAAGTAGTCTCTAATTTCTTTTTAGCAAATCTCAGAGTGGGTCATGCTCAAAATTGCCCTGAGCTACCAAAACCAAAAAACCAGTGATGAAGCTGTTTTAATCTTCTGGATTAAGCATTACATAATTTTGTGTGTGTTATAAAAGTGACACATGCTTGTACTGTCTGTGACAGAATATAGAAGCAGGACTTGAAATCCTTGGATACACCCTCAGGTTATCTTTAGTGGTCACAGCTATACTTTATGAAGCTCAAATTTCAGAAATCTAGTACTCTCGTCATTTATTTTGATTAGGGTTATTACTTTCCATTGCAATATGGGTTGTAGGCTGATTGCTGTTTTCATGGGAATGCCGGGACATTAGAAACTAACACCATGAAGTCTGTCAGGACAGAGTAAGTGCTCCATTGTGGCGGTTACGCTGGGCTGAGCTGGTGCCTCTGCACAGCCCTCAGCAGCGATGTGGAAGCACAGAGCCTGCATGAGGGCATGTCTTTCCACCAGCTCTTGCCCATCAGACAGCCCAACAAAGCAAAACAAAATAAAGCAAAACAAAATAAAGCAAAACAAAATAAAGCAAAACAAAATAAAGCAAAATAAAGCAAAACAAAGCAAAACAAAGCAAAATAAAGCAAAACAAAATAAAGCAAAATAAAGCAAAACAAAGCAAAACAAAACAAAATAAAGCAAAACAAAGCAAAACAAAATAAAGCAAAATAAAGCAAAACAAAATAAAGCAAAACAAAGCAAAGCAAAATAAAGCAAACCAAAACAGAACAAAATGAAACAAACCCAACCTAACCCAAACCATACACAGGGCTGAGCTGGCAAATAGCTAAGGGAGGCAGTGACCTGTGCTCCCATGTGCAGTCCCAGGGGAAGTGTCTCTGGCCAAGCTCTGAGTGTGTCAATCCACTTACAGGCTCAGTCCCAAGCAGCTGGTGAGTGTGCACTGATGGGACATGGAAGGGTGACAGTGACCCCTCTCATATCTCTACAATAACAGTAACTTCATGCCTAAAAAAGGAAGGGTGTTTTCAAGACAAATCAAAAGTGATTATTGATTTTCCTCCTACTTTTATTCCAGTTCTTGCAGAAAGGTCGATTGCTGGCGTAATCATCTTTATGAGACATCTGCCTGTTTTTAATATTGTACACTCGCAACAGGTTAAACCCTGCTGCCTCTGCGCCTGCAGCACTCCTCTTGCTATTGTAGGGCTGCCTGAAGCAGCCATGAACTTTTAATTAGCATGCTAGGAAGTGAGATAGGATTTTATTTTGAAGGCAGGCTCATATTCTAAAGGCTTTAAGTATTTCATCAGTCTTGGTTGAAACTTAGAAGGAACTGGAGATGCAGGCAATGTGTTTCTAGCAACCTCTCTGTATGTCACATACTTTAGAGACCTGTTGAACTGCTGGACAAGGCAGGGTTTGAGGTTCTACTCTCATCTTCACCCTTATTTGCCTTCTTATTTTGATATATTCACATAATTTTCACATTGGCATCTCCATTTGTAAGACAGAAAGAAGCCACAACCATTATCACACCGGGATGCAGGAACAGCCCCAGAAAACGCAGAAAGGTTTCCCCAGAAAACGCAGAAAGGTTTAGATGTGATTTCATACGTGAAGTATATGAAAAGACTCCCAGGAAGCTCCATGCCCAGTTAAACAAGGAGAGGGGTTTTGATCCTGTTAGAGTTTGGATATCTTCACATCAAGGTGCCTCACCCAGCCCCCTGAGGAACAGAGGAGTTCATTGAATCCCCTGATTGATGTGACATCACTTGGGTTCTGGGAGGAGAAACCCAACAGAGGAGCAGCTACACACACAGACACGGAGGCTCAGACAGACACTTATTCTATATGCGTTGTGTTGTGTAAAAGATGAGAAACAGGAGAGCCTCCATTACATACATGCCCACATCTTTTTTGAGAAAGCCGATTTCAGCGCTGAGCCTGAGGTGTCTTGCGTACTTTCACGCAAGGCCTTTCACTCCCTCCGGCAGTGTAAATTCACCCCAAAGTGAGTGCTGATTAACTCAATGGTACCTCAGAATGAAGCCTTAGTTGGCTAATATAAAAGGGCCAAGAGCTCAAGTGATGTAAACTAGTACAAGTCCACGCAGCCGTGAGACTGGTGCCAGCTGAGGACCTTGTCCCAGCACCTGCCAAATTTTGCCAAAGGTCAGGAGCTCACTCCCCAGAGCCCTGGGGGCTGGGGGCTCTCCAGACTCTGGTTTCACTACAGAGAGAGATCTGTGAGTCAGTCTCAGCTCAAGCATCCCCTCTGTTTGCTGTATTTTGTCACGTAGGAACTGCTACAGATGTTTGGATAATCTGTGCGGTAGGAACACACTGTGTGTACCCAGGGCTGCTAACAGTAAGAGGCAGCCAGCATGGAAAAAGAAAGCCTTTAGAAGAGCCCTCTAATGAAGTTTGTGGTACTGCTAGACCTTGATGCAAATATAGGTCTTCAGCTGTTATTCTAAAAGGCATTTCAGGAACAGGTAAAGGATGTGCTCCCTTTGAACCATATCTATCAACACTCTTGGGTCTGAGGGGAAAATTTCCTGGGAGGACGGGGCAGAGGAAGCTGACCAGGAGATGGGGGGGCCTTGGCACCTCCCCTGGGGGCAGAAAGCCATGCATGCATGCATGTGTGCCATGCATATATGCGTGCCATGCAGTGGCTCCTCCACTTGCCCCAGCCTCACGCTTGCCCTGACACACAGGTTGAACAACACCGTGGACCCCCGAGGAACACCACTTGTCACTGGTCTCCACTTGAACATTGAGCTGTTGACTGGAACTCTTTGAGTGCAACCATCCAGCCAATTCCTTATCCACCAAGCGGTCCACCCATTAAATCCACATCTCTCCAGTTTCTCCTGTTCCAGTCCACGGGAACTTCACCGGACTGCCACAGTTTCTCAAATATGATGTATAGTGGGTTAGCCATTTTACCCGCCAGTTCCTTCAGGACCTGCGGATATGAATGGATGCACTTTGCTCTCTCCTGGGCAGGTCCAAAAATCACCTCATCAACCTCCCTTCACAGTTGTTGTCTGCCGACAACACACCTGGCCATGCTTGAACTGCTGAAGGGGAGATGGAGGAGCACATCACACCAAATGCCAAAGGCAATTCTGGTATCAACAGAAGCCCCAGGGGCTGGGTCAGCCCCTGCTCCCTGACTAGCTGCACGTGGCCTTAGAGACAGCCTGTGAAAGCCACAGTCCTCCTCTGCACTGCCTCCAGGATGCGCAGGGAATGCGGAGCAAAGGCTGTGAGCAGACTCAGGAGGGGAAGGTAAAGCCATGCCCAGATTTCAGCTAATGGTGGATCCAAGACAGGAGGAGGCTGAACAGGTCCAGCCTCAACCACATGAGCTGGTGGTGGCATGAGGTGCTGTTGCCAGTGGCATGTACCTATGATTAAACCCTGAAGAAAGAAAAACTGGATTTGGCCACAACTGCAATGGGACAACTTCTTTGCCCTATGGTAAGCCATGGTCATAACCAAACCCATCCAGCTGCTTGCCAAAGGCATTTGGGCACAGACTGCCCCCCTCCTGGTATCCCAGTGGCAGCTACAATCTTGCCCCCTGCGAGATATGAAATGATGTAGAGGAGATACTGGGAGCAGACCACCTTAGAGGAGCAAGACAGTGTCATGTGCACTGCCATATGCTTGCACATATTTGCCCGGAGAAATCGTAGATGTCCCATTCTTGGAAGTGTTCAAGGCTAGCTCGGATGGGGCTTTGAGCAACCTGATCTCTGCCCATGGCAGGGGGGTTTGACTAGATGAGCTTTAAATGTCCCTTCTGACCCAAATAATTCTGTGATTCAATGATGTTTAAATGTCCAGCATGGAGGTGCTTTGGCATTGCAGCTTCTGAGTGCAATGGTTGGGACGTGGTCCCAGCTCTGATGCTGCTTTGTCCTTGCTTCTTCCTGAGAAGCAGAAACAAAGTAAGCTCCTCAGGAGAGCACCAAACACTGAAGTAGTGTTGAGTGCATTAAATCCAGCAAATGCAATAAAATACGAGATTCCCAGAGCACCATGGCTTCCCAGGGCTGTTCTGCTCAAAGTGATGGACACACTGTTACCAGTTTAGAGCATTGGGTGGAAAGAGGGCACAGGATGGGTAGCACAGAAAGCCAGATCTATTAACAGCCATCATTAACTCGAGGGACCGGGCCAATGCAGCAGGAATGTAAAGCAGGAATGGATGACAGCTCCAGTAACAGATGAAGTCCACTGGGGGCAACTTCATCTCCAGTAAATCCGAACATGATGGAAAGGATTTGGATTATCACAGTCCCCAAAGAGCAGTGACCCAGAAAGCTGCTCTGCTGGACCTGTTCCCTGAGATCCTGCCACAGAGAACAGGCAGAGGAGGAAGACTCTGCCCAGCAAGGAAAGACCAAAGAACTGCTTTAGACCAGCAATACTCTACCCCACCACCCTCACCTCTGGCACATGGCTGTAACTGTACATGATGTGCAATAGACTGGCTTAAAGAAAATAAGGATCATCTAATTTTGGAGCAAAATTTTGTCTAGAAAAAAAATCTATGTTGTATTTTTTCATTTTTTTATTTCCTTATAGCTCTGTGCCCTCCTCCCTGTTGCTTGTAAACTTCGGGCTATTTCCAGAGCGCCATGAGCTAGTCAGGTAAGCAACTACTACCAGGCAATAGCGGTGTGCTCAGCAGAAAGCCTGTCCTGATTTACTGCCTCCCCAGAGTAGCTAGGTTAAATAATACTGGTGGAAATCAGCTATTCCTATAGCAGATGATACTTCTGTTTACCCACATTATGTTGCAGACAAGTTTATATCATGCAGCTGCTCTGTGCATATGTTCTTACTACACTTTTAAGGGGGATACTGCAATCACAACGCAGTGGGAACTTCTGCTATAATAAAAACATGTGTGGGATGATGCTGGAGAAACTCCCTCCTCTGCAGCTTCTACACTGTAGACGTTGTTATTCTACACTCTTGGTTCCCTCATCTCCTTAGTTTTCTCCCCCTTTCTAAAAATACTTGCCTTCTGAAACAAGAAACACGCTCAGTTTTGTGCTTAGTTTTGAAGACCAGAGTTTGCAGGAGGTGGAGGAAAGGAGCAGTTCTGCAGGAGTTTACTGAAGGTCACGGGCAATAGAGGAGTTTGTAGCTCATCGCAAAAAATAGGACTGGAGATGCTGGTAAAAAAACCTGAGCCTGGATACAGCCAGTGAAAAAGAGAGGAGCTGGGTGGGGGAGTTTTAAGTGTGGCGCTCAAGATCTAAGCTTTAGAGGTTGTATGCATTTAGGTTTGGGTTTTGCCGTGGATTTCACTAAAGCCCCATGTTGCTGTGCTGTTCTTGGTAGGTCTCGTGCAGCTGCTTTTCCCTGGCAGATTTGAGAGTCCTTTAGAAAATGAATATATCCTTAGAACCAAAATAAAAATAACAGCAGATGAAAGTATTGGTCTCCCAGGCATAAGTGAAGCACATCGTGAGGAAGCAGTTTGTGCAAAGTCACCGCAACTCAGTGAAAAAGCCAGTAAACAAAATGTCTTTTGACTCCTGGCCAGTTCTACCCTCTGGATCGTGTTGCCTCCTCCTTGGGAGTAGATGCAAACACTGGCTTTGGCTGTAACTACATTACAGGGGTGGAAGCAGCAAACTCCCTTGCTGACCTCCCGGGCAGGCGATAGATCCCTGCCCCAAGCCAGCATGCCGATGCCAAGCCCAGGAGCTCTGTGCAGCTGATACCTATGGACAGAAATGAGGTGGGATCCCATAAGGTGCCTGGGAAGTGTTGATGCTAAGCTTGTGGGATAACTTGTCTTAACATCGCACGGCTGCAGACGAAAGCTAGCATTTCAGTTCAGAGTCCTACCGGCTTATGAAAGGACAGCGATGCATACAACAGAGCAGTCAAAGGACTATCAAAAAAAGTAGGGAGGGGAAGTCTGTGCTCCAAATGATTGGCAGGCTGGGCGCCAGATCTGCCAGCTTTAATTCTATTAGGCTGTTGGTGAACCTGATGGGACCTGCCAGAACTGAGGTACGACCCCACAAATAGGAGCAAAACATGGTTTCAGCCGCCAAGGTCTTTTGGAGGAGAGTGGGGTTAGCAAGCGCAGAGGGAGAGTCTGTTCTCTAAAGCATGATCTGGAGAAGCAGTAGCATTTAAAGGCCTTGTGGAAAAAAGGCTTTTAAGGAGATTACATCATACCTGGTTTCTGTGTTAACACTTAGCTCTGGCATTTATCTTTACAATGGATGCTCACGTCAGCCACTGCCCTCTGATCTGACTTTATCACATGCTTTTCTAACCAGCAGTCTCCCAGTGAGATGCCATTTCTCCCTCGCCATCTGATTCTCTCTCAGCAAAAATGACTGAATTGTTTTTATCCCAATTAACTCACACGCTATCGGTTTATGTCCTGAGCAAATGAGAATTGAAGCCTGTGCCTTGCAAGGCAGCCTCCTCCTTGCAGCAACACGGTCATTCTGGAGAGCCTTGTGGGCACTGTCACATTTCTCCGCTCTCCGCAACCTGGATCAGCGCCAGGCTGAGCAGCACCAAGACAGTCCTAGTGACACCCCCAGGTGGTCCTAAGTGCTGCCTCCCCATCAGAGCAGGCGCTCAGGCGAACCCTGCCATACTTGGTGGTCTGCCTCCTGAAATGCGGGAGTCGTCAAGCAGATCAGTTGGTATCTGGTCTCTCCAAGATAAACAGGTTACAAGGGCCTGAAAATTTGCAGTTAAAATTAGTAGCCTGTAATTTATTTTAGAAGGTGACCTGATTTCCAGGGGTTCTGAGCACTCAGAAAGCCAGGATAGTTAACTTGGGTGTGTAGTGATACAACGTTAAATTTAAACTTCTGAGTTTTATGGATATAGGTTTTAATCTCTCTTAGGCAGAGTGTGAGTAGAAGACCGACATTCCACTCAGGACATTCCAGCCTCAGCTGTCCCCCTTGCTTATTGGGTGCTTTTAGAAAGATTTTCACTCCCCGCCTCTGTTTCTCCTTCTCCAGGACAGAGACAGGAGTCCCAGCTTTCCAAACTGTTGCAAGGTGCAGGGACAGAAAGTGCAACATAAGACCACGTGTCAGTACCATTATTCATTTCCCAATTCTCTAAGAGGGTAAATAGGTAAATTTATAAGTACTTCACCTATATGTCTACATGAATAGCTGTAATTCCCTGACCTTCCCATCAGCTACCTATGGAAGAAAACACAGCAGCGAGGCCATGGTCTATGGCAGAACAACAGCAGCACGGCACTGACCTGGGGACAGTAACTCTCAGTTCTTTTGAACAGAGGCACCACTGAGAGGCAGAGAGATGTGCCAGCACAGTACCATCCACTTCATTGCACAAACACACAGTCTGGCTCTCCAGCAGCAAGTGACGTGCACAGAGAGCACCAGTTATTCTTCAGAAAGGAAAAATAAGTGCTGAGGATCATCTGCTTGCCCCAGCGAACTGTGGGACCTCATCGCATTATAGCAGCGACAACAGCATCCTGGAGAAAAAGATGCCTGAACACACTGAACCTTCATGCTAAGTAAGTCTGCCTTTGCCATTTTGGCACTCTGATACCTGAAAGCATATTAGTGTATTTCCATCAGTGTTCAACAAGCACACACACATGTATACACACATACATACGCATATCTATATATGTTCCTCCCCCATTCTGCTTTGGCTGGCACAGATTTCCTAGAGAGGATCTGAAAACTAGTATAATACATAGAGGTGAGCGAACTCACAACGTGTTCTAAGAATGAATTTAACGTGCAATAGTCTGTAATCAGCCTCGGAGACCAAGTGAGCGCTGCAGCCCACTCCCTGTCAGCATGCCCCAGCTATGCCTGTCGTGTGGCTGCTTCTGCCAGGAGCCAGTCAGAGTTTGGATTGGAACTGTTGGAACGCTGTGCAGGGCTCTGGCTTCCTCGCTGCATCTCATAACAAGGCTGCAAAAAAATCAGAAGCTTCTGTTCTGGCATTTGCTGTGGTGGAGCCCCTGCCTGCTGAGATCCACAGAACTCAGTACAGGTGTGAGCAACTTCAGCATGGGCAGGAGACGGTTTGCTGCTATGAATCGAATATGTGGAGACTTCTTCAAGCTTCTTGGGAAAAGAGCTACCTCTTCTTACAGCCTTACAGCACTGAGCCCTGAGGCATTTGACAACAGTTAAAAGTAGGGACCAGAGAAAGAAGTAAATGGTCCCTTCCAAACTGGAACTTCACTGGGGACAGGAGATGCTTTTTCCCATAGAGCTTTCCTCCTCCACCACACAGGCTCCTAGATGCACCACAGCAAGATAGGGAAGAAGAGAAATGAGTCTTCTGGACAACTGTGTCCCCCAGTCAAGCTGGCTTTCAGGCTGTTTCAGAGGCTGTTTTAGGGCAGAAGATGAATTCATCACCAGCTACCAAGCATTTCTGGGGGAAAGGGTCCTACATGGGGTGGTGCAGCTGCAAAGGGCATCTCATAAAGAAATGACTGCCAAGGAGCAAAGACATGAGTAGAAAATTGGCTTCATCCTCCCTGTATCCTCTGGCCACCACCAACCTCAAATCAGCAGCAAGGAAGTGCTTAGTAAACAGCACATAGAAAGCATCTGTCCTCTCCAAAATAAGGTGGAGCAGGCCATATCTTAGGACACTTGCTGAGAGAGCTCATTCAAGACCTATCTGCATTTTTAGGTGATAAAAGCCCTTAAAAAGCTAGCCCTTGCTTTTACTGAGCCTCAGGCACCATTGGATAAAATCCATACCCCAACAGGTGCTGTGAAGCAGGTACAGCTGAGCCCGTTAAGGTACTGTGGTAGTGGCACCCATACGGACACTGTAAATACATATAGTGACAGCCCTTCTAGGCTGTGAATTTCCCATACCTGCTGATGCACACTCCTTTGTCAGGGTTTTGCTGAAGCTGTATCATCATTGACAGAGGAGAAATAAGACATGACATAGCACTATTTTGCACCACGGACTCTTGTCCAGCCCCTCCGGCTGCCTCCTTTCTTTCATTAGCATGCAGTGACGGCATGGCTATAGGTTCTGCCTCTTGCTCCTGGCACGGTAAACGCCTTATCGCCCTTTCTGTGTGGTGGTGCAGCCTCCACTTCAGTGAGTGGTAGGACAGGACATAGGTGATCAGTTCTAGAGCAATTACTGTTTACTTTTGAGCTTAAAAATAATGATAATCTTCAGTGCTTGACATTCATTTGTCTCAAATCCAAAGTTTACAGAGGTGAAAAAGTATCTCCATTTCAGATATGATAACTCTGAGAGGCTGACAGGCTGGTTGGCTCCCATGGGATCTCCCAGCAGGTTGGTGACAGAGAGACAAGCAGCACCCTGGGGTCTCTTTTCACCATTCTCCACAGGGGGGCAAGACGCCTCCTTTGTGGGAGTCACAGTACGCTACCATCAAGTCTTCTGAAAGCGTATCCATCTTTCAGCTCTTGCAGTGAACAGGTCTTCAAAGGGGGGATGATACAGTCTGAAATTCAAACAGCTGAAATACGAAGTCTGAGCTCCTGCACTGATGACCAGTCTTTCACCAGCAAATGACTAATAAGATACCTCAGGGCTGGCAGATTCAATCCCACAGAAAGATGACAGATTTCCTTGGTATAATGTTCTATATATAGATTGAATTAAGGTCCGGATCAGCACTTCTTCAAACTGAATGGTATTCACATGAGCGGTGCCATCAAAGTCACAGGCTATGAAATATGAGTAAAATTAAGTGCTGCTGGTATGATTAAGATATTATCTCTTCGATCCTTAGCAGCTTTTTAAAGAGCTCAGGCACCTCCAGGTCATAGCAAAGATTGGACAAGCCTCACATCTTAGAGCTGAAACTTTCTCAAAATTAGTGCCTTCAGGGAAAGCAGATACAAACTCCAGCTTCAGCTAACTGCAGACTGCATTTCCTAACACGGATCGTGGAAGACTTGGAAATACTTGGAATATTTTCCTAATGTGATAGTAGCAGCAGTTTCTAAGGCACTGGTTTGAGTCCATCTCTGAAAAATTAACGGTTTGCCTGTTGTGCATTCAGATACTGTACAGACAGAGTGACCATAATAGACATACATTTTACATTGGTAAGTACCAGATGGCTTTGAAGAGTTCACTTTACAAAGAAAGCCATAGCGCAAGTCCTCTGTCTTGAGTTTTAGGGAATAGCTGGCTGACTATGTAGCAGATACTTCTGTTAGTGTACGGAATCTATATGAACATAATCCTCCTGTTTGATATTACAGTTTATTCCTTGTATCACTTCAATGTTTCAGTTATTGCTGGAAGTAAGGGCTACAGCTATCAGTGAAAAATGTCCCTGAGGAGACCAATTAATAATTCCCATCCCTAGTGCACTCAGGTTCCTTTTCCAAATTGTATTCAAGTTCAACTTAAGGGAAATAAAATTGATAACCCACCCAGAATAAAATGGAACTGAAGTATGAAATGCCTTCCAAGCCAGGAGTAAATTTATTTCTAATAAAAATTAAAGTACATTTATCAACTGATAAATTTTCATGCAGTGTCCATAAAATATAGAATACTTAAAATGGCAACTACACCACATTAACAGATCAAGTTGTTTCCCCATGCCAAATGCCCAACATGAAGTCCTCAATCACCACTCAGTACATTTGTTAGAACATTGCAGAGTTTTCTGAAAGCTGAAAGACAAGGCACAGGCTACCTTGCAGTCACAAAAGCAAGCAAATTGGCTACTGGTTGCCATCTGCAGTTTCCTTAGGCTTTACACAGAACCCTGGACCTGCACAGGTAGGCGAGCTTTTGCAGAGATGCTGCTCCCCATCACTCCTTACTGAAGCCTACAACAGCAGGCAGCCAGAGCTGCAGAATGATGCCCCATAAAGCTGAGGCAGAGCACCTGCAGCTTGCCAAATCAAACCAAGGGTTAAACCAAACTCTCCTATGCCGATACAATATCAGCTCCATTTAAAGGATGCTTCAAAATTATAAAATGATTAATTTCAATAACAATCAGGAATTCACAGTTTGCTATATATATATATATGCGGTTATAATGTGATATGATTTACTAGTGGAAGTGTCAAATTAACTTGCATAATTATTAATGACAGTTTTTGGCAGTGGCATCAGTTATCAACCTCTGCCTGTACTACGTGAATGGACACTATGTACTCACTTTGGGATAACACCCCACACGTCCAGACTGCTGCTTCCTTGATCTGCTACGTTGACTTAAAAA
Organism: Falco peregrinus; assembly: GCF_023634155.1. NCBI lineage: Eukaryota > Metazoa > Chordata > Aves > Falconiformes > Falconidae > Falco > Falco peregrinus. The sequence goes on from NC_073721.1 coordinate 89,132,265, forward strand.
CTACCCGTAAGTTGCAATTACACAGGCAGTGCAACACCTTTATATCATGTTTCGCACAAAGATGATGCACAAAACCATTGCAAGAACATACAGTTCTGTGGGTCTGCTTTACCAAGGTCTGCTGTTTAGCCCTCCCTGCCAGAACAACTTAAACCAATTAAGAGTTTATTCTGACTTGTAGAGATGGGGCACAACTCTTACTGCCACAGACAGGGGAACCTACAATTACTTCTAAATCAGCCGCCTCTGACTCATCAGTAACTTCACTGAAGATTTGTTATCTTCTTAATCAGTGAAATGGTAGGCATCTACAAATGGACTGCCATCCACACAGGGAATTGATGTCTTCAGCTTAGCCAACTACTTTTGCTTAAAAAAAAAAAATAAAAAAATTAAGCTATTGGAGTATGTGTCTTAGAGTAGAAGGGACTGTGCTACTGCAAAATCAGTTTAATAACTGATGCTTCTTTTTTTCAAAATTAGATAATGCTTTTAATCTATAGATAACAGAACTCACACTGAGTCCTGCACTGCAAAATCTGGCCTGAGGCTCTTAACTTTTAAATACTTCAAAATCTATGAACGAGTGCATTTTCAAGAGAGTGGATTTTTCCATAATATGGATTTATGACTGCATGAAAAATTCAAAACAAATCTGCAAGGTCCCAGAGCAGAGGGAAGATCCATCACTTGCCTAAATAAAAATTAGACTTGAGAAAACATTTCAGAATTTATTGTGGTGAAAAATTCTGAATTGGGAAAGCATTGGAAGCTGTGACTGACAGTCTGATCTAACTAGTGTTTTACAAAGACAGAGAGTTTACAACAGTCCAATATAAGGAGATGCTAGGTGCACCAGTAATATGAAAGTATTAGCATGAACTTTTCCAGTCTTACTTGCTTTCTGGTCACTAATCCAGCTCTTCAGTCTTAATATAATACTCCAGATGTCCAAACTATTTCAAACTTCATATTTGATCGCTGTTTAAGAGATCTCCTCACCCTAAATAATTTTCTCATTTTGACTAGAAGGTGAGGACTTGTAACTTTTATTCCTACACCATAAATAGCTGTGTTAAATGCAAAAAAATATCAGGATTTTGAAGTCTTTCTATCTTTAGCGATAAAATCAGAGATGCTTGCAGTTTGAGGAAGGAAATCTAATAATTGCACTTCTGATTTAGGTGGGTGAATTCTGCCTAAATCCCATCTTGGATGCTTATGATTTAGTTCACTGTGTTAACAGAGAAGGTAGTGTCTGTGATGTAAAAACAACACGATGCGGACCTGGACTAGACTCCTCATGTGCCATAATCCATGACTCCAGACTGCAAGGCTGGATTTCAGTTTAGATTTGAAAGCCTCAAAATCCTACTGCCAGCTCTTAGAGTCACAATCCTCCAGAAAAATCAAAGTGTATGTGGGAGAAGACAAGAATTCAATTTTGGTTTTGCTTTGTAAATTATAAACAATGCTCTCACACAAGACTGTAAATCACAGTATGACAGCTGTGTTACCAAAACTGAAAGGGCTTCCCTGTTTCAGCATTCTGCTTGCATTTAAGAAAATCACTGTCTAGACCAGACTTGTGGTAAAACAGTATTTTCTCAGTAGCTGTCATTACCATAAATGTTTTAGTGTAGGAGATGATGTGCCCCCTGCCATTTTGCTGCTACTGTAGTTCTTTCTCATTACTGTTTGGTTTTGATAGTCACTATGTTGTATGAAGTATGGAGGAGAACATCTCCCCCATATTATGCAACAAAACCACCCCCATCTGTTTGCTAACAATTCCTTTGGGCATCAGCACTTGGGTGAAGTTAATCCAAGACTCCTCAAGTGTGCCCAGATAACTCAAAACTACTCAGAACAGGTTCTCCTGGAAGAAGGGCGGTAGGTAAAAGCTGGCCCTGCCAGCTGAGCCCTTAGGGCCAGAACTGCCCTTGCCGCAGCCATTTGGAAAGATGCAAAGCACTCACAAGACAAAAAGCCTACCCAAAGGGAAACTTCAGAGTCATTGCTCTCTGAGACACTCAACCGTATTGCAGCAGCTACACCAGACTGCCTGCAGAAAAGTCTTTGGCACCTTATATTTTAAAACATGTGGTGGCCTCCAGGAGGGTTTCACGTCAGTTTGCAATCACAACCTCCTCTCGGCTCCTGGGGGACAATCACAGATCTCTGCCAAGGACAAAAGTCCTTTTGGCATTGTGTAGGCAAGCACATCACCATCTGTACCCAGGTAATACAAGAAGCAATGTGGCGAGCATCAGGACCATGCCCAGCTCTCCTGTTTGGATGGCCATGTGGAGACAGTGCTTGGTGTGGGGCTCAGACTCATTCACTCATCCATGCTGGGTTACCCTGACCATTCATTCTGCCACCAAGATTTAGGTCACAGAAAAGCCTAAGGAAAAAACATTTCTTATTCTTTTATGTCCCAGAGTCATACAGTTTTCATTTCTATCACAAGTTCCTGCTGTGAAAGGCTATGTTGTTAATGGTCAGCAAGCCGAAATTGCAACTTTTAGTTGCTTTAAAACCTACTCAAAGTTTAAGAAGTTCCAGACTGTTCCTGTACTTCAGATTCCTGCCTACATGCACGCATAGTAACCATCTTTCCTAAAAGATCCAAATGCCCTTAGCTTTCCAACTTGCACTGAACAGACCCTGGACACTTTCTGAAATTAAGCTACACATTTGTGCTTATACAGTTGCCAAAAAGTTGCACCTTCAATGCACTTGGTCATTTTTATTTTGGCATTTTTCACTAGCCCAAATAATTAGTAAATTAGACTCACTGTCTCCAAAGATACAGGAAAAGATTTCACCTTGAAAAACAAAATCGTACAATTACAGCCTGGAGATTAGAGTCCTCTGCAGTGATGTCATTCACTTTGGCTTTGCATCGACATGATTGTATTTTATCTCAACTGATAGCTCAGGGTAAACTTTCACTGAGGTCAGGAGCCGCAAAGATGTCACTGTGTACCTATGTGCAAGCATCCAATGAGTCAGAGGTTGGTTCATGTATCCAGACTCAGCTGTACTATTACAGCTTGTAATGATCTCAGATACAAGCTTTTATTTAAGTTTCCCCCTCTAAATTTGGACTGAAGCAAAGTTTGACTGGACGTTTCGGTCATCCAGAGAGGGGATGGAAGTGCTGTGAACTCGCCCAATGGGAGAAACAGGTAGAGCAGAGACAGCAGATGCTGCTAACCAGCGAGTGAGGAGCTCCTGCTGAACATCTTTTCTCTTTCTTGTACCATTTGGAAGTCACATCTGAAATGTTTTTTCCCCAAACCTCACACAGGGTAAAACTGATACTGACTGCATTGTATGCCTTGCGTTAACCCTTTCCTGATTTGAAAGCCTAGCTTCTACTTCCAAACAAAGTCCTTTCTTGTTTGCAATGCCCCTGGAGAAACCTGCATGCTCACAAAGTATTTAAGGGTTGACAACAGCAGTGTTTTAGATGTTGAAGGGTCAACATCATTTGAACTAGCCTAATCTCACGGGTCTGTGAAGTTGGGTTAGAAATGCTGCCTACACAAGTACTCCATCCACCTTGCCTTAGTCCTGGCTGAAATCCAGAAGCAAGGAGGAAAGCAGACGGGGGGGGAAAAGCAGCAGTTAATTAAAGGCCAGGTTCTGAGCATCTCTGTCTCCTTCAGGTCATTACAGCCACATCTGGGGAACACACTCAGTTTCATTGAAAGTTCCTCCTTTCTTCGCTGTCAGCATCTAAGCTTTGCTGGCCTTATGCCCCTCAGAGCCTCATGAGCTTTCCCTTCACTTCATCAGCAAGCAGTTTTCTCGGCACAGGTTAAAGAGCAGGCTGCTACTGGCATAAGGAGAGCTACTGCAGAAACATCAATATGCCAGATGGTCTGGAGGAACTGCAACTGGCTCAGCAACCATGTCTCCTGATGGTCCCCACCACTTTGTCACACAGTCCCCACCATCCTAGTTACTTCTAAGATGGGCCCTCTCCTTGAAGACCCTCAGTAAGGTAAAATCATAGAATCATAGTTGGAAGAGACCTTTAAGGTCTTCAAGTCCAACTATGAACACATACGTGTGTGGTATGCATCTATATCAAACAAGACAGCAGTATCACAGTAGGCCATCAACAAACTGCACCTGCAATGAAGCTCAAGAAACTCAAAGCCGAAATGCTCCACGTGTCCCACTTTACAGAAGGAGAAAAGGCTGAACTGGCAGTATTGAGAGAACCAGCACCCACAGGGACCAGCGTGGCTGATCCTAGCCTTCATTTAGATACTGTAAAGCAGACGGATTCACTGGGGCAGACCAGGTGTCCTCTGCTTAGTGAGGAAGAGGCACATGGATATGCTGCCACGAGGGAATGTCCCATGACAGCTGCAGAGCGGATGCAGTGAAGGCAAGGATGGGGTTGGAAGGGACATTGGAAATGCCAGTGGTCTGCATGGAGTCAGAGATGTGGGAAAAAGAGATCTGGGGTCATGGCTGAAGGAGGACAAAAGCAGGCTTGTTTTCTTCCCCGTGGCCTGGAGTTCCGGTGGCAGAGGCATTCTCTGAATTCACCAGTCCGTAATTTTGTTGTCCACATTTGGAAATATATGGGCCACGTGATCTAATTCAGTTTCCCATATTCATACTGTTGAATGAATGATATGCCTCCTCAGGGTGCACTGAAACACACCCCACACATTCCTGTTGTAAATACATGACTATGAGAGTGAGGTGTCTCCTAAAGTCTGGAAAGTTGGTGTTTCTACCACTGCTCATGTATTTAGACTGGCTGCTAAGTTGTGTGGGATTCTACTGATTTTATGTGGAGGGAATTGACTTACCATCCCTCAGAGTAAACACAACGTTTACCAGTTATTATACATGAATTACGGAATTCACAAAATTTAACAGATTTTGTGTAAATCTCTCTGCAGGAAGCAGAGCTAAAGATTTGTTGCTGGATCAACCTGTCAATGTTGAAATGCCTAAAGAGACATTAAATGCACTGTAACTGTTCCTGAAAGTCCTCGGTTATCCTCAAGCACAATAAGAAAACCCTCAGGGAGTGATTCAGCTGCTCACAGTTACCCAGTGCCATCCAGCTACAGTTTGCAAAACATTCAAGTGGGACTCAGAGAGAGGACACAAAGAGGGTCCCTTGCTTTCCCACCGCAGCAGCTGGGGACCAGACAAGACATGTCAAGGAGCACTAGATGGCTTCATTTAGCAGATAACCAAGCTGTCAGTGTCTGTAGTAACTGGATGGACAGGAAATTTATATCCATTGGCTTTAACCATCAAACCCAAACCACAGCAGCTGTTTTAGAAGGATGTAGAGATGATCTAAACCTCCAACAACGTTCAGTTTGATTGCAAAAAGAGCTTTTAAGGATAGCACCTAGCAGGCTGCCATCTTTTGTGGCTCACAAAGCTCTGAAAGCAATACCAGCACCTTTATGAAGTGCCTCATGGTGCAGACACTGTACCTTGTAAAGGTAGAAAACTTGCAGCTCCTGGGCTGCTGCTTTTTTGCAGAGGTCTTTCCAGTACTTCATTTCAACCACTTAAAAAGTGCAAGTGCAACTCTAGCATCAACTACTTTACAATAGCTTGTCTTGTCTCTTTACTGTCCTCTCCTCTGAATGCTGTTTAAAAGTGGTGTCTATAACATCGATATTTAACCGTGAGGCTTGCTCATTCTGACAAGGATGGGGATTGCTGTACATGTGGGCTAAATCACAGTGCCTAGACAGCTGATAATAACGAAAGGATCTTTCAAGATAAGGCACTTGATTGCTACTCTGAAGCTTACTGGTGAAAGGAATGTGTAATCTTTTTTTTTTTTTTTTTTGCATTTGAAATGAGATAACTTGTTTAAATATTAGTCATCTGGATTTATATAGCTCATTTTTAGAACTGGGTTAGCACCTGGCAATCCAGCTTGAGTAAGCATCAGGCTATCCCAGTTGCAGGCCCATTTCATTTCTCTTTCCTCTTTTTGCAATGTGTGACAGACTTCTTTTTTTTCTGATATGATTGCTTGCCTTCCTGCTTCACAGGAGACAAATCCGCACATTCAGACCAGCTGCTTGATGGCAGCCTGGGAAGGGGAAGCAGTGCTATGCCACATTTTGTGTGGATAAAAGCAATCTCAGGGCAACAGGGTACCCCACGTACAAGAAAACAGAATGGCAAAGCACTTTGTTTTCTGACTGTGATCTTTCCTGCTATACAAAAACCTTCATCTCTGCTTCCCAAGCTGTCTTTGTACTTCCTTTCCCAAGTGTTTCACTGTTGGTTTTTTCCTGTCTTTGCCTTAAATTTCTGCATTGTGGCACAAATACGAAGTGTGCTTTTGGCAGAAAACACCCTGCAAAATTCTGCCTGTCCTCTGCCTGGCTAAAAACTAGCAGAAGTCGTCTTTGTGTCTTTTGCACATCTGGGGATGGCACTGGTAAAGACAAACAGCCAAATGATGCTACTGAATGATTTCTTTTCCCTTGGGGGAAACGCTGAGAAGGATACTGGATATACTTTGCAACACTGTTCCCTGGGGAGTTTATCTAAGCAGGGAGAAGAACTAATAAGCAGCCTTTTAGGGAGAGACAAATTTGCAAGAACATAGAGGTGTTAAAGAGCTTTGCTGGAATACCAAATTACTGGGACCTAAAAGTGTCTGTGCAGGGTCCAGCTCTTGTCCCTGCACCCAGCCAGCCCAGGTAGTGCCGGTAAGCTCCATCCTGCTGTGGAGAGACTGCCCCTCTGGGGACCACCAGCACAGCTATCACTTTCCAGAAAGGACCTGTGCATCAGGGATCCCAGGAATACTGATGTGTAAGGAAGCTGGCAGAGCTAGCCAGCAGGAACTGCAGGCACCAGGTGTGCCAGCCATGGGGATGCATGGCTGGAAAGTAGGAGGGAGCTCGGATGGGCTGGATAAGGCTTGGGAGCATCAATTTGTGTGAAGAGAAAGGGATGAGTCTTAGCCTGTAAGCACATTAGGGGGAAAACTGCTCACTTGCCGTTAACCCCTGACATGCCTCTGACTTTTGCTACAGTTGTAAGCAGTTTAAAACCAGTAAGCCTGATTATTAACTGCTATGGTAAACCAGTAAAGCTCCAGTGCCTTGAAGACAGCCAAATCTGCAGGATGATCTAGACAGAGTGTTAGAATTTTTGCCTGCTTGTAAATTAATTTGCCTTGGAGTACCCGGACCTCCAAGCTGTACACCTGGTGAAACAGGAGGCTGTGTAACTCAGGGGGAAGCACAGCGCCTATGTCTCCGTAGGAAAGCATTTCCCAGGGCTAGGGCATCAGGGAACCATTTAAAGCTAAGGAATCACATATAATGCAATGAAAGGAGGGAATTTCTCTGGCTTTCCTCCAAAAGCCAAGCATTATTCATTGATCAGAAAGCAGATCTCCATCTCTACAGAGAACATTTTTTCCTCCATTTGCTAAGTGGAAGATGACAAATGAACTAGCTGTGCCCTCTCCCACATTCTTTCTCCTTCCATCTGTCCAGGCATCCCTGTTGCTTCGCCCTCCCTCAGCACACCACAACCGTACCAGCGGCTACTTACTTGGCACGACTAGCAGCCTCGGGGGCGGTGGAGGTGGAGGAGGTGGTGGTAATGGTGGTGGTGGCCTGCACTGGCATATTTCCTGGCAGCTCTCTGTGACTTTCTCTGCTACAGGCTTGGAGCATGACTTCTGGGGCTCACCCTGAGTGATCTGTGAAGAAACAAGTTATTGCATGAGCAGTAGAAACAGTGAAAACTGATTTTCCATGAATGTGTTTCTAGGACTTGAGTACCCAAGCGGCACCTCTGACCGGTAGTGAGAACTAAGCTCATGTTCTTAAGTCTACTACAAGGAGGACTCTTCCCTACATGGTCCCATTTTTTGGGGGTTTTGGAGTTTTTTATTTTGTTTTTTTACTTAACATAATTTCTTGAAGACCTCTTTCCTCTCTGTCAGATTTGGTTGAAATTGGCCAGCTGATTTCTGAGTTATTATGGGGTAAGAAGGCAGCAGTAGTGGCAGACAATACCATTGCATAAGTCTTCTTTCCTTACAAAAGCCATCTAGCAGCATGCATTATTCACAGGGTCATTGCTGCAAGCTGAAGAGAGCTAACAAAAATGACAAGACAGAGTCAGGATTATGTTCATTTTCCTTATGGCAGAACTGAAAGCCAAAGGAAAGCTCTCCTCAGCTTTGCTGGACTTGCTTTGATGTTTAGAGAGCATTTCGCAGAGCGTTTCACTTCCCACCAAAAGGAGAGAGAGCCCACAATTTACTCATCTGTGGACCACAGCAATGACACGGTCAAAATGGAAATGCCACAAACTGTGACTTGTAGCCTCCGTAACATGCAGTGTTGGCTAGTAATAAAGCTGAAGATGAGGCATTGCAGAAACCAGCTGTAGGCGTCGCTTGGCCATGGACACCAATTTAGCCAGTATAATATATTCAATACAATATATATAATACAATATATTCAATAGCTTGATCTAGTCATGACAAGGACCATTTATTAGCAGCATATTTTTCTTACCATATTCACATGACTAGGGATTTAAGTAATATTCAGTAAAATTCCTAATCTAATGCTACAAAATGGAGTAAGTCCCTAATGAAAATGAAATTTGCTGAACATCACAGGAGCTTCTGAGAGGTATTAACTTCAGAGGTCTCTAAGCCAGCTCTTTTTGAATGGAATGATACCCAGACGGAAAACACTGGATACAATTTTAAGGAGGCAAAGTCTAAAAGATGAATAAGCATGTTATCTAACAAGCACTTTGAACGCAGGATTAGGAGACCACCTGGGACAGACTTGTGTCTTGCTGAAGCTAAGGACAGTTATGCCAGGATTCAACTGTTGCAGTTTGGTCTTGATTGGGTTATTGTCCTAATAGTTTTGACTTAACATCATTTTCTTTAGCTTTTTTCCATGACGCGTTGGTCATTACAAAGAAGATGCCCCATGCCATGCTTTCTGACCTGTTTTAGGCAGGACTCTTCTGCCTCCCTGCTGATCCCCAGGGCCACCCGGGGTTGCAGTCTTCTCCCTCCTCTCTTCTGCCCAAGCTTTGCTTCCCTTCCCCTGTCAGGTCCAGGCACACAGTCTGTCTCCTCTCCTCTTTCAATCCAACCCACAGCCCACATTGCAGTCAGCAAACCTCTCCTACCCCCGGCAGCTGGGCACCAAGGGTGCTTGCTGCCTCTTGGCTGCAGGAAAGCTGCACACAATCTTTTCCTCTATTCCTGGCCAAAAAGAGAGGCGAGGCTAATTAAAACAGCATCACTGCACAAGGAATGTGTTCACATGCGTAGGAGGTTTCTAAATGCAGAAAGATGCATTACTCTGGCCTCGGGGAAATGGAGGTAGGGCTTTGTTGATTAAATAGTGTAGAGAGGGAGGAAAGAACAGAAGAGGTTACACGTAGCTGAGTTGGAAGGATTGCTCAGCACAGCACAAGTCAGAAGGCTCAGTTCTTTAAACAGCTTGTCAAAATCTATTACCAAACATAGGGAAGAACAAATTCAGCACAAGTGCTTTCCAGCATTCCCCTCCACCATCAGGTAACAGTAAGAGGATGGTTAAAGACCATCCCAGACAGCTTCCAGGAACTTACACAAACTCTCTGAATGCTCTAATGAATCAAAGTGGTCCAGCTTCATAATCCCTCATGGCTGGTAATAAATCTGTCTGCTAAACAGGCTGATTTCTTTTTAAAGTAAGTGATTGCAGGCAACTGAAGATCCTCCATACTGCTTCAGCTCTTCCAGTGCTGTTGACACGCTGGGTTGGGGTGTTAGGGACTCTCCCAAGAGCAGTCCCCTAGGAAGCGTGCCTGCTCCATGCGGTGGCAGTGGCACACCCAGGGTACCTCCTAGTTGTACCGTTGTGACAGCGTTTACTGTGCTGATAGAGGAGGCAGGGTAACATCTCTCTGCTGGTCCTGGCAGCTGATTAGGAAAGCAACTCTTTACTCCTAGTTACAATTACTGTCCCCTACCTAGTTCCCCAGTTGCTGAATCCTACAGCTCGCTACAGTCTCGCAGGAACTAGTGCAATGGCAGAGTAAAAAGACAGGGAAGAGTAACATTGCGCAGACTTGGAGCCAGCTTCACTTGCAGACCAGAAGCAGCTTTGTGTATGTAAGTCTGAAGACAGCGCTGGTATGAAAAAGCTACTTTGACTTACTGCTCTAACTTAACATCAACCAGAACCAAAGGCTTGCTCTGTCTTTTTTTAGAGCTATTGACTGCTTTTAAATCCCTAGAGGCTCTCCTACCTTAGGCTGGTAATAGAATGTCCTCAGAAACCAGTGGTTATTTTTCTCAATTACTTTGCAGACAAAATTAACCCTATACATGCCCAGCCACTCCTTGCTCCTGTGTATTTTTAAAATATTATTTCAGGTGGGGGGTGGGGTGGGGGGGTGAGGAGGAGTTGCTCTGTCTCTCAATACCTTAGACTGTACCTTTATAGAAAATCCCCATGATCACTTTTAAACATTTGTGAAAGAACTGACATTTAAAAGCATAGGCTTTATCACCTATTTGTTTCCCTTCTCTTGTCACTCAGTAAAATGTCTGGTTGTTAGAAGATACCTGCAGGAACACAGATGTTACCGTACTGAGGGTTTGTCTTAGAGGGTTAGTTTAAAATAACAAAGATGTTGTAAGTTGGCTGAAATCTGGCAAGAAAGGGAAAGGCTTGAATCGAGGTTGAGGGCCTCGAGGAAGAGAGAAATAGATAAAGATGATTAACTAACAGTAGCAAGATAGAATTAAGAAAAAAAGAAAAGACATTTGGCTCCTTTTCAAGAAAAAAAATCCCACTGTTGATGTCTATTAGCCTTCTCATGAAAGGAATGAAGGCTGTTACTTGTGTCTTCTAAAGGCAAGCAGAACAAATCACTAGAAAATATGCTTTAGGGAACAATCTTGCTCTGGCAGAGGATGATGAAATAAATTACTCCATGTTTCTTTCTTACTGTCTGCAATTCAAGGTAAGCTGCCTTTACAGGAGATGGCAGCAGAAAAAAGGCATGTTGAAAGAGCCTAATCTTTCTCTGACCACGTCTGCTAATTCAAGTCCAGCCTCAGACTTTACTGCTTGTTTGTTCTGCCCTACACTACCATGGCCCCAGAATGGCTTTGGAAGCACTTTGCAGGTAATGACTGTAATCAGACACCCCCAGGCTGCCAGGCAGTTTGTAGCAGAGGTGGCCTTGGCAAGGGGTCATCTCCAGAGATGAACCACACAGGGCTTGCTCCTTCGTTGTTACTTCCGCACCTTCCAGCCATTCCTCCAGGTGCTGGGCATGCCATGGGGGTCTGCTTGGCCTGTCTAAAACTTGGTTGCTTGTTTGGCATGAGGCTTTCTTAACACACTCAGCAGGTGGTCAGTTTGAACATATATGTTGCCTGGACTTCAAGCTGACGCATTTTTTGCCCTGCTCTGAAAACACATGGAGTTGACTTCATGGATTTGTGCGTTTAATGTGAATATGCCTTGCAACAAGGACAAATGTGTTTAAATATCAATGGAAATGAAAATATGATCCACAAATGTTCAGGGAAAAGCAAACAGAACGTGGCAACTGGTGGTTTCCTTTTGCAGACTCTGTTGAAGTTCATGCCTGTGGTGTATTTCTTTTTAATCCAAGATTTCCTTCAGAAACAGTGGTCCTAGTCCTGCTTTGCATAGAGTGGAAGAATAAATCTGCATCTGGTCAGAGCTGTTTAGTATTTCAGTAGAGTCCCGTGGGGCTGCAGCAGTCCTTGAGCATGCTCTACAGAGTGGGATGGGAAAAGAGGATTAATACTGTCCCTGGAGTGTGGCCCTCTTGTGACTTTTTGAATCAGGTAAAAGGAGGAATGCTTGAAAAGAAAAGTGCATTTGATTGAAAAGGCACAGGGACCTCTAAAAGCCTGCTGATGTGGCAAGAGCTTTGTCTCTTGGAAGCAGTCTACAGAGACGAGATGTCAACACCGCTGCATAAATCCCAGGGTGGCTCTGCATAATTCACATCAGAGTTAATCCAGATCCATGTTTATGAAACCAGAAAAAAAAACGTGACCCTGCTATTTATCGTGACACTTACTGCTCTTTTTTTTAATTATGTCAAAAGCCTCAGACAGAATCATCCTTTCCTTCTTGTCACAGTGCTGGCTGAGATGCTAATAAGAAAAGATTGTGGGGTTTGTTTTGTTTGTTTGGGTTTTTTTTGTATTTTTTAATAAGATAAATGCTTCTCCTCTGATTAGCATCTGACTGATTCTCTTAAGTGCCTCAAGGCAGGGCTTGAGGAGGGAATGCAAAGATGTGGGAGCGAAGGCCATGCTACATGTAAGTCATCGCATCGCACAGACGAATGGGTGAAGAGGGGCTGGGAGAAGAGATGTGAGAAAACACGATGGCTGCTATAGATGGTGCAGGGGCAGGGGAGCGACATGTTGTGACATTACTGAATTAGTTGAGGAGAGTATGGCTAGCTAGACTTTGAAGATAAGAGCAAGGATTACAACTCAACATGGGGAAGGGAGTCATGGGAGGGATTTAAAGATGAGGGAGTTTCCGTCATGTAAGGTCAGCATGCCGGTGAGCACTTCACATCTGCCCTTCCCGCTGGTACCTGCTGAAGGGAACCTTAGATATCCTATTTTTGGGAAAGCTGGAAAAAAGCTTGAGCATGAGCAGATTTGTTGATTGCTCTTCCACAGAACAGCAGGCAATAGCACAAGTATAGTTGATGAATGGGACAACAAAACTTCCAAATTATTGCAGCGAAAGGATGGGCCCCTTGGCTTTTGCACTTCTGACAGCCTGTTTTAATTCTTACAAGCATTTTTTTTTTGAAAGATTGGCTTAGCTCATCTGTATAGTTTGCCAGAAAGATGTTTATGCAAGTTTGGTTTGGTTTTGGTTGTTTTGGGTTTTTTTTGGTCTGCTTGATTGACTGACTGGTTACAGGAGAGAGGTTGCAGGTGGCTTCTCTTATTACACAGTTGCACTTGCCTTAAAAATGCAATTACAGTTTGAACTTAAGCTTAGCCACCTGAATACTTGAGCAGGACAACAGTGAGGTAGCGCTAGTGGAGATTTTTGTGATGGGGGCATTGGTTTAAAGGAGGTTGGTTTTGTTGTATTTCTGTTCATTTTAATCTGTAAGGAGCACAAATCCTCTTTGTCATTCATGGCAAGGGACAAGATGATAAAACAACCTCTCTCTTCAATCTCTTGGGAGCCACTAAGTTTAGAACAGGGAGTAAAAGCCCTGGAGTCACCACCGTGCAAGAAAGAAACTGTAATTGTTCTGTTCTTGAACAGCACTTGGCTGGCTCATCAATCACCCCTCTGAAGACGTATTATAAATAAACTCTGAAATGCCAAAGTGACGCATTTGAGTTGAGCTTTGCTGTTGTTCTGATTCTCCAAACTGGATGGGCGCTCTCTCTCCCTCACCGTATAGGAATTTCTCCCAGTTCATCCTGCCGGTCCCCCCACGTTGCAACCAAGGTCACACACCACCACAGCGCCGGAGCTGGCCCAAGCTGATCCAGCCCTTCGCCCAGAGCACCCACCACTCGCAGGCAGCGCCGACCGACCGCGGCAGGGCACGGCCCAAGCCCGGCTGCCGGCGCCCGGCTCCGTGCTGCCGCCTCCTGCGCGCCGCGCCGCAAAACGCTCTCGCAAACCCGCCCGCTGCCGCTGCGCGGAGAAAGTCAACTCCGCACCGCGTCCCGCGCTGCCGGCGGCCCGGGCCGCGCGCCGCCCCGCGCACACGCGCGCACGGACACGCACACACGGACACGCACACGTACACGCTCCGTCCCGCAGCGCCGACAAGGGGGGCACCGCGCCGGGCAGAGCAACAGCTCTGCCTGCCCCGGGGCCGCCTGCGCGACCACCACCCCGCCGCCCCCCGCCGGCAGCGCCCCCTCCCCTGCGCCGCCGGGGCCCCGCCTGCCGCCCCCGCTCCCGCTCCCCGCCGGCGGGCGTGCGGGCGCGGCGCGGCCCCGGGCAGCCCTACCTGGACGGAGCCCCAGAGCGGGTGGAGGGCACAGTGCAGCAGCAGGGAGGGCCAGCAGCGGCGGAGCAGCGCCAGGAGCTCCCGGAGCGGCATCCCTCCTGGGCGGGCGGGCGGGGGCGCGGGCTCCGGGCGGTGTGGGCAGGGAGCGGAGCGAGCCGGCAGCAGAGGCGGTGGCTCGCACCCATCCCCGGAGCGCGACCGTCCCAACTTTAATTCTGGAGGGGAGGGAGGGAAGGAGGGAGGGAGGGAGATGGGCGGGTGGGGAGGGGAAAGGGTGGTCGGGAAAACCCAGCGCCCTGCGAGTCGCGGCTCCCTCAGCAGGGAGACGTGCCTCCACCCCCGCCCGGCCCGCCTCCCGCCCGGCCCGCCCCGCCGGCTTCCCCTCCCCGGGCTGCTCCGCTGCCGCCGCCGGCAGCCTGCCCGCGCCGGGGCTCCCCGGCCGGCGCTCCCCGCCGAGCCCGGGGCTCCCGCACACCCGGGGCGGGGAGCGGGCGGCGGGAAAAGTTTGGAGCCGGGCGCGGTGCTGGGAGGGCCGGGCGCTGCCGCGGCCGGCGGGGAGAGGCGGGGAGAGCGGCGCGGCCGCGCAGCCCGGGAGATGCATCTCCCCCCTGCCCGCCGCTGCTGCAGTGATTTTTCAAGCCCATCGAGGCAGTCCGTGCGCGCTCGGCTCCCCCCGGCTCTCCCTCCCCGCCCGGGCTCCTCCCGGCGGCGGCTCCCTCCGCTCGGTCCCGGCCGGGCTGCCCCGGGACGGGGGTGGCCGCCGGGGGCTCGGGCAGCTGCGGCGGGCCCGGGAGCACCGCATCCGCTCCCCGCGCCCGCCCCGCATGCGGGAGCGGGGCCGAGCCGAGGGGCCAGCCGGCCCCCTCGTGCCCTGGAGGCTCCTCATCCCAAACCGCAGCCAGGTGGTTTTGGGGTCGGTGGGTTTGGGGTCTCTCCCCTCCCCCCCCCCCCCGCCCGAGCGATGCGAGGGCTGGTCCTGTGACAGGCGGGAGCTGCCGGGTCCGCGTCCCCAGCCCGCTGTCTCTGGGATGCAGTAAGGCAAATGTTTCATGGCATTCGTGTGTCTATGTAATAACACAGCCCGCAGAAACGTTCAGCAGCGCCTGCAGGGAAGGGGTAAAGCACTTCCCAATATCATGGTGCCGCAGCCCGGCCTCCCCACAAAAAGGAAACACTGGAAAATCAAAGGTGAAGAGCAGAAAATCAAAGATGAAGATGTTTTTGCTTCCAGTGAAGCAGTTAACGAGTGAAACAGCTGTTCTGTGATGGGCGGCTGTTGCTGCAAGTTGGGCTTGGTGTGTATCAGGATGACCGTAGATGCCTGTTGTTGAGTCAGTGGCACAGGGGTCCTGCTTTCAGTGTTTGGAACGTAGTAAGCAAATGGGCTTGAACAAAATGTCGGGCCCATGGTTTGTATTTCACACCCAGAGGTGAATGAGTTTGAGGATACTGATTTTAGTTTTTCTTGGTATTTCTGGCACCCACTGAGCCAAGTTTAATAATCAGTTTCATAAAAATCTGCTCAGTGAAGCAGGAATGGAAACACATTAACCTTTCAGCTGACACAGGGCTGAGATCCTCTTTTCGTACCACTGTTTGTTTACACCTACATGTCTCCATTCATTTCAGCCCCGACAGACACCAGTTTAAATGGCAGGACTGTCAGGCCCAGCAATGTCTTACAAATGAGAACAACACAGCGGAATTTAATGGAGTTACACCTGAGCTGAGGAAGACTCATCGAGCCTAGACTTTCATTTTTAAGTCCCCATCTTGTGGGTTTGTAAGGGCAGAATAGAGAGAGGCAGAGACATTACGACCTTGGGTATAGGCAGTAATTGTCCTGCTAATATATTCTCTGTAACGATGCTGAAAAAGATGGCGTCCTTTTCTGTAAGTCGACTGTGTAACATGCAGTGCTTAATATATTGTGCTCATTCAATTATAGTTTTAGTGCGCTGGAGTCACAAGAGACAGCAAAGCTTTTCAGGCTTTCTGGTGATTTCCTGAAGGTATTTCAGCACTTGGTCACAGTACAGAACATAATAAATTGCACCATCTGTATACATAGTTCTTGGTTCCTGACAGAATGAGAGATAAGGCTTTAGGCATTGTACGCCAAAAAAATACAACACAGATTTCTTCCCTTTCTGTATTTACAATGCCTTAATGTCAGAAGAACTGTGGAGTTTCCTGCCATTAGCAATTGTCCAAGTAGCCGTCTCAAAGCGTTGTCCCTGTGGTTCAAAGACAACCCAGGGAATGGAGGAGATGGAGCCAAACTCAAGCCGCAGTCGCACGGAAGCAAGTGCAATCAGGGATGTTGTTCTGACATAAACAAGAGCAGAGTTTGGCCCAGGTGATCAGCATCTTTTCTGTTTCACACTGGTAATTGACAGTTCCCTTGGGGAAATGATTGGTGTGTGGATATATTAAATCTAGTCTTTGACCCCAGTCACGCGGTCTGCACACAGGCATATTTCCCGTTAGACTGAATGGCTGAAGAAAGGCTGAATATGTGCCCTGCTCTTGTCCGTGTGATACCAGTCCTTTCCATCAATTGCGCTGGCTTCTCTTTTGCAGTTTCTGTGGAGAAATAATAGAGTCCAGGAATTTTTCCCACTTAAAAGGAAGATAAATATTAAGGTGCTTGCAAGACTGCAGGCCCCGAATCAGTGACAGGCTTGAAATATGCTTTGCTTAATAACACAAGTGTTTTGTAGCACCAGGACCGGTGCGAGGAACGACATGATGATTTGTCTGCAGCAGTCATACTACTGAAGTGCCAGGATGCTGCTAGGGCTGCCATCCCTGAACCAGAAACAGGATTTCCTGGGTTGTAGTCCCACTACTAGCGATGACTTCCTCTGCTACCTTGGGCGCATGTTTATAAATTACCTGCACCAGGTTCCCTGCTTGTCAAAACAGCATGACCAAATCCAGATATCTGAAGGCTGCAGTGTGTTTGGTGGTGGAGGCAGTAATGGGGTCCTGTCCGCCAAGATGTATTTACAACATAACAGAAATCAGGACCAATGCCAGACCGACCCTCTGCTAGTGTGATGAACACAGGTCCATGCTCTGGCTTAGGGCTCTGGACATGAAAAGTGCCTTACAAATGAGTGTCACAGTTCAAAATAGTAACTTAAGCTATTTGAAAAGATTTTTTATGTTTGTTTTCAGAAAAAGACTGCACAAACAGCATCGTTCAAGCAGTCTCAAAAAATGTAAGATGAATATTAACACTCAATGATGGTGTTACACAAAATGATGACCTTTAGTCTTTTTCCCTTTCCTCTTTGGTTTGATTATTGTAGAAGAGTGTTTATCTTGTTTGCTCTGTGTTTTTTTTTTTTAAACAATCGCTGATAATCAGAACAATCATGATTAGCACTCCAATACAGCAACTACTCAGGAAACATTAGTAAGGACTGCATCACTGATTAGCTGTACAAACATTATCGTACTCCTTTAATCTAAGTAGCCATAATGGTTATAATGGACTCTAAGAGGCTATTTATTTTGTTGGTATAGATTGAGTTTACAACATGTATTGAAGTGTTCAGAGGGCACAGGAGAAGGTTCTTTTCCAGGTTGACTTGTCAAAACTTCATTAAAATCAATAGGTATTCCCCAGTCTGACTCTAGGCAGAATTTGTCTGTGTCTTGTGATGCACCAGAGTGGGCTTTTAGCTGGAGCCAGCAGCAAAGGAAGTGAAGGCAACCACTGCTCAAGCTTTGTGGTCAGTCAGGCCTAGGAAGAATCCATTTAGGCTGTTTTTGCTAATGACATTTCTGGATGAGAGTCAATGAACTCAGGAAGAGTGTCCGACCTGGTGAAACGCTAGGCAAAACATAAACATTTCAGCACTGGGATTTCAAAGCCTTCTGCAGCCTGAAAGCACTGTATCTCCCAGATAAATTTTTGGGTTTGAGTCTAGAATACCGTCAACGGGTTGCTAAATGTACAGCATCACTGTGGCTTGCACCGAAAATAGTTTTGTTGCTATTCTGTCAAAGATATTTTCATTGCTCTCTCTATATAAAGCAGTGCTTTCAACATATGGAAAGCATTTTTTTTAATCCACACCCTATTGGGAAGTTTTTAGGAAATCACAAATTGGTAAAGGTCACAGCAGCAGAAACAGTGGAGGAATCTGCAGTTCTCCAAACACCGTCATCATTTCTCAGGGAGCGGAGAGGGTTCTTCTTGATGATCCCAACTATTTTACAGAGTACAGAACAACATGAGAACCCTTAACTGTATTTACACATGCAAGTAACAGATTTGATTTTTGGAAGACTTGATCATTCAATTGTTCAATAATTTCAGCTTGTGCAAAAAGATTCCCAACTTTGAGCACTTCTAGAATAAATTGTTGTAACAACTGTTTCTTTAATTTTCATTATATTAAATTAATAGCTGATCAAATGTTGGAAGTGACATTTAAGTTTTTAAAAGTGTCTGAATTTCAGGAAGTGATCTTCACG
This sequence comes from Falco peregrinus, assembly GCF_023634155.1. Classification (NCBI taxonomy): domain Eukaryota; kingdom Metazoa; phylum Chordata; class Aves; order Falconiformes; family Falconidae; genus Falco; species Falco peregrinus. The sequence goes on from NC_073721.1 coordinate 89,150,811, forward strand.
TTTTCTCCCAGATAAATATGGGCTATTGCACTACATCTCAAAAACAAAGGCAGGGTGTCTCCTTTCCCTTGGTATAGATCAGGAATATCTTCATTGAAATCAATGGATCCACGTCAGTTTAGGCAAGGAGGTGAGTAGGACCAACATGGAAAGCTGCATCATGTAATCTTCAGCTTGTGCTCCAGCACCTGAAATTTAGAGGACACAGCACATTTGTATTCATGGCCAGAAAAGCTGCGGCTGTGCATCATGTAAGCCCGATCTTGCCTTTTCAGTTTTGTAACTCTGAAATGCTGCACTTGGTGATAAACAGGCCTCCTGCTTACTCACTTTTGGTAGTTTCTCACAATTTCTTCTCTTCAGCAAATGGATTTCCTCAGCAGTATCACTGTTCTTTGTTTATAAATGTAAAGCTAAAATGTGTGGGATTAGCTACTGAAGTGTTCAGAAAAGTCCCAGATGAGAGGAAGGGCTTGTCTATCCCAAATATGCCTGTTTTTTCCAGCTTGCCCTACATGTTGCTTCTCCTTACATATATTACATTCTTAGTCCCTTGTGGCTGTTATAATGAAGGCCCTACACCCTGAGTGAGCTGCAGGTTGCAGGAATCGCTTAAGTGCTGTATCAGTTTTACACTCAATATTCATTGCTGCTTAGGTTTCATCTGTCTTTACAGAAGATTAAATGCTTTTATTTGAATGTGCAAAAGACAATATGAAAACATTGCCTTCACATTTACTTTTGGACTCTGGCTCCCTTGTGGATCTGATATAAAAGGCAGGACTGGTGACACATTTCCAGGAGGAATTCCTTACCTGCTTTGCCGTGGAGATCTGGTGCAATTGCCTAATAGGTTGTGGTCTGTAGATGCTCCACTGGAAAATGGCTGATGAGGTGATAGAAGTTTGTCAAACCTTAGTAAGTCCGGGAAATATACCTTGGTTTTTGTTCCATACTACGATGAAGGATATGTTTCTGTACTATCCTTGAAGTTGTTATAGATGAAGAATGAAATAAGAGCAGAACTGTGATTGCCCAGACCGTTACGGAAATGGATAGATGGCAAGGACAAGGCTGTGTAAATGTATGAGAGTTTAAGTAGTTCCAGCTGAAAGGCAAGGACAGAGAATCACTATTTCTAAGAAAAACCTGTCAGTATAGATTCTTTTTTTAACTCCCCTTGAAAGTAGAAACCTGCACATATTTTGGTCTTATTGTTTGGTCTGGCTGATCTAATTTTGATTGTCAGTTTAGCGAATCCCAAGCATCAGAATCTTTTCCAAAACTACAAATACAGGAGTTTCTATTGGCTACAAGAAAAAAATAAAAATGATTGAATTGGTGGCTAAAACCATTGTCTGCAGGTCTGTATATCTGACAATGTTTCACTAAAACATGCTTGAAAGATGGTTCATTTCACAGAACACTGCTTTCTCTTTCTGCTCTCTTTCACTCACCTCTTACCCATGTTTCTAATTGACATGATTGCCAGGCTGAAAAATTAGGAACCAGATTTTAGAAAGCTGTTGACCTGCAAATCTCAGGTGTGCGTTGTCCAACCTGACTTTGTGGCTGCGAGCACACAGACCACCTGAGTTCATAGCTGGGTTCCAGGCTGTGGGGATGCTTCAACCTGAGCACTCAAGTGAGAGGGTGAGTAACACAGTACAACATCCTCAGAGGATAAAAGAGAGCAGAGAAGAGCTGATGAATATCTACATCTTCTGCACTTAATACAGACCATCGTGCTGCTGTGTGGGGTCAAAAGAGTGACTGTAAATAATCCGAGAAGAACTTCTGAGACAGAAGGTAGCAGGAGAAACGGCAACCAGCAAAGCAAAGCCCTGGAACATAGAGGTTCTCTCTCTACTTCCGTGTGCAAGCACACCATTTACACAGGAGGCAGGAGCACAAGGTACTGGTTGATTGATTCCAGTGTGTAAGGGTGTTTGATGGTAGCATAGACTGCAGGAAAAGCTTGAATAACTTATGAAATTATTCAATACTTAATAATCAGAAATGCCACTGAAAACAAGCTTTGCAATTAGTTTCTCACCATTATTTTTCTTTTTCCTTATTATTTTCATCAGTGAGATACATTTGAAACACGATGGCAAAGTCTGTCCATTTTGATTTAGCACCTCTGCCTATATTTGGGTATGGGGGAATAGGTGTGGGGGATTCACTTATTGCCAGGCAATAGCTGTTTCTTTTACAGATAAGCAAAAAAAAAATTTAAATCTGCTACAGGAAGACAAGAAGATGACTTGGCTAGCAAGCAGTTAATGCTTGAAGGTGGCAGAAGGAGGGAGCAACTGTGTTCACTGAAGAACTGAGCAATGGATTGTCACTGCTTTCACCTCTGTGTGAGCACAGGCTTAGGAAGGAAAGGATAAGTTGTTCTCGGAGGTCTGCCTCCCTCAGTTCTTCTACTGCTAGTGCACAGCAGACCTGCATCTTGTCGGAGAGGGTGTTGACTGTGAAAATCCTGCGCAAAATTGCACTGGGCCATTCCCTCACCTGGGGATTACCCCCAGTGCAAAGGGGCTCTGAGAGGAATATCCATGTACAGGGAGGAAGGAGAGAGTTAACCATGTGTATACGGATATGTGGACAATCACTGAAAAAAACGTAATTTTATAATGATGAGGGTTTTTTTGAGATGTGTGTACAATGTTTTCATTCACTCTTCCCCATCCCACCTACCCTGAAAGCCTCATCAGGAAGAGCGGGAGATGCTTGGATGCTGAAGTGGTGTGAAGTGAGGTGTAGCCTGTACCCAGGGAAAAGCAGGAGCGTGTCCTGATGCGGACAGCTGAGTAAAAGGAGTTTCAGGTTTGAATCACTGTGGCACATGTACAACCATGCTTTGAATGTGCACATAGACTGTGCAGCTCTGAGAACTCACCCTACCGGGCGAGCAACCTCCCCTTTCCACCACTTACAGTGCCACCTCTGTCCCTTCAGATGGATGGGTTTGTAGCCTCCTCCACAGCAATCCCTTCCCGAGAGCACTCCAGGCTGTAGCAAAGACACAAACCAACGTTTCTTCAGGCAGGCAATATGGGGGCCCTTTGCCATTTAGCAAAGCGTGACTAAACTCTGTGGGACTTCATCAGCATGAGTTGTGTCTGACTTCAGCTTCAAGAGGAAATCACAAGGGTCTTATTAATTGTTCTAAGAAAATATGAGTAGAAAAACAACCTGTTGCAGCGCTTTCCAGGCTATCAAGCTGCAACAAGGTCTTTTACCATCTCATACCAGCATACTCTTCATGCCAGTCCCTCTGCTGCCTTCTCCTAGTCTCACCTCAGCCAGGGCACGTGTTCTATCTCCTTCTCTTCCTCGGCTGCTCCCTCTCCATTGGCTCTCAACCACTGAACAGCACCAGCCACAGCTGCCCCTTATCTACGTCAACCAAGCCACCACCCCTGAAGCCAACCCACAGCTGTATATTATCAGTGCTAATTAACCCAGCTTCATTGCACTACAACAACCCAAGGTTTGTTTGGGTTTTTTTGGTGGCTGGTTTTTTGTCGTTTTTTTTTCTTTCCACTTACCTATAAGCTGGCAGTGGATTTTGGTAAAGAGCCATTCTATAGTTTCTTTAACAATCCATTTGACAAATGTGGCATCCATTGTGGTGTGGTGGATGCGATAATTTTTGCCACTGACAAATGTGTAAGATTTGTTAATAGCACGGAAAGAAATATGAGGTCGTGCCAGTGTCTAACACAGAATTTTGGTGAATATTTTATATTAGCCAAGGTCAAGAGTTAAGAGCCAGACTCCAAGGAGGTCATATTATAATGGGTCCATCTGTCTCATAAGAACTATCGATTGGGTTTTAGTCATAGCTGGTGGGAGACTATCATGAAGACACCACTGGCAGCAGAGCTCGCCACTGAGATCCACTCTAGTCAGATAGCACTGGGGTTAATGGGAAGAGTTTCTCTCTGACATCTGGATGCTGAGAACAAAAACCTATGCTGGGACAAACAGTGGCAGCTCCCAGTGGCATTACTGGTAGCAGCTCCCAGTTCTCCCAGCCAGCATCTATTTGGTACGTAATACAGAACTCTGTTTTATATATTAATTCAAACTGTCTGGTACATCTGTGCTCTCCTGAAAATACATTGTGGTTCCATCTGCAGCTGGGAAGGAAGATCCATCAGTTTTGGCAGTGGTTTTCTAGGCTTTTTTACATCTCTCCAAGTCTTTTACAACATCTGTGTCTGAAGTCACCATGAGGCATGCACGCCAATCCATCTGGCCACCGCTGTCATTTCTTAGATCCTGTGTGATCTGTATCTATCTGAAGAAAGAGAAAAAGAGACACCTAAACTGGTGCATACGCTTTCTGGTATGCAGAAGACACGCTGGGATCTGCCTGCTGACCATAGGTGACAGATTATCTTCATGTCTGGTAAAATATTGCTGGAATCTTGGTAGATTAGGCCAGCCTAATTAACAGCTGAGTAGTTGTTAGATTAAGCAGCAGCTGGGAACATGGTTCCTCGCGGCTTAGACTGACTATCAATCCCCTACCAAACACACACAGACCGCCTGACAGACTGTGTCACCTCCCTTGTGCAGAGGACAGACAAACGTAGGGGTCTTTCAGGGCTAGCTGCTGCACTAATCCTTGCCTGGCCTTGGAAGGACGTAGATTAAAGCTGCTGTGGAAGTTCCAAATATCTACATTATGAAATATTTTAGAAATAAAGGTACTGCCAAGCATTTTGCTTCTCTCAGCAGCAACCATGTTTGTGTTCCTAAAGCAGTCCTACCAGGCACTGTCCTGTGGGTTTCTGTTGCCCCCTCTGATTATTTTCTAGGGTCAGAAGACATTTTTCTGGGAGCTAGGCTCACCGCAGGGATAGGGCTGGTGGTATGCACATTGCAAAGGATTTTCTCAGCTAGACATAAAGACAAAAACATGTTTAGAAAATTACAGTTCTAAGAAAAAAATTGTAAGTTCTGAAATAATTTACCTTGAGCCTCTGCTATGGATGTTTTAATGAAATCAAACACAAGTTACACTGCCTGTCACTTTTTTTATATCACAAGTTGTCACTGTAACTCCAAATTGCTTCCCTGACAAAATCTTACGCAAAATGTATGGATGCTAGGGTGTCTTCTTACTAAGGTCACCAGTATCAGCAGGCACTTATCAGCCTACACTTTCAGTACATCGTTGGTTTTGCTCTGGATCAGCCAATGGATTTAATTTTATTGCATTCTAAAAAATGTGTCTTCTATCAATAAAATCTCAGTTCCCATCTTTAGTTTTCTGAAACTATAGTGTTCTATTTTTCATTATTATTGGACACATTCACATCCTTGATCTGATACTTTTTTCTTCTTCATCGCAACAAATACATGCACTAGATAGAAGAAGAAAGTTCTCAATATAGGGCCTGGCAGTCTGTAGTTCCTCCAGCTGAAGAACATAGATGTTGGAGTACTCTTTCTCTGGCAGTCTGCTTTGTCTCACCAAACAGTGAGAGAGCCCTCAGGAGGTCCCAGGAAGATGGTGGTTAAGGTTTCCATCACCATGTCTCCTAACCTCAGTGCCCACACTCTGTTCCACACAGATGGGGATGTACTCTGTTTTGCTTTAAATTTCCACCATCCCTGCTCAACCTATGTGAAAAGGGATGAGGGAATGTGCTGCAAAATTCCCATGTTGTCTTTGGGGAAAGGATTTCTTGTTGTGATGAGTGACAGACCACATCATGTCTTCACTGGCACAAATAACACTCAGCTACTGAGTACATTTTTAGGGTATTACTGTGTTTGCAATGTATTTGTTCGCTGCTTACCTGTAGGTAAGAATGTGATTAGAATGACAAAAGAGGCTGGATTATTTTCAAGTACTCTATCACTGGATTTTTTAAAGGATATTAGAAACTTATCTGTAATGATCAATAGAGGCTGAACCTGTTTGGAGACTAGAGGATGGATCAGGTCGATCTTTGTCAGCGCTTTTTCTTCCCCAGACCACCAAGTATCACCCTGTGTCATATTTTCGCAATGGTTTTCATTTCAAAATGGGTTAGGTTTTGAATGTTGATGTTTTCACTTTTTTCATTTTTTTTTCTTGTTAGTCCCATTTGCAGGAAGTGGAGGAAGAGTCTGTGTGCTTTTTTTTTTTTTTAAGTTTACAATTTGTTTTTCCACATTCTGATGTCTTAGAAACTACTGGAATCCACTGTTTTGAGGAACCTTCCCACCCATTTCTCTGATGCTGTGCTGTGAGATAACTGGTGTGCAAGGTGTTACTAAAAGATAATTGAGGCAACAGCAGCCGATCTTTGCTAATGATGACACATTTCAGCTTCTCCTAGCACAGTATCCTCCTAAGCACACAGATGCACAGTCTCAGAAGTGCTGGCTGGGGACACTCACTCTCTGGGAGGTGACATGTTAACATGTGGTACTTCTTACATTGCTGACTGCCCATGGCACTGTTTTGTCTGTCCCCATGTTTGAAGGTCCAGTCTTATTTAACTGAATACTAGGCCTCTGCCGACACTTCCTATGTCCTTTGCCTTATCCCTTGCTTCAAATCCCAAGTGCACCACCCTGCACTAGCTGCTGATTTGAAAACAAATGCACCCAAAGCCCTCCTGTGAGACTGTTATTTTGCATTCATCTCAGTGCTTCTGAAGCATTTTGAGATTCTCCAGTGAAAGTCATTACATAACGCAAATCATTGTATTGTTAAAACTTTAAACCATGACAGATTTTGAATACATATTTTTTGTGACTCAGTCATGAATAATCACAATTTGCATGTAATATTTTCCTGTATTCAGCATACCCTCCTTCTCGTTTAATCCTTCTGTCTCGTGCTGCTATGATAACCCTAAATCTGAGTTACAGAAGCAATGTGGATCATCTTCCTGGTGACTTGGTGATGAGCAATCTTGATATACCTATAGGCAGGAATAGTTGACAGTTGTTTGTAACGAGCAGGGAGGAAACCAGTAGCCAGAGGAAACATTGCTCTGTTTATGAACAAGTACATCCATTGTGTTTTCTTTGTATCCAAAGATATAGTGGCGGTCTAATATGAATATTGCTTCCTCGTACTTATTACTACAGTGCCAAGAGATGAACTAATATTGGGGCTTCACTTAATAAGGCTGTGGTGAAATGCTGAGAAATAGGCAGTGATGCCCCAGCACACCTATGGTCTTAAGAGCAGAACAGGCAGCCACTGAGAAGGTATAAAATGCAAGTATTAATGGAAAGTGATAAGGAATTTTCTGTCTTTGAAGTATCTTCATTTGCAAAGGACAACTTAACTTTTCTTGCAAACACTATGCTAGTTATCTAATCGGCTCCTTAGCTGCCATTTTCCATTTTCCCCTAAATAAATTGGCCAGGTGACAGCTGCAGTCCTGCAGAGTCCCAGCTGTGGGAGAGGAGCTGAAATGCCTGCAGCAGCCTGTGTGTGCCCACACCTGTAGAGCACTGTCCAGTGAACTGGAAATCCAAAACCCAGCTTCACACACTTGTCCTAGACGTGTAGGAACATAATTCTGCCATTGCGTACTGGATATTGCAGGCAGGAGCCTGTTGCCTTCAAAAAGGGATGTGACCAGAGTTAGGACCTTATTAGCCAGGAGAAGCCCTGAGCCTGCCATGCTGCTTTCCATAACAAACACCCACTGTCCTTTTGAAGGTCTTTGCCATGTGTCCTCCCAGTGGGAGAGGAAATAAACTTCTGAAAATGGTATATCCTATGGCTCCTTTCATTATGGGGGATGTTAGCTGTGATGACTTCTTGCCTGGGGAACAACTGTTTACTCTTGAGTAAGAGACTTGTCTCTCAACAAAGCTGTTTTACCAGCTGCTGGTTTATCCCATCCATCTCCTGCACTTGAATATATTCTCATAATGCTCATTTTTGCTGGAATAATCCAACATCAACTATGCTGACAATCCCACACAGAGCTATTTAGCGTAGCTAAGAGCTGTTTTGGGTCCCAGAGCCCACAGGCTGGTTCTCTTCCCCCTTTTTCCTTCCTCCTTTCCTTGGTGGGGTTTGGCAAAACAGTTCAGGGTGTGCATTACTCCTTTTTTTCACCAATTTTATGGCATTCGAGCATGATTAGCTCTCAGCTAGTACAGGTCTTGCCCTCCTTATCTTTTGAAATGTAACTCAGTCATCAGGCTTTCATTTCACTGTTTGAATCTGGAAGCTGAACTCGCCACTGCCAGATTGGAAAATAAACCACCACACAGCTGCAGAAAGAGAATAATTACACCAAAATGATTTTGGTTGGAATAACTTTGGGTAAACCAACAAACTCTCCAGGTGCATTTTCATGTGCTGGCTTCAGCAGGGTGACCTGTCTGCACAAGCCATCTGTCTGCAGAGGCTTTCTGGCACCTTCAGCTCTGCTGACATCCTTTGTCTCTCACAGTTCAAACTCATTTCTAGTAACTAGCTCAAGTGCAAGAAAAGACTGATTCTTCTCTCTTCACAACCAGTTTTAGCTAGAGCCAGGTTTTAGGTGCGGTTTAGCTTTGGCTTGATTTAAGCAGAGTTCTGGTGGCATGTCAGAGCCCACCGGCACCTACAGGGTGTGAAAGTCCATCAGCAATGGGCACTCTGCATAGTTTCCTTTTGGAAAGGAGGAAAATTTGTGTCCAAAAGTTTTCTGCAGTGTCAACCATCTGCTTTCAAGAACATCTTTCTTTGTGCTATTTCCAGTCTGAACTGGGGGTTAGGTTTAGCCTTTTTTCAGGTCCTCATTCATGCTTGCTTTTAATTTGTTTAAATTACACTCATCCATCTTTTCTTTCAATATATTGCCTTGGTTACCACAAACATAATAAACTCTTGTGCCCATAAACACTTTGGTCCATAACTTGTCTCGCATAAATATGCTCATTAACTTTTCTGCAGGATGACTTGCATGAGGAAGATGACATATGTGCTTGCTAGTAGGAAGATAAGAGTTTGAGGTAATTGGATTAGCTGTAATAGAAAAATGGGTGAGCTGCAGGGATGGAATTTGCCCAGGACAGATTTGGAGCACAGAATATCAGTGCTGCAAATCTGATAGCAGATGATGCTTGTTTAGATGGCAGTTCAGCAGGCTTTATAAGTGTATATCTAGCACTGAATCCACGTATCATCCATAGGATGCAGGGGGCCATGCACCTGCAGATACTTGCTTACAAAATTCTTTGATGAAAAGGGGCCCTGACGAATACATTTACTTAGGCTAAGAAAATGATAGGAAGTTCACCACATTTCATAATCCAGTAAAAATAACCACCCAAACTCTGAAACAGCAATGTATTCTGCCTCTTTTCCTCCTTACCTCTAGCTCTCAAATCTGGAATGACCCCTGCTCCATCCATGCCATCCCATTGGTGTCAGCTGGAGGCACTGCTTGTAGGCAATCCTGTATGTTTAGTTATGTGGGAGGTTCCTCAGAGCTAGCTTGAAAAAAATCAGTATTGACCTTTAACCCAAGAAAGGACATTTAGAACCATTTTTTGATAGGAGACTTAAATAATGTGACTCTCCCAGAAGGCTGGCCACAGAAGGATAGAGCTTTGAGAACTCACACATAGTGTGTGCGTACCCATGACTCATGCACAGAAACTGGATAAGGTGAACTTCGTCTGTTCTGTTGACCTGTGATGACTGATATTGCCTTGTGTCACAATTTGTGTCTGCTGTGTCCCTATTCCCTCTCTCCAATGACTTGCTCCTCTTCTTGGTGACAAAAAAATTCAGCTATCCTTTCTGGACCAGAGGTAATTATTCCCTGCAGTCATCTCCAGGACCTGAATGGAGACCTGAAGTTTCATGTTCGACCTTGTCAAAGGTGATGTAAATGTCGGTTCTCTGGGGCCTCTTGACAGCTGAACTCAGCTGGTGTTGCCATGATGTCTGCCCAGTGCTTGTTGCTGGTGATAGAACTGTTGTTTCCAAACCCTCTTTACGCTGTTTCACTTTCATTCAATTTATAGTTGTGTCTGATAGCTGAGAGTAATGTGGATTTTATTTTATAAGCAAGCATGGAGTTCATTTGCAGGGTATCTATTGCTCCAGCCATATAGAGGAGATAAATCACATTTGAAAGAAAATGTCCTACTTCATGTGATGGGTTCAGTAAGCGTCTAAACTCTTGCCATTTAATCTCTGTATGTGGTTAAGTCCTGTGAAAGTAGGACCGAGCAGTAAAAGAGCAGTAAGCAGTACACAGGGCAGGCCATGCCTGCCTCCCTTTTCCATGGGCACTCACCCTGATTTCCGCAGGCTCTTAGGCTCTTATTCTGTGCTCAGTGGAGACAAAAATAACAGGCCCACAGCCCTCTCTTGAATGGAATAAATGCAATTGTTTATGTATTCACTTACATACACATATATATGCATTTGTTTTAAAAAAATGCCCACTCACCTAGAAATGGCTCTCCACATAAAAGGATCAAGATTTGCAAAGAGAGCTGATAAATTTGAGTAGCATTGTTGAGTGCTCAACACAACAGTGTCAACTTCATTGAGACTTTGGGGATATATCTCAAAACAGTGATGAGTCCATTCACCAAAACATTTTTGTGAATATCATTTAGATCTTTGGTGTTACACCAGGTCAGTACCAGTCTGACTGCTTACATTTTCAGACAATTTTCCGCCCAAGCACATATAAATCTACCATTTTTTCTATTTCAAATCACCTGTGAGGTAGCTAGATATATATTGACATCACAATCTGGATAAGATAGGCCATTTTGGACTTGCTTTATAGTAAAAAATTAATTTCATTGTCTATTATCAAGCAGTTTATTCCTTATGCCATTGTTCTGGTGTCCATTTAGAAGCATCAGAAAGAAATGTGCCTTGTAACCTTGCTTAGTAAACGTAGTAAGAAACCCAGCTGTGGGTCATCCAGTATGGCAACTTCACCCACTACCTGTATGTTCATCCACATATTTGCACTTTGTAGTCTGTACTGCTCGTGACATACCTTCATGCAAAAAATAGTTGCTGTTACTGCATACACGGATCAAACAACTCCACAGGGCTCTTACTATGCTTATAAGACTTTCCACTATACATATAAGACTTCGTGTTACAATGCTAAGTAAACACAAGTTTTCAAATAAACTTAACAGATCACTTTTATTTGTCAGCAGTTTACAATGGAAACCCAAGAATCTTTTTATTTCTGAAATCTGTCATGTCTCCAATCCTGGGTATTGAAATATTGGACAAAACCTGGTGTTTATTTTCAGACATTCATTCATTCAGCTGCTTTTGATGAATACCCCAAAATGTCATGTTTAATTTTGCTTTCAGCTTCTCACAGAAAACCTGTCTGTTCCAAGGGGACATGTTGGATTAAATTAAATAAACACTGGATGCAGGGGTTGTTTCACTGTTTCATTGATTTAGCTAAACAAAGCAGGCTGCTTCTGCAGCTCAGAATAATAAGCATCCATCCCCTGCTTGCCCCAGCACCATGCCCATTCATATCTCTGGGTATTTATGGACACCATACATACTTGCAAAGAAGAGAATACTGTAACGTTATTGCTCAATATGTATACATTTGAAATGTGTATCTTTTCAGTCCCTCTGTGCTCATCAAAACAACTGGAGAAGTCTGCTAGTTTACCAGATAGGACAGATAGCTAAACATAGTGTGCCCTGATAACCATCATAGATCCAAACCTCTGATGTGCTTACAGTAAAAGCCAGGAGAGAAGGCACCCCTTCTAAAATAAAACAAAGCAGAAAACAGAACAAGTATGAGCTGAAGTGATAAATTATAGAGGAATTCATGTGGAGAAATCAAATAAATGTCTCTAAATATTTTTAGCATGCTCACTTTCAATAGCTCAGCAGGAGGTTCAGTAGTCTCACCTGGCATCTGCACTGATTGGTGAACGTGCAGGAATGGAGCAGTGCTGGCACCTTGGTCAATCATGTCTTCCAGGAAATTGTGAAAATGTCACATGAGATACTTCATAAATGGCGAGCTGAAGTTTTGCTGGAAAAAAAAAGAGGTTTGTGTTCACAGCAGGTGGTCGATAAATCTAGCATTGTTATGGATCATCATAACATAGCTATAAATCAGTTTTCAAATGTTCCTAACCACATGTAGCATCTGTCTTATTCTGGAGTCTGATCACAATCTTTGCTGCAAATGAAAGATGGAGTTTCTCCTCATTTGGGCTTGCTTACTTTTCTTTAATTTGTGTCTTTTATTTGAGCTCTTCTTTGGATTCTGGTATTTCAGGAAACTGTTTTTGATCAATATAGTCCTCCTGCACTGCCTAGCGATTTCCTTATTTTGAACTAAAAATCTCTTTCATAAGCAATTCCCTATAGAAATGTTTCTTTTAGTCTTATGCACTGCTTTGATTTTTCCTCAGGGATGGAATGTTACTTTTCCTTTTAATTCTCTTTAAACTGCTGACACTAATGCTCTTTATAAAAGTTGTTGTGGGCCCTGCTCTGTATCTCATATATATTTGGGATTAAGGAGAATTTATTATCATGTGGTCTTAAAGCAGCTTTTTCATAATTCTTGAGTACACTCTCCTGTCAGGTGAGTGCTGATTATATATTATAGGAGAAAAAAAGTTTTAAAAATAGATCCAAGAGTGAGAAAAATCTGAAGGCTTGAGATAAACAATCAGGAGAAACAAGACTGGGAGGAATCTGCAGCAAGAGAAAAATCTTATCTCCCATGAAGGATGCTCACATGGATGATGCTGTTTCTTCTGAATGGAAGAAGCTGTGAGCTAGGAGGTGACCCAGAACTGCTCAACACCAGATGGCCAGACAAGACGGGACACCTGAGCTCACCTCCCACCAAAATACAGCATTTGGAATCTGGGATTTTGATTCCATTCAGTGGGGTTGGGGACATTCACAGCAGAAACAAAAGTCACCCGCTCAGAAGGTCAATGCGTAGGCACCCATACTGCATATATAAATTTACATGATGTTCTAGAACACGTATCAAATTGAAAATCCACCCTTTGAATCAGGTTTTTTTCAGACACCCCAAATCAGGCTAATATGGAAATAATTATGGAAACACCAAATATTAAATATAAATAAAAACTAAATATGGAAACAACCTCAAACCCAATCCATTTTGAATGTGTTTGCCTGACACTTCCACTGCTTTTGGAAGAGATATGTAAACTCAAATAGCATTTCATGCCTTTCATTTAAAGTGATTTCAAAGGCAATCACTCATTGAGGAAAAGAAAAAGAAAGTATATGACTTCTTAGTGATCCCTAAAATACACAAGTAAAACAGAAGTCTTTGTGTTTTGTGAAGGGGAAATACCAGAAGTTAAAGATGCAGGTTGCAGATAAAAATGCATTTGAGTGCAAAAAGAAAGGTTATTCTAAATATTGTCCTAAAATTGGTATTACTCACCACAAGCTTGGGAACTATTCGGAATTTATAACTTGATAACTTCAACTAGAGCAAAATATAGGTAAGTAGATCAGTTTTTAATATGTGTAACTACAAATCTGACAGAGATAAACTCTTCAATGAATCACAGGCTCAACCTGTTTGAAGTTAGTCATTTCATTAGATTTGACTTCAAAAAAACACCTTGCCATGATTTAATATTATAAATTATGAACTATTCAAATTGTCCACTGAAAACGTATTATTTAAAGATGTACTCTAGAAGTAAGCAAATATAAGCAAGCTGTATATTTAACAGGTTACACATTTCATTCCCAGGAGACTATTTCACACTGGGAACTACCACACTAACTTGTCATTGTGATCTAGGGGTATGAGCAGGAGCATGGAAGCTGGTGGTTACAAGGCAGGTGGTATGTGACCTTGAGAAGACATTTCACCTCTGCATTGTTTTTTCACCTGTAAAATAGAGAGCAGGGGGAAAGTAATGAAGCTCTCCTAGGGTCTGCACTAAGCTTATGTTTGTAAAACACTTTGAGGGTTGCAAATGGAGAAGGTGCCAGAAAAGTGTTAACAACTTTACTTGTCTCAAATTATTTTTTGTAAGCAGGGGTCAGATCCTCAGATTTGGCCCTTTTAGGTTGCTTCTGTGTTGCAGAGATTGTAAATCTGCCTTCACAGGACAGCTAGTAGGAATCCCTGCACACTGTAAAGCTGCCTTTCTGTTTATTTCTGCTGCAATTTGGTCCATACAGAAACATCCAGATCATTTTTTTAACTTGAAAGTTAATAAAAGACATGTGATGGAGGTAAAGGATTAAAATATTTGTAAGAAAACCAGAGTTCCTCCATTCTTGATTAAAACCAGCTTCCCAGTGTACCCAGTGCTGTTCTAACCAGCACTGTAGCTCACTCATTCTTCTTGCACTATAAAAGTCCTAAATCATTAATTTCCATTGCCGTTTCTTAACTCCTTGAACTAGTAATTGGCACTGGCTTTAACACTGGCTGCCTTCTTAGCTGACTTTGATTCATGCATATACAGGCAACCCTCAAAAGCATTAAACATTTTTAACGTCACCCTTCCCAGCCTTGCAGGCTCCAGCTATGAATTCCTTTCCCAACTTTTCATCAGCAAGATTTCCACCCTAAATGTTCTGTATCTCTGAGGCCAAATTGATGTACACATCGTCTTCTGGTAATGTATATAAAATTCAGCTCCACTTAAAAAAAAAATAGCCCCAGAACACTGGGTTTTGTTCACATTTATCTAAATATGAGTTTTGGAGCATGCAAAAAATGTATGTTTTTAAGCATGACCGATCAGATGCTAATCTGAGTGTTCATACATCAGTGACCAAAACTGTAGCAAGACCACATTATGGCATGAAGAATATCCTAGTAAAAGGAGTATGTCTTCAAATGCCTCATGTGCAGTCTGCTGCCATGGAGCACTGCAATGCTGAATTCTTGTCCTTCCCCTGTTCCTGCTTGCTGTGGTTACTGGGGACCCGAGGGTCCTGTGCAGCCCGGGACGTTGCCTTGTTGAGGAACATCCATACTGCCTGTAGACTGGTCAATTCTGATTCATATTGCCCTCCAAAGGAAAGGTTCTGGTACATTATAAATAAAAAATGTCTCTGCTTGATTAGTGCTGGCTCTCATGAAACCCAGACTGCTGGGTCATATGCTTTGAGTCTGCCACCTCTTTTTTTTCTCGCAGTCATAAAAAGCCTTTCAGGGAGGCAAATTTAATAGCAAAACATCATTGAAACATGGGCTAACTCCCATTGCGTAATTGTAACCTCTGTCTGGGGGAGTTATTAGCCAGGATGACAGGCTTTGCATTTATTTATTCTTCCAGTGGCAGTGAGAACATCAGAGAGCAAAGGTCCCTAGGGGACTGCTCCATCATATTTCTAACTGGAGTATTTAATAGTTTCTACCACAGGCCTCTTAAGGTTGAATGTGAACTGTGTCCTATTAGCCAGAAAACACTGTTCAGCAAAGTGACAGTCAAATCTTTCAGAACAGCATTGTTGTTTTTAATATACTGGCCTAAGGCTTTTGGGTGGGAAAAAGGGAAAAATAATTGCTTAGTACTGGGAGGCTAAGGCACAATTTAGGATCCATTCCTGTCTACTAAAGTAGGCTAATTTCTATATTGTGTATTCAGTAGAACAACCAGAAATTAGATTTGCACTTAGAGAAACAAATGGCCTTTCTTTTATAATTTGTTCTTGCTTGGAGGAAACCTGTCATCACATTCTGTGGGTGTATTTCAGCCTAATCCAGCCTGGAAACACCTTAACAATTGAATTCTCCTCCTGCAATACTTGGTCTCCAGGGGACTTCCTCAACCTGGTACTAAAACTAACCAGGCATACCTTGTCATCTCAGAGTTCAAAGCTCACTCCCCATTCAGTGCACTGCCAAAATCCAAGAGGGGTAAATTTTTTTATGAGATCGTGATGTTTTGCTGTCAAAGATGTTGCCTTTTTGCTCCAGTATTGAATATATTTTGTAGAAGTTAAAGCAAGAGACTTGAAGTCCTCATAAGTACTCCAAACATTATCTGCCTGATGTTGCCCAACAAGTTCAAAATAAAAGTGACTTTCACTCATGTGTTTTACTGAAAAGTGATTCATGAACAAAAAAAGAAAAAGAAAAAAAGGAAATTAAATGAATGAAACTTGTGCTTCTTTCTGCTTCTTTTTTATGAGTAAAGCTTGAGAAACACCTATTTCCACCTTGTGGCATTGTCACAGTCACAATCAAGCATGTGCAGGCACTGTCTCAGATATCAATGTATTTTTGCTGAGCATCTTCTTTATAGCTCCCATATATTTCTACCCAGATATCCTCCAGAGGACAGAGGGTACATAAAGATAACAGATAGAAGGGACTATGTTAAGGCGAGAGGAAAAATAATATGGACCATGGTCAAAAGCACAAGGTATATAAGGTATGGCTTGAAAGCATAGTAAATCAGAGCTATCCTATATTCAGCAGGGCTTATTCCTTCTTTTGACGCATATTCTAGTAGCACCCGATCAATCACCTTAGTTCCCATTTTTATTGTATTGCCTTTAGTTTCTAGTGTGCTGTGCCAGATTTTGTAGTGTATCTAAAACAGAAGGTCATGGTATAGATGTCTGACAAAGCAGAGAGCTCGTGTGGAAGGACCTGGTTAATTTTGAAGACGAATGTGTGCACATGGCAATAACAGCCAAAGAAGCTGATGGCTTTGGGAAAAGAGGACATACTGAGGGACAAACCTTGACTGTGATAAGTATATAATCTCTGTATAGATCAACAAGAGATTTCTGATTAACTTCACGGGGGAATGGGTTAGTTCTCAGTCTAGAAGGTCATGATTTAAGAACCCATGCTATTGTAAGCTACTCCTATGTGAGGGAACACATAGAGCAACCAGCTTTATATATATCCTCTTACCCCAGCTTCATATATCACTTCTTACGCATAAAACACTCCAGAGAAACTGTATTCTTGCACCTTTGTGGAAAAGAATATGAGAAAACTGGTACTCGGGCAAACTGTCCGGAGATACATACTTACATTAAAAAAAAATATATCCTCTTGCCTTGTTCAGGTCCTGTCTATAAATCTTTCCTTGGCAGGGCTATTAAGAACAACTGGCTGAAGCTGCACTGTTGTTAGCTGAGATTCTTGCTGTCCTAAGAACCTGTCAGCCAAGTTACAGCAGCAAGCATAGAGAATCAATAGTTTTTTGGCAAAGAGAAGGAGCTGACATTGATTCTTCCAGCTCTGGCAGCTGCCTTACATACCCTGCCCTTTGATGTGTGGTCAAGGCTTGTCTTAGGCGTGTTGTGGTCCTGTTACAACCTTGTAGGTTGTTCAGTATAGGAGGAAGGAGAGCCCTACAGAGCCACATCTTCCCTAGCTTTCATGAGTTAAGGACTGTGTGAGTTTGGCAAAACCTCAGACTTTCAGAGCAATAGATGGGACTGGGTGAAAAGGCTCCTCTCCACTCCTTCCCATCTCAGATGCTGGACAATCTGGCAGTGTTCTTATTCTGAGGAAGTGCTCTCAGTGGACTTCTGGAGAAGTCTTCTGTCGTAATTTAATATCTCTGACTAGATAATAAGATATGGTCCAGAACCACCATTAAATTAATAATTGTAGACTATGGTCCCCAGCTATGGTATAGACATACAAAACTTTGAACCTGCAAAGGAGCCAGTTAGGTGAGATTTAACACAGGCAAAACCAGAAAGATGGCTTATCCACATTATGATAATAAAGGCAAAGAGTCATGATATTGTTCCTTCTTTGCTCCCTAACATTCCTATCACTGCTCCTGAAAAACAATAAGTAATATCCCATTTGCTTGATGTTGCTTTGCAGATCTGAGTATTTGCTTTTTCTCAACTCAGCTGTGTTTTCAAATGCTGTGCATCCCTACAAGAACCCAGTCAGAGGTGGGTAGAGGATTTACTTTGTAATGATTATTCTTAATACTAAATGGCACCTTATAAATCAATCACTCATAATTTGACTTCATTAAGCATTCTTTGTTTTACATCTTTAATTCATTAACCTTGGCATTGTCGGCATGTTGCCACAATCAAATGCAACTTATTCTGTGTTGTGCATTGAGAGCTGAAGGCAGATCTCACACTGGGCTGTTGCCTAATGGACCTGAAGTGCCTGTTAAGTGTAATGATGCACTGTCCTAAATATAGGTATCTAGCAAGGGGAGAGGATGCATGTGCTGGAACCGACCAGGTATACACACAGGTGCTGAGCTGGGCACACACAGCCCTTTAATCCCAGTTTCATCAAATACCTAAAAAATTTTCTAAAGCCCAGACTGATTCCAGCCTTGAGCTACAGCTAAACTTGAATTCACCATGGGGTTGTTTCAGTTTTGCTTACTTGGATGCTGTTCTCAGGTGAGGAGAGAATTGACATAAAGGCTTTGCTCAACATCTCCTGTACTTTTCAAACTGCAGGTAACTAGTGGATAATGCAAAATGATATAATTTGCATCAGAAAGTTAACTTAAAAACTTCTTACACATATTAGGGGGCATAATCTAGCCCTTTGCTGTGAAAACAGCAAAAGAATATTCAAGGCAGGTTCTGCCTTGTGTAATATGTGCCGATAAAATAGCTGAAGCCAATGACATCCTGCAGATCCCTGCCACCTTTTTTCATGTTGGCCTGCCTGTGTCCAGCTGCCAAAGGACCATGTAGAGCAACACGGGACACAATAAGCCCTGGCTCCAGCTGTTTGGAAAGGGTAACTTCCTCCACTCAGGGAGTCAAAAGACATGCTAAAGCCAAGCACCCTTGCTAGTGCTACAAAGGGAAGGAAAGAGACAAAAAGCACCCCGAGAAACTTCTTTTCAATCTTTTTGTAAGTAAGAATGATTGAACTGCTCAAAGCTATTGTAAGCAATTTGTCTTTATGTTACAGACACCAGACCTGTTTTTGAAGGTGGTGATTACACTGGCTTCCCAGCAGAAGCTCAATCAAATCTGTGGTTATATGGTTTCCTTCCAAACTGGACAATATGGCAGTGCTGGTGTTATAAAGTTTTTGTGGGTATGAATTTACCATATCCCTCCTAGCTGGGCTTCCCTTCAGTAGTTGTGTCAGCCCAGACAGGAACACCCGTTCCTAGCCAGACACACTGGCTTGTTTCATTTCTGACTTTCTGCCTGGTTTGGTCAAAGCAAACACAATATGCACAGTATTTAGACCATGTCAATAGTTTCTAAGAGCCATCATTTCCAGTATTATCTAAGCTTAGGAGATAGCATGGTGAGAGGAAAATGCTGTATCTTGTGGTGTGTTAAAGGAAGATAAAGTCAGTTACTGCCGTGCGTGCAGACAGGGGAACAACACTAAGCACTCTCAGCTCTACAAATCATGTTTTGGTTTCAAATTCTGC